>NC_086454.1:142248346-143693346 GCF_028390025.1 Pseudophryne corroboree
AGGACACCTACTGGAGGTGATTTATAACATCTGCAAAGTTCTGTAGATCTGTGGTAATAATTGTCAATCCTATTTATTGGTTTTGTCTTTTATTCCTTATAGAGGTAAACAGGACTCCTGCTATAAGGCCTGCTGCAATAAATACACCAGCTCCAACTCCAGCTGCCACAAAAGCTTGATCCACCTGTGAAAAGTAGAGGAAAAGGGTAGTTTTTCAGATGAATCTCTCAGCCAGCAAGTAGAAAAAAATTCTTAGTGGTACTGTGTGCGCGCGTGCCAAAAAATGGATGCTGCCATTGAAAATGAAGATACACATATAACCGCAATAGTGCAGTGCCAGATACACATATGCCTCCAATAGAGCCAGATACACATATGCCCCCAATAGTGCAGTGCCAGATATACATATGCCCCAATAGTGCCAGATACACATATGCCCCCACATTGCCAGATACACATATGCCCCCACATTGCCAGATACACATATGCCCCCACAGTGCCAGATACAAATATGCTCCCACCATGCCAGATACACATATGCCCCTGCGGTGTCAGAAATGCCCCCACAGTGCCAGATATGCCCTCGCTGTGCCAGGTACAAATATGTCCCCACAGTGCCAGATACACATATGCACCTATGGTGCCAGATATACCCCCACAGTGCCAGATACAAATATGCCCTCACAGTGCCAGATACATATATGGCCCCACAGTGCCAGATAAAAATATGGCCCCACAGTGCCAGATACACATATGCAACCACAGTGCCAGATACACCATTGCCCCCGCAGTGCCAGATATGCCCCCACAGTGCTAAATATGCACCCACAGTGCCAGATACACATATGCCCCACAGTGCCAGAGATGTCCCTACAGTGCCAGATACACATACGCCCCCCACAGTGCTAGATACACATATGCCCCCACAGTGCAAGATATACATATGATCCCCCAATAGTTCCAGATACACATATGCCCCCAGCAGTGCAACTCACCGCTGCTGCTGCTGCCTGGGGCTGGCTCTGCTGTCAATGTGTCAGAGGAGAGGAGAGCGCAGTATGCCTGATCTTGCTGATGATCTTCAGTATGCTTGATCATCCTGCAGGCTATCACACATCAGCTATATGTTCAGTATGCCTGATCTTGTTGATGTCTGCATCTCGCAGGCTATCACACGTCCCCTAGATGTTCAGTATGCCTGACCTTGCTGATGGCTGCATCCTGCAGGCTATCGCACGTCCCCTAGATGTTCAGTATGCCTGATCTTGCCGATGTCTGCATCCTGCACGCTATCACACGTCCCCTATATGTTCAGTGGGCCTAATTCAGACCTGATCGCAACAGCAAAAAAATTCTCTAATGGGTAAAAACATGTGCAGTGCAGGTGGGACAGGTCTGAATTAGGCATAGTATGCCTGATCTTGTTGATGTCTGCATCTCGCACGCTATCACACGTCCCCTAAATGTTCAGTATGCCTGATCTTGCCGATGTCTGCATCCTGCAGGGTATCACATGTCCGCTATATGTTCAATACGCCTGATCTTGCCGATGTCTGCATCCTGCAGGGTATCACACGTCCCCTATATGTTCAGTATGCCTGATCTTGAGTTTCCTGGCCTTTTTTTGCATTTTCAAAATTATTCTGCCTTTGAAGTTTGTTGCGATGTAACAGGCGAAAAGCGATTATACATGGAATAAAGTGAGAGAAAGCTCTATTCTATACCAAACTTATACATTACTTTGTGATTCATACAATACCTGTTGGGAAGACCTGTTGCCATATCTCAGTTCTGTCGCAAAGTGCTCACAGTTGGCACTAGTGACACTATAGTCCAGCTGCTCCCCCACCTGCTCCAGTGCAGCTTTCACTACTTTTCCTGGTGGGTACGGGCTGCGCTTCTTGTCGTACTTGTTATTCACTCTGTAGATGCAGCCGGCAGCAACTGTATCAATATGATCTTTTCTGACCACAGCTTTTTCTCCAAATGCCGAGGATATGCTGATCCAACCATCTTGGTCTAATGGCAGAACGATAAAATCACGTGTTAGTGGCAGGCCTCATAAAAAGGGAATATCATAGAACATTTCAACAATTCATGTTCAAGAAAATAGGCTATGGAGGTCCAGCACATTCATTATGCATTACACTCACTATAGATATAGGGGGTCATTCCGAGTTGTTCGCTCATTGCTGATTTTCGCAACGGAGCGATTAAGGCAAAAATGCGCATGCGCATGGTACGCAGTGCGCATGCGGTTAGTATTTTAGCACAAAACTTAGTAGATTTACTCACGTCCGAACAAAGAATTTTCATTGTTGAAGTGATCGGAGTGTGATTGACAGGAAGTGGGTGTTTCTGGGCGGAAACTGACTGTTTTGTGGGAGTGTGCGGAAAAACGTAGGCGTGCCAGGATAAAACGCGGGAGTGTCTGGAGAAACGGGGGAGTGGCTGGCCAAACGCAGGGCGTGTTTGTGACGTCAAACCAGGAACGAAACGGCCTGAGCTGATCGCAATCTGTGAATAGGTCTGGAGCTACTCAGAAACTGCTAAGAAATTTCTATTCGCAATTCTGCTAATCTTTCGTTCGCAATTCTGCTAAGCTAAGATACACTCCCAGAGGGCGGCGGCCTAGCATGTGCAATGCTGCTAAAAGCAGCTAGCGAGCGAACAACTCGGAATGACCCCCATAGATAGATAGATAGATAGATAGATAGAGATGGAGTTGTGTATCTTGTGTGTCTAGGACATACAAATATTGCTGAATGTTACATGCTACAAATCCTTAAACAAGTTCCAGGGGGGTCATTCCGACCCGCCTGAGACAGAGGCGGTCGCTGGGTGGAAGGGGGCTGAACGGCGGCGCTTAGCTGGCATTTACTAGGCGCAGTCCGGCCAACGCAGGCATGGCCGGTCCGTTGTGGGGGGGGGGGGGCGTGCCGCTGTGGCGAGCACACAACTCCCGGCCAGCCGCAGGAGCTGCGCTGGCCGGGAGTTACTCCACAAATACAAGAGCATTGCCGCTGTGCGATGCTTTTGTATTTGTGCGGGGGGGGGGGGGGGGGCACTGACATGCGGAGTGGACTAGCCCTGTGCTGGGCGTCCCCCTGCATGTCTAAGTTCATGATCGTAGCTGTGCTAAATTTAGCACAGCTACGATCAACTCGGAATGACCCCCCAAATTACAAAAGCTTTTTGTTAAAGGCAAACTGCTGATACAAGATAAAGCTAATTTTTCCTTTCATATGTACTGTATATAATGAACCCATTGGAGACAATAGGGGTAATTCAGACCTGATCGCTCGCTAGCGGTTTTTGCAGCGATGCGATCAGGTCAGAACTGCGTAAGAAATGCGCATGCATATGCACCACAATGCACAGGCGATGGGTTTGTGCGAAGGATCCATTCGCACGGGCGATCGCAAGAAGATTGACAGGATGAAGCCATTTGTGGATGGTAACTGACCGTTTTCTGGGAGTGGTTGGAAATATGCAGGTGTGTCCAAGCGTTTGCAGCAGAGGCAGAACTACCGCCAGTGCAACCAGTGCGTTGCACTGGGGCCCGCCTCTGTCCAGGGGCCCAAAGCATGTAATGAGTCAAACTGACTCATTACATGCCACTGTGCGCTGCGGGCAACCGCTGCCCGCAGCGCACAGCCGCCCGGAGAGAGGAGAGGAGCAGCGGTACGGGGGAAGGAGGAGGAGGGAGGTGAAGGAGGGAGCCGAAGCAGCGCTTTACTACTGGTGGAGGCGCTGCTGCTGCTGCCCCTCTGCTTCACTATAGGCTGTCTTCCGAGAACAGCCTATAGTGAAGCAGAGGGGCAGCAGCGCCTCCACCAATAACACAGCGCTGCTGCAGCTCCCTCCTTCACCTCCCTCCTCCTCCTCTCCAGCCCGGGAATCGTCCGACGCTGCACCGAGGTGCCTGAGCCAGCGGAGAGGGTAAGTATAATTCTTCTTTCTATCTGTCTCTTTCTTTCTTTCTTTCTTTCTTTCTTTCTTTCTTTCTTTCTTTCTTGGGACTGCCTGCCGCTATGTGTAAAAATGGGGGACTGCCTGCCGCTATGTGTAAAAAGGGGGAATCTGCCTGCCGCAATGTGTAAAAATGGGGAATCTGCCTGCCGCAATGTGTAAAAATGGGAGACTGCCTGCCGCAATGTGTAAAAAGGGGGAATCTGCCTGCCGCAATGTGTAAAAATGGGGAATCTGCCTGCCGCAATGTGTAAAAATGGGGGACTGCCTGCCGCAATGTGTAAAAACTAGTGATGAGCGGGTTCGGTTTCTCGGAAACCGAACCCCCCCCGAACTTCACCCATTTTACACGGGTCCGAGGCAGGTTCGAACCTTCCCGCCTTGCTTGGCTAACCCGAGCGCGCCCGAACGTCATCATCCCGCTGTCGGATTCTCGCGAGATTCGGATTCTATATAAGCAGCCGCGCATCGCCGCCATTTTCACTCGTGCATTGGAGATGATAGGGAGAGGACGTGGCTGGCGTCCTCTCCGTTTATTGTTGAACTTGATTGCTTTATTGCTTAATTGTGGGGAGGACTGGGGAACAGCTGTTAGGAGGAGTACAGTGCAGAGTTTTGCTGATCAGTGACCACCAGTTTTATCCGTTCTCTGCCTGAAAAAAACGCTCCATATCTGTGCTCAGTGTGCTGCATAATATATCTGTGCTCACACTGCTTAATTGTGGGGACTGGCTAGCAGCTGTATTATATAGCAGGAGTACAGTGCAGAGTTTTGCTGACAGTGACCACCAGTATACGTTGTCTGCCTGAAAAACACTCCATATCTGTGCTCAGTGTGCTGCTTTATTGTGGGGACTGGGGACCACCAGTATAATTAATATTATATAGGAGGAGTACAGTGCAGTGACCACCAGTATACTATATATAGCAGTACGATACGGAAGGCCACTGCTGTGCCTACCTCTGTGTCGTCATTATGTATACTATCCATCTACATTCTATACCTGTGGTGCATTTTAGTTTTGCAGTTTGCCGACACAGTGACCACCAGTATACTATATATAGCAGTACGATACGGAAGGCCACTGCTGTGCCTACCTCTGTGTCATCATTAAGTATACTATCCATCTACATTCTATACCTGTGGTGCATTTTAGTTTTGCAGTTTGCCGACACAGTGACCACCAGTATACTATATATAGCAGTACGATACGGAAGGCCACTGCTGTGCCTACCTCTGTGTCGTCATTAAGTATACTATCCATCTACATTCTATACCTGTGGTGCATTTTAGATTTGCAGTTTGCCGACACAGTGACCACCAGTATACTATATATAGCAGTACGATACGGAAGGCCACTGCTGTGCCTACCTCTGTGTCGTCATTAAGTATACTATCCATCTACATTCTATACCTGTGGTGCATTTTAGTTTTGCAGTTTGCCGACACAGTGACCACCAGTATACTATATATAGCAGTACGATACGGAAGGCCACTGCTGTGCCTACCTCTGTGTCGTCATTAAGTATACTATCCATCTACATTCTATACCTGTGGTGCATTTTAGTTTTGCAGTTTGCCGACACAGTGACCACCAGTATACTATATATAGCAGTACGATACGGAAGGCCACTGCTGTGCCTACCTCTGTGTCATCATTAAGTATACTATCCATCTACATTCTATACCTGTGGTGCATTTTAGTTTTGCAGTTTGCCGACACAGTGACCACCAGTATACTATATATAGCAGTACGATACGGAAGCCAACTGCTGTGCCTACCTCTGTGTCGTCATTAAGTATACTATCCATCTACATTCTATACCTGTGGTGCATTTTAGTTTTGCAGTTTGCCGACACAGTGACCACCAGTATACTATATATAGCAGTACGATACGGAAGGCCACTGCTGTGCCTACCTCTGTGTCGTCATTAAGTATACTATCCATCTACATTCTATACCTGTGGTGCATTTTAGTTTTGCAGTTTGCCGACACAGTGACCACCAGTATACTATATATAGCAGTACGATACGGAAGGCCACTGCTGTGCCTACCTCTGTGTCGTCATTAAGTATACTATCCATCTACATTCTATACCTGTGGTGCATTTTAGTTTTGCAGTTTGCCGACACAGTGACCACCAGTATACTATATATAGAAGTACGATACGGAAGGCCACTGCTGTGCCTACCTCTGTGTCGTCATTAAGTATACTATCCATCTACATTCTATACCTGTGGTGCATTTTAGTTTTTCAGTTTGCCGACACAGTGACCACCAGTATACTATATATAGCAGTACGATACGGAAGGCCACTGCTGTGCCTACCTCTGTGTCGTCATTAAGTATACTATCCATCTACATTCTATACCTGTGGTGCATTTTAGTTTTGCAGTTTGCCGACACAGTGACCACCAGTATACTATATATAGCAGTACGATACGGAAGGCCACTGCTGTGCCTACCTCTGTGTCGTCATTAAGTCTACTATCCATCTACATTCTATACCTGTGGTGCATTTTAGTTTTGCAGTTTGCCGACACAGTGACCACCAGTATACTATATATAGCAGTACGATACGGAAGGCCACTGCTGTGCCTACCTCTGTGTCGTCATTAAGTATACTATCCATCTACATTCTATACCTGTGGTGCATTTTAGTTTTGCAGTTTGCCGACACAGTGACCACCAGTATACTATATATAGCAGTACGATACGGAAGGCCACTGCTGTGCCTACCTCTGTGTCGTCATTAAGTATACTATCCATCTACATTCTATACCTGTGGTGCATTTTAGTTTTGCAGTTTGCCGACACAGTGACCACCAGTATACTATATATAGCAGTACGATACGGAAGGCCACTGCTGTGCCTACCTCTGTGTCATCATTAAGTATACTATCCATCTACATTCTATACCTGTGGTGCATTTTAGTTGTGCGCAGTATATATAGTAGTAGGCCATTGTTATTGATACTGGCATATAATTCCACACATTAAAAAATGGAGAACAAAAATGTGGAGGGTAAAATAGGGAAAGATCAAGATCCACTTCCACCTCGTGCTGAAGCTGCTGCCACTTGTCATGGCCGAGACGATGAAATGCCATCAACATCGTCTGCCAAGGCCGATGCCCAATGTCATAGTAGAGAGCATGTAAAATCCCCCAAAAAAAAGTTCAGTAAAATGACCCAAAAATCTAAAATGAAAGCGTCTGATGAGAAGCGTAAACTTGCCAATATGCCATTTACGACACGGAGTGGCAAGGAACGGCTGAGGCCCTGGCCTATGTTCATGGCTAGTGGTTCAGATTCACATGAGGATGGAAGCACTCATCCTCTCGCTAATAAAATGAAAAGACTTAAGCTGGCAAAAGCACAGCAAAGAACTGTGCGTTCTTCTAAATCACAAATCCCCAAGGAGAGTCCAATTGTGTCAGTTGCGATGCCTGACATTCCCAACACTGGACGGGAAGAGCTTGCGCCTTCCACCATTTGCACGCCCCCTGCAAGTGCTGGAAGGAGCACCCGCAGTCCAGTTCCTGATAGTCAAATTGAAGATGTCAGTGTTGAAGTACACCAGGATGAGGATATGGGTGTTGCTGGCACTGGGGAGGAAATTGACAAGGAGGATTCTGATGGTGAGGTGGTTTGTTTAAGTCAGGCACCCGGGGAGACACCTATTGTCCGTGGGACGAATATGGCCATTGACATGCCTGGTCAAAATACAAAAAAAATCAGCTCTTCGGTGTGGAATTATTTCAACACAAATGCGGACAACAGGTGTCAAGCCGTGTGTTGCCTTTGTCAAGCTGTAATAAGTAGGGGTAAGGACGTTAACCACCTCGGAACATCCTCCCTTATACGTCACCTGCAGCGCATTCATCATAAGACATTGACAAGTTCAAAAACTTTGGATGACAGCGGAAGCAGTCCACTGACCACTAAATCCCTTCCTCTTGTAACCAAGCTCCTGCAAACCACACCACCAACTCCCTCAGTGTCAATTTCCTCCTTATCCAGGAAAGCCAATAATCCTGCAGGCCATGTCACTGGCAAGTCTGACGAGTCCTCTCCTGCCTGGGATTCCTCCGATGCATCCTTGAGTGTAACGCCTACTGCTGCTGGCGCTGCTGTTGTTGCTGCTGGGAGTCGATCGTCATCCCAGAGGGGAAGTCGGAAGACCACTTGTACTACTTCCAGTAAGCAATTGACTGTCCAACAGTCCTTTGCGAGGAAGACGAAATATTACAGCAGTCATCCTGCTGCAAAGCAGATAACTCAGGCCTTGGCAGCCCGGGCGGTGAGAAACGTGGTTTCCGGTATCCATCGTTAATTCAGAGGCAACTATAGACTTGATTGAGGTACTGTGTCCCCGGTACCAAATACCATCTAGGTTCCATTTCTCTAGGCAGGCGATACCGAAAATGTACACAGACCTCAGAAAAAGACTCACCAGTGTCATAAAAAATGCAGTTGTACCCAATGTCCACTTAACCACGGACATGTGGACAAGTGGAGCAGGGCAGACTCAGGACTTTATGACTGTGACAGCCCACTGGGTAGATGTATTGCCTCCCGCAGCAAGAACAGCAGCGGCGGCACCAGTAGCAGCATCTCGCAAACGCCAACTCGTTCCTAGACAGGCTACGCTTTGTATCACCGCTTTCCATAAGAGGCACACAGCTGAAAACCTCTTACGGGAACTGAGGAAGATCATCGCAAAATGGCTTACCCCAATTGGACTCTCCTGGGGATTTGTGCCATCGGACAACGCCAGCAATATTGTGCGTGCATTACATCTGGGCAAATTCCAGCACGTCCCATGTTTTGCACATACATTGAATTTGGTGGTGCAGAATTATTTAAAAAACGACAGGGGCGTGCAAGAGATGCTGTCGGTGGCCCGAAGAATCCGCATTCAGGCACGGCGTACAGAAGACTGGAGCACCACCAAACATTCCTGAACCTGCCCTGCCATCATCTGAAGCAAGAGGTGGCAACGAGGTGGAATTCAACCCTCTATATGCTTCAGAGGATGGAGGAGCAGCAAAAGACCATTCAAGCCTATACATCTGGCCACGATATAGGCAAAGGAGGGGGAATGCACCTGACTCAAGCGCAGTGGAGAATGATTCCACGTTGTGCAAGGTTCTGCAACCCTTTGAACTTGCCACACGTGAAGTCAGTTCAGACACTGCCAGCCTGAGTCAGGTCATTCCCCTCATCAGGCTTTTGCAGAAGAAGCTGGAGACATTGAAGGAGGAGCTAAAACAGAGCGATTCCGCTAGGCATGTGGGACTTGTGGATGGAGCCCTTAATTCGCTTAACCAGGATTCACGGGTGGTCAATCTGTTGAAATCAGAGCACCAAATTTTGGCCACCGTGCTCGATCCTAGATTTAAAACCTACCTTGGATCTCTCTTTCCGGCAGACACAAGTCTGCAGAGGTTCAAAGACCTGCTGGTGAGAAAATTGTCAAGTCAAGCGGAACGTGACCCATCAACATCTCCTCCTTCACATTCTCCCGCAACTGGGGGTGCGAGGAAAAGGCTCAGAATTCCGAGCCCACCCGCTGGCGGTGATGCAGGGCAGTCTGGAGCGAGTGCTGACATCTGGTCCGGACTGAAGGACCTGCCAACGATTACTGACATGTCGTCTACTGTCACTGCATATGATTCTGTCACCATTGAAAGAATGGTGGAGGATTATATGAGTGACCGCATCCAAATAGGCACGTCAGACAGTCCGTACGTATACTGGCAGGAAAAAGAGGCAATTTGGAGGCCCTTGCACAAACTGGCTTTATTCTACCTAAGTTGCCCTCCCTCCAGTGTGTACTCCGAAAGAGTGTTTAGTGCAGCCGCTCACCTTGTCAGCAATCGGCGTACGAGGTTACTTCCAGAAAATGTGGAGAAGATGATGTTAATTAAAATGAATTATAATCAATTCCTCCGTGGAGACATTCACCAGCAGCAATTGCCTCCAGAAAGTACACGGGGACCTGAGATGGTGGATTCCAGTGGGGACGAATTAATAATCTATGAGGAGGGGGATGTACACAGTGAAAGGAGTGAGGAATCGGAGGATGATGATGAGGTAGACATCTTGCCTCTGTAGAGCCAGTTTGTGCAAGGAGAGATTGATTGCTTCTTTTTTGGTGGGGGCCCAAACCAACCAGTCATTTCAGTCACAGTCGTGTGGCAGACCCTGTCACTGAAATGATGGGTTCGTTAAAGTGTGCATGTCCTGTTTATACAACATAAGGGTGAGTGGGAGGGCCCAAGGACAATTCCATCTTGCACCTCTTTTTTCTTTCATTTTTCTTTGCATCATGTGCTGTTTGGAGACAATTTTTTTGAAGTGCCATCCTGCCTGACACTGCAGTGCCACTCCTAGATGGGCCAGGTGTTTGTGTCGGCCACTTGTGTCGCTTAGCTTAGCCATCCAGCGACCTTGGTGCGCCTCTTTTTTTCTTTGCATCATGTGCTGTTTGGGGACTATTTTTTTGAAGTGCCATCCTGCCTGACACTGCAGTGCCACTCCTAGATGGGTCAGGTGTTTGTGTCGGCCACTTGTGTCGCTTAGCTTAGTCACACAGCGACCTTGGTGCGCCTCTTTTTTTCTTTGCATCATGTGCTGTTTGGGGACTATTTTTTTGAAGTGCCATCCTGCCTGACACTGCAGTGCCACTCCTAGATGGGCCAGGTGTTTGTGTCGGCCACTTGTGTCACTTAGCTTAGCCATCCAGCGACCTCGGTGCAAATTGTAGGACTAAAAATAATATTGTGAGGTGTGAGGTGTTCAGAATAGACTGGAAATGAGTGGAAATTATGGTAATTGAGGTTAATAATACTATGGGATCAAAATGACCCCAAATTCTATGATTTAAGCTGTTTTTTTAGGGTTTTTTGAAAAAAACACCCGAATCCGACAAAAAAATTTCGGTGAGGTTTTGCCAAAACGCGTCCGAATCCAAAACACGGCCGCGGAACCGAACCCAAAACCAAAACACAAAACCCGAAAAATGTCCGGTGCACATCACTAGTAAAAACGGGGGACTGCCTGCCGCAATGTGTAAAAATGGGGAATCTGCCTGCCGCAATGTGTAAAAACGGGGGACTGCCTGCCGCAATGTGTAAAAAGGGGGAATCTGCCTGCCGCAATGTGTAAAAAGGGGGGACTGCCTGCCGCTATGTGTAAAAATGGGGAATCTGCCTGCCGCTATGTGTAAAAAGGGGGCATCTGCCTGCCGTAATGTGTAAAAAGGGGGACGCTATCTGCCGTAATGTTTAACAAGGGCACGCTGTCTGCCGTTATGTGTAAAAAGTGTACTCTGTCAGCCGTTATGTGTAAAAAGGGGACACTGTCTGCCGTTATGTGGAAAAAGTGCACGCTGTCTGCCGTAATGTGTAAAAAGGGGGACGCTGCCTGCCGTAATGTGTAAAAAGGGGGACGCTGTCTGCCGTAATGTGTAAAAAGGGGGACGCTGTCTGCCGTAATTTGTAAAAAGAGGAATCTGTCCACTGTAAGGTGTAGAATTGGGAGGGAAAAAATGACAAGAAGAAGTCTGTACTGTTGACGCACTTGAGACAGAAAATGATTATATTGTAAAAAGCAACCTTTATTAAGTATACATTAAAATGAGATATGTATTTTTATGTTTATCCCAAACTCGCAGTGAAACATAAAGTTTAAAATCACAGAACAAACATATAGGTGAATAGAAGAAAATAAAGAAATGTGAATGAAAGATTAAAAGGCGTATCCACGTGTAATTCTTTAATGGCCACCTCCGCCACTTTATCTTGTGTATGGTCAAGTTATTAATGTAATAATTCCATGCTGTAATATTATTGAAACTTGTTGTTTATACACCATTCACCAGGCGAGGGTAGATTCTTAGAAAGTCGTTCCCAGTAGTAAGACAGTGGGGGTAGATAGATATAATAGAATTAACCCACCTCCAGTTATAAGATTGAGCAGTCGTTCGGGATCACTATATCTCTATGTCCCTTTTAACTATATTCCCGATTGTGATTCTTTAGACGGAGTGTTTCAATATATATAGTATGAAAAGATAAATCTCCAAACTTGGGATGTTTTAATTATTATACCAAGGGGAGAAAATTGCTCCCATTTACTTATAGGTTCCACTTATTTAATAGAGTATTGGCAAATGAGATAACTTTTAAGGAGTATAGCAGTTCTAGTTGTCATATATAAATAACCCTCTTCCTTTACACTCACACTCAGACCTTTTTCAGTCTGATTTTTATGTGTTCAAAGTTGCTTCCCTTAGAGATATAGCAATCTCAAGTCTACTAGGGAGCAACACATGGTTAATAAGACAACTTCATTTGTCTGATTTCATGTCTGCTAATGACAAGTAGAGTTGCTTAGAGGAATGTAGCAGTTCCAATTATCTTATATAGCACTCTAATGTTACTGCTTTCTTAAGAGATATAGCAATCTCTAATATATTAGAAAGCAGACAGTATAATACGTCTCCTTAGAGGAATATAGCAATTCCAGTTATCTTATGTAGCCCTCTTCCTTTGTGGTGACAATCAGGACGTGTACAGTTTTGATTTTAATATTAATAGTACTGCTTTCTTAAGAGGTATAGCAATCTCTAATACCCCTTTCACATCGCACAAATAACCCGGTACCGACACGGCATATTGCCGTGTCGAACCGGGTCAGTGTGCGATGTGAAAGCACACTGGCAGATTTAGCGGGTCGCCTGACCCGGTAAATCAACCCGGTAAAAAATAAGGGTTTTACCCGGGTTGATTACCGGGTCAGGTGCGGTGTGAATGGGAGCCGTGTCGATGCGACACGGTTCCCATTCACAAGATAGGGAGAGGCGGCGCTGGAGATGAGCTCATCTCCCGACGCCGCCTCCACCCCCGCCCCTGCTGCTGCTGCACGCTCCGTTGTTATGGCAACCGACCCGGTATATTGCCGGGTCGGAAAGCCAGCAGCGGAGTGCAAATGCCGGATCCCACCCGGTAAGTACACGTTTATCTTACCGGGTAGGATCCGGCATTTGCAGTCTGAATGCAGCATAATATATTAGAAAGCAGACAATGTAATATTTCTCATCTCATGTCAGTTATTACTGACAGCTACATTACATATATTTGAGATTTTGTCAAACTTCTTGCTGCACTGTTGAAGGAATATTCCTTATTATTTTACAGTGCGATTCTATTAATATAAACTGTAATGATCCCGTTTGTTATATGTATAATAGTCCTATGGGTCCTAAAGGTAAATATAACCTATTGTATTACAGATTAAAGAGGCCCAACAGGGCTTATATCATCATATGTACTAAGTGGACCCTAATTGAATAGGAGCAAAGTAAATTAATTCATAATATGGGTTAAACCATCTATAGAAGGGAATCTGTCAACAATCCATCCAATAAATTTTATTATCTATAGATAGGGGTCTATCATCAATTCATCCGATGTTCACATTTATTCTTGATGTACCTGGGGACTCCGTAAGGACCATGGGGATTATACCAAAGCTCCCAAACGGGCGGGAGAGTGCGGATGACTCTGCAGCACCGATTGAGCAAACATGAGGTCCTCCTCAGCCAGGGTATCAAACTTATAGAATTTTGCAAAGGTGTTTGTACCCGACCAAGTAGCAGCTCGACACAGTTGTAGTGCTGAGACCCCTCGGGCAGCCGCCCAAGAAGAGCCCACTTTCCTAGTGGAATGGGCCTTGACCGATTTTGGTAACGGCAAACCAGCCGTAGAATGCGCTTGCTGAATCGTGTTACAGATCCAGCGAGCCAGAGTCTGCTTTGAAGCAGGGCCGCCAAGCTTGTTGGCTGCATACAGAACAAACAGTGCTTCTGTTTTTCGGACTCTAGCCGTCCTGGCTACATAAATCTTCAAAGCCCTGACCACATCAAGGGACTCGGAATCCTCTAAGTCCCGTGTAGCCACAGGCACCACAATAGGTTGGTTCATATGAAAGGATGAAACCACTTTTGGCAGGAACTGAGGACGTGTCCGCAATTCCGCTCTATCCATATGGAAAACCAGATAGGGGCTTTTATGTGATAAAGCCGCTAATTCCGACACTCGCCTAGCCGAAGCTAGGGCTAATAACATGACCACCTTCCAAGTGAGATATTTCAACTCCACCGTTTTCAGTGGTTCAAACCAGTGTGACTTTAGGAAGTCCAAGACCACATTAAGGTCCCAAGGCGCCACCGGAGGCACAAACGGAGGCTGAATATGCAGTAATCCCTTAACAAAAGTCTGAACTTCTGGGAGAGAAGCCAATTCATTTTGAAAGAAAATGGATAGGAACGAAATCTGGACCTTAATGGAGCCTAATTTAAGGCCCAAATCCACTCCAGTTTGTAGGAAGTGAAGGAAACGGCCCAGATGGAATTCTTCCGTAGGAGCATCCCTGGCCTCACACCAAAAAACATATCTTCGCCATATACGGTGATAATGTTTTGCTGTTACTTCCTTCCTAGCCTTTATCAGCGTAGGGATAACCTCAACCGGAATACCTTTTTCCGCTAGGATCCGGCGTTCAACCGCCATGCCGTCAAACGTAGCCGCGGTAAGTCTTGGAACAGACAGGGTCCCTGTTGCAACAGGTCCTGCCTGATAGGAAGAGGCCACGGATCTTCCGTGAGCATTTCCTGCAGATCTGGATACCAGGTCCGTCGTGGCCAATCTGGAACAACGAGGATTGTTCTCACTCCTTTTCTTCTTACTATTCTCAACACCTTGGGTATGAGAGGAAGAGAAGGAAATACATAGACGGACCGGAACACCCACGGTGTCACAAGGGCGTCTACCACTACTGCCTGAGGGTCTCTGGACCTGGCGCAATATGTAGCTTTTTGTTGAGGCGGGATGCCATCATGTCTATCTGTGGCAGTTCCCACCGACTCACAATCTGTGCGAAGACTTCTGGATGAAGTCCCCACTCTCCCGGGTGTAGGTCGTGTCTGCTGAGGAAGTCTGCTTCCCAGTTGTCCACTACCGGAATGAACACTGCTGACAGTGCGCTTACATGATTCTCCTCCCAGGGAAGAATCCTGGTAGCTTCCGCCATTGCCGCTCTGCTCCTTGTGCCGCCTTGGCGGTTTACATGAGCCACTGCGGTGATGTTGTCTGACTGGATTAGAACTGGTTGGTTGCGAAGTAAGGCCTCCGCTTGACGTAGGGCGTTGTATATGGCCCTTATTTCCAGGATGTTGATGTGCAGACAAGTCTCTTGACTTGACCAAAGACCCTGGAAATTTCTTCCCTGTGTGACTGCTCCCCAACCTCGGAGGCTTGCGTCCGTGGTCACCAGGATCCAATCCTGAATGCCGAATCTGCGGACCTCTAGAAGGTGAGCACTCTGCAGCCCCCACAGGAGCGACACCCTGGCCCTGGGGGACAGGGTGATCAACCGATGCATCTGTAGATGTGATCCGGACCACTTGTCCAACAGATCCCTTTTGATTTCAAAAGGTTCCTGACCAGAGTCATAAGTTCCTGGGCTTTTTCTATCAGAAGATAAACCCTTTTCTGGGTCATGTCCAGAATCATGCCCAAGAAAGGCAGACGAGTCGTAGGAACCAACTGCGACTTTGGGATATTGAGAATCCAGCCGTGTTGTTGTAACACTTTCAGTGAAAGAGATACGCTGTTCAGCAACTGCTCTCTTGATCTCGCTTTTATGAGGAGATCGTCCAAGTACGGGATAATTGTGACACCTTGCTTGCGCAGGAGCACCATCATTTCCGCCATTACCTTGGTGAAAATCCTCGGAGCCGTTGAGAGAACAAACGTCAACGTCTGAAAAAGGTAATGACAGTCCTGTGCCGCAAATCGTAGGTACGCCCGATGAGGTGGATAAATGGGGACATGAAGGTACGCATCCTTTATGTCCAGTGACACCATAAAATCCCCCCCCTTCCAGGCTGGCGATGACCGCTCTTAGCGATTCCATCTTGAACTTGAACCTCTTCAAGTATAGGTTCAGAGATTTTAAATTCAATATGGGTCTGACCGAACCGTCCGGTTTCGGAACCACAAACATAGTCGAATAATAACCCCTTCCCTGTTGAAGATGGGGAACCTCGACCACCACCTGCTGAAGATACAATTTTTGTACTGCATTTAACACTATCTCCCTCTCTAGGGGGGAAGACGGTAGGGCCGATTTGAAAAACCGGCGAGGAGGCACCTCTTCGAATTCCAGCTTGTAACCCTGAGACACAATTTCTATTGCCCAGGGATCCACCTGGGAGTGAACCCACATGTGGCTGAAATTCCGAAGACGCGGCTCCACTGGCCCCGACTCCGCCAGTGGAGCCCCAGCGTCATGCAGTGGATTTTGCAGAGGCTGGGGAGGACTTCTGTTCCTGGGAACTAGCTGTATTGTGCAGCTTCTTTCCTCTGCCCCTCCCTCTGGCAAGAAAGGACGCACCTCGGACTTTCTTGTTTCTTTGTGAACGAAAGGACTGCATTTGATAATGCGGTGCTCTCTTAGGCTGTGAGGGAACATAAGGCAAAAAATTTGACTTTCCAGCCATAGCTGTGGAGACCAGGTCCGAGAGACCTTCACTGAACAATTCCTCACCCCTGTAAGGTACAACCTCTATATGTCGTTTAGAGTCGGCATCACCTGTCCATTGCCGAGTCCACAGGACCCTTCTGGCAGAAATCGACATAGCGTTTATTCTAGAACCCAGCAGACTAATGTCTCTTTGAGCATCTCTCATATAAAGGACGTCTTTAATATGCCCCAGGGTCAATAAAACAGTATCCCTATCTAGGGTATCAAACTCCTCTGATAAGGTATCAGTCCATGCCGCTACTGCACTACACACCCAGGCCGACGCGATTGCCGGTCTGAGCAAGGTACCTGAATGTGTATAAATGGACTTCAGGGTACCCTCCTGATTGCGATCAGCAGGATCCTTGAGAGTAGCCGTATCCTGGGACGGATGGGCTACCTTTTTGGATAAGCGTGTTAAAGCTTTGTCCACCCTAGGGGAGGATTCCCATCGTAACCTGTCCGTTGGCGGGAAAGGATACGCCATAAGAATCCATTTGGAAATCTGCAGTTTTTTATCTGGAGATTCCCAAGCTTTTTCACATAACTCATTCAGTTCGTGTGAGAGGGGAAAAGTTACCTCAGGTTTCTTTCCCTTATACATATAAAACCTTGTGTCAGGGACAGGGGTTTCCTCTGTGATGTGCAAAACTTCCTTAATTGCTATAATCATATATCGGAGTGATTTAGCCAACTTTGGCTGTAACTTTGCATCATCGTAATCGACACTGGAGTCAGAATCCATGTCGGTATCTGTGTCAACAATTTGGGATAGTGGGCGCTTTTGAGACCCCGACGGTCCCTGCGACATAGGATCAGGCAAGGGTTGAGACCCTGCCTGTCCCAATGCATCAGCCTTGTCTAATCTTTTATGCAAGGAATTTACATTATCATTTAAAACCTTCCACATATCCATCCAATCAGGTGTCTGCGCCGTCGGCGTAGACACCACATTCATTTGCTCCCGCTCCTCTCCCACATAGCCTTCCACATCAGACATGTCGCCACAAGCGTACCGACACACCACACACACAGGGAATGTCCTTTCTGAAGACAGTTCCCCCACGAGGCCCTTTGGAGAGACAGAGAGAGAGTATGCCAGCACACACCCCAGCGCTATATAACCCAGGAATAACACAGTAACTTAATGTTAACCCAGTAGCTGCTGTTTATATACTTTTTTGCGCCTAATTATGTGCCCCCCCTCTCTTTTCAACCCTCTTCCACCGTGTATCAGCAGGGGAGAGCCTGGGGAGGTTCCTCTCAGCGTGTTGTGGAGAAAAAATGGCGCTGGTGAGTGCTGAGGGAGAAGCCCCCAGCGGCGGGCTTCTGTCCCGCTTAAATTTTATTTCTTTGGCGGGGGCTCCTACATATATACAGTGCCCAGCTGTATCTATGTGTTCATTTGCCAAAATGAGGTCCCAAATGCTGCCCAGGGCGCCCCCCCTGCGCCCTGCACCCTAACAGTGACCGGAGTATGTGTAGGTGTGTGGAGCAATGGTGCACAGCTGCAGTGCTGTGCGTTACCTCCAGTGAAGATCACAAAGTCTTCTGCCGCCTGTGAAGTCTTCTTGCTTCTCATACTCACCCGGCTTCAGTCTTCCGGCTCTGCGAGGGGGACGGCGGCACGGCTTTGGGACGGACGGCAAGGGTGAGATCCTGCGTACTGATCCCTCTGGAGCTAATGGTGTCCAGTAGCCTAAGAATCAGGACCTAGCTTCAGAGAGTAGGGCTGCTTCTCTCCCCTCAGTCCCACGATGCAGGGAGTCTGTTGCCAGCAGAGCTCCCTGAAAATAAAAAACCTAACAAAAAAACTTTCTATCAGCAAACTCAGGAGAGCTCACTGAAAAGCACCCAGCTCCTCTGGGCACAGAATCAAACTGAGGTCTGGAGGAGGGGCAGAGAGGGAGGAGCAAGTGCACACCAGGAACTAAATTATTTCTTAAAGTGCCCATGTCTCCTGCGGAGCCCGTCTCTCCCCATGGTCCTTACGGAGTCCCCAGCATCCTCTAGGACGTTAGAGAAAAGGCATGGTTTAGTTTAGTGTGTACTTTAGGATTTTTTCTCTGATATTTCCCTTGCAGTGGTCTGGGAGGCCCTTACGATTTACCATTAGAGGCTACTTTATTATGTTATTTTGCAGTAGCTCGAAGAGAACCAATGAATTCTTGACTTGGAGATTGAGCTTTGAGCGCTCACCAGAACAAATCAACGTCATCTCAAATGTACAGAATAATATGATCTCTCTAAAGGGACAACTTAATCAGATTATCTCTCAAATGCAGCTAAAACTTTATGTTGCAACGTAGTTTATTTGATATAGAAGACACGGTGGAGTTGTTGTTGGCTACTTTATACTTTATAACAGAACCAATTTCATCAAGGACTTTTATACTCAGAAGATTTACAACCCGGAGCGTATTGCACAATGCTTTGAGGAATTTTATATGGAACATTATGTCCTGCACAACAATCGCCAGCTAGATTCCAGTTTGGAAGGCCACATCGATCAGTTTCTGGATTCCTGCTCCCTACCTGCACAGTTTTCAAGTCTCTTTGCTTAATAAGGTTCTTTTACAGGAGATCACTCAGACTGTTAAAACTCTCAAAAATGCCTCCACACCAGACCCAGATAGTTTTCCGGACATATATTACATAAAAGTCAGAATTCCTCAGCGCAACCCTCCAGATTCTTTTCAGCTGTATTTTTGGCAGGTTCAAAGTTTGACATTGCCACCATCAAGCCCAGATAGTAATTGTTCCCAAACCCGGTAAGGATCCTCCTGACTGTGGAAGCTACCGCCCCATCTCATTGCTTAACTCTATAAATATATCTCTGCTGGTGTCTAGTTCCACAGCATCTATATAAAATATTCCCTTCCTCCTCTCCAGTTTGTTGGTGTGAGTGCGGCCTGGAAAGAACTCTCTGTCCCATATATTCTGGCACTGCCCGATAATATCTTTCATATGGCTACAGTGCTCAGGGGCGGATTGGGAACAAAAAGCGGCCCTGGAAAAATTTGTACTAGTGGCCCCACATGGGCAGCACCAGAGGTGTAAGGTCTAGCCATGGGCAATGGCAGCAGCACCCTCCCCCCAAGACTTTCCAGATAGTGGGCATGTCCAGCATCAAGGGGGAAGTTAAAAAGAAATTAAATTAAATATTATGAGCACATTATATGATACACCTTCAGAATTTAGGAAACTATATAATTCTTTAGATAATATATTTTTCTGCTTATTACACCAACCGTATCCCAATCACTATTCACTCAATCTTATATGTCAGCCAAGCAGGCAGACAGAGCATACACTAGATCAGGCATGTCCAAACTGCGGCCCTCCAGCTGTTGTGAAACTACAAATCCCAGCATGCCCTGACACAGTTTTGCTGTCAGAGAATGCTAAAGCTGTGTCAGGGCATGCTGGGATGTGTAGTTTCTCAACAGCTGGAGGGCCGCAGTTTGGACATGCCTGCACTAGATCATCTGCAATCACAGGCTAAGTAGCAAAGTCATTTTCATATATGCAAATTATTTTGCATCTTATTCATTATGTCTATAAAAAGGACCACATGTCCTCTAACAAAACAGGCCCCACGGGAGCGTCGGCCCACCGGGAATCTTCCCTGTAAACCCTATGGCCAATCCGCCTCTGACAGTGCTTAATATTTCTTATCACTAATGTTCAGATCCCTAGTCCACTATCATACTCCTTGCTTCCTAGACCATCTCTGAACTGTCTAAATACACTAAGGGATCTATTTACTAAGCCTTTGATGGAGATAAAGTGGCTGGAGATAAGTACCAGTAAATCAGCTACTAACTGCCATTTTTCAAACACAGACTGTAACATGGTAGTTAGGAGCTGATTGGCTGGGACTTTATCTCTGTCCAAGGCTTAGGAAATAGACCCCATAGACATTGATATGACATATATTGAATGCAGCAAAATGTCAGAAGGCGCTCTGCTGGAGAACTGTGGCCCCTCTCTCCTTTCTTTCTATTTGGTTCACTTATACAGTACAATGGAACACATCACAAGTATAGTCAACAGTAAGACTGACAACAACTACTGTATCTCTGTATGTTCACCCAGGTTGAACCATCATAACCCTTTCTTCCTTAGCCTCTAAACCTTTAATAAATAGATTGTTAAGGAAAAGAAATATTAATTTATTGGGGGCGGGGTACAATTGCAGATATTGTTAAATTGCCCATTAGGCTTAACATATAATACAAAAATCCTGTGAGTGTCAGAACACAATGGTTTTACAGTACCTGTTAAATGGACAACATATCCTTGTCCCACATAAACACCCCAATGTTGATAAACAGGGCGGAAGAATTCTATTAAGTCACCAGGAATAGGAGAAGGACCCTGTGAAAGTACAAAAAAATGTTTAAAACTATTAAGGATGAAGACTGGATTATTGAAAAACAAAAAAGTCCTATAACAATACAGTACAACAAAGAAATTAGTAACATCATTTGTACAGTACATTTTAAAAACTAAAAAAAGAAAGGTAAGCTTTTTATATATATAAATATAACACAACGTGATAATCCCAGAGAAGACAGTGACTAATCTAACTTCTCTCAGACATGGCTGTAGTATACCGAGATTGCCTTAATGGTTAAAGATGGGTCTCGTAACAAAGTGTCCATGGGGTTCTGCCAGTCTGCTTCCAAGAAAACCCGGACCATAGTACTGATATATATCTATATATATCTTCACAGTTAGGGTGGCACTCACGGGACTATTCATCCATACAAGACAATTGACAACAGAGTTTATAAACACTATAAAAACACTATATATATTATACACTGGAACAGCTGCAATAAGACAACATATCCTATTTAATGTGTGTGTGTGTGTGTGTGTGTGTGTGTGTGTGTGTGTGTGTGTGTGTGTGTGTGTGTGTGTGTGTGTGTGTGTGTGTGTGTGTATATATATATATATATATAGAGGCAGTACGGATGGTGTAATGGTTAGCATTACTGCCTCACAACACTGAGGTCATGGGTTCGATTTACAACCATGTCCCCAACTGTGTGGAGTTTGTATATTCTCCCCGTACTTGCGTGGGTTTCCTCCGGGTAATCCGGATTCATCCCACACTCCAAAAATATACTGGTAGGTTAATTGGATACCAACAAAAATTAACCCTAGTGTGAATGTGTGTACATGTGGTAGGGAATATAGATTGTAAACTCAAATGGGGCAGGAACTGATTGAATGGGCAAAATATTCTCTATAAAGCGCTGCAGAATATGTGTGCGCTATATAAATAACTGGTAATAATAATATTATACAGTATATATATATATATACAGGGGAGGCAGTCAATTTACCAGCTGTCGGGATCCCGACTGTCAGGATACCGACGTTGGAATCTCGACACCCGGTGAAATACCGGCAACCTGATTCCCGGTCCACGCCACCACCCGAGGGGGTATATAACCAAAGTGTGGCGAGCACAGTGAGCCCACGAGGGGACACGCTGCACTCGCCATGGGAATCCCGGCTGTCGGGATCCCACGTCAGTCTTCTGACTGCCGGGATCCCGACACCCAAGATATCATACTGATGTCAGTGCCAGTATATATATATATATATATATATATCCCTGAGTACACATACACATGATCACCATTTGTCTGATAACTTACCTGTAGAGGCATGTTCAACAGATTAATTTCTTCCAGCACACAATTGTGGATCTGCAATATACAGTATATTAAATGGTGAAGTATACTTTAACAATTATACTGAATTGGTGCAACAGTTACATCTGTCATAAGAGAACTCAGATGTATAATTAACATACCTGTGTGTCTTATCAATGCCAGTATCTCACCTAAGTGTATTTTATGCTCATTTACAGTATGTGAAACCTATGGCTATTTTACATAAATGTTATATATTATGCAATTATTGTAATGTAGGTGTGCAGAACTTACCAAACCCGCAGCTGCACCGGCTATAAGCTATATTACTGCAGACAACTCTTTATATACTCCACGCACATAGTTTCGGTTCCATTTCCTCACTGCACCTGTTGTAAAACGGAATTCCTTGCAGGTACATTGAAATGGAAACCTGTGTGCTGAGTTACTTATCTACACACATGTGATGTCATATTTGATACTTTGCCTCTACTGTAATAACATTGACATTTGCTGATATGACTGGTCAGTCTCTCCGCACATACATACCCAAGACATAGGGCCTAATTCAGACCTGATCATAGATATGCTAAATTTAGCACATCTACAATCAGTCTTCAGGCATGTGGGGGGACGCCCAACACAGGGCTAGTCTGCCCTGCATGTCAGCCCCCCCCCTCCCACCGCACAAGTACAAAAGCATCATACAGCAGCAATGCTTTTGTATTGGAACTACTCGCTGCCCAGGTCGCAGCGGCTGTGTGCGGTGTCACGCAGCCGCCGTGACCCGCCCCCCCAATGGTCCGGGCATGCCTACGTTGCCTGGACCGCACCCGCTAAACGGCAGCCAAACACCGCCGGCCTGACCCCTCCCGCCCAGCGACCAACTCTGTCTGTCAATCAGGCAGAGGCAATCGCAGGGCTAAGACAGCCGTCGGCTGTCTGGCATGCGTCGGCGCACTGTGGCACCGGCGCACGTGCAGTTCAGACCTGATAGCTGCTGTGCGAAAATGCACAGCAGCTATCAGATCTGAATTAGCCCTATAGTTGCCTACTCTCCCGGAAGTTGCGGGAGGTTCCCAGTTTTTGGGGTAGCCCCCCGCACTCCTGGAAGAGCAGGCACATCTCCCAAATCCTGTCCGCACCCTAGTAAAGCGGGCAGGACAGAGAGATAATCTCTGGCATTTGTGGGTCTGTGGGGCGGGGGAGGGGCTAAAATGAAACAAACCGTGCTATATCAGCCCTGCTCCTTACCTGAGGACCCGTCAATTGTGGCGTTTTCCCGATGTCACTGTTCGACACCCCCCCCCCCCCCCCAGAGTTTCATGCAGTGTCTCCTGTA
Source organism: Pseudophryne corroboree (assembly GCF_028390025.1). Taxonomy (NCBI): domain Eukaryota; kingdom Metazoa; phylum Chordata; class Amphibia; order Anura; family Myobatrachidae; genus Pseudophryne; species Pseudophryne corroboree. Next base: position 142,271,929 of record NC_086454.1, read on the forward strand.
GCTTCTCCCGGGGCGGGATGTACTAATGTACATCGCCGCCCATCGCCGCCCTGCGCCACGATGCTGATCGCATATGTACTAACATATGCGATCAGCATTGCGGAGGACAGCTCTTCCGATAAGAGCTGTCCTCCGCGATGCGCAGCGGCAGCCTGACTTCCGGGATTCAGCCCCAGGAGTCAGTCTGCGCATGCGCGGGGTGACGGGGGCGGCCGCAGGGCATGCTGGGAGGGATCCGCTCACACAGCACCGCGGAGAGAAGCCCATAGGCTTCTATGGACTATCGCCAGCTAAAGCTGGCGTACCCCACCGCGGCGCTGTCCTGCCGGCCGGGGGTTAGTACATCAGGAAAATGCGGTAAACAGGGAGTTTACCGCATTTTCCGCTTAGTACATCCCGCCCCCGGAGAGGAGAAATAAAACATAGGTAAGTATGACCCAATATAACCTCTTCTTATGCAGAAAGGATTAAATGATTCAATTGAGGATTAGTAATTGCTGTGACATTATTTTGGGGGGAGTGGAACAGGCCGTAGCACAGCTAGTGCAAATGAACAAGGCCCAGAGGGAAATGGTAAATATCTAGGGTTGGGCTATTATTTTCCAGTAATGTAAGAGTTTACCTCTTGTCCAGTCTCATATATCTGTAAAAAAATAAGTGCTCATTAACATGAGTGGAATGTACAGTACATTGCAAAGCATGCATCATATCCAAAGGCGTGCACAGGCACACCCCAATGTCTGGTACCCCCCCCCCCCCCCCCCCCCACACACACAAATGCTCTGCCTGACAATGCTTCCCGCCCCTAGTCCCAAATTGCCCTGGCCTTCACTTTCTACCCCCTTCTCTTCCTATACCATCAGATCGGGCGTTAAAGTTACCAGGAAGTTTCCCAGGAGGCTGACAGGTATTTAGGGCCAATGCCGCATGTAGCCCTGCCTCAAGTAGTGCGTCACCCTTCTTGAATGACAGGCAGGCTGCTGGCAGAAACAGGCAACTCTCCAGTGCGGGCAGGCAGCCCACCGTTGCATGTTACATAGCGCTCACTTTGTTATTGCCTCACTCTCCCAGCGCAGCAGTTGCCACTGGCACTCTGGCAGTTTTCTGGGTGGCAGAGGAGTGGAGGAGGATGGGCCCGATGCGGAACTGCTCCTGGGGTTCTGTCCCTGGCTGCAGCGGCTGGCGGCACCGGGCTCAATGTGAGATCTTGTTATATTAGTGAGATTTTGTGCATGCCCAGTGAGCCGGCTGGGGGAGCGAGTGTGAGAGCGTATGTGCATTGTTGGTGTGGCTGCTGAAGAAAGCTGATATGGGAGATCTCGTACCACTGGAAAGGTGAGCTAATGCATTCCCATCTTGGCAGAAAGCCATTAGTACATGCTGGCGAAATATGTACACGCTTCACCATGATAATGCGGTGAAGCGAGTCTGAACAGTTAAAGAACGATGTATACTTTATCATACATCTACCAGATTATGCCCGCAGAAGTGGCACTTATACACATTGGTCCTGTGCCCCTCAGCCCATGTAGCTCCGTCCCCTCAGTCCATGTAGCTCCGCCCTGTTTAAAAAAAAATCTTTATAACTGTTTATTGAACAGCAAAAAGTAAATTGCAATACAATATTGGTAGAACTTACACAGTATACATTGTGTCAAATTAATGATATTGTACCAATTCACAATCAAAATAAATGCCTACTGTCCCTTTTTTTTGTGTGTGTATGTAACGATCACTGTATGGATGAACAGGTTGAACAAAAACAAGTAAAACAAATATGAAAAATAAAATGTAAAATTAAAATAAAACAAGCTAATCAGAGCTAAGATTGCATAATCACCGCTTATTGGCTATTAACAATGATGAGTAAAGCAGTCAATGATTGTTCATAAGTATATGTATAATGAACAAGTGCCACTGTCTTGTCCATATATAGTATCCATGCAACCCATAGAGTAAACCCAGAAATTCTGAAAGAGCATACAACAAAAAGTATATATTAGAATAATAGACCGGTCCCACCTAAGGAAGGGTGCTAACATCACACCACTATCATAGCATAGGTTGATCCTCAACTTGTCTATGTAAAAACCATTCGGTATGTTCAAACACTTTCCAAATATTGTACTGAAGTTGGTCAGGTAAGCAATCTATATATGTCCCCCCATTTTTTATGAAAAACATTTATTCCTTTCTCTACATTGTATGTGGAAAAAGCGTCCTTCATGATACAACACCTCCAACAGAGCCGTTTCCACTCCAACAGTGTGGGTGCAGATTTATAAATCCAATACTTAAGTATCACTTGGCCACTGTTACCATAACCGCTAGAAGGGGTTTACACGGCTCTATTGGTGGTGTCATCTCCCATGAGGAAAAATCTGCAAAGATAAGGGCCTGCAAAGATAAGGGCATTTTTTGGTAACTTTATTTGCATTACTTGGGCCAGGTAGTCTAGTATTTTATTCCAGAATATATTTATTTTGCCACAGAACCATAAATTATGGGATAGAGAGGCATTTAGACAACCGCACTTAACACAGTCTCCGTGGCTGAAATTACAAAGTGTTTCCTTTTTAGAGGAGATATATATGGGGGTCATTCCGAGTTGTTAGCTCGTTGCCGATTTTCGCTATATTGCGATTAGTCGCTTACTGCGCATGCGCAAGGTTCGCAGAGCGCATGCGCTTAGTTATTTTACACAAAAGTTAGGTATTTTACTCACGGCATAACAAGGTGATCGTACTGTGATTGACAGGAAGTGGGTGTTTCTGGGCGGAAACTGGCCGTTTTCTGGGAGTGTGTGAAAAAAAATGCTGGCGTTTCTGGGAAAAACGCGGGAGTGTCTGAAGAAACGGGGGAGTGTCTGGGCGAACGCTGGGTGTGTTTGTGACATCAAACCAGGAACGAAACTGACTGAACTGATCGCAATGTAGGAGTAAGTCTGGAGCTACTCAGAAACTGCTAAGAAATTTCTATTTGCAATTCTGCTAATCTTTCGTTCGCAATTCTGCTAAGCTAAAATACACTCCCAGAGGGCGGCGGCTTAGTGTGTGCAATGCTGCTAAAAGCAGCTAGCGAGCGAACAACTCGGAATGAGGGCCTATGTGCGACTCAAAATCCGAAGATGTATTTCTTGCAATCTTGCTGATTTAAGGTGTGGAAGTATTTTATCCAAACCGTGTATTATAGAGGAATCCTAAACTTATATGATTTACAAATATTTAATATAGATGTTAAGGGATCTGGCGGGGTAGTTATTCCAGAGGTAATATTTAGGGAATTGATATAATGTCTCTGTTACAAGCTGTTAGCGGCACATCTGTATTACTACTCTCCAGCAGCTAGATTCCTACATGTGTCCCTGTGTTCAGCCTCAGCGGCTGCATAATTAGTAGTTTGCCTCTGTGTGTCTAGCTGTCCAGCTGCATGTCCTTTACTTTAATAATTACCTCTCTGGATTCCTGGGGCTGATTGGAGCAGCCACATATAAATTCCCTTCCTGGTAACTCCCAATGTGCTGGTTATAGGTCCTGCTACATATGAGAACCTGTCAGCCCTGTGAACTCCAGATAATCAGATTGTTTTCCTGGTCAGATCCAGCATGCCTAGAATTTAGGTTTTTGTGTGGAACTTCCACACAGGCTCTTGCCTTTGGCATTTATTTCTTTATTGTTACCACCTTGTGCATTATTGCATTTATTTACGGTTTGATTGCTTATATTACCCTGTGCATTGTTGCATTTACATACAGTCTGTGTTCTATACCACCCTGTACATTGTTGCATTTACATACAGTTTGTGTTAATTATTATTCCAACCTGTGCATTGTTGCACTCATGTGCATTTGTTTATTATCTCTGTGCATTGAACAGTGTTATCAGCCCTCCAGTTTTTTGTTGGAATGTTTAATTGTCCACTAACTCCAATTGTTCTGGGTTTGCCCTGGCTAAAGACTCATAACCCAGTGTTCGACTGCAGTACTGGAGATCTTGTTTCTTGGGGCACGGAATGTGCTGCCAAATGTTTGACCGTGCCAGTCCGTTTGGCACTTCCAGTCCCTGAAAGGTTGCCAACCCAATATATGTCATTCGTGGATGTCTTCTCCAAACAGAAAACTGAATCTTTGCCTCCTCACTGTCCTTATGATTGTACAATCAATCTTATACATGGAGCCAGACTCCTTAAAGGCCACCTTTACGCTCTGTCTTTGCCTGAGATGAAATCTATGGAGGAATATATCCGGGAGAGTTTAGAAAAAGGCTTTATCAGGCCTTCTAAGTCACCAGTGGGAGATGGGTTTTTCTTTGTTGGAAATAAGGACGGCTCATTACGACCATGCATAGACTACAGGGGACTGAGTAAAATAACAATCAAAAATTTATATCCATTGCCTCTGATCTCTGTCTTATTCGATCAGCTCAGAAATGCTACAGTTTTCTCCAAGATTGACTTGCGAGGAACATACAATCTTATTTGGATCCGGCAGGGGGATGAGTAGAAAACCACATTTAATACCAACTCAGGACACTACGAGTACTTAGTAATGCCAGTTGGACTTTCCAACACCTCTGCCGTCTTCCAGGATCTCATAAATGACATTCTTCGGGAATTCCTAGGAAGATTTGTGGTCATCTATTTAGATGATATATTGATCTACTCCTCCTCACTCACGGAACACCAAGCTCATGTTAAAGCAGTCCTCACCAAGCTTAGGGAAAATCATCTTTATGCAAAACTGGAGAAGTGTGAATTTGTGGTAGAGAAGGTGGTCTTCCTAGGATACATCATCACCTCCAAAGGTTTTTCTGTGGATCCGAAGAAACTTAAGGCAAATGTGGAATGGGTTCGTCCCTCTAATATACAAGTTACTCAACGTTTCCTCAGTTTTGTAAATTCTTATAGAAGATTTATTGATTCATTCTTTCAATAGTAGCCCCAATTGTGAGTTTAACAAAGAAAGGTGCGGATCCTGCTCATTGGTCACCACAGGCGGTTAAGGCATTTAAGGACCTTTAAAGAGCATTAATCTCTGCTCCTGTTCTCCGGCATCCCAATCCAGATCTGCCCTTCATTGTAGAAGTAGATACCTCCGAAATGGGTGTTGGAGCTATTTTTTCACAAGAGGATCTAGAAAGTCATAAACTACACCCCCGTGCCTTTTTCTCTCAGAAATTTTCCCCTGCTGAAGTCAACTATGACATAGGAAATCGAGAACTCTTAGCAGTCAAATGGGCTCTGGAGGAATAAAGGCACTGGCTATAGGGGGCAAGGCATATGACAACCGTATTCACTGTGATTTCTAATTATTTAAATAAATATTTCAAATGCCAGCATTAATATATACTGTGGACGCAAGGCGCATTTTATTACCATATACGATAAAAGTGCGCTGAACATTGCAGCACTATGTCCCTTAAGAGAAAGCAAGCAGTCACACACATGGTATTACTGAGGTCCAACGCTCAGAGATATATGTATTTGATATAAAAAGTTATGCATACAAAATAACATATATAAATATGGTTACAGAGTTACAGTTATAAATTAAGCAGTTACATAAGAATCAGTTACAGCCAGTATATGTCACCCTATGCTCAGTAGACAGTCATCTCCATTTTAGAATCTGCACCAACAGAACTTCCTGGGTGAGGGGAAATACATATATACTGTGTATTGGAGGAGGGTACATGTCTGGGGCTGAGTCTTCTGTAATTGGTCATGGGGTGGGATTTATCCAGTACACTGGGTATCATTGGTCGGCTCAAACGGTGGGCGATGACTAAGTCCTGAGATGTGATTACTGTTTGTTTACACCTGAATCCCTGCCCCAAGACCAGTCAAACACACCACATTATCTTTCAGTAATATACATGAATACGGTATTGCCAATAACTTCTTGCCGAAATACGTGACAATATCCTCGCAACCACCGGATTACTGCTTATGTGACCCTGAACAATTTGATCCCACACACGGTATTCTTACACGTGGTTCTCGATATTTAAGGAACAATACCTATATATATATTTATATATATATATATATGGTTTCCTGCTATTACAATTACGTTATGAAATATATATAAACACCGTGGGTTAGAGGTGTTTAAAACTATGTGTAGGGGAATGTAAATGTTATACATTTGACATATCATGCATCAATGTCTGGTCTGTATGATACTGAATGTCACTTTTTAGTGGTCTTGAAAGGTATTAAGCAAACAAGGGCCTGGCTTGTGTTTGTGTATGTTATATTGTGTTCTTGTTTGTTCTGACCTCTAGTGTAACAACGACAGTCCAGTATCTATTGACTCAATGTACAACTCTCAAACAATTGGGGCAAACAATGGTATTTACACATTCCCTCAGTCCAAGGTCTATCTTCAATGGAGCAATCTGATCCTGTATGTTCTATAGGAATTCGTATTTCTCGCTGTAATACATTTGAGTGTGTGTATGAGAGATTTGCTATTTAGTGACAGTATGACATTTATTAATAAATGTATCTTCTACCGTAATGCGCACAGTAACTTGCCATTATGGTCATTCGCGCCCTACCGTATCGATGCATGCATCGTAGATGCATCCATTAATAAATGCCATGGCGTATTCTAAATATTGAAATATGCAATTTGACTTCGATATCACTGACCACAAAAATTTAGCCTATCTTGAATCAGCTAAAAGATTGAACGCTCGTCAAGCCAGATGGGCGTTGTTCTGTGCTAGGTTTAATTTTGTAAAAACCTTTAGGCCAGGCTTCAAAAATATTAAAGCTGATGCTTTATCCTGGAGTTTTTTGTCTAGCCAGTTTCTGGAGCCTATTATTTACCCGGGATGCATTATTCCCAGTCTCTTCATGAATCTTGCTTCACAAGTCCAGTCAGCACAGACGCAGGACCTAGGTCTGCCGTGTTATCTGAGTTCTATTTCAACAAGACCTCATAACATCCAGGGATTACTAAGACTTTACATCTTCTCTCTCGATCTGTATGGTGGCCAACTATCAAAGCTGACGTTCAGGAGTTTGTTAGGGCATGTCATGTCTGTGCCAATTACAAGTCTCCTTGAGTTCTTCCTTTTGGACAGTTGCTTCCCTTGTCTATACCCTCCAAGCCATGGACCCATTTATCTATGACTTTTATTGTGGATCTACCAAAATCTTCCAAATATTCGGTCATCTGGGTTGTAGTTGACCGTTTCAGTAAAATGGCTCATTTCATTCCCGTGTCTAAACTACCTAGTGTAAAGGATCTTGCTTCTTTGTTCATTCAGCACATCTATCGTATTCATGAATTACCACAAGACATCGTCTCGGATAGGGGCTCTCAATTTGTGGCCCATTTCTGGAGGTCTTTTTGTGCGGAATTGGGGATCAATATCAGTCTTTCATCAGGGTCTCACCCACAATCCAATGGGCAGACAGAGCGGGTTAATCAATCTTTGTAGCAGTATCGACGGTGTTACAATTCTAAATGTCAGGATGATTGGATTGACCACCTACCCTTTGCAGAATTTGCATATAATAATTCTGAACATTCTTCAACTTCCATGTCTTTCTTTTGTGTATCTGGTTTTCATCCTAAATTTAATACTTTTGCTCCATCACAACAGTTTAGCTCATTTTTTCCTCCCGTGTGTTTCATCAGGAGGATTTGGATGAAAGTGAATCATGCCGTGGAGGAGGATGCAGCCCGGTCTAGGAGATTTGTTGACAAATTTTGGAAACCTTGCTCTTTTTAGTAGGAGACATGGTGTGGTTATCTGCCCGTAACATCAAGCTCCGCCAGACATCTCAGAAATTGGGTCCCCGTTACATTCAGCCATTTCAAATCATCCAGAAAGTTAATCCTGTTGCTTTCTGTCTTCAATTACCCAAATCTGTGAGAATCAATAATACCTTCCATTGTTCTTTGTTCAAACCGGCATTTGTTTCTAAAAAATTTAAAGTAAGGGGTTTCAGGAGTTCTTCTCCAGTCATGATTTAGGGACATCAAAAGTTCGTTGTAGAGAAAATACTGGATTGCAAGTTTGTGCGGGGCCAAGTACATTATGATAAAGCCTGTTATCTTTACAGGAATGAAAGCTATACCTTAAACACACAGTAAATACAATTTAAACCTTTAGCCGCTATACTTAATTCACACTCTACGCACCTTTTACGCTATTAGCGTACAGAGTCCTGTACAGTGTACGGACTTTGCGTACACACGCCGCGCTGATTGTACAAAGTACTCACAGCGCATACACACCCAGAGATACACCGCAAACCTTCTACAACAATGCTATGCAATAATAATACAGTTTAAACCTTTAGCAGGGCAATGAGGACACAACACCAATTGTGATTTTACCGCTGGGTTCCGACACCACAGTGGATTATTTCTGAAAGGGGGTTTACAATACAAATTATACACTACAATACAATACAATATAATATAACAGAATAATGGCTACAGTCAATGTACATACATGAGTATATTCGCGTGCGCCTCCCGGTCCGGTCCTCCGTCATCAAATAGATAACGTTGTGAGTCTTGTGTTGGGTCGGGCTGCAGCAGGCTTTATTTATACAATCCTTCCAAAAGCAATACAATGGATACTGTAATCCCTTTGTCCATTGGACACAGGAATGCACTTTTACAGTACAGGAGAGGTCATAGGTCGATTTGAAAAGGTGGGCGATGTCTTTCCCAACTGCTCTTGTGGGTAGTCTCCTCTGGATCCCTGCCGCATACATAATATACAGTAAATACAGTTTATATCTATATTCTGCTTCTGCACATAACTATCCGCAGGAACATGCGATCTTCCGCAGACCAACACCGGAATGTTACCCTTAAAATACCCCACAGCTGGATACCAAACACCACCTTATAACCTTAGTCTGTCCCCTCTTATCCTGTAAAGGTGAATCCCTTTGTTCTGCAACCATTTAAACAGTTATAACTTTCTGATGTGGTGCAAGGAGACTATGTGTACATTGGAGGTCATTCCGAGTTGTTCGCTCGCAAGCGGATTTTAGCAGATTTGCTCATGCTAAGCCGCCGCCTACTGGGAGTGAATCTTAGCATCTTAAAATTGCGAACGATGTATTCGCAATATTGCGATTACACACCTCGTAGCAGTTTCTGAGTAGCTCCAGACTTACTCGGCATCTGCGATCAGTTCAGTGCTTGTCGTTCCTGGTTTGACGTCACAAACACACCCAGCGTTCGCCCAGACACTCCTCCGTTTCTCCGGCCACTCCTGCGTTTTTTCCGGAAACGGTAGCGTTTTTTCCCACACGCCCATAAAACGGCCTGTTTCCGCCCAGTAACATCCATTTCCTGTCAATCACATTACGATCGCCAGAACGATGAAAAAGCCGTGAGTAAAATTACAAAGTGCATAGCAAATTTACTTGGCGCAGTCGCAGTGCGAACATTGCGCATGCGCATTAAGCGGAAAATCGCTGCGATGCGAAGATTTTTACCGAGCGAACAACTCGGAATGAGGGCCATTGTGCGCTATTTGAATTAAATATGTAATGGGTTCTGATGGCCCTCCATGCGTTCACAAACTCTGCCGTAAATACCCATACCACGCGCCGATGCGCAGGACCGCGGGAGCGACCATACGCTAATAGCGAGTATGTGCACGCACGACAGAACAAATGCACGTGCAGTGGGCATGTGTGTGTAGTTTGTACGTGAGGTTTGTTCGCAATATTTTTCGACTTTGACAGTCCACCCTTTGGCAGTCACCAATAACTGCCACTATCTAATCACTAAACAGGAAAATATCTACACAATATCTACAGAAAATTGGATGGTCGGGGGAGAGTTGTAGGCGGGAAATGTATGACCTAGTGGGATAGTAAAAAGCATGTATGTATGAATCCATGTCTGAGGGGCATGTATCATCGTGCCGTATATGTTCTAGATAAGCTTCGAGGTATTGTGAAGTATACATTAAATCCTTCTTATCCCGTATTAAGGGTCTGTAAGTGGGCCAACAAACACTACCGAGCTCTTTTTGGCTTCTTGTTCCAACAAATGGGGTGCACATTTAGTTGATGATACATGGAGGGGGAACATATGTGAGTGCTAGTATATGTGGATATCACCTGTCGACTATGTGTGTCATTAACTGAAGGTTGTAGGGATGAAGATAAGACACATATCTAAAATACATTCACATAAACATTTACATAAACATTCTTGGGTAGGGCTGATGTCTTTTCCGGATGGGTGTATCTGGGCAGAGGGGGAGACAAAGGAAAAACGGGTGAAAGAACCAGGCCATGGAATTCATTTGCAATCCTTATCATAACACTGTCTCTATGGATGGGTCGTAAATTAAATCTGCTGCTATGACAATGCCCTCGCTCCTTAAACTCATCAAATTTGTGCCGTGCTTGCGCCGCATTAGAATTCGAACACACCTAAATATCAAGCCAATAATTATGACGACTCCCAGGATACAAAGGAGAAACTTCCCTACACTCATAATAACATTTTGAGCCCACTCTCCTAATCCTGAGAACCAATTTCGTGGGTTCAACCATGAGACCCAGCCGGTCAGCTCAATACCCACAGCGGTCAGGGTAAGGTTGTGTCTCCTCCGGAACTCCCACTTCAACTGCAAGATATCGTCCATCTTTTGATCGATAATCTCGGTTAGGTCATCAGTGCTCTTTGTAATATACGTGCAGCACTTCACACCATATTGAGTTGCCAAAGTGACACAGTACCCACCCGTCACAGCTGTGATATAATTAAGGACCATCCTGTGCTGGATCAGTTCCATCTTGTAAGCTTGTAACTCCCTTCCCGTATACCTGAAGGTGTCGTCATACATCTCAGTGATATTATCTATCAAGTTCGCTAGCGCATGGATATACCTATAATTTATAATTCCTCTGGCAGTACGGGTGATGTCTAATGCGAGAAGGAATTGAATCCTGGTGGATTCGTGGATCAAATCAGAGGCTACGTGCTCTGTCCTCTCTATGAGGTGTCTCTTGACGATGTGTTCATAGTGAGTATGAGTATAAGGAGCCTGAGCACTGCGGTGAACCTCTTTCATCTTGTCATGGGTTATGGTCATGACCTCTGGCAACACTCTTCCAATATAACACAATCCCTCTGAGCTTGGGGCAAGCCACTTGTACGCCTTCCTCCCGTATATGAAATAGGCATCATCAGGGAGAACATAGGGGACAAAATATGACATTACCATATTACAAACTTTCCAAGTGAAAAACCCAATCCCTAGTTCTCCCATCTGCTCAGTACAAGTATCGGACTGGATGATATGAGCACAGTACCCTGGTGATACTTTTCCAACCCACATGGTCTTGTTTCCTCGAGTATACCTATACCGGTAATACCTTCCACTGTTGGCTATTTGGCGTACAAGTTGCGAGTCTATGGGTATCCTATCAGCTCTGTGTGAAAAGGTCATTGTCTGGTTATTCCACGTCACCTCCCAATTTCCCGATTTTCGGTAATTGGAAATATTGAAGCATAATAAATATCTATCTACATGATACTGGTGGAGCTTCAAGCTAGGGGGCCTAGAAATATAACATTTCTTGTCCACCGGTCTCCCGCCCCATAATTCGAGTACCTCATCTATTGCTAAAGGGTACGGTACTAATCCTGACTTGCTCTGACCTTGAGGTACTTGTGAGCACACCCAGCATTCTGTCTGGTTTAAGACCTTACCCACTAGTGAGTGGTAATCACTCAATGGATGACGGTCCATGTTGATATTAAGGCTGGACTGACATCTTTGGATGCACCCATCCTCGACTATGTTCTCACAATTCCTACAAATGCAATTTTCCTCAGACAATAACCCTTCACAGTGCCTCCGAGTTCCTTGACTACCAGATCGCTTTCTGATACTCGCCTTTGCTCGATTAGTGTGTTGCTCTTGATATTCTACAAATCCATCCTCGCCATCAGAACCCATTCCAGATCCTTTCTCGACCTCTCTGGGACCTTCACCGAAACAGACTGTCCTGGTCAACAACAGGATTAACAGGAAAACCCGGAACGCAGTCTCTTGGGGTAAGTCCATCTTGTTAAGGGAAGAGAAGGGAAACAAGAAGGGGGGGGGGGGGAGAGAAGGAGGGTAGTGGGAGATGGAGAAAATAATAAAAAAAACTGGTGCGACAACCGCCTCTGGTCTTGTTGTTCTCCGCGCTCAGCCGTCTCAACAGTCCTGCCTCTCAACCTTCCCGGAACAGACACTCCAGTGATACGATGTTCTCTACACTCTGCTCTTTGTCACGGGTTCTCTCCGGGTCAGCGACCTTCTTACAGTGGGACGAGTGGACCCAAGTCTCTCTTTCGGCAACCTTTAATGCTATCGTGCTGGTTAGCAAGACTTGGTATGGTCCTTCCCACCTGTCAATGAGGCAACCTGAGCGTAGAAAATTTCGAATCATTACATAATCCGCAGGTTCAATGTCATGACAATTACTGTTCGGTAGGTCAGGAATCACCAGCTTTAGATTCCTATTTTGATTCCTCAGCTGCTGGCTCATCTTAACCAAATATTTCACAGTCACTTCGTTATTGCATTTCAAATCATCCTGGGGTCTATCATTACATGAGGTTGTCGGCCAAAAAGAATCTCAAAGGGTGATAGGTTAAGGGGGGACCTGGGAGTGGTTCTGATGCTGTACAATACTAGTGGCAAAGCTTCTGCCCACAACAATCCAGTCTCAGCCATCACTTTGCTCAGCTTGTTCTTAATAGTGCTGTTCATTCTCTCCACCTTCGCACTCGCCTGTGGCCGGTACGGAGTATGCAGCTTCCTATTAATACCCATCAGTTTGCACATTACCTGAAAGATTTCACCTGTAAAATGGGTACCCCTATCGCGTTCAATTATTCTAGGGATACCATATCTACACACAAATTCCTGCACAATTTTCTTTGCAGTGAACGTAGCAGTATTTGTGGCAGCAGGGAACGCTTCTACCCAATTGAAAAACACATCAATACAGACTAACACATTTTAAATTCCAACAGGGTGATAACTGTATGAAATCAATTTGTATTACCTAAAAAGGGCCGTCTGTCGGAGGGATATGGGATGGCTCTGTTGGTATTGACTTTCCAATATTCTTCCTCAAGCAAGTAAGACATGTCATTGCTCTCTTACCTGCATGAGAAGAGAATCCAGTAGGCTCTCACCAGCTTACACATACCCTCTTTACCCAGAGGAGTCAGACCGTGTGCCGCCTCAGCTAAGCTTGGAAGATATGCTCTGGGGGCCACTGGCTTACCGTGTCCACCTGTCCAGAGTCCTGAGGACTCCTGGTCATACCCCTTTGACCTCCAGACCGCCTTTTCCTGTGGAGAACACACATTTTGCATTTCAATTAATTTTTGTGTGTTGATTGTGTTGAATGTCATCAGTGATGTGATGTTCGTTTGTATGGGGGTGCTGGCTGCTGATTTAGCAGCTTCGTCTGCCCGGCTGTTACCAAGTGAAATTGGGTCTTGGTTGTAAGTGTGTGCTTTGCACTTGATAACAGCCACTCTGTCTGGTTCTTGTATCGCTGTTAGAAGCCTTTTTATGTGGGATGCATGCGCTACAGGTGTGCCAGCTGCTGTTATGAAATTCCTGAGGCACCATAGGGCCCCAAAATCATGCACCACTCCAAAGGCATACCTAGAATCTGTGTATATATTAGCTGACTTACCCTTGGCAAATTCACACGCTCTGGTTAGGGCGACCAGCTCAGCAACTTGTGCTGAGTGCAGTGGGCCCAGGGGTTCAGCTTCTATGATACCTCTGTCGTCTACAACTGCATATCCAGTACACAGGTCTCCCGAGTCCGTCTGTCTGTGGCAACCACCGTCAGTGTAAAAGGTAAAGTCTACGCCTTCCAGTGGGTTGTCACTGATGTCAGGTCTCGCAGTGAAAGTCTGATTCAGGTATTCCATACAATCATGCGTATCAGTATCTGCACTAAATCCTCCTTCACCATCATTCTCATCCTCCACCCTTTGTGCCTGTCCAGGCACACTTGGCAGATAAGTTGCAGGATTTAGTGCGCTGCATCTCTTTATGGTGATGTTTACAGGGGCCATTAGTGCTAATTCCCACTTTGTAAACCGTGCCGATGAGACATGTCTGGTTTGGGCGGAGTTCAGTAAGGCTGATACTGCATGAGGTGTATGGATGGTCAGGTTGTGTCCTAACACTACGTCTTCGCTTTTACTTACTAGCAAAGCTATCGCTGTAACACTTCGCAAGCATGTGGGGAGAGACCGCGCTACGGTGTCCAACTGTGCACTGTAGAGTAAGCTACCGGCCTGCTGGCATCACCATGTCTCTGGGTTAAAACTCCTGCTGCGCACCCTGCACTTTCTGTACCGTATAATTCAAAGGGCTTCCCATAATCTGGCATACCTAATGCAGGTGCCTGTGATAGGCACTGTTTGAGTCTCTCAAAGGCCAATTCGGACTCATCTGTGTGCGAGATCCGATCTGGTTTGTTCGAGGAGACCATTTCTTGCAAAGGTAAAGCCAGTATGGAGAATCCTGGGATCCAGTTTCAGCAGTACCCACACATTCCAAGGAAAGTGCGGATCTGTTGCTGGGTTTGTGGCAGGGTCATGTCGCGAATCGCCTGTATTCTATCAGCGGTGAGATGTCTAAGTCCTTTTGTCAAGCAATGTCCCAAATATTTTACCCTGGTCTGGCACAACTGTAATTTATCCTTTGAAACCTTGTGTCCCATGTGGGAAAGATGAAACAGAAGCTGTTTCGTGTCTTTCAAGGACGATTCGAGTGAATCAGAACACAGCAATGAGTCATCGACATACTGTATTAGTACTGATCCACTCTCAGGTTGAAAGGATTGTAAACAGTCATGCAAAGCCTGGGAGAAAATACTTGGGCTGTCAATGAAACCTTGGGGGAGAAGAGTCCAGGTGTACTGTACTCCCCTGTATGTAAATGCAAAGAGGTATTGGCTGTGAGGGTGCAGAGGGACAGAAAAGAAAGCAGAACAGAGGTCAATAACAGTGAAAAATTTCACAGTAGGGGGAATTTGCATGAGGATGACAGCTGGATTGGGCAGTACGGGGAATTTGCTCTCAAGTATCTTGTTTATCCCCCTTAGATCCTGCACTAGCCTGTAACCCCTCCCCCCACCCTTTTTTCACAGGGAAGATGGGACTATTGGCAGTGCTGGACGTCCTGACTAGTATGCCCTGTTGTAGCAACCGCTCTATGACGGGGTACACTCCTAATTCTACCTCTGTCTTCAGAGGATACTGAGGGATTTTTGGAGCTATCCTACCGTCTTTTACTTGCACTACTACCGGAGCTACATTCGCCATCAATCCGGTGTCTTGTCTATCTTTGGTCCAAAGGGAACCCGGTATTTGTGAGATCATTTCCTCTACCTTTGATGGATACTTGTCTATAACATGGGGTGTCTAACATATCCTGCACTTCCTGAACGTGATTCTCGGGTATATCCAAGAAGACACCCTCAGGAGTTCAATATATGACACACCTCATTTTACACAATAAATCTCTCCCAAGTAGATTAGTCGGAGCCGATGCAGCCAACAGGAAAGAATGTTTGGTTTGCAAGGGCCCTATGGTAATCTCCGCAGGTCTACTCAAAGGATAGTGTTGCACTATTCCTGTTACTCCCTTTGCCGAAATTGTTTTACCCGTGGTTTTCATACCTACCGTTGAATTTAACACTGACCTGGCCGCCCCTGTGTCTACAAGAAAAGGTAATGGTACACCAGCTACATCAACCGTGACCTCAGGTTCACTACCAAGGCTAGCAATCAACTTCACTGGCTGCAGACTACAGGTGTGGCCCAACCCCTATTGTGTGGTGAGACCCTCCCGCAGCGCATTGGCAGCTACGATATGTGGGGGAGGTAGCTGAGAATTTCCGGAGGTCTGCCCATCTCTCCTTGGGGGGTACCTCTTTGTTTCCCCTGCATGTGGCTCATAACTTCTCCTATGTGGTCCCTGATCCCAATTATGTGAGTAGTAGTGTGGTTCGTATTCTCTGTCTAGGGGTCTATCTTGGCTATGCGCTCTACTACTCCTACAGTCTTTGGCAAAATGCCCTTCCTTCCTACAAATGTAACATGTTCTAGGTCTGTCCCAAACAACAGGGGTCTGGGTTTTCGGCTGATGGGGTATTGCCGTAAGGGCCTGTATACTTACCGTCATCAGTTTTTCCCCCTGTGTCTCCCTGTGTTTAATGATGTTCCTATCATGCTCGACAGCGGACTCTCTCAATGCAGCCACTGAGATACCTCTCCAGTTTGGTAGAGAGGTCTGTACCCTTGTTCTGAGTGCTTCCTTCAACCCGCCCATTAATACTGAAACAGCTACCTCCCTATGATGTACATTGTCTCTAATGTCCTCGACCCCAGTGTATCTAGCCATTTCCTGCAGTGCTCGATGGAAATTTTCGGATGCCGTTTCACCTTCCTTTTGTCTTATGGAAAAGATTTTATTCCATTTGACAACAGTAGGGAAATATATTCCTAATTGCAGATTGATTTGTCGTACAGTCTCCTGAGTGTACTCATCAGTGAGAGGTACTTCTGCTTCTATGTTGCAATCAGCTATAAACTTCGCGGGGTCAATATTGGAGGGTAAACATACCCGTAGCACTGTTCGCCAATCTTTGTTTGTGGGTTCGGTGGCGTTACCTAACTCTTTAATGAACCTCTGGCATGCGACTAGATCTTTTCTGGGATCAGGAAATTCTGACATAATTGACCTTAATTCTGTCCTCGACCAGGGACAATGCATGGCAATGTTCCTGACGGGAGTTACCCCCTGAGCGTCAGTCCTCCCATTGGGGACCGCGATCACCCTGACAGGATTTAATTCAATTACATCATTCTGGTTTGATTCTACAATGTGGGGTGCTATGGTTTCTGCATAATGTACGGTACCGTACTTACCTGTGGACACGACCTCACTTATCCCTCAGCTAGGGGGCCTGACTACTGCTCTTGGTGGTTGGGCCGTGCCCACCTGAGTGTCTTGTATGGTGGCTGCTAGAGAGAGTGCCGATATCGTGCTGGGCTCATCTTCTTGTTCGCAGTCCTGGGGAAAATTTAAAACAGGGTACAACTGGCAAGGGTTAGTGTTAGTACATTTTGCAATTACACCCTTATTCTGTACCAATGTATCATTGCCTGTAGCCATTTTCTCCCCAACAATATATGGTGGTGGTGCCGTCGCCATTGTTTTCCCGCTAGGTTTGGAACCTGCTGCGCGAGCTAATTCCTTTTGCATATCGCCCTCCTGTTGCCATAAATTTAAACAGTCTGTATGTTTAATCCTTTGTTTCTTGGATTTTATCAGACATATCCTTAACCTTAAATTCTGTAATACCTCTGGTTCAAAGCTGCCCACTCTAGGGAATGGTACCCTATCATTGTTGGTCATACATATCCACTCATTGCATAAAACTTCAGTGTGTGAACCATATTTTTCACACATGATAAACCTTGCTGAGCCTTTTGGCCACAATTCTGCCTGAACCCTGTCTAAACGTCTCTTACTTGAGCAACTGGCTCCCATATTTGTGGGTCTCTTCTAATCTCTTTAAAAAATTCCCACAAACACCAAAATACTCAATATAAGTAGACGGTGGAAGTATACCTGAGCGCCTTCCACTCGCTCGCTCCCACGCTGTTGATAGCGGATCGCAATGTACCCAACTTAGGGCTCCTATCAGACCTTACACCATAATTTTATTTCGTTGGATTTTCTGTTTGGAATATTTTCCTGAGAGAGGCAATGAAAATTTCCTTTTCGGTTTCTTTCACTGGAATTGTTTGTAGGGTGAAAAACAGAGAAATTAGATAACTATCTTTCACCCTGTCCAGTGAAGCCCACCAGGGAGATTTCACGAAGTTATCAAAGTAAAACCCCTTTGTCTATACAATCACGTCTGCGTATGCTCTTCCACAGATGACACAATAATATCACGTTGCTCTGTGCAGAACAAACGGACGTGTGATGCAATAGCACAGCCTATAGATACTAGTTATCTATATGCCCTACGATTGCTGTAGACCACCTAGTAGACCACCTAGAGTTGTATGGGATACCACTCAGTCCACCAAGACCACCTAGTTCACTTGTCAATAACGCAGGGTTGCGAACCCTACGCCACCGGGCCTCTACTAACCCAGTGTGTTCACCTAGCCCACCTAGCAATTCACCTAGTTCACCTAGCCCACCTAGTTCTTGGGTTCAGTATCCACTCACTCCTGCACTCGCTCACTCAAATATACTTTATTTTTCTGTACAGAAAATTATCATTCAGACAAGCAGCTTTACTCCCAGAGGCAATACAGCAAATAAGGGTTTTATACTAAAATTTGGAAACTGGGCAATCTTGTGTTATTGTAGCGTGGCTACTATCCCACCTTTAAACTAAACGAACTATCGTGTGGTTTTATTATGCGCACACAACGCTACGCAAGCTTGCGTAATTACGCAACCGTGCGTATCTCTATGCCACGTGTGAGGCCTTGTGCTACGTGCACGTTTTGTGTACGCTGTCCTCACGTTCCGTACCACGTGTACCAATGTGCGTACGCAATAAAACAATTCACACAATTTCTATAAATGTGAGCAATATTAACTATAATCGCTCACTTAACACGCCACACAGTTTCTTTTCTGTATAAACCTTTATAACTAGGCCAGACTGCGTTTGTGTTTTACGCTTACTTACTTAATATTTATATTATGAATCTAGTAATCTGAATGTTATGGCAACAATGTGAGAGAGTATGCACAGAGTATGGGTGTACGCTTTTGTTGTGTACGCATTTGGCGCCAAAAATAAATTCACAGATTTTAAATAGCTTTTTTTCCTGCTTACCATACGAGTTCTACCAGCATCCCTAAAAACCATACAGAGCAGAAACCGTCTAATCAGCAATTAAGTAGGGTTTTCAGTGCATCCATCAACCAAGAAAAGGATACGTAAATTGATAAAGCCGGTTATCTTTACAGGAATGAAAGCTATACCTTAAACACACAGTAAATACAATTTAAACCTTTAGCCGCTGCGGCCGCTATACTTAATTCACACTCTACGCACCTTTTACGCTATTAGCGTACAGAGTCCCGTACAGTGTACGGACTTTGCGTACACACGCCGCGCTGACGGTACAAAGTACTCAAAGCGCGTACACACCCAGAGATATACCGCAAACCTTCTACAACAATGCTATGCAATAATAATACAGTTTAAACCTTTAGCAGGGCAATGAGGACACGACACCAATTGTGATTTTACCGCTGGGTTCCGACACCACAGTGGATTATTTCTAAAAGGGGGTTTACAATACAAATTATACACTACAATACAATATAATATAACAGAATAATGGCTACAGTCAATGTACATACGTGAGTATATTCGCGTGCGCCTCCCGGTCCGGTCCTCCGTCATCAAATAGATAACGTTGTGAGTCTTGTGTTGGGCCGGGCTGCAGCAGGCTTTATTTATACAATCCTTCCAAAAGCAATACAATGGATACTGTAATCCCTTTGTACATTGGACACAGGAATGCACTTTTACAGTACAGGAGAGGTCATAGATCGATTTGGAAAGGTGGGCGATGTCTTTCCCAACTGCTCTTGTGGGTGGTCTCCTCTGGATCCCTGCCGCATACATAATATACAGTAGATACAGTTTATATCTATATTCTGCTTCTGCACATAACTATCCGCAGGAACATGCGATCTTCCACAGACCAACACCGGAATGTTACCCTTAAAATACCCTACAGCTGGATACCAAACACCGCCTTATAACCTTAGTCTGTCCCCTCTTATCCTGTAAAGGTGAATCCCTTTGTTCTGCAACCATTTAAACAGTTATAACTTTCTGATGTGGTGCAAGGAGACTATGTGTACATTGTGCGCTATTTGGATTAAATATGTAATGTGTTCTCATGGCCCTCCATGCGTTCACAAACTCTGCCGTAAATACCTATACCACGCGCCGATGCGCAGGACCGCGGGAGCGACCATACGCTAATTGCGAGTATGTGCACGCACGACAGAACAAATGCACGCGCAGTGGGCATGTGTGTGTAGTTTGTACGTGATGTGTGTTCTGCAATATTTTTCGACTTTGACAATTATTTCATTCATTGGAAAGGCTACGGTACTGAGGAGAAAGCTTTGGTGTCTGGGAGGTTCCTCCATGCTCTGGAACTAAAGAAAGGATTCTTCAAGAAATTTCCACAGAAACCTGGATCTAGGGGACTCTTAACCCCTCGTCAAGGGGGTTATGGTACTGGTAAAAGCCGCTATCGGCACATCTGTATTACTACACTCCAGCAGCTAGATTCCTGCATGTAGCTGCTGCATAATTAATAGTTTGCCTCTGTGTGTCTAACTGTCCAGCAGCATGTCCTTTACTTTAATCATTACCTCTCTGGATTCCTGGGGCTGATTGGAGCAGCCACATATAAATTCCCTTCCTGGTCACTCTTAATTGTTGGTTATAGTTCCTGCTACATGTGAGAACCTGTCAGCCGTGTGAACTCCAGAGATTCAGATACCCTGTCTAGATCGTTTTCCTGTTCGGATCCAGCTCTAGAATTCCATACAGGCTCTTGCCTTTGGCATTTATTTCTTTATTGTTACCACCTTGTGCATTGTTGCATTTATTTACGGTTTGGTTGTTTATATCACCCTGTGCATTGTTGCATTTACATACACTCTGTGTTCTATACCACCCTATGCATTGTTGCATTTACATACAGTTTGTGTTAATTATTATTCCATCCTGTGCATTGTTGCACTCACGTGCATTCGTTTATCTCTGTGCATTGAACAGTGTTATCTAGGTTGTGTTTAGTGAACATCTCACCATACTGCATTTACTCTTGCCCAGCCTCCAATAGTCGCCTTGTCCTTACATAAGACCTGGGGGCATCTGAGTATGGGGTGGACCTAATTCACCCTGGAAAGGCGGCTGCTAAAGGTGAATACTAGCATCGCAGGAGGCTAAAAGACTGCTGGGCAAGGGTAACTGCTTGAGTGTCACCAAAAATCTCCTGGTAGCCCTTAGAACACCATAGTCCACGTAACAGTCTGATTTGTAAATACATAAAAAACTGAGTACAAGGGAGGTCATACTTCTCCTGTAAATCTGAAAAAGAAAGAAGATTGAGGCCACCTGGGTCAAACACATCTCTAATAGCCATGATACCCCTTGTCTTCCAGGTAATGAAGGACTGAGTCATGATAGATAGCTGAAAGGATAGGTTACCCCAAAGGGGGATATATAAGGATGAAAAAGGGTTTTTCTTTAAGCTTTTTTCTACAGCGGGGTACACTGGTGTTCCACAGGGAATAATATCAGGGTGTAGAGTTGGATCTTGATCTGAGGCACCAACAGGCTAAAAGCTTTGACTGTTTCCAGGATGCACTGCACCGCCTCCTCTATATCCCCGTCTCCAGGCACTGGAGCTCAGTTTGTAAGTTGGTGCCTGCAGTACAGGCAGCTAATAGGGAGTGATAAGCTAGGCAGCCCTAAAGAGAGCTTTTCTGACAAGAAAGAAGACTTCAAGGGCCGCAGCATAGGCACTTGATGCTATATGTCATACTGACATATCGTGCTGTGGTTTCCTCACCTCCCCCAGCAGCACTGTATACTCCCGCGCCCTGGTTGCCGGACATTTACAGCGGAGGTGTTCTGGTCTCATCAGGCACACATACCGCCACTGCTCTCCTGGATTGTGTGGCCGCACAATAGGGAGGAGGTAAGAGGGTCCCCTAGGTGGAACCTGTCGAAATCGCAATCCAGTCACGGTCTCCGGACATGGACCGTGCTGCTGGCGTGGACACTGTGGCCATGCAGGGTCCCCACTATATCCACCTCCGTTTAGTAAGGCTCCATAGTACCCGGTGGTGAAGTCCAGCAGAGGGGATAAGGCTCTGACCCCCAGCCGCCATCTACAGCAGATGTTCCTGCCCTGGAGCTGCATCTCTCTCTCCCTCACTCCCTGTCAACGTTTGGGCACCATTACACAGAGCTGCACTGATTCTGGGACTGCTGGGCACTGTTTTCTCTGTAAAGCTGCCTTCCTCATTAGCGCTATGCATTTACAGGACACTTAAGTATTCTACATGTCGTTTAGACAGTGTTAGTTAAGAACAAGTGAATAACTGTAGGGATATTTAGTACAAGTATCATGTGATATACATCCAGTATTTACTGTGCATTGTTATATCTGTATACATACATAGCTTTACTTAGTATTGCTAGTCCAGTGCAGTTTTATTGTTGTTTGTAATAATTTCTGCATTGTACATCTGACTGTGTGTGCCAATAGCTGCTGTGTGGTTCCTATTCCGTGTATCTCACACATACTGCTATCCCTATATTCTGTACCCTGATGGGGGCTAAGTGCATCAGGGTCCTATATATATATATATATATATATAGTGTTTCACAGGATATACGGTTTGGTATTTTTCTCTGAGTATTTCAGTCACCTTATACCACTTAAATCCTCTGTTTGTGATCTGCATTGCAATCACACTCCACAGGGGGTTTTGTCAGGTACTGTGTCTGGCTATATTGTACTGTTATGCCCTAGAGCTACATTCTCCAATAATGTCTGCACCACAGGGCGGGAGATCTGTGGCTGATCCTGCATCATGCAGTGCTGACGCCGGGGATTTATCTGAGGAAATTATTCCAGCTGAGGGTCCAGGTATTGGGGGTTCTGTACCCCCAGTTAGCCTGCAGCACCGGTGACACACCAAGACCCACCTTGGGCTGCTTTTTCTAATTTACTGACTATGCTAGTAACGAGAACTGCGCCCCCTGTGGGACCTCCTGTGCCTGTACAATCACATATTGTCATTGTTGTAAATCCACCATGGGTGGATTCTCTGTCAACTCGGTTACAGCAGTTAAATCGGTCCTTGGTTAAACAAAAGCCTGACCCTCACCCCCCAGGACCAAAGGGTCATCTAAGTGGGCCATTTCTTCCTCACAATCCACTCATGTTTCGGATACTTCATCCAATGAAGATGGCGTATATACTGACCCATCAGACACTGATGCAGATGCTTCTGATGGGGAATCTACAACACAGGTGAATGTTCCTGACCTCTTGGAGGCTATCAAACCGATTCTTCAGATCGATGATGAAATTGAACCTCCAGATATGTCTAAGAAACTTGATAAGTTTAAACGTCAGAAGGATACTAAATTAGTTTTGTCACATTCTGACCATTTAGTTGACATACGTCAGGAATCCTGGGAGTCTCCAGGAAAGAAATTTCTAAATGAAATGTCTAAAAAGAAATGTCTAAAAAGATGCTAGCTCATTATCCCCTCACTGCAGAGTTAAGTAAAAATTGGGAAACACCGCCGCTGGTGGACTCACATGTGACACGTCTGGTGGTGTCTTCTACTCTGCCTGTCACTACCATCACCTCTCTGAAGGAACCGATGGATAAGCGTGTGGAGGATTGCTTGAAGTCTATTTACACTCTTATGGGTGGTATGCATAGACCTACTATAGCGGCTTCTTGGGCTGCAAAATCTATTGAAGCCTGGGTTCAAGAAGTTGAAGCGGAGCTACCTCCTAATTTTTCTGATACTGCCAGTGTCTTTCATGTATTACTACAGCCTCTCATTACACCTTTCGTTCCTTTCGACCTCCAAGTAAAGCAAAGGGTCAGGCGTACCTGTAACAGGCTCACACTTCCAAAACCTCTAAGCCCAAACCTAAACGTTCTTGGGCTGCCCATCAGCCTGCTTCCAAACCAGACAAGCCTGCTGCATGACAGGGTGGGCCTTCCCCTGGGGGACCCCAGGGTGGGAGGCCGACTTCTGTGGTTCGCCCAGGTATGGTTACAGACCACTTCAGATGCCTGGGTAAGGGAAGTCGTCACTCACAGATACGACATCTCCTTCAAGAAACGTCCCCCTCGCCAGTTTTGCTCTACAAATATCCCTTCAGTTCCGTTGAAAGCAAATACTCTACAATTGGTGGTACAATCCCTCCTGGACACAGGAGTGATAGTACCGGTGCCTCTGGCTCAAAGAGGCAGGGGGTACTATTCAACACTGTTCCTAGTTCCGAAACGAATGGAACCTCAAGGCCCATTCTCAACCTCAAGTCTTTGAACAAATTTGTGAAGGTTTCCAAATTCCGTATGGAAACTCTTCGCTCTATTGTTCTGGCCTTGGAGCCCAAGGACTATATGGTATCCCTGGACATACAGGATGCTTACCTACATATACCTATTGCCATGTTGCATCAAAAATATCTGCGGTTTGCTATTGGCAACCTACATTATTAATTCCAGGCCTTGCCTTTTGGACTGACCACAGCTCCGCAAATCTTCACCAAGGTCATGGCGGTCATGTCGGCCCTTCTCCACCATCAGGGTATCAGGATCCTGCCGTATCTGGATGACTTGTTGATCCTGGTGAACTCCCCAGAGGTTCTCCTCCGCCATCTGGAACTGGCAGTCCAATTTCTGCAAGCCCATGGGTGGCTCATCAACTGGAAGAAATCCTCGCTGGTCCTGCTCAGAGCATGGTACACCTGGGGGCGTTACTGGACACACACAACCAACGGTTGTTCTTGTCTCTGGAGAAGGTCCTGAAACTTCAAGACAGGATACGATGCTTCCTCTCTCGCCCTCGTGTGTCGATACACTCGGCGATGCAAGTACTAGGCCTCATGGTGTCAGCTTTCAACATGGTAGAGTACGCTCAATTTCATTCTCGCCCTCTGCAGCGGTTAATCCTTTCCAAGTGGGATGGCCTGCCTCACCGGATCAGGTCTCACATGATTTCCTTGACTCCGGAAGTTCATCTGTTTTTGAGCTGGTGGCTCCAGGACTAATAATTGAGCAGGGTCGTCCCTTCTGGATCTCCAACTGGGTCCTTCTAACAACACATGGCAGTCTGTGGGGTTACGGCATGGTGTTGGAGCAACACTCTCTTCAGGGTCGGTGGACCAGGGAGCAATCTCTCCTTCTGATAAACATTCTGGAGTTGCGGGCAGTGTTCAATGCTCTGAAACTGGCCCTGCTTCTGGTACAGAACAGGCCTGTTCAAGTACAGTCGGACAACGCCACCATGGTGGTGTACATAAATCATCAAGGCGGCACTCGAAGCCGCATGGCAATGATGAAAGTGTCAAAGATTCTTCTAGGGGCGGAACGCCATCTGCCAGCCATATCAGTAGTGTTCATTCCGGGGGTCCTCAACTGGGAAGCGGACTTCCTCAGTCGTCATGACGAACACGCCAGAGAGTGGAGCCTTCATTCAGAAGTCTTTCAACTCCTAGTGGACAAGTGGGGCCTACCAGATGTAGACCTGATGGTGTCTCGACACAATCACAAGGTTCCGGTCTTCGGAGCAAGGACAAGGGATCCTCAAGCAGCGTTCGGGGATGCCCTAGCTATTCCATGGAACTTTCGGCTGCCATTCATGTTCCCCCCCGGTGTCACTCCTGCCCAGGGTAATAAGGAAGTTCAAACAAGAAGGAGGATTACTACTTCTAATCGCTCCAGCGTGGCCCAGACGGCATTGGTTCTCAGACATGCCGGGTTTCTCGATAGAGCGTCCTCTTCTACTCCCACAACACCCAGACCTCCTCGTTCAGGGCCCTTGTGTCTACCAGGATCAGGCCCAACTGGCTTTAATGGTGTGGCTCTTGAAGCTTCACTCCTGAGGGCCAAGGGATTTTCTGAGGTGGTCATTCAAACTATGTTGAAAGCCCGTAAACTGGCTTCAGCGCGGATTTATTAAAGGGTCTAGAATTCTTACTTCGCCTGGTGTGTGGCTAACAATTATGATGTGTACAAGTTCAGTACTGCCAAACTTTTGGCTTTTCTGCAACAGGGCCTGGACTTAGGCCTTCGTCTGGCCTCCCTCAAGGTTCATATTTCAGCCTTGTCGGTATGGTTTCAGAGAAAAATTGCGACTCTGCCTGACATTCATACTCTCACTCAAGGCGTTTTACAGATTCAACCTCCCTATGTCCCGCCTGTGGCTCCTTAGGATTTGTCGGTTGTTCTGGATGCCCTGCAAGGGTCTCCATTTGAACCTCTTGAGTCTGTGGACCTTAAATGGCTTACACTTAAGGTCTTATTTTTGCTGGCTATTGCCTCTTCTGGAAGGGTTTCAGACTTGGGTGCCTTAACCTGTCGGTCACCCTTTCTGATTTTTCACCGTGACCGTGAGGTTCTTAGAGCTCGCCCTGGTTATCTACGCAAGGTGGTGTCATCTTTCAACCTTAACCAAGAGATTGTGGTTCCGGCCTTTATCATCTACTGGTTTGTCCTCCAAAGAACGGTCTTTGGATGTGGTACGTGCTCTCCGTATATATGTGAAGAGAACCGCCACTCTTAGGAGATCTGATTTGTGCTTTTTGATCTTCACAAACGTGGCTGGCCTGGGAATAAGCAGACCTTAGCCAAATGGATTAGAATGGTGATTGCACAAGCTTATGTACAGGCTGGACTTCCAGCTCCTGCTGCTATCAAGGCCCATTCTACTCGGTCTGTTCTGGGGACCTGACACCGCTATCCAGTTCCTTGAGATAGGCTTGGGCCGATTCAGCATCTATGAAATCTTTGGCCCCATGTGGAGTGTAGACCCTAAGTCTGGCTGGATACATCAAAGTAAATTTGATACCCGCTTTTCTCAGATGCGAACATACAGGAGACATATTCCTGCGGGCCTTGGAGACCTCTGCTGAATAGTCTTGGAAGAGTAAAAGACGTTGACCATCAAAATGCAAGGGTTTTTTCTGTCTTGCAGTTGTACAGATTAGGTCTTTATGTCAAAAGTTTAGGCCTTTAAAGATAACTGGTCGATGTCTAGAAGAGTTTGAGTCCCGCGTATGACCCAGGCGATGAGCTCTTTCAATTTCCAACAACGAAAGCTCGGAAGATAGGCCAAGCATTTCAGGAAGATCCGTGAGAAGGAACCTGGTAAGATCCTGGCCTCTGACAGATTCCTTAAGGCCAACCAACTGAAGATTACTATGCGGATCTATTCTCTAAATCATCGACCTTGAGCAGTAAATGGGACTTGTTGCTTCAGCTCATATATTTCGTGAATATTTGCACCATTTCTATTTTCATTCTCAGAAACTTGGTGGTTTATGGAAGATAGTTGAGATTTTATATCTGCCACTGCCCCCATGAATTTATCATCTTGTTTCTGTAATAGAGTCTCTTTAATCGTACATACCGTATCAGCATAAAGTGATGAGGTGGTATCTGAGACATCATGGCTGTCAGAAGTGTTGGCAGAGTGGTGCGGTGTCAGATAGGGATGTTAGTCCACATAACGGTACTTAACCAGGATGGTTGTTTAATTCATATAACAGAGTTAACAGTTTTTAGTATATAGAAAATGTTCTGCAGCAGCAGGAACTCACAGTATACATGTGAAGCAGTATAGCGGTGACACAGCGATTCAGTACACACAGGTTGTGGCTGTATACACACAGGGTAGACAAGGTCACACACTGAGGAGAGCAGAA
This sequence comes from Pseudophryne corroboree, assembly GCF_028390025.1. Lineage (NCBI taxonomy): Eukaryota > Metazoa > Chordata > Amphibia > Anura > Myobatrachidae > Pseudophryne > Pseudophryne corroboree. The sequence continues at coordinate 142,299,500 of NC_086454.1, forward strand.
GCTGCACATCAGTGCAGTGTTCTCTCCCAGGAAGAACTCTTTCAGACTGTACACTAAGCACCTCTTCCTGCACTGAGCTGACACTAGGAGGCAAAACACTAGAGCAGGGAAGATGCCTCTAGTGCTGGGAATGAAGACAGACAGAGAATAATCCACTGTCTAACAAAAAGGTGGTATAGGAGTGGAAACGTCATCAGCAGTGTCAATAGTGCAGTCATTCTTCTTACTACCTCCCCTCACCCGCAACATTTTGGGTGTGGAGGGGGCCACAAATTTATCCATAGCACAAGCAACAGAATATAAGACTCTTCTCAGAAAATAAAAAATGCTCCGTTAATCAATACAAAAAAGCAAAGTGACTGTTGGCTTCCAGTCTAGGAAATCACTTCATGTTACAACAGGTCCTTCCAGTAGTAAGGATGTGGCAATACTACCCACTGGTGGTGAATAGCAATACTGCCTTATAAATTGAAATAAGGGTAGACGTTAGTGATGAGCGGGTTCGGTTTTACTTGGTTCTACTTGGTTCTCAAAACGGCATCTTATTGGCTCACAAATGTCACGTGTTTTGGATAGCCAATAAGATGCCGTTTTGAGAACCGAGTAAAACCGAACCCGCTCATCACTAGTAAACGTAGATAAAGTATTTATAGCAAGAGGTTATTCAGAAGATAAAAAGTCAGAGCAGATCTCCAGCTGCCAGTGACCTGACCTGCAGAGTCACTTGTCAGGGAGAAATATGTGATTGATTTTCTTCTGGCTAGAGGGGGGTGTAGTTGGTGTCGTGTGCAATGGCCTCTGCTGCAGCAATGTGAATAAGTAGCCTCAGGCAAGTGTAACCAACAAGCTTCCTGCTGTCCTATTAAACTAGAGTCACCATGTAGCAGTAGTGCTTGAGGTATAGCAGGCGATGATAAATGTGTGGCACAGGAGCCTGGAAGCTCCACAGTGTTGAGGCAGTGTTTGGACGTCCCACCAGCGTCCCCTTACCTCCGGGCACCGGCAGGTGCCAGTGCGGGTCCCCGGCCTCCAGACCATCCACAGGAAGGTGAGTCAGGGGCTGTCGATAGAGTACTGCCGCAGAGACAGTTACAGGCGCAGGCAGAGATCCTGATATGCGGCGTCCGCACAAGGCTGCGTCTTCCGAGTGAAACACCAGCCCTGGTTAGCAGTGCCGATGCACTCCCCCCTTCCCCACAAGAAACGGGAGGCTCAGAAAGGGGTTTCGCCGCAGCACAGACTTTATGAGCCATTATGGGGCTGATTGGCTCTATGGGGCTGTTTGTAATACTTAGGAGGCTCCAAACTGCTGCTTTTTATTGGAACTGTCAGGTCCCGCTACCATCCCCGTAGTCAGTCAAGACACGCCCCTCCACCCTGTTTTTGGCCAAATACTGACACAGGGAAGGAGGGAGGAGGCTTCAAGCTGCTAGTGCTGCTGCCTGTCATACAGTGACAAGTGTAGCTCTGGCAGCAGAAGAAAGGGGGCCAGGGCCAGGTGAGGCAGCAAGGATACAGAGCAGGGAGAGCACCTCTCCAGCCTGCCTGGTTGCATCCCTTTGCTGAGCGGGTAGCGCTGGTCCTGGTGGCACATACAGACAGTGGCGCTCCATTCTCTGAGCACCCACCGCTGATGTAATACATGGGGGAGAATTGGTATGAGCACTCATAATGTGAGCTGATACAGCTTCTCCCCCATAATGATGATTCATACACTGTACATCTACCTCATAATGAGCCTAATTCAGACCTGATCGCTGCTGCAAATTTGTTAGCAGTTGGGCAAAACCATGTGCACTGCAGGGGAAGCAGATATAACATGTGCAGAGAGAGTTAGATTTGGGTGGAGTGTGTTCAATCTGCAATCTAAATTGCAGTATAAAAATAAAGCAGCCAATATTTACTCTGCACAGAAATAAAATAACCCACCCAAATCTAACTCTCTCTGCAAATGTTATTATCTGCCACACCTGCAGTGCACATGGTTTTGCCCAACTGCTAACAAATTTGCAGCAGTGATCAAGTCTGAATTAGGCCCAATGTCATAAAACAGGAGGAAAACTTTGCTCTGTCCAAATGAACTTACAGTCTTAAGGTGCATACACACGGAGAGATTTTAACTATGAGAGATTTTGACTGAGCGTTTTCCCTTGAACTGGCAGTAGGAGATTTTGACTAACTTTACCAGAGATTTTGGCTATGAGCGATTTTGTCTAACTCATTTAAGCAAGGAGATGCTTTTTCTTTTCCAGCGACCTAGCCAAAATTGACTTGCTGCACAGTCTATTTTTAGCAGCGATAGCGACCTGGCGGGGACGCGCATCGCTACCACTGGCTGTGTACACACAGAGCGATATGCACTAACTATCTGAGCGATTCTGACTATATAGTCAAAATCTCTCAGCTATTTCGCTCCGTGTGTATGGACCTTAAGAATCGGAGAAGATACAGAGCAGTGCAGGACATTACTAGGCCAGTTTTAGCTCTATGTCTATTTGTGCAGAATACATGCAGGAACCCCTCGGATCATGTGCGTCGTTTCCACACTTACATCTGTGTTTTTTCCTTATCACGTTTGTCAGATTTTAACAGTAAAAGGTTAAAGAAGGAGAACGTAGGCCCATTAAAAGATGCATTTGGAGCTTTGATAAACGATGACAAAATAAAAGCAGAAATACTGAACAATATTTTTTCCTCAGTATTCACAAGGGAGGATCAGACGGTGAAAGTAGTGCATAACGATAGTGAAGGTAATGACTCGGCTTGATGCTTGTTTAAGTGAGGAAGTAGTCTTGGCGAGACTAAGTAACATAAAGATAATCTATGGCCACCAGCCCCTAATAGTACGATTATCACTCCCTCACTACTTACATTTTAGCTGTATTATGTCTTGAGAATTGTGGTGCTCTTTGTTACCTGTACTCTATTTCTGTTATTTATTTACTGTAATGCTAAGTTTTGTCTCTTTGTACTGACCTTTGTGCAGCGCTGCGAAACACTTGTGGCGCCTTATAAATAAAATGTAATGATAATAATAATAAATAATAAATCACCAGGCCCAGATGGTTTTCATCCGAGGGTTATTATGGAGCTTAGGTCACAGCTAGCAAAACCCCTATACTTGATTTTCCATAGTTCAATTAAATCAGGCATGGTACCGAAGGATTGGCGTATAACTGAGGTTGTGCCTTTATTTAAAAGGTGAACTAAAAATAATCCTGGTAACTATAAACCAGTTAGTTTGACCTCTATAGTAGGTAAAATATTGGAAGGTATTTTGAGGGATATCAAAGAGGATTATCTGCAGGCTACTAAGATTATTAGCAAAAGTCAGCATGGGTTTGTAAGGGACAGATCATGTCAAACTAACTTAATTAGCTTCTACGAGGAAGTGAGCGAGAATCTTGACCAGGGAAAAGCAGTGGATGTGGTGTATTTAGATTTTGCAAAAGCCATTGATACAGTGCCTCACAGGAGACTGATCATCAATTAAGGGAACTTGGCCTAGGATATACTATTTGTACATGGATAAGTAATTGGCTGGATAACAGAGTGCAACGAGTATTGGTCAATGGGATGTACTCCAGCTGGATACCAGTAGTCAGCGGAATACCACAAGGGTCCGTACTTGGCCCGCTACTGTTCAATATATTTATCAATGATCTAGGAATAGGACTGGAAAGCACAGTGTCAATCTTTGCAGATGATACTAAACTGTATAAGGTAATTAATTCAGAAAGCGATGTGGAGTCTCTACAGAATAACTTATTTAAACTTGAAACCTGGGCGTCTAAATGGAGAATGAGGTTTAATATAAAAAAATGCAAAGTTATGAATTTTGGGACAAAAAACACACTTGCATTCTATACTCTAAATGGGGAAAATATAGGGGTAACTGTGGTGGAAAAAATTTGGGGGTGCTCATAGATAATAGGCTTAATAACCGTACACAATGTCAAAATGCAGCAAAGAAGGCAAGTAAAGTGCTTGCGTGCATAAAACTTGGCATTGAGACAAGAGGTGAGGATGTAATCCTGCCGCTGTACAAATCATTGGTACGTCCGCACCTGGAATATTATGTTCAATTTTGGGCACCATATTATTATTATTACTACCAGTTATTATCAGTTATTTTGTATAGCGCACACATATTCAGCAGCGCTTTACAGAGAATATTTGGCCATTCACATCAATCCCTGTGAGAGAACCGGACTACCTGGAGGAAACCCACGCAAGTACAGGGAGAATATACAAACTCCACAGTTAGGGCCATGGTGGAAATTTAACCCATAACCTCAGTGCTGTGAGGCAGTAATGCTAACCATTACACCATCCGTACTAAAAAAGATATCAGGGAACTAGAAAGAGTTCAAAGGTGAGCAATTAAATTGATTAAAGGGTTAGAGACACTGGAGCATGAGGAAAGGCTTACTAGGTTAAATATGTATACACTAAAAAGGAGGCATCTAAGAGGAGACATTAATAATATCTTCAAATATGTAAAGGGTCATTACAAGGAGTTAGCAGGGGATTTGTTTATTTAAAGAACTCTGTATAGGACACGTGGGCACTTGCTGAGGCTAGAGGAGAGAAAATTCCATACACAACATAGGAAAGGGTTCTTCACGGTAAGGGCAATAAAGATTTGGAACTCCCTGTCGGAGAAGGTAATAATGGCAGACTCTGTAAATGCATTTAAAAACGGATTGTACAAATTTCTAACTGGAAAAAGTATCCAGGGCTATAGCATTTAACATATTGATATTAAATATCTGGTAGTGGTATGAATCATAGTTGTCAATTGGTACTAAACCATTACTTCAGCAGGTGCATTATAATATGAACAGTTTAACACAGAATACAGGTTGAAACCGATGGGCATTTTGCCTCTTTTAAACCTCACTATGTAACTATGTAATAGTTTTATCTAGTTTATAACATAGAATGAAGCTGAATTGTAAGAGATTAGAGGATCTTGCCAGGAGTTGTATGAGATAATGTATAATAGGATGCATTTGTTTTATAAAATCCTGTCTAAAGGCCTCATACATCTATAAGGTGATTACCATGACCCTGTCAGGATTTTTAAACATGTTTAATATTCCCGTATCCCCAACTCGGCTGTTGGGGATCGGGGCATTGCCTCAATATATCATGTCAGATGTATGTGGAGCTTAAGTATTTATCTTTAATAGCCTGATTTATTCTGAGATACATTGTTTTTCTCAAAAAATGTATCAGGGGAGGGTGAGAGGTGATGCAGAGAATTAGGGGAGGGTGAGAGGCTATGCAGAATATCAGGGAAGGGTGAGAGGTGATTCGGAGGATAAGGGAAGGGTAAGAGGTGATTTGGAGGCAGGGCTGGTGCAAGGTTTCCCGGCACCCTAGGCAAGACATGTTCCTATGCCCCCCCCCCCCCCCCTACCCCCTCAAACTGCCAAGGCTCCAAAAAATATATTTTAAAAAACACACTATGCTTCACATATTATGGGGACCCCCAGGCAGGCTGTAGTGTGTGTGTCTGGACAAGGCAGGATAGATAGATAGATATGTTTCTGGAGTTGGGGGTATACATAGATATATACAAAGCTTGCGCAACCCTGTGGATCACACAGCCAGCCGATGGTGTTGCCTATTTCCCTATAGATTATAAGCTTGACTGTTTGTTATTATCCAGTTTTGTTTTAGTAGCTATCCGCCTATGGCCTGATTCATAGTTGTACATAACTAATGCCAATGCAGATGCGATATTTGATTTAGAAGATGTGTAAAGATATCCAAACGTAACAGTGGGTTGGTACTGTGTAACCGCTATTCACCATACCGACAGCGGGATCCAAGCATTTAGATGCCCGGCGAGGGGAGGGGTTGGGGGATGGGAGCACAACAAAGCCCCTTGTGAGCTCGGTGGTTCTATCTCCACTCTATGGGTATCATGGACACACACGAGTGGGAATAGTCCCTGCTATTCGGCATGCCAACTGTCGGGATTGGAGGGGAGCGGGATGTAGCCGTCGGTATTGTGAGACCGCCGGTCACATAGCTACATCCCGTAACAGCTGTCAGAATTTGTACTGGGGCCTTTGCAGCTGCCCGAAACTGCATACACATTTACAGCATGGACCCAGGGTTGTGTCTATTTCCTAGTGGGCTAAGGGACATTTGACCCATGTGACACGCAAGAGAAAGGGAGGAGCAAGGTTGGCAAAGGGTCCAGAAATGGACCCTCGCGGGCACGCTTCGCTCGCCACCTGATAACTAAAGGTAATAGTTGTTGGCGCGGATACTGAAAGTAGTATCCTGCCGTACTTGCTCCGCCCCCTGACATCACAGGTCCCTTAGCCCACTAGGATTTAGCATCAACCATGGACCCAGATCAGGCAAACATGGAACTCCTGAGTGAGGCTACGGTCACTCAGAATGGCTGCTGCAAGGAGACGCAGGAGACATGTTTCCTGCATACAGGATTGCAGTTGTAGGCTGATACAGGGCCCAAAAACACTTCTGACACGCTCATATTTATGCCGCCACTCCCCGTTACCTGCCAAAAAACAGATCTCACTCTCAATGACAAATTAATCCTCACTGCAACCATAATCGGAATTCAATTGCTGCACGTGTACATTGGGCAGTGTCACATTGCTCAAATGCGTGAACATCGGGAATAATGTACAACTATGAATCAGACCCATATAGCAGTATATCTGCCACTCTCTTCATGGTAGCGTCTAATTTCTCTTCGTGGAGAGGACCTTTCCCATAACCCCCTGGGTCCATGTCACGATCTATTTGGAATAGTAAAGTGTGGCGAGCGAAGCGGAGTGGAGCGAGACACCAAGCCCAAAGCGTGGTGAGCTAAGCGAGCCTGCGAGGGTCCAATGCTGCATAGAAATTTTTTTTTACCCCCAAACGAACGGAGAACGAAGAAAACATTTAGGTACTGTAAGGGCGGAAGTTGTCTCCTGCCCTCTCGTTTTGTCACTTCCAGCTCCTGAGCACGAAGGTAATATAGACACAACCCTCTCTTCATATGTGGTCAGGAGCCTCAGACTAGTCCCAGAACATTTTGTGTCATGTATTTACTGCACATGGTCTGGATCCATCAGTAATACATACATTTGTTGACAATAGATATGTCCACAATCAATATGTGATGGGATAATGCCGACTGCATAATGCCGACATGGTTGTAATGCTAGTTAATGCATTTTAAACCTTTCTGCAGTACAACTTTAAACACGATTGTTTAATGATATAATGCCGACACTGTTCAAATGCTTGCTTTAACATTACAACCATGTTGGGATCATGCATCAGCATTTTCTCATCAACATTCTGACTGTCGACATTATGACTATTTCCCATCTGCCACAAGGAGTACAGGCTGGAATTACATATTACTGTTTGGGTTCAGACAACCCCATGAGATTAGTTAGCTCTGTATAAAGGCTAATCAGGTTTTGCATGTAAAACACACACTGTAGGTGCAGTGCTGTAAAACCCCAGATGATCTGTACAATAAACATGAAACCTTTCACTGTCACTTTTACACACTGCATGTATTTATTTTTCTGACTTTTTTTCTTGGCCTTTCTGTTTTATCAACCTTTCCTTTTTTACTTGCACAAATTATTTTCATCTGCCAAATAATAATTATAAAATACTACTGTCTACCTGTCATTTTTACTGGTGTAAAAGATACTTTTACATTTGTATTAAACAATGTGAAAGTAGTAACCAGCCGTCTCTTGCACACATTACCTGACTGATTTGTGGTGCTCCTTCCTCTGTACCTCACTTTGGTGCACTGTGGGATCCATGACAAAATTGGCCGCCAATTGTGTTTGACGATAGACCTCAAGAAAGACACTGGGGTATATTTACTAACATTCGTAATTCTCCCGATTTGGTGGGAGAATAATCACGAATGACATCGAAAGTGTAAAACTGCAACTTTTTTAATTTATTACGACGAATTTACTAAGCTGCCGTATTCTGCATTTTCGGGTTTTCCGATGTCGATGTCATTCGTGTTTTTTTTAAAGTTTTTTACGGCAGTGATTAGCAAAACACTGCCGACTTTTTCTAAATGAATCTCGGCCGGATTTGTGTGATCCGTGCTGGGGTTATTTTTTTTTTTTTTTAAATAAGCACTGTAAAACTGTTAAAAAAAATGGCGTGGGGTCCCCCCTCCTAAGCATAACCAGCCTCGGGCTCTTTGAGCCGATCCTGGTTGCAGAAATATGGGGAAAAAAATGACAGGGGTTCCCCCATATTTAAGCAACCAGCATCGGGCTCTGCGCCTGGTCCTGGTTCCAAAAATACGGGGGCCAAAAAGCGTAGGGGTCCCCCGTATTTTTAAAACCAGCACCGGGCTCCACTAGCTGGACAGATAATGCCACAGCCGGGGGTCACTTTTATACAGTGCCCTGCGGCCGTGGCATCAAATATCCAACTAGTCACCCCTGGCCGGGGTACCCTGGGGGAGTGGGGACCCCTTCAATCAAGGGGTCCCCCCCCCCCTGCCACCCAAGGGCCAGGGGTGAAGCCCGAGGCTGTCCCCCCCATCCAATGGGCTGCGGATGGGGGGCTGATAGCCTTTTTGTAAAAGTGATTGATATTGTTTTTAGTAGCAGTACTACAAGGCCCAGCAAGCCTCCCCCGCATGCTGGTACTTGGAGAACCACAAGTACCAGCATGCGGCGGAAAAACGGGCCCGCTGGTACCTGTAGTACTACTACTAAAAAAATACCCAAAAAAAGACAATACACACACACCTTGAAAGTAAAGTTTTATTACATGCATCCACACAAACATACATACATACTTACCTTATGTTCACACGAGGGTCGGTCCTCTTCTCCAGTAGAATCCATGGGGTACCTGTTGAATAAATTCTACTCACCAGATCCAGGGTACCAGGCTCCTCGGATAATCCTTTTGTAATCCACGTACTTAATTTAAAAAAAAAAACGGAGACCCGAGCCACGCACTGAAAGGGGACCCATGTTTTCACATGGGTCCCCTTTCCCCGAATGCCAGAAACCCACTCTGACTGATGTCTAAGTGGGTTTCTTCAGCCAATCAGGGAGCGCCACGTTGTAGCACCCTCCTGATCGGCTGTGTGCTCCTGTACTGTCTGACAGGCGGCACACGGCAGTGTTACAATGTAGCGCCTATGCGCTCCATTGTAACCAATGGTGGGTACTTTCTGCTCAGCGGTTGACCGAAAGTGACCTCACCGCTGACCACAAAGTTCCCACCAATGGTTACAATGGAGCGCATAGGCGCTACATTGTAACACTGCCGTGTGCCGCCTGTCAGACAGTACAGGAGCACACAGCCGATCAGGAGGGTGCCAAACGTGGCGCTCCCTGATTGGCTGAAGAAACCCACTTAGACAGAAGTCAGAGTGGCTTTCTGGCATTCGGAGGAAAGGGGTCCCATGTGAAAACATGGGTCCCCTTTCAGTGCGTGGCTCGGGTCTCCGTTTTATTTTTTTAATCAAGTACGTGGATTACAAATGGATTATCCGAGGAGCCTGGTTCCCTGGATCTGGTGAGTATAATTTATTCAACAGGTACCCCATGGATTCTACTGGAGAAGAGGACCGACCCTCGTGTGAACATAAGGTAAGTATGTATGTATGTTTGTGTGGATGGATGTAATAAAACTTTACTTTCAAGGTGTGTGTGTATTGTCTTTTTTTGGGTATTTTTTTAGTAGTAGTACTACAGGTACCAGCGGGCCCGTTTTCCCGCTGCATGCTGGTACTTGTGGTTCTCCAAGTACCAGCATGCGGGGGAGGCTTGCTGGGCCTTGTAGTACTGCTACTAAAAACAATATCAATCACTTTTACAAAAAGGCTATCAGCCCCCCATCCGCAGCCCATTGGATGGGGGGGACAGCCTCGGGCTTCACCCCTGGCCCTTGGGTGGCTGGGTGGGGGGGAACCCTTGATTGAAGGGGTCCCCACTCCCCCAGGGTACCCCGGCCAGGGGTGACTAGTTGGATATTTGATGCCACGGCCGCAGGGCACGGTATAAAAGTGACCCCCGGCTGTGGCATTATCTGTCCAGCTAGTGGAGACCGGTGCTGGTTTTAAAAATACGGGGGACCCCTACGCTTTTTGGCCCCCGTATTTTTGGAACCAGGACCAGGCGCAGAGCCCGATGCTGGTTGCTTAAATATGGGGGAACCCCTGTCCATTTTTTCCCATATTTCTGCAACCAGGATCGGCTCAAAGAGCCCGAGGCTGGTTATGCTTAGGAGGGGGGACCCCACGCAATTTTTTTTCACAAAATTAACACTTTCCCACCCCTTCCCACTGATATACATGCACGGATCTCTTGGATCCGTGCATGCCTATCCAAACACGGCTCAAAAAAGCAGGTCTGTTTTTTTTTAGCACTTTTTAACGATTTGTATTTTTTCACGGCAGTGTTTGTTTTTTTTTTGCTTTGCACTTCTTAGTAAATTACCGAGATTCATACTTAAACAGCCGCGTTTTGACCGATGGTGTATTCATTCGTATTTTTTTTGTTGGACTTCAAAAAAAATACGAATGCCCTCATCACTGCCGAGATTTGAGTTTAGTAAATTCCCGAGATGACACTTTGAAGAAAAAACGGCATCTCGGACAAAATCGGGACCTTAGTAAATATACCCCACTGTATTAGTTGAACCTCTAACTCATACGATGTGACGAGGCTGAAGGTAGCTTCTTATTCACTTGCTATTTCAGCTCCAGCTTCTTATTCACTTCTTATTTGAACTCCGGCTTCTTATTCACAAAATTGAATTTTGCAGGGGTTAACTAGTCTTGGGCCACAAATTTGACACCTGAAATCAACAGAGGGTGGCCCAAGACTAGTTAAACCTTGCAAAACTACAGCTACTTATTCAAAATGGCAAATTATAAAATGGTGTGTGTGCCACTTTGCCAGTGTATTTCATGCCAAAAACAGCGTTGGGCTAGGCAAAATACAAGTGGGTCATATGCAAGTGACCACACTCTGTTGATTTCAGGTGTGAAATTTGTGGCCCAAGACTAGTTAACCCTTGCAAAACTCAATTTTCTGAATAAAAAGCTGGAGCTCGAATAAGAAGTGAATAAGAAGCTGGCAGAATAAGAAGCTAACTTCAGCCTCGTTACCATGTGTGAGAATAGTAACATCCCAGACGTGGATTAGCATTTTAAAACTTTTTAATACTACACTGGAATTAACTATTAAAGCAGCTACATGGAGGCTGATGCAGCTTGGAGGGCCACATTGGGTGGCCCTCTAGTCTTCAAAAGGAGCACACACCCCTCTGAATCTCAGTAATATATTATTACATCAATACAATAAATCCATGTAAGAGTCACCTATCTGAAATAACATATCTGTGGAAGACCATAATAGATTTTTTTTTTAAACTGTACTGGCTGCGTACTGTTGCTTTATCACATCATATGTTCTGCTGATTTGTGAATGTAACAGGATGGGACAACTCTGCCACCTTGTCTTTGCTAATTACAATGGTTTCATATAGGTATTTAGTTAATTTGCCGGCTGTCAGTATCTGGCGTTCAGGATACTGATGCCGGAATCCCGACAGCTGGCAATGCCGGCAGCAGGAATACCGGTGCAACAGGGCTATTCCCACTCATGGGTTTTCACAACACCCATAGAGTGGGAATAGCATGTGTGGCAAGTACAGCAAGCCGCAGAGCATGCAGCGTGGGGAGCGTAGTAAGCCTGCAAGAGGAGACTCTGTGCTCGCCCCGCTGCCGGCATACTAGCGGCCGGGATGCCGCTGATGGTATATTGACAGACGTCAGTAAATCATACTGAACCCTTCATATATTAGCAGAGTATCCAAAAGGATGGCACTGTGCCCAATAACATGTTAGCAGCCAATAACATAGTGCTCCTGGCAGCAGAGGTGTAGTCAGAACTTTATGGGCCCCATAGTAGCATTTTGAAGGGGCCCAAAACTTCAATAGAAACACCTCACTCTGCAGTGGTTGTTAATTTCATGTCCCATAGTAGTGCTCTAGTTATTGTTTGAGCTATAGTAGTGACCAATTTCACATTGCACCACATATTACCTCAGTCCCCATTATGCCACATTATAGTGTTGCCAGTTCTCATTGTGCCACATTGCATGGCCGTAACTAGGGGGGGCCTAAGGGGTCATGTGCCCCGGGTGCCGGACTTGAAGGGGCGCCAGGAACTCTGCCCGGCTCCCTCGACAATCCTTGTGCACCCTCTGACTGCAGTATATGGAACTACCAAGTAACCCCTCCGACAAGAGCAAGTCCCTACCCTCGCCAAGCTACGCGAGAAGGGACCACGAGACCTCACACCCGGTAGTCAGAGGACGCTTTTCACCAGCCCCATAGCCGGCACAGCAATCCCCTGCACAAACTTGGGGGTCTATTCGTGAAGCAGTGAAAAGAGTGGAGAAGTAAGCCAGTGGAGAAGTTGCCCATGGCAATCAATCAGCTGTTCTGTATAATTTTGTAGTATGCAAATTATAGATGTTACTTCAATGCTGATTGGTTCTTCTCCACTGGCTCACTTCTCCACAGTTTTCACTGCTTCATAAATAGACCCCTGAGTGCGGGATCTGGAAAGAGGCGAAAAGGGACCACGAGACCCCCGCACCCGGAAGTCAGAGGAAAACACTTCACCATCCCCATAGCCGGCATAGCAGTCCCCTGCACAAACTGAGTGTGGGATCTGGAGAGAGGCAAAAAGGGACCACGAGACCCCACTCCCGGAAGTCAGAGGACACACATTACCATCCCAGTATCCGACGCAGCAATCCCCTGCACAGGGATCCGGACAGAGGGTAAGAGCAGTCACCGAGCTCCAGGGACATCAAAGGGAAGAATGCTTATTGCATGCCATCATCTATTTCTTCCATTAGGTGCAAGGCTCTATCTGGAACGAACTGTCTACACACTGGTGAGCGGAGAGTGATCTCTAGCAGGACGCTACCACTTACTTTGTTACACTCTCAGACTTTTTATCAAACTCCACAAATGTTATCTACACTCACTCTAAGGGGACATAGGTCCCAGGATTAAGGGGCCTATGGAATAAGGGGGCCCCTAAAAGATATCCTGACACCTGCCTCAGTGTAGATCCCTATAGAGTGACACTGTGCTAACCTTTAGTGCATTAAAGACTTTAGAACAAATGGAATGGCACCGTGCATGATTCACAACTTTATTCCATAATAAAGAACAGCATTTATTTATTTCATTTTCACATTCTATCATCTCTCTCCCCCTCTCCTCTATCTCTCTCATTTCTCTCTCCTCTCTTCCATCTCTCTCTCTCTTTCCCTCCCTCTCTCTCTCCCTCCCTCTTTCCCCTGTGGGTCGTTGTAATGTCAGCGAGGGGCACTATTGTGCAGTGCAGTGTAATAAGAATAAGGTGCACTACTGTGTGGCAGATTTTGTTATTTTTATTATTTGTCTTATTTTTATTTTATTTTTATAAATTTTTTTATTTTTATTTATTGTCTTGCCCCATGTGCCAAAAATACTAGTTTTGTCCCTGCACATTGTAGTGCCCCCAGTTCTCATTGTGCCACGTTATAGTGTCACCAATTCCTATTATGCCACATTGTAGTGCCTCCAGTTAACATTATGCCACACTAGTACCCTAAATTCACATTATGTTACACTTTTTTGCCTCCAGTTCATACTGTGCTATATTATAGTGCTGCAGTTCCTTTTATACCACATTACAATGCCCTAGTTAATTTTATGTACATTACAGTGACCCCCAGTTCATATATTATGACATATTACAGTTCCACTCATTTCATATTGTGCCACACCATAGTGTCCCTAGTTCATAATATGCCCACAGTTTCAGTGATGTGTGGTCAGGGTAGGCAGGGGAGGCAGAGCTTCACCTGTCATACTCCGTATACTACAGAGTTTTGACTTTAAAAATGATTCAAATAATAACATATTTATAATGTATATTATCTTTGTATTATTCTATATACTGTTGTACAATCAAATTTGTATTAAAAATGTCATTTTCTATATCCTATACTACATCAATAACCCCTCTATACCTACACTACATTACTGACTCCTCTATACCCTACACTACATCATAGACCCCTTTATACCCTACACTACATCAATAACCCCTGTACACCTACACTACATTACTGACTCCTCTATACCCTACACTACATTACTGACTCCTCTATACCCTACACTACATCAATAACCTCTCTACACCTACACTACATTACTGACTCCACTATACCCTACACTACATCAATAACCTCTCTACACCTACACTACATTACTGACTCCTCTATACCCTACACTACATCATAGATCCATCTACACTCTACACTACATCACTGGCCCCCAGGGCTGCCATCAGAAATTGTGGGCTGGGTACCGGTATAACTGGTAGCACACTTTGAACCGGGCTGGGTGGCGGTATAACTGGTAACACCCTGTGAACCGGGCTAAGTACCGGTATAGCTGGTAGTGCACTGTGAACCGGGCTGGGTACCGATATAACTGGTAACACCCTGTGAACTGGGCTGGGTACCGATATAACTGGTAGCACTCTGTGAACTGGGCTGGGTACCAGTATAACTGGTAGCACACTGTGAACTGGGCTGGGTAGCAAAAGGGCAGAGGTTTACAGGAACTAAGGTAATTAGTGTTACCTCTTAGGGAGCATAGCTACTAAGCTCACACTGAGTTGTGTGACTCAAGGAACTGGCAGCTTCTGAAACTCGGGTATCTCTACTTATACCACTTGGTCCTTGGTGAATAGAGTCAGGTGATTCAGGGAGTCTCAGGCTGGCACAGGATTGGATAGCTCATGGTCAGGTGATCGGACCCTGTCATGTCAGTACTCCAGGTTAGGCTCTGATGTGGAGTAAGGCCTAGCAGGCCAGAAAAACACTGAAGACTAAACTGAATGAACAGAGGAGTCTGGCTTTTAGGCTCAAACACCAGAAAGCTGAGCACAGTGGAGAATCAAATGCTGCACACAGGTTCCTGCTAATTACTCACAGAGGAATTCCTACTCAGGTGGCTAATCAAGAGTAAGCAACACAGATTGCAGTCTGCATGCTGAGCTGAAGCAGATGCAGGTGACAGGATATGCTGAGGTAAGCCACAGAACATGAGAAATACAGTCAGATTCATGACACTTCGCTTCGGGGACTGTCACAAGATTGTGGCATTAGATCCTGGTGGCAACAGCATTGCAAAACCACGTCAAAGAGGTAGAAATCAGTTTCTCTTCCCCGGCTGAACAGCCTTCTCCCTCTTTATTATGACCTGCAATGGCGTACAACAGGGAGTCACTATGGCTCATTATAGTATCTGCTAATAATGCTGCTAGCTCCGGGCCCCTTCATTGCAGTGGGCCAGTTCTACCCCTGGAATGTACTGTAGGAGTCAGAGGTGGGCCCCCTTATCTGTCAGGGCCCAGGACTCCAGTCTCCGCAGACCCACCTTGATGGTGACCCTGCTGATCCCTATTTACCCTACACTGCATCACTGATCCTTCTACACTGTAGCTTGCATTACTGACCCCTCTATACCCTACGCTACATCACTGGCCCCTCTATACCCTAAACTACATCACTGACCCCTCTATACACTACACTGCTGATCCCTCTACATCCTAAACTGCATTACTGACCCCTCTACACCCTACACTACATCACTGACCATAACTGACCTCTCTACACCCCACACTACATCATTGACCCCTCTATACCCTACACTACATTACTGAGCCCTCTATACCCTACACTACATTACTGACCCCTCGACACCCTACACTACTGACCCCGCGACACCCTACACTAAATTACTGACACCTCTATATTCTACACTACATCACTGATCCCTTTACAGTCTAAACTACATTATTGTACACTCTACACCATACACTACATCACTGACCCCTCTATACCTTACACTACATTACTGACCCCTTTATACCTTACATTACTGATCCCTCTTCACCGTAATCTGCATTACTGACCCCTCTGCACCCTACACTACATCATTGACCCATTTATACACTACATTACTGACCCCTCTATACCCTATACAGTACTACATTACTGACTCAACACCCCACAATACATCACTAACCCCTCTACACCCTACACTACTGACCCCTCTTTACCCTACACTATATTACTGACCCCTCTACACCCTATACTACATCATTGACCCCTCTATACCCTACACTACATCACTGATCCCTTTACTCCCTAAACTGCATCACTGACCTTTCTACACCCTACAATACATCACTGACCCCTCCAGAGGCAGAACTCTGGGAGGCAACGGAGTCATCTGCCGCCGGGCTCCTGCTCTGAAGGGGTGCACCTCTCCTCCCATTCTGTGACAGCATTGAATTAAGTTAATTGATAGCTGTCGCTGTCTTTTCAGTGGCCAACTTCCTCACTGGTCCCTGTACCTTACAAATCACACCCTCTTTATTATACTGAATATACTCATTTTACAAGTATCACACCCAGGATTAGAAACCACGACCTATTACACTGGAAGCAGACACGTTACTGATGAAGCTGTTTGCGCCTGTATAGGAAATATGAGAATTCTAACTATATGAAGATACTTCTCTGACAATTACACATAACTTCATATAGTTAGAATTCTCATGCTTCCTCTACAGGAGCAAATAACTCCATAAGTAAAGTGTCTGCTGTTAGTGTAACAGATCATGGGTTCTAATCCTGGGTATGACTGCTAAGAAATTTGTGATTTAAAATAAAAGACAATTAAATGTATAAATACAGTATATAATTTTTTTCAGAACACTGCATATACACACACATGCACACAAACATACATATATTTATCTTAATATAGGAAATAGGGGGGCACCAATATTTATCTTGCCTCCGGGCGACTGTGACGAACTTACGCCACTGGACCCCTCCATACACTACACTACATTACTGGCCCCTCTGTACCCTACACTACATTACTGACCCCTCTATAAGCTATACTACATTACTAAAAGTAGTATATATGGTCTTGTAATTTAATAATTGATGGTGCAATCTACTGTGGGAGTTATGTATAAGCTGCTGAAAAATAGCCGTGTCTAATAAATTTGTATAGTGGATTTAATATAATTAGCCCAACAATGAAATGGCCATTACTGGGTGGCAATTGGGCGGCATCTATGCATACACACTCGAGATCTGTTCCATGTGAGTATCCTGGGCATGTACAGTACAGTAGGTAGAGTCCCATGCTTTTCTGAGTCATGTATACGAAGAAGAGAACCCTGTGTCTGACGGACCGCTTGCACCCAGCATGGGGATGGTGATAGTAATGATGACAGTTGCAGCTGTGGGCGATTGGAGCCATATGCAAAATCACATTAGTGAATGCACAAGCCACAGGAGAAGAAGAAGGGTCCTTCAGATTTCTCTTTGGGGGCTTTTTGCATAAAAAAGCCCATAAGCTTCTACAGGCAACACCATCTAAATACAGGTTGAGTATCCCTTATCCAAAATGCTTGGGACCAGAGGAATTTTGGATATCGGATTTTTCTGTATTTTGGAATAATTGCATACCATAACGAGATATTATGGTGATGGGACCTAAATCTAAGCACAGAATGCATTTATGTTTCATATACACCTTATACACACAGCCTGAAGGTCATTTTAGCCAATATTTTTTATAACTTTGTGCATTAAACAAAGTGTGTGTACATTCACAGAATTCATTCATGTGTCATATACACCTTATACACACAGTCTGAAGTTCATTTAATACAATATTTTTAATAACTTTGAGTATTAAACAAAGTTTGTGTACACTGAGCCATCAAAAAACAAAGGTTTCACTATCTCAGTCTCACTCAAAAAAGTCCGTATTTCGGAATATTCCGTATTTCGGAATATTTGGATATGGGATACTCAACCTGTATAGCGTTATAAGGACATTTTAGTCCATATTGACATCTTCAAAATGAAAACCATGGCTTCTTCAAATTTTCTGAATTGTAAGCCGGGATGCTACAATTGCACAGGCTGCACCTTCTGTAGTTATATGGAGAGTGGGAGTTATTTCCTACATCCCCATTCAGGAAAAACGTTTTATATCAAACATGTTTTATCTTGTAACACTACACATGTAATTTACTGTATCCGCTGTCCTTGTGGTCTTCTCTACACAATAGGCCTAATTCAGACCTGATCGCTGCTGTGCGTTTTCGCACAGCAGCCGATCAGGTCTGAACTGCACATGTGCCGGTGCCGCAGTGCGCTGGCCCATGCCAGACAACCGATGGCCATCTCCGCACAGCGATCTCCTCTGCGGTCGCTGGGTGGGAGGAGGCGGGCCAGCTGCGTTTGGCCGCCATTTTGGGGACACAGTCCGGGCAACGCAGGCAGCGGCAGCTGCGTGACGTCACACGCAGCAGCTGCGTCCCAGACAGCGACGGGTAGCTCACCCGCATGTCTGAGTGACTGATTGCAGCCATGCAAAATTTTGCAAGCTACGATCAGGTCTGAATTAGGCCCAATACACAGCACTTTATGCAGGGGACTCAAACACCAGACCTCATATGCCTTAGCACATTCTGATACTCTAGGTCAGAGGTTCTCAAACTCAGTCCTCGGGGGCCCACACAGTGCATGTTTTGCAGGTCTCCTCTCAGAATCGCAAGTGAAATAATTAGCTCCACCTGTGGACCTTTTAAAATGTGTCGGTGAGTAATTAATACACCTGTGCACCTGCTGGATTACCTGCAAAACATGCACTGTGTGGGCTCCCGAGGACCAAGTTTGAGAACCTCTGCTCTAGGGTGTCGTGATTCAAAAAAGTTTCGGAACCAGTGATCTAGATGGATATAAAAATCAAATTTATGCAACAGGTAAGACTCTACAGGGAAAACATTTAATTTGTGTGTATACACATACTATTATCTTACAATTAAAACAAATTGTCTACTTAGAGCTGACAAAATCTAAGCATAAATATTTGTATTATTTTAATTAAATAGTAGTACCTTATTATTGGTAGTAGTATATATATTTTTGTTGTATAATATTCTGCAGTGCCGCACAATAATCTCTGTTGTACTATTACCTGTACTGGAACCTCAATGTCTTTGCATTTTTGTTATTTTTAGAAATGGATCATTAAATTTGAAACAAAAAAAAAAAACACATACAATTTAAAATAGGAATTTAATACCTACCGGTAATTCCTTTTCTCGTAGTCCGTACTGGTGAGAAGTTTGTTAGACTTCTTGGAAAGCAGCCACTAACCCCTATTGCACACTGTAACTGAAGCCGCTGCGGCCGCTGTAATAAATCCTTTACCTTCGTACTCTATCCCCAGTTAGCGTACACAGTCCCGTACTGTGCACGCACTTTGCGTGCACACGCCGGAATAGCTGTGCAGCTTACACTCAGTGCATACACACAGACCGACACGCTGAGAGCACGAGGCAGCTCTAGGTGTGGCAATTACACTATACAAACGCTCAACAGAAACTGAATGCGACACCAGTATTTGATTGTATGTTGTGGTCCAAAGCAGCAACAAGTAATAATATATTTGTAAAAGGGGATTACAATAAGTTAAAATGTAAATGGTACAACACAATACAATTCAATCACAGAGAGAGAGTCACACCCAATGATACATACGTTTATTCGCCTGCGCAACCCGGATCCGGTCCTCTAGTCGATCTGGCAAGATGACCTTAGAGCAAGAGAGAGTGACCGGCCCAGGTGCAAGGTCTATATACCCTTGCCCAAAATACAATACAATGGGGTTGTATGCTCTCCACCGATTGGTTGGAGGGATGGTCGTTTACAGTACAGGAGAGGTCATTGGTCGGTTTGAAGAGATGGGCGATGCCTTGATCCAGGGGTGTGTACAGCTGGTCAGCTCTGGATTCCCACCGCATACCAAGTACATAATAAACACAAATATACCTTTAATCTGCCTTTGCGAATAACTATTCGCAACAACATGCGATCTTCTCCAAACAAACACCGGATTATTACTCATAATTATCCGAACACGTAGATACCATGCATGATGCTCTGATCAGTTACTGTCCCCTCGCATACTGTAAAGGTGTATAATTCCCTTGTTGTGCCTTGTAAAGAAGTAAAAGTTGCATGAGGGGAAAGGGGAGACTGTGTGTAATGTATGTACTAAGTTTGGGAAATATGTAATGTGTGACAGATATTTCCATGTTCATTAGGTTACTTTGTTATGTTATCTCCAGGCAACATGATCCTACACATGAAATGACCAACCATTCTCAAGATGCACACAAATAAATATATATATATATATATATATATATATATATAATTCCAAGAGTTTTGACTATAAATGTTATACCTCTGATCTATAAATGTAAGTTGTCAGCTGTTAGTGATTTGTATCAGCAAGGCTTGTGTTCTTTGTATAGTATATTTGTATCCTATTGTTCTGGTTTCTATTAAACAATGACAGTCTGGTTTTGGTTGTCTTCAGTATACACTCTGAAACAATAAGGATAACTAGAGATATTTACTTTCCTCACAGATCAGGGTGCCTGTTTCATGATCACAAACCTTTGCGTAAACAAGACATGTCTTGATATATTCAAGACATTGTTTTAGAAGAATGTGTATGTGTGGTTTGATTAGCTTGTGTGTGAACAGTAACTTGCCTTTGAAGATTACACAGTCTGTACAAATTCTGTACTATAAGGATGGAATATGGAACATGGCTTTGGGGGACTTTCTATGCGATTGCGTTTGTCACCGTATTTACCCATACCCCACGCTTATACGCAGGGCTTCACGAGCCAATGTATGCAGCGTCCGGGTTTGCGCGCGCACGGCTAATACGCAACCGCACAGAAGCCACTCTGAATGGTGTCTGTATGTGTAGTGCGGGTTTGTAATATTTTCCGACTTCGACACTGGATACTGGGGAACTGTACTTTAGTACTGTGGGGTATAGATCGGGTCCACTGGAGCCTAGCACTTTAAAAACCTTTAGTGTGTGTATGTGTGTGCTGGCTCCTCCCTCTATGCGTCTACTACCAGACTCAGTCTAGAAAAACTGTGCCCGAGGAGACGGACATACCATGACAGAAGAAACATGTACAATAGCGGTGAGGCAACAAGCCAACACACAACCCAACAAAACAGGAGCGCTAACCGAACAGAGGATAGCGACAACCAGCATAACAAGGACAGCAAAGCTAATCCAACATAGTAAAGGGGCGGCCCAACCAACACTTACATCCAGTAAAAAGGATACGAAGCATTGAGGCAGGCACCCAGTATCCACTACGGACTACGAGAAAAGGAATTACCGGTAGGTATTAAATTCCTATTTTCTCTAACGTCCTAGTGGATACTGGGGAACTGTACTTTAATACCGTGGGGAATTCCCAAAGCTCCCAAAACAGGTGGGAGAGTGCCGAGACCCCTGTAAAACCGCCTGACCAAACTGAAGGTCATCCTTGGCCAAGGTGTCGAACCTGTAGAACTTCACAAACGTGTTCGAACAAGACCAAGTAGCCGCTCAGCACAACTGTAAAGCCGAAACACCCTGGGTAGCCGCCCAGGAAGAATCCACCGACCTTGCTGAGTGGGCCTGAATAGACATCGGCAAAGGCAGAGCCGCCGAAGTATGGGCCTGCTGAATAGTTAACCTGAGCCAATGAGCAATAGATTGCTTAGAAGCCAGCCTAACAATTTTGGTGGCATCATAAGGACAAATAGCGAGTCAGATTTCCGAAGAAGAGTCGTCCATTTGATATAAATCCTCAGAGCCCTCACCAAATCCAAGGACTCTGGGTCGACAGAAACATCAGCCAACACCGGAACCACAATCGGCTGATTCACGTGAAAGGCTGACACCACTTTAGGCAAAAACTGAGGTCGGGTCCTGAGCTCAGCCCTAGCTTCAAGAAAAGTCAAGTACGGGCTCTAACAGGATTCAATTCAGAAACCCATCTTGCAGACGCCAACGCCAGCAACATGACGGTCTTTCAAGTGAGAAATTTCAATTCCATCTTCTGTAAAGGTTCAAACTAGTCTAATTGAAGAAAGGACAAAACCACATTTAGATCCCACAGAGCCGTGGGAGAGACAAAGGGTGGCTGCATATGAATAACTCCTTTCAAGAAAGTCTGCACCTCCGGCAACAATGCAAGCTGCTTCTGGAAGAAAATAGAGAGAGCCAAAATCTGTACTTTGATGGAGCTCAACCATAGGCCCGCATCCACACCTGCTTGCCGGAATAGCAGAAAACTGCCAATTCGAAATTCCACGGAAGAAACTTTTTTCCCCTCACACCAAGAAATATATTTCTTCCAGATACGGTGATAGTGTTTCGATGTAACCACCTTCTGGGCCTGTACCATACTGGAAATAACCTTGGAAGGGAGACCCTTTCTGGCTAGAATCTCCCTCTCAAATACCAAGCCATCAAACGTAGCCACTGTAAGTCTGGATAGACGAATGGTCCTTGCTGAAGAAGATCCTTTAGAAGCGGCAGAGGCCAGGGTTCCTCCAGAGACATTATTATTATCCTTTATTTATATGGCGCCACAAGGGTTCCGCAGCGCCAAATTACAGAGTACATATGCACATAATCAAAACAGGAAAACAGTGACTTACAGTTGATGACAATTTAGGACAAGTACAGGGTTACTAAGCATAACTACACCAGTAAATGACAGAGAAGTTCCAGGTGGCCAAAAACTGCTTGATTTGGGCAGTTGAGGATTATTAAAGTAAGAAAAGGATAAGCACATGAGGGAAGAGGGCCCTACTCGTGAGAGCTTACAATCTAAGGGGAGGAGGTCTGTGTACCAGGCCCGTCGAGGCCAATCCGGGGCAATTAGAATTGCCTGAACGCTTTCCCTTTTGAGTCTTTTTAGAACTTTTGGAATGAGCGGGATTGGAGGGAACATGTAAACAAACTGGTAAGTCCATGGGGTCATCAGCGCGTCCATTGCCACAGCCTGTGGATCCCTTGTTCTGGAACAGTAACGGCGTAGCTTCCTGTTGAGACGTGAAGCCATCAGGTCTATTTGCGGACACTGCCAACAGTGAACCAATTGTTGAAACACCTGAGGATGAAGACCCCATTCACCTCCTGAATGGAGGTCATGCCTGCTGAGGAAGTCCGCTTCCCAGTTGTCCACCCCTGGAATAAATATGGCTGTGATGGCCCTTGTGTTGGCCTCCGCCCAGAGGAGTAACTATGACACCTCTCGCATTGCTGCTCTGCTTCTTGTTCCTCCCTGTCGGTTTATGTACGCCACCGCCGTGGCGTTGTCTGACTGAACTTGGATGGCTTGATTCTGGAGAAGGTAGGAAGCTTGAAGAAGGGCACTGTATATCGCCCTGCGTTCCAGGACATTGATCGTTAGTGCAGATTCCTGACTCTACCACTGTCCATGGAACTGGGTCCCTTGAGTCACAAACCCTCCAACCCCGGAGGCTGGCATCCGTTGTCAGTAGAATCCACGACTAGGTACTGAAACTCCGGCCTTCTACCAGGTGAGCAACTTGTAGCCACCACAACAGAGAAATCCATGCTTTCGGAGACAGGGTCACTGTCTGATGCATGTGCAGGTGAGACCCTGACCACTTGTCCAGCAAATCCAGCTGAAAAGGTCGGGCATGAAACCTGCCATATGGAACTGCCTCATATGCAGCCACCATCTTGCCCAGCAAGCGTATGCAAAGATGTATTGAGACCTTGCGGGGTCTGAGCACTAAGCGTACCATTGTTTGGAGAGATAAAGCCTTGTCCATAGGGAGAAACACCTTTGAAGACACCGTATCCAATATCATCCCCAGGAGCTGAATACGCTGGGATGGTTCCAAATGAAATTTTCGAAAAATTTAGGATCCGTCCATGATCCGTCAGCAGACGAGTTGTCAGGTCGATGCTTTGCAGCAGACGTTCACTTGACATTGCCTTTATCAGGAGATCGTCCAAGTAGGGGACAGTGTTGACACCCATTTTCCGCAGTTGTAGCATCATCTCCGCCATGACCTTTGTGAAGACCCCTGGTGCTGTGGAGAGACCAAAGGGTAAGGCCTGGAACTGGTTGTCCAAGGTGGCGAACCTGAGGTAAGCTTGATGAGGAGGCCACATAGGGATATGTAGGTAAGTATCCTTGACATCTAGGGACACTAGAAATTCCCCTTCCTCCAGACCGGACACCACTGCCCGAAGAGATTCCATCTGGAATTTGAATACCCGCAGATAAGGGTTCAACACCTTCAGATTTAAGATGGGCCGTACCGAACCATCCGGTTTTGGCATGACAAAAAGACTGGATTAAAACCCCCTGTTGTGTAATGGAGGAGGTACTGGTACCACAACTCCGTCTGTAAAAATTTCTGAATGGCTTCTTGAAAGGTAACTGTTGCTGCGTGTAAAGCTGGCAAGCTTGACCTGAAAAATCTGTGAGGAGGAAGTGTTTGAAATTCCAGCCGGTATCCGTGAGAAATGAGGTCCCTCACCCAAGGATCCCGGCAAGATTTTGCCCACATGTGGGCGAAATGTTGAAGGCGAGCACCTACCGGAAAGTCGCCCTGTTGTTGAGGCCAACCGCCACATGGAAGGCTTTGTGGTAGAGGTTCCGGGTGTTTGGTCCAAGGAAACTGCAGCTGCAGGTTTTTGGGACTTACCACGAGATCTTCTAGGAGCATTGGAAGCTCCTCTGCCTCTTCCTCTGAACCTCGCCACACAAAGGACTGCAAGGAAGGTCTAGAGTAAGGGCGCCTAGCAGGTGGCGCAGCCGACGGCAGAAATGTAGACTTGCCCACCGTCGCCTCAGAAATCCATTTATTTAATTTGTCACCAAACAAGGCATCACCTGTAAAGGGAAGATTTTCCACCCCCTTTTTGGAATCAGCATCCGCTGACCATTGACGTAACCATAGAGCTCTGCGGGCCGAAACCGCCATAGCAGTAGTACAGCCATTTATCTGACAAAATTCTTTTACAGCTTCGCTCATAAAGTTTGCAGCATCTTGTATATGTTGCAGTAGTGTAATAACCTCATCCTGGGGTAGCGAGTCAAATCCATTAATAACATTATCAGACCACTTGATCACTGCCCTTGAAATCCAACCACAAACTATCGTGGGACGTTGTGCTACGCCTGCTGCCGTATATATTGCTTTGCGAATGGTCTCATTTTACGGTCAGCTGGGTCTTTCAGGGATATATCCCCAGGTACCGGCAGTACCAATTTTCTAGACAGTCTGGACACTGACGTGTCGACTGATAGGGGATTTTCCCATGCCTTCCTGTCATCAGCTGGGAGGGGAAAAGAAGATAATAACCTCTGAGGAGTTTTGCATTTTTTTGTCAGGGATTACCCATGCCTCCCTGGCCAGGGAGTTTAATTCCTTTGATACAGGAAAAGTGGCTGAGGATTTTGGTTTTACATTAAAGTACAATTCTTCATCTGGTTCTGCCTCTGAATCGGGTATGTTAAGAACCTCTCTCACCGCATAAATGGGGGCCTCCACCCCGGGTGACAGAGAGCTGTCCACCTCCATATCATCAGTGTCATCCACATCAGGCAGGTCAGAATCAAAATCAGACTGGAGCACCTGTGGCAGTTAGCATTTACAGGGCCGGATTAAGGGCCACATGGGCCTGGAGCTGAAAATATTCAGGGGCCTATTGTGAGAAATCGGGGAGGTGTGATTAGTGCTTTATGGGTGTGGCCAGAGCCATGTGGGTGTGTACACCCCTACACTATCAGCTCCAATGTCTCTAAATATGTAAAAATATAAATAAAATTGCATACATTTGGTGGTAGAGGCTAAGACAGTAGAGCAATTTAAACATGCATGGGATAGACATAAGGATATCCTTACAAAGAAATAAGGAACAAATAAGGTTAGTGATAAAAAAAAAATAATATATAAAAAAAAAAAAGGGGCAGACTAGATGGGCCAAGTGGTTCTTATCTGCCGACAAATTCTATGTTTCTATGTTTCTATGTAACATAAATAGAAATGCAATGTTAATAGATATAATATATAACCAACCATGTGGCCAGCTGGTGGCTAGTGATCATCATGCTGCCATGATGATGGGCCTATTTTTATGTGGAGGCCTGGAGCTGTAGCTCCATCTGCCCCATTGTTAATCTGGTCCTGAGCATTTATGTGAAACCAATAGAGGGGGCTGAGAAGCCTTTCTGTTATCTGCAGCTTTAGCCATACAATCAACAGACTGTCTTAACACCTGTCTCTCCTTCCTAGCTGCAGCTAGTTCTGAATTAACATTATGAATCATGCTCTTAAAAGCATCTAACCAATCAGGTGCCTGAGAACTGCTTCACCTTGGGGATAATGAACACTGTTCACACATGAGGGACCCCTCAGAAGAAGGGGTAGAATTACAAGCAGTACATATAACTTTGTCAGCAGACATGATTTTACAGCGACAATACAGTTAAACCCACTGAACAACTCCACATTGACCCTAGAGTGCCCTTGGAGTGACACAGAAAAAGGAAACCACTACACAAACACAGCAGTGCAGTGTATAGTGGTATATAAGGATCACACTATCTGATGCACTCCCCCTTCCTGCTATGACCCCCTAGTAACAATACAGAGTCTGAACAGTCTGGGTCCGTGGAGGAGCAGCTTGCATGCAGCCTTGTGATCCGCAGCAGCAGGAAATGGCGCCTTTCCCGCCTCTGGTCCCGCTCTCCGGAAAGCCCCGTCCCCGTAATGGCTCGCCGTCCCTATTAATTATATTTGTAATTGTATACATGTTAAACATAGTAATATAACACATCATGTCAGATGCTGAGCACCCTGTGGAGTTGGAAACCAAATTTATATACAGAAGACTCTTGTTTGGGTGCACTCTTATTTGTATTTAGTTAAATAGGATAAATGTTAAAACATAACGTTTATTTGTGATGATTAAAATATATAGTTACCCCAGGGATCCACCTTAATATTGATTGTAGAAAAACAAAAACACATACATGCATACTGATTCTTAAAATAGAATATGTTCTGGTTTGTCTATAACCATGATAGACTGGCAAAGGGATGTAGACACTGTAGTTCAAACATCAATCTTCCGCATACCAGCACAAGCATTGCTTGTTAAAGTCGGACCTATATGGGCCATACATTGGTCGGACTTCATGTATCAGGAGTACATTGTCCCCATGTGTGTGTTCCAACGGGTGTGTTTACGTATCGCCTGTACCTCCCCGTGACTCCACCAATTGTCCTCTATGATTTTAGTTTTTTTTTGGCAGCGAGTTAGAAGGAAGAAAAGTGGTGATCCTGCTGTTGGTGTTTAGTCATGATGGGTCCTAGGTTACTACAACGGATATTCCCTGAGGGTCCTCCCTTACGGTACTGACCCAGCCCATCACCATTTTGCTTCCAAGATCGGATGAGATTGGGCTCCTGCGGTGAGGTATGGTAGTAGAAAAATTGGGCTGAATTATCGACTCCCCAATGAGAGTGCACCTATCAGAGCTGGTGAACAGATAAAGTTGTGGATCTGCTGTCTACGTTAGACATGGGATAATTCCCCTGAATCGTAGATGAGAGTCCACAGAATAAGTTCAGATTAGAATGAAAAAAATGAATATACACTTTACTTGTTTTGACCCTGTGGAGTTACAAACTCCTCCAAACCAGTGTGGTCCGCGGTGGCCGCCGCAGATCATGGCCCGTGACCGCCACGCGACATGCCGCCAACTGCACAGAGGACCCGCTAACCGGGCCCCCGATGTTAACACTCACCGCACCTGCGTCTCTTCAGCATCTGATAGAGGGTGGCGGCTTGCTGCTGGTGTGTGCACACAGTGTGGTGTGTGAAACAGCACATCAGGAGCTCAGTGTCCTGTCAGCAGGGATTATGAACCATTAACCCTCAGGAGGTTGGTTCATTACCCCCTCTAAGTCCCTCGAAGCAGGTAGACTGGTTGCCAACCAGTACTACCTGAAAATAAAGAACTAAAATAAAACTTAAGGAAACTCTCTGGAGCTCCAGTGGAATGCAATCGGCTTCTTGGGCACATTTTTCTAAACGGAGTCTGGTAGGAGGGGCATAGAGGGAGGAGCCAGCCCACACATACACATACTAAAGGTTTTTAAAGTGCCAGGCTCCAGTGGACCCGATCTATACCCCACGGTACTAAAGTACAGTTCCCCAGTATCCACTAGGACGTAAGAGAAAAATAGTAACATTTTATAATTATGGGTCTGTCATCTCTTCTTAAAAATATGTACTGTATATTCTAGACAATACCAGTGACATGCGATAAGGCAAGGCAGATAATGTCCACATGAACCCTTGAGCTCATATATTGTGTGTAAATCTCGCTCTGGTACTAGCCTGTGCCCTCCCGCCAGCCATTTACCTCACTGCACGTCCCTGGACAATACTCATAAAAAAAACTGATGTCCCATACAGTATAAATAACATTTCCCTTCCATCTATAATATACAGTAAGCTAAAGATGAGGAGAAGGCACCTGAACAGATTTCTTGGTCTTTTATGTTCGAGTCTGTCCATAATTATAGTTTTCATGGTAACTTTCTCAGTTTACCTGCTCTGGGGAAAGAAACCCATCGGGGCTGCCCCTTGTCCTGTTTAATTTATGGCATAAGCGTTGAAATGCCATCTTTCAGAGTCAGACGTAACAGATATTAAAGGAATTCCTATTGATAACTCTATAAAATTTTACTTTTCGCCAATGACATCTTGTTGACCTTGTCCTCCCCGCAGACTTCTCTCCATAATCTCCTTCTGGAGCTTGGCACGTACAGCAAACTCTTGGGTTACAGGGTCAACTGGACTAAGTTGAAGGCTCTCACTTTTCATTTGCTTTCTCACACCTGAAATTCTATTTCCTGTGGAGGCTGCTAGCTATCAGTTATCTGGTGTCTCACTTATACCCCTTTTCCACTAAAAATCCGGGTCTGACTTGGGCAATTGAAAAGGGTTTCAAGCTGTGTCACAACAGCTTGAACCCAGTTCATGCTGCAGACTGGACCTGAGTTATTGCTGGGTCTTTAGTCTGCTGGCACTTGGACATGACAACATCTCCAAACCAAGGTGATCCGGCTCTCTTTATGCTTGTCGGATGACACAGGTCACACCTTTCACACTGTAGGCTACCCGGGTCAGTGCCGGATTCGACCCTGGTAGCTATCACAGTCGGATTCCCGGGAAAAGCAATCTGGGTAATTTTTATTTGACCCTTTCCCACCAAGTCACAACCCAGGTTGCCCCAGCAATAACCTGGTTATAAGTTTGGTTTAAAATGGGTATAACTAAGCACTATAATCAACTTTTTCAGGTCAAATATACCCCGTTACTGAAAGTGATTAAAGAAGATCTAGCTAGATGGGGTCCTCACTGTATTTCCTGGTTTGGCAGGCTTAACTAAGTTAAGATTAATATTTTACCTTTGTTGTTATATCTATTTCAAATACTCCCAATTCGTATCCTGACTTCCTGCCTCGGCACTGTGGCAAGTTCATATGGAGAAAAGACCACGAAACAGCAGAACATATCTTGGAAAGTCTATAGCTGGAGGTGGTCTGGGACTTCCTATATTTGACAGATACTATCAGACCACAAATCTTAGTCACATGTTGTCATAGCAGGTGGGATTGGGTCATGGCAAATGGGTAGATATTTAATATTCCCTGCTTATTCTGTTCCATCCATTCATTTTACATTAGGACAAACTAAACACTAAACTGGACCTATCCCCTTTTATCTATCCCCCTAACTCCGCTATGGTGACACCCTATTTTCTTTATAGGCTGTATGTCTACCTACTGTATGTGTCATTGAGTTGACTTTGGTATCGATTTGTTTTTTCATCTTCCGGGTGACTTTGCACCTTGGGGCGGAATGTAATGGAGTTCACGATCGCCGGACGTGTGGGATGCCGGACTATCTCTGACATTTTTTTCAAAGGGGCAATTCTTTACAAGGCAAAACCAAGCCTTGTAAATGATTACCCCTTTAAAAAAAAAGTCTGAGTTCAGCCGGCATCACACATGTCCGGTGTTTTCAGACTCCATTATATCCCACCCCTGGTCTTTTTCCAATTTATGTGATCGTTACTCCCGTCCCTCTTTTCTGCAGTTTAGTTACGCTCCGATTTGTTGCTTCATTTTAGCACAATGTTTGTCCTCTAGACCTCAGAAACCCATGGCCTTTGAACGCTTGTCTACCACCGAGATAGTAGAGATTCCAATTCCCTCCTATATTCAAGACCCCCTCCTCATGACGCACCATTTGAACTTCCATAAAATCTTGGGGACCTGGTGCGCTAGTAAGGGTGGTCCTCATTCGTAAGAGGATATCCAAGTATTCTATTAACAGAGCCATCAGGAAAAGTATCTATAGTGATCATCCACCTGTGCATAAGCATCAATGCTTCCTCTATTGTACACCTACATACCTCCCAATATTTGAAAAATCAAATTCCCAAGATCCCGCTAAACCATAGTGAGACAGGCCAACTTTCCTATAGACCGTTGTTGTTTTATTGTCAGAGAAATGGGACAGTATCCCTAAAAGGATAAAGACTAGCATACATAAGTATTTTGTAGAAGAATAATTTATCTTCTAATACATCATTGCTAAAAAACAAAACAAAAACTGTCATGTCTTCTGCCCATGGACCACACAAAAGTGTTTTAGACATGATGTGAGATGCAGCTGATGTCCAAACTTCTCAGTTCTTCTGTCGGTTATTTCTCATACCAGAAAACATGACCGCAGCAACTGCAGCAAGAGCAATTCCACCTCCAACTGCGTACGTCTTCGCATCATCCACCTGTGGAGCATAGAAGAAAAAATAAGAATTTACTCACCGGTAATTCTATTTCTCGTAGTCCGTAGTGGATGCTGGGTACTCCGTAAGGACCATGGGGAATAGACGGGCTCCGCAGGAGACTGGGCATTCTAAAAGAAAGATTAGGTACTATCTGGTGTGCACTGGCTCCTCCCTCTATGCCCCTCCTCCAGACCTCAGTTAGGGAAACTGTGCCCGGAAGAGCTGACACTACAAGGAAAGGATTTGGAATCCAGGGTAAGACTCATACCAGCCACACCAATCACACCGTACAACTTGTGATAACTATACCCAGTTAACAGTATGAACAACAAATGAGCCTCATTAACAGATGGCTCATAACAAAACCCTTTAGTTAAGCAATAACTATATACACGTATTGCAGAGAGTCCGCACTTGGGACGGGCTCCTAGCATCCACTACGGACTACGAGAAATAGAATTACCGGTGAGTAAATTCTTATTTTCTCCGACGTCCTAGTGGATGCTGGGTACTCCGTAAGGACCATGGGGATTATACCAAAGCTCCCAAACGGGCGGGAGAGTGCGGATGACTCTGCAGCACCGCATGAGCAAACTCAAGGTCCTCCTCAGCCAGGGTATCAAACTTGTAGAATTTTGCAAACGTGTTTGACCCCGACCAGGTAGCAGCTCGGCAAAGTTGTAATGCCGAGACCCCTTGGGCAGCCGCCCAAGAAGAGCCCCTTTCCTCGTGGAATGGGCTTTTACTGATTTAGGATGCGGCAGTCCAGCCGCAGAATGTGCAAGTTGAATCGTGCTACAGATCCAGCGAGCAATAGTCTGCTTAGAAGCAGGAGCACCCAGCTTGTAGGGTGCATGCAGGATAACAGCGAGTCAGTATTTCTGACTCTAGCCGTCCTGGAAACATAGATTTTCAGGGCCCGGACTACGTCCAGCAACTTGGAGGCCTCCAAGTCCCGAGTAGCCGCAGGCACCACAATAGGTTGGTTCAAATGAAACGCTGATACCACCTTAGGGAGAAATTGGGGACAAATCCTCAATTCTGCCCTGTCCCTAGGGAAGATCAGATAAGGGCTTTCACATGACAAAGCCGCCAATTCTGACACACGCCTAGCCGAAGCCAAGGCCAAATATATATATATGACCACTTTCCACGTGAGATACTTCAACTCCACGTTCTGAAGTGGCACAAAACAATGTGATTTTAGGAAATCCAACACTACGTTGAGATCCCAAGGTGCCACTGGAGGCACAAAAGGGGGCTGAATATGCAGCACTCCCTTAACAACGTCTGAACTTCAGGCAGCGTCTTTCCTAGCCTTTAACAGCGTAGGAATCACTTCATCTGGAACACCCTTTTCCGTTAGGATCCGGCGTTCAACCGCCAAGCCTTCCAACGCAGCCGCGGTAAGTCTTGGAACAGACAGGGCCCCTGCAGTAACAGGTCCTGTCTGAGAGACAGAGGCCATGGGTCCTCCGAGATCATTTATTGTAGTTCTGGGTACCAAGTTCTTCTTGGCCAATCCGGAACTACGAGTATAGTTCTTACTCCTCTTTTACGTACTATCCTCAGTACCTTGGGTATGAGAGGAAGAGGAGGGAACACATCAACAGACTGGTACACCCACGGTGTCACTAGTGCGTCCACAGCTATCGCCTGAGGGTCTCTTGACCTGGCGCAATACTTTTTTAGCTTTTTGTTGAGGCGGGACGCCATCATGTCCACCTGTGGCCGTTCCCAACGGTTCACAATCTGCGTGAAGACTTCTGGATGAAGTCCCCACTCTCCCGGGTGGAGGTCGTGCCTGCTGAGGAAGTCTGCTTCCTAGTTTTCCACACCCGGAATGAACACTGCTGACAGTGTTAGCACGTGATACTCCGCCCATCGGAGAATCCTTGTGGCTTCTGCCAACGCCATCCTGCTTCTTGTGCCGCCTTGTCGGTTTACATGGGCGACAGCCGTGATGTTGTCTGACTGAATCAGCACCGGCTGGTTTTGAAGCAGGGGTTCTGCTTGCCTTAGGGCATTGTAAATGGCCCTTAGGTCCAGAATATTTATGTGTAGGGAAGTCTCCTGACACGACCATTGTCCTTGGAAATTTCTTCCCTGAGTGACTGCTCCCCAACCTCGGAGGCTTGCATCCGTGGTCACCAGGACCCAGTCCTGAATGCCGAATCTGCGGCCCTCGAGAAGATGAGCACTCTGCAGCCACCACAGCAGAGACACCCTGGCCCTCGGGGACAGGGTGAACAGCCGATGCATCTGAAGATGCGATCCTCACTTGTCTAACAGGTCCCACTGAAAGTTCCTTGCATGGAACCTGCCGAAGGGAATTGCTTCGTAAGAAGCTACCATCTTTTCCAGGACTCGCGTGCAATGATGCACCGACACCTGTTTTGGTTTCAGGAGGTCTCTGACCAGAGATGACAACTCCTTGGCCTTCTCCTCCGGGAGAAACACCTTCTTCTGTTCTGTGTCCAGAAACATGCCCAATATCAGCAGACGCGTCGTAGGAACCAGCTGCGACTTTGGGATATTCAGAATCCAGCCGTGCTGTTGTAGCACTTCCTGAGATAGTGCTACTCCGATCAACGACTGCTCCTTGGACCTCGCCTTTATAAGGAGATCGTCCAAGTACGGGATAATTATAACTCCCTTCTTTCGAAGGAGTATCATCATTTTGGCCATTACCTTGGAACACACCCTCGGTGCCATGGACAGACCAAACGGCAATGTCTGGAATTGGTAATGGCAGTTCTGTACCACAACCTTGAGGTACTCCTGGTGAGGTGGGTAAATGGGGACATGTAGGTAAGCATCCATGATGTCCAGTGATACCATGTAATCCCCCTCTTCCAGGCTTGCAATAACCGCCCTGAGCGATTCCATTTTGAACTTGAACTTCCTTATATAAGTGTTCAAGGATTTCAAATTTAGAATGGGTCTCACCGAACCGTCTGGTTTCGGTACCACAAACATTGTGGAATAGTAACCCCGTCCCTGTTGAAGGAGGGGAGCTTTTATTATCACCTGCTGGAGGTACAGCTTGTGAATTGCCGCCAGTACTACCTCCCTGTCCTGGGGAGTAGCTGGCAAGGCTGATTTGAGGTAACGGCTAGGGGGAGACGCCTCGAATTCCAGCTTGTATCCCTGAGATACCACTTGTAGAACCCAGAGATCCACCTGTGAGCGAACCCACTGGTTGCTGAAGTTCCGGAGACGCGCCCCCACCGCACCTGGCTCCGTCTGTGGAGCCCCAGCGTCATGCGGTGGACTTAGTAGAAGCAGGGGAGGATTTTTGTTCCTGGGAACTGGCTGTCTGGTGCAGCTTTTTCCCTCTCCCCCTGCCTCTGGGCAGAAAGGAAGCACCTTTGATCCGCTTGCCTTTCTGAGGCCGAAAGGACTGTACCTGATAGTACGGTGCTTTCTTAGGTTGTGAGGGAGCCTGAGGTAAAAATGTCGATTTCCCAGCTGTTGCTGTGGATGCGAGGTCCGAGAGACCATCCCCAAACAATTCCTTACCCTTATAAGGCAAAACCTCCATGTGCCTTTTAGAATCAGCATCACCTGTCCACTGCCGGGTCCATAATACCCTCCTGGCAGAAATGGACATTGCATTAATTCTAGATGCCAGCCGGCAAATATCCCTCTGTGCATCCCTCATATATAAGACGACGTCTTTAATATGCTCTATGGTCAGCAAAATAGTATCCCTGTCGAGGGTATCAATATTATCTGACAGGGTATCAGACCACGCTGCAGCAGCACTACACATCCATGCTGAAGCATTTGCAGGTCTCAGTATAGTACCTGAGTGTGTATATACAGACTTCAGGATAGCCTCCTGCTTTCTATCAGCAGGCTCCTTCAAGGCGGCCGTATCCTGAGACGGCAGTGCCACCTTTTTTGACAAGCGTGTGAGCGCCTTATCCACCCTAGGAGATATCTCCCAACGTGACCTATCCTCTGGCGGGAAAGGGTACGCCATCAGTAACTTTTTAGAAATTACCAGTTTCTTCACACACTTCATTCAACTCATCTGATGGGGGAAAACACACTGGCTGCTTTTTCTCCCCAAACATAATACCCTTTTTAGTGGTACCTGGGTTAATGTCTGTAACAATTTTTCATTGCCGTAATCATGCAACGGATGCCCCTTGTGGATTGTGTATATGTCTCATCCTCGTCGACACTGGAGTCAGACTCCGTGTCGACATCTGTGTCTGCCATCTGAGTGTGAGCCCCTGATGATCTTTGAGACGCCTGGGCAGGCACGGGCTGAGAAGCCGGCTGTCCCACGGCTGTGACGTCATCCAGCCTTTTATGTAAGGAGTTGACACTGTCGGTTAATACCTTCCACATATCCACCCACTCTGGTGTCGGCCCCGCAGGGGGTGACATCACACTTATCGGCACCTGCTCCGCCTCCACATAAGCCTCCTCATCAAACATGTCGACACAGCCGTACCGACACACCGCACACACACAGGGAATGCTCTGACTGAGGACAGGACCCCACAAAGTCCTTTGGGGAGACAGAGAGAGAGTATGCCAGCACACACCATAGCGCTATTTAATCAGGGATTTTCACTAACACAAAGTGATTTTTCCCTATAGCTGCTTTACGTATACAGTTTGCGCCTAAATTTAGTGCCCCCCCCCCTCTTTTTGTTACCCTTTGAGCCTGGAAACTGCAGGGGAGAGCCTGGGGAGCTGTCTTCCAGCGGAGCTGTGAAGAGGAAATGGCGCCAGTGTGCTGAGGGAGATAGCCCCGCCCCTTTCTCGGCGGACTTCTCCCGCTCTTATATTAATATTATGGCGGGGGATTTTTGCACATATATAGTTTTTTAGACTATATTATGTGCTGTTTGCCAATGTAAGGTACTCTAATTGCAGCCCAGGGTGCCCCCCCCCCCCCAGCGCCCTGCACCCATCAGTGACCGAAGTATGTGGTGTGCATAAGGAGCAATGGCGCACAGCTGCAGTGCTGTGCGCTACCTTAATGAAGACCGGAGTCTTCAGCCGCCGATTTTCAGGATGTTCTTCTTGCTTCTGGCTCTGCAAGGGGGACGGCGGCGCGGCTCCGGGACCAGATGACCGAGGCTGGGCCTGTGTTCGATCCCTCTGGAGCTAATGGTGTCCAGTAGCCTAAGAAGCCCAAGCTAGCTGCAAGCAGGTAGGTTCGCTTCTCTCCCCTTAGTCCCTCGTAGCAGTGAGTCTGTTGCCAGCAGATCTCACTGAAAATAAAAAACCTAACAAATACTTTCTTTACTAGAAGCTCAGGAGAGCCCCTAGTGTGCAACCAGCTCGAGCCGGGCACAGATTCTAACTGAGGTCTGGAGGAG
Organism: Pseudophryne corroboree; assembly: GCF_028390025.1. NCBI lineage: Eukaryota > Metazoa > Chordata > Amphibia > Anura > Myobatrachidae > Pseudophryne > Pseudophryne corroboree. The sequence continues at coordinate 142,335,738 of NC_086454.1, forward strand.
GGGCATAGAGGGAGGAGCCAGTGCACACCAGATAGTACCTAATCTTTCTTTTAGAGTGCCCAGTCTCATGCGGAGCCCGTCTATTCCCCATGGTCCTTACGGAGTACCCAGCATCCACTAGGACATCAGAGAAATAAATTTCAGTTCTGGCATTATTCCAAGAATTATATTGTGTTATGTTTTAGTTTGCACCAGAGTCGTAACTAGACTTTCAAATAGGGACACAAGGCACATGCCTCATGGGGAAGGGGCATAAAAAAAATGATCCCATAAAAAGCGCATACTATGATGCCCCTTCCCACATTTTATAAAAATATATATATACGTATAGAACATGAATTTGGACACAAATCCTCTTTATACACCACATTCATGCACTTAACTTGAGAGCTCGCTTTTATTCATTTCAGTTACAATACCCTTTATTAAATAACACATTTAACCTGTAACCTGTTGCATTCCAGTCAAACACTCTATTCATTGAGCCAATTGATCCTGCTCAGCTGCAATGCTGGTCATTTTTTCACAAAGTACAAGGTAAACTTCAAATAGTTAGAATTCTCTAGCTTTCTATGCAAGGGCAGATAGCTCAATGAATAGTGTGTCCGACTGCAATGCCACAGTCCGTGGTATGTCAGCATCTTGAAATGTAATAAAGGAAATTGTGACTGAATAACAAAGAGCTATCAAGTTGAGTTCATAAATGTTCTATAGGTATTAGTGACTGAAGGGGCAGTTAGGAGATGCTGGGCTTCAAAAATGGGGGCAGCTGCAAGTGAAAGTAATTGAAACAGATAATTGACAAGTGCCGCCAACAGCGGCCCCTACCCTGCGGTAGTATGTGCGGTGGCACACTCCGCACATGCCTAGTTATGGCCCTAGTTTGCACAGTGAAATGGAAAATCTAACACACAGATCACAACAATAGTAGTTGGACCAGCAGCAATGTTTTTACCAAAGATGTGCGGCAGGCACTTTTCGTGTTTTGTGTTTTGGATCTGGATCCCCACTCGTGTTTTGGATCTGCATTGTTTTTGCCAAAACCACACTTTCGGGTTTTGGTTTTGGATCTGGATGATTTTTGAAAAAACAAACAAAAACAGCTAAAATCACAGAATTTGGGGGTAATTTTGATCCTACGGTATTATTAACCTCAATAACATTCATTTCCACTAATTTCCAGTCTATTCTGAACACCTCACAATATTGTTTTCAGGCCAAAAGGTTGCACCGAGGTACAGTAGCTGGATGACTTTGCTAAGTGACACAAGTGTGCGGCACAAACACCTGGCCTATCTAGGAGTGGCACTGCAGTGTCAGACAGAATGGCATTTTTAAAAACTAGGCACCAAACAGCACATGATGCAAAGAAAAAAAAAGAGGTGCACCAAGGTTGCTGGATGACTAAGCTAAGCGACACAAGTGTGCGGCACAAACACCTGGCCCCAGTGGCGTAAGTTTGTCCCAATGGCCCGGAGGCAAGATAAATATTGGTGCCCCCCCCCCCCCCCACCTTCCCTTTTATATAGATAAATGTATGTATGTATGTATGTATGTATGTATGTATGTATGTATGAATTATACACTATATATATATATATATATATATATATATAAATAAAACACGGAACGCAGACACCTTACTGATCAAGCTAAGCGACACAAGTGTGCGGCACAAACACCTGGCCCATCTGGGAGGGGCACTGCAGTGTCAGACAGGATGGCACTTTCAAAAACTAGGCCCCAAACAGCTCATCATGCAAAGAAGTAAATGAGGTGCAATGAGGTAGCTGGATGACTAAGCTATGCAGCACAAACACCTGGCCCATCTAGGAGAGCCATTGCAGTGTCAGACAGGATGGCACTTTTAAAAACTAGGCCACAAACAGCTCATCATGCAAAGAAGAAAAAGAGGTGCAATGAAGTAGCTGTATGACTAAGCTAAGCGACAGAAGTGTGCGGCACAAACAGCTGGCCCATCTAGGAGTGGCACGCAGTGCCTGATTGTCGAAAGTGGCCCGCAATTTTTCGGGCCATTGACAGCATCTCCTGCATACTCCTGTCATTTTTCATAAAATGATGCACCACCAAATTAATTGTATGTGCAAAACATGGAACATGCTGGAATTTGCCCAAATGTAATGCACGCACAATATTGGTGGACTTATACGGCAGTACCCCTGGACTTATACGGCTGCACTACTGGACTGGACTTACATGGCAGTACCCCTGGACTTATACAGCAGTACTCCTGGGCTTATACAGCAGATCCCCTGGACTGGACTTATATGGCAGTACCCCTGGACTTATACGGCTGCACTACTGGATACTACCACCACTGGACTGATGCAGCACAAGACAGCACTGGAATGACACAAAAGAGCAGGTCACCACCCCACGTGCCACACCACTTTCCCGCACAGACACTGAGGAGACATGTCCTCTAGCTATACTCTCCAGTACTGGAGTGAAAATGGGCATGACTTGCGGCTCCTTATATGGAATCCAAAACCTGCGAGAATCCGATAGCGGGATGATGACGTTCGGATACGGGCTCGGGACGTGATGTTCAGGGGGGGGGTTTGGTTCTCAGGGAACCAAACCCGCTCATCCCTAGTTTTTACTGAGTGAGGACACCTGGTTCTGACAGCACCACACGCTAAACTATGGACCTATCTGTGAACTGGAAAAGGATTGCAGGATAATTGGGGAAGGGGATCAAATGAGGGTGGTGGAGGCTTAGAACAGCACATACCGTGTATCAGAAAGCGGAGGCCAATGGTTTTATTATAGTGGTTGTATCTGTATTTTCTAATGCAAATGTCAATTTCAAAGGGTGCATGCATTCACTGTACTAATATAAGAATGATCAGCACACTACAAAAAAAAAATAAGATTTTACTCACCGGTAAATCTATTTCTCGTAGTCCGTAGTGGATGCTGGGAACTCCGTAAGGACCAGGGGGGGAATAGACGGGCTCCGCAGGAGACTGGGCACTCTAAAAGAAAGATTAGGTACTACATGGTGTGCACTGGCTCCTCCCTCTATGCCCCTCCTCCAGACCTCAGTTAGGATACTGTGCCCGGAAGAGCTGACACAATAAGGAAGGATTTTGAATCCCGGGTAAGACTCATACCAGCCACACCAATCACACCGTATAACTCGTGATACTATACCCAGTTAACAGTATGAAATATAACTGAGCCTCTCAACAGATGGCTCAACAATAACCCTTTAGTTAAGCAATAACTATATACAAGTATTGCAGACAATCCGCACTTGGGATGGGCGCCCAGCATCCACTACGGACTACGAGAAATAGATTTACCGGTGAGTAAAATCTTATTTTCTCTGACGTCCTAGTGGATGCTGGGAACTCCGTAAGGACCATGGGGATTATACCAAAGCTCCCAAACGGGCGGGAGAGTGCGGATGACTCTGCAGCACCGAATGAGAGAACTCAAGGTCCTCCTCAGCCAGGGTATCAAATTTGTAGAATTTAGCAAACGTGTTTGCCCCTGACCAAGTTGCAGCTCGGCAAAGTTGTAAAGCCGAGACCCCTCGGGCAGCCGCCCAAGATGAGCCCACTTTCCTTGTGGAATGGGCTTTTACTGATTTAGGATGCGGCAATCCAGCCGCAGAATGCGCCAGCTGAATTGTGCTACAAATCCAGCAAACAATAGTCTGCTCAGAAGCAGGAGCACCTAGTTTGTTGGGTGCCTACAGGATAAAAAGCGAGTCAGTTTTCCTGACTCCAGCCGTCCTGGAAACATAAATTTTCAAGGCCCTGACTACGTCCAGTAACTTGGAATCTTCCAAGCCCCTTGTAGCCGCAGGCACTACAATAGGTTGGTTCAAGTGAAAAGCTGATACCACCTTAGGGAGAAACTGGGGACGAGTCCTCAATTCTGCCCTATCCATATGGAAAATCAGATAAGGGCTTTTACATGACAAAGCCGCCAATTCTGACACACGCCTGGCCGAAGCCAAGGCCAATAACATGACCACTTTTTTCCACGTGAGATATTTCAGATCCACAGTTTTAAGTGGCTCAAACCAATGTGATTTCAGGAAACTCAACACCACGTTGAGATCCCAAGGTGCCAAAGGAGGCACAAAAGGGGCTGAATATGTAGCACTCCCTTTACAAATGTCTGAACTTCAGGCAGTGAAGCCAGTTCTTTCTGGAAGAAAATCGACAGAGCCGAAATCTGGACCTTAATGGAACCCAATTTTTAGGCCCATAGTCACTCCCGACTATAGGAAGTGCAGAAAACGACCCAGCTGAAATTCCTCTGTAGGGGCCTTCCTGGCCTCACACCACGCAACATATTTTCGCCAAATGCGGTGATAATGGTTTGCGGTTACTTCTTTCCTGGCTTTTATCAGCGTAGGAATGACTTCCTCCGGAATGCCCTTTTCCTTTAGGATCTGGAATTCAACCGCCATGCCGTCAAACGCAGCCGCGGGAAGTCTTGGAACAGACAGGGCCCCTGCTGTAACAGATCCTATCTGAGCGGTAGAGGCCATGGGTCCTCTGATATCATTTCTTGAAGTTCTGGGTACCAAGCTCTTCTTGGCCAATCCGGAACCACGAGTATCGTTCTTACTCCTCGCCTTCGTATTATTCTCAGTACCTTTGGTATGAGAGGCAGAGGAGAGAACACATAAACCGACTGGTACACCCACGGTGTCACTAGAGCGTCCACAGCTATCGCCTGAGGGTCCCTTGACCTGGCGCAATATCTCTTTAGCTTTTTGTTTAGGCGGGACGCCATCATGTCCACCTGTGGCCTTTCCCAACGGTTTACCAACAGTTTGAAGACTTCTGGATGAAGTCCCCACTCTCCCGGGTGTAGGTCGTGTCTGCTGAGGAAGTCTGCTTCCCAGTTGTCCGCTCCCGGAATGAACACTTCAGACAGTGCTAAGACGTGATTTTCCGCCCATCGGAGAATCCTTGTGGCTTCTGCCACGCCATCCTGCTTCTTGTGCCGCCCTGTCGGTTTACATGGGCGACTGCAGTGATGTTGTCTGATTGGATCAGTACCGGCTGGTTTTGAAGCAGAGGTCTTGCCTGACTTAGGGCATTGTAAATGGCCCTCAGTTCCAGAATATTTATGTGTAGGGACGACTCCTGACTTGACCAAAGTCCTTGGAAATTTTTTCCCTGTGTGACTGCCCCCCAGCCTCGAAGGCTGGCATCCGTGATCACCAGGACCCAGTCCTGTATGCCGAATCTGCGGCCCTCTAGAAGATGAGCACTCTGCAGCCACCACAGCAGAGACACCCTGGTCCTTGGAGACAGGGTTATCAGCCGATGCATCTGAAGATGCGATCCCGTCCAAGAGGTCCCACTGAAAAGTTCTTGCATGGAACCTGCCGAATGGAACTGCTTCGTAGGAAGCTACCATTTTTTCCAGGACTCGCGTGCAGGGATGCACCGACACCTGTTTTGGTTTCAGGAGGCCTCTGACTAGAGATGACAGCTCCTTGGCTTTCTCCTACGGGAGAAACACTTTTCTGTTCTGTGTCCAGAACCATCCCCAGGAACAGTAGATGCGTCGTAGGAACCAACTGCGACTTTGGAATATTCAGAATCCAGCCGTGCTGTTGTAGCACTTCCCGAGATAGTGCTACTCTGACAAACAACTGCTCCCTGGACCTCGCCTTTATAAGGAGATTGTCCAAGTACTGGATAATTCTTTCGGCCATTACCTTGGTAAATACCCTTGGTGCCGGGGACAGACCAACGGCAACGTCTGGAATTGGTAATGACAATTCTGTACCACAATTTTGAGGTACTCCTGGTGAGGAGGGTAAATAGGGACATGCAGGTAAGCATCCTTGATGTCCAGTGATACCCTGAAATTCTCCAGGCTTGCAATAATCGCCCTGAGCGATTCCATTTTGAACTTGAACCTTCGTATATAAGTGTTCAAGGATTTCAATTTTAGAATGGGTCTCACCGAACCGTCTGGTTTCGGTACCACAACATTTTTGGAATAGTAACCCCGGCCTTGTTGAAGGAGGGGTACCTTGATTTCACCTGCTGGAAGTACAGCTTGTGAATTGCCGCCAGTACTAACTCCCTATATCCGAGGGTAGCAGGCAAGGCTGATGTGAGGTAACGGCGAGGGGGAGTCGCCTCGAACTCCAGCTTGTATCCCTGTGATACTACTTGCAGAACCCAGTGATTCACCTGTGGGCAAGCCCACTGGTCCCTGAAGTTCCCGAGACGCGCCCCCACCGCACCTGTCTGTGGAGCCCCAGCGTCATGCTGTGGACTCAGAGGAAGCGGGGGGAGGATTTTTGATCCTGGGAACTGGCTGTCTGTGCAGCTTTTTCCTTCTTCCCTTGTGCAGAAAGGAAGCGCCTTTGGCCCCCTTGCTTTTCTGAAGCCGAAAGGACTGTACCCGATAATACAGTGCTTTCTTAGAGTGTGAGGAAACCTGAGGTAGAAATTTTTCTTCCCAGCTGTTGCTGTGGATACAAGGTCCCAGAGACCATCCCCAAACAATTCCTCACCCTTATAAGGCATAATCTCCATGTGCCTTTTAAAGTCAACATCACCTATCCACTGCCGGGTCTCTAATACCCTCCTGGCAGAATGGACCTTGCATTAATTCTGGACGCCAGCCGGCAAATATCCCTCTGTGCATCCCTCATATATAAGACTACGTCTTTAATATGCTCTATGTTAGCACCATATTCTCCCTGTCTAGGGTATTAATATTATCTGACAGGGTATCAGACCCTGCTGCAGCAGCACTATTCATGCTGAGGCAATTGCAGGTCTCAGTATAATACCTGAGTGTGTATATACAGACTTCAGGATAGCCTCCTGCTTTTTATCAGCAGGCTCCTTCAAAGTGGCCGTATCCTAAGACGGCAGTGCCACCTTTTATGACAACCGTGTAAGCGCCTTATCCACCCTAGGGGATATCTCCCAACGTGACCTATCCTCTGGCGGGAAAGGGTACGCCAGCAGTAATTTTTTTGAAATTACCAGTTTCTTATCGGGGGAACCCACGCTTCTTCACACACTTCATTCACTCATCTGATGGGGGAACAAAACACCGGCTGCTTTTTCTCCCCAAACATAAAACCCCTTTTATGTGGTACTTGGGTTAATGTCAGAAATGTGTAACACAATTTTTATTGCCGAGATCATGCAACGGATGTTCCTAGTGGATTGTGTATATGTCTCAGCCTCGTCGACACTGGAGTCAGACTCCGTGTCGACATCTGTGTCTGCCATCTGAGGTAACGGGCGTTTTTTGAGCCCCTGATGGCCTTTGAGACGCCTGGGCAGGCGCGGGCTGAGAAGCCGGCTGTCCCACAGCTGTTACGTCATCCAGCCTTTTATGTAAGGAGTTGACACTGTCGGTTAATACCTTCCACCTATCCATCCACTCTGGTGTCGGCCCCACAGGGGGCGACATCCCATTTATCGGCATCTGCTCCGCATCCAACATGTCGACACAGCCGTACCGACACACCGCACACACACAGGGAATGCTCTGACTGAGGACAAGACCCCACACAGCCCTTTGGGGAGACAGAGAGAGAGTATGCCAGCACACACCAGAGCGCTATATAATGTAGGGATAAACACTATCACTGAGTGAATTTTCCCCAATAGCTGCTTGTATAAACAATATTGCGCCTAAATTTAGTGCCCCCCCTCTCTTTTTAACCCTTTGAGCCTGAAAACTACAGGGGAGAGCCCGAGGAGCTGTCTTCCAGCTACACTGTGAAGAGAAAATGGCGCCAGTGTGCCGAGGGAGATAGCTCCGCCCCTTTTTCGCAGACTTTTCTCCCGCTTTTTTTATGGATTCTGGCAGGGGTAATTATCACATATATAGCCTCTGGGGCTATATATTGTGATTATTTTGCCAGCCAAGGTGTTTTTATTGCTGCTCAGGGCGCCCCCCCCCCCCAGCGCCCTGCACCCTCAGTGACCGGAGTGTGAAGTGTGTATGAGGAGCAATGGCGCACAGCTGCAGTGCTGTGCGCTACCTTGGTGAAGACTGAAGTCTTCTGCCGCCGATTTTCCGGACCATCTTCATGCTTCTGGCTCTGTAAGGGGGACGGCGGCGCGGCTCCGGGAACGAACACCAAGGACGGGTCCTGCGGTCGATCCCTCTGGAGCTAATGGTGTCCAGTAGCCTAAGAAGCCCAAGCTAGCTGCAAGCAGGTAGGTTCGCTTCTTCTCCCCTTAGTCCCTCGTTGCAGTGAGCCTGTTGCCAGCAGGTCTCACTGTAAAATAAAAAACCTAACATATACTTTCTTTCTAGGAGCTCAGGAGAGCCCCTAGTGTGCATCCAGCTCGGCCGGGCACAGAAATCTAACTGAGGTCTGGAGGAGGGGCATAGAGGGAGGAGCCAGTGCACACCAGATAGTACCTAATCTTTCTTTTAGAGTGCCCAGTCTCCTGCGGAGCCCGTCTATTCCCCCCCTGGTCCTTACGGAGTTCCCAGCATCCACTAAGACGTCAGAGAAATAAAAAAAATTCTATGCTTCAACATAAAGAGATACAATTAGTATAATATGAATAATACTGAGTACAGAACTGTGAGACCGTGATCACCAAAAATGTGTGCTACAACATCTAAGGACATATACATAGTGCACTGTGAGCAGGGAAAATGTAAATCAAGAGCTTGCACAGTATTAAAAGAGCAGTGCATACTATGCACCCTATGCTAATGCTTACCATAGGCAGCCCGATACCCAGAGTAAAAGCCACCATATATAGATTTACTATGGGCCTGATTCAGAGTTGTACGGCATTGCACAGCCACAGGGAAGTGGCTGTGCAATACAATCTAACTAATCTGCTAATGCAGCAGGAGGCGTCTGGTGTAAAAAGAGATGCCTCCTGCCTGCTTCCGGGTTCCACAGCTGCATCTGAAGGCACACCATTGGCTCACACTGCGGGACCATCATCTTAGGGGACACTGCATATGAGGACGCAGGACCCATTTTGCACATGCATAGAATGAATCCTGCTCATGCGCAGTATCTTCACCATCACACCTGTACACTAACCATCAGGTAAGCACACATGTCTGAATCAGGCCTTATATGCGCATAATACACAGCCAATGACGTACAAGTCTGAATCAGGCCCTATATGCGCATAAGACAGAGGCAATGCCTTCATACAAAGCCCAGCAGTATTACTCCTAATATGACATAACCAAAGTAATAAGCCTAGCAAGATTCCCCATGGTTTCCAGAAAGAAGTCCGAGACTTTGCCAACAAAAACTCTTAGACAGTCTGAGATGTGTCTACATACATCTTTGCTATATCCCACCATGTACTGCACGGTCTTGCATGCCATAGACTCAGAGATTTAGCCATGTTTTGTGATTTTTCTTAATTTGCTTCTTTAATATGTTACTTTATACATATTCTATTATGGCAAACAAAAATTTTAAAATCCATCCACTCACTACGCGTGAAAAACAGCTTAGCCGTATTTTGCATGTTGTGCCAAATTCAGAATAAAGCAAAGATGTAAGTGGACACATCTGTAGAAGCCACTTGACTCATCCAATGATGGGATGGAACTGCAGTGACACAGAAGTGGCATTATTTTAGATTGTGACTAAATGACCTGTCTACTATTTAAGAACTGTACTGAAGGAGCAAGGCCTTACTTAAGGGTTCTGAATGCCCTAGAGTAGACCATGGGTCTTCAGCCTGTGGACCTCCAGCTGCTGTGGAACTACACATCCCAGCATGCCCTCTCAGTTTTAGCATGCCTTAATAGCAAAACTGCGGCAGGGCATGCTGGGATGTGTAGTTCCACAGCAGTTGGAGGGCCACAGGTTGAAGACCCATGCCCTAGACTAATACTCTTGTAGAATCCCCTGTAATTCTGCTAAAAACAGAGCAAAGTATGTGTAATGTATGCTCAGGAAAATAAGAATTTAATGCCTACCGATAATTCCTTTTCTCGTGGTCCGTAGTGGATACTGGGGAATTTACTTTAGTACCGTGGGGTATAGATCGGGTCCATTGGAGCCTGGCACTTTAAGAATTAATTAGTGTGTGCTGGCTCCTCCCCTCTATGCCCCTCCTAGCAGACTAAGTCTGGGAAACTGTGCCCAAGGAGACGGACATACTTATGAGAGAAGGATAACACATACCATTGGGTGCGGTAATGAACCAACACACAACAGAAACAGATAGCAGAGCTAACCAGAACAGAGGATAGCAATGCTAACAAGAACAAGGATAGCAATGCTAACCCAACATGGAACAGGGACGGCAACAGCAGACCCAACCAAGAACACTTACAACCTTGTAAGCAGGAATTCGAAGCAGTGAGGCGGGCGCCCAGTATCCACTATGGACTACGAGAAAAGGAATTATCGTTAGGTATTAAATTCCTATTTTCTCTAACGTCCTAGTGGATACTGGGGAATGTACTTTAGTACCGTGGGGAAGTCCCAAGCTCCCAGAACGGGTGGGAGAGTGCCGAGACCCCTGCAAAACCGCCTGACCAAACTGAAGGTCATCACTAGCCAAGGTGTCGAAACCTATAGAACTTAACAAACGTGTTCGACCCTAACCAGGTAGCTGCACGGCACAACTGTAGGGCCGAAACACCCCGGTCAGCCGCCCAGGAAGAACCCACCGACCTTGTGGAGTGGGCCTGGATAGAACTCGGCAGTGGCAATGCTGCCAAAGAATAGTCTTGTTGAATGGTCAACCTGAGCCAGCAAGCAATTGACTGCTTAGAAGCAGGACGCCCAATTTTGGTAGCGTCATAAAGGACAAAAAGCGAGTCAGATTTCCTGTGATGAGCCGTCCTCTTGACGTAAAGCTTCAAAGACCTCACAACGTCCAGGGACTTTGGAGCAACTGATGCGTCAGCCATCACTGGAACAACTATAGGCTGATTAACATGAAAAGCCGGCACTACTTTCGGCAAAAACTGCGGGCGAGTCCTAAGCTCAGCCCTATCCTGGTGAAATATCAAATACTGGCTCTTAGAGGATAAGGCCCCCAATTCTGACACGCGTCTTGCAGATGCTAATTCCAGCAACATGACAGTCTTCCAAGTGAGATGTTTCAAGTACACCCTATGTAAGGGTTCAAACCAGTCCGACTGGAGAAAGGTCAAGATCACATTAAGATCCCACGGCGCCGTGGGAGGTACAAAGGGTGGTTTAATGTGGAGAACCCCCTTCAGGAATGTCTGTACTTCCGGCATAACCGCAAGCTATTTCTGGAAGAAGATGGAGAGAGACGAAATCTGGACTTTGATAGAGCCCAATCGTAGGCCCATGTCCACACCTGTTTGCAGGAAGAGTAGGAAACGACCCAGGCGAAACTCCACAGGAGAATATTTCCTACCCTCACACAAAGAAACACATCTTTTCCAAATAAGGTGGTAATGTTTTGACGCAATCACCTTCCTGGCCTGGATCATAGTAGAAATAAACCTTGAAGAAGAGGCCTTTTCTGACTAGAATTTCCCTCTCAACCTCCAAGCCATCAAACGTAGCCACTTTAAGTCTGCATAGACGAATGGTCCTTGCTGAAGGAGGTCCTTGAGAAGCGGCAGAGGCCAGGGGTCCTCCAGAGACATCGTCAGGAGGTCTGCATACCAGGCCCGTCGGGGCCAATCCGGGGCACTCAGAATTGCCTGAACTCTTTCCCTTTTGAGTCGTTTTAGAACTATGGGAATGAGAGGGATTGGTGGAAACTGGTATACAAACTGGTAAGTCCACGGTGCTGTCAGAGCGTCGATTGCCGCAGCCTGCAGATCCCATGTCCTGGAACAGTAACAACAGAGCTTTTTGTCGAGACAAGAAGCCATCAGGTCTATCTGTGGACAGCCCCACCGGTGAATCAGTTGTAGAAAACACCCGAGGGTGAAGGCCCCATTCTCCTGGATGAAGATTGTGCTTGCTGAGGAAGTCCGCTTCCCAATTGTCCACACCTGGAATGAAGATGACCGAGATGGCCCTTGTGTTGGCCTCTGCCCAGAGGAGTATCCTGGACACCTCTCGCATTGCTGCCCTGCTATTTGTTACTCTTTGTCGATTTATGTATGCTACCGCCATGACGTTGTCCGACTGCACCTGGATGTCTTGATTTCGGAGAAGAGAGGAGGCCTACAGGAGAGCATTGTAAACTGCCCTGAGTTCCAATACATTTATCGGGAGTGCAGACTCTTGACTCAACCAGTTCCCTTGGAATTGGGCCCCTTGGGTCACAGCCCCCCATCCTCAGAGGCTGGCATCTGTTGTTAGTAGTATCCATGACTGGATACCGAAACTCCGACCCTCCACAAGGTGAAGGACCTGCAGGCACAATAACAGGGAAATACATGCTTTTGGTGACAGAGTTACCATCTGGTGCATATGTAGGTGAGACCCAGACCATTTGTCCAGCAGATCCAGCTGGAAAGGACGGGCATGAAACCTGCCGTAATGAATGGCCTCATATGAGGACACCATCTTGCCCAGTAGGCGAATGCAAAGATGAATTGAAATCTTGTAGGGCCTTAGCACCGAGCGGACCATAGCCTGGATAGTCAAGGCCTTGTCTAATGGAAGGAACACCTTCTGAGACACTGTGTCCAGTATCATTCCCAGGAACTGAAGTCTTTGTGATGGTTCCAGGTGAGATTTCCGGAAATTTAGGATCCAGCCATGATCTGTAAGCAGGCGAGTCGTCAGGTCGATGCTGTGCAGCAGACGTTCCCTGGACATCGCCTTTACCAGGAGACTGTCCAAGTAGGGGACGATGTTAACTCCCATTCTGCGCAATTGGAGCATCATCTCTACCATGATTTTCGTGAATAAACTGGGAGCTGTGGAGAGACCGAAAGGTAATGCCTGAAACTGGAAGTGGTTATCCAGAAGAGCGAACCGAAGGTAAGCCTGATGGGGAGGCCATATGGGAATATGCAGGTAAGCATCCTTGACATCCAGGGATACGAGGAATTCCCCCTCCTCCAAACTGTGACCCACCATACGCAGTGATTCCATCTCGAATTTGAACACATGTAGGTATGGGTTCAGAGATTTGAGGTTCAAGATGGGTCGAACCGAACCTTCCAGTTTCGGAACAACAAACAGACTGGAGTAAAACCCACCAGTCCTGCACAGAACCACTCAGTGGTCTACTACCAATAATTCATACCAAAGGCAGTTCTCACAGCTAACCTAATCTCATGCGAAAGAGTTACATTCAGCTCTCTCGATTACAGTCACGAGTTGCAGCTGTAGGTCTCCAGTCATCATCTGGAGCAAATAACACTGTGACCCAACCCGTGACAAATAAATCTAAACAGTGGTTAAAGATAGTGGGGGTCATTCAGAGTTGATCGCCCGCTAGCTGTTTTTAGCAGCCGTGCAAACGCATAGTCACCGCCCATGGGAAAATTTTTCGCTTTGCAAGTGTGTGAACGCCTGTGCAGCCGAGCTCTGCAAAAACATTTTGTGCAGATACAGAGTAGGTCTGAACTTACTCAGCCCTTGCGATCACTTCAGTCTTTTTGGTGCCGGAATTGACGTCACACACCTGCCCTCCAAATGCCCAGACACGCCTGCGTTTTCCCTACCACTCCCACAAAACGGTCAGTTGTCACCCATGAACGCCCGCTTTCTGTCAATCTTCTTGCGATCGGCTGTGCGTATGGATACTTTGTTAAATCCATAGCTCAGCAACGATCCGCATTGTACCCGTACGACGAGCGTGTGCATTGTGGTGCATACGCATGCGCAGTAGAGACCTGATCGCAGCGCAGCGAAAATCGGCAGCGTGCGATCAACTCGGAATGACCCCCAATGTCTCTAGCAGTGGTGTATCTATAATGGACCCTAAACCCATTTCTTGAATGCTTACCTCTCCTGAGTCCCAGTTGCTGGCAGCAGCGCTGCACAAATCACCAGTAAAACGGCATGGCTGACATTTTCCTGGAGACCTGTGCGTGCGCACAAGACTGTGGCACAGTGCTAGGGTCTTCTAGTGACCCTAGTGCTCACAGTTCATTGTGCTGCTGTCTAGAGAGGAGGGGGCCCAGACCATACTTGCCTACTTTTGAAAAAGCATTTTGGGGAGATTGTGAAAGTAACACCTATCAGCGCGAACGTGAGAGGCATGTCATAAAAATGACTTACATCCAAATGTAAATAAGCTCCAAAGTTAGTAAGATCTACTTGTTGAAAAAAAATAAGATTTTACTTACCGGTAAATCTATTTCTCGTAGTCCGTAGTGGATGCTGGGGACTCCGTAAGGACCATGGGGATAGACGGGCTCCGCAGGAGACATGGGCACTTTAAGAAAGAATTTAGGTTCTGGTGTGCTCTGGCTCCTCCCTTTATGCCCCTCCTCCAGACCTCAGTTAGAGAAACTGTGCCCAGAAGAGCTGACAGTACAAGGAAAGGATTTTGGTAATCCAGGGCAAGATTCATACCAGCCACACCAATCACACCGTATAACATGAGTTTATAACAACCAGTCAACAGTATGACAACAACAGAGCATCAGGTCCAACCCTGATGCAACCATAACATAACCCTTATTGAAGCAATAACTATATACAAGCATTGCAGAAGAAGTCCGCACTTGGGACGGGCGCCCAGCATCCACTACGGACTACGAGAAATAGATTTACCGGTAAGTAAAATCTTATTTTCTCTAACGTCCTAGTGGATGCTGGGGACTCCGTAAGGACCATGGGGATTATACCAAAGCTCCCAAACGGGCGGGAGAGTGCGGATGACTCTGCAGCACCGATTGAGCAAACACAAGGTCCTCCTCAGCCAGGGTATCAAACTTGTAGAACTTTGCAAAAGTGTTTGAACCTGACCAAGTAGCCGCTCGGCAAAGCTGTAATGCCGAGACCCCTCGGGCAGCCGCCCAAGAAGAGCCCACCTTCCTAGTGGAATGGGCCTTAACTGATTTTGGCAGCGGCAATCCAGCCGCAGAATGAGCCTGCTGAATCGTGTTACAGATCCAGCGAGCAATAGTTTGCTTTGAAGCAGGAGCACCAAGCTTGTTGGAAACATACAGGAGAAACAAAGACTCTGTTTTCCTGACCCTAGCCGTTCTGGCTACATAAACCGTCAAAGCCCTGACCACATCAAGCAACTCGGAATCCTCCAAGTCAGTAGTAGCCACAGGCACCACAATAGGTTGGTTTATATGAAAGGATGAAACCACTTTCGGCAGAAATTATGGACGGGTCCGCAATTCTGCTCTATCCGCATGGAAAACCAGATAGGGTTTTTTATGTGACAAAGCAGCCAACTCTGACACACGCCTAGCCGAAGCCAAGGCTAATAGCATGACCACCTTCCACGTGAGATATTTCAACTCCACCGTTTTGAGTGGCCCAAACCAGTGGGATTTCAGGAAACTCAACACCACGTTAAGATCCCAAGGTGCCACTGGAGGCACAAAAGGGGGCTGAATATGCAGCACTCCCTTTACAAACGTCTGAACTTCAGGTAGAGAAGTCAACTCCTTTTGAAAGAAAATGGATAGGACCGAAATCTGGACCTTAATGGAACCCAATTTTAGGCCCAAATTCACTCCTGACTGTAGGAAGTGAAGGAACGGCCCAGCTGGAATTCCTCCGTAGGGGCATTCCTGGCCTCACACCAAGCAACATATTTTCGCCATATACAGTGATAATGTTGAGCTGTTACGTCCTTCCTAGCCCTTATCAGCGTAGGAATGACCTAATTCGGAATGCCTTTCTCTGCTAGGATCCGGCGTTCAACCGCCATGCCGTCAAACGCAGCCGCGGCAAGTCTTGGAACAGACAGGGCCCCTGTTGCAACAAGTCCTGTCTTAGAGGAAGAGGCCACGGGTCCTCTGTGAGCATTTCTTGCAGATCTGTATACCAAGTCCTTCGTGGCCAATCTGGAACAATGAGTATTGTTCTCACTCCTCTTTTTCTTATTATCCTCAGCACCTTGGGTATGAGAGGAAGAGGAGGGAATACATAGACCGACTGGAACACCCACGGTGTCACCAGGGCATCTACAGCTATCGCCTGAGGGTCTCTTGACCTGGCGCAATACCTCTGTAGCTTTTTGTTGAAGCGGGATGCCATCATGTCCACCTGTGGCAGTGCCCAACGACTTGTAATCTGTGCGAAGACTTCCTGATGAAGTCCCCACTCTCCCGGGTGGAGGTCGTGTCCACTGAGGAAGTCTGCTTCCCAGTTGTCCACTCCCGGGATGAACACTGCTGACAGTGCGCTTACGTGATTCTCCGCCCAGCGAAGAATTCTGGTGGCTTCCGCAATCGCCACTCTGCTCCTTGTGCCGCCTTGTCGGTTTACATGAGCCACTGCGGTGATGTTGTCTGACTGAATCAGAACCGGTTGGTCGCGAAGCAAGTTCTCCGCTTGATGTAGGGCGTTGTATACGGCCCTTAGTTCCAGGATGTTGATGTGAAGGCAAGTCTCTTGACTTGACCACAGACCTTGGATATCTCTTCCCTGTGTGACTGCTAACCACCCTCGGAGGCTTGCATCCGTGGTCACCAGGACCCAGTCCTGAATGCCGAATCTGCGGCCCTCTAGAAGGTGAGCGCTCTGCAGCCGCCACAGAAGAGACACCCTGGCCCTGGGGGATAGGGTGATTAACCGATGCATCTGAAGATGTGATCCGGACCACTTGTCCAGTAAGTCCCATTGAAAGGTCCTCGCATGGAACCTGCCGAAGGGAATGGCCTCTATGATGCCACCATCTTTCCCAGGACTCGAGTGCAGTGATGCACTGACACCTGTTTTGGTTTTAATAGGTTCCTGACCAGTGTCATGAGTTCCTGAGCTTTCTCTATCGGGAGATAAACCCTTTTCTGGTCTGTGTCTAGAATCATGCCCAGGAAAGGCAGACTAGTTGTAGGAACCAACTGCGACTTTGGAATATTTAGAATCCAGCCGTGTTGCCGTAACACTTCCAGAGAAAGTGCTACGCTGATCAGCAACTGCTCTCTTGATCTCGCCTTTATGAGGAGATCGTCCAAGTATGGGATAATTGTGACCCCTTGCTTCCTCAGGAGTACCATCATTTCCGCCATTACCTTGGTAAATATTCTCTGTGCCGTGGAGAGACCAAACGGCAACGTCTGAAATTGGTAATGACAATCCTGTACCACAAATCTGAGGTACGCCTGATGAGGTGGATAAATGGGGACATGAAGGTATGCATCCTTTATGTCCAGAGACACCATAAAATCCCCCCCTTCCAGGCTTGCGATGACCTGCTCTCAGCGATTCCATCTTGAACTTGAACCTTTTCAGGTATATGTTCAGGGATTTTAAATCCCATATGGGTCTGACCGAACCGTCCGGTTTCGGGACTACAAACATGGTCGAATAATAACCCCTTCCCTGTTAAAGGAGGGGAACCTTGACCACCACCTGTTGAAGAAACAATTTGTGAATTGCAGTTAACACTATTTCCCACTGTGCGAACCAGCATTCTCAGTTCCAAATCCAAAACGTCAGACCACGCCCATACGCGTTTCGTCATTCGACTTCGTCAGTAGGCTTGGTCTTTGTTAATCACAGCAATCGCAATCACATCAGCGGCCGAAACTGGATGTCTATCCCTGCGCTCCCTTCAGAACTGAGAATGCTGGTTCGCACAGTGGGGTAAAATCATATGCTGGTTATACGAGCGGTGGTTTGACCGCCTTTTATGGTACGGGTTTTTTACTTGTGACCGATCTGGATTTGTAAAATAAAATTGCTGTACTCTTTTAATGCACTATTGGCGCTCCCTGCTTCTTCAATCTCTTGGCATATATATATATATATATATATATACATACATATATATACACATATGTATACACATACTAGCGTCTCCATGTCCACGCTGCTACAGCGCTATAACCCCATGCCGACACAATCGCCGGTCAGAGTAGTGTACCAGCATGTGTGTAAATGGACTTCAAAGTACTTTTACTGCATGCTATCTGCAGGATCCCTGAGGATAGCTGTTAAGTCAGCGCTACCTTTTGGGTAAACGTGACAAGCTTTGTCCACCCTAGGGGAAGATTCCCATCGTATCCTGGCCCTAGTAGGGAAAGGATACTCCCTGAGAATTCTTTGTGGGAAGCTGCAGCTTCTTGTCTGGAGATTCCCGCTCTTTTTCTTCATGAGAGGAGGGAAATTTACCTCAGCTTTCTTCCCCTTAAACATGTGTACCCTTGTGTCAGGCACAGATGAGTCATCAGTGATATGCAAAACATCTTTCATTACAATAATCATATATTGAATACTTTCCTGCCATTTTGGCTGTAACTTTGCATTATCGTAGTCGACACTGGAGTCAGACTCCGTGTCGATATCAGTGTCTATTATTTTGGATAGTGAGCGTTGTGAGACTCTGAATGTCTCTGCGACATAGGGACAGACATGGGTAGATTCCCTGTCTATTCTCAATCTTTTGTGCAATAAATTTACTTCAGCACTTAATTTCACATATCCAATCAGGTGTCGGCGTTGTCGACGGAGACACCACACACACATTTGCTCCATCACCTCCTTGGGAGAGCCTTTTACCTCAGACATGTCGACACACACGTACCGACACACCACACACTCAGGGAATGCTCATCTGAAGATAATTCCCCCACAAGGCCCTTTGGAGAGACAGAGAGTATGCCAGCACACACCCCAGCGCTATATGACCCAGGAAAAAACACAGCAATTTAATGTTTACCCAGTAGCGCTGTTATTATCTGCGCCGAATTATGTGCCCCCCCTCTTCTTTAAAACCCTCTCTTCTACCGTGGTATAAGCAGGGGAGAGACCGGGGAGCTTCCTCTCAGCGGTGCTGTGGAGAAAAAACATGGCGCTGGTGAGTGCTGAGGAAGAAGCCCCGCCCCCTCGACGGCGGGCTTCTGTCCCGCTTAAATATACATTTTCTTGGCGGGGGCTCATACATATATACAGTGCCCCCCTGCACCCTTACAGTGACCGGAGTATGTGAGGTGTGTGGGAGCAATGGCGCACAGCTGCAGTGCTGTGCGTTACCTCAGTGAAGAACGGAGTCTTCTGCCGCCGATTTCAAAGTCTTCTTGCTTCTCATACTCACCCGGCTTCTGTCTTCCGGCTCTGCAAGGGGGACGGCGGCACGGCTCTGGGATCGGACGGCGAAGGTGAGATCCTGCGTACGATCCCTCTGGAGCTAATGGTGTCCAGTAGCCTAAGAAGCAGGACCTAGCTTCAGAGAGTAGGGCTGCTTCTCTCCCCTCAGTCCCACGATGCAGGGAGTCTGTTGCCAGCAGAGCTCCCTGAAAATAAAAAACCTAACAAAATACTTTCTCTCAGCAAACTCAGGAGAGCTCACTGAAAAGCACCCAGCTCGCTCTGGGCACAGTATCAAACTGAGGTCTGGAGGAGGGGCATAGAGGGAGGAGCCAGAGCACACCAGAACCTAAATTCTTTCTTAAAGTGCCCATGTCTCTTGCGGAGCCCGTCTATCCCCATGGTCCTTACGTAGTCCCCAGCATCCACTAGGACGTTAGAGAAAAAGACACTGTTATTTTTCAGGATTTGTTTGTGTATTGTTTTTAAAAGAGGTTCCATATAGTTTAAGTGGCCAAGAGAAACTATTTAAAATGCATGTAAACATAGGGATTATTGTGCTTTATAACCATTGCAGGTAAATGACGCTGATGATCCCATTTCAATGTATGTATCTCTGATTCTCCCCCCCCCCCAAGTATTTAAGAGCTGCATAATGGGAGTAAGGTGCAATTAGGTAGATTTCTGGACTATTCAGGAAGTCAGGGAGATTGCTGCAATTTCAGGGAGTCTCCTGTAGAATGCGGGAGGGTAGGCAACTATTGCCCAGACAGAGACAGCACATTGGCCACATCCTCTCTTGATAGGTCCCTGGTGTCCATAAATGTACACATTTGCTTGTGTCTGAAAATATACATTTTCACACTTTCCAAAACTCCTATATGACAGGGTATGGACCACAACAAAGAAAGCAAGAATAGTCAGGTGCATTATAACAGAGGAGGGGCCAATCTGCAGACTCTGGGTGGACCCTCTCCTCTCCACTGCGCAGTAGGCTCTGGCATTGTGCCAAAGTATACTGCGCATGTGCAGGTCTCTGGAAATATGGCCCACGCCATGTTCCGGAGACTAATCACCACTACTGCACATGCGTGGTGGGCATTTTGACAGTGATTTTTGCAGCAGCTGACGCGGGACTCCGAAAATGTAAGTAATAAAACATGGGTGCAGTGTGGAACCCCCTGGACCGAGGGGCCTGTGTCCACCGCACGCATTGCACCCATCATAGAAATGCCAATGAGATAGTGTAATACTGATATAATGAAGTGCTCTCATGCAGAATGTGGAAAAAGGAAGCAAAATCAGCCACCAACAACATAACCAACACTCATAATATAGCACATCAAACTGTAACAAGCAACAATCCAAACATCATAACTTAAGGCATCTCCATACCAGAACTGTACTTGTATGGACCACATATAATTGTAGAAGAAGCCGGAATCCTGGCCTTTTCTTTGGATTCAATGACAGAAAAAATAGCCTCCAGTAGTGTAGTATGTAAATACATATGATTTACTCTACAGAACAAATAATAAGAGTGACCCATATACTGTATTTAAAAAAAATATATATCAAAGCGTATCTGATAAATTAATTGAGAAACAAGATTCAAGATGACACGCCAATGCATTTTGGCCCTAGTAAGCCCATGGGACTCCTGAGTAGCGGGTGTATGACCATGCAGTTTATGTGACTTAAATTGAGGTTACTCAAATATTAGCGCCATCCGGTTCTCATTGCACATGCAGAGAAGATTACCGAAATCTTGTGGTAACTGCTCTCCCTGGTTCGTGGCAGTTAGTGCAATATGATTTAACTATATTCTGTGCCAAGAAGACAATGTGGAAGTGTCCTGGGCATGTAGCTAAAGCTTAGGGCTATTCTGAGTTGTGCACATGGAGAAGTGAAGCCTGTTTCTGAGGGATCTCTTGTACCTATAGCATGGGACTGGTACAACTGCATTAGCATATGGTAGCATAAGGTAGCAAGTCAGGCTTCCGTGACTGCCCACAGCTACAGCTCAGAATCAGCCCCTTGGTCCAGAGCAGGGGGAAAGATGTAGATCAATGCGTGTAATACATGTAACACCCATTACTGTAGTGGGATCATTATAATAACTAAATGAAAGATGTGCCACCACCCAAGCTATGGGTATGCTCCCGGATTGCTTGGGCAAGCCTTACTTCATACCCGCCAGAATGTGTACCACAGCGTTACTCCTGACCAATATAGACAGCTTACCTGGGGCCTTTTTTTGTTTCAGGAACTACCCTACGGACGGGAACCAGCTGAGGACGTGGATTTGGTAAGTAGCCCCAGGGTTTGTTATTATAAGCGTTCACTTTTGGTTTATTTACTTGGTACGGTACAGTATAAATTACAGATACTGGTATGGTATTAAAGCTCACTATGCAACATTAAAACCTAATCACTATAAAAATTATATACAAATTTGGATACATGCATTAAAAATAACCTTACTGAATAAGAAAAAATAGGATTAGCTGTTTATAAATACCCAGGTATTTTATGGGTGTAAGCAGCTGCAAGTCCTTACTCTCGTTGGAGCCTTGGTAGATGAGTAGTGGTACTCTGTACTCCTGATTAGTTGTAAGACGGAACTCCTATGCTGAATAGCTACTCTTTACTAGCAAACATACTTCTGTTGTCCCGGATGGTACAGCCGAGGAGGAACAGACGAATACTTTCTCCAATGCCAACTCCTGACCATCTGCTTTACCCCACCACATACACTGACATAGGAGAAAGGCAGGCCCCTCTCAATATTCTAGTGTGTAGGAACTTCCTGCAGTCTGGATTATATCCATTCAACGAAAGAAGGGCAAATAAAAGGATCCTCACTGTAAAGAGGATTAGCCAGTCCGGTTGTGGGTCTATTTCCAGGGTGAATTTTATGGATAGAGTGTGCAATTTTGTATCTTGATGTAGACAAAAGTTCACTTTGACCCCTGGAAGGGCTCCCGTAGTTACGTGTTTCCCCAAGACTACTTCCACAGGTCCTTAGTTTACACCCCCCTCACCATTCAGGTAGCCACTGTCAAACTGTGACGGCAGGTATAGTGGGGATCCTCATAGTACCTGAATCAATATGAACAGTGGCGGCACCCTTAGTCTTGAGTCTATGTGGGGAGGTGTCACTACCTATCCACTCATGGTAGTAACATGCTGTCCAATCCCCAGCTCAGCTCAGGTCAGGTGATACTATATACAATGAGGGCATCCACAATCACTATTATATACTGTAAACATACCGGAGACGTTATTCTTTAAACTTTACAATTAATGCTCACATCCACATACAGGTTGAGTATCCCTTATCCAAAATGCTTGGGACCATAGGTATTTTGGATATCGGATTTTTCCGTATATTGGAATAATTGCATACCATAATGAGATATCATGGTGATGGGACCTAAATCTAAGCACAGAATTCATTTATGTTACATATACACCTTATACACACAGCCTGAAGGTCATTTTAGCCAATATTTTTTAGAACTTTTTGCATTAAACAAAGTGTGTCTACATTCACACAATTCATTTATGTTCCATATACACCTTATACACACAGCCTGAAGTTCATTTAATACAATATGTTTAATAACTTTGTGTATTAAACAAAGTTTGTGTACATTGAGCCATCAAAAAACAAAGGTTTCACTATCTCACTCTCACTCAAACAAGTCCGTATTTCGGAATATTCCGTATTTCGGAATATTTGGATATGGGATACTCAACCTGTATAACATCAGCAGCTACTTGAGCTAT
This sequence comes from Pseudophryne corroboree, assembly GCF_028390025.1. Lineage (NCBI taxonomy): Eukaryota > Metazoa > Chordata > Amphibia > Anura > Myobatrachidae > Pseudophryne > Pseudophryne corroboree. Next base: position 142,358,617 of record NC_086454.1, read on the forward strand.
GGATAGCTTCCTATGATAATGTTATGGCGCGGTTGAATATATGCGCTGACAAGTCTTAATACTCCCCCAGCTCCCTGTTAGGTGTTAACAGACTGTTCCATTGATATGCAGGATCAGCTATGGCAATAAAGAGGCTATGAGGAATATGTCTGTTTAGCAGCAGATCAGCAGCCTACTTAATAGCTGAGTCTCTTGGAACAACTCACTCACTTCTCCCTTATATTACACTTGCCAACGGTAATAGGGCTGCATCAGCTGGCCATGTCAGGAGAGGTGGTAACTATCCTTTCCAGCGCCACCCCCAGCCTTGCCCATCAGCCGGGACACACCTCCTCCCACAGGCCGCTCCCACCGCCACCTTCAGGACAATGAAGCCACGCTGCTCACGCCACCTCTGCTCATCGGCGGCTACGGTATGCGCTGCTCTCACCGGGTCCCACACAATCAAGCCGCCGGGATGCTGCCGCTCTGCCAGGATCAGCTCTCCATTCTCCCTCTGACTCCTCTCTAGTTGCGTCACCTTTCTCTCCCGCTGGTTGCTAAGCAAGGTCAGGTCCCTGCAGGGGGAGGATTGGGATCAAAAACCAGCCCGGGAAATGTATTGAAGCAGCCCTAATAGGGGTGGGTTCTGTTGAGGGGGTGGAATCTGTGAAGTGGGTGGGATTATTGCTCAGAAGGCTCAATCAAATGCATGCATGGAAAGCAAAATTTTAGGGGCGTGGCTTCATGGGGAAGGGGCGTGGCAACATAATAGTGCCAATTCACATTACACAACACAGTAGTGCCGCTTATACACATTGCACCAGGTAGAACCTCCTATACATACTGCGCCAGGTAGAGCATGTTATACATATTGCGCCAGATAGAGCACGTTCTACACTTTGTGCCAGGTAGAGCATGGTATACACTTTGCGCCAGGCAGAGCACATTACACACATTGCAACAGGTAAAGCACATTATACACTTTGCGCCAGGCAGAGCACATTGTACACATTGCACCAGGTAAAGACCCTCAGGAGCTAATGGTGTCCTGTAGCCAAGAAGCAGAGCCTTTAACTCACTGGAAGTAGGTCTAACTTCTCTCCCCTAAGTCCCACGAAGTAGGGAGATTGTTGCCAGCAGTCTCCCTGAAAATAAAAAAACCTAACATAAGTCTTTTTCAGAGAAACTCAGTAGAGCTCCTCAGAGTGCATCCAGTCTGCCTGGGCACAATTCTAAAACTGGAGTCTGGAGGAGGGGCATAGAGGGAGGAGCCAGTTCACACCCCTTTGAAAGTCTTAAAGTGCCCATGTCTCCTGCGGATCCCGTCTATACCCCATGGTTCTTGAAGTGTCCCCAGCATCCTCTAGGACTTATGAGAAAGCACATTATACATATTGCACCAGGTAGAGCACGTTATACACTTTGCGCCAGGTAGAGCACGGTATACACTTTGCGCCAGGTAGAGCACGTTATACACATTGCGCCAGGTAGAGCACGTTATACACATTGCACCAGGTAAAGCACGTTATACATATTGCACCAGGCAGAGCATGTTATACACATTGCACCCGGTAGAGCACGTTATACACTTTGCGCCAGGTAGAGCACGTTATACACATTGCACCAGGTAAAGCACGTTATACATATTGCACCAGGCAGAGCATGTTATACACATTGCACCAGGTAGAGCACATCATACACTTTGCGCCAGGTAGAGCACGTTATACACATTGCACCAGGTAGAGCACGTTATACACATTGCACCAGGTAGAGCACATCATACACTTATACATAACGTGAGCCCTCTCGTTTTTAATGGCTTCCACTGTTTGAGCACAAAGGGGTCAGTGCCTCCCTACACACACACACACACACACACACACACACACACAGGTCACCTACACACACATACACACAGAGGTCAGTGACAGCTTCCCCCCTCCAACTGATCAGTGACAGCCCACATAAACACCACACAGCACAGTACTAGCAGCCTACACACACAGTGTCAGCCTATGGAGCTGCTGATCTTACCATGGGACTGGCCACTCCTTCTCCTCCTCCAGCCTCTCCTCTAAGCTCCTAGCTGCCCCGGGCCATCAAACCCCCCAGCAAAGTTGGTATCCACGCCAGCAGCAGCTCCCCCATCACGCCGCCTCCTGGATGTCACTGTCTGCAGCAGCTCCCTACGTGCAGGGGGTGGGGAGAAGAGAAGGGGAGGGATCTGCCGCTGCCTGCACAGCCGCTCTCCACAGCCGATCTCCATGGTGACTTGCAGGGCTGTGCTAGAATAACGCTGCTGCGATTGGAGCTAAGCTCCGATCGCGGCTGCCGGCCAGCATGGGGGATGACGGCGGCCACTGAGGAGATGCCCGGACCAGCCAAACGGAATCTGGTTCGGTGTCCCGCCGTCCCAATCCGCCACTGGGTCCCTGCCCTCTCACAGCCGCTGCCTCTCCTCACGCCCGGTCGTTGCTTCCCCATGCGTCTCTCTCCTCACCTCAACCGCTCACCTCGCGCCCGTGCTCCGCGCGCTCCCTCTTCCAGATGCTTCCCTCACCCTGTTCACCAATAAGGGATTTCCTGCACATACCCGGGTTATCACAACATGGCAGTATTATACTATAACTATATAACTAGCATCACACAAATATAATTACATTACTGTACCGTTTTACCTTAAGATTGTATTAAAGTGTCATGTTAATACTGCGTACAATAGTATACATATTTAATATATTATACAATAAATAAATAATTTGCAAGGGGAACTACATACATATTACACTTGTTTCCATTGACATGTTACACAAATCCTATATTATAAAAAGCTAAGGGCATACCTCCCAACTGTCCCGTTTTTCACGGTCTGTCTCGCTGTCCCACCCGCAGGTCGCAGTGTCCCTTGGTGTGTGTGTGTGTGGGGAAGGGGCAGTTGGGAGATCCCTCCTGTCACTCACTGCTCTGAGCAGAGCAGCGGTGAATAGATGCTGTGCACATGCGCACACTGTCTATTACCCGACAGAGAGGGACAGGGAGTCAAGGCCAACAGCTCACTGAGCGCTGGCCATGTCCAAATAGTGACAAAAATGGGGGAGTGGCATTCTATTGTGATCCTTGACGCAGGGCCATGCCCCTTTGCTGTGAGGCCACACACACTTACCGTGAGGCCCCGACCCCAATGTCGGGCAAGCGCATTCGGCACGCATTACTGTCCCTCCTCCACTGTGTCAGACGTTAGGAGGTAAGTAAGGGCCTGATTCAAGGTTGAACGCAAATGTATTGGCAAAAGTGTAGTTGCAATTAATTTCAAAGTGAACGCAAATGTGCACACAAAAAATACACGCCCACAGTGCAAACGAACAAAAAAAAAATCCAAATACACAAAATTAGGAGTCACCTTGAAAGCTATGCAAACTAGCGTTAGAAGCAATTATACTGCAGAGAACCTCTGGCTTAGTGTTTCCAGTAAATGAAACTACAAACACAGGGTAATGTGCATATATACCAAATTACTCACAGCTGAAAGTGAAAGTGATACTGCAGGGAGATGTTACAGCCTCCTACCCTGCTGCTGCTAATAATAATAATACTTTTCTCTAACGTCCTAGTGGATGCCGGGGACTCCGTAAGGACCACGGGGAATAGACGGGCTCCGCAGGAGACATGGGCACTTTAAGAAAGAATTTAGATTCTGGTGTGCTCTGGCTCCTCCCTCTATGTCCCTCCTCCAGACCTCAGTTTGAATCTGTGCCCGGACGAGCTGGGTGCTGTTCAGTGAGCTCTCCTGAGCTTGCTGTGAGAAAGTATTTTGTTAGGTTTTTTATTTTCAGGGAGCTCTGCTGGCAACAGACTCCCTGCATCGTGGGACAGAGGGGAGAGACGCAGCCCTACTCTCTGAAGCTAGGTCCTGCTTCTTAGGCTACTGGACACCATTAGCTCCAGAGGGATCGTACACAGGATCTCACCCTCGTCGTCCGATCCCAGAGCCGGGCCGCCGTCCCCCTCGCAGAGCCGGAAGACAGAAGCCGGGTGAGTATGAGAAGCAAGAAGACTTCGAAATCGGCGGCAGAAGACTCCGTTCTTCACTGAGGTAACGCACAGCACTGCAGCTGTGCACCATTGCTCCCACACACCTCACATACTCCGGTCACTGTAAGGGTGCAGGGCGCAGGGGGGGTCGCCCTGGGCAGCATATGGACCTCTTATGGCAAAAGTACACATATATACAGTTGGGCACTGTATATATGTATGAGCCCCCGCCAAGAAAATGTATATTTAAGAGGGACAGAAGCCCGCCGTCGAGGGGGCGGGGCTTCTTCCTCAGCACTCACCTGCGCCATTTTTTCTCCACAGCTCCGCTGAGAGGAAGCTCCCCAGGCTCTACCCTGCAGATACACGGTAGAAAAGGGTAAAAAGAGAGGGGGGGCACATAATTAGGCGCAAAAATCAATATAAACAGCAGCTACTGGGTTAACATTAAGTTACTGTGTTATTCCTGGGTTTATAGCGCTGGGGTGTGTGCTGGAATACTCTCTCTCTGTCTCTCCAAAGGGCCTTGTGGGGGAATTGTCTTCAGATGAGCATTCCCTGAGTGTGTGGTGTGTCGGTACGTGTGTGTCGACATGTCTGAGGTAAAAGGCTCCCCTAAGGAGGTGATGGAGCAAATGTGTGTGTGAGTGGTGTCTCCGTCGACAACGCCGACACCTGTTTGGATATGTGAAATTTAGTGCTAAGGAAAATTTATTGCACAAAAGATTAGAGAACAGACAGGGAATCTACCCATGTCTGTCTCTATGTCGCAGAGACCTTCAGAGTCTCTCAATGCTCACTATCCAAAATAATAGACACTGATATCGACACGGAGTCTGACTCCAGTGTCGACTACGATAATGCAAAGTTACAGCCAAAATGGCAGGAAAGTATTCAATATATGATTATTGTAATAAAAAATAAGAATTTACTTACCGATAATTCTATTTCTCGGAGTCCGTAGTGGATGCTGGGGTTCCTGAAAGGACCATGGGGAATAGCGGCTCCGCAGGAGACAGGGCACAAAAAGTAAAGCTTTAGGATCAGGTGGTGTGCACTGGCTCCTCCCCCTATGACCCTCCTCCAAGCCTCAGTTAGGATACTGTGCCCGGACGAGCGTACACAATAAGGAAGGATTTATGAATCCCGGGTAAGACTCATACCAGCCACACCAATCACACTGTACAACCTGTGATTTGAACCCAGTTAACAGTATGATAACGGCGGAGCCTCTGAAAAGATGGCTCACAACAAATAATAACCCGATTTTTGTAACTATGTACAAGTAATGCAGATAATCCGCACTTGGGATGGGCGCCCAGCATCCACTACGGACTCCGAGAAATAGAATTATCGGTAAGTAAATTCTTATTTTCTCTATCGTCCTAGTGGATGCTGGGGTTCCTGAAAGGACCATGGGGATTATACCAAAGCTCCCAAACGGGCGGGAGAGTGCGGATGACTCTGCAGCACCGAATGAGAGAACTCCAGGTCCTCCTTAGCCAGGGTATCAAATTTGTAGGATTTTACAAACGTGTTTGCCCCTGACTAAATAGCCGCTCGGCAAAGTTGTAAAGCCGAGACTCCTCGGGCAGCCGCCCAAGATGAGCCCCCCTTCCTTGTGGAATGGGCATTTACATATTTTGGCTGTGGCAGGCCTGCCACAGAATGTGCAAGCTGAATTGTATTACACATCCAACTAGCAAAAGTCTGCTTAGAAGCAAGAGCACCCAGTTTGTTGGGTGCATACAGGATAACAGCAAGTCAGTTTTCCTGACTCCAGCCGTCCTGGAACCTATATTTTCAGGGCCCTGACCACATCTAGCAACTTGGAGCCCTCCAAGTCCCTAGTAGGCGCAAGACACCACAATAAGCTGGTTCAGGTGAAACACTGACACCACCTTAGGGAGAGAACTGGGGACGAGTCCGCAGCTCTGCCCTGTCCGAATGGACAAACAGATATTGGCTTTTTTTGAGAAAAAAACCCACCAATTTGACACTCGCCTGGTCCAGGCCAGGTCCAAGAGCATGTTCACTTTTCATGTGAGATGCTTCAAATCCACAGATTTGACTGGTTTTAAAACCAATGTGTTTTGAGGAATCCCAGAACTACGTTGAGATCCCACAGTGCCACTGGAGGCACAAAAGGGGGTTGTATATGCAATACTCCCTTGACAAACTTCTGGACTTCAGGAACTGAAGCCAATTCTTTCTGGAAGAAAAATCGACAGGGCCGAAATTTGAACCTTAATGGACCCCAATTTGAGGCCCATAGACACTCCTGTTTGCAGGAAATGCAGGAATCGACCGAGTTGAAATTTCTTCGTGGGGCCTTCCTGGCCTCACACCACGCAACATATTTTCGCCACATGTGGTGATAATGTTGTGCGGTCACCTCCTTTCTGGCTTTGACCAGGGTAGGAATGACCTCTTCCTGAATGCCTTTTCCCTTAGGATCCGGCGTTCCACCGCCATGCCGTCAAACGCAGCTGCGGTAAGTCTTGGAACAGACATGGTACTTGCTGAAACAAGTCCCTTCTTAGCGGCAGAGGCCATAAGTCCTCTGTGAGCATCTCTTGAAGTTCCGGGTACCAAGTCCTTCTTGGCCAATCCGGAGCCATGAGTATAGTTCTTACTCCTCTACGTCTTATAATTCTCAGTACCTTAGGTATGAAAAGCAGAGGATGGAACACATACACCGACTGGTACACCCACGATGTTACCAGAACGTCCACAGCTATTGCCTGAGGGTCTCTTAACCTGGCGCAATACCTGTCCCGTTTTTTGTTCAGACGGGACGCCATCATGTCCACCTTTGGTAATTCCCAACGGTTTACAATCATGTGGAAAACTTCCCCATGAAGTTCCCACTCTGCCGGGCGGAGGTCGTGCCTACTGAGGAAGTCTGCTTCCCAGTTTCCATTCCCGGAATGAAACACTGCTGACAGTGCTATCACATGATTTTCCGCCCAGCGAAAAGTCCTTGCAGTTTTTGCCACTGCCCTCCTGCTTCTTGTGCCGCCCTGTCTATTTACGTGGGCGACTGCCGTGATGTTTTATCCCACTGGATCAATACCGGCTGACCTTGAAGCAGAGGTCTTGCTAAGCTTAGAGCATTATAAATTTACCCTTAGCTATATTTATGTGGAGAAAAGTCTCCAGACTTGATCACACTCCCTGGAAATTTTTTCCTTGTGTGACTGCTCCCCAGCCTCTCGGGCTGGCCTCCGTGGTCACCAACATCCAAAACTGAATGCCGAATCTGCGGCCCTCTAGAAGATAAGCACTCTGTAACCACCACAGGAGAGACACCCTTGTCCTTGGATATAGGGTTATCCGCTGATGCATCTGAAGATGCGATCCGGACCATTTGTCCAGCAGATCCCACTGAAAAGTTCTTGCATGAAATCTGCCGACTGGAATTGCTTCGAAGGAAGTCACCATTTTTTTTACCATGGCCCTTGTGCAATGATGCACTGATTTTAGGAGGTTCCTGACTAGCTCGGATAACTCCCTGGCTTTCTCTTCCGGGAGAAACACCTTTTTCTGGACTGTGTCCAGAATCATCCCTAAGCACAGGAGACTTGTTGTCGGGATCAGCTGCGATTTTGGAATATTTAGAATCCACCCCTGCTGTTGTAACAGTATCCGAGATAGTGCTACTCCGACCTCCAACTGTTCCCTGGACTTTGCCCTTATCAGGAGATCGTCCAAGTAAGGGATAATTAAGACGCCTTTTCTTCGAAGAAGAACCATCATTTCGGCCATTACCTTGGTAAAGACCCGGGGTGCCGTGGACAATCCAAACGGCAGCGTCTGAAACTGATAGTGACAGTTCTGTACCACGAACCTGAGGTACCCTTAGTGATAAGGGCAAATTTGGGACATGGAGGTAAGCATCCCTGATGTCTCGGGACACCATATAGTCCCCTTCTTCCCGGTTCGTTATCACTGCTCTGAGTGACTCCATCTTGATTTGAACCTTTGTAAGTGTTCAAATTTTTTTAGATTTAGAATAGGTCTCACCTAGCCTTCTGGCTTCAGTACCACAATATAGTGTGGAATAATACCCCTTTTCTTGTTGTAGGAGGGGTAATTTAAATATCACCTGCTGGGAATACAGCTCGTGAATTGTTTCCCATACTGCCTCCTTGTCGGAGGGAGACCTTGGTAAAGCAGACTTCAGGAGCCTGCGCAGGGGAAACGTCTCGACATTCCAATCTGTACCCCTGGGATACTACTTGTAGGATCCAGGGGTCCTGTACGGTCTCAGCGTCATGCTGAGAGCTTGTCAGAAGCGGTGGAACGCTTCTGTTCCTGGGAATGGGCTGCCTGCTGCAGTCTTCTTCCCTTTCCTCTATCCCTGGGCAGATATGACTCTTATAGGGACGAAAGGACTGAAGCTGAAAAGACGGTGTCTTTTTCTGCAGAGATGTGACTTAGGGTAAAAACGGTGGATTTTCCAGCAGTTGCCGTGGCCACCAGGTCCGATGGACCGACCCCAAATAACTCCTCTTCCTTTATACGGCAATACACCTTTGTGCCGTTTGGAATCTGCATCACCTGACCACTGTCGTGTCCATAAACATCTTCTGGCAGATATGGACATCGCACTTACTCTTGATGCCAGAGTGCAAATATCCCTCTGTGCATCTCGCATATATAGAAATGCATCCTTTAAATGCTCTATAGTCAATAAAATACTGTCCCTGTCAAGGGTATCAATATTTTTAGTCAGGGAATCCGACCAAGCCACCCCAGCTCTGCACATCCAGGCTGAGGCAATCGCTGGTCGCAGTATAACACCAGTATGTGTGTATATACTTTTTATGATATTTTCCAGCCTCCTGTCAGCTGGCTCCTTGAGGACGGCCCTATCTATAGACGGTACCGCCACTTGTTCTGATAAGCGTGTGAGCGCCTTATCCACCCTAAGGGGTGTTTCCCAACGCGCCCTAACTTCTGGCGGGAAAGGGTATACCGCCCATAATTTTCTATCGGGGGGAACCCACGCATCATCACACACTTCATTTAATTTATCTGATTCAGGAAAAACTACGGTAGTTTTTTCACATCCCACATAATACCCTCTTTTGTGGTACTTGTAGTATCAGAAATATGTAACACCTCCTTCATTGCCCTTAACGTGTGGCCCTAATAAGGAATACGTTTGTTTATTCACCGTCGACACTGGATTCAGTGTCCCTGTCTGTGTCTGTGTTGACCGACTAAAGTAAACGGGCGTTTTAAAACCCCTGACGGTGTTTTTGAGACGTCTGGACCGGTACTAATTGTTTGTCGGCCGTCTCATGTCGTCAACCGACCTTGGCGCGTGTTGACATTATCACGTAATTCCCTAAATAAGCCATCCATTCCGGTGTCGACTCCCTAGAGAGTGACATCACCATTACAGGCAATTGCTCCGCCTCCTCACCAACATCGTCCTCATACATGTCGACACACACGTACCGACACACAGCACACACACAGGGAATGCTCTGATAGAGGACAGGACCTACTAGCCCTTTGGAGAGACAGAGGGAGAGTTTGCCAGCACACACCAAAAACGCTATAATTATATAGGGACAACCTTATATAAGTGTTTTCCCTTATAGCATCTTTTTTATATATTTCTAACGCCAAATTAGTGCCCCCCCTCTCTGTTTTAACCCTGTTTCTGTAGTGCAGTGCAGGGGAGAGCCTGGGAGCCTTCCCTCCAGCCTTTCTGTGAGGGAAAATGGCGCTGTGTGCTGAGGAGATAGGCCCCGCCCCTTTTTCGGCGGCCTCGTCTCCCGCTCTTAACGGATTCTGGCAGGGGTTAAATATCTCCATATAGCCCCCGGAGGCTATATGTGAGGTATTTTTAGCCAAAAATAGGTTTTCATTGCCTCCCAGGGCGCCCCCCTCCCAGCGCCCTGCACCCTCAGTGACTGCCGTGTGAAGTGTGCTGAGAGGAAATGGCGCACAGCTGCAGTGCTGTGCGCTACCTTAAGAAGACTGAGGAGTCTTCATGCCGCCGATTCTGGACCTTCTTCTTGTTTCAGCATCTGCAAGGGGGCCGGCGGCGAGGCTCCGGTGACCATCCAGGCTGTACCTGTGATCGTCCCTCTGGAGCTAATGTCCAGTAGCCAAAGAAGCCAATCCATCCTGCACGCAGGTGAGTTCACTTCTTCTCCCCTAAGTCCCTCGTAGCAGTGATCCTGTTGCCAGCAGGACTCACTGTAAAATAAAAAACCTAAGCTAAACTTTTCTAAGCAGCTCTTTAGGAGAGCCACCTAGATTGCACCCTTCTCGGCCGGGCACAAAAATCTAACTGAGGCTTGGAGGAGGGTCATAGGGGGAGGAGCCAGTGCACACCACCTGATCCTAAAGCTTTACTTTTTGTGCCCTGTCTCCTGCGGAGCCGCTATTCCCCATGGTCCTTTCAGGAACCCCAGCATCCACTAGGACGATAGAGAAAAATGTTTTGCATATCACTGATGACTCATCTGTCCCTGACACAAGGGTACACATGTTTAAGGGGAAGAAAGCTGAGGTAAATTTCCCTCCTCTCATGAAGAAAAAGAGCGGGAATCTCCAGACAAGAGACTGCAGTTTCCCACAAAGAATTCGCAGGGAGTATCCTTTCCCTATTAGGGCCAGGATACGATGGGAATCTTCCCCTAGGGTGGACAAAGCATTGTCACGTTTACCCAAAAGGTAGCGCTGACTTAACAGCTATCCTCAGGGATCCTGCAGATAGCATGCAGTAAAAGTACTTTGAAGTCCATTTACACACTTTCTGGTACACTACTCAGACCGGCGATTGTGTCGGCATGGGTTTATAGCGCTGTAGCAGCGTGGACAGATACCTTATCAGCAGAGATTGAGACCCTAGATTGTGACTTCCATATGCAGCTAAAGTTTCTCCAGGATCCATTTTGTGAGACCCATTGAGGAAGCCACATCATTTGTATCTCTGAGACTGTCAAATCAGCCATTTAATTCTGGAGTTTTTTACCGTATGAAGGTCAACACTTGAACTAGAAGTAGTCTCGGTTCCTAAAAGTGGATACCATTTTTTAGGTAGTTCACAAAAATGCCGATATTCGGCTGTCAGCATTCCTAGGAGGCTAGAATCAATAACTTCTCTGGGCGGTTTTATAAAGATTTCACGCCTAAATTAGCTTTAAGGTAGTCCATATATAACATCATTACCCAATTGGTTATGTATTAGAAGTCTGGATATAGGAGCTCTACTTATTAAAGTCCCGACATATTTCGAATAAATTTCTTTAAGGATATGATCATTTACACAAATCCATCGAGAGCAAATTAATCCTTTTTTCTATACTCGTTACCCCTGATGAAGTCGATAAGACGAAACGCGTTGGGTTTGTCAGTCAAAGGATCACAATCTAGTTTGTGAAGATACTCCCTGTCGAACTCGCACCTTGTAAAAGGTGAGGGATATCTAGGATCCATCTCACAAACGTGTTGGCTGTGTATTCTTTTGGTTGTATTTTATTTATATAATTTTATATTGTGAACTGTGTAAAAACTCATATGTTCAACTACATGTTATTAAAATAACTTTGTACTAATTGGCCGATTGGCCTCTTGTTTGGGTGACTATTTTGGTGAGGGGTGTCGGTTACAGGTCTCCAGTTTTAAATATCCTCCAGTCTACATTCTGACGAAATTTTTGCCTGAAGAAGTGTGTAAATACATTCCATTTTAGCGCACTTGGGAATTTTTGCTTTATTCTGTATGTTTTGAGGTCTCTCAACAAAGATCTCTCCCGAAGTGCTGCTCCCAGGTTGGCGCGAGATAAAGATACTGTTGTGTTTTATATATATATATATATATATATATATATATATATAAAAGATGCTGTCTTAGATATATATATATAAAACATGCCCAAAGAGACATTAGTCTACTGGGTTCTAGAGTCAACGCTATGTCGATTTCTGCTTGACGTGTCCTGTGGAACATGCAATGGACATGATGCCGACTTAAGAGGCATATGGAAGGTTTACCTTACAAGGCTGAGCATTGTGTGGAGAAGGGATCTCGGACCTGGTCTCCACAGCTATAGCTGGTAATTCTGATATTTTGCCTTATATTCCAGGACAGCCTAGGAAAAAACGACATTATCAAATGCAGTCCTTTCGATCACAAAGAAACAAGAAAGTCTGAGGTGCGTCCTTTCTTGCCAGAGGCAGGGGCAGAGGAAAGAAGCTGCACAACACAGCTAGTTCCCAGGAACAGAAGTCCTCCCCGGCCTCTACAAAATCCACCGGTGAGGGCACGTCTTCGAAATTTCAGCCACAAGTGGGTTCACTCCCTGTTGGATCCCTGTGCAATAGATATTGTGTCTCAGGGATACAAGCTGGACTTCGAGGAGATGCCCCCTCACCGACGGCCCTGCCGGCTTCCCCCCACGAGAGGGAAATAGTGTTAACTGCAATTCACAAATTGTATCTTCCACAGGTGGTGGTCAAGGTTCTCTCCTTCAACAAGGAGGGGGTTATTATTCGACCATGTTGTAGTCCTGAAACCGGACGGTTCGGTCAGACCCATATTGAATTTAAAATCCCTGAACATATACTTGAAAAGGTTCAAGTTTAAGATGGAATCGCTGAGAGCGGTCGTCGCAAGCCTGGAAGGGTGGGATTTTATGGTGTCTCTGGACATAAAGGATGCATACCTTCATGTCCCCATTTATCCACCTCATCAGGCATACCTCAGATTTGTGGTACAGGATTGTCATTACCAATTTCAGACGTTGCCGTTTGGTCTCTCCATGGCACCGAGAATATTTACCAAGGTAATGGCGGAAATGATGGTACTCCTGCAGAAGCAAGGGGTCGCAATTATCCCATAATTGGACGATCTCCTCATAAAAGCGGGATCAAGAGAGCAGTTGCTGATCAGCGTAGCACTTTCTCTGGAAGTGTAACGGCAACACGGCTGGATTCTAAATATTCCAAAGTCGCAGTTGGTTCCTACGGCTCGTCTGCCTTTCCTAGGCATGATTCTAGACACAGACCAGAAAAGGGTTTATCTCCCGATAGAGAGAGCTCAGGAGCTCATGACACTGGTCAGGAACCTATTAAAACCAAAACAGGTGTCAGTGCATCACTGCACTCGAGTCCTGGGAAGGATGATGGCATCATACGAGGCCATTCCCTTCAGCAGGTTCCATGCGAGGACCTTTCAATGGGACTTACTGGACAAGTGGTCCGGATCACATCTTCAGATGCATCGGTTAATCACCCTATCCCCCAGGGCCAGGGTGTCTCTCCTGTGGTGGCTACAGAATGCTCACCTTCTCGAGGGCCGCAGATTCGGCATTCAGGACTGGGTCTTGGTGACCACGGATGCAAGCCTCCGAGGGTGGGGAGCAGTCACACAGGGAAGAAATTTCCAAGGTCTGTGGTCAAGTCAGGAGACTTTTCTTCACATCAACATCCTGGAACTAAGGGCCGTATACAACGCCCTACGTCAAGCGGAGACCCTGCTTCGCGACCAACCGGTTCTGATTCAGTCAGACGCCATCACCGCAGTGGCTCATGTAAACCGACAAGGCGGCACAAGGAGCAGGGTAGCGATGGCGGAAGCCACCAGAATTCTTCGCTGGGCGGAAAATCATGTAAGCGCACTGTCAGCAGTGTTCATCCCGGGAGTGGACAACTGGGAAGCAGACTTCCTCAGCAGACACGACCTCCATCCGGGAGAGTGGGGACTTCATCAGGAAGTCTTCGCACAGATGAGGGCATCACGCCTCAACAAAAACTACAGAGGTATTGCGCCAGGTCAAGAGACCCTCAGGCGATAGCTGTAGACGCCCTGGTGACACCGTGGGTGTTCCAGACGGTCTATGTATTTCCTCCTCTTCCTCTCATACCCAAGGTGCTGAGAATACAGGTTGAGTATCCCATATTCAAATATTCCGAAATACGGAATATTCCGAAATACGGACTTTTTTGAATGAAAGTGAGATAGTGAAACCTTTGTTTTTTGATGGCTCAATGTACACAAACTTTGTTTAATACACAAAGTTATTATAAATATTGTATTAAATGACCCCCAGGCTGTGTGTATAAGGTGTATATGAAACATAAATGAATTGTGTGAATGTAGATACACTTTGTTTAATGCACAAAGTTATAAAAAATATTGGCTAAAATGACCTTCAGGCTGTGTGTATAAGGTGTATATGAAACATAAATTAATTCTGTGCTTAGATTTAGGTCCCATCACCATGATATCTCATTATGGTATGCAATTATTCCAAAATACGGAAAAATCCGATATCCAAAATACCTCTGGTCCCAAGCATTTTGGATAAGGGATACTCAACCTGTAATAAGAAAAAGAGGAGTGAGAACGATACTCATTGTTCCAAATTGGTCACGAAGGGCCGTGGCCTCTTCCTCTAAGACAGGACTTGTTGCAACAGGGGCCCTGTCTGTTCCAAGACTTACCGCGGCTGCGTTTGACGGCATGGCGGTTGAACGCCGGATCCTAGCAGAGAAAGGCATTCCGGATGAGGTCATTCCTACGCTGATAAAGGCTAGGAAGGACGTGACAGCTCAACATTATCACCGTATATGGCGAAAATATGTTGCTTGGTGTGAGGCCAGGAATGCCCCTACGGAGGAATTCCAGCTGGGCCGTTTCCTTCACTTCCTACGGTCAGGAGTGAATTTGGGCCAAAAATTGGGTCCATTAAGGTCCAGATTTCGGCCCTATCCATTTTCTTTCAAAAGGAGTTGACTTCTCTACCTGAAGTTCAGACGTTTGTAAAGGGAGTGCTGCATATTGAGCCCCCTTTTGTGCCTCCAGTGGCACCTTGGGATCTTAACGTGGTGTTGTGTTTCCTGAAATCCCACTGGTTTGAACCACTCAAAACGGTGGAGTTGAAATATCTCACGTGGAAGGTGGTCATGCTATTAGCCTTGGCTTCGGCTAGGCGTGTGTCAGAGTTGGCGGCTTTGTCACATAAAAGCCCCTATCTGGTTTTCCATGCGGATACAGCAGAATTGCGGACCCGTCCACAATTTCTGCCGAAAGTGGTTTCATCCTTTCATATAAACCAACCAATTGTGGTGCCTGTGGCTACTACGGACTTGGAGGATTCCGAGTTGCTTGATGTAGTCAGGGCTTTGAAGGTTTATGTAGCCAGAACGGCTAGGGTCAGGAAAACAGAGTCTTTGTTTATCCTGTATGCTTCCAACAAGCTTGGTGCTCCTGCTTCAAAGCAGACTATTGCTCGCTGGATCTGTAACACGATTCAGCAGGCTCATTTGGCGGCTGGATTTCCGCTGCCAAGATCAGTTAAGGCCCATTCCACTAGGAAGGTGGGCTCTTCTTGAGCGGCTGCCCGAGGGGTCTCGGCATTACAACTTTGCCGAGCGGCTACTTGGTCGGGTTCAAACACTTTTGCAAAGTTCTACAAGTTTGATACCCTGGCCGAGGAGGACCTTGTGTTTGCTCAATCGGTGCTGCAGAGTCATCCGCACTCTCCCGCCCGTTTGGGAGCTTTGGTATAATCCCCATGGTCCTTACGGAGTCCCCAGCATCCACTAGGACGTTAGAGAAAATAAGATTTTACTTACCGGTAAATCTATTTCTCGTAGTCCGTAGTGGATGCTGGGCGCCCGTCCCAAGTGCGGACTTCTTCTGCAATGCTTCTATATAGTTATTGCTTAAATAAGGGTTATGTTATGGTTGCATCAGGGTTGACCTGTTGCTCTGTTGTTGTTCATACTGTTGACTGGGTATGTTTATCTCAAGTTATACGGTGTGATTGGTGTGGCTGGTATGAATCTTGCCCTGGATTACCAAAATCCTTTCCTTGTACTGTCAGCTCTTCCGGGCAGTTTCTCTAACTGAGGTCTGGAGGAGGGACATAGAGGGAGGAGCCAGAGCACACCAGAATCTAAATTCTTTCTTAAAGAGCCCATGTCTCCTGCGGAGCCCGTCTATTCCCCATGGTCCTTACGGAGTCCCCAGCATCCACTACGGACTACGAGAAATAGATTTACCGGTAAGTAAAATCTTATTATCTGGTTCACACTGCATACGGAGAGATGTGGCTGGGGAGAGGGGGAGAGAGAGAGTAAGAGTAGGGGCAGATAGGGACTGGGGGGGTTGAGAGTGGGGTAAGGGCAGAAAAGGACTGGGGGGGGGGGAAGAGAGGGGTGGGGCATTGGGACAGATAGGGACAATAGAGAGAGAGATGCAGATTTTTTTCAATTCAGTATTACATCTCTATGGTGCCACCGCCGGCCACTGGATGGCATCCGATGGAGCTCCGTTTGGGACATGGACACACACACATAAACCATATGTACACTGCACCCCCCACCATACACTGCCCTAATATACACTGCATCCCCCATCCTCTTCCATATTCTGCACCCTCCACCATATACTGCCCCTATATACACAGCACTCCCATAGCCCTCTATATATATTGCCCCCTATACACATATAGCAATCAGAGTGGAGGCACTGGGGACACTTACCGACAGGTGAATCAGTCAGGAAGTGGTGAGACCCTGTGTGGGGTGAGCAGTGCGGTGACCGGGAGGAGGTGGGGTCGGTACTGGGACTGCAGATGATGCATGTGTAGAGGAGGCAGATAACCGGCTCAGCCGCTTTATATATACTGCGTGCTGGTGGAGACCTGGGGTCTTGTGCGTGCCCCTCCTACAATCCACACATGCCATGCACAGACTATCCAGTCAGCTGCTAGTGGCTATTGGTGTCCTCCACTCCTAGACTGTCCGGGAGCTGTGCATGGAATGGTAAGCTTACATGTGCCAGTAATGGTGTATATACAGTAGCATTATAGCCTGCCCATTACAGATACACAGCATCTATATATATAAAATGATAATGCTACATACACTCACACACACTCAGCATGACAGAGCCCAAGCTCACAGCAGCAGGACTTCCAGAAACCGTGCAGCTCCTGTGTGAGTAGCGATCTCCCTATAATCTGGCCCTGGTGTCTGCCATTTCGACAGGTTTTCAACTAGTTTATTTAATAAAAGTAAAATTTTCCGCAAGCCAGCTCACTGCCTCCTTGTTGATACTTATGATGAGTTGTTCTAAAAATAAGCGGCAAATTATTATAAATGACAGTATATAAATCCTAATGTAGGAACAAGAAATAGGCTTTTATTTTCCAAATGTAGGTTTTTTGTTTTTTTGGTGCATGCAAAACCAACACCAAAAGCAATGATGGTTTCTGAAAAAAAGCAATCGTAGTGCGATTCTCTAATCTCTATACATTGTCCACTACCCCATACTATACCTGATCAGAGAAGCCGTCGCCGTATCTCAGCTCTGTCACAAAGTGCTCACAGTTAGCACTGGTCACGCTGTACTGCAACCTCTTCCCCACTTGTTCCAAAGCTGCTCGCACTATTTTTGTTGGTGGGTAGGGTCTTCTCTTTTGGTCATACTTGTTATTGACCTTATAGACGCAGCCAGCTGCAACTCGCTCCAAGCGGTCTTTTTTCACCACGGCTGTCTCTCCAAATGCAGAGGATAAACTGGACCAACCATCTTGATCTGTGTAGAGAAGGGAAAAGTAATTATATGTGTAGGGAATGTACTTGAACTTGACGATCTTCACACTCTTATAGTGTATATACCCTTGACATGTTGTTAGTTTAGCTTCCCGATGCATGATGATACACCCCTATTGTATAGCAAATCAGGAATTACCCGATTTATTGTCTCCTAGTGCATCCTCCAATTAATATAGCATCCTTCAGGCAAGCAATAACTATTCTTCTAGGCCAGTGATTTTCATCCTTTTTTTACTTGCGGCACACTAAACACTATTTTAAAATTGCCAAGGCACACCATCAGTTCCCCACAGAAAAAAAACAACACACACACATTGGCCCTCACAGTTAAAACAAAAAAAAAAAAAAAAAAAATCCACACATACAGTACATTGTTTTTTCTGTGTAGGCCAATCACATTACTCCCCACATGAACTCACAGTGTTCCCCCCATAAATTCATAAATCCTAATGCACCACACATGAATTATTCACATTGTTCCCCCCATAAATCCATAAATCCTATTGCTCCACACAAGAGAAATAACATAACAAATATTAGCCCCTACCGGTCAGCTGTCCTCCTCCCTGTCCCTCAGTGGCGGGGGTTGTTCATAGTGGAGTGCTGCGAATACTGAGCAGCGGGCGGTCAGGCAGGTATGGATGTGGGTGGGCAGGGAAAGCAGTGGATGCAGGTGGGAACTGGAAGATGTGTAAGCAGGCGGGTGGGCTGGCTGGGTGGTGAGACACGGCGGCCGTGACCTATGATATCACACCTCCGCGTCATCAAGGCATAGGTCACGGCCGAAGCATGACTGATCCTCTAAGAAAAGCCCAGGCCAACAGTTCACTCTGAAGGTGCAGGAAGCTGCTCTGGCTCTGCGGCACACCTTGCAACTGGTCGCGGCACACTAGTGTGCCACAGCACACTGGTTGAAAAAGCCTGTTCTAGGCAGTAACTTATATAGTGCACACAATGTAAAAATAAGATTTTACTTACCGGTAAATCTATTTCTCGTAGTCCGTAGAGGATGCTGGGGACTCCGTAAGGACCATGGGGATAGACGGGCTCCGCAGGAGACATGGGCAATTTAAGAAAGAATTTAGTTCCTGGTGTGCACTGGCTCCTCCCTCTATGCCCCTCCTCCAGACCTCAGTTAGAGAAACTGTGCCCAGAGGAGACTGACAGTACAAGGAAAGGATTTTGGTAATCCAGGGCAAGATTCATACCAGCCACACCAATCACACCGTATAACTAGTGATAATAACCCAGTTAACAGTATGACAAATAACATAGCATCAGTTCATGCCCAATGCAACAATAACGTAACCCTTATTGAAGCAAGAACTATATACAAGTATTGCAGTAGAAGTCCGCACTTGGGACGGGCGCCCAGCATCCTCTACGGACTACGAGAAATAGATATACCGGTAAGTAAAATCTTATTTTCTCTAACGTCCTAGAGGATGCTGGGGACTCCGTAAGGACCATGGGGATTATACCAAAGCTCCCAAACGGGCGGGAGAGTGCGGATGACTCTGCAGCACCGATTGAGCAAACACAAGGTCCTCCTCAGCCAGTGTATCAAACATATAGAATTTTGCAAAAGTGTTTGAACCCGACCAAGTAGCAGCTCGACACAGCTGTAGCGCCGAGACCCCCCTGGGCAGCCGCCCAAGAAGAGCCCACCTTCCTAGTGGAATGGGCCTTGACCGATTTTGGTAACGGCAAGCCTGCCGTAGAATGCGCCTGCTGAATCGTGTTACAGATCCAGCGAGCAATAGTTTGCTTTGAAGCAGGAGCACCAATCTTGTTGGATACATACAGGACAAACAGCGACTCCGTTTTCCTGTCTCTAGCCGTTCTGGCAACGTAAATTTTCAAACCCCTGACTACATCAAGCAACTCGGAATCCTCCAAGTCACGTGTAGCCACAGGCACCACAATAGGTTGGTTCATATGAAAAGATGATACCACCTTTGGCAGAAATTGTGGACGGGTCCGCAATTCCATTCTATCCATATGGAAAACCAGATAGGGGCTTTTATGTGACAAAGCCGCTAATTCTGACACACGCCTAGCCGAAGCCAAGGCTAATAACATGACCACCTTCTACGTGAGATATTTTAACTCCACCGTTTTAAGTGGTTCAAACCAGTGTAACTTTAGGAAACTTAACACCACGTTAAGATCCCAAGGTGCCACCGGAGGCACAAAAGGAGGCTGAATATGCAGCACTCCTTTTACAAACGTCTGAACTTCTGGTAGAGAAGCCAACTCTTTTTGAAAGAAAATGGATAGGGCCGAAAGCTGGACCTTAATGGAGCCTAATTTTAGGCCCAAATTCACTCCGGACTGTAGGAAGTGAAGAAAACGGCCCAGCTGGAATTCTTCCATAGGAGCATTCCTGGCCTCACACCAAGAACATATTTTCGCCAAATACGGTGCTAATGTTTAGATGTCACGTCCTTCCTAGCCTTTATCAGCGTAGGAATGACCTCATCCGGAATGCCTTTCTCTGCTAGGATCCGGCGTTCAACCGCCATGCCGTCAAACGCAGCCGCGGTAAGTCTAGGAACAGACAGGGCCCCTGTTACAACAGGTCCTGTCTTAGAGGAAGAGGCCACGGGTCTTCTGTGAGCATTTCTTGCAGCTCTGGATACCAAGCCCTTCGTGGCCAATCTGGAACAATGAGGATTGTTCTCACTCCTTTTCTTCTTATTATCCTCAGCACCCTGGGTATGAGAGGAAGAGGAGGAAATACATAGACCGACTGGAACACCCACGGTGTCACCAGCGCGTCTACAGCTACTGCCTGCGGGTCAGCTTTTTGTTGAGGCGGGATGCCATCATGTCCACCTGTGGCAGTTCCCACCGACTTGCAATCTGTGCGAAGACTTCGTGATGAAGTCCCCACTCTCCCGGGTGTAGGTCGTGTCTGCTGAGGAAGTCTGCTTCCCAGTTGTTCACTCCCGGAATGAACACTGCTGACAGTGCGCTCACATGATTCTCCTCCCAGCGAAGAATTCTGGCGGCTTCCGCCATCGCCGCTCTGTCCCTTGTGCCGCCTTGGCGGTTTACATGAGCCACTGCGGTGATGTTGTCTGACTGGATCAGAACCGGTTGGTCGCGAAGCAAGGTCTCCGCTTGTCGTAGGGCGTGGTATATGGCCCTTAGCTCCAGGATATTGATGTGAAGACAAGTCTCTTGACTTGACCAAAGACCCTGGAAATTTCTTCCCTGTGTGACTGCTCCCCAACCTCGGAGGCTTGCGTCCGTGATCACTAGGACCCAGTCCTGAATACCGAATCTGCGGCCCTCGAGAAGGTGAGCACTCTGCAGCCACCACAGAAGTGACACCCTGGCCCTGGGTGACAGGGCGATCAACCGATGCATCTGAAGATGTGACCCGGACCACTTGTCCAGTAAGTCCCATTGGAAAGTCCTCGCATGGAACCTGCCGAAGGGAATGGCCTCGTATGATGCCACCATCTTTCCCAGGACTCGAGTGCAGTGATGCACTGACACCTGTTTTGGTTTCAATAGGTTCCTGACCAGGGTCATGAGTTCCCGTGCTTTTTCTATCGGGAGATAAACCCTTTTCTGGTCTGTGTCCAGAATCATGCCCAAGAAAGGCAGACGAGTCGTAGGAACCAACTGCGACTTTGGAATATTGAGAATCCAGCCGTGTTGCCGTAACACTTCCAGTGAAAGTGATACGCTGTTCAGCAACTGCTCTCTTGATCTCGCTTTTATGAGGAGATCGTCCAAGTACGGGATAATTGTGACACCTTGCTTCGGCAGGAGCACCATCATTTCCGCCCTTACCTTCTGAAATTGGTAATGACAATCCTGTACCGCAAATCTGAGGTACGCCTGATGAGGTGGATAAATGGGGACATGAAGGTATGCATCCTTTATGTCCAGAGACACCATAAAATCCCCCCCTTCCAGGCTTGCAATGACCGCTCTTAGCGATTCCATCTTGAACTTGAACCTTTTCAGGTATTGGTTCAGGGATTTTAAATTCAATATGGGTCTTGTCAGGAATCGACTCACCACAGTCACATCTGTCCGTCGGTGCGGACTCCGTCCAGGGTCCCTGCGTTCTGCTGTCATCCGCACCTCTGCCCTCAGATGTCATCCTGGCCTTAGGAGCGCTCCTGTGACAGCTGGCGTGTAGCACGCCGCGTTCCCGCCGGGCCGCGGCATGGGCGCCGCCATGACAGTCTCAATCGGTCAGAGCACGGCGGCCAATCCGGTGCTTGGCCGCACCTACTTTCCTCACTCCCACCAATGCCTGCACATCAGGGGGTATATCTGGAGCTGCAGGTTCAGTCTGTGATCATCCTGAACTTTGTGTCACTCCTGCGACTCATGTGTCTGGATCTGGTTCCTGTTCCTCCGTGTTCCTGGATACCTACCTGTTGTTCCGTGTTCCTGGCTATCTACCTGAGACTCTGTGCTCCTGGTTACCTCTCACAGCTCCGTTGAACTACAAGCCTCAGCAACACCTGCTTCTGTTTACAGGCTTCACACCAATCACCGACTCAGTGTGCTTCAGCCTAGCAGTAGAGACTGACTCCAGGTGTGTTCCATCTCCCAACCTGTGATGCAGCTTGCTTGCTGCCAGTGCCTCATCACCTGCACTGTGGACATTGTCAGTCTCCTGCCTCTGCTACCAGGTTTGCCATTTATTACCATCTCTGCTGGCTCCACGTTTTAAACTGCTCTGGTTCCCATACCAGATTATCTCCTGCCAAGTTATTATTCATCAGTGTACATTCATCAGTTATTATTATTACCAGTTATCATTCATCAGTTACCAATCATCCATTTGCCATATTTCTGTTGCCATAGACTTTCAGCTTCCACGCTGCTCTATTGACATTTGCATTTCTTATTGTTTATTTTCTGCTGCCGTTGTGAACTTTCTGTATAATAAATATCATTGCGCCCATGCGCAGAAACTTAATCCAGCCTCCTCGCTTTCTCCCTTCTACCTCCACTGACCCACTAGCGCCCCCTCCGGGGACACAGACAAAACCAAGTCTGACAGTAAGTTCAGGATCAATGGACTCGGACGGTGGTCGGAGTGTGGGGTCAGAGGCCTTACAAAATCTGGTCTCCCGTTTGGATGGTCAAGAGGCTGTGCAGCAGCAGATGTTTCAGTTCCTGCAAGGGATGTCCTCCCGGATTGATACACTACAGCAAACCCTGCCTAGTGTACTTACTACTACAGTTCCGGTTACTCCAGCACCTGCAAGTGCTGTGAGTTCTTCCATACCGGCTGCATCAACTCCAGTGTCACGCTTGCACCTGCCTGTGCCTAGCAAGTATGATGGCAGCCCAAAGTCATGTCGCGGGTTTCTTAACCAATGCGAAATCCAGTTCGAATTATTGTCACACAATTTCCCCACGCCAAGATCCAAGGTTGCCTACATTATCTCACTGCTCTCAGGTTCTGCCCTGAGTTGGGTGTCTCCTCTGTGGGAACGTGCTGACCCTCTGATGAACGACTACGCTGAATTCGTGTCAACCTTCAGACGGATCTTTGACGAGCCGGGTCGTGCAACATCAGCCTCTGCAGATCTTATGCAACTTCGTCAAGGTACCCGTAGTATGGGCCAATATGTCATCCAGTTCCAGACGTTAGCCTCAGAGATCCAGTGGAACAATCAAGCCCTGGTAGCAGCCTTCTGGCATGGACTTTCAGATCGGATTAAGGATGAACTGGCAACCCGCGATCTCCCTGAGCAATTGTCTGATTTAATTTCCCTGTGCATCAAGTTGGACTCTCGCATTCGCGAACGCAACAGTGAACGTGCTCGTAGTGAGCCGCGCAGGTCAAGAATGGTACCTCCTGTACAATTTCAGTCTCCACCTTCTGATGAGCCTATGCAAGTAAATAGGTCCCGCCTAACTCCTGAGGAGAGGTCAAGAAGACTTCGTGAGAGACTGTGTCTTTATTGTGCGGCTGCAGGTCACCAGATTAATTCTTGTACAGTGCGTTCGGGAAACGCCAGATCCTGACTTGTAAAGGAGGAGTCAAGTTGGGATCTTCTAGTCAAGCTCCTTCAAATCAAGACCTTATTCTTCCCGTGACTTTAGAAACTTCGGCTGGTCTTCAATCTGCATCTGCGTTAGTGGACTCTGGAGCCGCAGGAAACTTCATCACTCAAGCTGCGGTAAATAAATTTTGTTTGCCAGTCTGTGAACTTTCATACCCAGTCTACATTACCGCTGTGGATGGTAGCCGAATCTCCAAGGGGAATATCTCTCACCAAACTGTACCAGTGGTGTTGGGAGTTGGGTTCCTGCACTCAGAATTAATAAAGTTCTTAGTTATTCCTCAGGCAACCCAAGAGATCGTTCTAGGTATGCCCTGGCTCCAGCTACATAATCCACAGATTGATTGGTCTACATTACAACTTACTTCCTGGGGTTCACATTGCCACCAGTCCTGTTTAACCCAAGTTTGTCCTATTAAGTCTACCGAAGTCAAAACTCAGTCAAGTCTTCCTGCGGCTTACCAAGATTTCTCTGACGTCTTCAGTGAAAAAGCCGCTGATGTTTTACCGCCCCATAGAGAGTGGGATTGCCCCATTGACCTCATTCCTGGCAAGAAACCACCTAGGGGGCGTACCTATCCGTTGTCTGTTCCTGAAACTGAAGCGATGAGCGACTACATCAGGGAGAACTTACAGAAAGGATTCATGCGTCCCTCATCTTCACCCGCTGGTGCGGGCTTCTTCTTTGTTAAGAAAAAGGATGGAGGATTACGTCCATGTATCGACTACCGGGGTCTCAATGACATTACCATCAAAAATAGCTATCCATTACCACTCATCACCGAATTGTTTGACAGAGTTAAGGGAGCCCGCATCTTCACCAAGTTAGATCTCTGCGGTGCCTACAACCTCATCAGAATCCGGAGTGGTGATGAATGGAAGACAGCTTTTAATACTCGAGATGGTCATTACGAGTACCTGGTAATGCCATTCGGGTTGAGTAATGCCCCAGCAGTGTTCCAGCACTTCGTGAACGAAATCTTCCGTGACGTTCTGTACAAATACCTTGTGGTTTATCTGGATGATATCCTCATCTTCTCTCAAGATCTCTCCTCTCATCGTCTACAAGTCCGTGAAGTCCTCCGACGTCTTCGTGAGAACCGGCTCTACGGAAAACTATCCAAGTGTACCTTTGAAGTTTCTTCTATACCCTTCCTGGGGTATATAATTTCCGGATCGGATCTCCAGATGGACCCGACAAAGTTGGAAGCCATTGCCAATTGGTCCATTCCAAATTCTCTCAAGTCTATTCAGCGATTCCAGGGATTCGCCAATTACTATAGGAAATTTATTCGAGGATTCTCAACTCTCATCGCTCCTATTACCAACTTAACTCGGAAAGGGGCAGATCATTCCAACTGGTCAGAAGAGGCGTTAGCGGCCTTCCAAAAGATCAAGCTGGCCTTTATGTCTGCTCCAGTTCTGTCTCAACCAGACGTAAACAAGCCGTTCGAGTTGGAGGTGGATGCCTCTACCGTAGGAGTTGGAGCGGTTCTCTCCCAGAAGGGAACTGATGGGAAGATCCACCCCTGTGGATTCTATTCTCGTAAATTCCTCCCTGCAGAAGCTAACTATGCCGTTGGAGATCAAGAACTACTGGCGATTAAGCTGGCCCTCGAGGAATGGAGGTATCTCCTGGAAGGGGCCAAATATCCGTTCAACATCTATACGGATCATAAAAATCTGCTATATTTAAAGGCAGCCCAGTGCCTTAATCCTTGCCAGTCCCGGTGGGCTATGTTTTTCTCTCGTTTTAATTTTAAGCTTGATTTCCGCCCAGGTTCTCAGAACATTAAAGCTGACGCCTTATCCCGATCTATGGAGTCCGAAGAGGAAACGTCTATCTCAGTTCCGCATTCCATCCTGAGTCCAGTGGTATTTGCTGCATCTCAAGTTTCTCCGGCTTCTCCTCCTGGTAAGACTTTTGTTTCCCCAGAACTCCGTCCCAAGTTGCTGTCTTGGGCCCATCAGTCCAAGTTCACTGGACATCCCGGTGTCCTGAAAACTTTCAAGTTCCTCTCTGAGACATACTGGTGGCCAAAGATGAAAGCTGACATCAAGGGTTTCGTGGCATCCTGTCCTAAGTGTGCGCAGCACAAGATTCCTCGTCAGTCTCCAGCAGGTCAGTTACAACCATTATCTGTTCCCAGCCGTCCCTGGTCGCACCTGTCCATGGACTTTATCTCCGACCTTCCTCCTTCTCAAGGATATAATACCATCTGGGTTGTGGTGGACAGATTTACCAAGATGGCCCATTTTGTTCCTCTCCAGGGTCTCCCTTCTGCCCCAAAACTCGCTCAAATCTTCCTACGGGAGATTTTCCGTCTACATGGTCTACCCTCAGAAATAATATCCGACCGAGGTGTTCAGTTTGTAGCGAGGTTTTGGAGGGCTCTCTGTTCTGCCATGCAAGTTAAACTGAAGTTTTCGTCAGCTTACCACCCTCAGACGAATGGGCAGACAGAGAGGGTAAATCAGGAATTGGAGACATTTTTAAGACTTTATGTTTCATCTTCTCAGGACAACTGGTTGGATCTGCTCCCGTGGGCCGAATTTGCCCACAATTTCCGCTATCACACTGCTACTGACACAACTCCGTTCTTTGCTGTATATGGGCAACATCCTCGTGTTCCAGATTTCCAAAAACTCCCTCACATTGATGTTCCTGCTGCCACTACTGCCCTGAGTCAGTTCTCTTCAACCTGGAGGAAGATTCATGCTTCTCTCAAGAAGGCCTCCAGCCGGTATAAGTACTTTGCTGACCGCAAAAGACGTGCAGTTCCTAGCCTGAAACCTGGGGACAAGGTTTGGCTTTCTACCCGGAACCTCCGTCTTAGGGTCCCGTCGATGAAATTTGCACCACGTTTCATCGGTCCCTTTCCCGTTGAAAGAGTCATCAACCCTGTGGCCTACAAGCTTAAGTTACCATCTTCTCTGCGAATACCTAATGCCTTTCATGTCTCTCTCCTCAGACCTTTAGTCCTGAATCGCTTCCAAAGAGCTCTTCCAGTCGGCCCCAAAGTTCGAACTCAGCGGGGCGTGGAGTTCGAGATAGAGAAGATTCTGGATTCCCGTTGCAGGTACGGTCATCTACAATATCTTATCGATTGGTCCGGTTATGGTCCGGAGGAGAGAAGTTGGGTGAATTCCGCAGATGTCCATGCTCCAAGGTTGGTCCGTGTCTTCCATAACACTCATCCTTCCAAGCCACGTGGGTGTTCAGTGCCCACCCTTAAAGGGGGGGGTACTGTCAGGAATCGACTCACCACAGTCACATCTGTCCGTCGGTGCGGACTCCGTCCAGGGTCCCTGCGTTCTGCTGTCATCCGCACCTCTGCCCTCAGATGTCATCCTGGCCTTAGGAGCGCTCCTGTGACAGCTGGCGTGTAGCACGCCGCGTTCCCGCCGGGCCGCGGCATGGGCGCCGCCATGACAGTCTCCATCGGTCAGAGCACGGCGGCCAATCCGGTGCTTGGCCGCACCTACTTTCCTCACTCCCACCAATGCCTGCACATCAGGGGGTATATCTGGAGCTGCAGGTTCAGTCTGTGATCATCCTGAACTTTGTGTCACTCCTGCGACTCATGTGTCTGGATCTGGTTCCTGTTCCTCCGTGTTCCTGGATACCTACCTGTTGTTCCGTGTTCCTGGCTATCTACCTGAGACTCTGTGCTCCTGGTTACCTCTCACAGCTCCGTGGAACTACAAGCCTCAGCAACACCTGCTTCTGTTTACAGGCTTCACACCAATCACCGACTCAGTGTGCTTCAGCCTAGCAGTAGAGACTGACTCCAGGTGTGTTCCATCTCCCCACCTGTGATGCAGCTTGCTTGCTGCCAGTGCCTCATCACCTGCACTGTGGACATTGTCAGTCTCCTGCCTCTGCTACCAGGTTTGCCATTTATTACCATCTCTGCTGGCTCCACGTTTTAAACTGCTCTGGTTCCCATACCAGATTATCTCCTGCCAAGTTATTATTCATCAGTGTACATTCATCAGTTATTATTATTACCAGTTATCATTAATCAGTTACCAATCATCCATTTGCCATATTTCTGTTGCCATAGACTTTCAGCTTCCACGCTGCACTATTGACATTTGCATTTCTTATTGTTTATTTTCTGCTGCCGTTGTGAACTTTCTGTATAATATCATTGCGCCCATGCGCAGAAACTTAATCCAGCCTCCTCGCTTTCTCCCTTCTACCTCCACTGACCCACTAGCGCCCCCTCCGGGGACACAGACAAAACCAAGTCTGACAGGTCTGACCGAACCGTCCGGTTTCGGGATTACAAACATGGTCGAATAATAACTTCTTCCCTGTTGAAGGAGGGGAACCCTTGATCACCACCTGTTGAAGATACAATTTTTGTATTACATTTAACACTATTTTCCTCTTTTGGGAGAAAGCTGGTAGGGCCGATTTGAAATATCGTTGAGGAGGCATCTCTTCGAATTCCAGTTTGTAACCCTGAGACACAATCTCTATTGCCCAGGGATCCACCTGGGAGTGAACCCACATGTGGCTGAAATTTCGAAGACGTGCCCCCTCCGGGCCCAGCTCCGCCAGTGGAGCCCCAGCGTCATGTGGTTGATTTTGTAGAAACCGGGGAGGACTTCTGTTCCTGGGAACTAGCTGTGTTGTGCAGCTTCTTTCCTCTGCCCCTACCTCTGGCAAGAAAGGACGCACCTCGGACTTTCTTGTTTCTCTGTGATCGAAAGGACTGCATTTGATAATGCGGTGCTCTTTTAGGCTGTGAGGGAATATAAGGCAAAAAATTTGACTTTCCAGCCGTAGCTGTGGAGACCAGGTCCGAGAGACCCTCCCCGAACAATTCCTCGCCCTTGTAAGGTAAAACCTGCATATGCCTTTTTGAATCGGCATCACCTGTCCATTGCCGAGTCCACAGGACCCTTCTGGCAGAAATCGACATAGCGTTTATTCTAGAACCCAGTAGACTAATGTCTCTTTGAGCATCTCTCATATATAGGACAGCGTCATTAATATGCCCCAGGGTCAATAATATAGTATCCTTATCTAGGGTATCAATTTCCTCAGACAAGGTATCCGTCCATGCCGCTACAGCACTACACACCTAGGCCGACGCAATTGCCGGTCTTAGCAAGGTACCTGAATGTGTATAAATGGACTTCAGGATAACCTCCTGTTTGCGGTCAGCAGCATCTTTGAGGGTAGCCGTATCCTGTGACGGCAGAGCTACCTTCTTGTATAAGCGTGTTAAAGCTTTGTCCACCCTAGGGGAGGATTCCCATCGTAACCTGTCCGTTGGCGGGAAAGGATACGCCATAAGAATCCGTTTGGAAATCTGCAGTTTTTTATCTGGAGATTCCCAAGCCATTTCACATAACTCAATTCAGTTCGTGTGAGGGGGGAAAGGTTACCTCAGGCTTCTTTCCCTTATACATATGCACCCTCTTGTCAGGGACAGGGGATTCCTCTGTGATGTGCAAAACATCCTTAATTGCTATAATCATATATCGGATGGATTTAGCCAATTTTGGCTGTAACTTTGCTTCATCGTAATCGACACTGGAGTCAGAATCCATGTCGGTATCTGTGTCAACAATTTTGGGATAGTGGGCGCTTATGAGACCCTAATACACTGGTGGGCGATCTCCAAGCGCTGCTATATAGATCTGGAATTCTTGTGTTTGAGAACCCTCGAAAATAAGCAGAGTACAACAATATTTTTGAGGGAATCTCCGGATTTGGCCGTTCACTTGTAGTATCACCAACGACTGACCTTTGTTAATTACCCTATGTTCCCATAAAGGTTTCTTTCACACTCTCTTCAATTCAAGGCGCTGTGACATCACCATCTATGACATACAAATCATTAGAACCAAGCTTACCTTAATGATAAGCTCTATGTGCATCCAAAAGTATCTTTAATGGTTCCTCCTTCACTGGAATCCTCTATCAATCCTGTGTGCGTATATACAGCCTCCCAACAACTCATTAAAAAAACTCCATCAGTCCTTTTTTTATATAAAAAAACGATAGTTTCTCTTTAATTTCCACAATCCGCATAAAAGAGATTAAAATTCCATACAAAAATAGAAGTACCCAATTTGTAGACAGGCAGAACCACTTCCACTTACACCCCTAAGATGGAATGGGGGGTTAGGTACAAACCACTACTGATGCAGATGTTAAAGCCAATCAAGTAGGTGTCCAAATAAGTGGTTGGCTCAAGCCTGGGGTCTTCTGATATAAACACCAACGCGTTTTGGATATCAATCCTTCCTCAGGGTGTAATATTGGAAGTAATAATGCCACTGTATCAATCCTTCCTCAGGGTGTAATATTGGAAGTAATAATGCCACTGTATAGGTCATTGGTACGGCCTCATCTAGAATACTGTATTCAGTTCTGGAGGCCATATCTTCAAAAGGATATTAATACATTAGAAACTGTACAAAGGAGGGCAACTAAAATGGTGCATGGCCTACATCACAAAACATACCCAGAAAGACTAAGAAATCTCAATATGTATAGTTTGGAGCAGAGAAGGGAAAGGGGGGACATGATAGTAACTTTCAAATATATCAAGGGTTTTAACAAAGTCCAGGAGGGAAACATTCTCCAAATGAAGAGAAGCAATAGGACACGAGGACATGCACTGAGACTGGAGGGGGGGAGGTTCAGGGGAAATTTGCGGAAAAATTATTTCACAGAAAGGGTAGTGGACAAGTGGAATAGCCTCCCATCAGAGGTGGTAGAGGCTAAGACAGTAGAGCAATTTAATAATGCATGGGATAGACATAAGGATATCCTTACAAAGAAATAAGGATCAAATAAGGTTAGAGATAAAAATAATATAAAAAAAAAAAAAAAAGGGGCAGACTAGATGGGCCAAGTGGTTCTTATCTGCCGACAAATTCTATGTTTCTATGGTCCTTTATACCCACTACCCATATCACATGACAGTGTCAACCAATAGGATTACTCCATCCCAAAAATCCTATATTCATATACAATTATTAACTTTAAAACCTCATGCATATATCCATTATCAAACATTAAATACATACATCCAATATAATGTTTATAATCTCAAATGACAATAGTAAAAATCTTCAATTCATATTTAATAAGTTATCTCTAAAACGAGGCTGTGATTCCATTTCCATTACTCCCTATTGCAACAATGTCCCCAATCCTGGATCAATATGTCCATGTTTTTCTATAACTTGATCCACCTTTCCCAATCTCCACAATCCCCTTCGGTTTGTTGTCTCCTAGTTGTCATGGATACCACACGTCCGCCGATAGTTCCTTCTATTCAGCGCGGGTAAATTCAATCCATGTCCCTGCATTGTCATGG
Organism: Pseudophryne corroboree; assembly: GCF_028390025.1. Classification (NCBI taxonomy): domain Eukaryota; kingdom Metazoa; phylum Chordata; class Amphibia; order Anura; family Myobatrachidae; genus Pseudophryne; species Pseudophryne corroboree. Next base: position 142,389,625 of record NC_086454.1, read on the forward strand.
ATACAGACTCCCTCTTCCGGTATCTGAGGCGCATACGTCATATCCTTTATCCCCACTGAGAGCCGTAAATACCGAAGGGATTTCCTTAATGGCGATACGTCATATCCGGCTTTTGGAACGCATACCGAAAGTTCAGTATACTGGTGTGGAACGCAAACCGCTATTCCTCTCTCCCCAATTGGACATACAGAAAAAGATAGACATACGTTAGTTATATCCTTCTCATGTGCCACCAATCATAACCACAGGCTATTTATATTATATTATATCACTTGAATACACCAATATTTCTTAATAAATATTTCATTATATCTGCATTATGTTGTCAAACTGCTACATATATAATGCTGCTCCAACGGGATCTAAAGTGATCCTATCTATCTCATATATCAAATTCTGGATCCATAAGGTTTCATATCTCCCTTGGAACGGTAAGTATCAAGGGTACACTAATTATCAGATTATTTATAGGAACCATTTCGTCTCAAAGTCCATATTAAGGCCCTTCGGGTGTAATGTTTTGAGTTCAAAGATTTTCCTCATCTCTGCCTTCGCTAACCTTTCCTCCTCATCCTTTCTACGCCAATTGGAACTTATGCCCATAATTGCACAGAAGCTGACAAGTTGATTAATGTCACAGTTGTGTATTTTTAAAATGTAATGAGACATTATGTGTCTCCATTCCTTTTCTGATATTTCGAACGTGCTCTGCCATACCTATTTTTAGAGCCCTAGTGGTGCGTCCAACGTACTGGGATCCACAGGCACATTCGAGCAGATACACAACATTTTTAGTTGAACAAGTCAAAAAATCCTTAATAGGAAAAATCTGTTTAGTCTGTGTGGATGTATACTCTGTGACTTTGCTTCTCTTATCGCTGCAGGTGCAGCACATCATACGTGTGCCGCACCTGTAGAACCCCTTAGACTTAATCCTAGTCTGCATCCTTGGAACGGCTAACACACTGCTCACAACATTATCCCGCAAGTTTTTTGCTTTCCTATATACGAACCTAGGCTTTTTAGAGATATATCCCTCTAGTGCTGGATCTCTAACGAGGATATCCCAATGTTTACTCACGATATTTTCTACTTGTTTGTATTGGCTATTGTAGCCCGTAATAAATGTTACCTCACCACTCGCATTATTTTTATTTTTTGCTTTATTTAAACAAGCAACTCGATCTAATTCAGCCCCGGTCTCTCTCGCCTTTTCTACCATCCGTGGATCATACCCCTTTTCTAGGAATTGTTCTTGTAGGATATTCGCATGTTGCTCATACGCCTCTATGTCAGTACAATTCCTTCGAACACGATGAAATTGACTCATTGGTATGCTACGCAACCAATTTATATGATGGTTGCTGGTAAATTCAATAAACGAATTACAGTCAGTATCTTTCACATAGTTGCTAGTTTTAATCTTGCCACTGTCTATATGAATCCTCAAGTCAAGAAAACTGACTTCTACTTCACTTATATTAAATGAGAGTTTGATATTATAATGATTATTGTTGAGGTGTGTACAGAAGGTATCCAGGGAACTGCGATCACCCCCCCACACAAATACAACATCATCAATATAACGATGCCATGACACCAGGCTGGTGCCCTGCTGATGACCCCCCCATACTGAGTTTTCCTCCCAGAGGGCCATAAACAGGTTAGCATAGCTGGGCGCCAGCCTGGTGCCCATCGCTGTACCCGTTAACTGCAGATAAAAAGAATCATGAAACCAAAAGAAATTATTCCTTAAAATGTGGGAGGTGCCTTCTAAGACGAAATCTATCATATCTTCCTTCATGCCATATTTTTCCAAGAAAAACTTGGTGGCCTCTAACCCATATTGATGTTCTATGATCGTGTATAACGATGTCACATCTGCTGTGACTAATAAAAAACCGGGCTGCCACTCAATCTCCATAAGTTTATTAATGGTGTCAATGGAATCCTTAAGGTAAGACCGTGTGGATTTCACTATAGGTTGTAAGATCATGATCAATGATAGATTAGACAGGGAGGAGTTAGTGCCAGCCACTATTGGTCGTCCTGGTGGTCTCTCTTTATTTTTATGTATTTTAGGAAGTACGTAAAGTACTGGTATCGATGGATTTACAATCATCATAAATTTACTATCTTCTTTTGTTATCACTCCTTTAGACATATATAGAGCCAAGAAGACTTCTAATTTTTCCTTAATACTTGCACCAGGATTTCCTTATAATTTTTTGTACGTATCTCCTTCTTGTAATTGTCTGAAAATTTCAGCATTGTAATCCTCCAAATTCATTATTACAATGCTGCCCCCCTTATCGGCAGGTTTGACTACTATATTCTTATTCTCTCTAAGGGTTTTAATTGCATTACGTTCTCCCTTAGTGAGATTCATTTTTCTATTTGGTTTCAGATGTATACTCTCCAAATCGCTTTTAACTGATTTTTCAAAAGCCTCAACAAAACTGCCCTTTTTATGTCTAGGGTAAAAAGTGGACTTACGTCTCAATCTAACCTCCCCTTCGATTTGTGGCATAGCCTGTTCAGGCTTATCCTCAAAATATCTTTTAAGTGTCAGACGCCTAATAAACCTTTCTATATCGACATATATGTCGAACTTATCACAGCGGTTGGACGGGGCAAATTTAAGACCCTTTTTAAGGACATCTTCTTCTTGTGGTGTCAATTGATAATCACTTAAATTATATATCTGGGTGCTATTTTTGGAGGTCTCATTCGTGATCGGGGTATCGGGGGTTATTATCTGATCCTTATTATTCCCAGATGGGATGTCTGGCCTATTATTTACATCCCTCACTTTCCGTCTCCTTTGAATTTAATGATTTCAGTTTTCCCCCTCTTTTGCCCCTTTTCCTACATTTATCACTAATCACCTCCATTTCCTTTGTCCTCTCTCGCTCACTCCTAAAAAACGATTCTTATTCCTGTGGTTATCCAGGTTGTAATACTCCCCAGGAGTAGAATGTCCTCCTTCATGGCTATTTCTTTGATCACAATCCTCCAGATGTCTCACATCTCTCCACACCCTCTCTTTCCCTTTTTCAACATATAAGCTTCTATTCCTTCTGTTTCCATATACGTATCCTTCATTTTCATATTGGTTCCTATTTGGGCCTCTATGGTTCTGATAATTTCTAGTTTGTTCCACCCTTCTCTCATTACCACGGTATCTCTCCTGTCCTCTTCTTACATTTTTTTCTATAATTCTGTTTAACTGGTGTGTTATCTATATCTTTCCTGTTCTCCTTTCTTTCCTCGGATTTAGATGATCTATCTTTATGACTATTTCTAGCTTCCTCTACATCCCTGAAATATTTTTTTACGTTTCTTATCTTTTATTTCCCTTTCATTCTTCTCCATCTTCCTAATGATACTTTCTTCCATTTCTTTGAAATCCCCAAGTTCCGAAAAAGGTTCTACAAGTGATCTTAGAATAGTAATCTCGTCCTCCAGATTCTTCAGGTCCTTACTCTTTTCCCCCATGATTAATTGCATGAGGGAATATTAGCACCCACCCAGAATCTTTTGCCACTCATTTCGGAAGTTAGGAGATTCATCGTTAAACGAGGGTACCTTAGTAATTTTTGTCTTAGAAGGCACCTCCCTCATTTTAAGGAATAATTTTTTTTGGTTTCATGATTCTTTTTATCTGCAGTTAACAGGTACAGCGATGGGCACCAGGCTGGCGCCCAGCTATGCTAACCTGTTTATGGCCCTCTGGGAGGAAAACTCAGTATGGGGGGGTCATCAGCAGGGCGCCAGCCTGGTGTCATGGCATCGTTATATTGATGATGTTGTATTTGTGTGGGGGGGTGATCGCAGTTCCCTGGATACCTTCTGTACACACCTCAACAATAATCATTATAATATCAAACTCTCATGTAATATAAGTGAAGTAGAAGTCAGTTTTCTTGACTTGTGGATTCATATAGACAGTGGCAAGATTAAAACTAGCAACTATGTGAAAGATACTGACTGCAAATTCGTTTATTGAATTTACCAGCAACCATCATATAAATTGGTTGCGTAGCATACCAATGAGTCAATTTCATCGTGTTCGAAGGAATTGTACTGATATAGAGGCGTATGAGCAACATGCGAATATCCTACAAGAACAATTCCTAGAAAAGGGGTATGATCCACGGATGGTAGAAAAGACGAGAGAGACCGGGGCTGAATTAGATCGAGTTGCTTGTTTAAATAAAGCAAAAAAATAAAAATAATGCGAGTGGTGAGGTAACATTTATTACGGGCTACTATAGCCAATACAAACAAGTAGAAAATATTGTGAGGAAACATTGGGATATCCTCGTTAGAGATCCAGCACTAGAGGGATATAGCTCTAAAAAGCCTAGGTTCGTATATAGGAAGGCACAAAACTTGCGGGATAATGTTGTGAGCAGTGTGTTAGCCGTTCCAAGGATGCAGACTAGGATTAAGTCTAAGGGGTTCTACAGGTGCGGCACACGTATGATGTGCCGCACCTGCAGCAATAAGAGAAGCGAAGTCACAGAGTATACATCCACACAGACTAAACAGATTTTTCCTATTAAGGATTTTTTGACTTGTTCAACTAAAAATGTTGTGTATCTGCTCGAATGTGCCTGTGGATCCCAGTACGTTGGACGCACCACTAGGGCTCTAAAAATACGTATGGCAGAGCACGTTCGAAATATCAGAAAAGGAATGGAGACACATAATGTCTCATTACATTTTAAAAATACACATAACTGTGACATTAATCAAGTTGTCAGCTTCTGTGCAATTATGGGCATAAGTTCCAATTGGCGTAGAAAGGATGAGGAGGAAAGGTTAGCGAAGGCAGAGATGAGGAAAATCTTTGAACTCAAAACATTACACCCGAAGGGCCTTAATATGGACTTTGAGACGAAATGGTTCCTATAAATAATCTGATAATAAGTGTACCCTCGATACTTACCGTTCCAAGGGAAATATGAAACCTTATGGATCCAGAATTTGATATATGAGATAGATAGGATCACTTTAGATCCCGCTGGAGCAGCATTATATGTGTAGCAGTTTGACAACATAATGCAGATATAATGAAATATTTATTAAGAAATATTGGTGTATTCAAGTGATATAATATAATATAAATAGCCTGTGGTTATGATTGGTGGCACATGAGAAGGATATAACTAACGTATGTCTATCTTTTTCTGTATGTCCAATTGGGGAGAGAGGAATAGCGGTTTGCGTTCCACACCAGTATACTGAACTTCCGGTATGCGTTCCAAAAGCCGGATATGACGTATCGCCATTAAGGAAATCCCTTCGGTATTTACGGCTCTCAGTGGGGATAAAGGATATGACGTATGCGCCTCAGACACCGGAAGAGGGAGTCTGTATCCATGACAATGCGGGGACATGGATTGAATTTACCCGCGCTGAATAGAAGGAACTATCGGCGGACGTGTGGTATCCATGACAACTAGGAGACAACAAACCGAAGGGGATTGTGGAGATTGGGAAAGGTGGATCAAGTTATAGAAAAACATGGACATATTGATCCAGGATTGGGGACATTGTTGCAATAGGGAGTAATGGAAATGGAATCACAGCCTCGTTTTAGAGATAACTTATTAAATATGAATTGAAGATTTTTACTATTGTCATTTGAGATTATAAACATTATATTGGATGTATGTATTTAATGTTTGATAATGGATATATGCATGAGGTTTTAAAGTTAATAATTGTATAGGAATATAGGATTTTTGGGATGGAGTAATCCTATTGGTTGACACTGTCATGTGATATGGGTAGTGGGTATAAAGGACCGAGAGGATCACTTCCAATATTACACCCTGAGGAAGGATTAATATCCGAAAACGCGTTGGTGTTTATATCAGAAGACCACCACTTATTTGGACACCTACTTGATTGGCTTTAACATCTGCATCAGTAGTGGTTTGTACCTAACCCCCCATTCCATCTTAGGGGTGTAAGTGGAAGTGGTTCTGCCTGTCTACAAATTGGGTACTTCTATTTTTGTATGGAATTTTAATCTCTTTTATGCGGATTGTGGAAATTAAAGAGAAACTATCGTTTTTTTATATAAAAAAAGGACTGATGGAGTTTTTTTAATGAGTTGTTGGGAGGCTGTATATACGCACACAGGATTGATAGAGGATTCCAGTGAAGGAGGAACCATTAAAGATACCTTTGGATGCACATAGGGCTTATCATTAAGGTAAGCTTGGTTCTAATGATTTGTATGTCATAGATGGTGATGTCACAGCGCCTTGAATTAAAGAGAGTGTGAAAGAAACCTTTATGGGAACATAGGGTAATTAACAAAGGTCAGTCGTTGGTGATACTACAAGTGAACGGCCAAATCCGGAGATTCCCTCATAAATATTGTTGTACTCTGCTTTTTTTCGAGGGTTCTCAAACACAAGAATTCCAGATCTATATAGCAGCGCTTGGAGATCGCCCACCAGTGTATTATTGTATTTAGAAAGAAGTGGTGTTCTTTTGGATGTATATCAAGCTGCAGCTAGGGCGCAAGTCATTGTTTCATTTTTTGTATTCTGGCTTATGAGACCCTGACGGTCCCTGCGACATAGGATCAGGCACGGGTTGAGACCCTGACTGTCCCAATGCATTAGCCTTGTCTAATCTTTTATGCAAGGAATTAACATTATCATTTAAAACCTTCCACATATCCATCCAATCAGGTGTCGGCGCCGTCGGCGGAGACACCACATTCATTTGCTCCCGCTCCTCTCCCACATAGCCTTCCTCATCAGACATGTCGACACAAGCGTACCAACACACGACACACACCGGGAATGTCCTTTCTGAAGACATTTCCCCCACGAGGCCCTTTGGAGAGACAGAGAGAGAGTATGCCAGCACACACCCCAGCGCTATATATCCCAGGAATAACACAGTAACTTAATGTTAACCCAGTAGCAGCTGTTTATATCTTTTTTGCGCCTAATTATGTGCCCCCCCCCCTCTTTTCAACCCTCTTCTACCGTGTATCAGCAGGGGAGAGCCTGGGGAGCTTCCTCTCAGCGGTGCGGTTTAGAAAAAACGGCGCTGGTGAGTGCTGAGGGAGAAGCCCCGCCCCCTCGTCGGCGGGCTTCTGTCCCGCTTAAATTGTAATTTTTGGCGGGGGCTCATACATATATACAGTGCCCAGCTGTATATATGTGGTCTTTTGCCAATATGAGGTCCCAAATGCTGCCCAGGGCGCCCCCCCTGCACCCTTACATTGACCGGAGTATGTGAGGTGTGTGGAGCAATGGCGCACAGCTGCAGTGCTGTGCGTTACCTCTAGTGAAGATCACGAAGTCTTCTGCCGCCTGTGAAGTCTTCTTTGCTTCTCATACTCACCCGGCTTCTGTCTTCCGGCTCTGCGAGGGGGGCGGCGGCGCGGCTCTGGGACGGACGGCGAGGGTGAGATCCTGCGTACCGATCCCTCTGGAATTAATGGTGTCCAGTAGCCTAAGAAGTAGGACCTAGCTTCAGAGAGTAGGGCTGCTTCTCTCCCCTCAGTCCCACGATGCAGGGAGTCTGTTGCCAGCAGAGCTCCCTGAAAATAAAAAACCTAACAAAATACTTTCTATCAGCAAACTCAGAAGAGCTCACTGAAAAGCACCCAGCTCCTCTGGGCACAGTATCAAACTGAGGTCTGGAGGAGGGGCATAGAGGGAGGAGCCAATGCACACCAGGAACTAAATTCTTTCTTAAAGTGCCCATGTCTCCTGCGGAGCCCGTCTATCCCCATGGTCCTTACGGAGTCCCCTGCATCCTCTAGGACGTTAGAGAAAGTAAAATATGGTGCCTCATTATAATTGTTCACTCTCACTTTCTGTGTGACTCCCAAATATGGGAGAATTCTCCTGTCATTTGGGAGAAAAAAACTTTTGCATCCTAACATTTCATCATTGCAACCCATGCAATTTATTAGTAGGTATGTCATACAATCAGAGGTGCCGAGTGGGTGAAGGGGGGGAGGCAGGTACAATTTACCCAGGCCTGATGGAGGGCCTCATTCATTTCCCCCTTTCCTGGAAATAGCAGCTGCTGTGTGCTGGACTGCACTGTGGCAAGGAGGTTCTTAAAGTACTATTCTTTTCAATATTTGTTACTAAGGGTGCAGGGCCACACCTCCTGTGGTTAAGCCACGCTCACTGAAAAGTACCTGGGCCCGGCCAGGTTTTCTACTACCCTGCATACAATATAAACTGTAGCCTGCCTTAATATTGAAGAACATGTTAGTTCTGTAATACAGTATCAGGGTTTATGTCTTCTGTATGAGAACAAATTGTCTTAACCTCTTATAAATGTAGTCCCCAATATGTGTTTTTTTTACGCTTAAGGGAGCCATTGTTTTTATATAAATTCTCCTCCACATGTTCAATACATTCCCCACAGCCGACCCTGCCATCCCTGACAAGGAGTTTTGTCGCTACGGTTCTGAGTAGTGTCACCCTCCCTGGCCAGCAACAGCAAAGCCCAAGAAACTGTCCCCGAGCTGATTGGGCCCCGGATCGCCGGGCACAGTGGCATGGTCCCTTAGCCCACTTGATTCTAGCATCTACCACAGTTTGGCATGGGGGAGAGCTGTTGCTACGGCCCGAGGAGCCAGTGACGACCGAGGACAGTGGTGGTCCAGGCGGACCAGGACTAATTTAAGGAAGCACCACAGCGCAAGAAGCGAAGTCCCCGAAGGATGTGAAAGTGTATCGAAGGAGCCACAGACGTGTAGCGGCCGGAGCTGTGCCGGGAAGCGATGACCAGGGCAGAGGATCTGAAAATGGAGAGCGGGGCCAGCGGCGATTTAGAACTGCATCGGAAGGTCAGGTGGCTGGTGCACAGCCATCACAGACCCTCCAACATGACCCGCCCCACTAGGTACAAAATGCTCTGTTTCTGGACTTCCCTCTTAATTTATGATTTCCATCACCTGTGTTGAACTAGTTAAATGATAAGAAAGCTGTTTCTTCACAGGTGATTGCAATAATAAATAAAGAGGGAAGTCCAGAAACAGAGCATTTTGTACCTAGTGGGGCGGGTCATGTTGGAGGGTATGGCATCAGCAGCCATGGCCCTTTGGTGAGGACTTCTGAAGAGCAGAGCTGCCAACACCACTGCCTGACTGCCCGGAGTGCCTGAGGAATCCTGTTCGCGGAGGAGCGGCAGCAGCGCTGGAACCCGGAGTGGAGTGGACGGTGATGGCTGGAGCAGGGGATGGCAGGACTCCTGGACAAAGGGTACAGCCCGGTGCGGTGTGCAGCATCCCGGGCAGCGCTGAAGTTGCTGATCCGGATCGGTGGTGGCAGAAAGCCGCAGCAAGTGGTGAAACCCTAGATAACCTTTCCGCTGCCAGACTCTATTGTCCCTGCTATACCATTCGCTACGAGACTCTGCTTAGGAGGATGATGTCATAAAAATGGGATTTTTACTCTCTGCCCCATGCTTAACCCCTTCCGCTGCAAGACTCTGCTTTTGGAGACATAAGGGGGTAAGCTTCCCTTCCTCTCTGCCATCCCTGGTGTAAAAAGTGACACTCTACCCCTATGGGACCCCTTCCGCTGCAAGACTGCCTAGCTGTGATAGAACAAAAAGGTGTAGGCTACCCATCTGTTTTATCCTGCCATCTTTAAAGTTATTAGGGGTAGGCTCCTCATTTCTAGTGCTGCTCATTCAGTTAAGTGGGTAGGGGGTTAGATTCCCCTGTGATGCTGCGTCTTATTTACCGTGACAAGCGACAAGGATAGGTTCCCTTGCTGCACTTCCCTTCCCCATTGAGGTAAATGTGATAATGCAAATGTATTTTACTGTATGCTAATGTGGTTATGTTGAAGTGAATCTCCTTATGCTGGCATGTTATTTGTAGAGGTGTGTTTTCAAACGCTAAATGTGTAAATGCAGAGGTATTTTCTCAAATGCTAATATGGTTATGCTAATGTGGTCGTATATTGTCAAATGTTAATGTGTTCATGGCAAAGAGAATGTCTGAAATGCTGACAGGTGTACTCCTAAGTGTTGAATGTGATGAAGCAGACATATCGTCTAAAATGCTTTCGCTATCTAAAATGCAGGACTTTGTAATATTGCTTGTGCTTTCTCGGGTGTCCACAGCGCTCTCCACCAATGCGTTTCAACAGGTAAGTCTTCCTCAGGGTGACTCTAGTCTAAATGACTTGGAGGTGCTATTGACTTCGAGGGGGAAGTCCGGACTCTATACCCCCATCAGGTTATGTACCTCCCTTTCTCTATCGTCCTAGTGGATGCTGGGGTTCCTGAAAGGACCATGGGGAATAGCGGCTCCGCAGGAGACAGGGCACAAAAAGTAAAGCTTTTCCAGATCAGGTGGTGTGCACTGGCTCCTCCCCCTATGACCCTCCTCCAGACTCCAGTTAGATTTTTGTGCCCGGCCGAGAAGGGTGCAATCTAGGTGGCTCTCCTAAAGAGCTGCTTAGAAAAAGTTTAGCTTAGGTTTTTTATTTTACAGTGAGTCCTGCTGGCAACAGGATCACTGCAACGAGGGACTGAGGGGAGAAGAAGTGAACTCACCTGCGTGCAGGATGGATTGGCTTCTTGGCTACTGGACATCAGCTCCAGAGGGACGATCACAGGTACAGCCTGGATGGTCACCGGAGCCGCGCCGCCGGCCCCCTTGCAGATGCTGAAGTCAGAAGAGGTCCAGAATCGGCGGCTGAAGACTCCTGCAGTCTTCTAAAGGTAGCGCACAGCACTGCAGCTGTGCGCCATTTTCCTCTCAGCACACTTCACACGCAGTCACTGAGGGTGCAGGGCGCTGGGGGGGGGCGCCCTGGGAGGCAAATGTAACCTATATAAAGGCTAAAAATACCTCACATATAGCCCCCAGAGGCTATATGGAGATATTTAACCCCTGCCTGGATTCACTAAATAGCGGGAGACGAGCCCGCCAAAAAAGGGGCGGGGCCTATCTCCTCAGCACACGGCGCCATTTCCTCTCACAGCTCCGCTGGTCAGGACGGCTCCCAGGTCTCTCCCCTGCACTGCACTACAGAAACAGGGTAAAACAGAGAGGGGGGGCAAATTTATGGCGATATTTTGATATATATAAAGCAGCTATAAGGGAGCACTTATTATAAGGCTATCCCTGTTATATATATAGCGCTTTTGGTGTGTGCTGGCAAACTCTCCCTCTGTCTCCCCAAAGGGCTAGTGGGTCCTGTCTTCGTTAGGAGCATTCCCTGTGTGTCTGCTGTGTGTCGGTACGTGTGTGTCGACATGTATGAGGACGATATTGGTGTGGAGGCGGCGCAATTGCCAAATATGAGGATGTCACCCCCTAGGGAGTCGACACCAGAATGGATGCCTTTATTTATGGAACTACGGGATAGTGTCAACACGCTAAAGCAGTCGTTTGACGACATGAGACGGCCGGACAATCAATTAGTGCCTGTCCAGGCGACTCAAACACCGTCAGGGGCTGTGAAACGCCCTTTGCCTCAGTCGGTCGACACAGACCCAGACACAGGCACTGACTCCAGTGGTGACGGTGACTAATCAACCGTATTTTCCAGTAGGGCCACACGTTATATGATTTTGGCAATGAAGGAGGCGTTACATTTAGCTGATACTACAGGTACCACTAAACAGGGTATTATGTGGGGTGTGAAAAAACTACCTATAGTTTTTCCTGAATCAGAAGAATTAATTGACGTGTGTAATGAAGCGTGGGTTGCCCCTGATAAAAAGCTGATAATTTCAAAGAAATTATTGGCATTATACCCTTTCCCGCCAGAGGTTAGGGAGCGCTGGGAAACACCTCCTAGGGTGGACAAGGCGCTAACACGCTTATCTAAACAAGTGGCGTTACCCTCTCCTGAGACGGCCGCACTTAAAGATCCATCAGATAGGAGGATGGAAAATATCCAAAAAAGTATATACACACATGCAGGTGTTATACTACGACCAGCTATAGCGACTGCCTGGATGTGCAGTGCTGGGGTAGTTTGGTCAGAGTCCCTGATTGAAAATATTGATACCCTGGACAGGGACAATATTTTACTGTCGTTAGAACAAATAAAGGATGCATTTCTTTATATGCGTGATGCACAGAGGGATATCTGCACACTGGCATCACGGGTAAGTGCTATGTCCATTTCGGCCAGAAGAGCTTTATGGACGCGACAGTGGACAGGCGATGCGGATTCAAAACGGCATATGGAAGTTTTGCCGTATAAAGGGGAGGAGTTATTTGGAGTCGGTCTATCAGATTTGGTGGCCACGGCTACAGCCGGGAAATCCACCTTTCTACCTCAAGTCACTCCCCAACAGAAAAAGGCACCGACTTTTCAACCGCAGCCCTTTCGTTCCTTTAAAAATAAGAGAGCAAAGGGCTATTCATATCTGCCACGAGGCAGAGGTCGAGGGAAGAGACAGCAACAGGCAGCTCCTTCCCAGGAACAGAAGCCCTCCCCGGCTTCTACAAAAGCCTCAGCATGACGCTGGGGCTTCTCAAGCGGACTCGGGGACGGTGGGCGGTCGTCTCAAAAATTACAGCGCGCAGTGGGCTCACTCGCAGGTAGATCCCTGGATCCTGCAGATAATATCTCAGGGGTACAGGTTGGAATTAGAGACAGATCCACCTCGCCGTTTCCTGAGTTCTGCTTTACCAACGTCCCCCTCCGAAAGGGAGACGGTTTTGGAAGCCATTCACAAGCTGTACTCTCAGCAGGTGATAGTCAAGGTACCTCTTCTACAACAAGGGAAGGGGTATTATTCCACTCTATTTGTGGTACCGAAGCCGGATGGCTCGGTAAGGCCTATTCTAAATCTGAAGTCCTTGAACCTGTACATAAAGAAGTTCAAGTTCAAGATGGAGTCACTCAGAGCAGTGATAGCGAACCTGGAAGAAGGGGACTTTATGGTATCCTTGGACATCAAGGATGCGTATCTCCACGTTCCAATTTACCCCTCACACCAGGGGTACCTCAGGTTCGTTGTACAAAACTGTCACTATCAGTTTCAGACGCTGCCGTTCGGATTGTCCACGGCACCTCGGGTCTTTACAAAGGTAATGGCCGAGATGATGAGTCTTCTTCGAAGAAAAGGCATATTAATTATCCCATACTTGGACGAGCTCCTAATAAGGGCAAGGTCCAGAGAACAGCTAGAAATGGGATTAGCACTGTCTCAAGAAGTGCTAAAACAGCACGGGTGGATTCTGAATATTCCAAAATCCCAGTTAATGCCGACAACTCGTCTGCTGTTCCTAGGGATGATTCTGGACACGGTTCAGAAAAAGGTTTTTCTCCCGGAGGAAAAAGCCAAGGAGTTATCCGAGCTTGTCAGGAACCTCCTAAAACCAGGAAAGGTGTCTGTACATCAATGCACAAGAGTCCTGGGAAAAATGGTGGCTTCTTACGAAGCAATTCCATTCGGCAGATTCCACGCAAGAATTTTCCAAAGGGATCTGTTGGACAAATGGTCAGGGTCGCATCTTCAGATGCACCTGCGGATAACCCTGTCTCCAAGGACAAGGGTGTCTCTTCTGTGGTGGTTGCAGAGTGCTCATCTATTGGAGGGCCGCAGATTCGGCATACAGGATTGGATCCTGGTGACCACGGACGCCAGCCTGAGAGGCTGGGGAGCAGTCACACAAGGAAGAAACTTCCAGGGAGTATGGACGAGCCTGGAAACGTCTCTTCACATAAACATTCTGGAACTAAGAGCAATATACAATGCTCTAAGCCAGGCAGAACCTCTGCTTCAGGGAAAACCGGTGTTGATCCAGTCGGACAACATCACGGCAGTCGCCCATGTGAACAGACAGGGCGGCACAAGAAGCAGGAGTGCAATGGCAGAAGCTGCAAGGATTCTTCGCTGGGCAGAGAATCATGTGATAGCACTGTCAGCAGTGTTCATCCCGGGAGTGGACAACTGGGAAGCAGACTTCCTCAGCAGACACGATCTTCACCCGGGAGAGTGGGGACTTCATCCAGAAGTCTTCCACATGCTGGTAACCCGTTGGGAAAGACCAATGGTGGACATGATGGCGTCTCGCCTCAACAAAAAACTGGACAGGTATTGCGCCAGGTCAAGAGATCCGCAGGCAATAGCTGTGGACGCGCTGGTAACGCCTTGGGTGTACCAGTCGGTGTATGTGTTTCCTCCTCTGCCTCTCATACCAAAAGTATTGAGAATTATACGGCAAAGAGGCGTAAGAACGATACTAGTGGTTCCGGATTGGCCAAGAAGGACTTGGTACCCGGAACTTCAAGAGATGATCACGGAAGATCCGTGGCCTCTACCTCTAAGGAGGGACTTGCTTCAGCAGGGTCCCTGTCTGTTTCAAGACTTACCGCGGCTGCGTTTGACGGCATGGCGGTTGAACGCCGGATCCTAAAGGAAAAAGGCATGCCGGAAGAAGTCATTCCTACTTTGATTAAAGCAAGGAAGGAAGTAACCGTGCAACATTATCACCGAATTTGGCGAAAATATGTTGCGTGGTGCGAAGATCGGAGTGCTCCGACGGAGGAATTTCAACTGGGTCGATTCCTACATTTCCTGCAATCAGGATTGTCTATGGGTCTCAAATTGGGATCTATTAAGGTTCAAATTTCGGCCCTGTCGATTTTCTTTCAAAAAGAATTGGCTTCAGTCCCTGAAGTCCAGACCTTTGTTAAGGGAGTGCTACATATACAGCCTCCTGTGGTGCCTCCAGTGGCACCGTGGGATCTCAATGTGGTTTTGGACTTTCTAAAATCTCATTGGTTTGAACCACTAAAAAAGGTGGATTTGAAATATCTCACATGGAAAGTGACCATGCTTCTAGCCCTGGCTTCGGCCAGGAGAGTGTCAGAACTGGCAGCTTTATCTTACAAAAGCCCATATCTGATTTTCCATTCGGACAGGGCAGAACTGCGGACTCGTCCGCATTTTCTCCCTAAGGTGGTGTCAGCATTTCATCTGAACCAGCCTATTGTAGTGCCTGCGGCTACAAGTGACTTGGAGGACTCCAAGTTACTGGACGTTGTCAGAGCATTAAAAATATATATTGCAAGGACAGCTGGAGTCAGAAAATCTGACTCGTTGTTTATATTGTATGCACCCAACAAGATGGGTGCTCCTGCGTCTAAGCAGACGATTGCTCGTTGGATCTGTAGCACAATCCAACTTGCACATTCTGTGGCAGGCCTGCCACAGCCTAAATCTGTAAAGGCCCACTCCACAAGGAAGGTGGGCTCATCTTGGGCGGCTGCCCGAGGGGTCTCGGCATTACAACTTTGCCGAGCAGCTACGTGGTCAGGGGAGAACACGTTTGTAAAATTTTACAAATTTGATACTCTGGCTAAGGAGGACCTGGAGTTCTCTCATTCGGTGCTGCAGAGTCATCCGCACTCTCCCGCCCGTTTGGGAGCTTTGGTATAATCCCCATGGTCCTTTCAGGAACCCCAGCATCCACTAGGACGATAGAGAAAATAAGATTTTACTTACCGATAAATCTATTTCTCGGAGTCCGTAGTGGATGCTGGGCGCCCATCCCAAGTGCGGATTATCTGCAATAATTGTACATAGTTATTGTTAACTAATTCGGGTTATTGTTGAAGGAAGCCATCTTTCAGAGGCTCCGCTGTTATCATACTGTTAACTGGGTTTAGATCACAAGTTGTACGGTGTGATTGGTGTGGCTGGTATGAGTCTTACCCGGGATTCAAAATCCTCCCTTATTGTGTACGCTCGTCCGGGCACAGTACCTAACTGGAGTCTGGAGGAGGGTCATAGGGGGAGGAGCCAGTGCACACCACCTGATCTGGAAAAGCTTTACTTTTTGTGCCCTGTCTCCTGCGGAGCCGCTATTCCCCATGGTCCTTTCAGGAACCCCAGCATCCACTACGGACTCCGAGAAATAGATTTATCGGTAAGTAAAATCTTATTTTAAATACCATCTTTGTATCCTAGAGTCACTTGTACACACAGCTGATATATATATATTTTTAATATACCCCAAGTTGGGGAGTTTTTTGTGCAATAAATGTAAAGTTTTTGAGAACCAGCCCTGATTTAGACGTCCTTTTTCTCCCTGTCCCACCTCGTTTTAATTTTAAATACAAGGATTATAAGGGACTAATAGATCCAAAAGAGCCTTGCAGTGTAAAGATACAGTTATGTGAATATCACAGCTATTGTACCCGTAAGTCGGGTACGCCTATTTTTCTGCCATATTTGTTGTGCACTGTGGGGTGATGCCTTTAAAGAATAATAGTGCCCAAGTATTAGTGGCATATGACAGAGTGAAAGATACCTTTATGAAAGGAATCAACTCAGTTATGGTGCGAGTATGGTACGCCACGCCATTTATACGGTTAAAAATATTGGGTGACGGGAATACCTGTTAGGATCCATCACCCACATTAAGAAAGAAAAACTTGAAGCCATACAGTATTACACTATGGCGGTCATTCTGAGTTGAACGCTAGCTGCCGATTTTCGCAGCGCAGCGGTCATGTGAAAAATCAGCATTTCTGCACATGCGTATGGGCTACAATGCGCACGCGCGTCGTACGGGTACAAAGCCCGTTGTGGTTGTGCACAGGTTGTAGCGAAGTTTTCAGTCGCACTGACGGCCACAAGAAGATTGACAGGAAGGGGGCGTTTCTGGGTGTCAACTGACTGTTTTCAGGGAGTGTTTGCAAAAACGCAGGCGTGGCTGGGCGTTCGCTGGGCGGGTGAATGACGTTAAATCCAGACACGAATAGGCTGAAGTGATCGCAAGCGCTGAGTAGGTTCAGAGCTACTCTGAAACTGCACAAACTGTTTTTGCAGAGCTCGGCTGCACAAGCGTGCGCACTTCTGCTAAGCTAAAATACACTCCCCAGTGGGCGGCGGCATAGCGTTTGCACGGCTGCTAAAACTAGCTAGCGAGTGATCAACTCGGAATGACCCCCTATATACGTTTTTCTTCTTTGTTACATATATTTCGAGGACACTATCACGTGGAACATTCTACCATTTAAATTGGAGAAGAAAAGGATCGCTTGGACGATGGGTTGTATCTTATAGATAAGAGAATGCATATACGGAGACTCACTGTCGTAACAACCCATGGTAACTTTATGTGTTTATTGAGCGCAACTTGTGATTGTGCCTAATCTCTATTTTGTGTACTGCAGTGCAGACTGTTCGCATCTGCCTGCTTCAATTAAAAATGGCCCTCCCAAAATGGCCTTTTAAGCAGAATCCGCAATTCAATCTGAATCAGGTCCTTAGTCTGAATGTCAATATTTATAGAATGTTGATATTTAACATTTCGACATTCACAATGTCAACATGACATAATGGGGTCTGTTCAATTAGTCGGAAAAACTGCACTTTTCGACTTTTATAGGTCAAATCTGGATTCGACCTATTCAATTCCAGTGCCGTTTTTCTGACTTGCCGGAAAATCCTACTTGCCGGAAAACACGCTGATCAGCGGATTAGCCGCCGATCCATGTTTTTTGTCGAATATGTGGGTTGTTTCTGACAGTTTTTTGGTTCGTTTTCGACAATGCCAATTCTACTTTAAAAAAGTTGGATCGGCATTGACAGATGCAGACCAAAAACGCCCACAATTGAATAGGAGGTGTCGGATTAGAGTCATATTTCTGACTTGTCGGAAATTCCAACTCTAATTGAATAGACCCCTAAGTCAGCATTGTGACTGTAGACAATAAAATATTGACAGCAGGTTTCTTTAAGAGTTTGTGTTGGCTGTAGTTATAAGTAGTATAGGCTGTGGTTAGGGTTAGTGTTCCCCGTGGTTAGGGTTAGTGTTGGCTGTGGTTAGGGATACACATCTCGCCAACTCATATCCACATGGTCAACATGCTGGCTGGCTGCTGACACTGACAATATAGACTTGAATGCCGAAATACAACATGCCGACATCCTATCCATGTTGAAATTCAGAATATGTTGACATTCTGATGGCAACATTCTAAATGTAGACATTTTGGCACACACTCTTTTTTTTTAAATTACAGTGGCTAATTGAATTCTCCCACTAAAGCTTAATAGCATAGGCGTAGCTATAGTGGGTTCAAGGGGTTCCATTGCTATGGGACAAGAGGCATAGGGGGTGCTGGACCTCGATCATGTAGTTGTCTACCCAGTTCCCAAAACTGCTGGGAAAACGGGTCTGACCCATTGCCTGGTCCCGAAAATGGGGACTCGTTAGTGGCGATCTTTGTCTCTCCCTCTCAGTAAAGCTCTATACTGATATGATCCATCTCCCACAATCATGTTGCACACTCAAGGAAACAGCTGAGCTGCTGTAATCAGCAAGCCCAGCACTGTCAGAGAGTAGGATTCTCTTTGTTTACAGCCTTTGTGAAGCTGGGGGGCGGGACTTGAACTCCGAGGTTAGGACTGTCCTAGAAAGGGACAGTGTGCTTAAGCTAAGTTCTCCACTGAAATTGGAATGTCCTGCATTATATGCATTATAAACTATTCCCCTCTGATAGAAGCTAGTTGATTTTTGCCCCCTGTGTGGCATAATGTGTACTGGCTGCAATATAATGGGACACGACATAATATGAACTGGTGACACTGTGTGGTATAATAGGGCACTTCTATAGGGCATAAAATGAACAAGCACTGTGGAGAGAGGTGTCTCTCTACAAGCATTGGGGAGGGGTCCCTACAAAATGTAGCTATGAGGCCCTTGCTTAATAGTGTAATATATTACTATATAACTCCGGAGTTTCTAGTGGTGTGTTGGATTTTATAATCCTATTTCTCTGACGTCCTAAGTGGATGCTGGGACTCCGTAAGGACCATGGGGAATAGCGGCTCCGCAGGAGACTGGGCACAACTAAAGAAAGCTTTAGGACTACCTGGTGTGCACTGGCTCCTCCCAATATGACCCCCCTCCAGACCTCAGTAAGAATCTTGTGCCCGGCTGAGCTGGATGCACACTAGGGGCTCTCCTGAGCTCCTAGAAAAGAAAGTATACTTTTAGGTTTTTTATTTTCAGTGAGATCTGCTGGCAACAGACTCACTGCTACGAGGGACTAAGGGGAGAAGAAGCGAACCTACCTGCTTGCAGCTAGCTTGGGCTTCTTAGGCTACTGGACACCATTAGCTCCAGAGGGATCGAACACAGGCCCAGCCTCGGTCGTCCGGTCCCGGAGCCGCGCCGCCGTCCCCCTTACAGAGCCAGAAGCAAGAAGATGGTCCTGGAAATCGGCGGCAGAAGACTTCGGTCTTCAACCAGGAAGCGCACAGCACTGCAGCTGTGCGCCATTGCTCCTCATGCACACCTCACACTCCGGTCACTGATGGGTGCAGGGCGCTGGGGGGGGGGGCGCCCTGAGCATCAATATTAAACACCTTGCTGGCATAAAACTCACATAATATAGTCTTAGAGGCTATATATGTGAAAAATACCCCTGCCAGATATCCATAAAAAAGCGGGAGAAGTCCGCCGAAAAAGGGGCGGAGCTATCTCCCTCAGCACACTGGCGCCATTTTTCCCTCACAGCTCCGCTGGAAGGATCGCTCCCAGGCTCTCCCCTGCAGTTTCAAGACTACAAAGGGTAAAAAAGAGAGGGGGGGCACTAAATTTAGGCGCAGTAGTATACATTTCTCTATCGTCCTAGTGGATGCTGGGGTTCCTGAAAGGACCATGGGGAATAGCGGCTCCGCAGGAGACAGGGCACAAAAGTAAAGCTTTCCGATCAGGTGGTGTGCACTGGCTCCTCCCCCTATGACCCTCCTCCAAGCCAGTTAGATTTTTGTGCCCGGCCGAGAAGGGTGCAATCTAGGTGGCTCTCCTAAAGAGCTGCTTAGAAAAGTTTAGCTTAGGTTTTTTATTTTACAGTGAGTCCTGCTGGCAACAGGATCACTGCAACGAGGGACTTAGGGGAGAAGAAGTGAACTCACCTGCGTGCAGGATGGATTGGCTTCTTGGCTACTGGACATCAGCTCCAGAGGGAAGATCACAGGTACAGCCTGGATGGTCACCGGAGCCTTGCCGCCGGCCCCCTTGCAGATGCTGAAGTAAGAAGAGGTCCAGAATCGGCGGCAGAAGACTCCTCAGTCTTCTAAAGGTAGCGCACAGCACTGCAGCTGTGCGCCATTTTCCTCTCAGCACACTTCACACGGCAGTCACTGAGGGTGCAGGGCGCTGGGAGGGGGGCGCCCTGGGAGGCAAATGAATACCTATTTTGGCTAAAAATACCTCACATATAGCCTCCGGAGGCTATATGGAGATATTTAACCCCTGCCAGAATCCGTTAAGAGCGGGAGACGAGGCCGCCGAAAAAGGGGCGGGGCCTATCTCCTCAGCACACAGCGCCATTTTCCCTCACAGAAAGGCTGGAGGGAAGGCTCCCAGGCTCTCCCCTGCACTGCACTACAGAAACAGGGTTAAAACAGAGAGGGGGGGCACTAATTTGGCGATATGCTTATATATTAAGATGCTATAAGGGAAAACACTTATGAGGTTGTCCCTATATAATTATAGCGTTTTTGGTGTGTGCTGGCAAACTCTCCCTCTGTCTCTCCAAAGGGCTAGTGGGTCCTGTCCTCTATCAGAGCATCCCCTGTGTGTGTGCTGTGTGTCGGTACGTGTGTGTCGACATGTAGGAGGACGATGTTGGTGAGGAGGCGGAGCAATTGCCTGTAATGGTGATGTCACTCTCTAGGGAGTCGACACCGGAATGGATGGCTTATTTAGGAAATTACGTGATAATGTCAACACGCTGCAAGGTCGGTTGACGACATGAGACGGCCGACAAACAATTAGTACCGGTCCAGACGTCTCAAAAACACCGTCAGGGGTTTTAAAACGCCCGTTTACTTTAGTCGGTCGACACAGACACAGACAGGGACACTGAATCCAGTGTCGACGGTGAATAAACAAACGTATTCCTTATTAGGGCCACACGTTAAAGGCAATGAAGGAGGTGTTACATATTTCTGATACTACAAGTACCACAAAAGAGGGTATTATGTGGGATGTGAAAAAACTACCATAGTTTTTCCTGAATCAGATAAATTAAATAAAGTGTGTGATGATGCGTGGGTTCCCCCCGATAGAAAATTATGGGCGGTATACCCTTTCCCGCCAGAAGTTAGGGCGCGTTGGGAAACACCCCTTAAGGTGGATAAGGCGCTCACACGCTTATCAAAACAAGTGGCGGTACCGTCTATAGATAGGGCCGTCCTCAAGGACCAGCTGACAGGAGGCTGGAAAATATCATAAAATAGTATATACACACATACTGGTGTTATACTGCGACCAGCGATCGCCTCAGCCTGGATGTGCAGAGCTGGGGTGGCTTGGTCGGATTCCCTGACTAAAAATATTGATACCCTTGACAGGGACAGTATTTTATTGACTATAGAGCATTTAAAGGATGCATTTCTTTATATGCGAGATGCACAGAGGGATATTTGCACTCTGGCATCAGGAGTAAATGCGATGTCCATAACTGCCAGAAGATGTTATGGACACGACAGTGGTCAGGTGATGCAGATTCCAAACGGCACAAAGGTGTATTGCCGTATAAAGGAAGAGGAGTTATTTGGGGTCGGTCCATCGGACCTGGTGGCCACGGCAACTGCTGGAAAATCCACCGTTCTTTACCCTAAGTCACATCTCTGCAGAAAAAGACACCGTCTTTTCAGCCTCAGTCCTCTCGTCCCTATAAGATCATATCTGCCCAGGGATAGAGGAAAGGGAAGAAGACTGCAGCAGGCAGCCCATTCCCAGGAACAGAAGCGTTCCACCGCTTCTGACAAGTTCTCAGCATGGCGCTGAGACCGTACAGGACCCCTGGATCCTACAAGTAGTATCCCAGGGGTACAGATTGGAATGTCGAGACGTTTCCCCTTCGCAGGCTCCTGAAGTCTGCTTTACCAAGGTCTCCCTCCAACAAGGAGGCAGTATGGGAAAAATTCGCAAGCTGTATTCCCAGCAGGTGATAATTAAATTACCCCTCCTACTACAAGAAAAGGGGTATTATTCCACACTATATTGTGGTACTGAAGCCAGAAGGCTAGGTGAGACTTATTCTAAAAATTTTTTTTTTGAACACTTACAAAGGTTCAAATCAAGATGGAGTCACTCAGAACAGTGATAACGAACCAGGAAGAAGGGGACTATATAGTGTCCCGGGACATCAGGGATGCTTACCTCTATGTCCCAAATTTGCCCTTCTCACTAAGGGTACCTCAGGTTCGTGGTGCAGAACTGTCACTATCAGTTTCAGACGCTGCCGTTTGGATTGTCCACGGCACCCCGGGTCTTTACCAAGGTAATGGCCGAAATGATGATTCTTCTTCGAAGAAAAGGCGTCTTAATTATCCCTTACTTGGACGATCTCCTGATAAGGGCATAGTCCAGGGAACAGTTGGAGGTCGGAGTAGCACTATCTCGGATACTGCTACAACAGCACGGGTGGATTCTAAATATTCCAAAATCGCAGCTGATCCCGACGACACGTCTGCTGTGCCTAGGGATGATTCTGGACACAGTCCAGAAAAAGGTGTTTCTCCCGGAAGAGAAAGCCAGGGAGTTATCCGAGTTAGTCAGGAACCTCCTAATAACAGTGCATCATTGCACAAGGGTCCTGGTAAAAATGGTGGCTTCCTACGAAGCAATTCCATTCGGCAGATTTCACGCAAGAACTTTTCAGTGGGATCTGCTGGACAAATGGTCCGGATCGCATCTTCAGATGCATCAGCGGATAACCCTATATCCAAGGACAAGGGTGTCTCTCCTGTGGTGGTTATAGAGTGCTCATCTTCTAGAGGGCCGCAGATTCGGCATTCAGGATTGGATGCTGGTGACCACGGAGCCCAGCCCGAGAGGCTGGGGAGCAGTCACACAAGGAAAAAATTTCCAGGGAGTGTGATCAAGTCTGGAGACTTTTCTCCACATAAATATACTGGAGCTAAGGGTAAATTTATAATGCTCTAAGCTTAGCAAGACCTCTGCTTCAAGGTCAGCCGGTATTGATCCAGTGGGAAAAACATCACGGCAGTCGCCCACGTAAACAGACAGGGCGACACAAGAAGCAGGAGGGCAATGGCAAAAACTGCAAGGACTTTTCGCTGGGCGGAAAATCATGTGATAGCACTGTCAGCAGTGTTTCATCCCGGGAATGGAAACTGGGAAGCAGACTTCCTCAGCAGGCACGACCTCCACCCGGGAGAGTGGAAACTTCATCGGGAAGTTTTTTCCACATGATTGTAAACCGTTGGGAAATACCAAAGGTGGACATGATGGCGTCCCGTCTGAACAAAAAACGGGACAGGTATTGCGCCAGGTCAAGAGACCCTCAGGCAATAGCTGTGGACGTTCTGGTAACACCGTGGGTGTACCAGTCGGTGTATGTGTTCCCTCCTCTGCTTCTCATACCTAAGGTGCTGAGAATTATAAGACGTAGAGGAGTAAGAACTATACTCATGGCTCCGGATTGGCCAAGAAGGACTTGGTACCCGGAACTTCAAGAGATGCTTACAGAGGTCTTATGGCCTCTGCCGCTAAGAAGGGACTTGCTTCAGCAAGTACCATGTCTGTTCCAAGACTTACCGCAGCTGCGTTTGTCGGCATGGCGGTGGAAAGCCGGATCCTAAGGGAAAAAGGCATTCCGGAAGAGGTCATTCCTACCCTGGTCAAAGCCAGAAAGGAGGTGACCGCACAACATTATCACCACATGTGGCGAAAATATGTTGCGTGGTGTGAGGCCAGGAAGGCCCCACAAAGAAATTTCAACTCGGTCGTTTCCTGCATTTCCTGCAAACAGGAGTGTCTATGGGCCTCAAATTGGGGTCCATTAAGGTTCAAATTTCGGCCCTGTCGATTTTCTTCCAGAAAGAATTGGCTTCAGTTCCTGAAGTCCAGAAGTTTGTCAAGGGAGTATTGCATATACAACCCCCTTTTGTGCCTCCAGTGGCACTGTGGGATCTCAACGTAGTTCTGGGATTCCTCAAATCACATTGGTTTAAAACCAGTCAAATCTGTGGATTTGAAGCATCTCACATGAAAAGTGACCATGCTCTTGGCCCTGGCCTGGACCAGGCGAGTGTCAAATTGGTGGTTTTTTCTCAAAAAAGCCCATATCTGTTTGTCCATTCGGACAGGGCAGAGCTGCGGACTCGTCCCCAGTTCTCTCCCTAAGGTGGTGTCAGTGTTTCACCTGAACCAGCTTATTGTGGTGCCTTGCACCTACTAGGGACTTGGAGGACTCCAAGTTGCTAGATGTTGTCAGGGCCCTGAAAATATGTTCCAGGACGGCTGGAGTCAGGAAAACGGACTTGCTGTTATCCTGTATGCACCCAACAAACTGGGTGCTCTTGCTTCTAAGCAGACTATTGCTAGTTGGATGTGTAATACAATTCAGCTTGCACATTCTGTGGCAGGCCTGCCACAGCCAAAATATGTAAATGCCCATTCCACAAGGAAGGTGGGCTCATCTTGGGCGGCTGCCCGAGGGGTCTCGGCTTTACAACTTTGCCGAGCAGCTACTTGGTCAGGGGCAAACACGTTTGCTAAATTCTACAAATTTGATACCCTGGCTAAGGAGGACCTGGAGTTCTCTCATTCGGTGCTGCAGAGTCATCCGCACTCTCCCGCCCGTTTGGGAGCTTTGGTATAATCCCCATGGTCCTTTCAGGAACCCCAGCATCCACTAGGACGATAGAGAAAATAAGAATTTACTTACCGATAATTCTATTTCTCGGAGTCCGTAGTGGATGCTGGGCGCCCATCCCAAGTGCGGATTATCTGCAATACTTGTAAATAGTTACAAAAATCGGGTTATTATTGTTGTGAGCCATCTTTTCAGAGGCTCCGCTGTTATCATACTGTTAACTGGGTTTAGATCACAAGTTGTACGGTGTGATTGGTGTGGCTGGTATGAGTCTTACCCGGGATTCAAAATTCCTCCCTTATTGTGTACGCTCGTCCGGGCACAGTACCTAACTGGCTTGGAGGAGGGTCATAGGGGGAGGAGCCAGTGCACACCACCTGATCGGAAAGCTTTACTTTTGTGCCCTGTCTCCTGCGGAGCCGCTATTCCCCATGGTCCTTTCAGGAACCCCAGCATCCACTACGGACTCCGAGAAATAGAATTATCGGTAAGTAAATTCTTATTATAAGCAGCTATAAGGGAAAATCACTCAGTTATAGTCTTAATCCCAGTGTTATATAGCGCTCTGGTGTGTGCTGGCATACTCTCTCTCTGTCTCCCCAAAGGGCTTTGTGGGGTCCTGTCCTCAGTCAGAGCATTCCCTGTGTGTGTGCGGTGTGTCGGTACGGCTGTGTCGACATGTTTGATGAGGAGTCTTATGTGGAGGCGGAGCAGATGCCGATAAATGTGATGTCACCCCCTGCGGGGCAGACACCTGAGTGGATGGACTTGTGGAAGGAATTACGTGAAAGTGTCAACTCCTTACATAAAAGGTTTGACGACATAGCAGATGTGGGACAGCCGGCTTCTCAGCTCGTGCCTGCCCAACTGTCTCAAAAGCCATCAGGGGCTCTAAAACGCCCGCTACCTCAGATGGCAGACACGGATGTCGACACGGATACTGAATCCAGTGTCGACGACGATGAGACTAATGTAACTTCCAATAGGGCCACACGTTACATGATTGAGGCAATGAAATATGTGTTGCACATTTCTGATGTTACCCCAGGTACCACAAAAAAGGGTATTATGTTTGGGGAGAAAAAACTACCAGTGGTTTTTCCCCCATCTGATGAATTAAATGAGGTGTGTGAAGAAGCGTGGGCTTCCCCTGATAAGAAACTGGTCATTTCTAAAAAGTTACTAATGGCGTACCCTTTCCCGCCAGAGGATAGGTCACGTTGGGAAACATCCCCTAGGGTGGATAAAGCGCTCACACGCCTGTCAAAGAAGGTGGCACTACCGTCTCCGGATACGGCCGCCCTGAAGGAGCCTGCTGATAGAAAGCAGGAGGCTACCCTGAAGTCTGTATATACACACTCAGGTATTATTTTAAGACCGGCTATTGCTTCAGCATGGATGTGCAGTGCTGCAGCTGCGTGATCAGATTCCCTGTCGGAAAATATTGATACCCTTGACAGGGACACTATATTGCTAACCATAGAGCATATTAAAGACGCAGTCTTATACATGAGAGATGCACAGAGGGATATTTGCCGGCTGGCATCTAAAATAAGTGCTATGTCCATTTCTGCCAGGAGAGGGTTATGGACTCGACAGTGGACAGGGGATGCAGATTCTAAAAGGCATATGGAAGTTTTGCCTTATAAAGGTGAGGAGTTGTTTGGGGATGGTCTCTCGGACCTCGTTTCCACAGCGACAGCTGGGAAGTCAGTTTTTCTACCCCATGTTCCCTCACAGCCAAAGAAAGCACCGTATTATCAGGTACAGTCCTTTCGGCCCCAAAAAGGCAAGCGGGTTAAAGGCGCGTCCTTTCTGCCCAGAGGCAGAGGTAGAGGGAAAAAGCTGCAGCATACAGCCAGTTCCCAGGAACAAAAGTCCTCCCCCGTTTCCTCTTAGTCCACCGCATGACGCTGGGGCTCCACAGGCGGAGCCAGGTACGGTGGGGGCCCGTCTCAAGAACTTCAGCAATCAGTGGGCTCGCTCACGGGTAGATCCCTGGATTCTTCAAGTGGTATCTCAGGGGTACAAGCTGGAATTCGAGACGTCTCCCCCTCGCCGTTTCCTCAAATCTGCCTTGCCAACAACTCCCTCAGACAGGGAGGCTGTGCTAGAGGCAATTCACAAGCTGTATTCCCAGCAGGTGATAGTCAAGGTGCCCCTCCTTCATCAAGGACGGGGTTACTATTCCACAATGTTTGTGGTACCGAAACCGGACGGTTCGGTGAGACCCATTTTAAATTTGAAATCCTTGAACACTTATATAAAAAAATTCAAGTTCAAGATGGAATCGCTCAGGGCGGTTATTTCAAGCCTGGACGAGGGGGATTACATGGTATCACTGGACATCAAGGATGCTTACCTGCATGTCCCCATTTACCATCCTCACCAGGAGTACCTCAGATTTGTGGTACAGGATTGTCATTACCAATTCCAGACGTTGCCGTTTGGTCTGTCCACGGCACCGAGGGTATTTACCAAGGTAATGGCCGAAATGATGATACTCCTTCGAAAAAAGGGAGTTTTAATTATCCCGTACTTGGACGATCTCCTGATAAAGGCGAGGTCCAGGGAGCAGTTGTTGGTCGGGGTAGCACTATCTCGGGAGGTGCTACAACAGCACAGTTGGATTCTAAATATTCCAAAGTCACAGCTGGTCCCTACGACACGTCTACTGTTCCTGGGGATGGTTCTGGACACAGAACAGAAAAAAGTGTTTCTCCCGGAGGAGAAAGCCAAGGAGCTGTCATCTCTAGTCAGAGGCCTCCTGAAACCAAAACAGGTGTCGGTGCATCACTGCACGCGAGTCCTGGGAAAAATAGTAGCTTCCTACGAAGCAATCCCATTCGGCAGGTTCCATGCAAGGACCTTTCAGTGGGACCTGTTGGACAAGTGGTCCGGATCGCATCTTCAGATGCATCGGCTGATAACCCTGTCTCCAAGGACCAGGGTGTCTCTGCTGTGGTGGCTGCAGAGTGCTCATCTTCTCGAGGGCCGCAGATTCGGCATACAGGACTGGGTCCTGGTGACCACGGATGCCAGCCTTCGAGGCTGGGGGGCAGTCACACAGGGAAGAAACTTCCAGGGACTATGGTCAAGTCAGGAGACTTCCCTACACATAAATATTCTGGAACTGAGGGCCATTTACAATGCCCTAAGTCAGGCAAGACCCCTGCTTCAAAACCAGCCGGTACTGATTCAGTCAGACAACATCACGGCAGTCGCCCATGTAAACCGACAGGGCGGCACAAGAAGCAGGATGGCGATGGCAGAAGCCACAAGGATTCTCAGATGGGCGGAAAATCACGTGTTAGCACTGTCAGCAGTGTTCATTCCGGGAGTGGACAACTGGGAAGCAGACTTCCTCAGCAGGCACGACCTCCACCCGGGAGAGTGGGGACTTCATCCAGAAGTCTTCCAGCTGATTGTGAACCGTTGGGAACGGCCACAGGTGGACATGATGGCGTCCCGCCTAAACAAAAAGCTAGAAAGATATTGCGCCAGGTCGAGAGACCCTCAGGCAATAGCTGTGGACGCTCTAGTGACACCGTGGGTGTACCAGTCGGTTTATGTGTTCCCTCCTCTTCCTCTCATACCCAAGGTACTGAGGATAATAAGAAAAAGAGGAGTAAGAACTATACTCATTGTTCCGGATTGGCCAAGAAGAGCTTGGTACCCGGAACTTCAAGAACTGATCTCAGAGGACCCATGGCCTCTGCCGCTCAGACAGGACCTGCTGCAGCAGGGGCCCTGTCTGTTCCAAGACTTACCGCGGCTGCGTTTGACGGCATGGCGGTTGAATGCCGGATCCTGAAGGAAAAGGGCATTCCGGAGGAAGTAAAGCTAGGAAAGAAGTGACCGCAAACCATTATCACCGCATATGGCGAAAATATGTTGCGTGGTGTGAGGCCAGGAAGGCCCCAACGGAGGAATTTCAGCTGGGCCGTTTTCTGCACTTCCTACAGTCAGGGGTGACTATGGGCCTAAAATTGGGTTCCATTAAGGTCCAGATTTCGGCTCTGTCGATTTTCTTCCAGAAAGAGCTGGCTTCACTGCCTGAAGTTCAGACATTTGTTAAGGGAGTGCTGCATATTCAGCCCCCTTTTGTGCCTCCAGTGGCACCTTGGGATCTCAACGTGGTGTTGGATTTCCTAAAGTCGCATTGGTTTGAGCCACTTAAAACCGTGGATTTGAAATATCTCACGTGGAAAGTGGTCATGCTGTTGGCCTTGGCTTCGGCCAGGCGTGTGTCAGAATTGGCGGCTTTGTCATGTAAAAGCCCTTATCTGATTTTCCATATGGATAGGGCAGAATTGAGGACTCGTCCCCGGTTTCTCCCTAAGGTGGTATCAGCTTTTCATTTGAACCAACCTATTGTAGTGCCTGCGGCTACTAAAGACTTGGAGGATTCCAAGTTGTTGGACGTAGTCAGGGCCCTGAAAATTTATGTTTCCAGGACAGCTAGTGTCAGGAAAACTGACTCGCTATTTATCCTGTATGCACCCAACAAGCTGGGTGCTCCTGCTTCAAAGCAGACTATTGCTTGCTGGATCTGTAGTACGATTCAGCTTGCACATTCTGCAGCTGGACTGCCGCATCCTAGATCAGTGAAAGCCCATTCCACGAGGAAGGTGGGCGGCTGCCCGAGGGGTCTCGGCTTTACAACTTTGCCGAGCAGCTACTTGTCGGGGTCAAACACATTTGCAAAATTCTACAAGTTTGATACCCTGGCTGAGGAGGACCTAGAGTTTGCTCATTCGGTGCTGCAGAGTCATCCGCACTCTCCCGCCCGTTTGGGAGCTTTGGTATAATCCCCATGGTCCTTACAAAGTCCCAGCATCCACTTAGGACGTCAGAGAAAATAAGATTTTACTCACCGGTAAATCTATTTCTCGTAGTCCGTAGTGGATGCTGGGCGCCCATCCCAAGTGCGGATTGTCTGCAATACTTGTATATAGTTATTGTTTAACTAAAGGGTTATTGTTGAGCCATCTGTTGAGAGGCTCAGTTATATTTCATACTGTTAACTGGATATAGTATCACGAGTTATACGGTGTGATTGGTGTGGCTGGTATGAGTCTTACCCGGGATTCAAAATCCTTCCTTATTGTGTCAGCTCTTCCGGGCACAGTATCCTAACTGAGGTCTGGAGGAGGGTCATAGTGGGAGGAGCCAGTGCACACCAGGTAGTCCTAAAGCTTTCTTTAGTTGTGCCCAGTCTCCTGCGGAGCCGCTATTCCCCATGGTCCTTACGGAGTCCCAGCATCCACTACGGACTACGAGAAATAGATTTACCGGTGAGTAAAATCTTATTTATTTTCATATCACTATTCATGGGTTTCATTCTCCAGTGTGATATTTAGATATTCCCACCTTTGAAGCTGTTGTAACTACGATCTAGAGGCAGACGGGCATTGTGAATGCAGATAGCGCTCTTAATTATATATAATTTCTAAGGGATAGTGGCAGCTGTAAAAATAATAGGATAATGTAAAATAATAGTTATGGTAGGCTTACCATTGATAACTCTCTTTCTCCTAAGTCCACAGGATAGACATTGGGATATGAAGTAGCGACAGTGGATTGGCACCAACGATCAAAGCTTTCGGCCTCCCAGAATGCACCGGGCCAGTCCCCTATATCCCCGCCTCCTGGCTCAGGCTATTCAGTTGTTTTCCAAAGCTCAAGGCAGGAGCATCACAGAGAGCTCTAATCAGGTGAGAAGAACACACATGCACACCCTTCCGTACAAGAAGGAAAAGGGTTAGTATGTGAAAGGATCCTCAAATCAGGTGCGTCAGGGTGGGATCCCTGTGGATACTGTGAACTTAGGAGAAATAGAGTTATCAACGGTAAGTCTACTATAACTATTATTTCTTCTGCAGGGTCCACAGGTTATCCACAGGAAAAACATTGAGATGTCCCAAAGCAAATTTAGTGGTGGGGACGCTCCTGATTGGACAGGAGAATCCTTTGCCCGAATTCAGCGTCCTGAGAGGCAAAGGTATCAAAGGCATAATGTCTAAAGAATGTGTTAATGGAAGACCATGTGGCTGCCTTATATATCTGTTCAGCTGAAGCACCATATTGTGCTGCCCATGATGGACCTACCTTACGAGTAGAGTAAGCAGAGACATTAGCCGGAATCGGGAGATCAGCTTGAGAATATGCTTCTGAAATCGTCATCTGAAGCCACCTCGCCAGTGTCTGCTTGACTTCCGGTTCCGGCAGCGCATGGAGTAGCAGCGCTCCTCTCAAGCTCCGGTGCCCGCCGCTTCTCTACCCGGCGTATTGCCTCCTTAGGCAACCCTACCGCAACCAATTACCCCCTCAAGCCCCTTTGGGGTCCCCCCTCCTCTTTATAGAGAGGCACCTGGCCGGCAGCATGCCTCAGAAGCAGCAGAAATCGGGAAGGCACGGGGACAGAAATGCCACATCCAAGATGGCCACCGCAGCTGCTTCTAATCCTGGACATCCAGACACTGCTCAGTCCGTGGAACTACAGGTACAAAAACAACCCCGCAAGGTTCCTGCTATAGACGCAGCACCAAGTGCCACACTAAACCCTGCCTTATCCTATGCTGATATTATGCGGGCTGTTAAGGAGACAGTGCAACCTTTATTGCAGGAGCAAGCTCAATCACAGGCAGCTGCTTTACAGCAAGCAGTGCTAGATATAAAAAGCCAATATAAGCAACTCACTAAGAGGCTGGCACATGTGGAACAAACTGCAGGCTCTAATTTTCAGGATGTAGCCGATTTAAAAGACACTGTGGCCGGTCTGCAGAAATCTGATACGCAGGTTTGGGCGAAGCTAGATGATTTGGAGAATCGCTCGCGCAGATGTAATCTACGCCTCATAGGCTTACCAGAGTCCATTCGCGGCCCTGAGTTGTATATATTCTTGTGTCACACGTTGCCTGAACTCTTGTACAGGAAGTATGTGCAGACTTAGTCGTAGAACGTGCTCATAGAACCGGCCCTTCCAGGCCCTTGGGCTCCGGTTCTAGGCCACGTGCGGTCCTGTTTAAGTGCCTTAACTTCCTCCATAAGGAAGCGCTGTGGTCGGCATCTCGTCGCCTCAGGGATATCTCGTGGGACGGGAATAAACTGCTACTGTTCCAGGACTACTCTCCGGAATTAACACGACTGCGGAAAGCTTTTACACCCATATGTTCATCACTGGTGTCGGCCGGTCGTAAATTTGCGCTGTTGTTCCCTGCACGCTTACGAATCTTTGGAAACTCCTTTAAAGATTTCTCCACACCTGCGGATGCTGAGAGTTTCCTATCGGAGGGAAATAACAGGATGGAAGAATAAGGGAACTAATCTACTTATTCAGCTGTCATGCCCTGAATGCCTGTCGACTTAGGCTTTTGAACTGCGTGTCCGGATTCCTATCCTGATGCTGGACTTGTGGCCCGGAATGTACCTTTTCCAACCCCCTCCCCTCCCCTCCCCTCCCCCGGTGGATGCCAAGCCTGTATTTAATACTAGTTGATGGTGCAACTGATGGTTCTTATAACTGGGCCTCCATTTCTTCTCTCCCCCTCCCCTCCCTCCCCTCCTGTTGCAGGCTCGAGATCATTTCTATGCCCCCCGTGTTTTAGTTTACTGGTTCTTAAATTGGTTGCGGTATTGATTTTATACCTCTTTTTTGATAAGTGGTTGAGGCTAGGAGACCTAATACTCCCTGCTTTATCAACCTACATTGTTCATACTGTGAAGTCCTTATTGGATATTTATGATAGAGACACATGTTTGGTGTTTCTGTTATATTGTTTGTTGTTTTTCTTGTTGTCTTATGTCTTCCCCTCCCTCCCCTCCTAATGTGTCCTTGGGTTTTGACATTGGGTTACTGTTCCTATTGGGTGTACATTACTACTACTACTTGGTTTCCTTCTAGGAGCCTGATGGCAGGCCCTCTCTCCATTGGAGGGAAACACATACCATTAGATTTGTAGTTTAATGTCTAGTTTCAAGGTGGCTACGTGGAATGTCCCCACTGTATCCACTCCCCTATAAAGAGGAAGAAACTACTCTTGTATCTTAATAAACTGCGTTTAGATCTGGTTTTCTTGCAGGAGACTCACCTCCTCTCCCCAGAAGCTCAGAAATTAGGCACGCTCGGCTGGCGTGTTGTGGCTGATGCTCCCTACTCTTCGAAGGCCAGAGGAGTCCTCGTCCTGGCTAAGCGCTCCTTGGGACTGGAGGTGTTCTCTTCTGTGGTGGACCCGGCAGGCAGGTATCTTATTTTAGAAGTGACCATTTGGGATGCTAGATATGTGCTGTGTACGGTTTATGCTCCAAATCAGTATTCAAAAGCCTTTCTCTGACGTCCTAGTGGATGCTGGGAACTCCGTAAGGACCATGGAGACGGGCTCCGCAGGAGACTGGGCACTCTAAAAGAAAGATTAGGTACTATCTGGTGTGCACTGGCTCCTCCCTCTATGCCCCTCCTCCAGACCTCAGTTAGAATCTGTGCCCGGCCAGAGCTGGATGCACCTAGTGGGCTCTCCTGAGCTTTCTAGAAAGAAAGTATTTGTTAGGTTTTTTATTTTCAGTGAGATCTGCTTGCAACAGACTCACTGCTACGTGGGACTGAGGGGAGAGAAGCAAACCTACCTGCGTGCAGCTAGCTTGTGCTTCTTAGGCTACTGGACACCATTAGCTCCAGAGGGTTCGAACACAGGGCCTGACCTCGATCGTCCGTTCCCGGAGCCGCGCCGCCGTCCCCCTTGCAGAGCCAGAAGACAGAAGAAGGAGATAATCGGCGGCAGAAGACTCCGGTCTTCATTAAGGTAGCGCACAGCACTGCAGCTGTGCGCCATTGCTCCCACTGCACACCACACACTCCGGACACTGTACGGTGCAGGGCGCTGGGGGGGGGCGCCCTGGGCAGCAATAAGTCTACCTTTTGGCAATATATACACATAATACAGTCTGGAAAACTGTATATGTGTAAAACCCCCGCCATTTTTAGTCAGAAACAGGACAGAAGCCCGCCGCTGAGGGGGCCGGGCCTTCTTCCTCAGCACACCAGCGCCATTTTCTCTTCACAGCTCCGCTGGAAGGAAGCTCCCCAGGCTCTCCCCGGCAGTATCCTGGTAAACAAAGGGTTAAAAGAGAGGGGGGGGGGGGCACATAAATTTAGGCGCAAAATTTGTATATACAGCAGCTACTGGGTAAACACTGAGTTGTAGTGTAATCCCTGGGTTATATAGCGCTGGGGTGTGTGCTGGCATACTCTCTCTCTGTCTCTCCAAAGGGCCTTGTGGGGGAACTGTCCTCAAATAGAGCATCCCCTGTGTGTGTGGTGTGTCGGTACGCGTGTGTCGACATGTCTGAGGTAAAAGGCTCCTCTAAGGAGGTGATAGAGCGGATATGTGTGTGAGAGGGTGTCTTCGTCGACAACGCCGACACCTGTTTGGATATGTGTAAGTGCTAAGGTGAATTTATTGCACAAAAGGTTAGGGAACAGACAGGAAATCTACCCATGTCTGTCCCTATGTCACAGAGACCTTCAGAGTCTCTCAATGCTCACTATCCATAATAACAAACACTGGTATCGACATGGAGTTTAACTCCACTGTCGACTACGATATTGCAAAGTTACAGCCAAGATGGCTATAAGGTATTCAATATATGATTATTGAAATAATAGATGATTTGCATATCACTGATGACTCATCTGTCCCTGACACGAGAGTACACATGTGTAAGGGGAAGAATGCTGAGGTAAATTTCCCTCCTCTCATGAGGAAAAAGAGCGGGAATCTCCAGACAAGAGACGGCAGCTTCCCACAAGAGAATTCTCAGGCTGTATCCTTTCCCCACTAGGGCCAGGATATGTTGAGAATCTTCCCCTGGGGTGTCCTGTTTGCACAGACGGTAGCACTTGCTATTCTCAGGGATCCTGCAGATAGCGTGCACATTCTAGTATATTACCCAGACCGGCGATTGTGTCGGCATGGGTTTATAGCGCTGTGGCAGCGTGGACAGGTACCTTATCAGCAGAGATGAGACCCTAGTATGCAATATAAATATATTAAAGATGCTGTCTTAAGTGATAGATATATAGTATAAAGCATGCCCAAAGAGACAGGAGTATACTGGGTCCTAGAGTCAAAGCTATGTCGATCTCTGCTTGACGTGTCCTGTAGAATATGCATTGGACAGATGATGCCGACTTAAGAGGCATATGGAAGGCTGAGGATTGTGTGGAGAAGGGTTCTCGGGCCTGGTCTCCACAGCTATAGCTGGTAATTCTGCTAGTTTGCCTTATATTCCTGCACAGCTAAGAAAGCACGACATTATTAAATACAGCCTTTCGTATAAAGAAACAAGAAAGTCTGAGGGGCGTCCTTTCTTGTCAGAGCCGGGCAGCTAGTTCCCAGGAACAGAAGTCCTCCCCGGCCCCTACAAAAATCCACCAATGTCGCTGGGGCTCCACAGGCGGAGCTAGGCCCGGTGGGGACACGCCTTCGTAAGTTCAGCCACAAGTGGGTTCACTCCCTGTTCGATCCCTGGGCAATATATATTGTGTCTCAGGAATACAAGCTGGACTGTGAGAAGATGCCCCCTCACCGACGGCCCTGCGGGCTTCCCCCCAAGAGAGGGAGCCAGTGTTATCTGCAATTCACAAATTGTATCTTTAACAGGTGGTGGTCAAGGGTCCCCTCCTTCAACAAGAGGGTGTTATTATTAGACCATGTTGTAATCCCGAAACCAGACGGTTCGGTCAGACCCATATTGAATTAAAAATCCCTGAACATATACCTGAGAAGGTTCAAGTTCAAGATGGAATCGCTAAGAGCGGTCAGTGCAAGCCTAAAAAGGGGGAGACTTTATTGTGAATCGGGACATAAGGGATGCATACCTTCAGGTCCCCATTTATCCACCTCATTAGGCGTACCTCAGAATTGCGGTACGGGATTGTCATTACCAATTTCAGATGTTGCCGTTTGGTCTCTCCACGGCTCCGAGAATATTCACCATGGTAATGGCGGATATGATTGTGCTCCTGCGGAAGCAAGGTGTCACTATTATCACGTACTTGGACGATCTCATAAAAGCGAGATCAAGAGAGCAGTTGCTGAACAGCGTATCACTTTCTCTAGAAGTGTAACGGCAGCACGGCTGGATTCTATATATTCCAAAGTCGCAGTTGGTTAATACAGCTCATCTGCCTCTCCTAGGCACGATCCTAGACACAGACCAGAAAAGGGTTATCTCCCGATAGAGAGAGCTCAGGAGCTCATGACACTGGTCAGGAATCTATTAAAACCAAAACAGGTGTCAGTGCATCACTGCACTCGAGTCTTGGGAAGGATGGTGGCATCATACAAGGCCATCCCCTTAGGCAGGTTCCATGCGAGGACCTTCCAAGGGGACTTACTGGACAAGTGGTCCGGATCACCTCTTCAGATGCATCGGTTAATCACCCTATCCCGCAGGGCCAGGGTGTCTCTCCTGTGGTGGCTGCAGAGTGCTCACCTTCTCGAGGGCCGCAGATTCGGCATTCAGGACTGGATCCTGGTGACCACGAATGCAAGCCTCCGAGGGTGGGGGGCAGTTACACAGGGAAAAAATTTCCAAGGTCTGTGGTCAAGTCAACTGACTTGCCTTCACATCAATATCCTGGAACTAAAAGCCATATACAACGCCCTAAGTCAAGCGGAGATCCTGCTTCGCGACCAACCGGTTCTGATCCAGTCAGACCGCAGGGGTTCATGTAAACCGCCAAGGCGGCACAAGGAGCAGGGTGGCGAGGGTAGAAGCCACCAGAATTCTTCGCTGGGCAGAGAATCAAGTAAGCGCACTGTCAGCAGTGTTCGTTCCGGGAGTGGACATCTGGGAAGCAGACTTCCTCAGCAGGCACGACCTCCACCCGGGAAAGTGGGGACTTCATCAGGAAGTCTTCACGCAGTTTGCAAATTGATCGGAACTGCCTAAGGGGACTAGATGGCGTCCCACCTCAATAAAAAGCTAAAAAAGGTTTTACGCCGGGTCAAGGGACCCTCAGGTGATAGCTGTGGGCGCACTAGTAACACTGTGGGTGTTCCAGTCGGTCTCTGTATTCCCTCCTCTTCCTCTCATACCCAAGGGCTGAGAATTGTAATAAAAGGAGGAGTGAAAACTATATTCTTTGCTCCGAATTGGCCAAGAAGGACTCGGTACCCGGAGCTGCAGGAAATGCTCTCAGAGGACTCAGGGCTTCTGCCTCTCAGACAGGACATGTTGCAACAGGGGCCCTGTCTGTTCCAAAATTTACCGCGGCTGCATTTGACGGCATGGCGGTTGAACGCCGGTGTCACAACTGAGGGCTGGTGCTGACCAGGGGGAAGCCTCAGTTGTAGGGGCTGAGGCCTATCAGAAATTCAAACAGAACCCCTCCCCCGCTATAAAGAATCAATATCTGGATGCTAAAGTGGCTTTTAACGCAGTTCTGCAGGCGCTGGGGGATAAACACACATTTCATAAGAATCATAGATTTTACCGTTTTGGTAACAAGACGGGCAAATTGTTATCACACTTATTGAAAGGCTCTACTTCTAATTCTCTCGTTCATCCACTTAAACAATCAGATGGCGCTCTAGCTTCTAAATCTAAAGACATAGCGAAGGTCCTCTCTGATTTTTACACTACTGTTTATGAGAATGCTAAACAGTAATTCTGGGATTCTATTTCTCCGCCTCGGGTGGATTCTTCTTTGACAGAACGTCTTTGCTCACTCATAACAGAGTCTGAGGTTGAGAAGGCTATTAAACACCTAAAGCCCTTAAAATCCCCGGGGCCGGATGGCTTCTCTGGGGAATATTATCGATTGCTCTCTGCAAAATTGATCCCTCCCCTTACTTCCCTTTTTAATGTCATTCTAGTATCTCATAAAATACCCTCATATTTTAATGATGCCTTTATACGTCTCTTACCTAAACCAGGCAAAGATTTACAACTCCCTGGGTCCTATAGACCGATCTCGCTTTTAAATGTAGACTAAGATCCTCGCAGACAGACTGAAACCCCTCCTCCCTTCTGTAGTCCACCCCGACCAAACAAGATTTATCTCTGGGAGACACTCCACTAGCAATATTCGTAAGATACTGGCGGCGGCGCACTGGCTGGGCCACACGGGGAATGTGGACCCACATTTTCTCTTCTCGCTGGATGCCGAAAAGGCCTTTGATCTGGTGAGCTGGGATCATTTATATACCACTCTAGCGAGATTTGGGTTCCCGTCGGGCCTAGCCAGTGTGCTGCGGGCTTTGTACTCCAATTCTAGTTCTCGTATCCTATTGTTACGCACACCAGTGCTAACAGGAGTATACCGGTGTATGAACAGAGAGGGAAGCGAAGCAAACGAACTCACAGACAGTATAACATACACAGGAGGTGATGGAATAACTAATAAACACAAAGTGAACGGAGAAGCCCAAAGGCTCAGGAATTGGGTGTCTCCCTAGTGTCAGGAATGCTCAGATGGAATAGAGCGGACAATGAAGCGATGTGTAGTGATTTAACATGTGGAGCACCTGAAATGATGTTGCTAAGAGCAACAGAAAAAACCCCAAAGGGTTACCAACGGGTGTGGGAATAAACTCGTTGGTCAGAGATAGAAACATAGACACAAGGAGAGTATCCACAATCCTAACCCCTACTTGCAGGGCACAGGTTCAGCTTACTGCCACTAAACTGACACCTGGACGCCCTGCACAGTGAGGGAGGATTAAGCAAGCAGGTCTCAGAGTACAGCCGCAAACCTGCTGGGTTCACAGAATAGCAAAAGAACCCCAGCAGGTCAAACAACTGACTCCAGTCTTACTGCTAGGTCCGGATTGGCAGAATGAAGTACCGAATCCCAAGGCCTATTCGCAGTAAGCAACAAGTAAATACAAAGTCACACAGTACTAGCTAACTCTCTGGAACTGACTAACAAACAAAGATTCAGCAGCATTTGCCTAGCCTGAGAGGATGGTTTATATAGCAGGTGCTGTCCACGCCCCACTCAGACCTCACAGACTGTGAGCACAAAACCAGCGCCGGATTCCCTGCCGTGCACAGAGCCTGTAACCACTACACAGTAAAAACCCGGACCGGAGTATCAGCTGCGCTCAGGTTACTTCGCTAACACTTGCCTCCCGGTTGCCATGGCGACGTGGCAGCACAGAGCAGGAGATCCTAACAGTACACCCCCTCTGACGAGGGGTCAAAGAACCCCTACCACCGGGTTTATCGGGGAACTGCGAGAAGAAAGAGCGTATCAGTCTGGGGGCATGAAGATCACAACTGCGCACCCACGACCGCTCCTCCGGGCCATTCCCCTTCCAGTGCACCAAAAATGACAGCCGACCCCGAACCATCTTGGAGTCAAGAACCCTTTTAACCACAAACTCCCTTTGACCCCGTATCAGAAGAGGAGAAGGTCTTCCACTGGAAGAAGGATTACTAACCGCCAGTTTTAAAAGGGAACAATGAAATGTTTTATTGATACCCAATGAACGGGGCAGATCTAACTGAAATGCCACCGGATTAATAACCCTGGTGATCTTATAAGGGCCGATGAACCGGGGGCCTAACTTATGAGATGGCTGTCTCAACTTCAAATTCTTGGTGGATAACCAGACGAAGTCTCCTAATTTGAAGCTGCAGGGTCTTCTCCGCTTATCAAAAACCCTTTTGGTCACTAATGACACAGACACAAGGGCTTTCTTCACTTTCCTCCAAATACCCCTAAGGACCGAAACAACAGAGGAACCACCAGGCGTGGAATCCAGGGGGTCAAAAGAATTGGCCTTAGGATGATGCCCATACACACAAAGGAAGGGAGAGATCCCTGTAGCAGAGTGAGCCGCGTTGTTATAGGCAAACTCCGCCATGGACAGATGAGCAACCCAGTCAGTATGACACTTGGAGACATAACACCTGAGGAACTGCTCCAAGGACTGGTTCACCCTCTCAGTCTGCCCATTAGACTGTGGATGGTAGCCTGACGACAAGCTCACAGAAATCTGGAGATCAGAACAAAATGCCCTCCAGAATTTGGCCACAAACTGGGATCCACAGTCAGAGACCACATCAAGTGGCAACCCGTGGAGGCGCACAACATGCTGCATAAATAACTCAGACAGGCGTCTGGCCGATTGCAACCCAACCAGTGGAACGAAATGCGCCATCTACGAAAACCTGTCAACGACAACCCAAATGGCTGTCATCCCCGAGGATTTGGGCAAGTCCACCACAAAATCCATGGAAATGTGGGTCCATGGCTTAGACGGAATAAAGAGTGGATGTAATGGGCCGACAGGAACCCCTCTAGGAGTTTTATTTCGGGCACAAACGTCACATGCCCGAACCCACTGATCCACATCCCTAGCCACCGAGGGCCACCACACCGCCCTAGACAGCAACTCCCGAGTTCTGGCAATACCCGGATGCCCTGCCGACCTCTTGGCATGGAATTCCAGGAACACTCGCTGTCTTAACCTAGGAGGCACAAACAAGAGACCTACCGGAAGGTCTGGAGGAGCCTGCTCCTGTGCTCCAAGGACTAATGACAAGAGGTCCTGGGTAATGCCCACTTTAATACATGATGGGGACACAATGGGCAATGGCTCCTCGGTGGTCTCTTGAACTGGAGCAAAACTCTGCGAGAGCGCATCAGCCTTGATGTTTTTTGACCCAGGGCGATATGTTATCAAAAAATTAAAGCGAGCAAAAAACAAAGCCCATCGTGCCTGCCTGGCATTGAGCCGCTTCGCTGACTCTAAATATGCCAGATTCTTATGGTCGGTGAGAATTGAGACCACAAACTTAGCCCCCTCAAGCCAGTGTCTCCACTCCCCGAGTGCATCCTTTATAGCCAACAATTCCCGGTTACCCACATCATAATTCATCTCGGCAGACGAAAATTTACGGGAAAAGTAAGCACAGGGATGAAGGCGATTATCAGACACCCCCATCTGAGAGAGCACTGCCCCAATACCTATCTCAGAGGCATCCACTTCTACCACAAAAGGACGCTCTGGATCTGGGTGTCGCAGTACCTTGGCCGAGACAAATGCCCTTTTGAGACGGGCAAAGGCCGCTTTGGCCTCACAAGACCAGTGAGCAACATCCGCCCCTTTCTTAGTGAGTGCCACCAAGGGGGCCACTATAGACGAAAATCCAGCGATAAACCGTCTATAAAAATTTGCAAAGCCCAGAAAACGCTGAAGCGCCTTCAAACTAGTGGGCTGCACCCAATCCAGGACTGCCTGTATCTTAGAACCCTCCATTTGAAAACCTTCTGAGGAGATAATAAGCTGGTGGTCCCTGAGTTTCTGGAGGACTAAGCGTACATGCTTCCGATGTTCCTCCAGGGAATGAGAGAAGATTAGGATGTCATCTAGATAAACAACTAAGAATCTATCCAAATATTCCCTGAGCACATCGTTCATGAATTCCTGGAAGACTGCCGGGGCATTAGAGAGCCCAAAAGGCATCACCAAATATTCATAATGCCCTGAGTGGGTATTAAAGGCAGTCTTCCATTCATCCCCCTCTCTTATTCGGATTAGATTGTAAGCACCGCGTAGGTCAATCTTAGAAAAAATGGTGGCAGTACGAAGCTGGTCAAACAAAACCGAAATGAGAGGCAGTGGGTACGAGTTTTTAATCGTGATACGGTTCAATTCCCTGAAGTCGATGCAGGGTCGCAACGAACCGTCCTTTTTACCCACGAAAAAGAACCCCGACCCAACTGGGGACTGTGAGGGTCTGATAAATCCCCTAGCCAAGTTCTCCTGAATGTACTCTGCCATAGCCTGAGTCTCAGGACGTGACAGGGAGTACAACCTGCTCTTGGGAAGCTTAGCATCCGGCAACAAATCAATGGCACAGTCATAGGGGCGATGGGGAGGTAGTACCTCCGCAACTTTTTTGGAGAACACATCCGCAAAATCTGCATAACATCCTGGCAATCCTGGCAAACTTAGCTGCGAGAGCCTGACTGGAAGGCTCAAGCAACTCCTGAAACAATCACTACCCCAACTAAGAATCTCCCCAGAGACCCAGTCAAATTGAGGGTTATGGGCCCTTAACCATGGTAACCCC
This sequence comes from Pseudophryne corroboree, assembly GCF_028390025.1. Classification (NCBI taxonomy): domain Eukaryota; kingdom Metazoa; phylum Chordata; class Amphibia; order Anura; family Myobatrachidae; genus Pseudophryne; species Pseudophryne corroboree. The sequence continues at coordinate 142,431,351 of NC_086454.1, forward strand.
AAAACCAATGGGGCAAAAGAACAGACAGTCACATAAAAAGACAATTTTTCAGAGTGTGTGGCTCCAATAAACAAAAGGAATTTGGCTGGTGCAGGAGGTAATTTTACCCTGGGACAATGGTTCCCCGTTTAACCCACAGATCTCAATCTCTGATGCCAAAGGTACTGAGGGAACAGAGTGTTCCAGGGCGAATTGGCGGTCCATGAAAACCCCATCGGCCCCACTGTCAACAAAGGCCTCAGTCTTGACAGTTTAACCGAGGATCTCCAAAGTCACCGGAATGAGAAAAGTCTTTTTGGGAAATTCTGACTTCTGGCCTGACAGGATATTTCCCATCACCCTCAGGCCCTGAAGATTTCCGTTTTTTCTGGGCATGATACTACAACATGACCTTTATTCCCACAGTACAAACACAAACCCTGCTGTCTCCTCCGCGTCTTCTCAGGCGAGGAGAGGCGGGTAGCCCCAATCTGCATAGGCTCCTCGGAATATTCCTCAGAGTCTGAGGTTCCCTTGGGAAAAAATGAAACTGCGGTCTCCCTTTCAAGCCTACGCTCTCTCAGCCGTCTATCCACCCGGATGGATAACTGCATGAGCTGATCTAAGCTATCAGGCGAGGGATATTGTACCAGTTGGTCCTTTATCTGGTCAGAAAGGCCCCTTCGGTACTGGTTTCTCAGGGCTGGGTCATTCCACTGGGTATCATGAGCCAACCTCCGAAACTCCGTACTATAAACCTCAGCTGGCCGTCGCCCTTGCTTAAGAACCGTAATCTGAGCCTCGGCTGAAGCCATCTTGTCAGGGTCATCATACAAAATGCCCAGTGCCGTAAAAAAAGCATCAACACTTTTAAGTGACGGACAGTCAGGCTGTAACCCATATGCCCAGACCTGTGGGTCTCCTTGTAGCAAGGAAATCACCATGCCCACCCGCTGAATCTCCGACCCAGAAGACTGGGGCCTAAGCCTGAAATATAGCTTACAGCTCTCCTTGAAACAAAAGAACTGCGAGCGATCTCCAGAAAAACGATCCGGGAGATTTACTTTCGGCTCCTTAACCCCTGAACTTGCCGCTGCTGCTGCGGGCGCTCCGCTAGCGGCCTGCGGGGTGTTCATTTTAATGGACATCTCATTAAATTGTCGAGTCAGGACCTGCACCTGATCGACCACCTGTTGCAAAGTATTTTGAGGGGGATGCTCCATATTCCCACAAAATTTCAACAGGAGTAGGGCTGCTGAATATGTTACGCACACCAGTGCTAACAGGAGTATACCGGTGTATGAACAGAGAGGGAAGCGAAGCAAACGAACTCACAGACAGTATAACATACACAGGAGGTGATGGAATAACTAATAAACACAAAGTGAACGGAGAAGCCCAAAGGCTCAGGAATTGGGTGTCTCCCTAGTGTCAGGAATGCTCAGATGGAATAGAGCGGACAATGAAGCGATGTGTAGTGATTTAACATGTGGAGCACCTGAAATGATGTTGCTAAGAGCAACAGAAAAAAACCCAAAGGGTTACCAACGGGTGTGGGAATAAACTCCATGGTCAGAGATAGAAATATAGACACAAGGAGAGTATCCACAATCCTAACCCCTACTTGCAGGGCACAGGTTCAGCTTACTGCCACTAAACTGATACCTGGACGCCCTGCACAGTGAGGGAGGATTAAGCAAGCAGGTCTGAGAGTACAGCCGCAAACCTGCTGGGTTCACAGAATAGCAAAAGAACCCCAGCAGGTCAAACAACTGACTCCAGTCTCACTGCTAGGTCCGGATTGGCAGAATGAAGTACCGAATCCCAAGGCCTATTCGCAGTAAGCAACAAGTAAATACAAAGTCACACAGTACTAGCTAACTCTCTGGAACTGACTAACAAACAAAGATTCAGCAGCATTTGCCTAGCCTGAGAGGATGGTTTATATAGCAGGTGCTGTTCACGCCCCACTCAGACCTCACAGACTGTGAGCACAAAACCAGCGCCGGATTCCCTGCCGTGCACAGAGCCTGTAACCACTACACAGTAAAAACCTGGACCGGAGTATCAGCTGCGCTCAGGTTACTTCGCTAACACTTGCCTCCCGGTTGCCATGGCGACGTGGCAGCACAGAGCAGGAGATCCTAACACCTATGTAATGGATTTCTCTCGGATCCAGTGCGGTTGGGAAGGGGCACCAGGCAAGGTTGCCCATTATCGCCCCTATTATTTGCGCTGGCTGTAGAACCTCTAGCTCTGGCGCTGCGAGGGCTCCCTTCATTCTCAGGTATTTCAATTTTTGACCAGGAACTTAAAATAAGCTTATTTGCAGATGATATGTTACTCTTTATATCCCGCCCTGAAGTATCCATCCCAGCCATAATGGAAAAAATTTGAGAATTCGGCCTCTTTGCTGGATATAAGGTGAATTCTTTCAAATCTGAATTACTCCCTTTAACTCAGACAGCATTTAATATGTCCTCCCTCCCTCTCCTCTCCCAATTTACTGTTAACAAAACCAAGTTGAAGTATCTTGGGATTTATTTACCGCCCAATTTATCGGATCTGTATAAGACGAACTTTACACCCATACTACAAGCTATTTCTACCCAGCTCCAATCGTGGTCAGCGCTCCCTCTGTCTTTGCTAGGCCGCGCGGCGGTCCTCAAGAGCATTATTTTCCCCAAAATTTCTTATTCGCTCCAGTTATTGCCCCTAAAAATCTCCAGAGCAGATGCTCTTGTTTATGATAAAATGTGCACAAAATTCCTGTGGGCAAATAAAAAACCTAGAATAGCATTAGCTAAACTTAAGTTGCGGAGGGAGGAGGGGGGTCTTGCGATCCCGGATCTGCTTACTTTCTCTAGGGCGGTGGCTTTCAGATATATTACTAGTGATGTGCACCGGAAATTTTTCGGGTTTTGTGTTTTGGTTTTGGGTTCGGTTCCGCGGCCGTGTTTTGGGTTCGAACGCGTTTTGGCAAAACCTCACCGAATTTTTTTTGTCGGATTCGGGTGTGTTTTGGATTCGGGTGTTTTTTTCAAAAAACCCTAAAAAACAGCTTAAATCATAGAATTTGGGGGTCATTTTGATCCAATAGTATTATTAACCTCAATAACCATAATTTCCACTCATTTTCAGTCTATTCTGAACACCTCACACCTCACAATATTATTTTTAGTCCTAAAATTTGCACCGAGGTAGCTGTGTGACTAAGCTAAGCGACCCAAGTGGCCGACACAAACACCTGGCCCATCTAGGAGTGGCACTGCAGTGTCACGCAGGATGGCCCTTCAAAAAAATACTCCCCAAACAGCACATGACGCAAAGAAAAAAAGAGGCGCAATGAGGTAGCTGTGTGACTAAGATAAGCGACCCAAGTGGCCGACACAAACACCTGGCCCATCTAGGAGTGGCACTGCAGTGTCACGCAGGATGGCCCTTCAAAAAAATACTCCCCAAACAGCACATGACGCAAAGAAAAAAAGGAGGCGCACCAAGGTTGCTGTGTGACTAAGATAAGCGACCCAAGTGGCCGACACAAACACCTGGCCCATCTAGGAGTGGCACTGCAGTTTCACGCAGGATGGCCCTTCAAAAAAATACTCCCCAAACAGCACATGACGCAAAGAAAAAAAAGAGGCGCACCAAGGTCGCTGTGTGAATAAGATAAGCGACCCAAGTGGCCGACACAAACACCTGGCCCATCTAGGAGTGGCACTTCAGTGTCACGCAGGATGGCCCTTCAAAAAAATACTCCCCAAACAGCACATGACGCAAAGAAAAAAAAGAGGCGCACCAAGGTCGCTGTGTGACTAAGATAAGCGACCCAAGTGGCCGACACAAACACCTGGCCCATCTAGGAGTGGCACTGCAGTGTCACGCAGGATGGCCCTTCAAAAAAATACTCCCCAAACAGCACATGAAGCAAAGAAAAAAAGAGGTGCACCAAGGTTGCTGTGTGACTAAGATAAGCGACCCAAGTGGCCGACACAAACACCTGGCCCATCTAGGAGTGGCACTGCAGTTTCACGCAGGATGGCCCTTCAAAAAAATACTCCCCAAACAGCACATGACGCAAAGAAAAAAAGAGGCGCACCAAGGTCGCTGTGTGACTAAGATAAGCGACCCAAGTGGCCGACACAAACACCTGGCCCATCTAGGAGTGGCACTGCAGTGTCACGCAGGATGGCCCTTCAAAAAAATACTCCCCAAACAGCACATGACGCAAAGAAAAAAAGAGGCGCACCAAGGTCGCTGTGTGACTAAGATAAGCGACCCAAGTGGCCGACACAAACACCTGGCCCATCTAGGAGTGGCACTGCAGTGTCACGCAGGATGGCCCTTCAAAAAAATACTCCCCAAACAGCACATGACGCAAAGAAAAAAAAGAGGCGCACCAAGGTCGCTGTGTGACTAAGATAAGCGACCCAAGTGGCCGACACAAATACCTGGCCCATCTAGGAGTGGCACTGCAGTGTCACCCCAAACAGCACATGACGCAAAGAAAAAAAGAGGCGCACCAAGGTCGCTGTGTGAATAAGATAAGCGACCCAAGTGGCCGACACAAACACCTGGCCCATCTAGGAGTGGCACTGCAGTGTCACGCAGGATGGCCCTTCAAAAAAATACTCCCCAAACAGCACATGACGCAAAGAAAAATGAAAGAAAAAAGAGGTGCAAGATGGAATTGTCCTTCGGCCCTCCCACCCACCCTTATGTTGTAAAAACAGGACATGCACACTTTAACGAACCCATCATTTCAGCGACAGGGTCTGCCACACGACTGTGACTGAAATGACTGGTTGGTTTGGGCCCCCACCAAAAAAGAAGCAATCAATCTCTCCTTGCACAAACTGGCTCTACGGAGGCAAGATGTCCACCTCATCATCATCGTCCGATTCATCACCCCTTTCACTGTGTACATCCCCCTCCTCACAGATAATTAATTCGTCCCCACTGGAATCCACCATCTCAGGTCCCCGTGTACTTTCTGGAGGCAATTGCTGCTGGTGAATGTCTCCACGGAGGAAATGATTATAATTCATTTTAATGAACATCATCTTCTCCACATTTTCTGGAAGTAACCTCGTACGCCGATTGCTGACAAGGTGAGCGGCGGCACTAAACACTCTTTCGGAGTACACACTGGAGGGAGGGCAACTTAGGTAGAATAAAGCCAGTTTCTGCAAGGGCCTCCAAATTGCCTCTTTTTTCCTGCCAGTATACGTACGGACTGTCTGACGTGCCTACTTGGATGCGGTCACTCATATAATCCTCCACCATTCTTTCAATGGTGACAGAATCATATGCAGTGACAGTAGACGACATGTCAGTAATCGTTGCCAGGTCCTTCAGTCCGGACCAGATGTCAGCACTCGCTCCAGACTGCCCTGCATCACCGCCAGCGGGTGGGCTCGGAATTCGTAGCCTTTTCCTCGCACCCCCAGTTGCGGGAGAATGTGAAGGAGGAGCTGTTGACGGGTCGCGTTCCGCTTGACTTGACAATTTTCTCACCAGCAGGTCTTTGAACCTCTGCAGACTTGTGTCTGCCGGAAAGAGAGATACAACGTAGGTTTTAAATCTAGGATCGAGCACGGTGGCCAAAATGTAGTGCTCTGATTTCAACAGATTGACCACCCGTGAATCCTGGTTAAGCGAATGAAGGGCTCCATCCACAAGTCCCACATGCCTAGCGGAATCGCTCTGTTTTAGCTCCTCCTTCAATGCCTCCAGCTTCTTCTGCAAAAGCCTGATGAGGGGAATGACCTGACTCAGGCTGGCAGTGTCTGAACTGACTTCACGTGTGTCAAGTTCAAAAGGTTGCAGAACCTTGCACAACGTTGAAATCATTCTCCACTGCGCTTGAGACAGGTGCATTCCACCTCCTTTGCCTATATCGTGGGCAGATGTATAGGCTTGAATGGCCTTTTGCTGCTCCTCCATCCTCTGAAGCATATAGAGGGTTGAATTCCACCTCGTTACCACCTCTTGCTTCAGATGATGGCAGGGCAGGTTCAGGTGTTTTTGGTGGTGCTCCAGTCTTCTGTACGCAGAGCCTGTACGCCGAAAGTGGCCCGCAATTCTTCTGGCCACCGACAGCATCTCTTGCACGCCCCTGTCGTTTTTTAAATAATTCTGCACCACCAAATTCAAGGTATGTGCAAAACATGGGACGTGCTGGAATTTGCCCAGATGTAATGCACGCACAATATTGCTGGCGTTGTCCGATGCCACAAATCCCCAGGAGAGTCCAATTGGGGTAAGCCATTCTGCGATGATCTTCCTCAGTTGCCGTAAGAGGTTTACAGCTGTGTGCGTATTCTGGAAAGCGGTGATACAAAGCGTAGCCTGCCTAGGAACGAGTTGGCGTTTGCGAGATGCTGCTACTGGTGCCGCCGCTGCTGTTCTTGCAGCGGGAGGCAATACATCTACCCAGTGGGCTGTCACAGTCATGTAGTCCTGAGTCTGCCCTGCTCCACTTGTCCACATGTCCGTGGTTAAGTGGACATTGGGTACAACTGCATTTTTTTAGGACACTGGTGACTCTTTTTCTGAGGTCTGTGTACATTCTCGGTATCGCCTGCCTAGAGAAATGGAACCTAGATGGTATTTGGTACCGGGGACACAGTACCTCAATCAAGTCTATAGTTGCCTCTGAAGTAACGATGGATACCGGAACCACGTTTCTCACCGCCCAGGCTGCCAAGGCCTCAGTTATCCGCTTTGCAGCAGAATGACTGCTGTGATATTTCATCTTCCTCGCAAAGGACTGTTGGACAGTCAATTGCTTACTGGAAGTAGTACAAGTGGTCTTCCGACTTCCCCTCTGGGATGACGATCGACTCCCAGCAGCAACAACAGCAGCGCCAGCAGCAGTAGGCGTTACACTCAAGGATGCATCGGAGGAATCCCAGGCAGGAGAGGACTCGTCAGACTTGCATGTGACATGGCCTGCAGGACTATTGGCTTTCCTGTCTAAGGAGGAAATTGACACTGAGGGAGTTGGTGGTGTGGTTTGCAGGAGCTTGGTTACAGATTTAGTGGTCAGTGGACTGCTTCCGCTGTCACCCAAAGTTTTTGAACTTGTCACTGACTTATGATGAATGCGCTGCAGGTGACGTATAAGGGAGGATGTTCCAAGGTGGTTAACGTCCTTACCCCTACTTATTACAGCTTGACAAAGGCAACACACGGCTTGACACCTGTTGTCCGCATTTGTTATGAAATAATTCCACACCGAAGAGCTGATTTTTTTTGTATTTATTTTGACCAGGCATGTCAATGGCCATATTCCTCCCACGGACAACAGGTGTCTCCCCGGGTGCCTGACTTAAACAAACCACCTCACCATCAGCATCCTCCTTGTCAATTTCCTCCCCAGCGCCAGCAACACCCATATCCTCATCCTGGTGTACTTCAACACTGACATCTTCAATTTGACTATCAGGAACTGGACTGCGGGTGCTCCTTCCAGCACTTGCAGAGGGCGTGCAAATGGTGGAAGGCGCAAGCTCTTTCCATCCAGTGTTGGGAAGGTCAGGCATCGCAACCGACACAGAGGTAGGTACAGCAGTGGCCTACCGTACTGCTATATATAGTATACTGGTGGACACTGTCAGCAAACTGCTAAACTAGTCTAAAAAAATGCACCACAGGTATACAATGTAGATGGATAGTATACTTAATGGATGACGAGTGACGACACAGAGGTAGGTACAGCCGTGGCCTACCGTACTGCTATATATATAATATATACAGAATAATAATAACGGACCTGGTGGACACTGTCAGCAGACTGCTAAACTAGTATGAAGAAAAAAAAGCCACCACAGGTATACAATGTAGATGGATGGATAGTATAGTATTATTACTTATGGACGACGAGTGACGACACAGAGGTAGGTACAGCCGTGGCCTACCGTACTGCTATATATATAATATACTGTATAATAAATGGACCTGGTGGACACTGTCAGCAGACTGCTAAACTACTAGTATAAAGAAAAAAAGCCACCACAGGAGTGTTTTTCAGGCAGACAAACGTATACTGGACTGGTGGTCACTGTCAGCAAAACTGTGCACTGTACTCCTGCTATAACTGCTCCCCAGTCCCCACAATTAGGCAGTGTGAGCAGTGCACTCAGCACAGATATATCATGCAGCACACTGAGCACAGATATGGTATGGAGCGTTTTTTTCAGGCAGAGAACGGATTAAACTGGTGGTCACACTCACTACTATCAGCAAAACCCTGCACTGTACTCCTAACAGCTGCTCCCCGTCCCCAATCCTCCCCACAATTATAACAATGTCACTCTTAGTCTTTTCTATTATGACTATAACGGAGAGGACGCCAGCCACGTCCTCTCCCTATCAATCTCAATGCACGTGTGAAAATGGCGGCGATGCGCGGCTGCTTATATAGAATCCGAAATCTTGCGAGAATCCGACAGCGGAATGATGACGTTCGGGCACGCTCGGTTTACCCGAGCCACACGGGAGAATCCGAGCACGGCTCGGACCCGTGTAAAAAGGCTGAAGTTCGGGGGGGTTCGGTTTCCGAGAAACCGAACCCGCTCATCACTATTAATGACTGGCTTACGGCAAAAACCACATACACGAATTACCACATTGAGCAGGCTTTAGTGTCACCCTATGACTTGAAGGCCTTGTTACACACTCCGCTCACCCTGCTCCCCTCACAACCGAAAACTAATCTTTTATTTTGGGACGCTTATATTGCCTGGAAAGTAATATATAAAGCACTAATATATAAAGCACTGCACAGGAATTTTGGCCGTTCTGATTTTATACCTATCTGTGGGAATCCTTGTTTTACCCCTCCCTTGGAGAATGCAAAATTCGAAGTGTGGCGAACTAAGGGAATCAGTTGCATCAGAGATGTTTTTGATCCTGGAGGTTTGGTGTATTCTTTTTCTGGGCTGGTGGAGAGGTATGGTGTGCATAGATCGGAGTTCTTCATGTATCTCCAAGTTAGGCATTATATACAATCCCTACCCGACGCATTGCTCCACCCCGTTAGTTCTGACTCCCTCACCTCCCTACTCACTCGAACTACTAAGCTACCCTATAAAACAAAATGGCTATATTGGGACCTTCTTCCTAGTGTTGTAGATAAGTTATGGAGTCAGCTGTTCGAAAAATGGAAGGTAGACCTCTCTATGCAAGGGTCCCTAACTGATTTTTTCCGCCCTCTACCCGGTATTTTTAAAGCTCTACACTCTTCGAACCTACAGGAGATTCATGTAAAATTTCTAAACCGAGCATATATATCCCCTAGTCAGAAGAGTCATATGGTGCCCTTGGATTCCGGATGTCTTAAATGCAGAGCACCTCATGCAACCCTGATGCATGTATTTTGGGGCTGCCCCAAGATACAAAGATTTTGGAATAAAATTTTATGGTATTTAAACAGTAAATTTGGGTTGCATCTCCCCTTATCACCTAAGGCACTGCTGGGATTACATCTCTCTTATGGGGATTTACCGGCTGAGACCCTCCCCTTACGTCCCTTCCTCTACGTGTTTCTCACACTGGCAAAGAAGGCTATTCTGACGCAATGGATCCATAGATCCCCCCCCCCAGACTAGAACAACTTCCGTGTATGATGAAGTCGACTATGTATTATGATAGACAATCTGCCCTATACGATGTGGACAAGCATGCTCATTTGTTCTATAAGAAGTGGGGACCGTTTATTGAAGTTCTGGATCCCATGCTTAGGTCTCATCCTTAAATTTTTTGACTCGCTGAAAAGAACGACCCTGAGAGAGATATGCACCCTCCCACAACCCACTATATAAGACCCTAGCTGGATTGATATATTTTGTGATTTTCGTTAACCTTAACACCACTAGAGCTCCAACTCGATGGAGCTATTGGCCATGGCGCGCTCTGTAATGTAGCCTTCCTGATGGGAAATGTGTAGCCTGATTCAATGTTTGCGTATCCCCCCCCCCCCCCCCCTTGTCTCTGTCTTGTCGTTTGAATGTCTTGTTTATTAAGTATTGGATGTGTATATTGTATTATTTCTCCAATTCTGGGAGTATTATGTGGCTACAAATGATAATGCTATGGAGAATGTACCTTTTCAAAGTGTGTGTTTATTATTGAAAAATGTGAATAAATACATTTTCAAAAAAACAATAAACAAATTCTGAGTCAGCTATCCATGTACATAGCCAAGTTGCTCTGCGAGCTGCTACTGCTAAAGCTGATGCTTGAGAGGCAATTGTACCCATATCCAAGGCTGCTCCTTCCTTTAATATGTGCAATATGGGATTTTTGCTCTCTAGATGCCAATGAAAGATCATCCTCCAATGTATTAGCCCAGGATGCCACTGCTTTTGCCATACAGGCTGAAGCCATGGCTGGTCTTACGATTGCTCCAGACAAAGAGAAAATTGTTTTTAAAAAAAAAACATCTATTTTCCTATTCGTGACATCATTTAATGATGTTGAAGGCAGAGGTAATGTAGATTTTCGCACAAATCGAATGACATGCGTATCTACTTTGGGAGCCACCTGTTATGCACACCAGTGCCTGCAGGAAAGTACTGGTGTCAGGACTGTTATGCACTCCAGTGCCTGCAGGAATGTACTGGTGTTTGAACTGTTATGCAAAACAAATGGACTCACAGACAGACTAGGGAATATGACATAACGTACACAGAAGGTGGTAGGGTAACAAAATACACACAACGTGAACAGAGAAGCCCAGAGGCTAAGGAACTGGGTATCTCCCTTGTATTAGAACTGCTCAGATGTGAAAAGCAAGATGTTGTGTTTTAATACATAGAAAACCCGAAATGCTGTTGCTAAGGGCAACAGCAAAACCCTAAAGGGTTACCAACGGGTGTGGCAGTAAACTCCTTGGTCAGAGATGGAATGATAGACACAAGGAGATTCTCCACAATCCTAATTCTCACTTGCAGTGCACAGGTTCGGTTTACTGCCACTAAACTGACCCCTGATACCTAGCACAGTGAGACAGGATTAGACAGGCAAGTCTTAGAATACAGCCGCAAACTTGCTAAGTTCACAGAGTAGTAACAGAAATCCAGCAAGCTAAACGACTGACTCCAGTCTTACTGCTAGGTCTGGATTGGCAGAGTGTAATACCAAATCCCCAGGCCTATTTGCAGTAAGCAACAAACAAATACAAAGCTACACAGTACTGGCTAACTTTCAGAAACTGACTAACCAACAAAGATTCAGCAGCATCTGCTTACCCTGAAAAGAGGCCTTATAAAGCAGGTGCTGTCCACGCCCCACTCAGACCTCACAGACTGTGAGCACAAAAACCAGCACCGGATCCCCTGCCATGCACAGAGCCTATAACCACTGCACAACAAAAGACCCGAACCGGAGTATCAGCTGCGCTCAGGTTACTCCGCTAGCACTTGTCTCCCGGTTGCCATGACGACGTGGCAGCACAGGGCAGGAGACCCTAACAGTACCCCCCCTCTGACGAGGGGTCAAAGAACCCCTACCACCGGGTTTATCGGGGAACTGCGAGAAGAAAGAGCGTATCAGTCTGGGGGCATGAAGATCACAACTGCGCACCCACGACCGCTCCTCCGGGCCATACCCCTTCCCGTGCACCAAAAATGACAGCCGACCCCGAACCACCTTGGAGTCAAGAATCCTTTCAACAACAAACTCCCTCTGGCCACGTATCAGAAGAGGGGAAGGTCTTCCACTGGAAGAAGGATTACTAATCGCCCGTTTTAAAAGGGAACAATGAAATGTTTTATTGATACCCAAAGAACGGGGCAGATCTAACTGAAATGCCACCGGATTGATAACCCTGGTGATCTTATAAGGGCCGATGAACCGGGGGCCTAACTTATGAGATGGCTGTCTCAACTTCAAATTCTTGGTAGACAACCAGACGAAGTCTCCTAATTTGAAGCTGCAGGGTCTTTTCCGCTTATCAAAAACCCTTTTGGTCACTAATGACACAGACACAAGGGCTTTCTTCACTTTCTGCCAAATACCTCTAAGGACCGAAACCACAGAGGAACCACCAGGCGTGGAGTCCAGGGGGTCAAAAGAATTGGCCTTAGGATGATGCCCATACACACAAAGGAAGGGAGAGATCCCTGTAGCAGAGTGAGCCGCGTTGTTATAGGCAAACTCCGCCATGGACAGATGAGCAACCCAGTCAGTCTGACACTTGGAGACATAACACCTGAGGAACTGCTCCAAGGACTGGTTCACCCTTTCAGTCTGCCCATTAGACTGCGGATGGTAGCCCGATGACAAGCTGACAGAAATCTGGAGATCGGAACAAAATGCCCTCCAGAATTTGGCCACAAACTGGGATCCGCGGTCAGAGACCACATCAAGTGGCAACCCGTGGAGACGCACAACATGCAGCATAAATAATTCAGACAGGCGTATGGCCGATGGCAGCCCAACCAGTGGAACGAAGTGCGCCATCTTCGAAAACCTGTCAACGACAACCCAGATGACTGTCATCCCCGAGGATTTGGGCAAGTCCACCACAAAATCCATTGAAATGTGGGTCCATGGCTTAGATGGGATAGAGAGTGGATGTAGTGGGCCAACAGGAACCCCTCTAGGAGTCTTATTTCGGGCACAGATGTCACATGCCCGAACCCACTGATCCACATCCTTAGCCACCGAGGGCCACCACACCGCCCTAGATAGCAACTCCCGAGTTCTGGCAATACCCGGGTGACCTGCAGACTTCTTGGCATGGAATTCCAGGAACACTCGCTGTCTTAACCTAGGAGGCACAAACAAAAGACCTATCGGAAGGTCTGGAGGAGCCTGCTCCTGTGCTCTAAGGACTAATGATAAGAGGTCCTGGGTAATGCCCACTTTAATACATGATGGGGAAACAATGGGCAACGGCTCCTCGGTGGTCTCCTGGATTGGAGCAAAACTCAGCGAGAGCGCATCAGCCTTGATGTTTTTTGACCCAGGGCGATATGTTATAAAAAAATTAAAGCGAGCAAAAAACAAAGCCCATCGTGCCTGCCTGGCATTGAGACGCTTCGCTGACTCTAAATATGCCAGATTCTTATGGTCAGTGAGAATTGAGACCACAAACTTAGCCCCCTCAAGCCAGTGTCTCCACTCCTCGAGTGCATCCTTAATAGCCAACAATTCCCGGTTACCCACGTCATAATTCATCTCGGCAGGCGAAAATTTACGGGAAAAGTAAGCACAGGGATGAAGGCGATTATCTGACACTCCCATCTGAGAAAGCACTGCCCCAATACCCATCTCAGAGGCATCCACCTCCACCACAAAAGGACGCTCTGGATCTGGGTGTTGCAGCACCTTGGCCGAAACAAATGCCCTTTTGAGACGGGCAAAAGCCGCTTTAGCCTCACAAGACCAGTGAGCAACATCCGCCCCTTTCTTAGTGAGTGCCACCAAGGGCGCCACTATAGACGAAAATCCAGCGATAAATAGTCTATAAAAATTCGCAAAGCCCAGGAAACGCTGAAGCGCCTTCAAACTAGTGGGCTGCACCCAATCCAGGACTGCCTGTACCTTGGAACCCTCCATTTGGAAACCTTCTGGGGAGATAATATATCCTAGAAATGCGATTTGCTGAACTTCAAATTCGCACTTCTCCAGCTTCGCCCCAAGCCGGTGGTCTCTGAGTTTCTGGAGGACTAAGCGTACATGCTTCCGATGTTCCTCCAGGGAATGGGAGAAGATTAGGATGTCATCTAAGTATACAACTAAGAATCTATCCAAATATTCCCTGAGCACATCATTCATGAAATCCTGGAAGACTGCCGGGGCATTACAGAGCCCAAAAGGCATCACCAAATATTCATAATGCCCCGAGTGGGTATTAAAGGCAGTCTTCCATTCATCCCCCTCTCTTATTCGGATTAGATTGTACGCACCGCGTAGGTCAATCTTAGAAAAAATGGTGGCAGTACGAAGCTGGTCAAACAAGACCGAAATGAGAGGCAGTGGGTATGAGTTTTTAATCGTGATACGGTTCAATTCCCTGAAGTCGATGCAGGGTCGCAACGAACCGTCCTTTTTACCCACGAAGAAGAACCCCGACCCAACTGGAGACTGTGAAGGTCTGATAAATCCCTTAGCCAAGTTCTCCTGAATGTACTCTGCCATAGCCTGAGTCTCAGGACGTGACAGGGAGTACAACCTGCTCTTGGGAAGCTTAGCATTTGGCAACAAATCAATGGCACAGTCATAGGAGCGATGGGGAGGTAGTACCTCTGCAACTTTTTTGGAGAACACGTCCGCAAAATCTGCATAACACCCTGGCAATCCTGGCAAACTTAGCTGCGAGAACCTGACTGGAAGGCTCAAGCAACTCCTGAAACAATCAGTACTCCAACTAAGAATCTCCCCAGAGACCCAGTCAAATTGAGGATTGTGGGCCCTTAACCAGGGTAACCCCAACACCAATGGGGCAAAAGTACAGACAGTCACATAAAAGGACAATTTTTCAGAGTGTGTGGCTCCAATAAACAAAGAAATCTGGCTAGTGCAAGAGGTAATTTTACCTTGGGATAATGGTTCCCCGTTTAACCCACAAATCTCAATTTCCGATGCCAAGGGTACTAAGGGAACAGAGTGTTTCAGGGCGAATTGGCGGTCCATAAAAACCCCGTCGGCCCCACTGTCCACAAAGGCCTCAGTCTTGACAGTTTGACCGAGGATCTTCAAGGTCACCGGAATGATAAAAGTCTTCTTGGGAAATTCTGACTTCTGGCCTGACAGGATATTTCCCATCACCCTCAGGCCCTGAAGTTTTCCGGCTTTTCTGGGCATGATACTACCACATGACCTTTATTCCCACAGTACAAACACAACCCCTGCTGTCTCCTCCGCATCTTCTCACGCGAGGAGAGGCGGGTAGCCCCAATCTGCATAGGCTCCTCGGAAAATTCCTCAGAGTCTGAGGTTCCCTTGGGAAGGAAGGAAATCTCAGTCTCCCTTTCAAGCCTACGCTCTCTCAGCCGTCTATCCACCCGGATGGATAACTGCATGAGCTGATCCAAGCTATCAGGCAAGGGATGTTGTACCAGTTGGTCCTTTATCTGGTTAGAAAGACCTCTTCGGTACTGGTGTCTCAGGGCTGGGTCATTCCACTGGGTATCATGGGCCAACCTCCGAAACTCCGTACAGTAAACCTCAACTGGCCTTCGCCCTTGCTTAAGGATCGAAATCTGAGCCTCGGCTGAGGCCGTCTTGTCAGGGTCATCATACAACATGCCCAGTGCCGTAAAAAAAGCATCAACACTTTTAAGCGACGGACAGTCAGGCTGCAACCCATATGCCCAGACCTGTGGGTCTCCTTGTAGCAAGGAAATCACTATGCCCACCCGCTGAATCTCCGACCCAGAAGACTGAGGCCTAAGCCGGAAGTATAGCTTGCAGCTCTCCTTGAAACAAAAGAACTGCGAGCGATCTCCAGAAAAACGATCCGGGAGATTTACTTTCGGCTCCTTAACCCCTGCAGGTGCTGCTGCTGCGGGAGCTCCGCCAGCAGCCTGGGAGGTGTGCATTTTAATGGACAAATCATTCAATTTTTGAGTCAGGACCTGCACCTGATCAACCACCTGTTGCAACGTATTTTGAGGGGTATGCTCCATATTCCCACAAAATTTCAACAGGAGTATTGGGCTGCTGAATATGTTATGCACACCAGTGCCTGCAGGAAAGTACTGGTGTCAGGACTGTTATGCACTCCAGTGCCTGCAGGAATGTACTGGTGTTTGAACTGTTATGCAAAACAAATGGACTCACAGACAGACTAGGGAATATGACATAACGTACACAGAAGGTGGTAGGGTAACAAAATACACACAACGTGAACAGAGAAGCCCAGAGGCTAAGGAACTGGGTATCTCCCTTGTATTAGAACTGCTCAGATGTGAAAAGCAAGATGTTGTGTTTTAATACATAGAAAACCCGAAATGCTGTTGCTAAGGGCAACAGCAAAACCCTAAAGGGTTACCAACGGGTGTGGCAGTAAACTCCTTGGTCAGAGATGGAATGATAGACACAAGGAGATTCTCCACAATCCTAATTCTCACTTGCAGTGCACAGGTTTGGTTTACTGCCACTAAACTGACCCCTGACACCTAGCACAGTGAGACAGGATTAGACAGGCAAGTCTTAGAATACAGCCGCAAACTTGCTAAGTTCACAGAGTAGTAACAGAAATCCAGCAAGCTAAACGACTGACTCCAGTCTTACTGCTAGGTCTGGATTGGCAGAGTGTAATACCAAATCCCCAGGCCTATTTGCAGTAAGCAACAAACAAATACAAAGCTACACAGTACTGGCTAACTTTCAGAAACTGACTAACCAACAAAGATTCAGCAGCATCTGCTTACCCTGAAAAGAGGCCTTATAAAGCAGGTGCTGTCCACGCCCCACTCAGACCTCACAGACTGTGAGCACAAAAACCAGCACCGGATCCCCTGCCATGCACAGAGCCTATAACCACTGCACAACAAAAGACCCGAACCGGAGTATCAGCTGCGCTCAGGTTACTCCGCTAGCACTTGTCTCCCGGTTGCCATGACGACGTGGCAGCACAGGGCAGGAGACCCTAACACCACCTTCCTTTTTAAACAGTCCCCAACCAGAAGAGGATAATTGGAATTCCATTTCTTTGGAATTCTAAACTTCTTACTGAGTGTAACCCAAGCCTCTTGCATAATTTCTGTCAGCTGTTCTGACCCAGGAAACTCAGCCCTAACTGTTTTGGGACGTTTAAATACAGGTGCCTTAGATTTTAACATAGGCTCTGCTGGTTCCTCTAAGGATAGAATGGCTTTAATAGCACAAACTAGCTCAGGTATGTCCACCGAGCTGAGGCCTGTTTCTCACTGCGCTCGCCACGCAGTGGGAATAGCCCTGTCACAGCTGTTGGCATCCTGCCTTTCCCAATATGAAGTCTGTGAACGCTAGAGATCCATACTAGTTAAAAACACTCAGGACAGGTGGAAGGGTGCCAATCCAAGCTGAAGGAGTCTCCAACTTTAAGTGTACTACAGTATGTAAACAATATAGAGTATATGGGGGAGGTTTTAGGCTACGTATCATCATGATCGGTCGTCTGAGGGGCTGTGGGTGAGTCTCCGCAGAAGGTATGCCCTGCACTGCTTTCAGCCAGTCGGCAGTGACAGGCGTACGTGCCTCAATAGCGACCATTTAGAACATTGCGGCACATGTGTACTGTGTACCGTGATAGATTTTTTCATAGCTAAGTATTATTAATTAGTACTTATTTGCACTAACATCTATGAAAGTAGGTCAAAGAGTTATACAATTTTTTTTAACCTGTTCATTTTCACCGACTTCCTCCCAAGCAGAGCCGGGTACTGCAGTTAGTATAATATAATGTTATTGAGCTGTGAATGTAAGGTGAAAGAAAAGATAAACCAAAGGCATAGATCTATATCAAGTAAGACTTTGGGCGGGATGTACTAAGCATCCCATCCGGAATGCAGTAGATCCCGCCACTTACATATGCGATTAGTTTTGCAAAGGAATGCATCGTATTCTGGAGCTTGGTACATATAGGGGGTAATTCCAAGTTGATCGCAGCAGAAATTTAGTTAGCAATTGGGCAAAACTATGTGCACTGCAGGGGAGGCAGATTTAACATGTGCAGAGAGAGTTAGATTTGGGTGGGGTGTGTTCAATCTGCAATCTAATTTGCAGTGTAAAAATAAAGCAGCCAGTATTTACCCTGCACAGAAATAAAATAACCCACCCAAATCTAACTCTCTCTGCACATGTAATATCTGCCTCCCCTGCAGTGCACATGGTTTTGCCCAATTGCTAACTAAATTCCTGCTGCGATCAACTTGGAATTACCCCCATAGTAAATACGATCAAAGTCCTAAAATGGATGTTTTGGGATTTTGCCTGCATTTTCCCTTTAGTAGATCCCACCCTTTATATATGGTGCTTCTCCTGTCACTCTTACCATCTCCCTGCCCTCTGCTCAGACTTGGATTTATTGTTATATTCATATACCCCTACTAACTTCATAATATCTCACCTGTTAAATGTACAATCTCTCCATTTCCAACATATATACCCCAGTGTTGGTAAGCGAAGCGTTGAAATTCAATCAAGTCCCCTGGCTTTGGATTAGGACCCTGTGAAAGATTCAAAAGATAACAAAATACATTAATACCCCTTTCCCACTACTGAGCACGGGTCGCAGCCGGAAGCCTGACACGGGTGCTACCCGGCTGCGGCCCGTGCTCAGCCCCCTTTCCCACTGCGCTCACCAACCCGGCATATTGCCAGGTTGGTGACACTGCTAGTGACGCGGCAGGGGCGGCGCCGGGAGATCACATGATCTCCCAGCGCCGCCCTTCCATACAGTGTAAACAGGAGCAGTGTCGCATCGACACGGCTTCCGTTTACACTACAACCCTACCCGGATCATTCCCGTGTCCTACCCAGGTAGTTATCCGATCCGGGTTTTTGCGGGGGGACCCTTTTCCACTAGCAAAAAACACGTGTAAATGCACGCCCCCGTGCATTTACCCGTGTTTTTTGAGCTAGTGGAAAAGTTGTATAAGATGCAAAATACATATACACATTACAATCGCTTCACTGTGAATACCACAGAGAGCTCCAAAATGGCTGCAAACTTTAGGACTGTGAGGCTGTCCGATGCCTTATAGGGAAAGAGAAGGATATCTAAGGGGGGATAGTAAAGGTATGGGAACATTATTACATTAAATGAGTCCTATCTCTCTGGTAAACACTAGACACTTAAGCCAGGTGACCTCCCCTAGTTAGCAATCAGTGCTATATTACTGATTGCTAATTAAGGGAGATGACAGTGCATACACACTGAACGATATCGTTCAGTGACGTCATCCCCTGCACTCCCCGACCGTTCTGCTCAACAATATAGGGTTAATTCAGATTGGATCGCATGCGCCTGCACTATCTGCGGGGGGGGAAGGGGGGCCCAGAAAATGCTATCGCCTCTGCCTGTCAATCAGGCAGAGGCAGTCATGGGGCGGGGGCGGCAATGATCCGTTTCCAGGGTGGATTCAGTGTGTTGCAGCAGGGACCTGCAGTCAGGAGAGGCAGTGCTTCCTCTGTCATTAATGATTAAAATAATGTAAAGAAGATATTTATGACACATATTCTGTGTCATAACTATCTGCTTTAGCCTTTACATTATTTTAATCTTTTTTGCTTGCGAAAAAAACTGTCTGTAATGTGTTTCGAAGACACTGCTGCCAGTGCCTCCCACTATCAATGTGAAATGGCCGGAAGCGGGGGGCGGGGCTAAGCTTTGGGCAATGAAAGCCCATTAAAAAAATCAGCAGAAGCTGCATTTACTATAAGTGCCTCTTTGACATGGGGCTTGCTTTCAGCCTAAATGAAAGCACGCCCCTGTCACTAACACTAATGTCATTGGCCAGTTGTGAATTAAGGGGATGGAGGAGGAGGGGGGGGGGGGGGGGGACGACACCTGCCCGTGTTCTCCTGCTGGGCCTGCCAAGAGGCACAGAGAGAAGGGTGGGAAGCTCAGAGGCACAGAGTGAAGTGGGGAGAATGAGAGACAAAGTGAGGGGTATTGCGAGAGATTCAGGTGGGAGATGATGGTGTGGCTGAGAGACGACGCAGGGAGGAGATGATGGTGTGGCTGAGAGACGATGCAGGGCGGAGATGATATTGTGGCTGAGAGATGCAGGGAAGGGGTAATGGTGTGGCTGATAGATGCAGAGGGAAGGAGGTGACACAAGTCTGGTTAAACCTTTGTTGTATGATGATCACATTGGTTATATTCCTACACAAACAGGCATCTTCCGGATCATGTGATCTACTACATTAATAGTGATTACCGACTGAAGACACTGTCTGCCCA
This sequence comes from Pseudophryne corroboree, assembly GCF_028390025.1. Lineage (NCBI taxonomy): Eukaryota > Metazoa > Chordata > Amphibia > Anura > Myobatrachidae > Pseudophryne > Pseudophryne corroboree. The sequence continues at coordinate 142,451,236 of NC_086454.1, forward strand.
GGAAGGATACATTTCTTCAGAGGATCCCCGTTATGAGAAACCAGGTAAGGTGCATATTGAATAGAAAAGAATGCCAATAGGCGGTGCTAGACACACCCAGTAGGTGGTGCTAGACATGCCCGATAGGTGTTGCTAGACATGCCCAGTAGGAAGGTGGTACTAGACACGCCTCTACGACCGTGCACCCTCTAATAAAATGTGCTGCGCACGCCTATGTGCGGCGGGGGAGAGTGGCGGGTACTTTACTTTGCAAAGGGCTGAGCTCACCCATGCTTTATCAGGGACCCAAGGCTCAGGGCTGTACTCCTTATGTTGTATTCTATACTGCTGGTAGAGTAGGTCAGTAATGTGCTCTCCCTGGCGTCACCCTCTTCCTGTCACCCACAGCCGTCACCGACTGCTGTCACTCTCTCCCTGTCGTCACCCTCTCTCCGTTACCCACAGCTGGCACAGACTGCTCTACCCTCTCACTGTCACCCTCCACCTGGCGTCAATCTCTCCCTGTCAACCTCTCCTTGTCACCCTCTCCCCATTGCCCACAGCTGGCACCGACTGCTGTCACCCTCTACCTGGTGTCACCCTCTCTCCATCACCCACAGCTGGCGCAAACTGCAGTCATCCTCTCCCCCTCTTCCTGTCACCCTCTCCCTGTGATCCACAGCTGGCACAGACTGCCGTGACCCTCTCCCTGTGACCCTCTTGCTGTCACCAGCTCCCTGGCATCATCCTCTCCCTGGCGTCACCCACTGCTGTCACCCTCTCCCTGTTACAAACTGCAGTCATCCTTTCCCTGGCGTCACCCACTGCTATCACCCTCTCACTAGCAACACCCTCTCCCTGTCACCCTCTCCCTATCATCACCCACTGCTGTCACCCACTTCTTCTCCCTGGAATCGCGCACTGCCTTTCTTTGTCTCCCACTGACCCAGGGACAGTGGTGGTAGCAGGCATTGGCTTGGGTGCGGTGGCGGGCATCGGTGGGACACAGCAGACATTATGGCTGCAGTGCCTCACCAGCCACTGAGCTCACCGCACGCCACTGTGTTGCAGGGGCATGCGGCGTGAACAGGGGTTGGAGGAAGACGAACGGGGGTGTGATCACAGCGGCTGTGTGATGTCACACGCAGCCACCGCGATCGAGAAGAACGTAGCGGGCCTCCTGCGCTGGCAGGTGGCTTCACTAATTTTTATGATGAAGCAGAAATTGTGAGGCAATCGCAATTTCTGCTTCATCAAAGGGGGGAGGCGGCGGTCAGCATGCTGGGCGGCCTTGCCCTGAGATGGGAAAAGGATTGCAAATTCTGCTAATTAGGCCCATACTGAATTAGGCCCATAGATAAGTTGCATGCTGGTAGATCATGGAAGAACGAGAACTACCCGCGAGTACCCGCATCGGTCATCCATACACACTGGATGATATGAACGATAGATCTTGCAAAAAAGATCGTTGTCGTTCATATCGTCCTGTGTAGTCACAGGACGATATGTGCATGAGGCTTTATGGTGAGATTCCACATATTTCAGAAACTGCTACATTACATGTGCATATAGGAAGAGAAATTCCAAATTCATATAGCAGTATTAGGGCTAGATTTCTCAAAGTTTGGAGAGAGATAAAGAGGAAGATGCAGTCACTCATAGGTTTCTACGGAGTATTTTCAATTAGTGCTGAATTTTCCGACAGTCGGAAAATCTGCACTAATTCGACCGGTGTGTATTCAATAGCGGGCGTTTTGTAGCCAAGGGGGTGATTCAGACCTCATCGCTGTGCTGCAAATTTTGTTGTCCTGCGATCAGATAGTCGCCGCCCAGGGGGGAGTGTAAATGCGCCCGGTGCAAGTGTGCGATCGCATGTGTACACCATGCGAAAATGTCCCTCAGTCAGCGGACAGCTGCAAATCCATTCGCAACTCTGTGAATGATTTCTACCACTGTGTGCAGTGTGTGCGCAGCACAGGACTTACTCCTACAGTGCGAAATAAAATGGCTGATCGGGGCCGCAGCTGACATCACACCCTCACAGAAAACGCTTGGGAATGCCTGCGTTTTTCTAGGCACTCCCTGAAAACGATCAGTTGCCACCCACAAACGGCCTCTTCCTGTGAATCAGCTTGCGAATGGCTGTGCGATGGAAATTTTCGCACCAGCTTGTCGCTGTTTGGCGACACGCGTGCGCATTGTGGTGCATACTCGTGCAGTCATGCGAAAATCGGCCGTTGTGCGAAAATGTGTCGCAAGGTTGAATGGTAGATCGAACGATCAGCCTGTTACGACACATTTCAGAGAATTTCAGCATCCATTATCAAAATTGACCTACATGATTATTGATCCAAGTACCCATGTTCAACAGAGGTGGAGACCGTACAAAGGTATTACTGCGTTTAGAAGCATCCTGGATATTTCATCTGAATACTGTTGCACCAAATGGACTTAATGGGCGGGATTCAATTCTTTTCACCACTTTTCACACCCTTTCTGTTTCTGCCCTCAGGGGGGGTAGTCTTCTGTATGCCGAATGTCGGGATCCCGGCGCACAGTATACCGGCGCCGGAATCCCGACACCCGGCATACCGACAACTATTCTCCCTCGTGGGGGTCCACGACCCCCCTGGAGGGAGAATAAAATAGTGTGGCGCGCGCCACCGTGCCCGCAGCGCGGCGAGCGCAGCGAGCCCGCAAGGGGCTCCTTTGCGCTCGCCACGCTGTCGGTATGCCGGCGGTCGGGCTCCCGGCGCCGGTATGCTGGGAGCCCGAGCGCCGGCATACCGTACGACACCCCTCAGGGGCGTGGTATCATTATTTCAGCTCGCTACCCCCGGAGTAGGGAGGGACCCAACCCTTTACACAGCTGAACCTGATCACTATGGGAGCAATATGCGCAATAACGGAGATCATTTTAGAAAGGAAATTGGGCGTGATATGTCATTTGAATCTCACCCAATGAATGCATTTCATGGAATTTCCTGATATGAGTTGGTTGCCGTTACCATTTACCATCGATGCTTTCTCATACGTCCTAGAGGATGCTGGGGATGCTTCAAGAACCATGGGGTATAGACGGGATCCGCAGGAGACGTGGGCACACTATAAGACTTTGAATGGGTGTGAACTGGCTCCTCCCTCTATGCCCCTCCTCCAGACTCCAGTTAGATTATGTGCCCAGTGAGACTGGATGCACACTGAGGAGCTCTCCAGAGTTTCTCAGAAAAATACTTAGTTTTGTTATTTTCAGGGAGACCTGCTGGCTACAGGCTCCCTGCATCATGGGAGTGAGGGGAGAGAAGCAGACCTACTTCTTAAGAGTTCAAGGGCTCTGCTTCTTAGGCTACTGGACACCATTAGCTCCAGAGGGTTCGATCACTACGGTACGCCTAGCTGCTTGTTCCCGGAGCCGCGCCGTCGCCCCCTCACAAAGCCGGAAGATAGAAGCCGGGTGAGTATGAGAAGACAGAAGACTTCAGTGACGGCAGAAGAGGTACCGCGCAGCGGCCGCGCTGTGCGCCATGCTCCCACACATATCACAGCACTGCACGGCGCAGGGGGGGCGCCCTGGGAAGCATGAGACCTCAGATCAGACTGGCATGAGTAGTAACAGTGCTTCGGGCACTAGTTAAGGCACCCCCGCCAGTATAATCAGAAATTTGAGCGGGACTGAAGCGCGCCATGTAGGGGGCGTGGCTTAGCCGCACAGCTCTGACCAGCGCCATTTCTCTCTCCTCAGAAGCTGCAGAGACGCTGACCCTGTCCTCCGCACTGCTGTACAAGTAACAGGGTGAAAAACGGAGGTGCTGATTGATTTATATAAAAAGCGCTAACAGGTCTGGGCAGTCACTTTACTGGCCTCAGTACCGGGATAGGCGCTGGGTGTGAGCTGGCAGAACTCTCTCTGTGTCCTTCTTGCAGGCTTTATTGTGGATCTGTCTCCTATAGCCCCAGTGTGGTTGTGGGTGTCGGTACGTGTGTGTCGACATGTCTGAGGCTGAATGCTTTTCCCAGGAGGAGGCTGGAGTGGGGACAGAAAATACTGTGAGTGACCGTGTCGGCACCGCCGACGGATGATTGGGTGAATATGTTGAGTATTTTAAATGCAAACGTGACAAAATTGACTAAGAGATTTGATAAATCTGAGTTTAAGAACCAATCATGGGGAAAATCCATGGAAGATGCTTTGTCACAGACCCAGACCCCTTCGGGGTCACAGAAACGTGCATTTGCCCAGATAGTAGATACAGATACCGACACGGACTCTGATTCCAGTGTCGACTATAGTGATGCCAGTTTACATCCAAAACTGGCTAAGAGTATTCAGTACATGATTGTGGCGATAAAAGACGTACTACATATCACTGAGGACCCTGCTGTCCCTGATACTAGAGTCTGTATGTATAAAGGAAAGAAACCTGGGTAACGTTTCCTCCCTCTCATGAACTGAACACACTTTTTGAAAAGGCTTGGGAAAATCCTGACAAAAAGATTCAGGTTCCCAAAAGAATTCCAGTGGCATATTCGTTCCCCTCTGGGGACAGGGAAAGGTGGGAGTCAATCCCCACGGTAGACAAGGCTTTATCGCGTCTATCCAAAAAGGTGGCGCTTCCGTCCCCTGACACGGCAGCCCTAAAGGATCCTGCGGATCGTAAGCAGGAAAATACACTAAAATCCATTTATGTCACTACAGGGTCGCTACTCAGGACTGCCGTTGCTGTGGCATGGTTGAGTAGCGCTATTGAAAAGTGGGCAGATAACTTGTCATCTGAGGTAGATACCCTAGACAGGGATAGTGTGCTTTTGACTCTGGGTCACATCAGGGACGCTGCAGCATATTTAAAAGAAGCTGTAAGGGATATTGGCCTTTTGGGGTCAAGGGCCAATGCCATGGCGGTCTCAGCAAGGAGAGCGTTGTGGATACATCAATGGAATGCTAATGCTGACCCTAAGAAGGCGATGGAGTCTCTACCGTTTAACGGTAGGGTCTTGTTTGGCGATGGCCTCACTGACCTGGTGTCTACGGCTACCGCGGGTAAGTCTTCATTTTTACCTTATGTCCCTGCACAGCAGAAGAAATAGACTCACTATCAGATGCAGTCCTTTTGGCCCAATAAATTCAAAAAAGGACGTGGGTCCTCCTTCCTTGCTGCAAGGGGGAGAGGACGGGGGAAAAGGTCACAGGCTGTGGCAAGTTCCCAGGAGCAGAAGTCCTCTCCGGCTTCTACCAAATCCACCGCATGACGCTGGGACTCCTCTGCAGGAGTCCGCACCAGTGGGGGCACGTCTCAAACTCTTCAGTCAGGTCTGGGTGCACTCGGACCTGGATCCTTGGATAGTAGACATAGTAACCCAGGGGTACAAGTTAGAGTTTTAAGACGTGCCCCCTCACCGATTTTTCAAATCGGCCTTGCCAGCTTCTCTTCCAGAAAGGGAGATAGTAAGTGCTGCGATACTAAAGTTGTGTCAAAATCAATTGATTGTCACGGTACCCCCGTCTCAACAGGGGGAAGGTTTTTATTCAAGCCTGTTCGTGGTCCCGAAGCCGGATGGCTCAGTCAGACCGATTCTAAATCTAAAATCCCTCAATGTCTTTCTGAAAAGATTCAAGTTCAAGCTGGAGTTTCTACGAGCAGTGATCTCCAGTCTGGAGGAGGGGGATTTTATGGTGTCGGTCGACATAAAAGATGCCTACTTACATGTCCCCATATATCCTCCACATCAGACTTACCTGAGATTTGCTGTGCAGGATGGTCATTACCAATTTCAGACGTTGCCATATGGGCTGTCCACGGCTCAGAGGATTTTCACCAAAGTAATGGCGGAAATGATAGTTCTCCTGCGCAAGCAGGGAATCACAATTATCCCGTACGTGGACTATCTCCTCATAAAGGCGAGGTCCAAGGAGCAATTGTTGAAGAATGTTGCCTTTTCTCTGACGATTCTGCAACAACACGGTTGGCTCCTAAATTTGCCGAATCACAGTTGGATCCAACGACACGGCTGTCGTTCCTGGGTATGATTCTGGATACAGAATTGCAGAGAGTTTTTCTTCCAGTGGAAAAGTCTCTGGAAATACAGAACATGGTAAAACAGATTCTGAAACCGGCAAAGGTGTCAGTTCTTCACTGCACTCGGTTGCTGGGGAAGATGGTGGCGGCCTGCGAGGCCATTCCGTATGGCAGGTTCCATGCCAGGGTGTTTCAGTGGAACCTGCTGGACCAGTGGTCCGGGTCTCACCTGGACATGCACCGGAAAATAATTCTATCTCCCATGACCAGAATTTCCCTTCTGTGGTGGCTGCACAGTTCTCACCTTCTGGAGGGACGCAGGTTCGGGATTCAGGATTGGATCCTGGTGACCACAGATGCAAGCCTCCGAGGCTGGGGAGCAGTCACACAGGGAAGAAACTTTCAGGGAAAGTGATCAAGCCAGGAAGCTTGTATACACATAAACATTCTGGAATTAAGAGCCATCTACAACGGCATACTGCAAGCAGAACATCTTCTTCGAGGTCTGCCGGTCCTGATTCAGTCAGACAACGTGATAGCTCTGGCGTACATAAACCGCCAAGTTGGAACAAAGAGCAGAGCGGCGATGGCCGAGGCCACGAAGATTCTTCGCTGGGCGGAAAGACATGCCAGCGCTCTGTCAGCGGTCTTCATTCCAGGAGTGGACAACTGGGAAGCAGACTTCCTCAGCAGACACGATCTCCATCCAGGAGAGTGGGGTCTTCATCAAGAGGTCTTTGCAGAAGTGACAAGTCGTTGGGGAGTTCCTCAAGTGGACATGATGGCGTCCCGCCTCAACAAGAAACTTCAGAGATATTGTTCCAGGTCAAGGGACCCTCAAGCGATAGCGGTGGACGCCCTAGTGACACCGTGGGTGTTTCAGTCGGTCTATATGTTCCCTCCACTTCCACTTATTCCAAAGGTGATAAAAATGATAAGAAGAACAAGGGTTCAGGCGATCCTCATTGTTCCGGATTGGCCAAAAAGGGCCTGGTATCCAGATCTTCAGGAGTTGCTCGTAGAAGATCCCTGGCCTCTTCCTCTTTGGGAGGACCTGTTACAACAGGGGCCATGCGTGTATCAGGACTTACCGCAGCTGCGTTTGACGGCGTGGCGGTTGAACGCCAAATCCTAGCCCGAAAGGGTATTCCCAGTGAAGTCATTCCTACACTTCTTCAGGCTAGAAAAGAAGTAACGGCAAAGCATTACCACCGTATTTGGAGAAAATATGTGTCTTGGTGTGAATCCAAGAAGGCTCCTACGGAAGAATTTCACCTGGGGCGTTTACTCCATTTCCTACAAGCAGGTGTGGATGCGGGCCTAAAGTTAGGCTCTATTATTAAAGTACAGATTTCGGCCTTGTCGATCTTTTTTCAAAAAGAATTGGCCTCCCTTCCAGAAGTTCAGACCTTCGTAAGAGGCGTGCTGCACATCCAACCTCCCTTTGTGCCCCCAGTGGCACCATGGGACCTTAATGTGGTGTTGCAATTCTTGCAATCACATTGGTTTGAACCTTTGCGCAAGGTTGAGTTAAAATTCCTTACTTGGAAAGTGGTCATGTTGTTGGCCTTGGCGTCTGCAAGGCGAGTGTCTGAGTTGGCGGCTTTGTCTCACAAAAGCCCCTATTTGATTTTCCATGCTGATAGAGCGGAGTTGAGAACTTGTCAGCAATTTCTGCCAAAAGTGGTTTCATCATTTCATGTTAACCAGCCAATTGTGGTGCCAGTGGCTACTGATGCCTTGGCGGAGTCAAAGTCTCTAGATGTGGTCAGAGCTTTGAAGATCTATGTCGCCAGAACGGCGCAGATTAGGAAAACAGAGGCTCTGTTTGTCCTGTGGGCTCCCAACAAGATTGGGGCTCCTGCTTCTAAGCAGACTATTGCGCGCTGGATTTGTAATACGATTCAGCAGGCTCATTCTACGGCAGGATTGCCGTTACCAAAATCGGTGAAAGCCCATTCTACCAGAAAGGTGGGCTCATCCTGGGCGGCTGCCCTGGGAGTCTCGGCGTTACAACTTTGCCGAGCTGCTACTTTGTCGGGTTCAAACACCTTTGCGAAGTTTTACAAGTTTGATACCCTGGCTGAGGAGGACCTCTTGTTTGGTCAATCGGTGCTGCAGAGTCATCCGCACTCTCCCGCCCGTTCTAGAGCTTTGGTATAAACCCCATGGTTCTTGAAGCATCCCCAGCATCCTCTAGGACGTATGAGAAAATAGGATTTTAATACCTACTGGTAAATCCTTTTCTCTTAGACCATAGAGGATGCTGGGCGCCCGTCCCAGTGCGGGCTGTATCTGCAGTTTGGTTATAGTTACGCTCATGTTGCGTTGAGTTCAGTCAATCTGTGACTGTTGTTGTTCATGCCGTTGCATGCGTTGTTGTTGAATGCCATGTTGTACGGCGTGTTAGTGGTGTGAGCTGGTATGTATCTCACCTTAGCTTAAAATAATTAAATAAATCCTTTTCCTCAAAATGTCCGTCTCCCTGGGCACAGTTCCTATAACTGGAGTCTGGAGGAGGGGCATAGAGGGAGGAGCCAGTTCACACCCATTCAAAGTCTTATAGTGTGCCCATGTCTCCTGCAGATCCCGTCTATACCCCATGGTTCTTGAAGCTTTCCCAGCATCCTCTACGGACTAAGAGAAAATAAGATTGTACTCACCGGTAAATCTATTTCTCGTAGTCCGTAGTGGATGCTGGGACTCCGTAAGGACCATGGGTAATAGCGGCTCCGCAGGAGACTGGGCACAACTAAAGAAAGCTTTAGGACTACCTGGTGTGCACTGGCTCCTCCCACTATGACCCTCCTCCAGACCTCAGTTAGGATACTGTGCCCGGAAGAGCTGACACAATAAGGAAGGATTTTGAATCCCGGGTAAGACTCATACCAGCCACACCAATCACACCGTATAACTCGTGATACTATACCCAGTTAACAGTATGAAATATAACTGAGCCTCTCAACAGATGGCTCAACAATAACCCTCTAGTTAAGCAATAACTATAAACAAGTATTGCAGACAATCCGCACTTGGGATGGGCGCCCAGCATCCACTACGGACTACGAGAAATAGATTTACCGGTGAGTAAAATCTTATTTTCTCTGACGTCCTATGTGGATGCTGGGACTCCGTAAGGACCATGGGGATTATACCAAAGCTCCCAAACGGGCGGGAGAGTGCGGATGACTCTGCAGCACCGAATGAGCAAACTCTAGGTCCTCCTCAGCTAGGGTATCAAACTTGTAGACTCTTGCAAAAATGTTTGAACCCGACCAAGTAACAGCTCGGCAAAGTTGTAAAGCCGAGACCCCTCGGGCAGCCGCCCAAGAAGAGCCCACTTTCCTCGTGGAATGGGCTTTTACAGATTTAGGGTGCGGCAGTCCAGCCGCAGCATGAGCAAGTTGAATCGTGCTACAGATCCAGCGAGCAATAGTCTGCTTAGAAGCAGGAGCACCCAGCTTGTTGGGTGCATACAGGATAAATAGCGAGTCAGTTTTCCTGACTCCAGCCGTCCTGGAAACATATACTTTTCAGGGCCCTGACTACGTCCAGTAACTTGGAATCCTCCAAGTCCCAAGTAGCCGCAGGCACCACAATAGGTTGGTTCACATGAAAACTGATACCACCTTAGGAAGGAATTGGGAACGAGTCCTCAATTCCGCCTTATCCATATAAAATACAGATAAGGGCTTTTGTATGACAAAGCCGCCAATTCTGATACACGCCTGGCCGACGCCAAGGCCCACAGCATGACCACTTTCCACGTGAGGTATTGTAGCTCCACGGATTTAAGTGGCTCAACCCAATGCGACTTCAGGAAATCCAACACCACGTTGAGATCCCACGGTGCCACTTGAGGCACAAACGGGGGCTGACTATGCAGCACTCCCTTAACAAAAGTCTGAACTTCAGGCAGTGAAGCCAGTTCTATTTTGGAAGAAAATCGATAGAGCCGAAATCTGGACCTTAATGGAACCCAATTTTAGGCCCATAGACACCTCTGACTATAGGAAGCGCAGAAATCGACCTAGCTGAAATTTCTCCTTTGGGGCCTTCCAGGCCTCACAGCACGCAACATATTTCCGCCATATGCGGTGATAATGGTTTGCGTTCACTTCTGACCTAGCTTTAAATAGCGTAGGGATAACTTCCTCCGGAATGCCCTTTTCCTTCAGGATCCGGCGTTCAACCGCCAGGCCGTCAAACGCAGCCGCGGTACGTCTTGGAACAGACAGGCCCCCTGCTGCAGCAAGTCCTGTCTGAGCGGCAGAGGCTATGGGTCCTCTGAGATCATTTCTTGGAGTTCTGGGTACCAAGCTCTTCTTGGCCAACCCGGAACAATGAGTATAGTTCTTACTCCTCTCCTTCTTATTATTCTCATTACCCTGGGTAAGAGAGGCAGAGAAGGGAACACATACACCGACTGGTACACCCACGGTGTTACCAGAGCGTCCACAGCTATCGCCTGAGGGTCCCTTGACCTGGCGCAATATCTTTGTAGCTGTTTGTTGAGGCGGGACGCCATTATGTCCACCTGTGGCCTTTCCCAACGGTGTACAATCACTTGGAAGACTTCTGGATGAAGTCCCCACTCTCCCGGGTGGAGGTCGTGTCTTCTGAGAAAGTCTGCTTCTCAGTTGTCCACTCCGGGAATGAACACTGCTGACAGTGCTAACACATGATTTTCCGCCCATCTGAGAATCCTTGTGGCTTCTACTATCGCCATCCTGCTTCTTGTGCCGCCCTGTCGGTTTACATGAGCGACCGCCGTGATGTTGTCTGACTGGATCAGCACCGGCCGGTGTTGAAGCAGGGTCTAGCCTGACTTAGGGCATTGTAAATGGCCCTTAGTTCCAGAATATATATGTGTAGGGAAGTCTCCTGACTTTTCCATAGCCTTGGAAGTTTCTTCCCTGTGTGACTGCCCCCCACCCTCGAAGGCTGGCATCCGTGGTCACCAGGACCCAGTCCTGTATGCCGAATCTGCGGCCCCCTAGAAGATGAGCACTCTGCAGCCACCACAACAGCGACACCATGGCCCTTGGAGACAGGGTTATCCGCCGATGCATCTGAAGATGCGACCCGGACCACTTGTCCCACAGATCCCACTGGAAGATCCTTGCATGGGACCTGGCGAATGGAATTTCTTCGTAAGAAGCTACCATCTTTCCCAGGGCACGCGTGCATTGATGCACCGACACCTGTATTTGTATTAGGAGGTCTAAGTGTAGAGACGACAACTCCTTGGACTTCTCCTCCGGGAGAAACCCTTTTTATCCTGTTCTGTGTCCAGAACCATACCCAGGAACAGTAGACGCGTCGTAGGAACCAGCTGCGACTTTGGAATATTCAGAAACCAGCCGTGCTGTTGTAGCACTTCCCGAGATAGTGCTACTCCGACGAACAACTGCTCCCTGGACCTCGCCTTTATAAGGAGATCGTCCAAGTACGGGATAATAATTTCGGCCATTACCTTGGTAAGTACCTCGGTGCCGGGGACAGACCAACGGCAACGTCTGGAATTGGTAATGACAATCCTGTACCACAATTTTGAGGTACTCCTGGTGAAGAGGGTAAATAGGGACATGCAGGTAAGCATCCTTGATGTCCAGTGATACCATGAAATTCTCCAGGCTTGCAATAATCGCCCTGAGCGATTCCATTTTGAACTTGAACCTTCGTATATAAGTGTTCAAGGATTTCAATTTTAGAATGGGTCTCACCGAACCGTCTGGTTTCGGTACCACAACATTTTGGAATAGTAACCCCGGCCTTGTTGAAGGAGGGGTACCGTGATTTCACCTGCTGGAAGTACAGCTTGTGAATTGCCGCCAGTACTACCTCCCTTTCTCCGAGGGCAGCAGGCAAGGCTGATGTGAGGTAACGGCGAGGGGGAGTCGCCTCGAACTCCAGCCTGTATCCCTGTGATACTACTTGCAGAACCTAGGGATCCACCTGTGGGCAAGCCCACTGGTCCCTGAAGTTCCCGAGACGCGCCCCCACCGCACCTGTCTCCACCTGTGGAGCCCCAGCGTCATGCGGTGGACTCAGAGGAAGCGGGGGAAGATTTTTGATCCTGGGAACTGGCTGCCTGGTGCAGCTTTTTCCTTCTTCCCTTGCCTCTGTGCAGAAAGGAAGCGCCTTTGACCCGCTTGCTTTTCTGAAGCCGAAAGGACTGTACCTGAAAATACGGTGCTTTCTTAGGCTGTGAGGAAACCTGAGGTAAAAAAAAATTTCTTCCCAGCTGTTGCTGTGTATACGAGGTCCCAGAGACCATCCCCAAACAATTCCTCACCCTTATAAGGCAGAATCTCCATGTGCCTTTTAAAGGCAGCATCACCTGTCCACTGCCGGGTTTCTAATACCCTACTGGCAGAATGGACATTGCATTAATTCTGGATGCCAGCCGGCAAATATCCCTCTGTGCATCCTTCATATATAAGACGACGTCTTTAATATGCTCTATGTTAGCAAAATATTATCCCTGTCTAGGGTATTAATATTATCTGACAGGGTATCAGACCACGCTGCAGCAGCACTATTTATGCTGAGGCAATTGCAGGTCTCAGTATAGAACCTGAGTGTGTATATACAGACTTCAGGATAGCCTCCTGCTTTTTATCAGCAGGCTCCTTCAAGGTGGCCGTATCCTAAGACGGCAGTGCCACCTTTTTTGACAAACGTGTGAGCGCCTTATCCACCCTAGGGGATATCTCCCAACGTGACCTATCCTCTGGCGGGAAAGGGTACGCCATCAGTAACTTTTTAGAAATTACCAGTTTCTTATCGGGGGAACCCACGCTTCTTTACACACTTCATTCATTCATCTGATGGGGGAACAAAACACTGGCTGCTTTTTCTCCCCAAAAATAAAACCCCTTTTATGTGGTACAGGTTGAGTATCCCATATCCAAATATTCCGAAATACGGAATATTCCGAAATACAGACTTTTTTGAGTGAGAGTGAGATAGTGAAACCTTTGTTTTTTGATGGCTCAATGTACACAAACTTTGTTTAATACACAAAGTTATTAAAAATATTGTATTAAATGACCTGCAGGCTGTGTGTATAAGGTGTATATGAAACATAAATGAATTGTGTGAATGTACACACACTTTGTTTAATGCACTAAGTTATAAAAAAATATTGTATTAAATGACCTTCAGACTGTGCGTATAAGGTGTATATGAAACATAAATGTATTCTGTGCTTAGATTTAGGTCCCATCACCATGATATCTCATTATGGTATGCAATTATTCCAAAATACGGAAAAATCCCATATCCAAAATACCTCTGGTCCCAAGCATTTTGGATAAGGGAGACTCAACCTGTACTTGGGTTCATGTCAGAAATGTGTAACACATTTTTCATTGCCGAGATCATGTAACGGATGTTCCTAGTGGATTGTGTATATATCTCGACCTCGTCGACACTGGAGTCAGACTCCGTGTCGACATCTGTGTCTGCCATCTGAGGTAACGGGCGTTTTTTTGAGCCCCTGATGGCCTTTGACACGCCTGGGCAGGCGCGGGCTGAGAAGCCGGCTGTCCCACAGCTGTTACGTCATCCAGCCTTTTATGTAAGGAGTTGACATTGTCGGTTAATACCTTCCACCTATCCATCCACTCTGGTGTCGGCCCCACAGGGGGCGACATCCCATTTATCGGCCTCTGCTCCGCCTCCACGTAACCTTCCTTATCCAACATGTCGACACAGCCGTACCGACACACCGCACACACACAGGGAATGCTCTGACCGAGAACAGGACCCCACAAAGTCCTTTGGGGAGACAGAGAGAGAGAGTATGCCAGCACACACCAGAGCGCTATATAATGCAGGGATTAACACTATAACTGAGTGATTTTTCCCCCCATAGCTGCTTGTATACATATATTGCGCCTAAATTTAGTGCCCCCCCTCTCTTTTTAACCCTTTGAGCCTGAAAACTACAGGGGAGAGCCTGGGGAGCTGTCTTCCAGCTGCACTGTGAAGAAAAAATGGTGCCAGTGTGCTGAGGGAGATAGCCCCGCCCCTTTTTCGGCTGACTTTTCTCCCGCTTTTTTATGGATTCTGGCAGGGGTAATTTATCACATATATAGCCCTGGGACTATATATTGTGATGATTTGCCAGCCAAGGTGTCTTATATTGCCCTCAAGGCGCCCCCCCCCCCAGCGCCCTGCACCCATCAGTGACCGGAGTGTGAGGTGTGCATGAGGAGCAATGGCGCACAGCTGCAGTGCTGTGCGCTACCTTGTTGAAGACAGAAGTCTTCTGCCGCCGATTTTCCGGAACACTTCTTGCTTCTGGCTCTGTAAGGGGGCCGGCGGCGCGGCTCCGGGAACGAACACCAAGGTCGGGTCCTGCGGTCGATCCCTCTGGAGCTAATGGTGTCCAGTAGCCTAAGAAGCCCAAACTACCACCTGTTAGGTAGGTTCGCTTCTTCTCCCCTTAGTCCCTCGCTGCAGTGAGTCTGTTGCCAGCAGATCTCACTGTAAAATAAAAAACCTAAATATACTTTCTTTCTAGGAGCTCAGGAGAGCCCCTAGTGTGCATCCAGCTCAGCCGGGCACAAGATTCTAACTGAGGTCTGGAGGAGGATCATAGTGGGAGGAGCCAGTGCACACCAGGTAGTCCTAAAGCTTTCTTTAGTTGTGCCCAGTCTCCTGCGGAGCCGCTATTCCCCATGGTCCTTACGGAGTCCCAGCATCCACTTAGGACGTCAGAGAAAAGGATTTACCGGTAGGTATTAAAATCCTATTTTCTGCTGGTCAACTTAGTCACTGGTGAAACCTTATATGGCCAATCGTCCTCTATTGTATTTTCCATTATGTGTTATATCAGGCTGTTGCTCATCACTAGCTGCCATATTATACCATTATATGGATCGATCTAGCTTTATTATAATGGATTTATCTCCTAGTCTATCTTGTTTAGATATCAGTTAATTCTGTTGCCAGTCTATATTGTATCTCTAAAGCATTTGGTTTGAACTCGGATGCTATATTCATATTTAAGATGGGTATGTGATCATTCTTTGGCTATGATTAGAACTTATGTATACCTATATATTGCTGCTCTCACACATTATTCATTCATTATGCTCGTTTTGATTTGTTTTTTCACTGTTGTTTTGCATCTTCTACTTTCTCGCTCTCTCAGGCAGCACTGGCAGTGGGGAGACGCAAGCTTTGGTTGCTTAGCAACCGCCCGGAATTATGGGTATGGCATCATCTGGCTGCGACACGCCCTCCTGATCCCGTCAGCGGTGCCCCGACTCCGGCTCTGTCTGTGTGATGGCGAGGAGGAGTGTAAGATGCCCAGGGGATATAAGGTAAGCCTGCACCGTATTCACTTATGTATGCTTTTCCTGACGACGGGACTTAGCGCCCCGAAACATTGAAGATAAATTTGATTACTACAAATCCTGCAGTGCCGTGTGTTTTTCTCCCGGCTGGGGAGATTACCTAGGGTTTTATTAACAATTATACAAGAGCACGCATCTACTGTACCACCTTTTGTAAGAGTGCCGATCCAGCTGTTTCTCTTCACTATACATACACACATTATATATATATATATATATATATATATATATATATATATAGACGCAAGGTAGAACTTTCACTCGTTGCTGGAATTCATCTGGTGGGTGCCTTCAGTAAATTATTGATAGTGAAAAGCAAGAGACTGTGGCACTCCCGTGATTGAAGAATGATTTACTAGGTCAAATCAATAATGTTCACATGCCTATAGTAGGCTACTATAGGCATGTGAACATTATTGATTTGACCTAGTAAATCATTCTTCAATCACGGGAGTGCCACAGTCTCTTGCTTTTCACTATATATATATATATATATATATATATATATATATATATATATATATATATGTGGAAATCAGCGGCACTCAGCAGGCGGAATGATGAATTAAAGCGTCTTTAATGTGGTCCTACGCCGTTTCGGGGACTGTGCCCCGTCTTCAGGGACAAATCATCTTGTATGATTTGTCCCTGAAGACGGGGCACAGTCCCCGAAACGGCGTAGGACCACATTAAAGACGCTTTAATTCATCATTCCGCCTGCTGAGTGCCGCTGATTTCCACTTCTATCTATTGGATCTTGCCACAGATCACAGAGGGCACCGCAGCAAGTATCACGCTATATACCCGAATGAGTGCCGAACCTAACCGCTGCTTATATATATATATATATATATATATATATATATATATATATATAATTTCTTTGAAAGTCCGCACTCACATCAGAAAAATCCATATATGGGGGTGCTCCTCAAAAAAACCCCAAAGAGGGTTTCACATATACCAGGTATCAGAGACCAAAGTGATCTCAAAAGAGGGCACTCACCAGTCCAATGAATTAAAAGGCTTTTATTGGTTCATCGTAGTCATCAATAAGTAGTCGACGTTTCGACCTATAAGGTCTTTTTCAAGACATTCACCGCAGACATCCAGTCAGCATGCCAGCTAACAGCATACTAACTATGCCTACCGGGTCCCCTTATATAGCAACACAGCAACAATTAATTGAACAATCATCAGTATACAATGAATACACCTGGCAAAAGCTGGCGCCCCAACAATGCATAAAGTATATCACAAGGTAACACTAACCAAAGGTCTGGTACACCATACATATCAACAGGTTCACTTATACACACCTGTCCCTAATCACCATCAGCCGGGAACGTACATTGCACACCCAGAAATACCGGAAGTGCATCATATGCGTTCCATCGGCTCTCTACATGATACCAACCACATGGAACGCAAGCTCCAAATGTTCCCAGATGCATATAGTACATACCCACAACATCACCAGATGCACTCTACAGTGCATCTATAAATAATGCTACAGCATAGATCACCCAATGTCGGAGACGTACGAGCGCAGTATGTACACCCGGAAGTACCCGGAAGTGCTTCTGTTGCGCTCCACCAGCTATTGAGACATATCCTATCATCCTCGTGGAACGCAAACCCGGAAGTGCCGGAAGCGCATCAGATGCGCTCCACACGTACAACGGACTGCGTTCCACAGTGTGTGTATACCACTGTATAATCACCATAAATGCCATGAATCTAGCATAACCAATGTCATTGCTGCATATAAGCAAAACACCTATATATAATAGCTATATAGTTATTCAAGCAAATAGATCTATTTGAGGCTCAATATTAACCATATAGGCAAAAATAGGTGATAAAGTGCTAAGCACTCCACTAAACAATATAGCGACTGTATGGAGCGCTCAGCACCAAAGGTACCAGGCAAATGTACATACTGCAGGTGAATGGCTTTACATGTTATATCAACATATATTAGGTATATACAAAGAAATTATATATAAAACTGCTATAGAAGAGGACCCGGCAGGAAAACTAAACTATCCAATGAGACAATCTAAAACAATATACAGATAGCCTACACTATCATCACTTAACACTAAACATATAATATGTACACATAACAAATAACACTTGTTGTGCCTCTCATAAAATGGAGAATCAAACTATGATTCTCACTCACCCACTAATGAATGAAGATATTTAAAGGATTATGTTCATTAAGGCCACGTGGGGCAATGGTGTCAAGCCTGTAGATCCAACGAGCTTCACATTTCTTTAAGGTAAGTACCCGGTCACCACCCCTCAGAGGTTCAGGAATATGATCAATCACCATACACCGTAGTGAAGCAACTTGGTGATTGGCATGTAAAAAATGTATGGCCACAGGTTTGTCAGAAGCACCAGTTTCTATGGCTTGTCGGATAGAATATCTGTGGTTGGCCATCCGCTCCCTAAATGATCTCTTGGTCATTCCCGTATAGTAGAGACCACACGGACAGATGATTATATACACCACAAAAGCACTAGTGCATGTCAAGTTGTGCTTAATGGGTATTCTTGTGCCATTGTGTGGATGGCGAAAGTCTTTACCACTGAGCATCGAGTTGCAGGTAGTGCACCCCTTACATTTGAAACAACCAGTCCTTCCTGAGCGTAGCCAACATGAAGACCCTACAATAGGTTGCATGGTGGGACGCATCAGTAGTTGGCGCAAATTGGGGCCTCTCCTATATGCACACATCGGGGGTTTGATTCCACGTAATTTCAAGCCAGGGTCTGTAGCTAGCAGCGGCCAATGTCGTTCCTGAATCCTCTTCGTAGTCTGAGAGGTGTGATCGTAAGTGCTCACATGAATCATTCTCTTCTCGGAAGCCTTATTAGGCATAGTATGTCTTGGATACTTGTGTCGATGATATGCTTTATTGATACATCTGTCCAGTGTATGAGGTGAGTACCCTCGTTGTAGAAACCTGGTTTTCATTTCATTAATCTGCTCACGGGCAAGTTCACTTGAAGAATTTATCCTCAATACTCTCAAAAATTGAGAAATTGGAAGACTTTCTTTCAATGTAGAGGGATGTTGGCTAGTGGCCTGCAGCAAAGTGTTCCGGTCCGTCTGTTTACGAAACAGTGTGGTACTTAATCGACAACCATCTCTCCAAACAGTTACATCAAGGAAGTTGACTGTCTGTAAATCCATATTGCACGTAAACCTTATGGGTTCATCCAATGCATTAAGGGAATCTATCATACTAGTCACTTCGTCCCTTGTGCCAGACCGTAACAGAAAAATGTAGTCAATAAATCTAACATATAATAAACATTTATGACCAAACCATTGATAAATAAAATTACGTTCATAAATGGCCATGTATAAATTGGCATATGCCAGTGCCAGGTTAGAGCCCATAGCAGTACCGTTGATCTGGGCAAAATACCCAGAGCCATACATGAAGTAATTCTGTTTTAATACCAACTCAACTAAAGTAGTCAAAAATTCAACTGGAGGCTGTGTATGACCAGCCTCAATCAGATGTTGCCGGATAGCATCGATGCCTTCCATATGGGGGATTACTGTATACAAAGATTGTATGTCAAGTTTCACAAGCCAAACTTCACCATCAGGGAAACTAAAGTTCTTAATTTTATCCAAAAAATCTGTAGTATCTCTAATATAGCTGGTGGTCTTCATTACTAGAGGTTGCAAAAACTGATCTATATAAATTGCAAGTGGTTGTAATAAAGACCCCCGGGCAGAAATAATAGGCCTGCCCGGCGGGTCCTCAAGTCGCTTATGCACTTTAGGCAATGTATAGAGAATAGGTGTAATAGGATATTCAACTTTAAGATAGGCAACTATATCCGTATCAATCCATCCAGCCTGAAAACCAAGGTCGACCGTAGCATCAATGAGTCTCTTAATGTTCTCAGTAGGATTACCTTTCAGTTTAACATAAGTAGTATTGTCTGCTAACTGTCGTCGGATCTCACGATCGTATTGTGTCCAATCCTGTATTACCACCG
This sequence comes from Pseudophryne corroboree, assembly GCF_028390025.1. Taxonomy (NCBI): domain Eukaryota; kingdom Metazoa; phylum Chordata; class Amphibia; order Anura; family Myobatrachidae; genus Pseudophryne; species Pseudophryne corroboree. Next base: position 142,470,632 of record NC_086454.1, read on the forward strand.
CCCCGCCTTTATCAGCGGGGCGAATGGTAATATTCTTATTACCCTTCAATGCTTTAAGAGCTTCCCTCTGCTGACTGGATAAATTATAGTACCTAGGTCTTATAGTAACCTCCTCTTTTTTGTCAATCTCAGTCATCCGTACAAAAGTCTTAATGCTAGCATTATGAGACCCAGGGTTGTAATAACTCGGCCTTTTAAATTTCAGAGCAGATATATATATATATATATATATATATTATAATATTATGATGGGTGACCACCAGGGAATACTAGGTGTGGTAGGCAAAGAGTCAATTAAGTTATTTGTCTATATCTAATAGTGATGTATATTAATTATCAGATTTAGGTAGCTATGATTATATAACAATTTATTACGGGATACTTAAATGTCGTTACGACTTAATTTCAAATAAGTAGGAGGGATAGTGCACTCCACATCATACACATGATATTTGGATGCACTGCTCATTTTCACTAGATGAGAAGCACATGATTTAGGTTTGTAGCCTAATAAAATGTACTGCAGGCATGTCCAAACTGTGACCCTCCAGCTGTTGTGAAACTACACATCCCAACATGCCCTGACACAGCTTTAGCATTCTCTGACAGCAAAACTGTGTCAAGGCATGCTAGGATATGTAGTTTCACAACAGCTGGAGGGCCACAGTTTGGACATGCCTGATGTACTCTGTCAGGACGGAACGAATCGCAGAGCGGCGGTGGCAGAAGCCACACAGATTCTCCACTGGGAGAAAAAAAGCATACAGGCACTCTGTCAGCGATCTTCATTCCAGGAGTAGACATCTGGGAAGCAGATTTCCTCAGAAAACACGATCTCCATCCAGGAGAGTGGGGCCTCCACCAAGAAGTCTTCACAGAGGTGACAAGTCATTGGTAAGTTCTTCAAGTAGACATGATGGCATCTCGTCTCAACAAGAAGTTTCGGGGATATTGCAATAGCAGTAGATGCACTGGTGACACTGTGGGTGTTTCGGTCGGTATATGTATTCCCTCCATTCCCTCTCATTCCAAAAGTTCTAAAGACGAGTGAACCTCGTTGTCCCAGACTGGCCAAGGAGGGCTTGATATCCAGATCTCCAGGAAGCATTCATAGGTGTTCCCTGGCCTATTCCCCTGCGTAAGGACCTGTTACAGCAGAGGCCGTACGTATATCAATCCTTACCGCGGATACGTTTGATGGCATGGCGGTTGAACGCCTAATCCCAGCCGTAAGGGTATTTCCAGTGAAGTCATTCCCACACTTTTTCTGGCCAGAAAAAGGGTAACGTCTAAACATTACCACCATATTGGGAGAAAATATGTTTCTTGATGTGAATACATGAAGGCTTCTACGGAAGGTTTTCAGCTAGGACGTTTTCTCCATTTTTCTACAAGCAGGTGTGGATGCGGTTCTAAAATTGGGCTCAATTAAGGTACAGTTTCAGCCTTAGCAGTTTTCTTTCAGAAACAATTGACCTCCATTCCAGAAGTTCAGACGTTCGTGGAAGGCGTGTTGCCCATCCAACCTCCATTGTGCCTCCAGTGGCACCATGAAATCTAAATGTGGTGTTGCAGTTCATTCAGTCACATTGATTTGAACATTTACCTAAGCTGGAGTTGTAGTTCCTCACTTGGAAAGTGGTCATCCTGTTGGCCTTGGCATCTGCAAGGCGGAGGTCTGAGTTAGCGGCCTTGTCTCACAAGAGCCCTTGTTTGATCTTCCATGAAGACAGTGCAGAATCGAGAACAAGTCAACATTTTCTGCCGAAAGGTTTTCTTCTTTCCACATGAACCAACCTATTGTGGTGCTTGTGGCCACTGTCGCCTTCGTTGAGTCAAAGTTTCTGGATGTGGTCAGAACTTTGAAGTTTTAGGTCGCCTGAACAGCTCCGATTGGGAAAACAGAGACTCTGTTTGTTCTGTATGCTCCCAAGTAATTGGGTGTCCTGCTTCCAAGCAGACAATTGCGCGCTGGATCTGCGGTACGATTCAGCATGCTCATTACACGGCAGGATTGCAGTTACCCAAATCGGTGAAGGCCCATTCTGCTAGAAAGGTGGGCTCGTCCTGGGCAGCCGCCCGGGGGGTCTCAGCATTGCAACTTTGCAGAGCAGCTACTTGGCAAACACTTTTGCTAAGTTTTACAAGTTTGATACCTTGGCCGATGATGACCTCAAGTTTGGTCATTCGGTGCTGCAGAGTCGTCCGCACTCTCCCGCCCGTTCTAGAGCTTTGGTATAACCCCATGGTTCTAAATGTGACCCCATCATCCTCTAGGACGTATGAGAAAATAGGATTTCTCTAACGTCCTAGTGGATGCTGGGGACTCCGAAAGGACCATGGGGAATAGCGGCTCCGCAGGAGACTGGGCACAAAAGTAGGTCCGGAAAATCGGCGGCAGAAGACGTCTGTCTTCAATAAGGTAGCGCACAGCACCGCAGCTGTGCGCCATTGCTCTCAGCACACTTCACACTCCGGTCACTGAGGGTGCAGGGCGCTGGGGGGGGCGCCCTGAGACGCAATAAAAAACCTTTTTTTGGCAAAAAATACATCACATATAGCTCCTGGGCTATATGGATGCATTTAACCCCTGCCAATTTTTCCATTAAAAAGCGGGAGAAAGGCCGCCGAAAAAGGGGCGGAGCCCATCTCCTCAGCACACTGGCGCCATTTTTTCCTCACAGCTCCGTTGGAGGAAGGCTCCCTGACTCTCCCCTGCAGTCCTGCACTACAGAAACAGGGTAAAACAAGAGAGGGGGGGCACTAAATTGGCATATTAATATATACAGCAGCTATATTAGGGAAAAACACTTATATAAGGTTATCCCTGTATATATATAGCGCTCTGGTGTGTGCTGGCAAACTCTCCCTCTGTCTCCCCAAAGGGCTAGTGGGGTCCTGTCCTCTATCAGAGCATTCCCTGTGTGTGTGCTGTGTGTCGGTACGCTGTGTCGACATGTATGAGGAGGAAAATGGTGTGGAGGCGGAGCAATTGCCTGTGTTAGTGATGTCACCCCCTAGGGAGTCGACACCTGACTGGATGGTCTTATGGAAAGAATTACGTGATAGTGTCGGCACTTTACAAAAGACTGTTGACGACATGAGACAGCCGGCAAATCAGTTAATACCTGTACAGGCGTCTCAAACACCGTCAGGGGCTATAAAACGCCCGTTACCTCAGGTCGATACAGACACTGACACGGACACTGACTCCAGTGTCGACGGTGAGGAAACAAACGTATTTTCCAGTAGGGCCACACGTTACATGATCACGGCAATGAAGGAGGTTTTGAACATTTCTGATACTACAAGTACCACAAAAAAGGGTATTATGTGGGGTGTGAAAAAACTACCCGTAGTTTTTCCTGAATCAGATGAATTAAATGAGGTGTGTGATGAAGCGTGGGTTTCCCCCGATAAAAAACTGCTAATTTCTAAAAAATTATTGGCATTATACCCTTTCCCGCCAGAGGTTAGGGCGCGTTGGGAAACACCCCCTAGAGTGGATAAGGCGCTCACACGCTTATCAAAACAAGTGGCGTTACCGTCTCCTGATACGGCCGCCCTCAAGGAACCAGCTGATAGGAAGCTGGAAAATATCCTAAAAAGTATATACACACACATACTGGTATTATACTGCGACCAGCAATCGCCTCAGCCTGGATGTGCAGTGCTGGGGTGGCTTGGTCGGATTCCCTGACTGAAAATATTGATACCCTGGACAGGGACAATATATTATTGACTATAGAGCATTTAAAGGATGCATTTCTATATATGCGTGATGCACAGAGGGATATTTGCACTCTGGCATCAAGAGTAAGTGCGATGTCCATTTCTGCCAGAAGAGGGTTATGGACGCGACAGTGGTCAGGTGATGCGGATTCCAAACGGCATATGGAAGTATTGCCGTATAAAGGGGAGGAGTTATTTGGGGTCGGTCTATCGGACCTGGTGGCCACGGCAACGGCTGGGAAATCCACCTTTTTACCCCAAGTCACCTCACAGCAGAAAAAGATACCGTCTTTTCAGGCTCAGTCCTTTCGTCCCCATAAGGGCAAGCGGGCAAAAGGCCACTCATATCTGCCCCGGGGCAGAGGAAGGGGAAAAAGACTGCAGCAGACAGCCTCTTCCCACGAACAGAAGCCCTCCCCCGCTTCTGCCAAGTCCTCAGCATGACGCTGGGGCCTTACAAGCGGACTCAGGCACGGTGGGGGCCCGTCTCAAGAATTTCAGCGCGCAGTGGGCTCACTCGCAAGTGGACCCCTGGATCCTGCAGGTAGTATCTCAGGGGTACAAATTGGAATTCGAGACGTCTCCCCCTCGCCGGTTCCTGAAGTCTGCTTTACCAACGTCTCCCCCCGACAGGGAGGCGGTATTGGAAGCCATTCACAAGCTGTATTCCCAGCAAGTGATAATCAAGGTACCCCTCCTACAACAGGGAAAGGGGTATTATTCCACGCTGTTTGTGGTACCGAAGCCGGACGGCTCGGTGAGACCCATTTTAAATCTGAAATCCTTGAACACTTACATAAAAAGGTTCAAGTTCAAGATGGAGTCACTCAGAGCAGTGATAGCGAACCTGGAAGAAGGGGACTATATGGTGTCTCTGGACATCAAGGATGCTTACCTCCATGTCCCAATTTGCCCTTCTCACCAAGGGTACCTCAGGTTTGTGGTACAGAACTGTCACTATCAGTTTCACACGCTGCCGTTTGGATTGTCCACGGCACCCCGGGTCTTTACCAAGGTAATGGCCGAAATGATGATTCTTCTTCGAAGAAAAGGCGTCTTAATTATCCCTTACTTGGACGATCTCCTGATAAGGGCAAGGTCCAGAGAACAGTTAGAGGTCGGAGTAGCACTATCTCAAGTAGTACTACGACAGCACGGATGGATTCTAAATATTCCAAAATCGCAGCTGATTCAGACGACACGTCTGCTGTTCCTAGGAATGATTCTGGACACAGTACAGAAAAAGGTGTTTCTCCCGGAAGAGAAAGCCAGGGAGTTATCCGACCTAGTCAAGAACCTCCTAAGACCAGGCCAAGTGTCAGTACATCAATGCACAAGGGTCCTGGGAAAGATGGTGGCTTCTTACGAAGCGATTCCATTCGGCAGATTCCACGCAAGAACTTTTCAGTGGGATCTGCTGGACAAATGGTCCGGATCGCATCTTCAAATGCATCAGCGGATAACCCTGTCTCCAAGGACAAGGGTGTCTCTCCTGTGGTGGTTACAGAGTGCTCATCTCCTAGAGGGCCGCAGATTCGGCATTCAGGATTGGGTCCTGGTGACCACGGATGCCAGCCTGAGGGGCTGGGGAGCAGTCACACAGGGAAAAAATTTCCAGGGCTTGTGGTCAAGCATGGAAACGTCACTTCACATAAATATCCTGGAACTCAGGGCCATTTACAATGCCCTAAGTCAGGCAAGACCTCTGCTGCAGGGTCAGCCGGTGTTGATCCAGTCGGACAACATCACGGCAGTCGCCCACGTAAACAGACAGGGCGGCACGAGAAGCAGGAGGGCAATGACGGAAGTGGCAAGGATTCTTCGCTGGGCGGAAAATCATGTGATAGCACTGTCAGCAGTGTTCATTCCGGGAGTGGACAACTGGGAAGCAGACTTCCTCAGCAGACACGATCTTCACCCGGGGGAGTGGGGACTTCACCCAGAAGTCTTCCACATGATTGTGAACCGTTGGGAAAAACCAAAGGTGGACATGATGGCGTCCCGCCTCAACAAAAAACTGGACAGATATTGCGCCAGGTCAAGGGACCCTCAGGCAATAGCTGTGGACGCTCTGGTAACACCGTGGGTGTATATATGGGTGATTTTGCAAAGAAGCAAAAAAGAAGGGGCTAGTTGATATGTCTCTCTGGGGCACACTTTGTAAATTAATCAAAAAACAGTAGTGTGAAACATGAAATATGTATAAATCTTTAAAACGTAACTTTTAATAAATTATTCAGACGTCCAAATTTGATTATTTATGTGAAAAAATCTTTACTGTATAGGACAGCAAGGTAAGTTAAAACAAGTATTAAATAATGTATAGAAGACGATATAGTAATTATATGTCACTCGCTTATTGAATGTGGGTGACAGAAAATTTGTCTGTACACCCTCTGGATTCTAGGCGAGTATTTATTGTTAGACATATGTCCACTGCGAAAATAAAGAGTTCTCGTTATCTCTATGAGTTTTTAATTGAAAGTACTGTATGTTTTCGTATGAGAGATACAAGAAGAAGAACCCGGCATATGGATGGTCGGACTCCTTTTGAGATGATCAACTAGACTGCGTATTCTTGCAGTGTAAGTTGATGTGTGGGTTCTGCTGGACAATGAAAGGTATATACCTTGGTGGAACTACAGTACCCAGTATTCCCAGAGGGTCACCCTTTCTGGTACTGACCGGGCCCAATGCTGCTTGGCTTCCAAGATCAGACGAGATCGGGCAGATCCAGCATGGTATGACTGTAGATGGTACGGTAGACACCTTTCAGCATATGGATTGAATGGTATTGGAGATAAGGTGTGATTCCATAGGAAGGGAATACAAATTGATTTGATACTTGCCAACTGATATTTGGCCAATTGGTGGCCCACTATGGACCAAGGATTGGATGATTGGGTGAATTACTGATAGAAATACCAGTATGGCCTGGATTAATAATTAGATAAGTACAAGGAAGGTGTCTAGGCAGCCCAGTGTCTAAGTAAAAAGAATGAAAAAGCAGATAAACTTGTTTTAAACACAGCACATAAGTTGCAGAAGGTAACTTCCTTTTGATACTGCAAATTGTAAATAATTATCACAGTATCATACTGCCAACAGATGTGTTTGTTGTGGAATCAACCACTTGAGCTGCGAAATGACAGTTACAATTGTTTTTAATACACCACATAAGTTGCAAAATGTTGCTTCCTTTAAATACTGAAAATTGCAAATTGCAAATAGTTATCACTGTAACAGACTTCAGACAGATGTATTTGTTATGAGATCAACCGTATGAGCTGCGAGAAGCAGCTGGATTCTATCACATATTCATCTAATTGTTTTTGTCACAGTGCCAAATCAATGAAGGAAATAGATTATGTATATAAATAGGAAATCACAGTTTATCACACGTAACTTCCTTTAAATACTGCTAGTTGCAGAATACAAACAATTATTACAGTAACAAACTGCAAGCAGATGTATTTGTTGTAAGATCCACTATATGGGCTGCAAGAAGCAGCAGAATTCTATCACATACTTATCTCATTGTTTTGTTATAATATAATAGTGTACAGAATAGGAAATCACAATTTGTCTCAATAACCTGATGTTGAGCAATTTACCAAAAAAATTACTCTGGTCTCAACAAGGAAAGAAACACATTTTTTTAAAATTTGGGACCAGCAGAAAACAGTATAAGAACAGCTGGTGTTCTGTTAATGAATGATTTGTCCAAATGACACTGTTCTGTGGTAAGTATAGAAAAAGCTCTCACACCAACAGGAGTGCCTTTAATGAAGAGTAATTGCCTGGATGGTTTTAAGGGGATTTAGTATAGCACCAATATAATGCCAACTAATAGAAGGTATCTATGTTATGAGTTAGCGCTAAGTGTCCCTACACTGTTTGCACAGTTTGAGTGTTAAGCATTAAATGTCGTTGTATGCTTATATACCTGTGGATTTATATGGGGATTACCAGGCAATAATACTGGCTATGTTTTGCCAGGGAGACAGTCCGTGCGTAATGCAATGGGTTGGGGCAGCTTTTTCCCTTGAGAGTGCACTAGGCACATGGGGAGAGAGCTGACCTGGAGAGCCTTGGAACCGCTACAGTGAGCGGTATTATACTTGCGGCATTCGCTGACAGGAGTCCGCCCGTCGGAGCCCCGTTGCCGAGGTCCCGGAAGTTGGATGCCGGACCGGAAGTGACGCGCGTTTCGCTGGGAGGAGCTTGTTCACTGGATCGTCTGATCTGTGAGCCCTCCGCGTGCGTCTTTTATTGAACAACGTAACCAATCTATTTTCTAATACAAATGATTGACTGATGGATGAGCCTATGAATAGCCGGAATCAAACTACTGTTGTATTCTGTGATTGCTAATGCTGCGAGTACAGAGACATTGGGACTACTACTATTGTAATGGAATGCAAGGCTGGGGAATAATTGAAATGAATGGAGTAAATTATGAAAAGGAGAAAAGGATAAAAAGTAGCTGTTTTGCGGTGTTAGACATTGTAGCAATGGGGGTATAATACTGGGGTGAAATTGCTGAAATAAAATACTGTTATGAAACTTGCTTACAACATATGGATAAGCAATCCTTATGATGAGGGATAATTATTGCCTGATGAGGGCGATATTAATTAATTAATTAATAGGAATTGTATAAATTAAGGCTTGTGCAAATAAGAATAAATATAAGAATAAATATAAGAAAACACCAACTTGTTATGTTGTAGAGAATTAAGGGTAAATGTAATGGAATTAATTGGATGGAATAAAAATAGAAATAAATATAAAAATAATAATAATAAATATAAATATAAAAATAATGATAATACTGATATTGTGGAAAGGATGCAATTTAAAATTAAAACGTTTCTGTGAGGTGCTAAAGGAAAAATAAATAATTATTTGTGAATAAGAACCACAAATGGTGAGAAGATTACTATAAAATTATTATTATTATTATTGGAGAAACTGTATGTCTGTGGGAGAGAATAAGAGATTTATAAGAATTGTTATAAAAATTATAAAAATTATTATAAAAAATTGTTATAAAAATTGTAGTTGTGAATAAAGATGATTCCATGTTTGTGATGGGAGTGGTTGTGAATAAAGTGTGGAAAAAAATGTGGAAAAAAATGTGGAAAAAAATGTGGAAAAAAATGAGGAAAAAAAATGTGGAAAAAAATGTGTAAAAAAATGTGTAAAAAAACTTTTTTGCTTCTTTGCAAAATCACCCATATTAGCTCTTTCTGCTATAAATGTCCGGGAGCACCACCAACCATTGTTCTGCCCCAAAAGCCCTTTGAGGCGAAATTGGCAGCTTTATGTTGGTATAAATCAATTTTGAATCTCTATGCTTACTACCATTTATATCAGATAATGTACAATCGGTTCCAGTGCAGATCTCAACAAAACCCACCCAATATAAACACCGTGGGTGTACCAGTCAGTGTATGTGTTCCCTCCTCTTCCTCTCATACCAAAAGTACTGAGAATCATAAGAAGGAGAGGAGTAAAGACTATACTCGTGGCTCCGGATTGGCCAAGAAGGACTTGGTACCCGGAAATTCAAGAGATGCTCACGGAAGACCCGTGGCCTCTACCTCTAAGAAAGGACCTGCTCCAGCAGGGACCATGTCTGTTCCAAGACTTACCGCGGCTGCGTTTGACGGCATGGCGGTTGAACGCCGGATCCTGAAGGAAAAAGGCATTCCGGATGAAGTCATCCCTACCCTGATCAAAGCCAGGAAGGATGTGACCGTACAACATTATCACCGTATTTGGCGAAAATATGTTGCGTGGTGCGAGGCCAGGAAAGCCCCTACAGAGGAATTTCAACTGGGTCGATTCCTGCATTTCCTGCAAACAGGACTGTCTATGGGCCTAAAATTAGGGTCCATTAAGGTTCAAATTTCGGCCCTGTCAATATTCTTCCAAAAAGAACTAGCTTCTGTTCCTGAAGTTCAGACGTTTGTCAAGGGAGTACTGCATATACAGCCTCCTTTTGTGCCTCCAGTGGCACCTTGGGATCTCAATGTAGTTTTGGGGTTCCTAAAATCACATTGGTTTGAACTACTCACCACTGTGGACTTAAAATATCTCACATGGAAAGTGGTAATGCTGTTAGCCCTGGCTTCAGCCAGGCGTGTTTCAGAATTGGCGGCTTTATCCTATAAAAGCCCTTACCTAATTTTTCATACGGACAGGGCAGAATTGAGGACTCGTCCTCAATTTCTCCCGAAGGTGGTTTCAGCATTTCACTTAAACCAGCCTATTGTGGTGCCTGCGGCTACTAGGGACTTGGAGGATTCCAAGTTACTGGACGTAGTCAGGGCCCTGAAAATATATGTTTCCAGGACGGCTGGAGTCAGAAAATCTGACTCGCTGTTTATCCTGTATGCACCCAACAAGCTGGGTGCTCCTGCTTCTAAGCAGACTATTGCTCGTTGGATTTGTAGTACAATTCAGCTTGCACATTCTGTGGCAGGCCTGCCACAGCCAAAATCTGTAAAAGCCCATTCCACAAGGAAGGTGGGCTCATCTTGGGCGGCTGCCCGAGGGGTCTCGGCTTTACAACTTTGCCGAGCAGCTACTTGGTCAGGGGCAAACACGTTTGCTAAATTCTACAAATTTGATACCCTGGCTGAGGAGGACCTGGAGTTCTCTCATTCGGTGCTGCAGAGTCATCCGCACTCTCCCGCCCGTTTGGGAGCTTTGGTATAATCCCCATGGTCCTTTCGGAGTCCCCAGCATCCACTAGGACGTTAGAGAAAATAAGAATTTACTTACCGATAATTCTATTTCTCATAGTCCGTAGTGGATGCTGGGCGCCCATCCCAAGTGCGGATTGTCTGCATTACTTGTACATAGTTATTGTTACAAAAATCGGGTTATTGTTGTTGTGAGCCATCTTTTCAGAGGCTCCTTCTGTTATCATGCTGTTAACTGGGTTCAGATCACAAGTTGTACGGTGTGATTGGTGTGGCTGGTAAGAGTCTTACCCGGGATTCAAAATCCTTCCTTATTGTGTACGCTCGTCCGGGCACAGTATCCTAACTGAGGCTTGGAGGAGGGTCATAGGGGGAGGAGCCAGTGCACACCAGGTAGTCCTAAAGCTTTTTACTTTTGTGCCCAGTCTCCTGCAGAGCCGCTATTCCCCATGGTCCTTTCGGAGTCCCCAGCATCCACTACGGACTATGAGAAATAGAATTATCGGTAAGTAAATTCTTATTTTTAATACCTACCGGTAAATCCTTTTCTCTTAGTCCGTAGAGGATGCTAGGCGCCAGTCCCGGTGCGTACTGTATCTGCAGCATTAATTGTGGTTACACACATTTTGTATTACGGTTCTTGTCAGCATGTTGCTGCAATTGTTCATGCCGTTGGCTTGTGTTCTGTTGAATGCCACGTTCTGCGGCATGCTTAAGGTGTGAGCTGGTAAGATGCTCACCTTGGTTTATCAATAAATCCTTTCCTCGAAATGTCAGTCTCCCTGGGCACAGTTCCTATAACTGGAGTCTGGAGGAGGGGCAGAGGGAGGAGCCAGTTCACACCCTTTGAAAGTCTTATAGTATGCCCATGTCTCCTGCAGATCCCATCTATACCCCATGGTTCTTGAAGCATCCCCAGCATCCTCTACAGACTAAGAGAAAAGGATTTACCGGTAGGTATTAAAATCCTATTTCTCCAACGTCCTAGTGGATGCTGGGGACTCCGTAAGGACCATGGGGAATAGACGGGCTCCGCATGAGACAGGGCACTTTAAGAAAGAATTTGGATACTGGTGTGCTCTGGCTCCTCCCTCTATGTCCCTCCTCCAGACCTCAGTTTGAATCTGTGCCCGGACGAGCTGGGTGCACCTTAGTGAGCTCTCCTGAGCTTGCTAAAAAAGAAAGTATTTTGTTAGGATTTTTTATTTTCAGAGAGATCTGCTGGCAACAGACTCTCTGCTACTTGGGACTGAGGGGAGAGAAGCAGCCCTACTCACTAGAAGATAGGTCCTGCTTCTTAGGCTACTGGACACCATTAGCTCCAGATGGATCTGTCAAAGTCAGAAAAATATCACTATGCACACTGCCATATTTGCACCTCATGCGTGTCCTCGCTACGCGTGCATGTGCTCTCCCGTGCATGCGCATACTCGCTGTTGCGTGCACCCGCAGGCGCACGGTATGCGCATTTACGGTAGAGTTTGTATGCGTCTAGCGTGCGACTCAATCGTTACATATTTTAACCATATAATGTATTTTGTAGATCATGGTCTCTGATAGAATTTGAAAGTTTAGTTAATGTAGCATGTTCATGAACAAAGAGATCCCTCTTTGTTTGATACGAAGGGTCAGACAAGGGTTATACAGTGGTGTTTGGTATCCATCGGAAGAGTATTTAATTAGCAATATTCCGGTGTTGGTTTGAAGCGGATAACTCGCTCGTGCGAATAGTTATGGACATAAGAAGTTTATGGACTTTTACTATATTTGCACTTTATTATCCATGCGGCGGGAAACCTAGTTTCCCACCCACCTGAGCAGTTGGAAATAGTCACAGCCCACCTGTATGAATCAACCTATGACCTTTTGTTATAATGCGAAGAGAAATTCCTGTGTCCAATGAACAATAAGAATATAGGGACCATTGTACTGTATTATGTGTAGGGTATAAAAGGACAAGCCACTCTGGGCCAGCTCTCTATTCTCTTCAACGGTTCTCATTGCTGATAATCGGGAGCTGGATATCCAGGAGGCGCATGCGATTGTTACCCTTTGTGCGTAAGTTTCTCCGCAATCATATTACCTTTATTGTTATTGTGAGCCATATCTCTCTCTCTCTCTCTTCTCTTCTTTCTCTCTCTCTTTCTCTTAAGTGTTATTGTACTGCTATTGTATTTCATGTGTAGTTTTCTGGTTAGGTGGTCAATGTTATTTTGGTAGTGTATGACTTGTATTGTATTATTCTTTTGCAAATAGAACGTTCATATAGGGTGTTAGAACCTAATACCGGTATCTGTGTATTTATTATATTTCTAAGTATTCTCAGAGCATAGGAGACGCTCGTACAGTTAATAAGGTTACACTGTGTTACATTTACACCCTATCACTGCACTAAGGTTTATTGCATAAATACATTGTTTATGGTATAGTTATAAAGGTTTAACATCGTGAGCATCAGCGCCGCTTGTGATCTCCTCGTGGTCCCAAGCGTCCGCTACGCTAGTAGCATACCATTACGTTAGTCGGCAGCCTATAGCGTGCCTGCCTGTGATCTCTTGGCCGTGAGCGAACGTGATGCTCGAGCGTCTCGACTGTGGCTAAGCGATTGTTACGCAACGTGCGTACCCTTACGGTATACCATATGCCAATAGCGTACTGTGTTTTTTCACCTTTTAGAGGGTTTTAAGTAAGATAAATATTAGGCTTTAACAATTGGAGGCTCGTCCGTCCTTCACATATCTGCACTAGGTAATTTCAGCAGACATTATCCACAGCAAAGGGCGGGAGGTCATATTCCTCGTAGTGCTGACTGGATAAGCGTCTGCTTCGCTTAGTAAAGGGTGCTGAAGGAATCCGGAACCGGAGGTAAGAACAAAACAAAACGCTAGTGTCTTTTAAAACTGTTTATTTCTGTCTTGCGTACGCACGCACGCATATATCTGCATTTCTTTTTCATTCGTGTATTTTCACATATCACTCTCCTGTTTGCCATTTTACAATTGATAACGTGCTAAGAAAGATTTGTTGCTATTAGTAGTTAAAGAGTAAAAGTAATACATTAAGGGGTAATTTGTAAAGCACGCACACAGCTTTACCTAAAGATACAAGGAGAGATCTGTGTGGTGCTCGGTAGATGATCGAGGATCACCTACATTGATAAACGTGTTAATTGTGTTACGGTGGATATCTGCCTTGCGTACACGTGTCTCTAACAAAAGGCTGAGACTCGCGTACGCAACCCAAAGGCCGACGCACGCAGTGTATATTACGCAACGGAGTGTCCGGGTACGCCCACGTAACAAATCACACGATAGTGTTATTTTAACAGGCGAAAAGGTGGCAACGCGATAAATAGCGCAAGTCAATTTTAGTGTCCGAAATTTAAACTAATAGATCCTTCTCTAAATTTACGACTCATCTGGTCTAAAGGAAAGAAATTTCTGCGCAGAAATAGAAACAAAAGTAAAGTGTACATGTGGTGAGTGAGTGTTTGTATATATATATGTTTTTACAATTTTTGGATTGAACCACAAGAAGTCGAGTTCTCGTGAGGTACATACATGTAAGTGACGTGCATGGTGGCTAGGGAGGCATCCCTTGTTAAACTTAAATTTGAGCATTAGAGTATAGCAGACCAGGAGGTCTACTGTAGCACAGACCAGGAGGTCCGGAACAGACCAGGAGGTCCAGGTACAGCAGACTAAGAAGTCCGCTATAGAGAAAAGAGCACAACCCAGGGGGTTGGTGCAGAACCCATATAGGCCATTAAAGCTCTGGCTGAAGGAATTCGCAGCCGTAATTTTCGATTCCACTGGTCGCTCCGCACATAAGATTAGTTGCTTATGTGCCGAACGATTGTACCGCACGTAATTGTGTGCATTAGTTAGTAATTTGACCCAGTACCATTTGTGTACGCTAGAGGGGTCATAAACGCTATTTGTACATTCTAACGTGATTTGTGTAATTTTTTTTATTTTAAGGGAGGTTCGCTGGTCACTCAGGGACTATCCAACAACCAATAGTTACTGGAAAGGGTCAATGCTCTGCGGAACACACTCACATGTTCTAGTAAATAAAGGTTCATAGGGGCCCTAGGTCGAGTACGCCAGCGCTAAGGCAGTGTGTGGGCGTATTGGTCGGCGTGGGCGAGTGAGTGGGGTACTCGGTAAACCGCCACCGTCGGCCTATCTTGAACATCTTGGTTTTTGTAAGGGTTCGCTGAAGACCCTGATTAAGGTCAGAGGTAGTGAAAGCAACACCTGCAAGTTATGGGGGCCAGTTGTTCAGGTAGGGGGCGATCAACCTCGGTTCGGGTTGATTCAGTAAACCGACCAATCGGGTCGGCAAGGTATGTAATGTGTGAAAAATACGGTTCACACACAGAAGTTTTATGTGATGAATGGGAAAGAATGACTGTACATGACGGGGAGAAGTTCCCAAGAGTAGGCAGCTTTAGCCCAGATGTGTTACTAAATCTAAGGAGAAGGATATGTCTCATTAAATCAGCAAAGAGGCGGATCAAACATTATGATTATTTACAGTTATGGCAACAGGAGGGTGAAATACAGAGAGGATTGGCTCAGGCGGCGGGATCTAACCCTATCAGGAAACTGATAGCTACGGCACCACCGCCACCTTACATAACGGGAGAGAAATTGGTTGCGGAGAATGACGCACTAATGTGTAATAAACAGGCACTTAGTAACTGCATAAATGTTAAGGATAATATGAATAAGATGAGTAATGCAAGTATTAACCCGTGCAAGTTGTACCCTGTTTTAAACTTTCCCCAGGAGTGTGATCAAGAGGACGAATCGGCAACAATATCGGCGCTCTCTCTAGCAGCCACCATATCAGAAACAGCAGTAGGCACGTCCCAACCCCCGAGATTAGTATCAAAAGCCCCTAGCGGAGGGACAGGTGAGGTCGTATCAACGGGTAAGTACGGCACCATACACTATGCTGAAACCATTTCACCACAAGCTGTAGAATCTATTCAGAACGATGTAAGTAGACTTAATCCCGTTAGGGTAATAGCAGTGCCAAATGGGAAAACTGACACTTCAGGAATCACTCCTGTCAGAAACATTGCCATGCACTGCCCATTTTCCCGAATGGAATTAAGAACAATAGTGTCTGAATTCCCTGATCCTAGGAAGGATCTAGTTGCTAGCCAGAAATACATTAGAGATCTAGGGAATACTGTAGAGCCCAATAACAAAGACTGGCAGATATTGCTGAGGGCATGTTTACCCTCCAATGTCGACTCAGCACAATTCTTAGCTGACTGTAAATTAGATGAAGATGTACCCCTTACGGATGTGTACAACCAAGATAATGTAAAGAGGATAAATTTACAGTTAAAAGAGTATTTTCCAGCTGTAGTTAAATGGAACAAAATTTTCTCCATTAAGCAAAAAGTCAGAAACAGCTGCTGAGTATTTTCACAGGGCATTAGTAGAAATGGCTAAATACACGGGCATTGAAGACATCAAAACAAATGTAAATCATAGAGAAGTAGCAGTATCTGTGTTAATGGATGGTTTAAAAGAAGCATTAAAGACAAGAGTACAGACCACGCAACCATGTTGGCGAGGTCTGTCGGTGGCTACTTTGAGAGAGGCCGCTGTTGATCATGATCGCAATATCACCAGACACAGGGAGTCACAAAGCGATAAGTTAATGGCCGTAAGTATACAGGCCCTGACCACAAGGCAACCTTTGTATAAATCTCCAAACCCTGTGGGTAAGTCAAATGTGGTAACTTGTTATTCCTGTCATAGAGAGGGACATTTTGCACGAGACTGTAAAGTGAAAAACATACAAAAAACATATCAACCCCCTAGACAACGACATGACACACGAAATTGGGATCAGGGACCGCAGAGACGGAGTCATGAGCCACATGCAGGGGAAACAAAAAGGTATCCCCCAAAAAGAGACTGGCAAGTCTCTGGTAGTTCACATGTACCCCCTTCTCAAGTAGTTGCTGCCAGCGCGATTCAGGGAGGTCACCATACCCAATAGGGGTGTGGCCATACCTGTAATCTGCAGCCAGTGAAATTGATTGCAAGCCTTGGAAGTGAACCCGAGGTCACAATTGATGTAGCTGGTAAATCATTAAACTTCCTTGTAGATACGGGGGCGGCCAAATCAGTGATAAATTCGACAGTGGGCATGAGAACCACTGGTAAGACAATTCCAGCCATGGGAGTAACGGGAGTAGTCCAGCACTACCCTGTTAGCAAACCAGCAGAGATTACAATAGGGCCTTTGCATACCAAGCATTCCTTTTTGTTGGCGGCATCGGCACCGACTAATCTCCTGGGAAGAGATTTATTGTGTAAAATGGGGTGCGTCATTTATTGCACTCCTGAAGGTGTATTCTTAGACATACCTGAGAATCACGCTCAGGAAGTGCGAGACATGTTAGACTCCCCATCAAAATGAATGTCACATACTGTTATGATAAATAGGAATCCATCCCAGGTAGAAGAAATGACATCCCAAATACCAGAGTCACTGTGGACTAAAGATGGACAAGACACTGGATTAATGGCAAACGTAGCTCCAGTAGTTGTGCAAGTAAAAGATGGTAGGATTGCTCCAAAAATCCCACAATACCCTCTGAAGCCAGAGGTGGAGTTAGGAGTTTACCCAGTAATAGAGCGCTTGCTACAGCAGGGCATTCTGGTAAGAACATCCAGCACTGCCAATAGTCCCATCTTCCCTGTGAAAAAGAGTGGGGGGAGGGGTTACAGGCTAGTGCAGGATCTAAGGGGGATTAACAAAATAGTTGAGTCAATTCCCCGTAGTGCCAAATCCAGCTGTCATCCTTATGCAGATCCCTCCCACTGCGAAATTTTTCACTGTTATTGACCTCTGCTCCGCCTTCTTTTCGGTACCTCTGCATCCTGACAGCCAATATTTGTTTGCATTTACATACAGAGGAGTCCAATACACATGGACTCGATTACCACAAGGTTTCATAGACAGTCCAAGTATATTTTCACAGGCTTTGCATGATTGTTTACAGTCTTTCCAACCAGAGAGTGGATCAATATTGATACAGTATGTGGACGATTTACTACTGTGTTCAGATTCACTGGAAGCGTCCCTGAAGGATACGAAACAGCTCCTGTTTCATCTTTCAGACACAGGACACAAGGTTTCCAAAGACAAACTACAATTATGCCAGCCTAAAGTAAAATATCTGGGACACTGTCTAACACAAGGACTGAGACACCTGACCGCTGATAGAATTCAAGCAATTAGAGACATGACTCTGCCACAAACCCAGCAACAAATCAGAACGTTTTTAGGAATGTGTGGGTATTGCCGTAACTGGATTCCAGGGTTTTCCATTCTAGCATTACCTTTGCAGGAGATGGTTTCATCAAACAAACCTGATCGGATTTCGCATACAGACGAATCCGAGATGACATTTGAGAGACTTAAACAGTGCCTAACGCAGGCACCAGCATTAGGTATGCCAGACTATGGGAAACCCTTTGAGCTGCACGGAACAGAAAGTGCTGGTTGCGCAGCAGGCGTCCTAACCCAAAAGCACGGTGATACCAGCAGGCCGGTAGCATACTACAGCGCTCAGTTAGATACGGTAGCGCGATCCCTCCCCACATGCTTGCGAAGTGTCGCTGCGATAGCATTGCTAGTTACAAAAAGCGAAGATGTAGTGCTAGGACACAACCTCACAATTCATACACCACATGCAGTGTCAGCCTTGTTGAATTCTGCCCAAACCAGGCACGTCTCATCAGCGCGGTTTACAAGATGGGAATTGGCATTAAAACCCCCCCTGTAAACATCACCATAAGGAGATGCAGTGCATTAAATCCTGCAACATATCTCCCAGGTGTGCCTGGACAGGCACAAAGGGTGGAGGATGAGAGTGGTGGGGAAGGAGGATTTAATACAAGAGATGACACACATGATTGTATGGAATATTTGACCCAAAATTTCACGGCAAGGCCTGACATCAGTGACAACCCACTGGAAGATGTAGATTTTACTTTCTACACTGACGGTAGTTGTCACAGACAGACAGACTCGGGAGACTTGTGTACTGGATACGCAGTCGTAGATGACCAAGGCACCATAGAAGCAGAACCGCTAGGCCCACCTCACTCAGCCCAGGTTGCTGAACTGGTTGCCCTAACCAGAGCATGTGAATTGGCTAAGGGCAAGTCAGCCAATATCTACACCGATTCTAGATACGCCTTCGGGGTAGTCCATGATTTCGGAGCCCTATGGCGCCTCAGAAATTTCATGACGGCAGCTGGTACACCGGTAGCGCATGCAGCTCACATCAAAAGACTTCTAACAGCGATACAGGAACCTGACAGAGTGGCTGTTATCAAGTGTAAAGCACATACATATAGCCAGGACCCAGTATCACTTGGTAACAGCCGAGCAGACGAAGCTGCTAAGTTAGCAGCCGGTACCCCCAGACAGACAGACACCACACAATTGATGATATTCAATACCATCAACACACAGAAGTTGTGTGAAATGCTAAATTTGTGTTCCACACAGGAAAAGGCAGTTTGGAGGTCAAAAGGATATGGCCAGGAGTCCTCAGGACTCTGGACAGATGGACAGGGCAAACCAGTGGCACCCAGAGCATATCTTCCATGTTTAGCTGAAGCAGCACATGGGCTGACTCATCTGGGCAAGGAGGGAATGTGTAAGCTGGTAAGAGCATATTGGTGCGCCCCAGGATTCTCATCCCATGCAGGTAAGAGAGCAATGTCATGCCTTACCTGCTTGAGGAAGAACATCGGAAAGGCAATACCAACAGAACCATCTCATATCCCACCTACAGGCGGCCCTTTTCAGGTAATACAGATTGATTTTATACAATTACCCCCTTGTCGAAATTTGAAATATGTACTTGTTTGTATAGATGTGTTTTCAAATTGGGTCGAAGCATTTCCGGCGGCCACAAATACCGCTATGTTTACTGCTAAGAAAATTGTGCAGGAATTTGTGTGTAGATACGGTATCCCTAGAATAATTGAAAGTAATAGGGGTACCCATTTTACAGGTGATGTCTTTCAAGGAATGTGTAAGTTGATGGGAATTGATAGTAAGCTGCACACTCCATATCGCCCCCAGGCGAGTGCGAAGGTGGAAAGAGTGAACAGCACTATTAAAAATAAACTGAGCAAAGTTATGGCAGAAACAGGATTGACATGGCCAGAAGCTTTACCCATTGTACTATACAGCATCAGAACCACTCCCAGGTCCCCTCTTAATCTGTCCCCCTTTGAAATCTTGTTTGGTCGACAACCGCATGTTATGATTAACCCTCAGGATGATTTGAAGTGTAACAATGAAATGACTGTAAAATACCTGGTTAACATGAGTAAACAGCTAAGGAATCAAAATGACAATCTGAAGTTAGTGATTCCTGATTTGCCAGATAGCAATTGTCATGACATTGAACCTGGGGATTATGTAATGATACGGAATTTTCTACGCTCAGGTTGCCTTATTGACAGATGGGAAGGACCATACCAAGTCTTATTGATTAGCACGACAGCATTGAAGGTTGCCGAGAGAGAGACTTGGGTTCATTCGTCCCATTGTAAGAAGGTTGCTGATCCAGAGAGGTCCCGTGATAAAGAACAGACGGTAGAGGAAGTTGTATCACTGGAGTGTCTGTTTCAGGAGGACTGAGACGGCACCTGAGCATTGAAAATAATAAGATCGGAGGCAGTTGTCGATCCCCTGTTCCCTTTTATTGTTTTTCTCCACTTCCCATCCCATCTCCCCCAATTATTTCTTTCCCCCTTCTCATTCTTCTCCATTTCCTCCTATAAGATGGACTTACCCCAAGAGACTGTGATCCGGATTTTCCTGTTGACCATGATGTTGACCAGAGCAGTCTGTTCCGGCGAGAGTACCATGGAGGTCGAGAGAGGTTCTGGAATGGGTTCTGATGACAGAGATGGAGGCGTAGATTTCCAAGAACAACATAACCACCGAGTAAAGGCGAGTATCAGAAAACGATCTGGTAGCATTGACAACAGAAGAAATTGTGAAGGATTGTTAGCTGAAGAGAACTGTATCTGTAGGCTCTGTGACAGTGTAGTTGAGGATGGGTGTATCAAGAAATGCCAATCTAGTTTTAATATCCACATGGACCGGCATCCATTGAGTGACTATCACTCCCTAGTGGGTAAAGTGTTAAATCAGACAGATTGTTGGGTATGCTCTCAAGTACCTCAAGGCCATAGCAAATCAGGATTAGTTCCCTTCCCTTTAACTATAGGGGAGGTACTTGAGCTAAGTGGTGGGAGGCCGGTGGACAGGAGGTTTAATATCTCCAGTCCTCCTAGTTTGAAGCTCCACCAATATCATGTGGATAGATCCCTAGTATGTTTTAACATTTCCAATCCCCGAAAGCCGGGAAATTGGGAAGTGTCATGGAATAACCAAACCATGACCTTTTCATACAGAGCCGATAGAATGCCAACAGATACAGAACTTATACGCCACATAGCCGGTAGTGGAAAATATTTCCGATATAGGTATACCCTAGGAAGTAGGACCATGAGAGTTGGAGAGGTATCACCAGGATACTGTGCACATATCATACAAACTGATACGTGTATTAGACAGATGGGAGAATTAGGGTTAGGAAATTTCATATGGAAAATGTGTAATATGGTTATGTCCTACTCCGTCCCATATGTTCTCCCCGATGATGCATATTTCATATGTGGGAGGAAGGCGTATAAGTGGCTTGCCCCAAACTCAGAAGGGTTATGTTATATTGGAAAAGTACTGCCTGAAGTAATGACTGTATCACATACTAAAATGAAAGATATTCACTGCAGTGCCCAAGCTCCTTATACTCACACCCATTACGAGCACATCGTTAAACGGCACCTGATAGAAAGAACAGAGCATCCGGCCTCTGACCTGATCAGTGAATCCACCGGGATTCAATTCCTAATCGCATTAGATATCACTCGTACCGCCAGAGGAGTGATAAATTATAAATATATATCTGCGCTTGCAAATTTATTAGACAATATCACTGAAATGTATGATGACACATTCAGGTATACTGGAAGGGAGCTCCAAGCTTATAAAACAGAACTGGTTCAGCATAGGATGATTCTCAATTATCTCACAGCTGTGACGGGTGGGTATTGTGTCGCCCTAGCAACTCAGTATGGAATAAAGTGCTGCACGTATATCACAAACAGCACCGAGGACCCGTCGAGGTCATAGACCAAAAGATGGACGACATTCTCCAATTAAAATGGGAGTTCCGAAGGAAACACAATCTCACCCTTGCCGCTGTGGGTAATGAGCTAACCAGTTGGGTGTCATGGTTGAACCCGCGAAATTGGTTCTCTGGTTTAGGAGAATGGACCCAAGGTATTATCATGGATGTAGGGAAATTCCTTTTGTGTGTTCTGGGTGTCATCATATTAGTCGGTCTGATATTTAGATGCGTTCGGGTTTTAACAAAGTGTAAACGTAGCGCCCGAGTGATGAGTTTAAGGAGCGAAGATACTGTAAAAATAACGACTGATGTGATTTATGACCCAACGATAGAGACACTGTTGTGATGAAAATGTGATTCTACGGTCCGTTTCTTTCACCTGTTTCTCGTTTTTCTCCAAGGTAAAAAGACCCGCTTGGAAGAAGATTTTTACAGCCTTGTATGCAGACAACAGATGGACTAAAGAAGAAGTTTGACAACCTTTTACACAGACAACTGATGGACTATGCCATAGACCCCCATATCCCTAGTACTTTTAATTTTACGCTAGCCCAACACTTTTTGTAAGTCTATGGACATTGATAAAGCTTTGCTTACGTTTATTGGCAAAAGCACAAAGAGACTACAGTCAACATGTACTTCAGACAAGACTTCAGACAAGACCTCAATCGGCAAATGTATATTAACCTCACATAGAATATCAATGCATTTACCATAAGTGTTCTTTATCTTCATCTCTACAACCTTCAGGTAATGACACACATAGTCGATAGGGAATACAGGCACAGATATCAGCACTCACATATTCCCCTACTCATGTATCATCAACTAAAATGTGCTCCCCCATTTTGTTGCAACCAAAAGCCGAAAAGAGCTCGGTAAAGTTTGACAGCCCATCCACAGACCCTTAATACGGGATAAGAAGGAATTCAAATGTATACTTCGCAATACCTCGAAGCTTGATTTAAAACATGTACGGCACGATGATACATGACCCCCCAAACATGGATTCATACACACATGCTTCTGCCATCTCACTAGGTCATACCCTTTTCTCACCTTCTTCTCTCCTCCCCTACCCAATCATAGAAATGTATTATACATGACATATATTTTTCTCTCTTTTTGAAATGTTTTAGAAAGTGGCAGTAATTGGTGACTGCCAAAGGGTGGACTGTCAAAGTCAGAAAAATATCACTATGCACACTGCCATATTTGCACCTCATGCGTGTCCTCGCTACGCGTGCATGTGCTCTCCCGTGCATGCGCATACTCGCTGTTGCGTGCACCCGCAGGCGCACGGTATGCGCATTTACGGTAGAGTTTGTATGCGTCTAGCGTGCGACTCAATCGTTACATATTTTAACCATATAATGTATTTTGTAGATCATGGTCTCTTTGATAGAATTTGAAAGTTTAGTTAATGTAGCATGTTCATGAACAAAGAGATCCCTCTTTGATACGAAGGGTCAGACAAGGGTTATACAGTGGTGTTTGGTATCCATCGGAAGAGTATTTAATTAGCAATATTCCGGTGTTGGTTTAAAGCGGATAACTCGCTCGTGCGAATAGTTATGGACATAAGAAGTTTATGGACTTTTACTATATTTGCACTTTATTATCCATGCGGCGGGAAACCTAGTTTCCCACCCACCTGAGCAGTTGGAAATAGTCACAGCCCACCTGTATGAATCAACCTATGACCTTTTGTTATAATGCGAAGAGGAATTCCTGTGTCCAATGAACAATAAGAATATAGGGACCATTGTACTGTATTATGTGTAGGGTATAAAAGGACAAGCCACTCTGGGCCAGCTCTCTATTCTCTTCAACGGTTCTCATTGCTGATAATCGGGAGCTGGATATCCAGGAGGCGCATGCGATTGTTACCCTTTGTGCGTAAGTTTCTCCGCAATCATATTACCTTTATTGTTATTGTGAGCCATATCTCTCTCTCTCTCTCTCTTCTCTTCTTTCTCTCTCTCTCTCTCTCTTAAGTATTATTTTGGTAGTGTATGACTTGTATTGTATTATTCTTTTGCAAATAGAACGTTCATATAGGGTGTTAGAACCTAATACCGGTATCTGTGTAGTTATTATATTTCTAAGTATTCTCAGAGCATAGGAGACGCTCGTACAGTTAATAAGGTTACACTGTGTTACATTTACACCCTATCACTGCACTAAGGTTTATTGCATAAATACATTGTTTATGGTATAGTTATAAAGGTTTAACATCGTGAGCATCAGCGCCGCTTGTGATCTCCTCGTGGTCCCAAGCGTCCGCTACGCTAGTAGCATACCATTACGTTAGTCGGCAGCCTATAGCGTGCCTGCCTGTGATCTCTTGGCCGTGAGCGAACGTGACGCTCGAGCGTCTCGACTACGGCTAAGCGATTGTTACGCAACGTGCGTACCCTTACGGTATACCATACGCCAATAGCGTACTGTGTTCTTTCACCTTTTAGAGGGTTTTAAGTAAGATAAATATTAGGCTTTAACAGATCGTACACAGGAACGCACCCTTGGTCGTCCGATCCCGGAGCCGCGCCGCCGTCCCCTTCGCAGAGCCGGAAGACAGAAGCCGGCTCGAGAAGCAAGGAGACTTCGAAATCGGCGGCAGAAGACTCCAGTCTTCATATGAGGTAGCGCACAGCACTGCAGCTGTGCGCCATTGCTCCCACACTAAACCCACACACTCCAATCACTGTAGGGTGCAGGGCGCAGGGGGGGGCGCCCTGGGCACAAATTGGGTACCTCTTGGCAAAAGCAGCATATATACAGTTGGGCACTGTATATATGCATGAGCCCCCGCCATTATTTTTACACAAAACGCGGGACAGAAGCCCTCCGCTGAGGGGGCGGGGCTTCTTCCTCAGCACTCACCAGCGCCATTTTCTCTCCACAGCTCCGCTGAGAGGAAACTCCCCAGGCTCTCCCCTGCAGAATCACGGTAGAAAGAGGGTAAAAAGAGAGGGGGGGCACATAAATTTGGCGCAAAAACAGTATATACAGCAGCTACTGGGTTAACACTAAGTTACTGTGTGACTCCTGGGTAATATAGCGCTGGGGTGTGTGCTGGCATACTCTCTCTCTGTCTCTCCAAAAGGCCTTGTGGGGGAACTGTCTTCAAATAGAGCATCCCCTGTGTGTGTGTGGTGTGTCGGTACGCTTGTGTCGGCATGTTTGACGAGGAAGGCTATGTGGAAACAGAGCGGGTACAATTGAATGTGGGGTCGCCGACGACGGCGCCGACACCCGATTGGATGGATATGTGGAAGGTTTTAAATGATAATGTTAATTCCTTGCATAAAAGGTTGGATAAAGCTGAAGCCTTGGGACAGTCAGGGTCTCAACCCATGCCTGATCCTACAGCACAGAGGCCGTCAGGGTCTCAGAAGCGCCCACTATCCCAAATTGTTGACACAGATATCGACACGGATTCTGACTCCAGTGTCGATGGCGATGATGCAAAGTTGCAGCCTAAAATGGCTAAAGCCATCCGCTACATGATTATAGCAATGAAAGATGTTTTACACATCACAGAGGAAACCCCAGTCCCTGACAAGAGGGTTTATATGTATGGGGAAAAAAGGCAAGAGGTAACCTTTCCCCCTTCACATGAATTAAATGAGTTATGTGAAAAGGCTTGGGAATCTCCAGATAGAAAACTGCAGATTTCCAAACGGATGCTTATGGCGTATCCTTTCCCGCCAACGGACAGGTTACGCTGGAAATCCTCCCCTAGGGTAGACAAAGCTTTAACACGCTTATCCAAGAGGGTAGCCCTGCCGTCACAGGATACGGCCACCCTAAAAGATACTGCAGATAGAAAGCAAGAGGGTACCCTGAAGTCCATTTATACACATTCAGGTACCTTACTGAGGCCGGCAATTGCGTCGGCCTGGGTGTGTAGTGCTGTAGCAGCATGGACGGATACCTTATCTGAGGAACTTGATACCTTGGACAAGGATACTATATTAATGACCCTGGGGCATATAAAAGACGCTGTCCTATATATGAGAGATGCTCAAAGAGACATTAGCCTTCTGAGCTCTAGAATAAATGCAATGTCGATTTCTGCCAGAAGGGTCCTGTGGACTCGGCAATGGACAGGCGATGCCGACTCAAAAAGGCACATGGAGGTTTTACCTTACAAGGGTGAGGAGTTGTTTGGGGAGGGTCTCTCGGACCTGGTCTCCACAGCTACTGCTGGAAAGTCAAATTTTTTGCCATATGTTCCCTCACAACCTAAGAAAGCACCGTATTACCAAATGCAGTCCTTTCGATCACAAAAAGGCAAGAAAGTCCGAGGTGCGTCCTTTCTTGCCAGAGGCAGGGGCAGAGGAAAGAAGCTGCACAACACAGCTAGTTCCCAGGAACAGAAGTCCTCCCCGGCTTCCACTAAATCCACCGCATGACGCTGGGGCTCCACAGGCGAAGCTAGGCCCGGTGGGGGCGCGTCTCCGAAATTTCAGCCACAAGCGGGTTCACTCCCAGGTGGATCCCTGGGCAATAGAGATTGTGTCTCAGGGATACAAGCTGGAATTCGAAGAGATGCCCCCTCACCGATACCTGAAATCGGCCGTGCCAGCTTCCCCCTTAGAGAGGGAAATAGTGTTAGCTGCAATTCACAAATTGTATCTACAGCAGGTGGTGGTCAAGGTTCCCCTCCTTCAACAAGGAAAGGGTTATTATTCGACCATGTTTGTGGTACCGAAACCGGACGGTTCGGTCAGACCCATATTGAATTTAAAATCCCTGAACATATACCTGAAAAGGTTCAAGTTCAAGATGGAATCGCTCAGAGCGGTCATCGCAAGCCTGGAAGGGGGGGATTTTATGGTGTCTCTGGACATAAAGGATGCATACCTTCATGTCCCCATTTATCCGCCTCATCAGGCGTACCTCAGATTTGTGGTACAGGATTGTCATTACCAGACGTTGCCGTTTGGTCTCTCCACGGCACCGAGAATATTTACCAAGGTAATGGCGGAAATGATGGTGCTCCTGCGAAAGCAAGGGGTCACAATTATCCCATACTTGGACGATCTCCTCATAAAGGCGAGGTCCAGAGAGCAGTTGCTGATCAGCGTAGCACGCTCTCGGGAAGTGTTTCAACAGCAAGGCTGGATTCTAAATATTCCAAAGTCGCAGTTGATTCCTACGACTCGTCTGCCCTTCCTGGGCATGATTCTGGAGACCAGAAGAGGGCTTATCTCCCGATGGAGAAGGCTCAGGAGCTCATGACACTGGTCAGAGACCTATTAAAACCAAAACAGGTGTCGGTACATCACTGCACGCGAGTCCTGGGAAAGATGGTGGCATCATACGAGGCCATTCCCTTCGGCAGGTTCCATGCGAGGACCTTTCAATGGGATCTGTTGGACAAGTGGTCCGGATCACATCTACAGATGCATTTGCTGATCACCCTATCCCCCAGGGCCAGGGTGTCTCTCCTGTGGTGGCTGCAGAGTGCTCACCTTCTCGAGGGCCGCAGATTCGGCATTGAGGACTGGGTCCTGGTGACCACGGATGCAAGCCTCAGAGGGTGGGGGGCAGTCACACAGGGAAGAAATTTCCAAGGTCTGTGGTCAAGTCAGGAGACTTGCCTTCACATCAATATCCTGGAACTAAAGGCCATATACAATGCCCTAAGTCAAGCGGAGACCCTGCTTCGCGACCAATCTGTGCTGATTCTGATAAGGCTAACTATTTATCTTATAACATTCACTATAAATGGGTAAGAGACTCAGTACGCAATTGGCGTGTGGGGTACCGTAAGGGTACGCACTTAGCGTAGCATACGCTCGGCCGTGATCGAGACGCACATGCGACACGCTCGCTCACAGCTTAATGCGTGGTGTCGAGCACGCTATAGGCGGCCGACTACCGTAATGCTACGCTACCAGCGTAGCGGACGCTCGAGTCCACGAGGAGAACACGAGCGGCGCAGACGCTCACGGGATGACAATCAGTAAACCTTGAATGTAACACACAGAAAGGATACTCTTATACTATAAACCTTGTACTGAAATACTGTAGCGATGTAACGCTGCTTAACCTGGTTAATGCTAAAGCTGCTTGAGCGTTTGAGACGCTCCTATTACCTTATGCAATATAATAAACACACGATACCTTGCTAAGGTTCCAACATCGTGCAACAGATCCAGCGAGCAATAGTCTGCTTAGAAGTAGGAGCACCCAGCTTGTTGGGTGCATGCAGGATAAACAGCGAGTCAGTTTTTCTGACTCTAGCCGTCCTGGAAACATAGATTTTCAGTGCCCGGACTACATCCAGCAGCTTGGAAGCCTCCAAGTCCCGAGTAGCCGCAGGCACCACAATAGGTTGGTTCAAATGAAATGCTGATACCACCTTAGGGAGAAATTGGGGACGAGTTCTCAATTCTTCCCTGTCCATATGGAAGATCAGATAGGGGCTTTTACATGACAAAGCCGCCAATTCTGACACACGTCTAGCCGAAGCCAAGGCCAACAGCATGACCACTTTCCACGTGAGATATTTCAACTCCATGGTCTGAAGTGGCTCAAACCAATGTGATTTTAGGAAATCCAACACAACGTTGAGATCCCAAGGTGCCACTGGAGGCACAAAAGGGGGCTGAATATGCAGCACTCCCTTAACAAACGTCTGAACTTCAGGCAGTGAAGCCAGTTCTTTTTGAAAGAAAATAGACAGGGCCGAAATCTGGACTTTTATGGATCCCAATTTTAGGCCCATAGTCACTCCTGACTGTAGGAAGTGCAGAAATCGACCCAGCTGAAATTCCTCTGTTGGGGCCTTCATAGCCTCACACCAAGCAACATATTTTCGCCATATGCGGTGATAATGTTTTGCTGTCACATCCTTCCTAGCTTTTATCAGCGTAGGAATGACTTCAACCGGAATGCCCTTTTCCATCAGGATCCGGCGTTCAACCGCCATGCCGTCAAACGCAGCCGCGGTAAGTCTTGGAACAGACAGGGCCCCTGCTGTAGCAGGTCCTGTCGGAGCGGCAGAGGCCAAGGGTCCTCTGAGATAATTTCTTGTAGTTCCGGGTACCAAGTTCTTCTTGGCCAATCCGGAACGATGAGTATAGTTCTTACTCCTCTCTTTCTTATTATCCTCAGTACCTTTGGTATGAGAGGAAGAGGAGGGAACACATAAACCGACTGGTACACCCACGGTGTCACTAGAGCGTCCACAGCTATCGTCTGAGGGTCCCTTGACCTGGCGCAATATCTTTTTAGCTTTTTGTTGAGGCGGGACGCCATCATGTCCACCTGTGGCCTTTCCCAACGATTTACAATCAGCTGGAAGACTTCTGGATGAAGTCCCCACTCTCCCGGGTGGAGGTCGTGCCTGCTGAGGAAGTCTGCTTCCCAGTTGTCCACTCCCGGAATGAACACTGCTGACAGTGCTATCACGTGATTTTCCGCCCATCGGAGAATCCTTGTGGCTTCCGCCATCGCCATCCTGCTTCTTGTGCCACCCTGTCGGTTTACATGGGCGACCGCCGTGATGTTGTCTGACTGAATCAGCACCGGCTGGTTTTGAAGCAGGGATCTTGCCTGACTTAGGGCATTGTAAATGGCCCTTAGTTCCAGAATATTTATGTGTAGGGAAGCTTCCTGACTCGACCATTGTCCTTGGAAGTTTCTTCCCTGAGTGACTGCCCCCCAACCTCGGAGGCTTGCATCCATGGTCACCAGGATCGAGTCCTGTATGCCGAATCTGCGGCCCTCGAGAAGATGAGCACTCTGCAGCCACCACAGCAGAGACACCCTGGTCCTCGGGGACAGGGTGATCAGCCGATGCATCTGAAGATGCGATCAGGTCCACTTGTCTAACAGATCCCACTGAAAGATCCGTGCATGGAACCTGCCGAATGGAATTGCCTCGTAAGAAGCTACCATCTTTCCCAGGACTAGCGTGCAGTGATGCACCGACACCTGTTTTGGTTTTAGGAGGTCTCTGACCAGAGATGACAACTCCGTGGCCTTCTCCTCCGGGAGAAACACCTTCTTCTGTTCTGTGTCCAGAATCTTACCCAGGAACAGCAGACGCGTCGTAGGAACCAGCTGCGACTTCGGGATATTCAGAATCCAGCCGTGCTGTTGTAGCACTTCCAGAGAAAGTGCTACTCCGACCAACAACTGCTCCCTGGACCTCGCCTTTATAAGGAGATCGTCCAAGTACGGGATAATTATAACTCCCTTCTTTCGAAGGAGTATCATCATTTCGGCCATTACTTTGGTAAATACCCTCGGTGCCGTGGACAGACCAAACGGCAACGTCTGGAATTGGTAATGGCAGTCCTGTACCACAAAACGGAGGTACACCTGGTGAGGTGGGTAAATGGGGACATGTAGGTAAGCATCCTTGATGTCCAGTGATACCATGTAATCCCCCTCTTCCAGGCTTGCAATAACCGCCCTGAGCGATTCCATTTTGAACTTGAACTTCCTTATATAAGTGTTCAAGGATTTCAAATTTAGAATGGGTCTTACCGAACCGTCTGGTTTTGGTACCACAAACATTGTGGAATAGTAACCCCGTCCCTGTTGAAGGAGGGGAACTTTGATTATCACCTGCTGGAGGTACAGCTTGTGAATTGCCGCTAGTACTACCTCCCTGTCCTGGGGAGTAGCTGGCAAGGCTGATTTGAGGTAACGGCGAGGGGGAGACGTCTCGAATTCCAGCTTGTATCCCTGAGATACCACTTGTAGAACCCAGAGATCCACCTGTGAGCGAACCCACTGGTCGCTGAAGTTCCGGAGACGGGCCCCCACCGTACCTGGCTCCACATGTGGAGCCCCAGTGTAATGCGGTGGACTTAGTGGAAGCAGGGGAGGATTTTAGTTCTTGGGAACTGGCTGTATGATGCAGCTTTTTCCCTCTACCCCTGCCTCTGGGCAGAAAGGACGCGCCTCTAACTCGCTTGCCTTTCTGAGGCCGAAAGGACTGTACTTGATAATACGGTGCTTTCTTAGGCTGTGAGGGAACCTGAAGTAAAAAAGTCGACTTCCCAGCTGTTGCTGTGGATACGAGGTCTGAAAGACCGTCCCCAAACAATTCCTCACCCTTATAAGGCAAAATTTCCATGTGCCTTTTAGAATCAGCATCACCTGTCCACTGCAGAGTCCATAATACTCTCCTGGCAGAAATGGACATAGCATTAATTCTAGATGCCAGCCGGCAAATGTCCCTCTGTGCATCATATATAAGACTACGTCTTTAATATGCTCTATGGTTAGCAATATAGTGTCCCTGTCCAGGGAATCAATGTTATCAGACAGGGAATCAGACCACGCTGCTGCAGCACTACACATCCATGCTGAAGCAATAGCAGGTCTCAGTATAGTACCTGAGTGTGTATACACAGACTTCAGGATAGCCTCCTGCTTTCTATCTGCAGGTTCCTTTAAGGCGGCCGTATCCTGAGAAGGCAGTGCCACCTTTTTTGATAAGCGTGTGAGCGCCTTGTCCACCTTAGGGGATGTCTCCCAACGTAACCTATCCTCTGGCGGGAAAGGGTACGCCATCAGTAACTTTTTAGAAATCACTAGTTTCTTATCAGGGGAAGCCCACGCTTCTTCACACACTTCATTCAACTCATCCGATGGGGGAAAAACCACTGGTTGCTTTTTCTCCCCAAACATAATACCCTTTTTAGTGGTACCTGGGTTAACATCAGAAATGTGCAACACATCTTTCATTGCCGTAATCATGCAACGGATGGCCCTAGTGGAATGTACATTAGTCTCGTCCTCGTCGACACTGGAGTCAGACTCCGTGTCGACATCTGTGTCTGCCATCTGAGGTAGCGGGCGTTTTTGAGCCCCTGATGGCCTTTGAGACGCCTGGGCAGGCACTGGCTGAGAAGCCGGCTGTCCCACAGCTGTTATGTCATCGAACCTTTTATGCAAGGAGTTGACACTGTCGTGTAAAACCTTCCACATATCCATCCACTCTGGTGTCGGCCCCGCAGGGGGTGACATCACACTTAGCGGCACCTGCTACGCCTCCACATAAGCTTCCTCATCAAACATGTCGACACAGCCGTACCGACACACCGCACACACACAGGGAATGCTCTGACTGAGGACAGGACCCCACAAAGTCCTTTGGCGAGACAGAGAGAGAGTATGCCAGCACACACCACAGCGCTATATAACAGGGATTTACACTAACACAAAGTGATTTGTCCCTATAGCCACTTTACATATACAGTTTTCGCCTAAATTTTGTGCCCCCCCTCTCTTTTTTACCCTTTGAGCCTGGAAACTGCAGGGGAAAGCCTGGGAAGCTGTCTTCCAGCGGAGCTGTGAAGAGGAAATGGCGCCAGTGTGCTGAGGGAGATAGCCCCGCCCCCTTCTCGGCGGACTTCTCCCGCTCTTATATTTATATTATGGCGGGGGATTTTTGCACATATATAGTTTTTTAGACTATATTATGTGCTGTTTGCCAATGTAAGGTACTCTAATTGCAGCCCAGGGCGCCCCCCCCAGCGCCCTGCACCCATCAGTGACCGGAGTATGTGGTGTGCATAGGGAGCAATGGCGCACAGCTGCAGTGCTGTGCGCTACCTTAATGAAGACCGGAGTCTTCAGCCGCCGATTTCCAGGATGTTCTTCTTGCTTCTGGCTCTGCAAGGGGGACGGCGGCGCGGCTCCGGGACCGGACGACCGAGGCTGGGCCTGTGTTCGATCCCTCTGGAGCTAATGGTGTCCAGTAGCCTAGAAGCCCAAGCTAGCTGCAAGCAGGTAGGTTCGCTTCTCTCCCCTCAGTCCCTCGTAGCAGTGAGTCTGTTGCCAGCAGATCTCACTGAAAATAAAAAACCTAACAAATACTTTCTTTACTAGAAGCTCAGGAGAGCCCCTAGTGTGCAACCAGCTCGGGCCGGGCACAGATTCTAACTGAGGTCTGGAGGAGGGCATAGAGGGAGGAGCCAGTGCACACCAGATAGTACCTAATCTTTCTTTTAGAGTGCCCAGTCTCCTGTGGAGCCCGTCTATTCCCCATGGTCCTTACGGAGTACCCAGCATCCACTAGGACGTCAGAGAGATATATATATATATATATATATATATATAGAGATATATATATATACACACACACACATATATACATACATATACACACACACACACACATACACGAGAGAATTTTTATATGTATATACCTGTAATATAAATCTCAAGCAAACAAGATATAGAAAATATTAGTACATTTTTAAACTAGTTCAATATATACAAGTATAATTTAGATAAAGGGAGATTTTTTTAGCATATTCTTTTTGTAAAAAAAGAAAATTTAGAGGTGGAACTACAAGAACAATCATGGCCTATTGCTAAACTCGCCAGTAAAAGCTGGAGAAAAAAAGATATGAAAAGATTCAGACAATTTTCATGATAATACAATGATACATAAGGTTCCCATTCATTTTCAATAGAGGTTGGAAAAGTTCAATAAAAAATGTGAAAAGTAGATTTTTGCGGAAAAACCCCCCAGATAAATAAAATCAAAAAAACTTACATACAAACAGACAATACTTAAAAAATGCGAAAAAGTATAAAAAAAAATAAAAATGTATCCAATTTTTGAACGCAAAAAACTGTTGATAGATGTAGACCCCATAAACACACAATATACACAGACATACACACATATACACACCAGGGACGTGTATACACACATCAGTTCTCACCAAGAAGAGGGCAAGAGCTCCTTGTTCTAGCATGGAGGTGCGGAGCTTCTATGTGATTGACAGGCTGGGCCTCCGTGGGGAGGAAGAAAAGATTGAGGAAAGGGAATGGGTGGCCACCACATTGACTGCATGTTCCATATCACTGAATGCAGATACAGTACCTCACAGCCAGGAAGGTTCTTCTGACAAGCCTCCTAACCTCCCCTCTTCCCTAACACACCTCACTGCACGGCACTTGACTCTCTGCAATGCAATCAGTGACATGGAACATGCATGCAGTGTGGTGGCCACTGGCCACCCCTTCCCTCTCTTACATTCATTTTTTCCTACCCTGGGTCCCAGCTCTGTTACAGAAAGCCAGCGCCTTCTGTTCCCAGCGGCCCTGGAGGTCAAGCTCCACTCGCTCCACCCTCGCAACGCCCCTGCGTGCATGGCATCTATTTCCCACTTGCTCTGCTAAGATTTTTACAAATTCTCTTAAAATGCCTTGTGATACATTAAAGTGATACTAAAAAAAAGCATGTAAAATCATCCATTTGCACATCATTTTAGTAGAAAGTATTGAAAAATATGCGCCCATAATGCAATGCTCTTTATTAGGGGTCCTCTGCTATCACCATTCTAAGATTGCTACCACTGCTGTGGTCTTGTTATATAGGGAGAATTTCTATAGCTAGGAGATTTAGATGGATTTAGGCCTTTCATCCCTAATAGAACTACTCTCTCAACCTTGCCTGCTCCTTGCAGGTAAACCACAGGATTCATCCTAGCTTGTCAAATATATATCACAGTCTCTTGTCGCCCTCCCTGCTTCCTGCACGTATGAACAGTCTCCTGACCTGACTTGGGGGGTAAGTCAGATCTGATCGCTGCTGTGCGTTTTCTCACACACGGCGGTCAGGTCCAAACTGCGCATGCGTATGCACCGCAATGCGCAGGAGCGATGGAAAGCTACAATGGGCATCGCTGGTTAGCGACGGGATGGTGTGAAGGATCCATTCGCACGGGCGTACGATAGGTGATTGACAGGAAGAGGCCGTTTGTGGGTAGCAACTGACCGTTTACAGGGAGTGTCCGGAAAAACGCAGGTGTGTCCTAAGCGTTTTGAGGAAGGGTGTCTGACGTCAGCTCCGGCCCCGATCAGTAGGATTCAATTGCACTGGAAGAGTAAGTCCTGGGCTGCGCAGAGAATGCATAAACTGCTTTATAGCAGCTCTGCTAACACATAGCATCGCACACTTGCACAGCAAAAATACACTTCCCCTGTAGGTGGCGACTATCTGATCGCAGGACAGCAAAAAAACACAGCCCAGCAATCAGATCTGAATTACCCCCTTGGCTTAGCCCACAGGTTCTCAAACTCGGTCCTCAGGACCCCACACAGTGCATGTTTTGCAGGTCTCCTCACAGAATCACAAGTGAAATAATTAGCTCCACCTGTGGACCTTTTAAAATGTGTCAGTGAGTAATTAATACACCTGTGCACTTGCTGGGTTACCTACAAAACATGCACTGTGTGGGGTCCTGAGGACCGAGTTTGAGAACCACTGGCTTAGCCAATGTAACACAGTACCAGTGACGTGCGGTGGGGTGAGGCAGGTGAGGCAGAGCCTTTCCTGTCATACTTACATTTGTGCCAGAGTTTTGACTGTGTAAAGTATATGATAAATACAAAGAATATGTTTGAAATATCTCCTTTGCATTATTCTAATAATTTTTATAGCCAAAACCGTGGAGTAAAAAGTCTATGGCAGGTGAGGCAGTGCCTCACCTGCCTATCTTTTCCGCTCATCTCTGATCAAAACTCACCAAATTTCCAGGAGTTTATACTGCTACACCTGTGTATAATGCCCAGATGTACCCTTTGACTCATATATTGTGTGTAAATCTGGCTCTGGGGCCAGCTAGTGCCTCCTGAGCCATTTAGCTCACCGCACGTCCCTGCACAGTACAGTTCATTCACAGAGCTTGGTAGTCTACCCTGCCATGTGCAGGTCTGGACTGGACTTCCGGCCAGTGGCGTCAGAAGGCGGGTGCGGGGAGTGCGGCCCGCACCCAGGTATCACCCACGGAAGGGGTGACACCAAGTGCTGGCTCTTCTGCAGGGACAGGAGCCGAGTGCTGCAGTGTGATAATCCTCTGCAGCACTCGGCTCCTGTCACAGAAAAGGAGCCGGCACTGCACGCTGCCTAGTCTCCGGGGGAAGCCAGCATTTCAGAGGAAGCTGGATACACCCCCCGGAGTGAAGAAGAGAAGACCCGTGAGGCCACGCCCCTTTAAATTAGGTCACGCCCCCTTTTCGTCCGGCCGCGGCTCCGGCAGTGAGTGTGAGAAGGGGGGGGGGGGGGGGGTGTAGTAATGCAGAGTGTGCTCCGGGTGTACCGACACCTGGTGACGCCTCTGCTTCCGGCCATCAGTGGACACCAGGCACACTGAGCTCTGACTGTTCCAGCCTCACCTGAGCTCTGTCTTCACAGGGCAGCCTCTAGGTGTGGTCACATACCCCTTTGTTCCCTGTATGGGCGGATCCCTCTAGCTCCACACTGAATCACCTGCTCATCAGCACCATCTTTGGTGACACTGCCACAATATATATATACTCACTTGTAAAGGCATGTCTCCTGCTTTTTGTTGCTTCTTCACCTTCCCTTATATTTTTCTGTAAACAGAATATTATAACAATTATGAATAGACATGGGGAAGTGTTTGCGGTCAGCACAGTCTCATACGTTCCATTTTCTGCTGTGGTGAAAAAAACAGTATGCAGTCATAGTTGTATTTATAATGAGTGCAGGGTGTGCAGTGTACAGGGGTCCCACTCCGCACTCCCTGCACCAATTCCCTATATTTACCCCTCCGTTGGCTCAGTGAAACACAGTGCTGCTGATCCCTGGGGTAAGGCAGCCAGCACATACATTACGTATGGGATGTATTTGGCATTCCGACAATCAGGATGTTGGTGGTAAGAGAATCGGCATTGACATTCCGTCAGGCACCGCTCAGAATCCAAATGATGGAATACCGAAGGTCATAATCATGAACGCAAGTATGAGGGAGGAGGTTAGAGTTTGGCTGCGGGATGGAGGTTACGGTTAGGTTGTGGCACAAGAGGGTTAGGGTTAGGTTGCGGGAGGGGAGGATTAATCTGCGGGAGTGGAGGGTTAGGGATAGGCTGCACGAGGTAAGGTTAGGTTTAGGCATTAAGGGGATTCTTAAGGTTAGGCTGCGACAGGGGAGGGTTAGAATGTGGGATGGAAGGTTAGGCACCAGGGAGAGTGTTAGGAAGGGATAGGGTCACCAACTTACCAAATGTGTCGGGATTCTGGTCGTCAGAATGTCATTGCCAGTATTCTGACCGTCGGCATAATGACTGTCAGGATCCCGTACCAAACCCTTACATACAACATTACATTTATGTTTATATGTATTAACCGCCCCTCGCCCACATGTAATGTGTGGTCTACGCAGCAGCCGCTGCCCCTGATGGGCATAACGTTCCCGGTGATCGACGCATGTGTAGTGACACTGCACACAAGTCCTCTCCTCGGTTAAACCACCCATGGGTGCAGTGGCAACTCAAAACACTAGTTTCCCATGTGGATCTCCCACTTGTTAAATTGATCTTTAAGCATTGTACAGGCACAGCTGGGCGGACTTTAAGGGGCCTGTTTATAATCTAGATATTTACCTTAATTAATGCAAAAACTGCTATTTCTGCTAGTATCAGGCAATTTACTAATAGGTTAAAAGAGGAGACATTGCAGCCTGGTCAGGATAGAAATATTATTAGAAGAAGATATCAACATAAATAAAGATTAGTGTGGAAAGAGAGAATGTCCCGGCAGTGGCGTAAGTTTGTCCCAGTCGCCCAGAGGCATGATAAATGTTGGTGCCCTCCTACTTATACACACACATACCATATGTAACTATCCGGCACTCAGGGTGAACAGTAGTAGCGTGCTCAGGTACCTTTCCCAATAGTAACATAGATACACATACAACATGGACGCACTCCAAGTCAGTCATTACAATAAAACAGACACCAACATACCTTTATAGTACACCTACAGTGCTCCCTCACCCGCCAGCGGGTCTCGATGGAGATGCTTTGGCGCAGCGGTGTGCCGATATATATAAAACCCACACAAACACCTCTTTCACTTAAACATAACACGCCTTTCACTTAAACACACACATGCCTCTCACACAAACATACACATTTAGAAACGGACACCCCTCCATATATTTGTAAGGTAGCGTGTACCCAGACCAGGTGTGTGCTCTGTACATAGTCCTGTAGAAATGCTCAAATGCCTCCTTTAATCCTTGCCTCTCACTCTCACACACACACACACACACACACACACACCTCTCACACAAACACACATGCCTCTCACTTACACACACACACACACACCGCTCACACAAACACACATGCCTCTCACTTACACACACACACACCTCTCGTACACATGCCTCTTTTACTTGAGCACAAAACTTTCCTTAAAAACACACACACATCTCACTTAAAAACCTGCACACACAAAACTACCTGATGGAGGAACAGAGAGCTTCACTCGGCTGGCTTGCTTAACTGGAAGTGCCCGGGAGGAGCTGCACTCTGGAGCTTCACCTAGCTGCAGCCAGTGCCAGCTCTCTGTGTATACAGGAGGCAGCTTCCGTGTCACTGACACAGCTCCTCCGTCTGCAAGAATGATTAAAAAAAAAAAAAATAGCAGCGCGCGATCGTCAGGCAGCGGGAGACAGTGGAGGAGATGTGCCCCCTTGAGGTCAGGAGCCCGGCGGCAGCCGACTTCATTGCCTCTCTCAGTTCCGCCACTGTGTCCCGGACAGTATGGGAATATCAGAGACATAGGGGGTAATTCAGAGCTGATCCTAGAAGTAAATTTGTTAGCAGTTGGTCAAAACCATGGGGCTAATTCAGACCTGATCGCTTGCTAGCAGTTTTTTTGCAGCACTGCGATCAGATAGTCGCCGCCTACAGGGGAGTGTATTTTAGCTGTGCAAGTGTGCGAACCCATGTGCAGCCGAGCGGTACAACTAAACTATGTGCAGTTTCTGAGTTGCCCAGAACTTACTTAGCTGTTGCGATCACTTCAGCCTGTCCAGGGCCGGAATTGACGTCAGAAACCCACCCTGCAAACGCTTGGACACACCTGCGGTTTTCCAACCACTCCCAGAAAACGGTCAGTTGCCACCCACAAACGCCTTCTTCCTGTCAATCTCCTTGTGATCGGCTGTGCGAATGGATTCTTCGTAAAACCCATCGCACAGCAACGATCTACTTTGTACCCGTGCGATGTGCCTGCACATTGCGGTGCATGTGCATGCGCAGTTCTGACCTGATCGCAGCACTACAAAAAACGCTAGCGAGCGATCAGGTCTGAATTACCCCCTATGTCATTCCTCCCAACATGACCCTCTCCAGGAGGGACACAATGCTCTGTACCTGGACTTCTCTCTTAATTTATGATTGCCATCACCTGTGATGAAACACCTTCTTATCCATTAACCTGTTCAACACAGGTGATGGCAATCATAAATTAAGAGAAAAGTCCAGGAGCAGAGCATTCTGTCCCTCCTGGAGAGGGTCATGTTGGGAGGTACAGTGGCAAACGCAGGATTTGCATGGGGGGGTTTCCAGAACTGGGTGGAGCCAATCACGGGGGTGGGGACTGAGGTGACCCAGTATATGCTAGGTCCGTAAAACTAGTGTGACTGTGTGTGTATATATATATATATATATATATATATATATATATATATATATATATATATATATATATATATATTGTAGAAGAAGTCCAGCACTCTCATCTTAGGCAGCATCAACGGGGTGCACTACACAGAAAAGCCACTTACATAGAGGGAATTTCCGATGAATATAGTCCAAACATAGGAGAGTGCCTATGTTTGGACTAATATATCTACACATATATACCGTATACACACACACACACACATATATATATATATATACACACACATACACATATACATAGCATATTAAACATACATACATATATATATATATACAGTAAACTTATATATACACGTGTGTGTGTGTGTGTGTGTGTGTGTGTGTGTGTGTGTGTGTGTGTGTGTGTGTGTTTATATGTATGCACATGGATTGGATATATGGATATATATGTACTATAATTAAAATAAAGTAAACTTTTATTAAGCACTTACAAGTGCCACCAGGAAGACAGCAGGCTACAGAGGACGCTAGACAGTAATAATACTCATGCAGCAAAAAAAAATATATATATATATATATATATTTGTTTTTTTTTGGTGGGGGGGGGGGTCTGGGTGCTCGGAAACCCTCCCTGCGTGCACCACTGTGGTATGAAATAACCCACCCAAATCTAACACTCTCTGCACATGTTATATCTGCCACACCTGCAGTGCACATGGTTTTGCCCAACTGCTAACAAAATTGCTGCTACGATCAGGTCTGAATTACCCCCATAGTTGCCTACCCTCCAGCATTCTGCAGCATGCTTGCCTACCTGACCCTCTCCATGAGGGAGAAAATGCTCTGTTCCATGACTTTCCTGGTAATGTATGATTGCCATCACCTGTGGTGAAACACCTTTCTTGTCAATTAACTAGCTCACTACAGGTGATGGCAATCATACATTACCAGGAAAGTCCAGGAACAGAGCATTTTCTCCCTCATGGAGAGGGTCCGGTAGGCAAGTATGTTCTGCAGGAGACTCCCTGAAATAGTAGCAATCCCCCTGACTCCCTGAACAGTCCATCAATTTCCCTGATTGCACCTCATCACCATCATGCAGCTGTTACCTTTTGTGGAAAAAGAGAAATCAGAGATACATCCATTCAAATGGGATCATCAGTGCCATTCCCCTGCATTGGTTATAAGGAACAATAGGGCAGATGTATTAACCTGGAGAAGGCATAAGGAAGTGATAAACCAGTGATATGTGCAAGGTGATAAACACACCAGCCAATCAGTTCCCATATGTAAATTAACAGTTAGGAGCTGATTGGCTGGTGCATTATCACCTGGCACATATCACTGGTTTATCACTTCCTTATGCTTTCTCCAGGTTAATACATCTGCCCCAGTAATCCCTATGGCCAGTAGCGAATTTAAGGGTCAGGCCGTCCCTAGGCACATAATTATTACCCCCCACGCACACACAAACACCTATTTTAAAATGAGAGTTTAGAAAGGGATTAGTAGTGGGAAGTCAGGGTAAAATGGGAGTTGTAGTGTGGATCAGGATGGGATTAATAGTGGGAAGCAGGGGCAAAATGGGAGTAGTAGTACGGAGCAGGGGGCAGGATGGGAGTAGAAGTGCAGATCAGGAGGAATATGCTAGGAATAGTAGTGGTGGGGAGCAGGATGGAAGTAGCAGCGGGCAGCAGGGGACAGGCTAAGAATAGTAGTGGTAAGCAGGGGACAGTAAGAGTAAAAGTGGGAAGCAGGGGGCAGGCTAAGAGTAGAAGTGAGAAGCAGGGGGCAGGCTAAGAGTAGTCGATGGGAAGCTGGGGGTCTGCTGGGAGTAGTAATAGTGCGGATCAGGGGCCAGGATGGAAATAGTAGTAGTGCAGAGCAGGGGGTTTAGGGGGCTAGATGGGAGTAGTAGTGGGAAGCAGAGGGCAAAAGGGGAGTAGTGGCGGGAAGAAGTGGGCCTTGAATCATGCATTGACACTATCAGAGGGAGCCAGCAATGCATCCAGCTCCCCTCCCCCACCACCCTCTGCACACCCCGCAGCACTAATGTCACTGAACTTACACTGCTTCGGGTGTCTCCTCCTCTGTGTCCCAGCTGCCACACTTCCAGGGGTTGGCTGGCAAATTTTATTGCTGGTGATCTCCACAGTGACATGCTCCTCTCACACACCGGTAACACACAAACAGGAGGGGACACGCACAATTGACACACACACTAGAGGGAACATGCACAGAGGAGGGGACACACACAATTGACACACACAGGAGTGGAGACGGACACGCACGCAGGAGTGGACTTGCACACAAGTCTTGGGGACATGGACACATTGGAGGGGACACACACACAGTCACATAGGAGGAGGGGGCACACATTCACACAGGAGGGGGGACACATTCAAACAGGAGGAGGGGAGACACGGGAAGGGGGGACACATTCACACAGGAGGTGGGGGGCCACAGTCACACAGAAGGGGGGCATAGTCACACGGGGGGGCACGTCACACAGGAGGAGGGGGGACACAGTTACAAAGGAGGGGGGCCATAGTCACACAGGAGGGGCGGCACCATCACATGGGAGGAGGGGGAACATAGTCCCACTTGGG
The DNA here is from genome assembly GCF_028390025.1 of Pseudophryne corroboree. Taxonomy (NCBI): domain Eukaryota; kingdom Metazoa; phylum Chordata; class Amphibia; order Anura; family Myobatrachidae; genus Pseudophryne; species Pseudophryne corroboree. Next base: position 142,512,379 of record NC_086454.1, read on the forward strand.
TAGGTACAGTGGTACACATTGTCAGGGCAGATAGAGACACACACACCTGGTGATGAAGGGGGAAAACAAATGCAGAGATAAACAGTAGGTGATAGCTACAGATACACGTGGGTAGGGATGGCCATCGACCATCGATGATTCAAAATCATCGAAGGTCTATGACCGATGATAACTACTTTTATCATAGATGGGGGAGAACCAGATGGTGTCCCACCATCGATGGTAAAGAGCTATCAAATATTTGTTTTTGTGTTTTTCACCTAGAGTGTCAGGGACTCGGAGCATAGCTCTGCCCCCGGACACCCGTGAAGCCACGCCCCCGGGCTTTGATTGGCCCACATCAACCTCAATACTAAAGTAATAGGGACCATCAATGGGCAAAACCATTGATGGTTCCCTTAAAGATGGTTGCCCACCATCGAGGTTATCCACCAATGGTACCATCGATGGTAACCATCGATGGATAACCCACCAATGGCCATCCCTACACGTGGGTGGGGGTGGGCTGGGTCGGAGGGGGAGAGAGGAGATCTGTCACTTACCAGGATCCTCAGTTGCTGCTGGTCACACCTCCTGTACTGGTGCAGTGACAGTCCCTATCAGAGGCAGAGCAGCATGCATCGTGCAGGCCAAGCAGGAGTCAGTCACATGCACTTCTATTCATGTGTTATCCAGCACAGCCAATGGGAGAGAGCAGGGGCAGAATCACTGGCCTGACAGCTGAAGTGAAGAAAATGTCAGCAGGTACCCTCTACCTCCTTCGCCACCAGCAACCTGCTCTCTGCCCCCTTCCCCCCAAAATCAACACAGGACTCCCCTTCCCATCAAGGCAGCTGCGATGCTGATCCTGGGCTGAACTTTACAAATAAAAAAGATCAAACGAGGGGGTGGCTGCTGTACCGCCCCCACCAGGTGCCACCCCTAGGCATGTGCCTCACGTGCTTAGTTGGATATCCGGCATTGCCCATGGCTACATGCATTTTAAATGAAGTTTCCAGTGGGCGCTTACATCTTGTAAAACACAATACACAAATCCTGAAAAGTATCAGTGTCTTTTCTTCAACAAGTAGATCTTACTAACTTTGGGGATCTTTTACATTTGGATGTAAGTCATGGGGCTCAGATGTAGCAGTGCACGTCCGCGCCGATAGGTTTTACTTTCACAATCTCCATAGAATGCTTTTTCAAAAGTAGACAAGTGTGTATCATACCCCTTTTACACCACCTGAAATATCCCGAGATTTTGCATGGGAGTGCGCAAAATCCCGGGACTGCAGGCGGTGTGAAAGGGTCCTTCTCCTAATCCCCGGGTACACTTTCCCGGGAATCCAACATGGCACATACGCAGGGTTGCACACGGGTAAGACCCGGGTAGGAGGCGGTGTAAATGGGTAGGCAGGGTCAGCCGACCCGGCACCCATTTACAGCATGGCAAACCTCCCGTACCACAGTGTCCGGCGGGCGGGAGGCTGGGGGTCACGGCGCACCGTACTGGTTACCATGCAGCGGCTGGGGACATGGCAGCGCCATGTCTGGAGCCTGGAAGGGCCGGAGGCTGCGGGCAGCACAGCAGCTTCCAGATTGCTGTGCTTGCCCCCGGCGAGACGCTCTGGAGTCCCTCTCCGCAGTTGTTACCTGCGCTTGGAGATGACATCATCTCTAAGCGCCAGCCTAAAAGACACTGCACCCGGGTGTAGTGTAAACGGTGCCAATCCGGGAATATCCCGAATCGGCAGTGCAGTGTAAATGGGGGGAGTCCTGGGTCTGACCCGGCTTGGAACCGTGTTCCAAATCCTGGGTCAGACCCAGGATTTTGGTGTAAAAGGGGTATCAGAGAGCAGCCGCATTTACTTTCTGTAGTGTTCTTAAATATTTTCTGATCGTGTCTTAGCTGCTGTGCATGTAGCCTGATAGAGGTCAATGCGTGTGATTTATGAACCAACCCTTTGTCACTTCCCAGCCACTGTACCTGAGAGGTGAGTGGAGATTAATTTTATTTTTTAACTACATATTAGTGCTGTTCGTCGCATATTATTTAGTGTTTGAACATGTAGAGAACATTTAAAGTTCACAATTTACTGTATCCTGACTATGGGGGTCATTCCGAGTTGATCGTAGCTGTGCTAAATTTAGCACAGCTACGATCATTCACACTGACATGCGGGGGGACGCCCAGCACAGGGCTAGTACACCCCGCATGTCAGTGCCGGCTCCCCCGGCAGAAGTGCAAAGGCATCGCACAGCGGCGATGCCATTGCACTTCAAGAGTAGCTTCCGACCAGCGCAGCTTTAGCGTGCTGGCCAGGAGCTACTCGTCGCTCCCCGGCCCGCAGCAGCTGCGTGTGACATCACGCAGCCGCCGCGGCCAGCCCCCCCAACGGTCCGGCCAAGCCTGCATTGGCTGGCCCGCTCTCCTTGAAAGGCGGCTTAATGCCGCCGTCCAGCACCCTCCAGCCCAGCGACCGCCTCTGTCTCAGAGGCGAATGCTAGGCAATGATGGCTGCCATGCACCGTGGCGCTGGCGCATACGCAGTTCCAACCCGATCGCTGCGCTGCGACAAACTGCAGCGAGCGACCAGGTCGGAATGACCCCCTATATTAATTCTCATTACAATAATGTGTCTACTGAACAAATAAAAAAATATTTTTAAAAACTTAAGGGCCTTACACACTTAAAGATTTCACTGAAAGATATGAACGATCTCGTTCATCAATGAACAAGATACCGTTCATATCTTTCAGTGTGTAGGCACCAATGATGAACGATGCGCGGCCCGCGCTCGTTCATCATTGGTGCCGGCTCGATCATTTCTGAAGGCTAATAGGGACAATCTCATCCATATTAGCATACAGGGCTATGGAGCCGGGTGATGGGGGGAGTGAAGAAACTCCCCACCGCTGCCGGGTCGCCCGCCGGCCATATCGGCTGTCGGGCAGCTCGCAGCCAGTCGCCGAGTGTGTAGGGCTCATTACAATTTGATGTAATAATTATTTTATTTTTATAGCGCTCTTTTTCCAATAGGACTCACGGCACTTAACAGATAGTATGAACATAATACATTACAGAAACTATAAACACAATAAAGAGTTCCTAATGCAAGCTCCGGAAAGCGAAATTACCACAGCTTGTAGCCTATAGGCTTTTTTTCTGGGTAGATGTTGTTGCCTCTTTTCCAGAAATTCCCTCAGAGGAATCTGAAGGACACACACGTCTTGCACATACGCAGGCCGAAAGCCACGTGGTGCACAATAGGACTCTCTGATCAGGGGCGTAGGGAGGGTGGAGCAAGTGGAGCTCAAGATCCAGGCGCCGCTGGGGACAGAAGGCGCCGGCTCCCTGTAACACAGCTGAGAGCTGGGATCTCAGGGTAGGAGGAGATGACTAGAAGAGAGGGATGGGGTGGCCACCACACTGCCTGCATATTCCGTATCACTGATTCAGTGCAAAGAGTCCAGTGCAGTGCAGTGTGGTGTGTTGTTAGGGAAGTGGGGAGGTTTGGAGGCTTGTCAGAAGATGCTTCCTGGCTGTCAGGGATCTGCATCTAGTGATCTGGAACATGCAGGCAGTGTGATGGCCACCCCTGCCCTTTCCTCAGTTTTTTCTGTATGTATACTGTATGTGTATATATTTGTTTATGTCTGTGTATACTGTGTGTTTATGTGTATATGTCTGTGTTTGTGTGTGTAAATGTGTTTGTAAATGCGTGTATACAGTATGTGTGTGTCAGTGACGTGCAGTGAGGTCACTGGTTGGGGAGGCACTGGCAGCTAACAAGCTCTCCCCCCCCCCCCCCCCCCCGAAAAAAAAAAAAAAAAAGTGTGGTCCCCCGACACATCAGTAAAACCAGCACTAGGCAGAACCAGTCAGGGAGAGTAATGCCATAGCAGGGGAGACACTCAGTGTTGGGTCCCCCTGCCATAACATTAATCATCCTCCCGAGCCAGTCAGCCCAGGGTTGGAATTCCTCGGAAAGTGGGAACCCCAAAAAATAAAAATGGGGTCCCCCCCCCCTCCCGAGCAATAACCAGCACTGTGCTGATAGCCCAGTGCTATGCCTCGCACCCCTGGTGGCGGTGGGTGCGGGGTTCATTGTATGTTAATATTATTCTTTACAGGTGGCCTACAGGTCCCAGCAAGCCTGCCCCAGCATGCTGGCACTTGGAGAACCACAAGTGCCAGCATGCCCGGACATAAAGGGCCCGCTGGCACCTGTAGTCCACCTGTAAAGAAAATATTAAAATAAAACACCACACAGTCTTAAAAATAAGTTTTATTAAACTGGATCTTCACCTGGGGGCGGCGGCCTTTAAGCTCTTTTGCGTGGCCGCCGCCTTCCCAGGGCTTCCTGCGTCTTCACCTGGGGGGCGCCACATCCCCAGGGCTTCCAGAGTCTTCACCTGGTGGGCGGCGGCTGCTAAGCTCTTTTGCATAGCCGCCGCCCATCCAGGACTTCCGGCGTCTTCTTTCTTCAGGAGCTCTTCATAGCTCCTCCGCCGCCGTCGGACTGACGCTCCTCTGCCTCGCGCTGACTTATATAAGTCAGCCGGAGGGGGCGGGGCGATGATGCGGCGAGCCGTGATTGGCTCGCGGCGGCCATCTTGAATTTCAAAAATGACGCTGAGGCGCCATTTTTGAAACTGGTACCGCTCCGCTGCCAAACTCTGCAGGATAAAGGTAAACTTCTGCCACCCGCACCGCCGCCGCCCGAACCACCGCCGCATCCCTCCGCCCGCACCACCGCCGCATCCAGCCGCCCGCACCTCCTCCGCCAGCGTCGCCCACACAGTGATTGACAGCGGATCCAGTGACGGATCCGCTGGCCAATCACTGTGGCCTCACTGACAGGGACGTGCTTTCATAGGTTGAAAGCACGTCCCTGTATGAAAGCGGCACCTCTAATGGTGCCGCTTTCCCATATATTTTCAATGGGCTTTTACTGCCCATGGCTAGTCCCCCGCCCGTGCCCGCCCCCTGCTCCCATACTTTTCCCCAGTGACAACGGGAGGCACCACGATCGGTGCCTCCCAAACTCATAAACAATGGAGCAATGCTAAGAATAATATTAAGAAGATACATATGACACAGAATATGTGTCATATGCATCTTCTTTGTATTATCTTAATCATTAATGACAGGGGAGGCACTGCCTCCCCTGACTCCACGTCCCTGATGTGTGTGCATATGTGTGTTTATATGTATACATGTATGTGTGTGTTTATGTGTATATATCTTAGTATACAGTATATGTGTGTGTGTGTTTGTGTGTGTGTATACCTGTGGTGTATATGTGTGTGTTTATGTATGTCTGTATATCTGTGTGTATATTTGTGTGTATGTGTGTGTGTGTGTGTGTGTGTGTGTGTGTGTGTGTGTGTGTGTGTGTATACAGGTTGAGTCTCCCTTATCCAAAATGCTTGGGAACAGAGGTATTTTGGATATCGGATTTTTCCGTATTTTGGAATAATTGCATACCATAATGAGATATCATGGTGATGGGACCTAAATCTAAGCACAGAATGCATTTATGTCTCATATACACCTTATACACACAGCCTGAAGGTCATTTTAGCCAATATTTTTTATAACTTTGTACATTAAACAAAGTGTGTGTACATTCACACAATTCATTTATGTTTCATATACACCTTATAAACACAGCCTGAAGGTCATTTAATACAATATTTCTCTGACGTCCTAGTGGATGCTGGGAACTCCGTAAGGACCATGGGGAATAGCGGCTCCGCAGGAGACTGGGCACAAAAGAAAAGCTTTAGGACTACCTGTTGTGCACTGGCTCCTCCCCCTATGACCCTCCTCCAAGCCTCAGTTAGATTTTTGTGCCCGACTGAGCTGGGTGCAATCTAGGGGGCTCTCCTGAGCTTCTTAGGAAAAGTTAGTTTTAGGTTTTTTATTTTCAGTGAGACCTGCTGGCAACAGGCTCACTGCATCGAGGGACTAAGGGGAGAAGAAGCGAACCTGCCTGCTTGCAGCCAGCTTGGGCTTCTTAGGCTACTGGACACCATTAGCTCCAGAGGGACCGAACACAGGCCCAGCCTCGGAGTCCGGTCCCAGAGCCGCGCCGCCGGCCCCCTTACAGAGCCAGATGCAAGAAGAAGTCCGGAAAATCGGCGGCTGAAGACATCAGTCTTCACCAAGGTAGCGCATAGCACTGCAGCTGTGCGCCATTGCTCCTCATGCACACCACACGCTCCGGTCACTGATGGGTGCAGGGCGCTGGGGGGGGGGTGCCCTGAGCAGCAATATGAACACCTTGGCTGGCTAAAATACATCACATATAACCCCCAGGGCTATATGGATGTATATTAACCCCTGCCAGATTCCTGAAAAAAGCGGGAGAAAAGTCCGCCGAGAAGGGGGCGGAGCCTATCTCCTCAGCACACTGGCGCCATTTTCCCTCACAGCCCCGCTGGAAGGACGTCTCGCTGACTCTCCCCTGCAGTCCTGCACTACAGAAAAGGGTAAAACAAGAGGGGGGGGGCACTAATTAGGCGCAGTATAATATAAACAGCAGCTATAAGGGGAAAAACACTCTGTATAGTGTTATCCCAACATATATATAGCGCTCTGGTGTGTGCTGGCATACTCTCCCTCTGTCTCCCCAAAGGGCTAGTGGGGTCCTGTCCTCTATCAGAGCATTCCCTGTGTGTGTGCTGTGTGTCGGTACAACTGTGTCGACATGTACGAGGAGGAAAATGATGTGGAGACGGAGCAATTGCCTATAATGGAGATGTCACCCCCTAGGGAGTCGACACCTGAGTGGATGGTCTTATGGAAGGAATTACGTGAAAGTGTCAGCTCTTTACAAAAGACGGTTGATGACATGAGACAGCCGGCTACTCAGCTTGTGCCTGTCCAGGCGTCTCAAAGACCATCAGGGGCTCTAAAACGCCCGCTACCTCAGATGGCAGATACAGACGCCGACACGGACACTGACTCCAGTGTCGACGATGAAGAGACGAATGTGACTTCCAGTAGGGCCACACGTTACATGATTGAGGCAATAAAAAATGTTTTACACATTTCTGATAGTACAAGTACCACTAAAAAGGGTATTATGTTTGGTGAGAAAAAACTACCTGTAGTTTTTCCTGCATCTGAGGAATTAAATGAAGTGTGTGATGAAGCGTGGGTTTCTCCCGATAAAAAACTGATAATTCCTAAAAGGTTATTGGCATCATACCCCTTCCCGCCAGAGGATAGGGCACGTTGGGAAACACCCCCTAGGGTGGATAAAGCGCTCACACGCTTGTCTAAACAGGTGGCACTACCGTCTCCTGATACGGCCGCCCTTAAGGAACCTGCTGACAGAAAGCAGGAGAATATCCTAAAATGTATATACACTCACACGGGTGTTATACTGCGACCAGCAATCGCCTCAGCCTGGATGTGCAGTGCTGGGGTGGCTTGGTCGGATTCCCTGACTGAAAATATTGATACCCTGGATAGGGACAGTATATTACTGACTATAGAGCATTTAAAAGATGCATTTTTATATATGCGTGATGCACAGAGGGATATTTGCCGACTGGCATCAAGAGTAAGTGCGCTGTCCATATCTGCCAGAAGAGGGTTATGGACGCGGCAGTGGTCAGGTGATGCTGATTCCAAAAGGCATATGGAAGTATTGCCTTATAAAGGGGAGGAGTTATTTGGGGTAGGTCTATCGGACCTAGTGTCCACGGCAACTGCTGGGAAATCCACATTTTTACCCCAGGTAGCCTCTCAACATAAGAAGACGCCGTATTATCAGGCGCAGTCCTTTCGGCCCCATAAGGGCAAGCGGGCAAAAGGCTCCTCATTTCTGCCCCGTGGCAGAGGGAGAGGAAAAAGGCTGCAGCAAACAGCCAGTTCCCAGGAACAGAAGCCCTCTCCCGCTTCTGCCAAGTCCTCAGCATGACGCTGGGGCTCTACAAGCGGACTCAGGCACGGTGGGGGCCCGTCTCAAGAATTTCAGCGCGCAGTGGGCTCACTCACTAGTGGACCCCTGGATCCTTCAGGTGGTATCTCAGGGGTACAAATTGGAATTCGAGACGTCTCCCCCCCCGCCGTTTCCTAAAGTCTGCCTCACCGACGTCTCCCTCCGACAGGGAGGCGGTATTGGAAGCCATTCACAAGCTGTATTCTCAGCAGGTGATAATCAAGGTACCCCTCCTGCAACAGGGAAAGGGGTATTATTCCACGCTGTTTGTGGTACCGAAGCCGGATGGCTCGGTGAGACCTATTTTAAATCTAAAATCTTTGAACACTTACATACAGAGGTTCAAATTCAAGATGGAGTCACTCAGAGCGGTGATCGCGAACCTGGAAGAAGGGGATTATATGGTGTCTCTGGACATCAAGGATGCTTACCTCCATGTCCCAATTTACCCTTCTCACCAAGGGTACCTCAGGTTTGTGGTACAGAACTGCCACTATCAGTTTCAGACGCTGCCGTTTGGATTGTCCACGGCGCCCCGGGTCTTTACCAAAGTAATGGCCGAAATGATGATACTCCTTCGAAGGAAAGGAGTTTTAATTATCCCTTACTTGGACGATCTCCTGATAAGGGCAAGATCCGAGGAACAGTTGGTAGTCGGAGTAGCACTATCTCAAGTAGTGCTGCGGCAGCACGGTTGGATTCTCAATATCCCAAAATCGCAGCTGATCCCGACGACACGTCTTCTATTCCTAGGGATGATTCTGGACACAGTCCAGAAAAAGGTGTTTCTCCCGGAAGAGAAAGCCAGAGAGTTATCCGAGCTAGTCAGAAACCTCCTAAAACCAGGCCAAGTATCAGTGCATCAATGCACAAGGGTCCTGGGAAAAATGGTGGCTTCCTACGAAGCAATCCCATTCGGCAGATTCCACGCAAGAACATTCCAGTGGGACCTGCTGGATAAATGGTCCGGATCGCATCTTCAGATGCATCGGCGGATAACCCTGTCCCCAAGGACAAGGGTGTCTCTCCTGTGGTGGTTGCAGAGTGCTCATCTTCTAGAGGGCCGCAGATTCGGCATTCAGGACTGGGTCCTGGTGACCACAGATGCCAGCCTGCGAGGCTGGGGAGCAGTCACACAGGGAAGAAACTTCCAGGGCTTGTGGTCAAGCCTGGAGACATCAATTCACATAAATATCCTGGAGTTAAGAGCCATTTACAATGCTCTGAGCCAAGCAAGACCTCTGCTTCAAGGTCAGCCGGTGCTGATCCAGTCGGACAACATCACGGCAGTCGCCCACGTAAACAGACAGGGCGGCACAAGAAGCAGGAGGGCAATGGCAGAAGCTGCAAGGATTCTTCGCTGGGCAGAAAATCATGTGATAGCACTGTCAGCAGTGTTCATTCCGGGAGTGGACAACTGGGAAGCAGACTTCCTCAGCAGGCACGACCTCCACCCGGGAGAGTGGGGACTTCACCCAGAAGTCTTCCATATGATTGTAAACCGTTGGGAAAAACCAAAGGTGGACATGATGGCGTCCCGCCTCAACAAAAAACTGGACAGGTATTGCGCCAGGTCAAGGGACCCTCAAGCAATAGCGGTGGACGCTCTGGTAACACCGTGGGTGTACCAGTCAGTGTATGTGTTCCCTCCTCTGCCTCTCATACCCAAGGTGCTGAGGATTATACGTCGGGGAGGAGTAAGAACTATTCTCGTGGCTCCGGATTGGCCAAGAAGGACTTGGTACCCGGAACTTCAAGAAATGCTCACAGAGGACCCGTGGCCTCTACCTCTGAGAAGGGACCTGCTCCAGCAGGGACCCTGTCTATTCCAAGACTTACCGCGGCTGCGTTTGACGGCATGGCGGTTGAACGCCGGATCCTAAAGGAAAAAGGCATTCCAGACGAAGTCATCCCTACTTTCCCTCTGATAAAAGCCAGAAAGGATGTAACCGCAAAGCATTATCACCGCATCTGGCGGAAATATGTTGCGTGGTGCGAGGCCAAAAAGGCCCCGACGGAGGAATTTCAACTGGGTCGATTCCTGCATTTCCTGCAAGCAGGAGTGTCTATGGGCCTAAAATTAGGATCCATTAAGGTCCAGATTTCGGCCCTGTCGATTTTCTTTCAGAGAGAACTGGCTTCAGTGCCTGAAGTCCAGACGTTTGTTAAGGGAGTGCTACATATACAGCCTCCTTTTGTGCCTCCAGTGGCACCCTGGGATCTGAATGTTGTTTTGGGTTTCCTAAAATCACATTGGTTTGAACCACTCAACACTGTGGACTTAAAATATCTCACATGGAAAGTGGTCATGCTGTTGGCCCTGGCTTCAGCCAGGCGTGTGTCAGAATTGGCGGCTTTATCCTGTAAAAGCCCTTACCTGATTTTTCATACGGACAGGGCAGAATTGAGGACTCGTCCTCAATTTCTCCCAAAGGTGGTTTCAGCGTTTCATCTGAACCAGCCTATTGTGGTACCTGCGGCTACTAAGGACTTGGAGGACTCCAAGTTGCTGGACGTTGTCAGGGCCCTGAAAATATATGTTTCCAGGACGGCTGGAGTCAGAAAATCTGACTCGCTATTTATCCTGTACGCACCCAACAAGCTGGGTGCTCCTGCTTCTAAGCAGACTATTGCTCGCTGGATTTGTAGTACAATTCAGCTTGCGCATTCTGTGGCAGGCCTGCCACAGCCAAAATCTGTAAAAGCCCACTCCACAAGGAAGGTGGGCTCATCTTGGGCGGCTGCCCGAGGGGTCTCGGCTTTACAACTTTGCCGAGCTGCTACTTGGTCAGGGTCAAATACTTTTGTGAAATTTTACAAATTTGACACTCTGGCTGAGGAGGACCTGGAGTTTTCTCACTCGGTGCTGCAGAGTCATCCGCACTCTCCCGCCCGTTTGGGAGCTTTGGTATAATCCCCATGGTCCTTACGGAGTTCCCAGCATCCACTAGGACATCAGAGAAAATAAGAATTTACTTACCGATAATTCTATTTCTCGTAGTCCGTAGTGGATGCTGGGCGCCCATCCCAAGTGCGGATTATCTGCAATACTTGTACATAGTTATTGTTAACAAATCGGGTTATTGTTGTCGTGAGCCATCTATCCAGAGGCTCCTCTGTTATCATGCTGTTAACTGGGTTCATATCACAAGTTGTACGGTGTGATTGGTGTGGCTGGTATGAGTCTTACCCGGGATTCAAAATCCTTCCTTATTGTGTACGCTCGTCCGGGCACAGTATCCTAACTGAGGCTTGGAGGAGGGTCATAGGGGGAGGAGCCAGTGCACACCAGGTACTCCTAAAGCTTTTCTTTTGTGCCCAGTCTCCTGCGGAGCCGCTATTCCCCATGGTCCTTACGGAGTTCCCAGCATCCACTACGGACTACGAGAAATAGAATTATCGGTAAGTAAATTCTTATTTTTTAATAACTTTGTGTATTAAACTAAAGTTTGTGTACATTTAGTCATCAAAAAACAAAGGTTTCACTATCTCACTCTCACTCAAAAAAGTCCGTATTTCGGAATATTCCGTATTTCGGAATATTTGGATATGGGATACTCAACCTGTGTGTATATATATATATATATATATATTAGTGATGTGTTTTGGTTTTGGGTTCGGTTCCGCGGCCGTGTTTTGGATTCGGACGCGTTTTGGCAAAACCTCACCGAAATTTTTTTGTCGGATTCGGGTGTGTTTTGGATTCGGGTGTTTTTTTCAAAAAACCCTAAATAACAGCTTAAATCATAGAATTTGGGGGTCATTTTGATCCCATAGTATTATTAACCTCAATAACCATAATTTCCACTCATTTTCAGTCTATTCTGAACACCTCACACCTCACAATATTATTTTTAGTCCTAAAATTTGCACCGAGGTCGCTGGATGGCTAAGCTAAGCGACACAAGTGGTCGACACAAACACCTGGCCCATCTAGGAGTGGCACTGCAGTGTCAGGCAGGATGGCCCTTCAAAAAAATAGTCCCCAAACAGCACATGATGCAAAGAAAAAAAGAGGCGCACCAAGGTGGCTGTGTGACAAAGCTAAGCGACACAAGTGGCCGACACAAACACCTGGCCCATCTAGGAGTGGCACTGCAGTGTCAGGCAGGATGGCCCTTCAAAAAAATACTCCCCAAACAGCACATGATGCAAAGAAAAAAAGAGGCGCTCCAAGGTGGCTGTGTGACTAAGCTAAGCGACACAAGTGGCCGACACAAACACCTGGCCCATCTAGGAGTGGCACTGCAGTGTCAATCAAGACAGGATGGCCCTTCCAAAAAATTGTCCCCAAACAGCACATGATGCAAAGAAAAAAAGAGGCGCACCAAGGTCGCTGTGTGACTAAGCTAAGCGACACAAGTGGCCGACACAAACACCTGGCCCATCTAGGAGTGGCACTGCAGTGTCAATCAAGACAGGATGGCCCTTCCAAAAAATTGTCCCCAAACAGCACATGATGCAAAGAAAAAAAGAGGTGCACCAAGGTGGCTGTGTGACTAAGCTAAGCGACACATGTGGCCGACACAAACACCTGGCCCATCTAGGAGTGGCACTGCAGTGTCAGGCAGGATGGCACTTCAAAAAAGTTGTCCCCAAACAGCACATGATGCAAAGAAAAATGAAAGAAAAAAGAGGTGCAAGATGGAATTGTCCTTGGGCCCTCCCACCCACCCTTATGTTGTATAAACAGGACATGCACACTTTAACAAACCCATCATTTCAGCGACAGGGTCTGCCACACGACTGTGACTGAAATGACTGGTTGGTTTGGGCCCCCACCAAAAAAGAAGCAATCAATCTCTCCTTGCACAAACTGGCTCTACAGAGGCAAGATGTCCACCTCATCATCATCCTCCGATTCCTCACCCCTTTCACTGTGTACATCCCCCTCCTCACAGATTATTAATTCGTCCCCACTGGAATCCACCATCTCAGGTCCCTGTGTACTTTCTGGAGGCAATTGCTGCTGGTGAATGTCTCCACGGAGGAATTGATTATAATTCATTTTAATGAACATCATCTTCTCCACATTTTCTGGAAGTAACCTCGTACGCCGATTGCTGACAAGGTGAGCGGCTGCACTAAACACTTTCGGAGTACACACTGGAGGGAGGGCAACTTAGGTAGAATAAAGCCAGTTTCTGCAAGGGCCTCCAAATTGCCTCTTTTTCCTGCCAGTATACGTACGGACTGTCTGACGTGCCTACTTGGATGCGGTCACTCATATAATCCTCCACCATTCTTTCAATGGTGAGAGAATCATATGCAGTGACAGTAGACGACATGTCAGTAATCGTTGGCAGGGCCTTCAGTCCGGACCAGATGTCAGCACTCGCTCCAGACTGCCCTGCATCACCGCCAGCGGGTGGGCTCGGAATTCTTAGCCTTTTCCTCGCACCCCCAGTTGCGGGAGAATGTGAAGGAGGAGATGGTGACGGGTCACGTTCCGCTTGACTTGACAATTTTCTCACCAGCAGGTCTTTGAACCTCTGTAGACTTGTGTCTGCCGGAAAGAGAGATACAACGTAGGTTTTAAATCTAGGATCGAGCACAGTGGCCAAAATGTAGTACTCTGATTTCAACAGATTGACCACCCGTGAATCCTGGTTAAGCGAATTAAGGGCTCCATCCACAAGTCCCACATGCCTAGCGGAATCGCTCTGTTTTAGCTCCTCCTTCAATGTCTCCAGCTTCTTCTGCAAAATCCTGATGAGGGGAATGACCTGACTCAGGCTGGCAGTGTCTGAACTGACGTCACGTGTGGCAAGTTCAAAGGGTTGCAGAACCTTGCACAACGTTGAAATCATTCTCCACTGCGCTTGAGTCAGGTGCATTCCACCTCCTTTGCCTATATCGTGGCCAGATGTATAGGCTTGAATGGCCTTTTGCTGCTCCTCCATCCTCTGAAGCATATAGAGGGTTGAATTCCACCTCGTTACCACCTCTTGCTTCAGATGATGGCAGGGCAGGTTCAGGAATGTTTGGTGGTGCTCCAGTCTTCTGTACGCGGTGCCTGAATACCGAAAGTGGCACGCAATTCTTCGGGCCACCGACAGCATCTCTTGCACGCCCCTGTCGTTTTTTAAATAATTCTGCACCACCAAATTCAAGGTATGTGCAAACATGGGACGTGATGGAATTTGCCCAGATGTAATGCACGCACAATATTGCTGGCGTTGTCCGATGTCACAAATCCCAAGGAGAGTCCAATTGGGGTAAGCCATTCTGCGATGATCTTCCTCAGTTGCCGTAAGAGGTTTTCAGCTGTGTGCCTATTCTGGAAAGCGGTGATACAAAGCGTAGCCTGCCTAGGAACGAGTTGGCGTTTGCGAGATGCTGCTACTGGTGCCGCCGCTGCTGTTCTTGCTGCGGGAGGCAATACATCTACCCAGTGGGCTGTCACAGTCATATAGTCCTGAGTCTGCCCTGCTCCACTTGTCCACATGTCCGTGGTTAAGTGGACATTGGGTACAACTGCATTTTTAGGACACTGGTGAGTCTTTTTCTGAGGTCTGTGTACATTTTCGGTATCGCCTGCCTAGAGAAATGGAACCTAGATGGTATTTGGTACCGGGGACACTGTACCTCAATCAAGTCTCTAGTTGGCTCTGAATTAACGATGGATACCGGAACCACGTTTCTCACCGCCCAGGCTGCCAAGGCCTCAGTTATCCGCTTTGCAGCAGGATGACTGCTGTGATATTTCATCTTCCTCGCAAACGACTGTTGGACAGTCAATTGCTTACTGGAAGTAGTACAAGTGGTCTTCCGACTTCCCCTCTGGGATGACGATCGACTCCCAGCAGCAACAACAGCAGCGCCAGCAGCAGTAGGCGTTACACTCAAGGATGCATCGGAGGAATCCCAGGCAGGAGAGGACTCGTCAGACTTGACAGTGACATGGCCTGCAGGACTATTGGCTTTCCTGGGTAAGGAGGAAATTGACACTGAGGGAGTTGGTGGTGTGGTTTGCAGGAGTTTGGTTACAAGAGGAAGGGATTTAGTGGTCAGTGGACTGCTTCCGCTGTCACCCAAAGTTTTTGAACTTGTCACTGACTTATGATGAATGCGCTGCAGGTGACGTATAAGGGAGGATGTTCCGAGGTGGTTAACGTCCTTACCCCTACTTATTACAGCTTGACAAAGGCAACACACGGCTTGACACCTGTTGTCCGCTTTCTGTTGAAATACCTCCACACTGAAGAGCTGATTTTTTTTGTATTTTGACCAGGCATGTCAAGGGCCATATTCCTCCCACGGACAACAGGTGTCTCCCCGGGTGCCTGACTTAAACAAACCACCTCACCATCAGAATCCTCCTTGTCAATTTCCTCCCCAGCGCCAGCAACACCCATATCCTCATCCTGGTGTACTTCAACAGTGACATCTTCAATTTGACTATCAGGAACTGGACTGCGGGTGCTCCTTCCAGCACTTGCAGGGGGCGTGCAAATGGTGGAAGGCGCAAGCTCTTCCCGTCCAGTGTTGGGAAGGTCAGGCATCGCAACCGATACAATTGGACTCTCCTTGGGGATTTGTGATTTTGAAGAAAGACTAGTGGCAGCAGCTTCAGCACGAGGTGGAAGTGGATCTTGATCTTTCCCTTTAACCTCCACATTTTTGTTCTCCATTTTTTAATGTGTGGAATTATATGCCAGTATCAATAGCAATGGCCTACTACTATATTTACTGCGCAAAACTAAATTGCACCACAGGTATACAATGTAGATGGATAGTATACTTAATGGATGACGAGTGACGACACAGAGGTAGGTACACAGCAGTGGCCTACCGTACTGCTATATATAGTATACTGGTGGACACTGTCAGCAAACTGCAAAACTGTCTAAAATGCACCACAGGTATAGAATGTAGATGGATAGTATACTTAATGGATGACGAGTGACGACACAGAGGTAGGTACACAGCAGTGGCCTACCGTACTGCTATATATAGTATACTGGTGGACACTGTCAGCAAACTGCAAAACTGTCTAAAATGCACCACAGGTATACAATGTAGATGGATAGTATACTTAATGGATGACGAGTGACGACACAGAGGTACTGTAGGTACACAGCAGTGGCCTACCATACTGTTATATATAGTATACTGGTGGACACTGTCAGCAAACTGCAAAACTGTCTAAAATGCACCACAGGTATAGAATGTAGATGGATAGTATACTTAATGGATGACGAGTGACGACACAGAGGTAGGTACACAGCAGTGGCCTACCGTACTGCTATATATAGTATACTGGTGGACACTGTCAGCAAACTGCAAAACTGTCTAAAATGCACCACAGGTATAGAATGTAGATGGATAGTATACTTAATGGATGACGAGTGACGACACAGAGGTAGGTACACAGCAGTGGCCTACCGTACTGCTATATATAGTATACTGGTGGACACTGTCAGCAAACTGCAAAACTGTCTAAAATGCACCACAGGTATAGAATGTAGATGGATAGTATACTTAATGGATGACGAGTGACGACACAGAGGTAGGTACACAGCAGTGGCCTACCGTACTGCTATATATAGTATACTGGTGGACACTGTCAGCAAACTGCAAAACTGTCTAAAATGCACCACAGGTATAGAATGTAGATGGATAGTATACTTAATGGATGACGAGTGACGACACAGAGGTAGGTACACAGCAGTGGCCTACCGTACTGCTATATATAGTATACTGGTGGACAATGTCAGCAAACTGCAAAACTGTCTAAAATGCACCACAGGTATAGAATGTAGATGGATAGTATACTTAATGGATGACGAGTGACGACACAGAGGTAGGTACACAGCAGTGGCCTACCGTACTGCTATATATAGTATACTGGTGGACACTGTCAGCAAACTGCAAAACTGTCTAAAATGCACCACAGGTATAGAATGTAGATGGATAGTATACTTAATGGATGACGAGTGACGACACAGAGGTAGGTACACAGCAGTGGCCTACCGTACTGCTATATATAGTATACTGGTGGACACAGCAAACTGCAAAACTGTCTAAAATGCACCACAGGTATACAATGTAGATGGATAGTATACTT
The DNA here is from genome assembly GCF_028390025.1 of Pseudophryne corroboree. Taxonomy (NCBI): domain Eukaryota; kingdom Metazoa; phylum Chordata; class Amphibia; order Anura; family Myobatrachidae; genus Pseudophryne; species Pseudophryne corroboree. Next base: position 142,529,389 of record NC_086454.1, read on the forward strand.
AATGGATGACGAGTGACGACACAGAGGTAGGTACACAGCAGTGGCCTACCGTACTGCTATATATAGTATACTGGTGGACACTGTCAGCAAACTGCAAAACTGTCTAAAATGCACCACAGGTATAGAATGTAGATGGATAGTATACTTAATGGATGACGAGTGACGACACAGAGGTAGGTACACAGCAGTGGCCTACCGTACTGCTATATATAGTATACTGGTGGACACTGTCAGCAAACTGCAAAACTGTCTAAAATGCACCACAGGTATACAATGTAGATGGATAGTATACTTAATGGATGACGAGTGACGACACAGAGGTAGGTACACAGCAGTGGCCTACCGTACTGCTATATATAGTATACTGGTGGACACTGTCAGCAAACTGCAAAACTGTCTAAAATGCACCACAGGTATACAATGTAGATGGATAGTATACTTAATGGATGACGAGTGACGACACAGAGGTAGGTACACAGCAGTGGCCTACCGTACTGCTATATATAGTATACTGGTGGACACTGTCAGCAAACTGCAAAACTGTCTAAAATGCACCACAGGTATAGAATGTAGATGGATAGTATACTTAATGGATGACGAGTGACGACACAGAGGTAGGTACAGCAGTGGCCTACCGTACTGCTATATATAGTATACTGGTGGACACTGTCAGCAAACTGCTAAACTAGTCTAAAATGCACCACAGGTATACAATGCAGATGGATAGTATACTTAATGGATGACGAGTGACGACACAGAGGTAGGTACAGCAGTGCACTCTGCACTGTACTACTCCTATATAATATTAATTATACTGGTGGTCCCCAGTCCCCACAATAAAGCAGCACACTGTGAGCACAGATATGGAGTGTTTTTCAGGCAGACAACGTATACTGGTGGTCACTGTCAGCAAAACTCTGCACTGTACTCCTGCTATAGCTGCTCCCCAGTCCCCACAATTAAGCAGTGTGAGCACTCAGCACAGATATATCATGCAGCACACTGAGCACAGATATGGTATGGAGCGTTTTATTCAGGCAGAGAACGGATAAAAACTGGTGGTCACTTATCAGCAAAACTTTGCACTGTACTCCTCCTAACAGCTGCTCCCCAATCCTCCCCACAAATAAGAAATAAAGTAAACCAATCAACTTCTACAATAAACGGAGAGGACGCCAGCCACGTCCTCTCCCTATCATCTCCAATGCACGAGTGAAAATGGCGGCGACACGCAGCTGCTTATATAGAATCCGAATCTCGCGAGAATCCGACAGCGGGATGATGACGTTCGGGCTCGCTCGGGTTAGCCGAGCAAGGCGGGAAGGTTCTAACCTGCCTCGGACCCGTGTGAAAAAGGTGAAGTTCGGGGGGGTTCGGTTTCGGAGAAACCGAACCCGCTCATCACTAATATATATATATATATATATATATATATATATATATATATGTGTTTGTATACTGTATATCTGTTTATATGTGTGTTTATGTATGTCTGTGCCTAAATGTGTGTGAATCGTATGTATGTGACATGGCCCTGCTCCGGCTCGTTCATATCTGAAGGCTAATAGGGACAATCTCATCCATATTAGCATGCAGGGCTATGGAGCCGGGTGACGGGGGGAGTGAAGAAACTCCCCATCGCTGCCGGGTCGCCCGCCGGCCGTATCGGCTGTCGGGCAGCTCGGCGGCCAGTCGCCGAGTGTGTAGGGCCCATTACAATTTGATGTAATTATTTTATTTTTATAGCGCTCTTATTCCAATAGGACTCACGGCACTTAACAGATAGTATGAACATAATACAGTACCGAAACTGTAAACACAATAAAGAGTTCCTAATGCAAGCTCCGGAAAGCAAAATTACCACAGCTTGTAGCCTATAGGCTTTTTTCTGGGTAGATGTTGTTGCCTCTTTTCCAGAAATTCCCTCAGAGGAATTTGAAGGACACACACGTCTTGCACATACGCAGGCCGAAAGCCACCTGATGCACAATAGGACTCTCTGATCAGGGGCGTAGAGAGAGTGGAGCTCGAGCTCCAGGCGCCGCTGGGGACAGAAGGCACCGGCTCCCTGTAACACAGCTGAGAGCCGGGATCTCGGGGTAGGAGGAGATGACTAGAAGAGAAGGAAGGGGTGTCCACCACACTGCCTGCATGTTCCATATCACTGATTCAGTGCAAACAGTGCAGTGCAGTGTGGTGTGTTGTTATTGAAGTGGGGAGGTTTGGAGGCTTGTCAGAAGATGCTTCCTGGCTGTAAGGTATCTGCATTTGGTGATCTGGAACATGCAGGCAGTGTTGTGGCCACCCCTGCCCTTTCCTCAGTCCTTTCTGTGTGTATACCAGTGCCGTAACTAGGTGTGTGCCGATGGTGCCTTGCCCACAGCGCACATGCACTGAAGGTGCACCATCGGCAGCACACCTCCCCGCCCCTCCGCACGGCAGCAGTCACTTCAATGCTGCCTTCTGCCTCCCGCCAGCCGCCGGAGCCGCCCCCCCAAAGCCGCAGCCACTACTCACAGCCCAGCGCTCCTGCACTGTCTGCCTCCCGCCAGCCGCCCCCCGAAAGCCGCAGCCACTACTCACAGCCCAGCGCTCCTGCGCTGTCGGCCTCCCGCCAGACGCCGGAGCCGCCCCCCCCAAAGCCGCAGCCACCACTCTCAGACAAGCGCTCCTGCGCTGTCTGCCTCCCGCCAGCCGCCGGAGCCGCCCCCCCCCCCCCACTGGCGCAATCTGAGCAGGGCCAAAGCCGCAGCCACTGCTCTCTCTCCCGCCAGCCGCCGGAGCCATCTCTGGTCTCCGAGTCCCGCTGATGCCTGCCTCCCGCTGCCACCTCTGATCATGCCGCAGCCGCCAGCTCCCGGGTCTCTGCCTCCTCAGCCGTTGATGCCGGATCGCAGGTGAGTATAACTCTCTCTCTTTCTCTTTCTTTCTCTCTCTCTCCCATAAAAGGGAGACTGCCTGTCGTAATGTGTAAAAGGGGGACGCTGTCTGCTGTAATGTGTAAAAAAGGGGTCGCTGTCTGTCGTAATGTGTAAAAGGGGACGCTGTCTGCTGTAATGTGTAATAAGAGGACGCTGTCTGACATAATGTGTAAAAAGGGGGACGCTGTCTGCCGTAATGTGTAAAAAGGGGACGCTGTCTGCGTAATGTGTAAAAAGGGGACGCTGTCTGCCGTAATGTGTAAAAAGGGGACGCTGTCTGCCGTAATGTGTAAAAAGGGGACGCTGTCTGCCATAATGTGTAAAAAGGGGACGCTGTCTGCCGTAATGTGTAAAAAGGGGGACGCTGTCTGCCGTAATGTGTAAAAAGAGGATGGTGTCTGCCGTAATGTGTAAAAAGGGGGACGCTGTCTGCCGTAATGTGTAAAAAGGGGGATGCTGTCTGCCATAATTTGTAAAAAGGGGGACGCTGTCTGCCGTAATGTGTAAAAAGGGGGACGCTGTCTGCCGTAATGTGTAAAAAGGGCACTACCTGATGTAGTGGAGCTGCTGTGCAGTGTAATTTGAATAAATGGAAACTACTGTGCACCGTAGTATGAATTGGTATTATTTTGTGGCCACGCCCCTTCCCCATTAAGCCACGCCCCTATATAGTTTTCTCTAACGTCCTTGAGGATGCTGGGACTCCGTAAGGACCATAGGGAATAGACAGGCTCCGCAGGAGACAGGGCACTCCAAGAAAGCTTTGGATTCTGGGTGTGCACTGGCTCCTCCCACTGTGCCCAGAGCAATATGGGTGCACTGCAGAGAGCTCTCCAGAGTTCTCTGCCTGAAAGCATTTTTGTTTGGATTTTTCTTTCTACTTTTTACTACTTTTTCACAGGGAGCACTGCTGGCAACAGGCTCCCTGCATCGAGGGACTGAGGAGAGAGGAGCAGACCTTCTTGTCAAAGATAGGCTCTGCTTCCTCGGCTACTGGACAACATTAGCTCCAGAGGGGGTGAACGCAGGTTCTTACTGGGCGTCCACCCCCGGAGCCGCGCCGCCGTTCTCCTCACAGAGCCAGAAGTACAGAAGTCAGAAGACGTCTCAGGCGGCAGAAGCCTTCAGCTTCACTGCAGCTGTGCGTCATTGCTCCCATACACCTCACACACTCCGGTCACTGTAAGGGTGCAGGGCGCAGGGGGGGGCGCCCTGGACTGCAATATAAACCTCTGCATGGCAAAAAGACTATATACATGTACAGGTGGGCTCTGTACATGTATATAAAAGAGCCCCCGCCATATTTTACTAAGTTTCAGCGGGACAGAAACCCGCCGCCGAGGGGGCAGGGCTTCTCCCTCGGCACTCACCAGCGCCATTTTCTCTCCACAGCACTGCTGAGAGGAAGCTCCCCGGACTCTCCCCTGCTTACACACGGAGAAAGGGTGCTTAAAAGAGAGGGGGGGGGCACATAATTGACGGTTTACATATTACACAGCGCTGCTGGGGAAAAACATTTTGTGTTGGTCTCCAGGGTTATTGCGCTGGGGTGTGTGCTGGCATACTCTCTCTCTCTGTCTCTCCAAAGGGCCTTGACAGGGATACTGTCTTCAGAAAAGGGGTTCCCTGTGTGTGTGAAGTGTGTCGGTACGCGTGTGTCGACATGTTTGACGAGGAAGGCTCGCTTACTGCGGAGGGGGAGTGTTTGAATGTCAGGTCGCCGTCGGCAACGCCGACACCGGAATGGGTGGATATGCTGAATGTCTTGAATGCAAATGTCAATCTATTGCATAAAAGGTTAGACAAGGCAGAAGCTAGGGATCAGTCAGGTACCCAGTCCATGCCTGTCCCTGTGGCGCCAGGCCCGTCGGGGTCTCAGAAGCGCACCATATCCCAGATCGATGACACAGATACCAACACAGATTCTGACTCTAGTGTCGACTATGAAGATGCAAAATTACAGCCGAAGGTGGCAAAAGGTATTCAGTACATGATTATGGCCATTAAAGAGGTTTTGAATATTACTGAGGAACCCCCTGTCCCTGACACGAGGGTACACATGTATAAAGAGAAAAAGCCTGAAGTCACTTTTCCATCATCATTTGAATTAAGTGAATTGTGCGAAAAGGCTTGGGACTCTCCAGATAGGAGACCACAAGTTCCCAAAAGGATTCTTATGGCGTATCCTTTTCCACAAACTGATAGGATACGCTGGGAATCTTCACCAAAGGTGGACAAGGCGCTGACACGCTTGTCCAAAAAGGTGGCACTGCCTTCTCAGGATACGGCTTCCTTCAAGGAACCGGCTGATCGCAGGCAGGAAATTACCTTGAAGCACATTTACACTCACTCCGGTACTATTGCTAGACCGGCTATGGCGTCGGCCTGGGTTTGTAGTGCGGTTGTGGCATGGGCAGATTCCTTATCTGCGGAGACCTTAGATAGGGATGCCATTCAAATGACCATAGAGCATATCAGAGATGCTGCCTTGTATATGAGAGATGCTCAGAAAGACATTTGTTATTAAGCTCCAGATTAAATGCTATGTCTATTTCTGCTAGGCGACTCCTGTGGACCCGGCAGTGGACGGGAGATGCCGATTCTAAGCGGCACATGGAGTCCTTGCCGTACAAGGGGGAGGAGTTGTTTGGAGATGGCCTCTCGGACCTTGTCTCTACGGCTACGGCTGGTAAGTCGAATTTCTTACCTTATGTCCCCCCGCAGCATACTAAGAAGGCACCTCATTATCAAATGCAGTCCTTTCGTTCCAATAAAAACAAGAAGGTGCGGGGATCATCCTTTGTTACCAGAGGAAAAGGCAGGGGAAAGAAGCTGCACACAGCTAGTTCCCAAGAGCAGAAGTCCTCCCCTGCGTCTGCAAAGTCCACCGCATGACGCTGGGGCTTCCCAGGGGGAGGCAGATCTGGGGGGGGCTCGTCTTCGGTTTTTCAGCCACGTCTGGGTTCAATCGCAGGTGGATCCCTGGGCAGTAGAGATTGTTGCTCAGGGATACAGGCTAGAATTCGAAGACTTGCCTCCTCGACGGTTTTTCAAATCGGCTCTGCCGACTTCCCCGTCACAGAGGGAGTCAGTGTTGACAGCAATCCAAAAATTGTATGTTCAACAGGTGATTGTCACAGTTCCTCATCTCCAGCAGGGAGAGGGATATTATTCAACCCTGTATGTGGTCCCGAAACCGGACGGTTCGGACAGGCCCATTTTAAACCTGAAATCTCTGAACTTGTACTTGAAAAGGTTCAAGTTCAAAATGGAATCACTCCGGGCGGTCATCACCAGCCTGGAGGGGGGGGGGGATTGGATGGTGTCCCTGGGCATAAAGGATGCATACCTTCATGTTCCAATATCCCCCCCCCCACCCCCCCACCCCCATCTGGCATTCCTGAGATTTGCAGTGCAGGACTGTCACTACCAATTTCAGACGTTGCCGTTTGGGCTTTCCACGGCCCCGAGGTTTTTCACCAAGGTAATAGCGGAAATGATGGTGCTCCTGCGCATGCAGGGGGTCACAATTATCCCATACTTGGACGATCTCCTAATAAAGGCGAGATCTCGGGAGAAGTTGCTGGACAGCGTGTCTCTGTACATGAAGACGTTGCAGCTACACGGCTGGATTCTCAATATACCGAAGTCCCAGCTAGTTCCTACAACGCGTCTGACCTTTCTGGGCCTGATCCTAGACACAGACCAGAAAAAGGTTTTTCTTCCGATCGAAAAGGTTCAGGAACTCATGACCATGGTCAGGAACCTATTGATACCAAAGAAGGTTTCAGTGCATCAGTGCACGCGGGTCCTGGGGAAGATGGTGGCTTCATACGAGGCCATCCCTTTCGGCAGATTCCATGCGAGGACTTTTCAATGGGACCTCTTGGACAAGTGGTCCGGGTCCCATTTACAAATGCATCAAAGGATCACCTTGTCTCCCAGGACCAGGGTATCTCTCCTGTGGTGGCTGAACAGTGCTCACCTTCTAGAGGGTTGCAGGTTCGGCATTCAGGACTGGGTCCTGGTGACCACGGACGCAAGCCTCCGAGGCTGGGGAGCAGTGGTACTGGGAAGAAATTTCCAAAGTCTCTGGTCAAGCCTGGAGACTTGTCTCCACATCAACGTCCTGGAGTTGAGGGCCATATACAACGCCCTGCGTCAAGCGGAGAACTTACTTCGGAGAAGACCGGTTCTGATTCAGTCAGACAATGTCACGGCAGTGGCTCATATAAACCGCCAAGGCGGAACAAGGAGCAGAGTGGCCATGGCAGAAGCGACCAGGATTCTACGCTGGGCGGAAGGCCATGTGAGCGCGCTGTCAGCGGTGTTCATCCCGGGGGTGGACAACTGGGAGGCGGACTTCCTCAGCAGGCACGACCTGCATCCGGGGGAGTGGGGACTTCATCAAGAAGTCTTTGCACAGATCGCGGATCGGTGGGGCCTGCCTCAAATAGACATGATGGCGTCCCGTCTCAACAAAGAGCTAAAGCGGTATTGCGCCAGGTCAAGGGACCCTCAGGAGGTAGCGGTAGACGCTCTGGTGACACCTTGGGTGTTCAGATCGGTCTATGTGTTTCCTCCTCTTCCTCTCATACCCAAGGTGTTGAGAATTGTAAGAATAAGCAGGGTCAGAACAATCCTCATTGTTCCAGATTGGCCACGGAGGACTTGGTATCCGGAACTGCAAGAGTTGCTCACAGAAGATCCGTGGCCTCTTCCTCTAAGGCAGGACCTGCTGTAGCAGGGGCCCTGTCTGTTCCAAGACTTACCGCGGCTGCGTTTGACGGCATGGCGGTTGAACGCCGGATCCTAGCGGAAAAAGGAATTCCGGAGGAAGTCATTCCTACCCTGATCAAGGCTAGGAAAGACGTGACGTTAAAACATTTTCTCTGACGTCCTAAGTGGATGCTGGGACTCCGTAAGGACCATGGGGATAGCGGCTCCGCAGGAGACTGGGCACAACTAAAGAAAGCTTTAGGACTACCTGGTGTGCACTGGCTCCTCCCACCATGACCCTCCTCCAGACCTCAGTTAGAATCTTGTGCCCGGCTGAGCTGGATGCACACTAATAATAATAATAATAATAATAATTTTATTTATATAGCGCTCTTTCTCCAACAGGACTCAAGGCGCTTTACAGACATCAAAAACAATACACATGATACAGATGATTTGAGTAATACAACAATAGATAAGCAACACAGACATAAAAGAAAAACCTTAAGCCCACAGAAAGCATAACGCAGGATTGGTGCAGGTATTTTGGGTAATAACTTCCAAGGGTTGTGTATTCCACCCTCACAGGTACCAAGTGCAGCAGCCATCTTAGGCGCTCCGCGTAGGATTACCCAGGGTGGAATAGTCTACCCCTAGAAGAGATGACACAAAATGGGGGTGATTTCAGAGTCCTACAGTTTAGAGTAGGGTTCCAACAAAACCACAAGGTCCATGTATTTTTCATCCCATCCACAAGTGTACCATATGGGGCAGCCATGTTGGGCGCACTTTGGAGGTTACACTGTGGAAGGTGAGCCATACAAGGGCCAAGTTCATATATGGGAAAACTGATGCTTATGTAGTAGTATGTACCCTGCATGTAGGGCACAATGGAAAGGTGTGCAATCAGTGGAGGTAAACATTACAGGAAAACCCATGGTGGGGTGGAAGCGAGCAATAAAGAGGAAAGAAAAAAACAAAACAAAAACACAATAGCAGGTAACTAGTGGCAGAAGTAGGAGTGGGATAACATTTTGATCAGATCTTAGTACGGGTGGGAAGGAGAATGTGGGGGGCATACTCAGCTCTCCTGAGCTCCTAGAAAAGAAAGTATATTTTAGGTTTTTTATTTTCAGTGAGATCTGCTGGCAACAGACTCACTGCTACGAGGGACTAAGGGGAGAAGAAGCGAACCTACCTGACTGGAGATAGTTTGGGCTTCTTAGGCTACTGGACACCATTAGCTCCAGAGGGATCGAACACAGGACCCGACCTCGATCGTTCGGTCCCGGAGCCGCGCCGCCGTCCCCCTTACAGAGCCAGAAGCATGAAGATGGTCCTGGAAATCGGCGGCAGAAGACTTCGGTCTTCAACAAGGTAGCGCACAGCACTGCAGCTGTGCGCCATTGCTCCTCATGCACACCTCACACTCCGGTCACTGATGGGTGCAGGGCGCTGGGGGGGGGGGCGCCCTGAGCAGCAATATGAATACCTTGGCTGGCAAAAAATCACAATATATAGTCCCAGAGGCTATATATGTGATAAATACCCCTGCCAGAATCCATGAAAAAAGCGGGAGAAAAGTCCGCCGAAAAAGGGGCGGGGCTATCTCCCTCAGCACACTGGCGCCATATTTTCTTCACAGTGCAGCTGGAAGACAGCTCCCCAGGCTCTCCCCTGTAGTTTTCAGGCTCAAAGGGTTAAAAAGAGAGGGGGGGCACTAAATTTAGGCGCAATATGTGTATACAAGCAGCTATTGGGGGAAAAATCACTCAGTTATAGTGTTAATCCCTGCATTATATAGCGCTCTGGTGTGTGCTGGCATACTCTCTCTCTGTCTCCCCAAAGGACTTTGTGGGGTCCTGTCCTCAGTCAGAGCATTCCCTGCGTGTGTGCGGTGTGTCGGTACGGCTGTGTCGACATGTTGGATGAGGAAGGTTACGTGGAGGCGGAGCAGAGGCCGATAAATGGGATGTCGCCCCCTGTGGGGCCGACATCAGAGTGGATGGATAGGTGGAAGGTATTAACCGACAATGTCAACTCCTTACATAAAAGGCTAGATGACGTAACAGCTGTGGGACAGCCGGCTTCTCAGCCCGCGCCTGCCCAGGCGTCTCAAAGGCCATCAAGGGCTCAAAAAAACGCCCGTTACCTCAGATGGCAGACACAGATGTCGACACGGAGTCTGACTCCAGTGTCGACGAGATTGAGACATATACAAAATCCACTAGGAACATCCGTTGCATGATCTCGGCAATGAAAAATGTGTTACACATTTCTGACATGAACCCAAGTACCACATAAAAGGGGTTTTATGTTTGGGGAGAAAAAGCAGCCAGTGTTTTGTTCCCCCATCAGATGAGTGAATGAAGTGTGTAAAGAAGCGTGGGTTCCCCCGATAAGAAACTGGTAATTTCTAAAAAGTTACTGATGGCGTACCCTTTCCCGCCAGAGGATAGGTCACGTTGGGAGATATCCCCTAGGGTGGATAAGGCGCTCACACGTTTGTCAAAAAAGGTGGCACTGCCGTCTTAGGATACGGCCACTTTGAAGGAGCCTGCTGATAAAAAGCAGGAGGCTATCCTGAAGTCTGTATATACACACTCAGGTACTATACTGAGACCTGCAATTGCCTCAGCATGAATAGTGCTGCTGCAGCGTGGTCTGATACCCTGTCAGATAATATTAATACCCTAGACAGAGATAATATTTTGCTAACATAGAGCATATTAAAGACGTCGTCTTATATATGAGGGATGCACAGAGGGATATTTACCGGCTGGCATCCAGAATTAAGGCAATGTCCATTCTGCCAGGAGGGTATTAGAGACCCGGCAGTGGACAGGTGATGCTGACTTTAAAAGGCACATGGAGATTCTGCCTTATAAGGGTGAGGAATTGTTTGGGGATGGTCTCTGGGACCTCGTATCCACAGCAACAGCTGGGAAGAAAAAATGTTACCTCAGGTTTCCTCACAGCCTAAGAAAGCACCGTATTTTCAGGTACAGTCCTTTCGGCTTCAGAAAAGCAAGCGGGTCAAAGGCGCTTCCTTTCTGCACAGAGACAAGGGAAGAAGGAAAAAGCTGCACCAGACAGCCAGTTCCCAGGATCAAAAATCTTCCCCCGCTTCCTCTGAGTCCACCGCATGACGCTGGGGCTCCACAGGTGGAGACAAGTGCGGTGGGGGCGCATCTCGGGAACTTCAGGGACCAGTGGGCTTGCCCACAGGTGGATCCCTAGGTTCTGCAAGTAGTATCACAGGGATACAAGCTGGAGTTCGAGGCGACTCCCCCTCGCCGTTACCTCACATCAGCCTTGCCTGCTGCCCTCGGAGAAAGGGAGGTAGTACTGGCGGCAATTCACAAGCTGTACTTCCAGCAGGTGAAATCAAGGGACCCCTCCTTCAACAAGGCCGGGGTTACTATTCCAAAATGTTTGGGGTACCGAAACCAGACGGTTCGGTGAGACCCATTCTAAAATTAAAATCCTTGAACACTTATATACGAAGGTTCAAGTTCAAAATGGAATCGCTCAGGGCGATTATTGCAAGCCTGGAGAATTTCATGGTATCACTGGACATCAAGGATGCTTACCTGCATGTCCCTATTTACCCTCCTCACCAGGAGTACCTCAAAATTGTGGTACAGGATTGTCATTACCAATTCCAGACGTTGCCGTTGGTCTGTCCCCGGCACCGAGGGTATTTACCAAGGTAATGGCCGAAATAATTATCCCGTACTTGGACGATCTCCTTATAAAGACGAGGTCCAGGGAGCAGTTGTTCGTCGGAGTAGCACTATCTCGGGAAGTGCTACAACAGCACGGCTGGATTCTGAATATTCCAAAGTCGCAGCTGGTTCCTACGACGCGTCTACTGTTCCTGGATATGGTTCTGGACACAGAACAGAAAAAAGGGTTTCTCCCGGAGGAGAAGGCCAAGGAGTTGTCATCTCTAGTCAGAGACCTCCTAATACAAATACAGGTGTCGGTGCATCAATGCACGCGAGCCCTGGGAAAGATGGTAGCTTCTTACGAAGAAATTCCATTCGGCAGGTTCCATGCGAGGATCTTCCAGTGGGATCTGTTGGACAAGTGGTCCGGGTCGCATCTTCAGATGCATCGGCGGATAACCCTGTCTCCAAGGGCCAGGGTGTCGCTGTTGTGGTGGCTGCAGAGTGTTCATCTTCGAGAGGGCCGCAGATTCGGCATACAGGACTGGGTCCTGGTGACCACGGATGCCAGCCTTCGAGGCTGGGGGGCAGTCACACAGGGAAGAAACTTCCAAGGACTATGGAAAAGTCAGGAGACTTCCCTACACATAAATATTCTGGAACTAAGGGCCATTTACAATGCCCTAAGTCAGGCTAGACCCCTGCTTCAACACCGGCCGGTGCTGATCCAGTCAGACAACATCACGGCGGTCGCTCATGTAAACCGACAGGGCGGCACAAGAAGCAGGATGGCGATGGCAGAAGCCACAAGGATTCTCCAATGGGCGGAAAATCATGTGTTAGCACTGTCAGCAGTGTTCATTCCCGGAGTGGACAACTGGGAAGCAGACTTTCTCAGCAGACACGACCTCCACCCGGGAGAGTGGGGACTTCATCCAGAAGTCTTCCAAATGATTGTACACCGTTGGGAAAGGCCACAGGTGGACACGATGGCGTCCCGCCTCAACAAAAAGCTAAAAAGATATTGCGCCAGGTCAAGGGACCCTCAGGCGATAGCTGTGGACGCTCTGGTAACACCGTGGTTGTACCAGTCGGTGTATGTGTTCCCTTCTCTGCCTCTCATACCCAGGGTAATGAGAATAATAAGAAGGAGAGGAGTAAGAACTATACTCATTGTTCCGGATTGGCCAAGAAGAGCTTGGTACCCAGAACTCCAAGAAATGATCTCAGAGGACCCATGGCCTCTGCCGCTCAGACAGGACCTGCTGCAGCAGGGGGCCTGTCTGTTCCAAGATGTACCGCGGCTGCGTTTGACGGCATGGCGGTTGAACGCCGGATCCTGAAGGAAAAGGGCATTCCAGAGGAAGTTATCCCTACGCTAATTACAGCTAGGAAAGAAGTGAACGCAAACCATTATCACCGCATAAGGCGGAAATATGTTGCGTGCTGTGAGGCCAGGAATGCCCCAACGGAGAAATTTCAGCTAGGTCGATTTCTGCACTTCCTACAGTCAGGGGTGACTATGGGCCTAAAATTGGGTTCCATTAAGATCCAGATTTCGGCTCTATCGATTTTCTTCCAAAATAGAACTGGCTTCACTGCCTGAAGTTCAGACTTTTGTTAAGGGAGTGCTGCATAGTCAGCCCCCGTTTGTGCCTCCAGTGGCACCGTGGGATCTCAACGTGGTGTTGGATTTCCTGAAGTCGCATGGGTTGAGCCACTTAAATCCGTGGAGCCAAAATACCTCACGTGGAAAGTGGTCATGCTGTTGGCCTTGGCGTCGGCCAGGCGTGTATCAGAATTGGCGGCTTTGTCATGCAAAAGCTCTTATCTGATTTTTTATATGGATAAGGCGGAATTGAGGACTCGTTCCCAATTCTTTCCTAAGGTGGTATCAGTTTTTCATGTGAACCAACCTATTGTGGTGCCTGCGGCTACTTGGGACTTGGAGGATTCCAAGTTACTGGACGTAGTCAGGGCCCTGAAAAATATATGTTTCCAGGACGGCTGGAGTCAGGAAAACTGACTCGCTATTTATCCTGTATGCACCCAACAAGCTGGGTGCTCCCGCTTCTAAGCAGACTATTGCTCGCTGGATCTGTAGCACGATTCAACTTGCACATTCTGCTGCGGGACTGCCGCACCCTAAATCTGTAAAAGCCCATTCCACGAGGAAGGTGGGCTCTTCTTGGGCGGCTGCCCGAGGGGTCTCGGCTTTATAAATTTGCCGAGCTGTTACTTGGTCGGGTTCAAACATTTTTGCAAGAGTCTACAAGTTTGATACCCTGGCTGAGGAGGACCTAGAGTTTGCTCATTCGGTGCTGCAGAGTCATCCGCACTCTCCCGCCCGTTTGGGAGCTTTGGTATAATCCCCATGGTCCTTACGGAGTCCCAGCATCCACTTAGGACGTCAGTGAAAATAAGATTTTACTCACCGGTAAATCTATTTCTCGTAGTCCGTAGTGGATGCTGGGCGCCCATCCCAAGTGCGGATTGTCTGCAATACTTGTATATAGTTATTGCCTAACTAAAGGGTTATTGTTGAGCCATCTGTTGAGAGGCTCAGTTATATTTCATACTGTTAACTGGGTATAGTATCACGAGTTATACGGTGTGATTGGTGTGGCTGGTATGAGTCTTACCCGGGATTCAAAATCCTTCCTTATTGTGTCAGCTCTTCCGGGCACAGTATCCTAACTGAGGTCTGGAGGAGGGTCATAGTGGGAGGAGCCAGTGCACACCAGGTAGTCCTAAAGCTTTCTTTAGTTGTGCCCAGTCTCCTGCGGAGCCGCTATCCCCATGGTCCTTACGGAGTCCCAGCATCCACTACGGACTACGAGAAATAGATTTACCGATGAGTAAAATCTTATTATCACCGTGTATGGCGGAAATATGTTTCTTGGTGTGAGGCCAGAGCTGCTCCTATGGAGGAGTTCCATTTGGGCCGTCTACTTCACTTCCTTCGAACAGGAGTGACCTTGGGCCTAAAATTAGGGTCCATAAAGGTCCAGATTTCGGCCTTATCCATTTTCTTTCTAAGAGAATTAGCCTTTCTTCCTGAGGTACAGACTTTTGTGAAGGGGGTGCTGCATATTCAGCCTACATTTGTGCCTCCGGTGGCGCCTTGGGATCTTAACGTGGTGTTACGTTTCCTCAAGTCACCTTGGTTTGAACCACTTAAAACTGTGGAGTTGAAATACCTCACGTGGAAATTGGTCATGTTGTTGGCATTAGCTTCGGCGAGACGTGTTTCAGAATTGGCGGCTTTATCGCATAAAAGCCCATACTTGGTTTTTCACGTCTGCCAAAAGTGGTCTCATCTTTTCATCTGTGGCTACAAGGGACTTGGAGGATTCCGAGTCCCTGGATGTAGTCAGGGCTTTGAAGATTTATGTGACCAGAACGGCTCGGATCAGGAAGACTGAAGCTTTGTTTGTTCTGTATGCGGCCAACAAGGTTGGCGCCCCTGCTTCAAAGCAGACTATTGCTCGCTGGATCTGTAACACGATTCAGCAGGCGCATTCTACGGCAGGATTGCCGTTACCGAAATCGGTTAAGGCCCACTCCACTAGGAAAGTGGGCTCTTCTTGGGCGGCTGCCCGAGGGGTCTCGGCATTACAGTTGTGCCAAGCAGCTACTTGGTCGGGGACAAACACCTTTGCAAAGTTCTATAAGTTTGATACCCTGGCTGAGGAGGACCTCCTGTTTGCTCAATCGGTGCTGCAGAGTCATCCGCACTCTCCCGCCCGTTTGGGAGCTTTGGTATAATCCCCATGGTCCTTACGGAGTCCCAGCATCCTCAAGGACGTTAGAGAAAATAAGATTTTACTCACCGGTAAATCTATTTCTCGTAGTCCGTAGAGGATGCTGGGCGCCCGTCCCAAGTGCGGACTTCTTCTGCATGACTTGTATATAGTTATTGCTTACATAAGGGTTATGTTATAGTTTTCGGTGATACCGTGGCTATGTTGTTGTTCATACTGTTAACTGGGTATGTTTATCTTAAGTTATACGGTGTGATTGGTGTGGCTGGTATGAATCTCGCCCTTAGATTTACAAAAATCCTTCCTCGTACTGTCCATCTCCTCTGGGCACAGTTTCCCTAACTGAGGTCTGGAGGAGGGGCATAGAGGGAGGAGCCAGTGCACACCCAGAATCCAAAGCTTTCTTGGAGTGCCCTGTCTCCTGCGGAGCCCGTCTATTCCCCATGGTCCTTACGGAGTCCCAGCATCCTCTACGGACTACGAGAAATAGATTTACCGGTAAGTAAAATCTTATTTTTTGCGCGCCTACGGCGCGCACTGCCACTGTGTGGGGGGGCGCCAATGCAGTTCTTTGCACACAGCACTAAAATATGTGTGTGTGCATATGTGTGTTTATATGTATACATGTATGTGTGTGTTTATGTGTATATGTCTTTGTATACAGTATATGTGTGTGTATATTTGTGTTTGTGTGTATATACCTGTGTGTGTATATGTATGTGTTTATGTATGTCTGTTTATCTGTGTGTATATTTGTGTGTGTGTGTGTGTGTGTGTGTGTGTGTGTGTGTGTATATGAGTGTGTATATATCTGTGTATGTCTGTGTATATTTGTGTGTGTATATATCTGTGTATATGTGTGTGTTTATGTATATCTGTGTATATTTGTGCATTTATGTGTGTGTGTGTGTGTGTGTGTGTGTGTGTGTGTGTGTGTGTGTGTATATATATATATGTGTATACTGTATATCTGTGTATATGTGTGTGTTTATGTATGTCTGTGCCTAAATGTATGTGAATTGTATGTATGTATGTGTGGTGGTGGGTGGGGGCGACGTGACATGGCCCTGCCCCGGGTGTCATGTCTCCACACTACACCTCTGTCTCTGATCATAAACCTGAAAGTCCCCACAATGCAAAGGACAGCTCTTATCGGTAGAACTGTCCTTTGCATTTATAATCACAATTATCATGCATATAGCGTTAATAAACGCTGTTATGCATGCAATAAGTGACGGGATGTATCACATACCATATTAGGGTCTAACACTGGCAGGGTCTGTGAGGATTGATCCTTCCAGACCAATGACTACTAGCAGGATGCTTGTGTGCCGTGACTGGTGGGAAGTAAAAGACAGCCGCTCGCTGCTGATGTCAAAAGATACAACTGGCCTCTGTGAACATGGTCATGTCATCTGACTACCCCTCCAGCCGCCTTCTCCATGAAACCGGGACATTTGGGCAATATGCAAAGACAAATGTAAAGTGTTAATGAAGTTTAAAGGGGAATATGCTTGATGCTTACAAAGTTTTCCTGTAATAATACAAATAGATCGCAGCAGCCATATTATAATAGAATTAGCATATGTTAGAGGTGATTTGGATTGGGAATGCAGTTAATTTGTCGACAGTCGAGATCCCAGCCGTCAGGATACCATTGCCGGAATCCCGACTGCTGACAATGCCGACAGCTGGAATCCAGGCTAACGAACTATTCCCACTTGTGGGTGTCCATGACACCCATAGAGTGGGAATAGAACCTGTGGCGAGCGACGCAAGGGGACTCTTTGCGCTCACCCCGCTGCTGCATACTGACAGCCAGGATGGCGTTGTCTGTATCCTGCCAGCCCGCCAGCGGTATATCATACTCATCCCTTGGATTGTCATCATCATCTGAGACGAGTACAGTTTGCACCTGTGATTCAGCACACCAAGTGATCCGCTTATATGCATCTTTCTTGTGGGAATTCACAGGGCAGGCAATCAGGAGACTGCCTGTCAGGATCCCAGCAGTCACAATGCAGATGCCAGAATCCCGACAGGTGGTTAAATGCCGCCACCAGAATCCCGACGCCACAGGCTTTTCTTTCTCTATGGATGTTCATGACACTCATAGAGGGAGAATAGATCCTGTGGTGAGCGCAGTGAGCCCGCATGGGACTTTCTAGCGATCGCCCCGCTGCCAGCATACTGGTAGCCGGTATCCCGTTGTTGGGATCATGACAGTCGGGTAAAACATATGTATTCTCTTCACAGGACTCATTTTGCTAGTTAGCAATGACCTGTTTCACATCTCTAAACATAACTGGCCATAAGTGCAAAATACCCCTTAGTGGGTATGGGAAAGGGTGCGTCATTTTTGGTGCATATGAGCACATTTGGAAAAATCTTAAATTAGGAGGGAGGGGGGGGGGGGGGCAAACACCAATTCCATCCAACTCTACATGAGCTTCATTATGTACTTAGGTTACAAGACAAAAAAAGATTAAAACATATATCGAAAGGACTAAATTAGACAATGGAATAATCAACACAAAGTGGAGTGGAAAAGGTGCCAGTATTTCAAAAGAATATTATATATATATATATTATATAAGAACAATAATAATAATAATAATACAGTCCTAGTTCCTTTTTCAGTAATGTATGTATTAATATTGTGAGAAATACAAGTATAGGGAGAGAGAACAGAGAAGGGGGGTAATTGACACAGAAACTCAACATGTAACACATTTTTGCTAATATGTTTTGCAGCAATACAGTATATGAACTATTCCAGTGTGATAACTCTAGAACTGACCTGAGTAACGGCAGGATCTCTTGCACCCTGTGTATCACTGTCCGCCTTAGGTTTTGTATACATACTGTAGTTTCACTTTCTAGTTGTAGACACTAAAGTGTAAAGTCCACCCTGTGATAGACAGTGTCTAGTATGCTGGGCTGAGACATTTAAGAACATGAAATCTAAAAAACATTTCTTATAAATAGGTGTGCTCTCTCCACCACATTCCTCCCAAATGCCTATTGTATACTTATTCCAGCAAAATGTATGGAACAGCTCAGCTGACCTTTCCATGAAAACATTTTAACAAACAAAAACCAGGGGGAATATTTACTAAGGTCCCGATTTTTACCGAGATGGTGTTTTTTCTTCAAAGTGTCATCTCGGGAATTTACTAAACTCAAATCACGGCAGTGATGAGGGTATTCGTATTTTTTTGGAAGTCCAAGAATAAAAATACGAATGAATACACCATCGGTCAAACGCGGCTGTTTAGGTATGGAACACGGTCATTTACTAAACATTCGTATTTGAAATCTCTACCGTGAAAATGCATTTGCGGCCGTGAAAAAATACAAAGCGTAAAAAAGTCCTAAAAAAAAGTAGACCTGCTTTTGAGAAGCGTGTTTACATGTGTTTTCAATTATACATTAGTCACACCTGAATTTTTGGCCCTTTAAAAGGGACCCAAGCACATTTTGAGCAACACTCACTCTGAAATGGCTGCTGCCGTGTGTACTACAGATTTCTTGTTTGCTGGGGGATACCTGAGACTGCTCCATGAGGCTACAATAAACCAGGGCCAGGTAAGTGAACATGGTCAGCAGGTTGTACAGGTGCCGCGGAGGCTGCGCAGGCCTCGTTTTTTTAGGGGGCGTTTAAACTTGAACGCATTGGCCGATGATATGGTCATACAGATGTTCCGGCTAAATAGAAACAACATTTTCCGTCTGTATGACCTTGTCAAACTGGACCTAGACCCTGAGACAGCACGCTCTCGCTCTGTCTCAGGCCTGCACAAACTCCTGTCTGTGTTTCACTTTATGGCTACTGGGAGCTTCCAGGCTGTGACTGGCGATGTAATTGGTATCTCCCAGCCCACCTTTTAAAAATCTTTAAATCAGGTGAGTTTAAACATACATACACGTCTATGTCTAAGTGGTGCTTCTGTTATGTAATATAACACAGTATTGTATTGCTTACAGATCATGACACTCACCTTATATTTTGTAATGTCCACTCAGGTTTTGGATGTCTTGGAACCCCACATAGATGCCTCTATCTGCTTCCCTACCCAGGAGTCGCAGTGGCATGCAGTTAGGGTAGCTTTCTATGAGCTTGCTGGCATGCCCAATGTGCTGGGTGCCATAGATTGCACACACGTTGAGCTGAGACCACCTAGGGGCAGGCAATATATTTATACAAATAGACATATGGGCCAATCCACTAATGTCCAGGTGGTTTGTGATGCAAATCTAAAAATTATGAGTGTGGTTGCAGGTTACCCTGGCGGCTGCCATGACTCCTTCATCCTCAGTCAGTCATCCCTCTTCGATAAGTTTGAGGACGGACAAATGCCTGATGGCTGGCTGCTGGGTATGTTCCAAGTGTGTTGTGTGTATGTGTGGTGACTTCAACCTCCTGATTTTTGTATGTTATTTACCATAATCCACATGTCCTAATGTTGCCTATATCTGTCTTTCAGGTGATGGTGGTTATGGCTGCTACTCTTGGCTCCAATCTCCATTGTCCCAACCTGATTCTCCTGCTGAACACAATTATAATACAGGTTGAGTATCCCTTATCCAAAATGCTTGGGACCAGTGGTATTTTGGATATCGGATTTTTCCGTATTTTGGAATAATTGCATACCATAATGAGATATCATGGCGATGGGACCTAAATCTAAGCACAGAATGCATTTATGTTACATATACACCTTATACACACAGCCTGAAGGTCATTTTAGCCAATATTTTTTATAACTTTGTGCATTAAACAAAGTGTGTGTACATTCACAAAATTCATTTATGTTTCATATACACCTTATACACACAGCCTGAGGGTCATTTAATACAATATTTTTAATAACTTTGTATATTAAACAAAGTTTGTGTACATTGAGCCATCAAAAAACAAAGGTTTCACTATCTCACACTCACTCAAAAAAGTCCGTATTTCGGAATATTCCGTATTTCGGAATATTTGGATATGGGATACTCAACCTGTAATGCACATAAGTCTACGCGGAATGTGATAGAAAGATGTTTTGGGGTGCTGAAATCTAGGTTTCGGTGTCTGGATAAGTCTGCTGGGCTTTTGTTGTATAGTCCCTCAAAGGTGACTAGGATTGTGTTCTGCTGCTGTTTTCTTCATAACATGTGTTTGCGCCAACATCTGCCACATGTTGGTGATGAAGAAAACAGCCAGCAAGTAGGTGAGTTAGATACATCTGGTGACAGTGTGAGTACAGATGTAGGGAGGCAGGTAAGGCAAGAAGTGATTCGGCGTTATTTTAACGGTAAGTATTATTTTTGTAGAAATAACCTTGCCTAACCACTTTTCTAAAATGTATTGTAGGTGTGAATGTTGTTTGTGTTGTGTTAGTGTTTGTTATTTATACTGTTCTTTACAGTTATACTATAATTTGAATAACTTACACTGTCACTCATTAGCACATTAAACCATACACATATTGGGTGTAAAAAAATTATTTGCTTGAACACAGCCATTTTTGGTGTAACAATTGGCAAAACTTTATTGGTAAACAACGATTTGCTGCAGCCTTCATTTTTTTTTTTTGTGTGTGCTGGGTGCAGAGGATTGGCCTGGTTCGTTGGTCCGTGTTCTGCTGGAGCGTCTAACAGGGGAGGTAACTGGGGTCTGGCTTGGTGTGGTTGTTCCCGAGCTTGAGCTTATTTGTTGGGATGCCAACACATTAATGCTTTGGCTCAGGTTGTGTATGCTTGCAGTCAGTTGTGTATTTGCGGCAGTGTTGTTGGCAATAATTCGGGAGAGGTTTTCGTTTATCAGTTGGTTGTGTTGGATAATTTCTATGAGGGCTTGTTGCTGCCGCTGTTGTTCATCCATGATTCGGAGTAAATTGGCTTGCATTTGACTGTTGTCTGCCCTCATCTGCTCCATTGAATTTGCAATTCTGCCAACCTGAACTATCAGTCTGCCTGAGTTCCGACTGAGGCGAGGCAGATGATGGGGCAGACTGGCAAGGTATTGGGTGTGGGTGTTCAGGCAGGCATAGTGTTGCGCCTGTTGTGTGGCCTAACTGCTCCAAAACTCTGGGGCTATTTGTTGCTGGGGTGGTGTTGGCCTCAATTGGGGGCTGTGGGATGTTTGGGGTGATTGGGTTATGTCCTGCGGCGTGGTTGGCTGGGTAGGATCGATGGGCTGCAGGTGTAGTGTGAAGGTCTCCTGCTGGTCACTTTCCTGCTGGGCGTCCTCGTCCATGATGGGTGGTTCTGTATGGGGTTGAATACAGCCACTATTTAGTAGAGATGAGCGGATTCGGTTTTACTCGGTTTTACTCGGTTCTCAAAACGGCATCTTATTGGCTATCCAAAACACGTGACATCCGTGAGCCAATAAGATGCCGTTTTGAGAACCGAGTAAAACCGAGTAAAACCGAATCCGCTCATCTCTACTATTTAGTCATTATTTTGCATTGTTTTTTATTTGCTTTACGTCAACATGCCTTACTTAATAATATTCATGTTGTAAATGATACAGAGATTGTGCCCTAAAATTAACTATGTAGCTCACCTTTTTGTAGACATATGTGGCTTAGAACGTTCCATACTCAGTTGAAAAATGATTTAGGGAATTGTCGGACTCTGAGCCATAATTAATGTGCGAACACGAAGAACTCTAACAATTTTAAATTACTTCATTTACAGATTGTGTATGAACCTTCCTTTTGTTAAACACACACAATACATTAAATGTGTTTAGCAAAACAATCATACATTGTTCAAGGCAGTCAGTGTTATGTGCAAAAATTTGACAAATAAAGTAAAACACAAATTATTCGTTAAAAATACATGTAAATTTCTTAAGGTGGCCTATGTTTAGAACTGGTGATGTTGGCCATGCAAAACAATTGGATTATACATTACATTTATGTTGCTGTTTCGTGCAAATTAAATATAATTCTAAATTGGTTGCTATGGGCAACATCACATCTGAAAATGTATCCACAAAAATAACGTAAAGCCCATGTGCTTGTTGTTTGTGATTATTACCAGGATGTTTTTTTTTATCAAATACATTATTTTTGGCTGTACACAAACAGTGGTGCAGATGAATTAACCTGGAGAAGGCATAAGGAAGTGATAAACCAGTGATATGTGCAAGGTGATAAAGGCACAAGCCAAACAGCTCCAATCTGTAATTTAACTGTTATGATCTGTTTTGCTTCTGCCTTTATCACCTTGTACATATCAGTGGTTTATCACTTCATTATGCCTTATCCAGGTTAATTCATCGGCCACACTGTTTTTTAAATTTTATCCAATTAACTTTTATGTTTACTCACCAGACAGCTGAGGTGATTGTGGATCCTCGCTTTGTGGACTGGCCAAAATTGCTTGTGGTGGCAGGGACAAAACTGCGGAGATGCGCCGTTGGGGTGGTGATGATGGTGCTGCTGATTCAGCCTCAAGACAGCGTCTCTTGGTTGGCCTCCTAGGCACAGTCACCGAGCCCTGTGATGGGCGCCTCAGTGGAGGGGGGTTTGCAGAAGAAGAACCTATGTGATAAGATAAACATTAACATTTTGTGTTTCTATGTGTTTGCTGAATATGTGTTTACAGTTAAATCTTACCTGCATTCCCACCATCTGCATCACTTGGCAGTGTTGGATGTGGCCTGGCTGTGCTGCTTCTCTGGCGTACTGTAGAAATATGAAGAATGACCTTATGAACATACTTTTTTTAAACAATGTTTTTGCAAAATCCTTATTGTGATGTAAACATATGTGGAACCTGATGATAAGTAAACTAAACGATGCTTATGCTTTTCTGCCTGACTTCATTGAGTGTGTATACTTTAAATAAGATACAATTTCACCAAATAATCCATACACAAAGGCAAATAATGCACAATATTATAATGGTTAAAATCCAAACGACATAGCTTGACACAGCCACAATATTGCACGCCAAGGTACCAATTTAAAAAAAAAACTAGAAAACACTAGCCACAAATATCTGCACAAAAATGTAAACGGCAAAAACAAATATGCATGAAAAACACATAAAACACACAAAGGACAACCCAGAACAACACACAATAAACATAAATCCAATGAAAACATAATAAAAAAACACTTTGCATAAAACATATTCATCACACTTCTTTAAAATACACCTACAAAGATTTACTACTGATATCAAACGCCAGGAAAAGGCCAAGGCAACCAGAGAAAAAAAAAAAAAAAAAGGAAAAAAATATACATAATTGATATTAACACTACATCAGTCCTGGCCAACCTGTGGCTCTCAAGATGTATTAACACTACACATACCAGCATGCCCTGCCACAGTTTTAGCAATCACTAATAGCAAAACTGAGGCAAGGCATGATGGGACTTGTAGTTTCACAACACCTGGAGAGCCACAGGTTGCCCAGGCCTACACTACATCACCAACACATTAGAATAATTAACAAACTGACAATCACAATTAGCTTGAAGAAATTTCAGACAACAAAGGACAAAACACAGATGTTTACATTTTTAAAAAAATAAATAAAACTCACCATCCTGCCTTGGCCGGTCAGAATCCCGGACATGAGTCGCACCAACCACTTCTGGCGGAATGAGTGCACGCACAGGCTCCTCCCAATCACGATAAGATGCACGGAAGGGGTGTCCACCCCCGGTTTGGCGGGCTGATTTAGCCTCCTTGGCCATCTTCGCCTTGACACGGCGCTTTATGTCGTAAAAACGCTTACGACACGTGTCCTCGATCCGCCTCACCACACCCTCACTATTCACAGCCGCAATGACCTTCCCCCACAGAACAGACTTCCTGCGTGACGACACCTTTGCAGCATCATGGCCAAACAACTGCCGATGATGCCTCATCAGCTCCCGCACCAAAGCCATATTTTCAGCCTAGCTGAATTTTAAATTGCGGCCAGTCTTTGTAGTGGTGCGTGGCTGCGGAGCCACAACACCATCACTATCACTGGAGGCCGCAGCAGCAGCCACCCCCTCCTCCTCACTAACCTCCTCCACCTCACTCACCTCCTCCCTCTCACTCACCTCCTCCACCTCACTCACCTCCTCCCTCTCACTCACCTCCTCCACCTCACTCACCCCCTCCCTCTCACTCACCTCCTCCACCACACTCACCTCTGACTGGGACATAATCAGGACAAACAACAAATAACAATGAGAAAAAAAAACAGTAAACACTAAACACACTCCTCCACTACCACTACACACCACACACCAAACACACACACACTCACTCACAAACAATGACAATAGACGTTAAATAAAAAACAATGACAAAAGAGTAGACAAACTTTTAAATAACTACACAACAAGTATGACAAGACTACTTACACACACAGTACAGCACTCAACAATCGAAAATAACCTCCTCAAATCCTCCTCAAACTCCAAAAAACTCTCCAACTCCTAACACACCTTCCTCTCACCTCTCCACTAGCTAAACCCACGAGGTACTGACGGTTTGGGGCGTTTTTATAGTAATGTGCACAGACACTCCTCCATCACGAATCAAACCAATCACGGACGAGTGACAAAAACGAAACTTATAAAAAAAACGCGTCCGTGAACGGACAAACACTGCCGTGACTAAAATGTGACGCAGTCGTAAAAAAACCTCATAACACGGCCGCAACACCACTAAATCGGCCGCATTCTACCTTACAAAACTACGAATGACATCGACATGGGAAAACACGAAATTGAAAAATACGACAGCTTAGTAAATTAGTCGTAATCAATTCAAAAAGTTGCAAATTTACACTTTCGATGTCATTTGTGTTTGAACTTTAACCTCATTCTGAAAAATACGAATTTTAGTAAATATACCCCTAGATGTTTCCTGTAATGTTCCTGAGTTCCTGAGCCACAAAAGGAAAAGGACTTGCATAGCACTTGCATACATACACAGGAGACAACCTCGGCTGAATAATGGCCCTCATTCCGAGTTGATCGCTCGCTAGCTACTTTTTGCAGCCGTGCAAACGTATAGTTGCCGCCCACGGGGGACTGTATTTTCACTTTGCAAGTGTGCGATTGCCAGGGCCGGCGCTACCACTAGGCAGCTTTAGGCAGCTGCCTATGGGCGGAGGCCATTGGAGGGCGGTACCTCATGCTGCTGAAAAATTCTTGTCTTCGCTGAGCTCCTCTTCCTTTATGAGAAGAGCAGCGATGCCGCTGCCGCCCGGAAGCACTGAAGGTGTAAGTAATCTATCAGCAGGGGCTCGCATAAAGTAAGTTTTGTGAACTACACTTGTAGTGTAGTAAGTGACTGTCACTGCTCCCACCGCAACAACACCCGATCTTCCCGCACCACAGCAACAGAGCCCCGTTACGTCTATCCTCTCTGAACCCCCCCCCCCTCCTCCCCCCTGTAATTACAAGCCGCGGTCACAGTATCCTCTAACCTTCCCCCCCGCGATTGCATCCCGAACACACAGTATTACATCCTCTCCCCCCGCCTCCCCTGCGACTGCATATCACACCACCCCCACCCACCGGCACTTCCCGAACCCCCCCCCCTCCTCCTCCCCCCGCTGCAATACTTTACCGCCCGCACTGTGATGATCGCAAGCCCCGCATGAAGGGGGAAAGAGTATACTATAAAATATATATATTTATATATATAGGTCTGTTCTACTTGCTGCTGTGCTCTCCTAGGACTTGTAGAGGTCCAATATATGTTAAAAGAAAATAAGGCAGCGCTCCACGGACTTAAAATGTATAATATATATATATATATATATATATAGATATATAGATATATAGATATATAGATATTATATATGTGTGTGTGTGTGTATATATATATATATATATATATATATATACACACACACACACACACTGTGTGTATGTGTGTGTGTATATATATATATATATATATATATATATTATACACTGTAAGAATGAAGGATGCTGATTACTTTGTTTGTAGGTCTGTGGAGTGCTGCCAGATTTTTTTTATTTTTATTTTTCACATATATTGGACCTCTACAAGTCCTAGGAGGGCACACCAGCTCCGGTGCCTTCCAGGAGTTAAAAACCCTTGACATGTGAACAAGTTGGCGGCACTCAGAGACTTTAATTTTAAAGTGCAGCCTGGTTGGGTGGACATTCTCTGATGACAACCGCTTGCCAGCCGCCCGCCGCCGCCAGCCACCCACCGCACGCCACTCACCGCCAGCCGCCAGCAGCCCACCGCTCACCGCCGCCAGCAGTCCACCGCTGCCGGCCACCAGCAACAAATGAGGTAATGTTCCACTGCTGTCACCTCTCTCCCTGTCGTTACCATCCCTGTCACTACTGTCACTCTCTCTCTCCCTGTCGTCACTCTTTCTCCCTGTCGTCACTCTCTCTCCCTGTCGTTACCATCCCTGTCCCTACTGTCACTCTCTCTCTCTCTCCCTGCTGTCACTGTTGTCACTCTCTCTCCCTGTCGTCACTCTCTCTCCGTCGTTACTGTCGTCTCTCCCTGTCGTTACTGTCATCACTCTCTCTCCCTGCTGTCATTGTCGTCACTCTCTCTCCCTGTCACTCTCTCTCCCTGTCGTCACTCTCTCTCTCTCTGTCGTTACTGTCGTCACTCTCTCTCCCTGTCGTCACTCTCTCTCCCTGTTGTTACTGTCATCTCTCCCTGTCGTCACTCTCTCTCACTGTCGTCACTCTCTCTCTCCCTGTCGTCACTCTGGATGTCCCTGCTATCACAATTTCAGCTCATTCAGTGTGCTACAATGTGAATGTCGGGTCATTCAGTGTGCTACAATGTGAATGTCGTCTCATTCAGTGTGCTACAATGTGAATGTCGTCTCATTCAGTGTGCTACAATGTGAATGTCGGCTCATTCAGTGTGCTACAATGTGAGTTTCGGCTCATTCAGTGTGCTACAATGTGAATGTCGGCTCATTCAGTGTGCTACAATGTGAATGTCGGCTCATTCAGTGTGCTACAATGTGAATGTCGGCTCATTCAGTGTGCTACAATGTGAATTTCGGCTCATTCAGTGTGCTACAATGTGAATTTCGGCTCATTCAGTGTGCTACAATGTGAATTTCGGCTCATTCAGTGTGCTACAATGTGAATTTCGGCTCATTCAGTGTGCTACAATGTGAATTTCGGCTCATTCAGTGTGCTACAATGTGAGTTTCGGCTCATTCAGTGTACTACAATGTGAATTTCGGCTCATTCAGTGTGCTACAATGTGAATTTCGGCTCATTCAGTGTGCTACAATGTGAATTTCGGCTCATTCAGTGTGCTACAATGTGAATTTCGGCTCATTCAGTGTGCTACAATGTGAGTTTCGGCTCATTCAGTGTGCTACAATGTGAATTTCGGCTCAGTGTGCTACAATGTGAGTTTCGGCTCATACCGTGTGCTATAATGTGAAAGGGGCACCAGTACTAGATAGTATAAGAGGTTCTACTACACTGGTCATGCCCCCTTTTTGAGTGACCACACCCCCTTTTTGGGTGACCACGCTCCCTTTTATGGAGCACATAATTACGTCCTTGACTTTTGCATACCCCCACTTCAAAATTTCCATTTCAACCACTGTATGTATGTATGTATATATATATATATATATATATATAGCCGTTTGTGGCGCCACCGCTAGACAGCTGTAGTAGAGGCCAGCTACTTGTCAGAGTTATATGGCGCGGTATACGGGCTGCGCTGCAACTTCCTGTCTGTACGCTCCGCCCCTCTCGGCATGCAAAAGTAGACAGACACTACACTGTCCGCCTACTTCTGTGACAATGCAAGTTGTTATTATTATTATTATTATGAACAACAACAGTTTCTTATATTCAGTTGCACTTTACAAGTGATATAACAAAGCTGGGTAATTACAGACAAAGCAGTAGGAACAGGGTCGGCTCTATCATTAGGCAGCTGCCTAGGACGCTATGGTCTGGGGGGTCTGCTTATCATAAAATTAAGGATAACTGCGAGAGATGCATCCTTGTTTAACTTAACGCAGACTACGGCGTTTGAACTTCTAAGATGTCACCTCCAGACTTTCACCTGAGGGGCTGGATAGTAGGTACTGGTGTGTGGTTTGGGAATGAAGGAGGGGGTAGCATGCTGAAGTTTTGCCTAGGGCGTCGAGAAACCTTGCACCGGCCCTGGCGATTGCATGTGCAGCCGAGCGGGCCGAAAACGTTTTTTGCAGTTTCTGAGTAGGTCTGAACTTACTCAGCCCTTGCGATCACTTCAGCCTGTCCGGTCCCGGAATTGACGTCAGACACCCGCCCATCAAACGCTTGGACACGCCTTCGTTTTCCCAACCACTCCCAGAAAACGGTCAGTTGACACCCATAGACGCCCTCTTTCTGTCAATCTATTTGCGAACGTCTGTGTGAATGGAATCGTCGCTAGCAGAATTGCACAGCAACAATGCTGTTTGTACCCGTATGATGCGCCTGCGCATTGCGGTGCATACGCATGCGCATTAGTAACCTGATCGCTGCGTGCGATCAACTCAGAATGACCCCCCCATATTACTTATACATGCAAAGAAAAAAGCGAACCATGTGCATGAAACACAGAAAGAGAGTGTGATGGCAGATATAAGAACCACCTGGCATATCTTGTCTGCTTTATTTTACCTTTCTCTTCCTAGCGGATGCTGGGGTCCATTTTAGTACCATGGGGTATAGACGGTTCCGCAGGAGCCTTCGCCACTTTAAGACTTTTCAACAGTGTGAACTGGCTCCTCCCACTATGCCCCTCCTCCAGACCTCAGTTTAGAAAATGTGCCCAGGAGACTGGATGCACACTAGTGGAGCTCTACAGAGCTTTGCTGGAAATAGACTTTCCTTGGTTTTTTATTTTACAGGGAAGCTGCTGGGACTTAGGGGGGGAAGTAGGAACCAACTTCTCAATTAGTTAATGGATCTGCTTCCGCTGACAGGACATTATTAGCTCCTGAAGGGTACTGAACACAGCCCAAGCCTGGCCAGCGTTCACTCCCACAGCACAGTCAACAGCTACTTCTGCTAAAACCTCAGCATGACGCTGGGGCTCCCCTGCGGGAGTACGATCGGGTGGGGGCACGTCTACTGTCTTTCAGCCAGGTCTGGGTTCACTCAGATCTGGATCCTTGGGTATTGCAGATAGTATCCCAAGGGTACAAATTGGAATTTCAGGACCTTCCCCAATGCTGATTTTTAAAATCAGCCTTACCAGCTTCTGTTCAGGACAGAGCAAAAGTGCTGAACGCAATACAGAAATTATGTCAAGACAACATAATTTCCTTAGTTCCTGTGTCACAACAGGAAAAAGGGTTTTATTCAAGCCTGTTTGTAGTGCCGAAACCGGATGGTTTGGTCAGACCGATTTTAAACCTAAAGACTCTAAACCTTTATTTGAAAAGGTTCTAATTCAAGATGTAAGCCCTGATAGCGGTGATCTCCAGCTTGGAGGAAAAGGAATTTCTGGTATCGATGGAAATCAAAGATGCTTATTTACATGTTCCCATCTACCCGCCGCATCAGGCATATCTGAGGTTTGCGGTGCAGGACTGCCACTACCAGTTCCAAACATTACCTTTCGGACTCTCCACAGCTCCGAGAATATTCACCAAGGTAATGGCGGAGATGATGGATCTTAACAAGAAAGGAGTCAAAGTCATCCCATACTTGAACGATCTCCTCATAAAAGCGAGATCCAGGGAGAAACTAGTGCAGAACATTGCACTTTCCCTGACGGTGCTTCAACAGCACGGTTGGATCATAAACCTTCCAAAATCACAATTGGAACCCACAATGAGGTTATCATTTCTGGAAATGATATTGGACACGGAAGCACAGAAAGTATCCAGAGGATGGTCAAACAAGTTTTAAAACCAGCACGCGTATCGTTAGTGATGTGCACCGGACATTTTTCGGGTTTTGTGTTTTGGTTTTGGATTCGGTTCCGCGGCCGTGTTTTGGATTCGGACGCGTTTTGGCAAAACCTCCCTGAAAATTTTTTGTCGGATTCGGGTGTGTTTTGGATTCGGGTGTTTTTTACAAAAAACCCTCAAAAACAGCTTAAATCATAGAATTTGGGGGTCATTTTGATCCCATAGTATTATTAACCTCAATAACCATAATTCCACTCATTTCCAGTCTATTCTGAACACCTCACACCTCACAATATTATTTTTAGTCCTAAAATTTGCACCGAGGTCGTTGGATGACTAAGCTAAGCGACCCAAGTGGCCGACACAAACACCTGGCCCATCTAGGAGTGGCACTGCAATGTCAGACAGGATGGTCGATTTAAAAAATAGTCCCCAAACAGCACATGATGCAAAGAAAAAAAGAGGTGCACTGTGGTCGCTGGATGGCTAAGCTAAGCGACACAAGTGGCCGACACAAACACCCGGCCCATCTAGGAGTGGCATTGCAGTGTCAGGCAGGATGGCACTTCAAAAAAATAGTCCCCAAACAGCACATGATGCAAAGAAAAATGAAAGAAAAAAGAGGTGCAAGATGGAATTGTCCTTGGGCCCTCCCACCCACCCTTATGTTGTATAAACAGGACATGCACACTTTAACAAACCCATCATTTCAGCGACAGGGTCTGCCACACAACTGTGACTGAAATGACTGGTTGGTTTGGGCCCCCACCAAAAAAGAAGCAATCAATCTCTCCTTGCACAAACTGGCTCTACAGAGGCAAGATGTCCACCTCCTCCTCATCGTCCGATTCCTCACCCCTTTCACTGTGTACATCCCCCTCCTCACAGATTATTAATTCGTCCCCACTGGAATCCACCATCTCAGGTCCCTGTGTACTTTCTGGAGGCAATTGCTGGTGAATGTCTCCACGGAGGAATTGATTATAATTCATTTTGATGAACATCATCTTCTCCACATTTTCTGGAAGTAACCTCGTACGCCGATTGCTGACAAGGTGAGCGGCTGCACTAAACACTCTTTCGGAGTACACACTGGAGGGGGGGCAACTTAGGTAAAATAAAGCCAGTTTCTGCAAGGGCCTCCAAATTGCCTCTTTTTCCTGCCAGTATACGTACGGACTGTCTGACGTGCCTACTTGGATGCGGTCACTCATATAATCCTCCACCATTCTTTCAATGGTGAGAGAATCATATGCAGTGACAGTAGACGACATGTCAGTAATCGTTGGCAGGTCCTTCAGTCCGGACCAGATGTCAGCACTCGCTCCAGACTGCCCTGCATCACCGCCAGCGGGTGGGCTCGGAATTCTTAGCCTTTTCCTCGCACCCCCAGTTGCGGGAGAATGTGAAGGAGCAGCTGTTGATGGGTCACGTTCCGCTTGACTTGACAATTTTCTCACCAGCAGGTCTTTGAACCTCTGCAGACTTGTGTCTGCCGGAAAGAGAGATACAACGTAGGTTTTAAATCTAGGATCGAGCATGGTG
The DNA here is from genome assembly GCF_028390025.1 of Pseudophryne corroboree. Taxonomy (NCBI): domain Eukaryota; kingdom Metazoa; phylum Chordata; class Amphibia; order Anura; family Myobatrachidae; genus Pseudophryne; species Pseudophryne corroboree. Next base: position 142,560,890 of record NC_086454.1, read on the forward strand.
GCCAAAATGTAGTGCTCTGATTTCAACAGATTGACCACCCGTGAATCCTGGTTAAGCGAATTAAGGGCTCCATCCACAAGTCCCACATGCCTAGCGGAATCGCTCTGTTTTAGCTCCTCCTTCAATGTCTCCAGCTTCTTCTGCAAAAGCCTGATGAGGGGAATGACCTGACTCAGGCTGGCAGTGTCTGAACTGACTTCACGTGTGGCAAGTTCAAAGGGTTGCAGAACCTTGCACAACGTTGAAATCATTCTCCACTGCGCTTGAGTCAGGTGCATTCCCCCTCCTTTGCCTATATCGTAGGCAGATGTATAGGTTTGAATGGCCTTTTGCTGCTCCTCCATCCTCTGAAGCATATAGAGGGTTGAATTCCACCTCGTTACCACCTCTTGCTTCAGATGATGACAGGGCAGGTTCAGGACTGTTTGCTGGTGCTCCAGTCTTCGGCACGCGGTGGCTGAATGCCGAAAGTGGCCCGCAATTCTTCGGGCCACCGACAGCATCTCTTGCACGCCCCTGTCGTTTTTTAAATAATTCTGCACCACCAAATTCAATGTATGTGCAAAACATGGGACGTGCTGGAATTTGCCCAGATGTAATGCACGCACAATATTGCTGGCGTTGTCCGATGTCACAAATCCCCAGGAGAGTCCATTTGGGGTAAGCCATTCTGCGATGATGTTCCTCAGTTTCCGTAAGAGGTTGTCAGCTGTGTGCCTCTTCTGGAAAGCGGTGATAGCCTGCCTAGGAACGAGTTGGCGTTTGCGAGATGCTGCTACTGGTGCCGCCGCTGCTGTTCTTGCTGCGGGAGGCAATACATCTACCCAGTGGGCTGTCACAGTCATATAGTCCTGAGTCTGCCCTGCTCCACTTGTCCACATGTCCGTGGTTAAGTGGACATTGGGTACAACTGCATTTTTTAGGACACTGGTGACTCTTTTTCTGAGGTCTGTGTACATTTTCGGTATCGCCTGCCTAGAGAAATGGAACCTAGATGGTATTTGGTACCGGGGACACAGTATCTCAATCAAGTCTGTAGTTGCCTGTGAATTAACGGTGGATAACGGAAACACATTTCTCACCGCCCAGGCTGCCAAGGCCTGAGTTATCCACTTTGCAGCAGGATGACTGCTGTGATATTTCATCTTTCTCGCAAAGGACTGTTGGACAGTCAATTGCTTACTGGAAGTAGTACAAGTGGTCTTCCGACTTCCCCTCTGGGATGACGATCGACTCCCAGCAGCAACAACAGCAGCGCCAGCAGCTGTAGGCGTTACACTCAAGGATGCATCGGAGGAATCCCAGGCAGGAGAGGACTCGTCAGACTTGCCAGTGACATGGCCTGCAGGACTATTGGCTTTCCTGTGTAAGGAGGAAATTGACACTGAGGGAGTTGGTGGTGTGGTTTGCAGGAGCTTGGTTACAAGAGGAAGGGATTTAGTGGTCAGTGGACTGCTTCCTCTGTCATCCAAAGTTTTTGAACTTGTCACTGACTTATGATGAATGCGCTGCAGGTGACGTATGAGGGAGGATGTTCTGAGGTGGTTAACGTCCTTACCCCTACTTATTACAGCTTGACAAAGGCAACACACGGCTTGACACCTGTTGTCCGCATTTGTGTTAAAATAATTCCACACCGAAGAGGTGATTTTTTTTGTAATTTGACCAGGCATGTCAATGGCCATATTCGTCCCACGGACAACAGGTGTCTCCCCGGGTGCCTGACTTAAACAAACCACCTCACCATCAGAATCCTCCTTGTCAATTTCCTCCTCAGCGCCAGCAACACCCATATCCTCATCCTGGTGTACTTCAACAGTGACATCTTCAATTTGACTATCAGAAACTGGACTGTGGGTGCTCCTTCCAGCACTTGCAGGGGGCGTGCAAATGGTGGAAGGCGCCACCTCTTCCCGTCCAGTGTTGGGAAGGTCAGGCATCGCAGCCGACACAATTGGACTCTCCTTTGGGGATTTGTGATTTAGATGAACGCACAGTTCTTTGCTGTGCTTTTGCCAGCTTAAGTCTTTTCATTTTTCTAGCGAGAGGATGAGTGCTTCCATCCTCATGTGAAGCTGAACCACTAGCCATGAACATAGGCCAGGGCCTCAGCCGTTCCTTGCCACTCCGTGTCGTAAATGGCATATTGGCAAGTTTACGCTTCTCCTCAGACGCTTTTAATTTTGATTTTTGGGTAATTTTACTGAACTTTTGTGTTTTGGATTTTACATGCTCTCTACTATGACATTGGGCATCGGCCTTGGCAGACGACGTTGATGGCATTTCATCGTCTCGGCCATGACTAGTGGCAGCAGCTTCAGCACGAGGTGGAAGTGGATCTTGATCTTTCCCTATTTTACCCTCCACATTTTTGTTCTCCATTTTTTAATGTGTGGAATTATATGCCAGTATCAATAGCAATGGCCTACTACTATATATACTGCGCACAACTGAAATGCACCACAGGTATGGATGAATAGTATACTTGACGACATAGAGGTAGGTAGAGCAGTAGCCTACTGTACCGTACTGCTATATATTATATACTGGTGGTCAGCAAACTGTGCAAAACTGAAATGCACCACAGGTATGGATGGATAGTACACTTGACGACACAGAGGTAGGTAGAGCAGTGGCCTACTGTACCGTAATGCTATATATTATATACTGGTGGTCAGCAAACTGTGCAAAACTTAAATGCACCACAGGTATGGATGGATAGTATACTTGACGACACAGAGGTAGATAGAGCAGTGGCCTACTGTACCGTACTGCTATATATTATATACTGGTGGTCAGCAAACTGTGCAAAACTTAAATGCACCACAGGTATGGATGGATAGTATACTTGACGACACAGAGGTAGGTAGAGCAGTGGCCTACTGTACCGTACTGCTATATATTATATACTGGTGGTCAGCAAACTGTGCAAAACTGAAATGCACCACAGGTATGGATGGATAGTATACTTGACGACACAGAGGTAGGTAGAGCAGTGGCCTTCTGTACCGTACTCCTATATATTATATACTGGTGGTCAGCAAAATTATGCACTGTACTCCTACTATATACTACAATGCAGCACAGATATGGAGCGTTTTTCAGGCAGAGAACGTATAATACTGGTGGTCACTGTTCAGCAAAACTCTGCACTGTACTCCTCCTATATAATATACTGGTGGTCCCCAGTACCCACAATAAAGCAGTGTGAGCACAGATATATGCAGCACACTGAGCACAGATATGGAGCGTTTTTCAGGCAGACAACGTATAATACTGGTGGTCACTGGTCAGCAAAACTCTGCACTGTACTCCTCCTATATAATATACTGGTGGTCCCCAGTACCCACAATAAAGCAGTGTGAGCACAGATATATGCAGCACACTGAGCACAGATATGGAGCGTTTTTCAGGCAGACAACGTATACTGGTGGTCACTGGTCAGCAAAACTCTGCACTGTACTCCTCCTATATAATATACTGGTGGTCCCCAGTACCCACAATAAAGCAGTGTGAGCACAGATATATGCAGCACACTGAGCACAGATATGGAGCGTTTTTCAGGCAGACAACGTATAATACTGGTGGTCACTGGTCAGCAAAACTCTGCACTGTACTCCTCCTATATAATATACTGGTGGTCCCCAGTACCCACAATAAAGCAGTGTGAGCACAGATATATGCAGCACACTGAGCACAGATATGGAGCGTTTTTCAGGCAGACAACGTATACTGGTGGTCACTGGTCAGCAAAACTCTGCACTGTACTCCTCCTATATAATATACTTGTGGTCCCCAGTACCCACAATAAAGCAGTGTGAGCACAGATATATGCAGCACACTGAGCACAGATATGGAGCGTTTTTCAGGCAGACAACGTATACTGGTGGTCACTGGTCAGCAAAACTGCACTGTAGTCTTCCTATATAATACTGCTGGTCCCCAGTCCCCACAATAAAGCAGTGTGAGCACAGATATATGCAGCACACTGAGCACAGATATGGAGCGTTTTTCAGGCAGACAACGTATAATACTGGTGGTCACTGGTCAGCAAAACTCTGCACTGTACTCCTCCTATAATACTGCTGGTCCCCAGAATAAAGATATGCAGCCCCCTGAAACAAAGTGAGAGGACGCCAGCCACGTCCTCTCACTATCATTTCCAATGCACGAGTGAAAAATGGCGGTGACGCGCGGCTCCTTATATAGAATCCGAATCTCGCGAGAATCCGACAGCGGGATGATGACGTTCGGGCGCGCTCGGGTTAACCGAGCCATACGAGAGAATCCGAGTATGCCTCGGACCCGTGTAAAATGGGTGAAGTTCGGGGGGGTTCGGTTTCCGAGGAACCGAACCCGCTCATCTCTAGTATCGATTCATCAGTGCATCCACCTGCTGGGGAAGATGGTAGCGGCCTACGAGGCTCTACAATTTGGCCGATTCCACGCCAGGGTGTTTCAATGGGACCTACTGGATAAGTGGTCCGGATCGCACCTACACATGCACCAGAGGATAATCCTGTCACCAAAAGCCAGTATTTCACTCTTGTGGTGGCTTCAAAGTTCTCACCTCCTGGAGGGACACAGGTTCGGGATTCAGACTTGGATCCTGGTGACCACAGAGGCAAGCCTCCGAGGTTGGGGAGCAGTCACGCAAGGGGAAAGCTTCCAAGGATGATGGTCAAGTCAAGAAGTACTCCTTCACATAAACATTCTGGAATTGAGAGCTGTGTACAACATCCTTCATCAAGCGGCACACCTTCTTCAAGGTCATCCCATACAGATCCAGTCAGACAATGTAACGGCAGAAACTTACATAAATCGCCAGGGCGGAACAAAAAGCAGAGCGGCAATGGCAGAGGTGACAAAGATACTCCTCTGGGCAGAAAGACATGCAAAAGCTCTTTCGGCAATTTTCATTCCGGGAGTGGACAACTGGGAAGCAGACTTCCTCAGCAGACACGATCTCCATCCAGGAGAATGGGGCCTCCACCCAGAAGTCTTTGCAGAGGTAACAGATCGTTGGGGCGTTCCTCAAGTAGATATGATGGCATCACGACTCAACAAGAAGCTTCAGAAATATTGTTCCAGGTCGAGAGACCCACAAGCAATAGCAGTGGATGCACTGGTGACCCAGTGGGTGTTTCAGTCGGTGTATCTGTTCCCTCCACTTCCACTAATACCAAAAGTTCTCAAGGTCATCAGAAGAGCAAGGGTTCGAGCAATTCGCATTGCTCTAGACTGGCCAAGGAGGGCTTGGTATCCAGATCTTCAGGAGTTATTACTGGAAGATCCTCAGCCTCTTCCTCTTCACGAGGACCTGCTTCAGCAGGGGCCGTTTGTTTATCAAGACTTACCGCGGCTGCGTTTGACGGCATGGCTGTTGAGCGCCAGATCCTAGCCTGTAAGGGTATTCCCAATGAAGTCATTCCCACACTTATTCTGGCCAGGAAAGGGGTAACGTCCAAACATTACCATCGTATTTGGAGAAAATATGTATCTTGGTGTGAATCCAAGAAGTCTCCCTCGGTGGAGTTTAAATTAGGACGTCTTCTCCTATTTCTACAGGCGGGTGTGGATGCTGGCTTGAGATTAGGGTCTATCAAGGACCAAATTTCGGCCTTGTCCATTTTCTTTAAGAAACAGTTGGCTTCCATTCCTGAGGTCCAGACGTACCCGGGGTGTCTCGGCGTTGCAAATTTGCCGAGCAGCTACTTGGTCAGGGGCAAACGCGTTTGCTAAGTTTTACAGGTTTGACACCTTGGCTGCTGACGACCTTCAGTTTGGTCAGTCAGTTCTGCAGGAACATTAGCACATTCCCGCCCGTACTGGGAGCTTTGGTACATCCCCATGGTACTAAAATGGACCCCAGCATCCTCTAGGACGTAAGAGAAAATAGGATTTTAATTACCTACCGGTAAATCCTTTTCTCGTAGTCCATAGAGGATGCTGGGTGCCCGCCCAGTGCTCATTTTTCCTGCAAATTACGTTTTGTCTTTTCTCCTTCATCCTAGAGGATGCTGGGGACTCCAAAAGGACCATGGGGTATAGACGGGATCCGCAGGAGACATGGGCACTTTAAGACTTTAAATGGGTGTGATCTGGCTCCTCCCTCTATGCCCCTCCTCCAGACCTCAGATTCTGTGCCCAGAGAGACTGGACACACACTAGGGGAGCTCTACAGAGTTTCTCTAGAAAAGACTTTTGTTAGGTTTATTATTTTCAGGGAGCACTGCTGGCAACAGTCTCCCTGCTTCGTGGGACTGAGGGGAGAGAAGCAGACCTACTTCTGTGAGTTCAAAGGCTCTGCTTCTTAGGCTACTGGACACCATTAGCTTTAGAGGGTCTAATCACTTGGTGCACCTAGCTGCTCGTTCCCGGAGCCGCGCCGCCGTCCCCCACACAGAGCCTGAAGAGAGAAGCCGGGTGAGTAGCAGACGCAAAGAAGACTTCAGAGGCGGCAGAAGACTTCTGATCTTCGGAGGTACCGCGCTGCGCACCATTGCTCCCACACACTAACGGCACTACATGGGTGCAGGGCGCAGGGGGGGCGCCCTGGGCAGCAATTAAACCTTTTTTGGGGACTGGCATGACAGTATACAGTGCATAGGCACTGTATACAGACCACCGTCAGTATAAATAAAAGTGGGACAAAAGCGCGCCATGTAGGGGGCGGGGCTTTGTCCTCCAGCTCTAATCAGCGCCATTTTCTCTTCACAGCAAGCTGCAGAGACGCTGGTCCTGGCCCTTCACTTCTGGATCAAGTGACAGGGTGCAAAAGCAGGGGAGGGGGGGGGGGGGGGGCACAGCAAATTTGGTGTTGTATTTATTTACATATAAAAGCGCTGCTAGGTCTGGGGTTTTGTATATTCCTTCAGACCGGGTGAGGCGCTGGGTGTGAGCTGGCAAACTCCCTTTCTGTCTCTCTGAAGGGCCTTACTGTGGGTCTGTCCCCTATAGCACAGTGTGATAGTGGGTGTCGGTACGCGTGTGTCGACATGTCTGAGGCTGGATGCTCTTCCCAGGAGGAGGCTGGTGCGGGGGCAGAACAGAATGTGGGAGTGACTCCGTCGGCACCGCCGACTGCTGATTGGGTAGATATGTGGAGTGTCTTAAATGCAAGTGTGGCTTTGTTGCATAAGAGATTAGACAAATCTGAGTCTCAGAACCAAGCGTGGAGACAATCCATGGGAGATGTTTTGTCACAAACTCAGACTTCAGGGTCACAGAAACGTTCGTTTACCCAGATAGCAGATACAGATACTGACACGGATTCGGACTCCAGTGTCGACTATAATGATGCCAAGTTGAATCCTAAACTGGCTAAGAGCATTCAGTACATGATTGTGGCGATAAAGGAAGTGATGCATATCACTGAGGACCCCGCTGTTCCTGAGACAAGGGTCTGTATGTTTAAAGGAAAGAAACCTGAGGTAACGTTTCCTCCCTCTCATGAACTTAACGCTCTTTTTGTAAAGGCTTGGGAAACTCCTGACAAAAAGTGGCTGATTTCCAGGAGAATTTCTATGGCATATCCGTTTCCCTCTGAGGATAGGTTAAGGTGGGAGTCAACACCCACGGTGGACAAAGCTCTAGCGCGATTGTCCAAGAAGGTGGTGCTACCGTCCCCTGACACGGCAGCCCTTAAAGATCCTGAATATCATAAACAGGAAACTACCTTGAAATCTATTTATGTCACTACGGGTACACTGCTCAGGCCGGCCGTGGCATCGGCATGGGTGAGTAGCGCGATTGAAAAATGGGCAGATAACTTGTCATCTGAAATAGACATCCTGGATAGGGATAGCGTGCTTTTGACGCTGGGTCATATCAGGGACGGTGCAGTCTATCTAAGGGAGGCTGCGAGAGATATTGGCCTCTTGGGATCAAGGGCCAATGCCACGGCAATCTCGGCTAGGAGGGTGTTGTGGACTCATCAATGGAATGGTGATGCTGATTCTAAAAAGGCTATTGAGGCTCTGCCCTATAAAGGTGGAGTTTTGTTTGGTGAGGGCTTCGCGGACCTGGTTTCTACAGCTACCGTGGGTAAGTCTTCTTTTCTGCCTTTTGTCCCTCCACAGCAAAAGAAAACACCTCACTATCAGATGCAGTCCTTTCGGTCTAATAAATTCAAAAAAGGACGAGGGTCCTCCTTCCTTGCTGCTAGAGGCAAGGGAAGGGGAAAAAGATCGCCGGCTGTGGCAAGCTCCCAGGAGCAGAAGTCCTCCCTGGCTTCTACTAAGTCCACCGCATGACGCTGGGGCTCCCCTGCGGGAGTCCGCAACGGTGGGGACGCGTCTTCAGCTCTTCAGTCAGGTCTGGGTTCACTCGGGCCTGGATTCTAGGGTGCTGAAAATTGTGACCCAAGGATACAAACTGGAGTTTCAAGACGTGCCTCCACACCGATTTTTCAAATCAGCCTTGCCAGCTTCTCTTCCGGAAAGAGAGGTAGTGTATGCTGCAATACACAAGCTGTGTCAGCAGCAAGTCGTTGTCGCGGTACCCCCGTCACAACGGGGGGAAGGGTTTTATTCAAGCCTGTTCGTGGTCCCAAAGCCGGATGGCTCAGTCAGACCGATTCTGAACTTAAAATCCCTCAATCTGTATTTAAAAAGATTCAAATTCAAGATGGAATCTCTCCGAACAGTGATCTCCAGTCTGGAAGGGGGGGATTTTATGGTGTCAGTCGACATAAAGGATGCTTACCTACATGTCCCCATATATCCTCCTCATCAGGCGTACCTGAGGTTTGCTGTTCAGGATTGTCATTACCAATTTCAGGCGTTGCCGTTTGGTCTTTCCACGGCCCCGAGGATTTTCACCAAAGTAATGGTGGAAATGATGGTGCTCCTACGCAAGCAGGGGGTCACAATTATCCCGTACTTGGACGATCTCGTGATAAAGGCGAGCTCAAAGGAGCAGTTACTAAAAAACGTTGTGCTCGCCCTGACAGTTCTGCAACAACATGGCTGGCTCCTAAATTTGCCAAAGTCACAGTTGATTCCGACAACACGGCTGTCGTTCTTGGGCATGATTCTGGACACGGAACTACAGAGAATTTTTCTCCCGTTGTAAAAAGCTCTGGAAATCCAGAACATGGTCAAGGGAATTCTGAAACCGGCAAGAGTGTTGATTCATAAATGCACTCGAGTGCTGGGGAAGATGGTGGCGGCTTACGAGGCCATCCCGTTTGGCAGGTTTCATGCCAGAGTTTTTCAGTGGCACCTGTTGGACAAGTGGTCCGGGTCCCATCTACACATGCACCGGAAGATATGCCTATCTCCCAGGGCCAGGATTTCTCTCCTGTGGTGGCTCCAAAGTTCTCACCTTCTAGAGGGTCGCAGGTTCGGGATCCAAGATTGGATCCTGGTGACCACGGAAGCGAGTCTCCGAGGTTGGGGAGCAGTCACACAGGGGTAAAATTTCCAGGGAAAATGGTCAAGCCAAGAAGCTTGTCTGCACATAAACATTCTGGAATTAAGGGCCATTTACAACGGCCTTGTACAAGCGGAACATCTGCTTCGCGGCCTACCCATCCTGATTCAGTCGGACAACATAACAGCGGTGGCACACATAAACCGCCAGGGCGCAACAAGGAGCTGAGCGGCGATGGCGGAGGCCACAAGGATTCTTCGCTGGGCAGAAAAACATGCAAGCGCTCTGTCAGCAGTCTTCATTCCAGGCATGGACAACTGGGAAGCAGACTTCCTCAGCAGACTTGATCTCCATCCAGGAGAGTGGGGTCTTCATCAAGAGGTCTTTGCAGAAGTGACAAGTCATTGGGGACTTCCTCAAATAGACATGATGGCGTCTCGCCTCAACAAGAAGCTTCAGACGTATTGTTCCAGGTTGAGGGACCCTCAAGCAATAGCAGTGGACGCACTAGTGACACTGTGGGTGTTTCAGTTGGTCTATGTGTTCCCTCCACTTCCACTCATCCCAAAGGTGATAAGGATCATAAGAAGAACAGGGGTTCAGGCGATACTCGTTGTTCCAGATTGGCCATGGAGGGCCTGGTATCTGGATCTTCAGGAATTACTCATAGGAGATCCCTGGCCTCTTCCTCTAAGAGAGGATCTATTACAGCAGGGGCCGTGCATGTTCCAGGACTTACCGCAGTTGCGTTTGACGGCATGGCGGTTGAACGCCAGAGAGGTCATCCCCGCTCTACTGAAAGCTAGAAAGGAGGTAACGGCGAAGCATTACCACCGTATTTGGAGAAAATATGTGTCTTGGTGTGAATCTAAGAAGGCTCCTACGGAAGAATTTCAGCTGGGTCGGTTTCTCCATTTTTTGCAAGCTGGTGTGGAGGCGGGCCTAAAGTTAGGCTCTATTAAAGTGCAGATTTCGGCCTTATCAATTTTCTTTCAAAGGGAATTGGCCTCACTTCCAGAAGTACAGACTTTCGTGAAAGGCGTGCTGCATATCCAACCTCCATTTGTGCCCCCAGTGGCACCATGGGACCTTAACGTAGTGTTACAGTTCCTTACGTCACATTGGTTTGAACCTTTACAAAAGGTTGAGTTGAAATTTCTCACTTGGAAAGTGGTCATGCTAGGCGTCCGCAAGGCGGGTGTCGGAATTGGTGGCTTTGTCTTACAAAAGCCCCTATTTGGTTTTCCATGTGGATAGAGCGGAATTGAGGACTCGTCAACAATTCCTCCCAAAGGTGGTTTCTTAGTTTCACATGAACCAACCTATTGTGGTTCCTGTGGCTACTGAAGCCTTGGGTGATTCAAAGTCTCTCGATGTGGTCAGAGCTTTGAAAATGTATGTAGCCAGAATGGCTCGTATCAGGAAAACTGAGGCGCTGTTTGTCTTGTATGCTTCCAACAAGATTGGGGCTCCTGCTTCTAAGCAGACTATTGCACGCTGGATTTGTAATACGATTCAGCATGCTCATTCTACGGCTGGATTGCCGTTACCGGAATCGGTGAAAGCCCATTCCACTAGGAAGGTGGGCTCATCTTGGGCGGCTGCCCGGGGTGTCTCGGTGTTACAACTTTGCCGAGCAGCTACTTGGTCGGGTTCAAACACTTTTGCAAAATTCTACAAGTTTGATACCCTGGCTGATGAGGACCTCATGTTTGCTCAGTCGGTGCTGCAGAGTCATCCGCACTCTCCCGCCCGGTCTGGAGCTTTGGTATAAACCCCATGGTCCTTTTGGAGTCCCCAGCATCCTCTAGGATGAAGGAGAAAATAGGATTTTAATACCTACCGGTAAATCCTTTTATCTTAGTCCGTATAGGATGCTGGGCGCCCGTCCCAGTGCGGACTCTATCTGCAGTACTTGTTCATAGTTATTGCTTTTGTTACACAAAGGTTGTGTTTTGGTTCAATCAGCCTGTTGCTGATTTTTTGGTTCATGCTGTTAACTGGTTAGTTAAATGCCATGTTGTATGGTGTGTTGTGGTGTGAGCTGGTATGTGTTTCACCCTTAGTTAACAAAAATCCTTTCCTCAAAATGTCCATCTCCCTGGGCACAGTTCCTATAACTGAGGTCTGGAGGAGGGGCATAGAGGGAGGATCCAGTTCACACCCATTTAAAGTCTTAAAGTGCCCATGTCTCCTGCGGATCCCGTCTATACCCCATGGTCCTTTGGAGTCCCCAGCATCCTCTACGGACTAAGAGAAAAGGATTTACCGGTAGGTATTAAAATCCTATTTTTACACAGGTTCTCATGTGTTAAGATGTTTTACAGCAGTTGCTGTTACGTTATGCATGCACGTTAGCATGTGTTATGTTAAAGGCCATGTTAGGCGACTGGTTTTTCGTATGGTGTGAGCTGGTGTGAATCTCGCCACTAGTTTAATGTAAATTCTTCTCTCGAAGTTGTCCGTCTCCTCGGGCACAGTTCCTATACTGAGGTTTGGAGGAGGGGCATAGAGGGAGGAGCCAGTTCACACTGTTGAAAAGTCTTAAAGTGCCGAAGGCTCCCGGCGGAACCGTCTATACCCCATGGTACTAAAATGGACCCCAGCATCCTCTACGGACTACGAGAAAACGATTTACCGGTAGGTAATTAAAATCCTATTTTTGGTAACCTCAATCCTACAGATCATCCACGGTTGTTTATACTTCCGCGGGCGTACACATTACAGCATAGTTGCCTACCCTCCCTCATTCTGCTGGAGACTCCCTGAAATAGCAGCAATCACCCTCACTCCTTGAAAGGTCCAGCAATCTCCCTGATTGCACCTTAACCCCATTATGCAGCTGTTACATTCTTGGGGGGAAAAGAAAGACTGTGTAAGACATGGAATGTGACCGAACAGCATAAACTCACCGTCTGGGCAACCAGCATGTCACTCAATGTATCACTGTGGCATGGAAGGGGTTAAGGTTTTTTTGGGGAGGAACGTAAGGAAGACGTTGCTGGTTTGTGACTGGCTGGACTGAAAATAGGGGCTGGTCTGACACACACATAGGATTCAGATCCAGTATATTCTGCCTCTTTTCAGTTTTTTTGTTGGACTGATAAGTACTTTGTGAATTTGATTATTACCAGTGTTTAATTCTGCTCTCTATCTATTCATTCTTTTTCACTTCTCTCTCTGTATAAACTCTGCCTTCTCTTTCCTTTCTCCCATACCTTTTCCTGCTATCTGTTTCTGTATCCTTCCTATCCTATTTTCATTTTCTGTACTGTTAAGGTTCCCTCCCCTTCCTGGTGTTCATGTCTGGCAGATCGAGGCGCAGCGCGGCCCTGCCTGCTCGCTTGGCAGACTCCTCTGTGGGCTGGGTGAGTCGGGCAGGTCTGATTTGCCTGCTGCAAGGGGACCCGCGGCCGTTCGCGGGCGGGCTCGTCCGCCTGCGCACGCTGTGCAGAGGGTGCCCTCTCTGTCGCGAACTGCGGCGGAGGCGGGTGGTGTCACGGGGGATCGAGCCGCTGGAACCCTGGCGGCAGCTATCCGGCCGGCGTGCTCGGGCGGGGGTGTTTGAGACCGAGCAGCCGATACATCGAGCAAGGGATAGGAGCGCCAGGCCTGGACAGACCGGTCGGCGTGCCTGCCTGGCCGTGATCAGGCTAGCTGCCGGCTCGCACCAGGGGCAAGCCAGGCTGCACGGGGCCTAGACGAGCCGGGCAGCGTGCCCACTTAGTATTAATAGGCCCCAATTTACATGATGATGAGGCGCTAGGCCTCGTGGTGGGCGGGCGCGATGTGCCTGGGCAGCCCAGGCAGCACTCCCCCTCTGGCTTACACAGACAGGAGACACGAGGCCAGGCTGAGGGCCGGCGTGTAGGGCCGGGACGTCCTGGCCAGCGCGCCCTTTCTGGAGATGCTGGGCAGGCTGGTGCCCCCTTGGGAGGCCGGCGTATGCGGGCGGGCAGCACCTCAGATAGGCCTGCCACCATGCCGGCATCTACTGTGGCTGCTGCTGGCTTTCGGTGGAGGGTTGGACCCCTGCCGGGTCATAGGGTGAGGACGCCAGCGAGTGGCACGCATGAGAGAGGTGCGCAGCGTCGCCTTAGTAGCGAGGGCACACAGGGATCTGGTGCAGAGTACAATGCTAGGGACAGGAGGAGGATAAGGCGCATGCGGGCTAGGTTGAGCGTGTCAGATGGGGACGAGGGCTCGTCGGGGTCTTCCTTCCGATGGGCGGTTTACTGACCTCCCGTAGGGGGCAGGACTCACACACCGCATCGAGGCACAGGGCGCCGACGGTGTCGGCTACACCCTTGGTGGATGCATCTGTATTGTCTACCATTTGTACCTGCCGTCGCGTTGGCAGTGGTTCCCTTGTTATCCACTGTACCCGGTGGACATGGGTCGGCCACAGGATCCTTGGCGGATAGCATCGTGCAGGCTCTTACACCGCTCCTGTCCTCCAGGGGGGCAAGCGTAGCGTCAGCCCCGCTACCCGTTGCGGGCACAGAGCCGGCTGGGGTGTACGGGATCGATATTTCTCTTGTTTCCCCAGCTGCGGACAACAGTAGAGACATGGAGACAGACGGAAATTCAGCAAGCCTTCTGGAGGGAGCCGAATCGGCCGGAGCAGCCAATCGGGCAGGTGAGTCTTCATCGGACCCCGACTTGTTCAGAGGGAGTGTGGTAAGCCCCGGTAGCGGAGTGGACTTGAGTACGCAGTCCTATTCCTCTAGCAGGGGTCGGAGTACGCGTAAGGGCTCCAACAGGCGTAGTAGGAAAAGATGTAGACGTCGGGGTACGAACTCTTCCCTGGCCTCTACGTCCTCGGACGGGGTATCCTCCTCTGATGGCGGAGTGCACAGGGTCAGGAGACGCAGCGCGGGTATTCAAGCTCAACCGCTTTGCAAGTGTTGGTGGAGTTGGACATGGTTCATTGTGCCAACACGGCGGTGAAGCAAGGTTTGAGGCCCCGGGCCCGGATCTGTAAGGGTCAATACATTAATATTTTCACACTGACAAGCGATCATCAGAAAGCCTTGCTTGCAGCTAGGAAGAAAGGGCAGGGCAGTGAGGACGCGTTGCGTTCTTATCCGAACTGGGTCAGGTGTATGTTGATCTTTGCGCCGTGTTATTTGGAGTCGCGCCCGGATGAACATATGAACTTGGTTCGATATCACTTCCTTATCCACATGTTGTACCATAAGTACAGGGGCTTGGCGCCGTTACGATGAGGACTTCCGTCGGAAACAAAATGGCCGAGATATTTATAATTTCTATAAAAAGATGTGGAATTATACGTCGAACTGACACAAGGCGCTGGGGGCAATGAGGACGGAAGTACTCCGCAACGAGGGGCGCGGCAGTCTGGCTCTCGTTTTACTGGCGTTCAAGCGGGTTCATCGCGCGCAGGGCATGGAAAATGCTTTGCATTTAATAATGGCCAATGCGACTTGGGTGCGAAGTGTCGTTTTCGTCGGGATTCAGGAATGCAGCAGGCCGGGGACAGGAGGACCTGCCGGGCCGGAGACTAGGCAAAGCCGCGGTCCCGCGGCCACTGTTGCTGGCCACAGCCCCCTCCCTACTTAACCTGCAGGCGCTCATACCCTGGCTGCATTGTTACCTGCGCCGGATGGATTCACGTACGGCTTCCCATTACCTATATCTGGTCTCGTGGGTTGCGGTTTCTGGGAGGAACTTGCATTCAGCTCGGGAGTTTCCGGATGTGTTGAGGCAACAGGTAATGACTGCTGTGGTTTTGGGCAGGATGATAGGTCTTTTTAAGAATCCCCCCATGCCGGATTTGGTGTTGTCGCCCATCGGAATTGTCCCCAAGAAGACCGTGGGCGAGTTTAGACTCATGCAGCATCTCTCCCACCCTCTTGGGGCGTCTGTAAATGATGCTATACATGCAGATCAGTGTAAGGTCGTTTACCTATCTTTCAATTCGGCCATAGACGTCATATGGTGGCCCACCTAGGTCAGATCAGTGCGCGAGCTTGCTTGAGGGGGCATTGGCGGACTTTGGGGTTCCGGTGGCATCGGAAAAGACCAAGGGACTGTCGGAGACATTAGTTTACCGGGGAATACAAATTGATACCGTGGCCGGTTTGTATAGGCTCCTGGAGGACAAGGTTACGCGTCTTCATGATGGTATCCTGTATGCGCTCGCAGTGGGCAAGCTTACGCTCAAGCAGGCTCAATCTTTATTCACGGGTAGGTGGTGCGCAGCACGGTGGCCGGGCAACTGGATCAGCGATCAGTTGACGTAGAACACTTTGTTGCTGGATATCTTTCCAATAATGGTGGCGTTAGAGTTATGGTGCCATAACCTGCGTAACAAGGGTCATCGCGCAGATAGTCTTGACATGCTTGGTGAACAACATTACGTTGTGAGCCAAGCATGTCACGGGGGTGTGAAACGAACTTGCTGATGCCCTTCCTCGTGGCGAATGGGAACGATTTAGGCGTTTGGCTCCTGCAGCACGACTTCTCGGTAATTGTGTCCTAGTTCTGTGTGGCAAGTTATTTGCCTGGATGGGAGTTTTTAGTGCACGGGTCTTTGGCTCCTGCAACTTTCGTGGGTTACCTGGCCGCATGGGAGCGGTGGAGTCGCTACCTTCTGGAGAGGGGCCGCAGCGGTAAGATCACCCATGACTTACTTTTGTATTACGTTTGGGCGTTTTATATTGACGGGAGATCGTGAGCGTGCGTCGGACGCGTACTGGCAGGTATATCATGCTTTCTGCGACTTCAGGGGAAAGGGGATTCTGCCAAGTCCTTTTTCCTCAGGAGGGTGTTGAAAGGATGGGCGAGGGCGGTCCCGCCCCTGCCGGACAAACGCCAGCCGATTGACGGAGCTTTGTGGAGGCGAATTTTAGGATCACTGAGCAGTATTTGCTCATCGGGATATGAAGTTCGCCTCTTCAAGGCGGCTTTTTCGATGGCCTATTACGAAGCGTTCAGGGTGGGAGAGCTGGTGTCAGCCTCTCGAGCAACAGCATCGCCCATGCTGGCGAGCTAAGTCGTCATATGCCCCGACGGGTTGTGGTTTAGGATTCAGCGCTCTAAGACTGACGTAGCCGGCAGGGGTTCGAGTGGGTCGGGCTCGCGAGCGGGGCATTTGTCCAGTCATTGCGGCCCGGGCTTATTCGGGCATACGGCCTCCTTCGCCTGACAGGTGGCTCTTCCATTGTGACGGTTCTCCGTTGACTAGATATCAATTCCTGTCGGTTTTGGGGCATTGTATTTTGGACCTGGGTCTATCTCCGGGCAACTATGGGACTCACTCTTTCCGCATCGGCGCTGCTTCTGCAGCCGCTGTGGTGGGTTGGTCCGAAGTCGATATCCGGGCACTGGGTAGGGGGAGGTCTGGTGCAGTCAGACGCTATATCAGGCATTTTCCAGCCAGTGCACCCGTTTGAAGATTAGCTGCTCATATCAGTTGCACTTTGCAGGGGCCTTGAGGAATTTTTGTTTTATCGTTGGTTTTAATTACGGCTTTTGCCGGCTAACGGAAGTTTTGAGTTTTTGCCTCAAACCAAATTGGGTGGCCCGCTCATCATCCCCCGTGCCCCCACCACCACACCCCCTCCTTTTAGGGAGGCAGGTTAGAGAAATTTTCACATGCTACCTATAATTCCTTTATTGATCCCATTTACACACTCCTATTGCAGGGCGGCGGTTAGAGCCGCAGTTTCTATGGAGGGTCGGCCATTCATACATATACTGGTTATCAGTTCTATGGCTGGTTGGCCTTTCTTACATATACTGGTTACCAGTGTCGGCAATTGCTAGCGACATAGTCCTGGTCCGATGGGGTGCATTTGTCACCGGCGGGTATGTGTATATTTTTTAGAGGACGTAGTTAGGGTATTGAGGTCCATTTAGCTCAGTAGAGTTCCTTCTTGTTGAGGTTTGGTGGTGGTGGCAGGTTTGTAACCTGGCAGTTGGCCGGTTCTGAACAGTTAGTTTAAATTAACTTAGGAGGTTAATGTTAGTAAATTCGGGTGAACTTTTGAGGTAATTTTATACTTCTATAATTTATTTATGGGCACCACTGTACCAGGTGGGCCCATATGATATTTGGTAAACATATGTGGATATTGGGGCCGGTGGCCCAATTCTTCAGCCCGTAGGGGTGGAGTGTACCTCCGTCCTTACAAATGGTGTGGTGGTCAGGGGTAGTGGCAGAAGGTCGACCCCTGGCCATGGAGCTTGGATTTCCGATGTCAGGGATGGAGGCAGGAGGCCGATCCCTGAACATCTGGGGCAGAAGGCCCTCTAACACATATGCTTGTTATTGTTCATTTTGTCATATAATTTTGATTTTCAGGAACTGTTCACCCTTGTTAGGTTTATCATGCTTAACCGTTCTTCTCCCCGCCACCTTAGTTAGAGAGGGAATTCTGCATTTTAGTTTTAGAATAGGCCTCAAGCACACAGAAAGCATAATCCATGATTGGTGTAGGCATTTTGGGTACTAACTTCCAAGGTTTGTGTATTATAAGGCACAATGGCCCTCATTCCGAGTTGTTCGCTCGCTAGCTGCTTTTAGCAGCATTGCACACGCTAAGCCGCCGCCCTCTGGGAGTGTATCTTAGCATAGCAGAATTGCGAACGAAAGATTAGCAGAATTGCGAATAGAAATTTCTTAGCAGTTTCTGAGTAGCTCCAGACTTACTCAGCCATTGCGATCAGTTCAGTCAGTTTCGTTCCTGGTTTGACGTCACAAACACACCCAGCGTTCACCCAGACACTCCCCCGTTTCTTCAGACACTCCCGCGTTTTTCCCAGAAACGCCAGCGTTTTTTCGCACATGCCCAGAAAACGGCAAGTTTTCCGCCCAGAAACACCCACTTCCTGTCAATCACAGTACGATCACCAGAACGATGAAAAATCCTCGTTATGCCGTAAGTAAAATACCTAACTTTTGTGTAAAATAACTAAACGCATGCGCTCTGCGAACCTTGTGCATGTGCAGTAAGCGACTAATCGCAATATAGCGAAAATCGGTAACGAGCGAACAACTCGGAATGACCCCCATTGATCCCTATGGCCACTTACAGTGTATGGAAGCTCTTGTAAAACACAATACACAAACAAATCATGCAAAATATCAGTGTCTTTTCTTCAACAAATAGATCTTACCAACTCTGGGGCTCATCTACATGTGGATGGAAGTCATTTTCATGACACGCCTCTCAGGTGTAGCAGTATACGCCCGCGCTGATAGGTGTCACTTTCACAATCTCCCTGAAATGCTTTTTCAAAAATAGGCAAGTATGCATTACGGGCGCGATTGTTTATGTCCACGCGCGACACAGTTGTGGATCGCTGTTGCATAAGCAGTCCCAGCACACATTTGCGAGCACTATTATCTCAGCAAATTAGACACAAATATTAGCAGCACAGATGTGAATGAGCGTGTATTAGGCTGTGCATCACACTTAGGGCCAAATTTATAGACAATAGCGAAATATGCTTATAAGAAAGCTCAGCTTCTCACAGCTTTTCAATTGCTGCGCTATTTATATATTTGACAGTTCCAGAACAGACCAAGTGGTAAACGTCTGTCCTGGTGAACACTTGCAAGCAAGGCGAGATGTCTTTCACAATAGCTAAAGATATCATTAACATTAACACACGTGCTACTCTACGCATGCGCAGTGGGCTGTGTGACTCGCCTCACATATTGTCAGATGCCGAAGTGGGAGGGAAGAGTCAACACATGCTGCAGCACCCACTGCTCTCTCCTACCTATAACACTATCAAGATATGGCCTTATTATTATTATTATTATTATTATTGTTAATAATAATAACATAGTAACATAGTATCTAAGGTTGAAAAAAGACAATTGTCCATCGGGTTCAACCTATTTGTGGTCTCCTATGCACGATTATTTTGAATAAAATTTTGACTGAAGTTGCTGACTGCCGTTCCGATTAACCCCTCTTTTTTATAATAACCATAGTGCGTAACTATTCCCGTAACCCTGGATATCCTTATCCATTAGGAATTTATCTAACCCATTCTTAAAGGTGTTGACTGAGTTGGCCATTATAACTCCCTCAGGCAGGGAATTCCAAACACGTATCGTCCTTACCGTAAAAAAGCCTTTACGCCGTATTGTGTGGAATCTCCTCTCCTCTAACCTTCTAACCTGAGCGAGTGTCCACGAGTTCTCTGTGTTGATCTAACCAAAAACAGGTCCTGCGCAAGATCTGTATATTGTCCCCTTATATATTTGTAAATGTTGATCATGTCCCCTCTTAATCTCCTCTTTTCCAGTGTAAACATGCCTAGTCTTGCAAGCCTTTCCTCGTATTCCAGCGTCTCCATACCCTTAATTAGTTTTGTCGCCCGCCTTTGAACCTTTTCTAGCTCCAGGATATCCTTTTTGTAGTAAGGTGCCCAGAATTGTACACAGTATTCAAGGTGTGGCCTCACAAGTGATTTATAGAACGGGAGTATAATACTCTCGTCCCTAGCATCAATTCCCCATTTTATGCATGCTAATATCTTATTAGCCTTCTTTGCTGCAGTCCTACTTTGGGTACTACTGCTTAGTTTGCTATCTATGAGGACACCTAAGTCCTTTTCCAGTACAGAATCCCCTAATTTTACCCCATTTAGTAGGTAGGTGTTATTTTTGTTCTTGTTACCACAGTGCATTACCTTATACTTGTCTGTATTGAAGCGCATTCTCCATTTCGCTGCCCAAGCTTCTAATTTAACTAAGTCATTCTGAAGTGACTCAGCATCCCCCTCCGCATTTATAACTTTACACAATTTGGTATCATCTGCAACAATTGACACCATGCTCTCTAGACCTTCTGTTAGGTCGTTAATGAAAATATTGAACAATAGCGGTCCTAATACTGAGCCTTGCGGCACACCACTTAGCACTTCACTCCAAGTTGAAAAAGATCCATTAACCACAACGCGCTGCTCCCTATTATCTAACCAGTTTTTGACCCAAGTGCATATTGTGCTTCCTAGCCCTGATTCTTGTAGCTTGTAGATAAGTCTCATGTGTGGTACAGTATCGAATGCTTTGGCAAAATCTAAAAAGATTACATCCACCTCTTTACCCTGATCTAGGTTTGCGCTTACTGTTTCATAAAAGCCAAATAAGTTGGTTTGACAGGATCTGTCCTTCATAAACCTATGTTGATTCCTTTTAATGACCTTATTGACTTCAAGGAACTTCTGAATACTATCTCTTAGAATACCTTCCAATACTTTCCCCACTATAGATGTAAGACTAACTGGTCTATAACTACCTGGTTCAGCTTTATTTCCCTTTTTGAATATAGGCACTACTTCCGCTATACGCCAGTCTTTGGGAACCATACCTGATATTACTGAATCCTTAAAGATCAAAAATAGCGGCTTTGCAAGTTCAGAATGAAGCTCCATTAGAACCCTTGGGTGAATACCATCGGGACCTGGTGACTTATTAATCTTTAAATGTTTTAATCGATCACAGACTACTTCCTCGCTTAAATAAGTACCTATCAGTGGGATATTCTCATTATTGAGATTATAT
Organism: Pseudophryne corroboree; assembly: GCF_028390025.1. Taxonomy (NCBI): domain Eukaryota; kingdom Metazoa; phylum Chordata; class Amphibia; order Anura; family Myobatrachidae; genus Pseudophryne; species Pseudophryne corroboree. The sequence goes on from NC_086454.1 coordinate 142,581,813, forward strand.
GTTAGTCCCTGAATTGAGTCCTCTCTAGTAAATACTGTTGAAAAAAACTAATTTAGTGTGTCCGCTATGTCATTATCATTGTTGCTTAAGACTCCCAACTTGTCTTTTAAAGGGCCTATACTCTCCTTCTTTAATCTCTTGCTATTAATGTATTTAAAGAATTTTTTGGGATTCGCTTTGCTTTCCTTTGCTACTAGTTTTTCAGTTTCTACTTTAGCCGCTCTTATTTCCTTTTTGCATATTTTGTTACATTCCTTATAGTGCTGAAATGACTCTGCTTCCCCGTCAGATTTGTATTTTTTAAATGCTCGCCTTTTCTTGCCCATAAGTTCCTTAATCTTTTAGTTAAGCCACATCGGTTTATGATTTTTATTCCTTTTTTTGCTGCTCGTAGGAATAAATTTGAGTGTATTTTTAGCTAGCAGGAATTTTAGTACCTCCCATTTCTCTGTAGTATTTTTTCCTAAAAACAAACCTTCCCATTCAATATCCCTGAAAAATACCCTCATCTTATCAAAATTCGCTTTGCTAAAGTTTAGAGTCCTAGTTGAGCCAGTATAGGGCTGTTTATGGAAACTGATACTGAATGTGACCATATTGTGGTCGCTGTTTCCTATGGGTTCCCCTACTATAATACCTGATACCAAATCCCCATTGTTTGTTAATACCAGGTCTAAGATTGCATTGTACCTAGTTGGTTCCTCAATTAGTTGAACTAAGTAGTTATCATTAAGTGTGTTTAAAAACATATTGCCCCTAGCAGTATCACATGAATCGTTTTTCCAGTTTATCTCTGGATAGTTAAAATCTCCCATCACTACTATGTCTCCTACTCCTGCTGCTCTTTCAATTTGCTTTAGTAACAATTCCTCATCAGATGCGTTGATACCAGGCGGCCTATAGCATACACCCAATACTAACTTTTTTATTCCTTTTTCCCCGCATGCAATTTCTACCCATAATGTCTCGACAGTGTCTACAGTCCCCTCCTGAATATCTTCCCGTATATCAGGTTTTAAAAACGGCTTTACGTAAAGACACACCCCTCCACCCTTTTTATTTAGTCTGTCTCTCCTAAACAGTGTATAGCCCTCTAGATTGACTGTCCAATCATGAGATTCGTCCCACCAAGTTTCAGTAATGCCTATAATATCATACTGTTTGTTTGCTGCAAGTATTTCTAGTTCACCCTTTTTACCAGTAATGCTTCTGGCGTTTACATACATACAACTAAGATAAGTATTTTCCCTTGCGTTAGGGACATCTTTCACCTTATGAAGCAATGATGACCTGTAATCGTCATTGGTTAGTGCTTTGGTAAAATCTCTTTTAGTACCCATGTTAGTTACCTTACCGCCTGCTCTTACCATCCCCCCAACTTCTCCCCCATTTTGTTTACTACCGCCATCCCCACTATTCTCACTGCATGACCCGTGGTTTCTAGCTAAACCCTCCCCCCAGGCTCCTAGTTTAAAATCTCCTCCAACCTTCTAACCATCCTTCCCCCCAGCACCGCTGCCCCCTCCTCAGTCAGGTGCAATCTGTCACGACAAAATAGATGGCGCTTGACTGAGAAGTCCGCCCAGTGTTCCAGGAACACAAACCCCTCTTTCCTGCACCAATCCCTAAGCCACACATTTACCTCCCTAATCTCCCTCTGCCTCCCTGGACTAGCGCGTGGCACGGGTAATAATTCCGAGAATATTACCTTAGATGTCCTTGCCTTCAGTTTCTTTCCTAAGTCCCTATAGTCTTTCTTAAGGACATCCCACCTTCCGCTAACTTTGTCCTTGGTGCAAACGTGCACCAAGACCGCCGGGTCTTTCCCAGCCCCTCCCAACAATCTATCTACCCGGTCTGCGATGTGCCGTACCCGAGCACCCGGGAGACAACAGACTGTACGGCGATCACGGTCCCGGTAGCAGATTGCCCTATCTGCCTTCCTGATGATAGAATCCCCTACCACCACCATCTGACTAGGTACCTCACTATCTTTTATCCCAACCGCGCCAGAAGGACCGCTCCTCTGGATGCTAGAGGGAGCAGTCTCCTCCAGCACCGTCATTTCTTCATTATCATCCTCCGATTCCTCGTCCAGTCGGGCAAATTTGTTCGGGTTTGCTAGTTCAGAGATGTCGAGCCTCCCCCTCTTTTTCTTCCTTCTAACTGTGACCCAGCTGGCTACCTGATCATCATCCTCTTCTACCAGTGACCCCTCCCGCAACTCCTCCACCGTTCTGTCTAAACTTCGCTCGAGATTGTGAATCTCCCTCAGTCGCGTAACGGTTTGCTCTAGATCAGTTACCTGGGCTTCCAGGGCAACCGTTCGCACACACCTCGTGCAGATGTAATCACACTGGGTCGGTAGCTCCAGGTGTGCATGCATCTTGCACGACATGCACTAATAACTAAAGATGAGCGGGTTCGGTTCTCTGAGAACCAAACCTTACCGAACTTCACGTGTCAAACACGGGTCTGAGCCAGGCTCGGTTGTTCCAGCCTGACTCGGAAAACCCGAACGAGGCAAAACATCATCATTCCGCTGTCGGATTCTTGTAAGATTCAGATTCCATATAAAGAGCCGTGCGTCGCCACCATTTTCACTCGTGCATTGTAGAGGGTACAGAGAGGACGTGGCTACGTTCTCTCAGTGTCAAATCTCAGTATCAGTGCTTATTGCTGCTCAGTAATACTAGTACAGTGTCTCTCTTGTGCTGCATCTTGCTGCTGTAGGGTGCTCTGGTAGTAGTGTCCTGTGACTGCATCGGTCATCATCATTCCAGTCACAGTGGTATCTGGGGGTGGGGGGGGGTGACAATTCCAGAGTGCTTTTGCGCTGCTCAGTAATACTAGTACAGTGTCTTGTGCTGCCCAGTGTCAGTTCTCCGTAGTATCATCAGTTCTCAGTATCACTGCTCATTGTCTTGTGGTGCTCAGTAATACTGCATTACTAATACTAGTACAGTGTCTTATTCTAATTGTGCTGCTCAGTGTCAGTTCTCCGTAGTATCATCAGTGCTCAGTATCATCAGTGCTCAGTATCATCAGTGCTCAGCATCACTGCTCATTGTCTTGTGGTGCTCAGTAATACTACATTACTAATACTAGTACAGTGTCTTGTGCTAATCGTGCTGCTCAGTGTCAATTCTCCGTAGTATCATCAGTGCTCAGTATCACTGCTCATTGTCTTGTGGTGCCCAGTAATACTACATTACCAAGACTAGTACTGTGTCTTGTGCTAATTGTGCTGCTCAGTGTCAGTTCTCCGTAGTATCATCAGTGCTCAGTATCATCAGTACTCAGTATCACTGCTCATTGTCTTGTGGTGCTCAGTAATACTAAATTACTAATACTAGTACAGTGTCTTATGCTAATTGTGCTACTCAGTGTCAGTTCTCAGTAGTATCATCAGTGCTCAGTATCATCAGTGCTCAGTATCACTGCTCATTGTGTTGTGGTGCTCAGTAATACTACATTACTAATACTAGTACAGTGTCTTATGCTAATCGTGCTGCTCAGTGTCAATTCTCCGTAGTATCATCAGTGCTCAGTATCATCAGTGCTCAGTATCACTGCTCGTTGTCTTGTGGTGCTCAGTAATACTACATTACTAATACTAGTACAGTGTCTTGTGCTAATCGTGCTGCTCAGTGTCAGTTCTCCGTAGTATCATCAGTGCTCAGTATCACTGCTCATTGCCTTGTGGTGCTCAGTAATACTACATTACTAATACTAATACAATGTCTTGTGCTGCATCTTGCTGCTGTAGGGTGTTGTGGTAGTGTCCTGTCACTGTGCATAGGTCATCATCATTCCAGCCACAGTGGTATCTGGTATCTATCTAGTGGTATCTAATTCCAGACATTACTGCCGTCTAATTCCAGATATATTACTGGCATATAATTCCACACATTAAAAAATGGAGAACAAAAATATGGAGGGTAAAATAGTAGAGATGAGCGGGTTCGGTTTCTCTGAATCCGAACCCGCCAGAACTTCATGGTTTTTTTCACGGGTCCGAGCAGACTCGGATCTTCCCGCCTTGCTCGGTTAACCCGAGCGCGCCCGAACGTCATCATGACGCTGTCGGATTCTCGCGAGGCTCGGATTCTATCGCGAGACTCGGATTCTATATAAGGAGCCGCGCGTCGCCGCCATTTTCACACGTGCATTGAGATTGATAGGGAGAGGACGTGGCTGGCGTCCTCTCCATTTAGATTATAAGAGACTGAGAGAGATTTACTGGAGCTGACTAGGAGGAGTACTGTTACTGTAGAAGTGTAGAGACTGAGTGGAGAGAGTTTACTAGTGAGGACAGTGCAGTTTACTTTATAATCCGTTCTCTGCCTGAAAAAAGCGATACACAGCACACAGTGACTCAGTCACATACCATATCTGTGTGCACTGCTCAGGCTCAGGCCAGTGTGCTGCATCATCTATTATCTATATATAATATTATATATATCTGTCTGACTGCTCAGCTCACACAGCTTATAATTGTGGGGGAGACTGGGGAGCACTACTGCAGTGCCAGTTATAGGTTATAGCAGGAGCCAGGAGTACATAATATATTATATAGTGAGTGACCACCAGACACACAGTGCAGTTTATTTAATATATCCGTTCTCTGCCTGAAAAAAGCGATACACACAGTGACTCAGTCAGTCACATACCATATCTGTGTGCACTGCTCAGGCTCAGGCCAGTGTGCTGCATCATCTATTATCTATATATAATATTATATATATCTGTCTGACTGCTCAGCTCACACAGCTTATAATTGTGGGGGAGACTGGGGAGCACTACTGCAGTGCCAGTTATAGGTTATAGCAGGAGCCAGGAGTACATAATATATTATATAGTGAGTGACCACCAGACACACAGTGCAGTTTATTTAATATATCCGTTCTCTGCCTGAAAAAAGCGATACACACAGTGACTCAGTCAGTCACATACCATATCTGTGTGCACTGCTCAGGCTCAGGCCAGTGTGCTGCATCATCTATTATCTATATATAATATTATATATATATCTGTCTGACTGCTCAGCTCACACAGCTTATAATTGTGGGGGAGACTGGGGAGCACTACTGCAGTGCCAGTTATAGGTTATAGCAGGAGCCAGGAGTACATATTATATTAAAATTAAACAGTGCACACTTTTGCTGCAGGAGTGCCACTGCCAGTGTGACTGACCAGTGACCTGACCACACTGACCACCAGTATAGTTAGTAGTATACTTATATTGTGATTGCCTGAAAAAGTTAAACACTCGTCGTGTGACTTCACTTGTGTGTTTTTTTTTTTTTTATTCTATAAAAATAAAACTCATTCTGCTGACAGACAGTGTCCAGCAGGTCCGTCATTATATAATATATAATATATACCTGTCCGGCTGCAGTAGTGATATATATATATTTTTTATATCATTTATCATCCAGTCGCAGCAGACACAGTACGGTAGTTCACGGCTGTGGCTACCTCTGTGTCTCTGCACTCGGCAGGCAGTCCGTCCATAATTGTAATACCACCTAACCGTGGATTTTTTTCATTCTTCTTTATACATACATAGTTACATAGACATCTTCTCTTTATCAACCAGTCTATATTAGCTGCAGACACAGTACAGTACGGTAGTTCACGGCTGTGGCTACCTCTGTGTCTGCACTCGGCAGGCAGTCCGTCCATAATTGTATACCACCTAACCGTGGTTTTTTTTCATTCTTCTTTATACATACATAGTTACATAGACATCTTCTCTTTATCAACCAGTCTATATTAGCTGCAGACACAGTACAGTACGGTAGTTCACGGCTGTGGCTACCTCTGTGTCTGCACTCGGCAGGCAGTCCGTCCATAATTGTATACCACCTAACCGTGGATTTTTTTCAGTCTTCTTTATACATACATAGTTACATAGACATCTTCTCTTTATCAACCAGTCTATATTAGCTGCAGACACAGTACAGTACGGTAGTTCACGGCTGTGGCTACCTCTGTGTCTGCAGTCGGCAGGCAGTCCATAATTGTATACTAGTATCCATCTCCATTGTTTACCTGAGGTGCCTTTTAGTTGTGCCTATTAAAATATGGAGAACAAAAATGTTGAGGTTCCAAAATTAGGGAAAGATCAAGATCCACTTCCACCTCGTGCTGAAGCTGCTGCCACTAGTCATGGCCGAGACGATGAAATGCCAGCAACGTCGTCTGCCAAGGCCGATGCCCAATGTCATAGTACAGAGCATGTCAAATCCAAAACACCAAATATCAGAAAAAAAAGGACTCCAAAACCTAAAATAAAATTGTCGGAGGAGAAGCGTAAACTTGCCAATATGCCATTTACCACACGGAGTGGCAAGGAACGGCTGAGGCCCTGGCCTATGCTCATGGCTAGTGGTTCAGCTTCACATGAGGATGGAAGCACTCAGCCTCTCGCTAGAAAAATGAAAAGACTCAAGCTGGCAAAAGCAGCACAGCAAAGAACTGTGCATTCTTCGAAATCCCAAATCCACAAGGAGAGTCCAATTGTGTCGGTTGCGATGCCTGACCTTCCCAACACTGGACGTGAAGAGCATGCGCCTTCCACCATTTGCACGCCCCCTGCAAGTGCTGGAAGGAGCACCCGCAGTCCAGTTCCTGATAGTCAGATTGAAGATGTCAGTGTTGAAGTACACCAGGATGAGGAGGATATGGGTGTTGCTGGCGCTGGGGAGGAAATTGACCAGGAGGATTCTGATGGTGAGGTGGTTTGTTTAAGTCAGGCACCCGGGGAGACACCTGTTGTCCGTGGGAGGAATATGGCCGTTGACATGCCAGGTGAAAATACCAAAAAAATCAGCTCTTCGGTGTGGAGGTATTTCACCAGAAATGCGGACAACAGGTGTCAAGCCGTGTGTTCCCTTTGTCAAGCTGTAATAAGTAGGGGTAAGGACGTTAACCACCTCGGAACATCCTCCCTTATACGTCACCTGCAGCGCATTCATAATAAGTCAGTGACAAGTTCAAAAACTTTGGGTGACAGCGGAAGCAGTCCACTGACCAGTAAATCCCTTCCTCTTGTAACCAAGCTCACGCAAACCACCCCACCAACTCCCTCAGTGTCAATTTCCTCCTTCCCCAGGAATGCCAATAGTCCTGCAGGCCATGTCACTGGCAATTCTGACGAGTCCTCTCCTGCCTGGGATTCCTCCGATGCATCCTTGCGTGTAACGCCTACTGCTGCTGGCGCTGCTGTTGTTGCCGCTGGGAGTCGATGGTCATCCCAGAGGGGAAGTCGTAAGCCCACTTGTACTACTTCCAGTAAGCAATTGACTGTTCAACAGTCCTTTGCAAGGAAGATGAAATATCACAGCAGTCATCCTACTGCAAAGCGGATAACTGAGGCCTTGACAACTATGTTGGTGTTAGACGTGCGTCCGGTATCCGCCGTTAGTTCACAGGGAACTAGACAATTTATTGAGGCAGTGTGCCCCCGTTACCAAATACCATCTAGGTTCCACTTCTCTAGGCAGGCGATACCGAGAATGTACACGGACGTCAGAAAAAGACTCACCAGTGTCCTAAAAAATGCAGTTGTACCCAATGTCCACTTAACCACGGACATGTGGACAAGTGGAGCAGGGCAGGGTCAGGACTATATGACTGTGACAGCCCACTGGGTAGATGTATGGACTCCCGCCGCAAGAACAGCAGCGGCGGCACCAGTAGCAGCATCTCGCAAACGCCAACTCTTTCCTAGGCAGGCTACGCTTTGTATCACCGCTTTCCAGAATACGCACACAGCTGAAAACCTCTTACGGCAACTGAGGAAGATCATCGCGGAATGGCTTACCCCAATTGGACTCTCCTGTGGATTTGTGGCATCGGACAACGCCAGCAATATTGTGTGTGCATTAAATATGGGCAAATTCCAGCACGTCCCATGTTTTGCACATACCTTGAATTTGGTGGTGCAGAATTTTTTTAAAAACGACAGGGGCGTGCAAGAGATGCTGTCGGTGGCCAGAAGAATTGCGGGACACTTTCGGCGTACAGGCACCACGTACAGAAGACTGGAGCACCACCAAAAACTACTGAACCTGCCCTGCCATCATCTGAAGCAAGAAGTGGTAACGAGGTGGAATTCAACCCTCTATATGCTTCAGAGGTTGGAGGAGCAGCAAAAGGCCATTCAAGCCTATACAATTGAGCACGATATAGTAGGTGGAATGCACCTGTCTCAAGCGCAGTGGAGAATGATTTCAACGTTGTGCAAGGTTCTGATGCCCTTTGAACTTGCCACACGTGAAGTCAGTTCAGACACTGCCAGCCTGAGTCAGGTCATTCCCCTCATCAGGCTTTTGCAGAAGAAGCTGGAGACATTGAAGGAGGAGCTAACACGGAGCAATTCCGCTAGGCATGTGGGACTTGTGGATGGAGCCCTTAATTCGCTTAACAAGGATTCACGGGTGGTCAATCTGTTGAAATCAGAGCACTACATTTTGGCCACCGTGCTCGATCCTAGATTTAAAGCCTACCTTGGATCTCTCTTTCCGGCAGACACAAGTCTGCTGGGGTTGAAAGACCTGCTGGTGACAAAATTGTCAAGTCAAGCGGAACGCGACCTGTCAACATCTCCTCCTTCACATTCTCCCGCAACTGGGGGTGCGAGGAAAAGGCTCAGAATTCCGAGCCCACCCGCTGGCGGTGATGCAGGGCAGTCTGGAGCGACTGCTGATGCTGACATCTGGTCCGGACTGAAGGACCTGACAACGATTACGGACATGTCGTCTACTGTCACTGCATATGATTCTCTCAACATTGATAGAATGGTGGAGGATTATATGAGTGACCGCATCCAAGTAGGCACGTCACACAGTCCGTACTTATACTGGCAGGAAAAAGAGGCAATTTGGAGGCCCTTGCACAAACTGGCTTTATTCTACCTAAGTTGCCCTCCCACAAGTGTGTACTCCGAAAGAGTGTTTAGTGCCGCCGCTCACCTTGTCAGCAATCGGCGTACGAGGTTACATCCAGAAAATGTGGAGAAGATGATGTTCATTAAAATGAATTATAATCAATTCCTCCGCGGAGACATTGACCAGCAGCAATTGCCTCCACAAAGTACACAGGGAGCTGAGATGGTGGATTCCAGTGGGGACGAATTGATAATCTGTGAGGAGGGGGATGTACACGGTGATATATCGGAGGGTGAAGATGAGGTGGACATCTTGCCTCTGTAGAGCCAGTTTGTGCAAGGAGAGATTAATTGCTTCTTTTTTGGGGGGGGTCCAAACCAACCCGTCATATCAGTCACAGTCGTGTGGCAGACCCTGTCACTGAAATGATGGGTTGGTTAAAGTGTGCATGTCCTGTTTTGTTTATACAACATAAGGGTGGGTGGGAGGGCCCAAGGACAATTCCATCTTGCACCTCTTTTTTCTTTTCTTTTTCTTTGCATCATGTGCTGATTGGGGAGGGTTTTTTGGAAGGGACATCCTGCGTGACACTGCAGTGCCACTCCTAGATGGGCCCGGTGTTTGTGTCGGCCACTAGGGTCGCTAATCTTACTCACACAGTCAGCTACCTCATTGCGCCTCTTTTTTTCTTTGCGTCATGTGCTGTTTGGGGAGGGTTTTTTGGAAGGGACATCCTGCGTGACACTGCAGTGCCACTCCTAGATGGGCCCGGTGTTTGTGTCGGCCACTAGGGTCGCTAATCTTACTCACACAGCTACCTCATTGCGCCTCTTTTTTTCTTTGCGTCATGTGCTGTTTGGGGAGGGTTTTTTGGAAGGGACATCCTGCGTGACACTGCAGTGCCACTCCTAGATGGGCCCGGTGTTTGTGTCGGCCACTAGGGTCGCTAATCTTACTCACACAGCTACCTCATTGCGCCTCTTTTTTTCTTTGCGTCATGTGCTGTTTGGGGAGGGTTTTTTGGAAGGGCCATCCTGCGTGACACTGCAGTGCCACTCCTAGATGGGCCCGGTGTTTGTGTCGGCCACTAGGGTCGCTAATCTTACTCACACAGCTACCTCATTGCGCCTCTTTTTTTCTTTGCGTCATGTGCTGTTTGGGGAGGGTTTTTTGGAAGGGACATCCTGCGTGACACTGCAGTGCCACTCCTAGATGGGCCCGGTGTTTGTGTCGGCCACTAGGGTCGCTTATCTTACTCACACAGCGACCTCTGTGCAAATTTTAGGACTAAAAATAATATTGTGAGGTGTGAGGTATTCAGAATAGACTGAAAATGAGTGTAAATTATGGTTTTTGAGGTTAATAATACTTTGGGATCAAAATGACCCCCAAATTCTATGATTTAAGCTGTTTTTTAGTGTTTTTTGAAAAAAACACCCGAATCCAAAACACACCCGAATCCGACAAAAAAAATTCGGTGAGGTTTTGCCAAAACGCGTTCGAACCCAAAACACGGCCGCGGAACCGAACCCAAAACCAAAACACAAAACCCGAAAAATTTCAGGCGCTCATCTCTATAAAATAGGGAAAGATGTAGATCCACTTCCACCTAGTGCTGATGCTGCTGCCACTAGTCATGGCAGAGACGATGAAATGCCATCAACGTCGTCTGCCAAGGCCGATGCCCAATGTCATAGTAGAGAGCATGTAAAATCCAAAAAGCAAAAGTTCAGTAAAATGACCAAAAAATCTAAATTAAAATCGTCTGAGGAGAAGCGTAAACTTGCCAATATGCCATTTACGACACGGAGTGGCAAGGAACGGCTAAGGCCCTCTCCTATGTTCCTCATGACTAGTGGTTCAGCTTCACTTGACGATGGAAGCACTCATCCTCCCGCTAGAAAAATGAAAACCTGGCAAAAGCACAGCAAATAATTGTGCATTCTAAATCACAAATCCCCAAGGAGAGTCCAAATGTGTCGGCGGGTGTGATGCCTGACCTTCCCAACACTGGACGGGAAGAGGTGGCTCCTTCCACCATTTGCACGCCCCCTGCAAGTGCTGGAAGGAGCACCCACAGTCCAGTTCCTGATATTCAAATTGAAGATATCACTGTTGAAGTACACCAGGATGAGGATATGGGTGTTGCTGAAGCTGAGGAGGAAATTGACTAGGAGGATTCTGATGGTGAGGTGGTTTGTTTAAGTCAGGCACCCGGGGAGACACCTGTTGTCCGTGGGATGAATAAGGCCATTGACATGCCTGGTCAAAATACAAAAAAAAATCACCTCTTCGGTGTGGAATTATTTCAACAGAAATGCGGACAACAGGTGTCAAGCCGGGTGTTGCCTTTGTCAAGCTGTAATAAGTAGGGGCAAGGACGTTAACCACCTAGGAACATCCTCCCTTATACGTCACCTGGAGCGTATTCATCAGAAGTCATTGACAAGTTCAAAAACAGTCGACTGACAACCAAATCCCTTTTTCCTCTTGTAACCAAGCTCCTGCAAACCACACCACCAACTCCCTCAATGTCAATTTCCACCTTAGACAGGAATGCCAATAGTCATGCAGGCCATGTCACTGACAAGTCTGACGAGTCCTCTTCTAACTGGGATTCCTCCGATGGATCCTTGAGTGTAACGCCTACTACTGCTGTTGCTGCTGGCATTGCTGTTGTTGCTGCTGGGAGTCGATAGTCATCCCAGAGGGGAAGTCGGAAGACCACTTGTACTACTTCCAGTAAGCAATTGACTGTCGAACAGTCCTTTGCGAGGAAGATGAAATATCACAGCAGTCATCATGTTGCAAAGCGGATAACTCAGGCCTTGACAACTATGTTGGTGTTAGACTTGCGTCCGGTATCCACCATTAGTTCACAGGGACTTAGACAATTGTTTGAGGTAGTGTGTCCCTGGTACCAAATCCCATCTAGGTTCCACTTCTCTAGGCAGGCGATACCGAGAATGTACACAGACATCAGAAAAAGTGTCCTCAGTGTCCTAAAAAATGCAGTTGTACCCACTGTCCACTTAACCACGGACATGTGGACAAGTGGATCATGGCAGACTAAGGACTATATGACTGTGACAGCCCACTGGGTAGATGTATTGCCTCCCGCAGCAACAACAGCGGCGGCACCAGTAGCAGCATCTCACAAACGCCAACTCGTTCCTAGGCAGGCTACGCTTTGTATCACTGCTTTCCATAAGAGTCACACAGCTGACAACCTCTTACGGAAACTGAGGAACATTATCGCAGATTGGCTTACCCCAATTGGACTCTCCTGGGGATTTGTGATATCGGACAATGCCACCAATATTGTGCGTGCATTACATGTGGGCAAATTCCAGCACGTCCCATGTTTTGCACATACAATTAATTTGGTGGTGTAGAATTTTTTTTTAAACGACAGGGGCATGCAGGAGATGCTGTCGGTGGCCCAAAAAATTGCGGGTCACTTTCGGCATTCAGCCACCGCGTGCCGAAGACTGGAGTTCCAGCAAACACTCCTGAACATGCCCTGCATCAGCTGAAGCAAGAGGTGGTAACGAGGTGGAATTCAACCCTCTATATGCTTCAGAGGATGGAGGAGCAGCAAAAGGCCATTCAAGCCTATACATCTGCCTACGTTATAGGCAAAGGAGGGGGAATGCACCTGACTCAAGCGCAGTGGAGAATGATTTCCATGTTGTGCAAGGCTCTCCAACCCTTTGAACTTGCCACACGTGAAGTCAGTTCAGACACTGCCAGCCTAAGTCAGGTCATTCCCCTCATCAGGCTTTTGCAGAAGCAGCTGGAGAGATTGAAGGAGGAGCTAAAACGGAGTGATTCCGCTAGGCATGTGGGACTTGTGGATGGAGCCCTTCATTCGCTTAACCAGGATTCACGGATGGTTAATCTGTTGAAATCAGAGCACTACATTTTAAGTTTAAAGCCTACGTTGTATCTCTCTTTCCGGCAGACACAAGTCTGCAGATGTTCAAAGACCTGCTGGTGAGACAATTGTCAAGTCAAGTGGAACGTGACCCGCCAACAGCTCCTCATTCATTTTCTACCGCCACTGGAGCTGCCAGGAAAAGGATAACATTTCCAAAACCACCCACTGGCGGTGATGCAGGGCAGTCAGGAGCAAGTGCTGACATCTGGTCCGGACTGAAGGACCTGCCAACGATTACTGACATGTCGTCTACTGTCACTGCATATGATTCTGTCACCATTGAAAGAATGGTGGAGGATTATATGAGTGACAGCATCCAAGTAGGTATGTCAGACAGTCCGTACGTATACTGGCAGGAAAAAGAGGCAATTTGGAGGCCCTTGCACAAACTGGCTTTATTTTACCTAAGTTGCCCCCCCTCCAGTGTGTACTCCGAAAGAGTGTTTAGTTCAGCCGGTCACCTTGTCAGCGATCGGCGTAGGAGGTTACTTCCAGAAAATGTGGAGAAGATGATGTTCATCAAAATGAATTATAAATTTCTCCGTGGAGACATTTACCAGCAATTGCCTCCAGAAAGTACATCTCTATTAATAATAACAGTTTCTTATATAGCGCAGCAAATTCTGTTGCGCTTTACAATTTGACACACTGATAAGACAAAACTGGGTAATAACAAACAGTCATAGAGGTAGGAAGGCCCTTCTCGCAAGCTTACAATCTATAGGGAAATAGGCATTGATACACAAGGATAGGTGCTATCTATTGCATAGCTGTCCACCAGATTGAAAAGGTTCTCGATGGGCTGCATGATATCACATCACAGCAATGTTGTACCATGGTCATGAGTAAGGGAAAATGAAGAAAGAGAAAATATGTGGAGGATATGTGTGGACTCTACAGTGGGGATATAATTGGATATGAAAGCTTATGAAGGTTATGTGAGCAGTTCTGGATTTGATAAGCTTGACTGAATAGGTGAGTTTTCAGGGAATGTTTAAAGGTTTATAGACTAGAGGAGAATCTTATTGTGCATGGGAGGGCATTCCACAGAGTGGGTGCAGCCTGAAGAAAGTCCTGCAATTGTGCATGGGAGCAAGTATTGAGTGTGGATGAGAGACGCAGATCTTGTGAAGAGCGAAGAGGTCGGGTTGGAGATATTTTGAGATAAGTGAAGAGATGTACATAGGTGTACTTTGGTTAATGATCTTTTGTGTGAGTAAAAGTATTTTGTATTGAATATGGTAGAATACAGGTAACCAATGGAGGGACTGACAGAGTGGATCCGCAGACGATGAATGTCTAGCAAGGAAGATTAGCCTCGCAGCTACTTTCCGAATGGATTGTAGTGGTTGAAGTCTCTTTTTGGTAAGACCAGTAAGAAGACTATTGCAATAATCAGTGTTGCAGATAATGAGAGCATGGATTAGAGTTTTAGCAGTGTCTTCTGTAAGGTATGGTTGTATTGGTATCCATTTGGCTGGTCGACCATGTTATAGTCGACAGTCATTATGTTGACCACTATTGGTTGACATCGACATGGTCGACACATGAAAATGGTCGACATAAGTTTTTCACTTTTTTCTTTTGGGAAACTTTTCCATACTTTACTATCCACGTGGACTACGAATGGGACCTTGCCCGAAGCATGGCGAGTGAATCGAGCCATGCGAGGGGACGCGGTGCACTAATTGGGGTTCCCCGTCACTTTACGCAGAAAACGACACCCAAAAAAGTGAAAAAAAAAAAACTCATGTCGACCTTTTCATGTGTCGACCTTTTCATGTGTCGACCATTCCCATGTGTCGACCCTGCCCATGTGTCGACCATTTGTCCATTTTGACCATGCCAATGTCGACCAATAGTGGTCGACCTAATGACTGTCGACCATGACATGGTCGACCATTCATACCGGAACCGATTGTATTTTGGATATGCTATTTAGATGCATGTAACATGATTTTGAGACAGATTGAATGTGGGGAACAAAGGACATTTCAAAGTCAGGTATGGCACCAAGGCAGTGAGTTTGTGGGGTAGGGTTGATTGTCGAGTTCTCATTAGTGATAGAGATATCCGGTTGGTAACTACTATTGGCCGGTTGAAATCTAATTAACTCTGTTTTGGAAATATTAAGTTTGAGAGGTCGAGATGACATCTAATATGAAACAGCAGAGAGGCATTCAGTAACACAGATCAATACAGATGGGGACAATTCTGGGGAGGATAAGTAGATTTGAGTATTATCTGCTTAGAGAGCTGATTAGTTTACCAAGAGATGAGGTATAGATTGAGAAAAGCAGAGGACCTAAGACTGAGCCTTGCGTTACTGAAAGAGGTAGCGAAGAAGAGGTGGATTCAGAGAAGCGGACACTGAAGGAGCGATTAGATAGGTAGGACATCCAAGAAAGGGCTGTGTGCTGAAGACCTAGGGATTGTAGTGTTTGTCAAAAGTAGCAGAGAGATCTATAAGAATAAGGAGTGAGTAATGGCCTTTAGACTTCACAGTGACCAGATCATTCACTGCTTTCGTGAGTGCTGTCTCTGTGGAGTATTTAGAACAAAAGCCTGACTAATGTGGGTCCAATAAGTTGTGTGAGTTAAGAAAGTGTGTGAGGTGAGTGTAGGCAAGTTTCTCAAGTAGCTTGGAGAGGCATGGAAGCTCAGAGATGGGACGGTAGTTTGAGATAGAGTTTGGGTCAGAATTTAGTTTTTCCAGAATGGGGTAATCAATGCATGCTTGAACAGTGAAGGAAAGATACCAGTAGAGAGAGAGAGATAACAGATGTTAGTTAAGGTTGTGATGAGCACAGGAGACAAGTCTTAACTTATTTAAACATAGAAATATAGAAAAATACAATTTGATGGCAGATAAGAATCACTTGGCCCATCTAGTCTGCCCCTTTTTTTATCCTTTAGGTAATCTCAACCCTTTTTGAACATTAGTTCATTGTAGGGATATTTATATGCCTATCCCAAGCATGTTTAAATTGCTCTACTGTCTAAAGTGCCGATTTATTATCATCCGCATCTGATAATGCGGATGACAGGTGATAATATTGGGCAAACATGCAATACGATAATTCAGTACACCACATGGATGTATCAATTATCGCATGCAGGGACAGAGCTTACGAGAAAGCTCTGTACCTGCGATGCCTCTCCGCAGCATTATTGGGGTATTTTTTGCAAAAACGATGTCAGCGGGGGTGAGCGGCTTTCCATAGCAGGACGCTATGGAAAGCCGCTCACCCCGCCGTTCATCTACTGGTAATACCAGCAGATGAATGGCGGCCTCCGGCGATGAAGCGGGAGCGTGCATCAGCGCTCATCGCTGGGGCATAAACACTGGGCGGCTTTGAGCTGAAAGCAGCTCAACACACCAAAACTGAGCTGCTTTCAGCTCAAAATCACCCAGTGTGTATGGGCTTTAAGCATACTTGCCTACTCTCCCGGAATGGCCGAGAGGCTCCCGAAAATCGGGTGGCGCTCCCGGCCCCCCGGAAGAAAAGGCAAGTCTCCCGGACGAGTGCCCACCACCCACAACCCACCCGCATCACCTGCATAACCCCCGGTGGCGCAGTTCAAAGTGCGCAGTCCGGGAGTCAGATGACGCGATTCGCGTCATTCTGGCCCCGCCCCCTGCCTTGCAATGTCAATATTAACGGCATTGCTAGACAGGGGGTGGGGCCACAATGACGTGATCGTACAGCCACGCCCCAACCCCGCCCCTAAGCGTCATCAAGACGCATCTCCACACCCCCACTGCTCCGACCTGGCTGCCTCCTCCCGGAGGGGGCAGCCAGATTGTCGGTAAGTATGGCTTTAAGTCCTGGGCTGTGCAGAGACTGCACATACTTCTGTTTGTGCAGCTCTGCTGCACATGCGATCGCACCCCTGCACAGCGATTTCCCCCTCCCCCCTGTAGGCGGCGCAGGGATGCAAAAAACGCACGCTAGCGATCAGGTCTGAATTAGGCCCTATATTTTTACAGATGTACTGCATTTGTTTTGGTAACTAGGTTGTCATTCAAATATTATTTTATATGAAGGATTATCAAGTATACATTCTGCAGTTTAGGTCATTCTTTAACATACTGTCATTTTAAGTTTATCAATCGTTTGGATTAGAGATGAGCGGGTTCGGTTCCTCGAGATCCGAACCCCCCCAAACTTCACCGATTTTACACGTTTCCGAGGCAACCTCGGATCTTCCCGCCTTGCTCGGTTAACCCGAACGAGGCCGAACGTCATCATCCCGCTGTCGGATTTTCGCGAGATTCGTATTCTATATGAAGAGCCGTGCGTCGCCGCCATTTTCACTCGTGCATTGGAGATTGAACGGAGAGGACGTGGCTGCGTTCTCTCCCTGAAAAGCTCCGTAATCTGTGCTCAGTGTGCTGCAAATATCTGTGCTCAGTGTGCTGCAAATATCTGTGCTCAGTGTGCTGCAAATATCTACGTTCTCTGCCTGAAAACGCTCCATATCTGTGCTCAGTGTGCTGCAAATATCTGTGCTCAGTGTGCTTTATTGTGGGGACTGGGGACCACCAGTATATAATTAATTATACTTATAGTAGTACAGTACAGTAGGCCATTGCTGTATCTTGCAGCTCTGTGTCACTGCAAGTATCCATTCCATATCTGTGCAGCATTTTTGTGAGCAGTATATAGTAGTACAGTGCAGCATTTTGGTGACCGTGACAGTATATCGTTGTGTACAGAAGGCCATTGCTGTATCTTGCAGCTCTGTGTCACTGCAAATATCCATCCATTCCGTTTTCTTCCAGTGAATTGGACCAATAATACCATTGATTAGAACTAATAATTCCAGTGATTTTGTCATTTTCTTCCAGTGATTTGGACCAATAATACCATTGATTAGAACAAATAATTCCAGTGATTTTGACATTTTCTTCCAGTGATTTGGACCAATAATACCATTGATTAGAACGAATAATTCCTGTGATTTTGAGTAGAGATGAGCGGGTTCGGTTTCTCTGAATCCGAACCCGCCCGAACTTCATGTTTTTTTACACGGGTCCGAGCGACTCGGATCTTCCCGCCTTGCTCGGTTAACCCGAGCGCGCCCGAACGTCATCATCACGCTGTCGGATTCTCGCGAGGCTCGGATTCTATCGCGAGACTCGGATTCTATATAAGGAGCCGCGCGTCGCGGCCATTTTCACACGTGCATTGAGATTGATAGGGAGAGGACGTGGCTGGCGTCCTCTCCGTTTAGAAATTAAAATAGATAGGAGAGTGAGAGTGAGACACTTCATTTACTTACTGGAGCTTAGGAGGAGTTATACTAGTGACTGATGACCAGTGACCTGACCCACCAGTGCAGTTTTATAATTTATTATTATTTAATAATCCGTTCTGTTCTTGTTCTCTGCCTGAAAAAAACGATACACAGTGACTCAGTCACACTCACATACCATATCTGTGCTCAGCCCAGTGTGCTGCATCATCTATGTATAATATCTGACTGTGCTCACACAGCTTAATTGTGGGGGAGACTGGGGAGCAGTTATAGGTTATAGCAGGAGCCAGGAGTACATATTAAACAGTGCACACTTTTGCTGCCAGAGTGCCACTGCTAGTGTGACTGACCACTGACCACTGTGACCAGTGACCTGACCACACTGACCACCAGTATAGTATATTGTGATTGTCTGCCTGAAAAAGTACACTCGTCGTGTGACTTGTGTGGTGTTTTTTTTATTCTATAAAAATTAAAAAACTCATTCTGCTGACAGACAGTGTCCAGCAGGTCCCTCATTATATAATATATACCTGTCCGGCTGCAGTAGTGATATATATATATTTTTTATATCATTATTTATCATCCAGTCTATACTAGCAGCAGACACAGTACGGTAGTTCACGGCTGTAGCTACCTCTGTGTCGGCACTCGGCAGTCCATCCATAATTGTATACCACCTACCCGTGGTTTTTTTTTTCTTTCTTCTTTATACATACTACATCTCATTATCATCCAGTCTATATTAGCAGCAGACACAGTACAGTACGGTAGTCCACGGCTGTAGCTATCTCTGTGTCGGCACTCGGCAGTCCATCCATAATTGTATACCACCTACCCGTGGTTTTTTTTTTCTTTCTTCTTTATACATACTACATCTCATTATCAACCAGTCTATATTAGCAGCAGACACAGTACGGTAGTTCACGGCTGTAGCTACCTCTGTGTCGGCACTCGGCAGTCCATCCATAATTGTATACCACCTACCCGTGGTTTTTTTTTCTTTCTTCTTTATACATACTACATCTCATTATCATCCAGTCTATATTAGCAGCAGACTCAGTACAGTACGGTAGTCCACGGCTGTAGCTACCTCTGTGTCGGCACTCGGCAGTCCATCCATAATTGTATACCACCTACCCGTGGTTTTTTTTTTCTTTCTTCTTTATACATACTACATCTCATTATCATCCAGTCTATATTAGCAGCAGACACAGTACAGTACGGTAGTCCACGGCTGTAGCTACCTCTGTGTCGGCACTCGGCAGTCCATCCATAATTGTATACCACCTACCCGTGGTTTTTTTTTTCTTTCTTCTTTATACATACTACATCTCATTATCAACCAGTCTATATTAGCAGCAGACACAGTACGGTAGTTCACGCCTGTAGCTACCTCTGTGTCGGCACTCGGCAGTCCATCCATAATTGTATACCACCTACCCGTGTTTTTTTTTTCTTTCTTCTTTATACATACTACATCTCATTATCATCCAGTCTATATTAGCAGCAGACACAGTACAGTACGGTAGTCCATGGCTGTAGCTACCTCTGTGTCGGCACTCGGCAGTCCATCCATAATTGTATACCACCTACCCGTGGTTTTTTTTTTCTTTCTTCTTTATACATACTACATCTCATTATCATCCAGTCTATATTAGCAGCAGACACAGTACAGTACGGTAGTCCACGGCTGTAGCTACCTCTGTGTCGGCACTCGGCAGTCCATCCATAATTGTATACCACCTACCCGTGGTTTTTTTTTTCTTTCTTCTTTATACATACTACATCTCATTATCAACCAGTCTATATTAGCAGCAGACACAGTACGGTAGTTCACGGCTGTAGCTACCTCTGTGTCGGCACTCGGCAGTCCATCCATAATTGTATACTAGTATCCATCCATCTCCATTGTTTACCTGAGGTGCCTTTTAGTTGTGCCTATTAAAATATGGAGAACAAAAATGTTGAGGTTCCAAAATTAGGGAAAGTTCAAGATCCACTTCCACCTCGTGCTGAAGCTGCTGCCACTAGTCATGGCCGAGACGATGAAATGCCAGCAACGTCGTCTGCCAAGGCCGATGCCCAATGTCATAGTACAGAGCATGTCAAATCCAAAACACCAAATATCAGTAAAAAAAGGACTCCAAAACCTAAAATAAAATTGTCGGAGGAGAAGCGTAAACTTGCCAATATGCCATTTACCACACGGAGTGGCAAGGAACGGCTGAGGCCCTGGCCTATGTTCATGGCTAGTGGTTCAGCTTCACATGAGGATGGAAGCACTCAGCCTCTCGCTAGAAAACTGAAAAGACTCAAGCTGGCAAAAGCACCGCAAAGAACTGTGCGTTCTTCGAAATCCCAAATCCACAAGGAGAGTCCAATTGTGTCGGTTGCGATGCCTGACCTTCCCAACACTGGACGTGAAGAGCATGCGCCTTCCACCATTTGCACGCCCCCTGCAAGTGCTGGAAGGAGCACCCGCAGTCCAGTTCCTGATAGTCAGATTGAAGATGTCAGTGTTGAAGTACACCAGGATGAGGAGGATATGGGTGTTGCTGGCGCTGGGGAGGAAATTGACCAGGAGGATTCTGATGGTGAGGTGGTTTGTTTAAGTCAGGCACCCGGGGAGACACCTGTTGTCCGTGGGAGGAATATGGCCGTTGACATGCCTGGTGAAAATACCAAAAAAATCAGCTCTTCAGTGTGGAGGTATTTCAACAGAAAAGCGGACAACAGGTGTCAAGCCGTGTGTTGCCTTTGTCAAGCTGTAATAAGTAGGGGTAAGGACGTTAACCACCTCGGAACATCCTCCCTTATACGTCACCTGCAGCGCATTCATAATAAGTCAGTGACAAGTTCAAAAACTTTGGGCGACAGCGGAAGCAGTCCACTGACCAGTAAATCCCTTCCTCTTGTAACCAAGCTCACGCAAACCACCCCACCAACTCCCTCAGTGTCAATTTCCTCCTTCCCCAGGAATGCCAATAGTCCTGCAGGCCATGTCACTGGCAATTCTGACGAGTCCTCTCCTGCCTGGGATTCCTCCGATGCATCCTTGCGTGTAACGCCTACTGCTGCTGGCGCTGCTGTTGTTGCTGCTGGGAGTCGATGGTCATCCCAGAGGGGAAGTCGTAAGCCCACTTGTACTACTTCCAGTAAGCAATTGACTGTCCAACAGTCCTTTGCGAGGAAGATGAAATATCACAGCAGTCATCCTGCTGCAAAGCGGATAACTGAGGCCTTGACAACTATGTTGGTGTTAGACGTGCGTCCGGTATCCGCCGTTAGTTCACAGGGAACTAGACAATTTATTGAGGCAGTGTGCCCCCGTTACCAAATACCATCTAGGTTCCACTTCTCTAGGCAGGCGATACCGAGAATGTACACGGACGTCAGAAAAAGACTCACCAGTGTCCTAAAAAATGCAGTTGTACCCAATGTCCACTTAACCACGGACATGTGGACAAGTGGAGCAGGGCAGGGTCAGGACTATATGACTGTGACAGCCCACTGGGTAGATGTATGGACTCCCGCCGCAAGAACAGCAGCGGCGGCACCAGTAGCAGCATCTCGCAAACGCCAACTCTTTCCTAGGCAGGCTACGCTTTGTATCACCGCTTTCCAGAATACGCACACAGCTGAAAACCTCTTACGGCAACTGAGGAAGATCATCGCGGAATGGCTTACCCCAATTGGACTCTCCTGTGGATTTGTGGCATCGGACAACGCCAGCAATATTGTGTGTGCATTAAATATGGGCAAATTCCAGCACGTCCCATGTTTTGCACATACCTTGAATTTGGTGGTGCAGAATTTTTTAAAAAACGACAGGGGCGTGCAAGAGATGCTGTCGGTGGCCAGAAGAATTGCGGGACACTTTCGGCGTACAGGCACCACGTACAGAAGACTGGAGCACCACCAAAAACTACTGAACCTGCCCTGCCATCATCTGAAGCAAGAAGTGGTAACGAGGTGGAATTCAACCCTCTATATGCTTCAGAGGATGGAGGAGCAGCAAAAGGCCATTCAAGCCTATACAATTGAGCACGATATAGGAGGTGGAATGCACCTGTCTCAAGTGCAGTGGAGAATGATTTCAACGTTGTGCAAGGTTCTGATGCCCTTTGAACTTGCCACACGTGAAGTCAGTTCAGACACTGCCAGCCTGAGTCAGGTCATTCCCCTCATCAGGCTTTTGCAGAAGAAGCTGGAGACATTGAAGGAGGAGCTAACACGGAGCGATTCCGCTAGGCATGTGGGACTTGTGGATGGAGCCCTTAATTCGCTTAACAAGGATTCACGGGTGGTCAATCTGTTGAAATCAGAGCACTACATTTTGGCCACCGTGCTCGATCCTAGATTTAAAGCCTACCTTGGATCTCTCTTTCCGGCAGACACAAGTCTGCTGGGGTTGAAAGACCTGCTGGTGACAAAATTGTCAAGTCAAGCGGAACGCGACCTGTCAACATCTCCTCCTTCACATTCTCCGCAACTGGGGGTGCGAGGAAAAGGCTCAGAATTCCGAGCCCACCCGCTGGCGGTGATGCAGGGCAGTCTGGAGCGACTGCTGATGCTGACATCTGGTCCGGACTGAAGGACCTGACAACGATTACGGACATGTCGTCTACTGTCACTGCATATGATTCTCTCACCATTGAAAGAATGGTGGAGGATTATATGAGTGACCGCATCCAAGTAGGCACGTCACACAGTCCGTACTTATACTGGCAGGAAAAAGAGGCAATTTGGAGGCCCTTGCACAAACTGGCTTTATTCTACCTAAGTTGCCCTCCCACAAGTGTGTACTCCGAAAGAGTGTTTAGTGCCGCCGCTCACCTTGTCAGCAATCGGCGTACGAGGTTACATCCAGAAAATGTGGAGAAGATGATGTTCATTAAAATGAATTATAATCAATTCCTCCGTGGAGACATTGACCAGCAGCAATTGCCTCCACAAAGTACACAGGGAGCTGAGATGGTGGATTCCAGTGGGGACGAATTGATAATCTGTGAGGAGGGGGATGTACACGGTGATATATCGGAGGATGATGATGAGGTGGACATCTTGCCTCTGTAGAGCCAGTTTGTGCAAGGAGAGATTAATTGCTTCTTTTTTGGTGGGGGTCCAAACCAACCCGTCATTTCAGTCACAGTCGTGTGGCAGACCCTGTCACTGAAATGATGGGTTGGTTAAAGTGTGCATGTCCTGTTTATACAACATAAGGGTGGGTGGGAGGGCCCAAGGACAATTCCATCTTGCACCTCTTTTTTCTTTAATTTTTCTTTGCGTCATGTGCTGTTTGGGGAGGGTTTTTTGGAAGGGACATCCTGCGTGACACTGCAGTGCCACTCCTAGATGGGCCCGGTGTTTGTGTCGGCCACTAGGGTCGCTTATCTTACTCACACAGCTACCTCATTGCGCCTCTTTTTTTCTTTGCGTCATGTGCTGTTTGGGGAGGGTTTTTTGGAAGGGACATCCTGCGTGACACTGCAGTGCCACTCCTAGATGGGCCCGGTGTTTGTGTCGGCCACTAGGGTCGCTTATCTTACTCACACAGCTACCTCATTGCGCCTCTTTTTTTCTTTGCGTCATGTGCTGTTTGGGGAGGGTTTTTTGGAAGGGACATCCTGCGTGACACTGCAGTGCCACTCCTAGATGGGCCCGGTGTTTGTGTCGGCCACTAGGGTCGCTTATCTTACTCACACAGTCATTGCGCCTCTTTTTTTCTTTGCGTCATGTGCTGTTTGGGGAGGGTTTTTTGGAAGGGACATCCTGCGTGACACTGCAGTGACACTCCTAGATGGGCCCGGTGTTTGTGTCGGCCACTAGGGTCGCTTATCTTACTCACACAGCTACCTCATTGCGCCTCTTTTTTTCTTTGCGTCATGTGCTGTTTGGGGAGGGTTTTTTGGAAGGGACATCCTGCGTGACACTGCAGTGCCACTCCTAGATGGGCCCGGTGTTTGTGTCGGCCACTAGGGTCGCTTATCTTACTCACACAGCTACCTCATTGCGCCTCTTTTTTTCTTTGCGTCATGTGCTGTTTGGGGAGGGTTTTTTGGAAGGGACATCCTGCGTGACACTGCAGTGCCACTCCTAGATGGGCCCGGTGTTTGTGTCGGCCACTAGGGTCGCTTATCTTACTCACACAGTCATTGCGCCTCTTTTTTTCTTTGCGTCATGTGCTGTTTGGGGAGGGTTTTTTGGAAGGGACATCCTGCGTGACACTGCAGTGACACTCCTAGATGGGCCCGGTGTTTGTGTCGGCCACTAGGGTCGCTTAGCTTAGTCATCCAGCGACCTAGGTGCAAATTTTAGGACTAAAAATAATATTGTGAGGTGTGAGGTATTCAGAATAGACTGAAAATGAGTGTAAATTATGGTTTTTGAGGTTAATAATACTTTGGGATCAAAATGACCCCCAAATTCTATGATTTAAGCTGTTTTTTAGTGTTTTTTGAAAAAAACACCCGAATCCAAAACACACCCGAATCCGACAAAAAAAATTCGGTTAGGTTTTGCCAAAACGCGGTCGAACCCAAAACACGGCAGCGGAACCGAACCCAAAACCAAAACACAAAACCCGAAAAATTTCCGGCGCTCATCTCTAATATTGAGGTGTTTGTGTCGCTTAGCTTAGCCGTCCAGCGACTACAGTGCTCCTCTTTTTCTCTTTTCTTTGCATCATGTGCTGTTTGGAGCCAATTTTTTTAAGTGCCATCCTGTCTGACACTGCAGTGCCACTCCTAGATGGGCCAGGTGTTTGTGTCGGCCACTTGGGTCGCTTTGCTTAGTCATCCAGCGACCTTGGTGCAAATTTTAGGACTAAAAATAGTATTGTGAGGTGTGAGGTGTTCAGAATAGACTGGAAATTAGAGATGAGCGCCTGAAATTTTTCGGGTTTTGTGTTTTGGTTTTGGGTTCGGTTCCGCGGCCGTGTTTTGGGTTCGAACGCGTTTTGGCAAAACCTCACCGAATTTTTTTTGTCGGATTCGGGTGTGTTTTGGATTCGGGTGTTTTTTTCAAAAAACACTAAAAAACAGCTTAAATCATAGAATTTGGGGGTCATTTTGATCCCAAAGTATTATTAACCTCAAAAACCATAATTTACACTCATTTTCAGTCTATTCTGAATACCTCACACCTCACAATATTATTTTTAGTCCTAAAATTTGCACCGAGGTCGCTGTGTGAGTAAGATAAGCGACCCTAGTGGCCGACACAAACACCGGGCCCATCTAGGAGTGGCACTGCAGTGTCACGCAGGATGTCCCTTCCAAAAAACCCTCCCCAAACAGCACATGACGCAAAGAAAAAAAGAGGCGCAATGAGGTAGCTGTGTGAGTAAGATTAGCGACCCTAGTGGCCGACACAAACACCGGGCCCATCTAGGAGTGGCACTGCAGTGTCACGCAGGATGGCCCTTCCAAAAAACCCTCCCCAAACAGCACATGACGCAAAGAAAAAAAGAGGCGCAATGAGGTAGCTGTGTGAGTAAGATTAGCGACCCTAGTGGCCGACACAAACACCGGGCCCATCTAGGAGTGGCACTGCAGTGTCACGCAGGATGTCCCTTCCAAAAAACCCTCCCCAAACAGCACATGACGCAAAGAAAAAAAGAGGCGCAATGAGGTAGCTGTGTGAGTAAGATTAGCGACCCTAGTGGCCGACACAAACACCGGGCCCATCTAGGAGTGGCACTGCAGTGTCACGCAGGATGTCCCTTCCAAAAAACCCTCCCCAAACAGCACATGACGCAAAGAAAAAAAGAGGCGCAATGAGGTAGCTGACTGTGTGAGTAAGATTAGCGACCCTAGTGGCCGACACAAACACCGGGCCCATCTAGGAGTGGCACTGCAGTGTCACGCAGGATGTCCCTTCCAAAAAACCCTCCCCAATCAGCACATGATGCAAAGAAAAAGAAAAGAAAAAAGAGGTGCAAGATGGAATTGTCCTTGGGCCCTCCCACCCACCCTTATGTTGTATAAACAAAACAGGACATGCACACTTTAACCAACCCATCATTTCAGTGACAGGGTCTGCCACACGACTGTGACTGATATGACGGGTTGGTTTGGACCCCCCCCAAAAAAGAAGCAATTAATCTCTCCTTGCACAAACTGGCTCTACAGAGGCAAGATGTCCACCTCATCTTCACCCTCCGATATATCACCGTGTACATCCCCCTCCTCACAGATTATCAATTCGTCCCCACTGGAATCCACCATCTCAGCTCCCTGTGTACTTTGTGGAGGCAATTGCTGCTGGTCAATGTCTCCGCGGAGGAATTGATTATAATTCATTTTAATGAACATCATCTTCTCCACATTTTCTGGATGTAACCTCGTACGCCGATTGCTGACAAGGTGAGCGGCGGCACTAAACACTCTTTCGGAGTACACACTTGTGGGAGGGCAACTTAGGTAGAATAAAGCCAGTTTGTGCAAGGGCCTCCAAATTGCCTCTTTTTCCTGCCAGTATAAGTACGGACTGTGTGACGTGCCTACTTGGATGCGGTCACTCATATAATCCTCCACCATTCTATCAATGTTGAGAGAATCATATGCAGTGACAGTAGACGACATGTCCGTAATCGTTGTCAGGTCCTTCAGTCCGGACCAGATGTCAGCATCAGCAGTCGCTCCAGACTGCCCTGCATCACCGCCAGCGGGTGGGCTCGGAATTCTGAGCCTTTTCCTCGCACCCCCAGTTGCGGGAGAATGTGAAGGAGGAGATGTTGACAGGTCGCGTTCCGCTTGACTTGACAATTTTGTCACCAGCAGGTCTTTCAACCCCAGCAGACTTGTGTCTGCCGGAAAGAGAGATCCAAGGTAGGCTTTAAATCTAGGATCGAGCACGGTGGCCAAAATGTAGTGCTCTGATTTCAACAGATTGACCACCCGTGAATCCTTGTTAAGCGAATTAAGGGCTGCATCCACAAGTCCCACATGCCTAGCGGAATCGCTCCCTTTTAGCTCCTTCTTCAATGCCTCCAGCTTCTTCTGCAAAAGCCTGATGAGGGGAATGACCTGACTCAGGCTGGCAGTGTCTGAACTGACTTCACGTGTGGCAAGTTCAAAGGGCATCAGAACCTTGCACAACGTTGAAATCATTCTCCACTGCACTTGAGACAGGTGCATTCCACCTCCTATATCGTGCTCAATTGTATAGGCTTGAATGGCCTTTTGCTGCTCCTCCAACCTCTGAAGCATATAGAGGGTTGAATTCCACCTCGTTACCACTTCTTGCTTCAGATGATGGCAGGGCAGGTTCAGTAGTTTTTGGTGGTGCTCCAGTCTTCTGTACGTGGTGCCTGTACGCCGAAAGTGTCCCGCAATTTTTCTGGCCACCGACAGCATCTCTTGCACGCCCCTGTCGTTTTTTAAAAAATTCTGCACCACCAAATTCAAGGTATGTGCAAAACATGGGACGTGCTGGAATTTGCCCATATTTAATGCACACACAATATTGCTGGCGTTGTCCGATGCCACAAATCCACAGGAGAGTCCAATTGGGGTAAGCCATTCCGCGATGATCTTCCTCAGTTGCCGTAAGAGGTTTTCAGCTGTGTGCGTATTCTGGAAAGCGGTGATACAAAGCGTAGCCTGCCTAGGAAAGAGTTGGCGTTTGCGAGATGCTGCTACTGGTGCCGCCGCTGCTGTTCTTGCGGCGGGAGTCCATACATCTACCCAGTGGGCTGTCACAGTCATATAGTCCTGACCCTGCCCTGCTCCACTTGTCCACATGTCCGTGGTTAAGTGGACATTGGGTACAACTGCATTTTTTAGGACACTGGTGAGTCTTTTTCTGACGTCCGTGTACATTCTCGGTATCGCCTGCCTAGAGAAGTGGAACCTAGATGGTATTTGGTAACGGGGGCACACTGCCTCAATAAATTGTCTAGTTCCCTGTGAACTAACGGCGGATACCGGACGCACGTCTAACACCAACATAGTTGTCAAGGCCTCAGTTATCCGCTTTGCAGTAGGATGACTGCTGTGATATTTCATCTTCCTCGCAAAGGACTGTTGAACAGTCAATTGCTTACTGGAAGTAGTACAAGTGGGCTTACGACTTCCCCTCTGGGATGACCATCGACTCCCAGCGGCAACAACAGCAGCGCCAGCAGCAGTAGGCGTTACACGCAAGGATGCATCGGAGGAATCCCAGGCAGGAGAGGACTCGTCAGAATTGCCAGTGACATGGCCTGCAGGACTATTGGCATTCCTGGGGAAGGAGGAAATTGACACTGAGGGAGTTGGTGGGGTGGTTTGCGTGAGCTTGGTTACAAGAGGAAGGGATTTACTGGTCAGTGGACTGCTTCCGCTGTCACCCAAAGTTTTTGAACTTGTCACTGACTTATTATGAATGCGCTGCAGGTGACGTATAAGGGAGGATGTTCCGAGGTGGTTAACGTCCTTACCCCTACTTATTACAGCTTGACAAAGGGAACACACGGCTTGACACCTGTTGTCCGCATTTCTGGTGAAATACCTCCACACCGAAGAGCTGATTTTTTTTGGTATTTTCACCTGGCATGTCAACGGCCATATTCCTCCCACGGACAACAGGTGTCTCCCCGCGTGCCTGACTTAAACAAACCACTCACCATCAGAATCCTCCTGGTCAATTTCCTCCCCAGCGCCAGCAACACCCATATCCTCCTCATCCTGGTGTACTTCAACACTGACATCTTCAATCTGACTATCAGGAACTGGACTGCGGGTGCTCCTTCCAGCACTTGCAGGGGGCGTGCAAATGGTGGAAGGCGCATGCTCTTCACGTCCAGTGTTGGGAAGGTCAGGCATCGCAACCGACACAATTGGACTCTCCTTGTGGATTTGGGATTTCGAAGAATGCACAGTTCTTTGCTGTGCTGCTTTTGCCAGCTTGAGTCTTTTCATTTTTCTAGCGAGAGGCTGAGTGCTTCCATCCTCATGTGAAGCTGAACCACTAGCCATGAACATAGGCCAGGGCCTCAGCCGTTCCTTGCCACTCCGTGTGGTAAATGGCATATTGGCAAGTTTACGCTTCTCCTCCGACAATTTTATTTTAGGTTTTGGAGTCCTTTTTTTACTGATATTTGGTGTTTTGGATTTGACATGCTCTGTACTATGACATTGGGCATCGGCCTTGGCAGACGACGTTGCTGGCATTTCATCGTCTCGGCCATGACTAGTGGCAGCAGCTTCAGCACGAGGTGGAAGTGGATCTTGATCTTTCCCTAATTTTGGAACCTCAACATTTTTGTTCTCCATATTTTAATAGGCACAACTAAAAGGCACCTCAGGTAAACAATGGAGATGGATGGATTGGATACTAGTATACAATTATGGACGGGCTGCCGAGTGCCGACACAGAGGTAGCCACAGCCGTGAACTACCGCACTGTACTGTGTCTGCTGCTAATATATAGACTGGTTGATAAAGAGATAGTATACTCGTAACTAGTATGTATGTATAAAGAAAGAAAAAAAAACCACGGTTAGGTGGTATATACAATTATGGACGGGCTGCCGAGTGCCGACACAGAGGTAGCCACAGCCGTGAACTACCGCACTGTACTGTGTCTGCTGCTAATATAGACTGGTTGATAAAGAGATAGTATACTCGTAACTAGTATGTATGTATAAAGAAAGAAAAAAAAACCACGGTTAGGTGGTATATACAATTATGGACGGGCTGCCGAGTGCCGACACAGAGGTAGCCACAGCCGTGAACTACCGCACTGTACTGTGTCTGCTGCTAATATATAGACTGGTTGATAAAGAGATAGTATACTCGTAACTAGTATGTATGTATAAAGAAAGAAAAAAAAACCACGGTTAGGTGGTATATACAATTATGGACGGGCTGCCGAGTGCCGACACAGAGGTAGCCACAGCCGTGAACTACCGCACTGTACTGTGTCTGCTGCTAATATAGACTGGTTGATAAAGAGATAGTATACTCGTAACTAGTATGTATGTATAAAGAAAGAAAAAAAAACCACGGTTAGGTGGTATATACAATTATGGACGGGCTGCCGAGTGCCGACACAGAGGTAGCCACAGCCGTGAACTACCGCACTGTACTGTGTCTGCTGCTAATATAGACTGGTTGATAAAGAGATAGTATACTCGTAACTAGTATGACTATAAAGAAAGAAAAAAAAACCACGGTTAGGTGGTATATACAATTATGGACGGGCTGCCGAGTGCCGACACAGAGGTAGCCACAGCCGTGAACTACCGCACTGTACTGTGTCTGCTGCTAATATATAGACTGGTTGATAAAGAGATAGTATACTCGTAACTAGTATGTATGTATAAAGAAAGAAAAAAAAACCACGGTTAGGTGGTATATACAATTATGGACGGGCTGCCGAGTGCCGACACAGAGGTAGCCACAGCCGTGAACTACCGCACTGTACTGTGTCTGCTGCTAATATAGACTGGTTGATAAAGAGATAGTATACTCGTAACTAGTATGTATGTATAAAGAAATAAAAAAAAACCACGGTTAGGTGGTATATACAATTATGGACGGGCTGCCGAGTGCCGACACAGAGGTAGCCACAGCCGTGAACTACCGCACTGTACTGTGTCTGCTGCTAATATAGACTGGTTGATAAAGAGATAGTATACTCGTAACTAGTATGACTATAAAGAAAGAAAAAAAAACCACGGTTAGGTGGTATATACAATTATGGACGGGCTGCCGAGTGCCGACACAGAGGTAGCCACAGCCGTGAACTACCGCACTGTACTGTGTCTGCTGCTAATATATAGACTGGTTGATAAAGAGATAGTATACTCGTAACTAGTATGTATGTATAAAGAAAGAAAAAAAAACCACGGTTAGGTGGTATATACAATTATGGACGGGCTGCCGAGTGCCGACACAGAGGTAGCCACAGCCGTGAACTACCGCACTGTACTGTGTCTGCTGCTAATATAGACTGGTTGATAAAGAGATAGTATACTACTAATATTATATATACTGGTGGTCAGGTCACTGGTCACTAGTCACACTGGCAGTGGCACTCCTGCAGCAAAAGTGTGCACTGTTTAATTTTAATATAATATTATGTACTCCTGGCTCCTGCTATAACCTATAACTGGCACTGCAGTAGTGCTCCCCCGTCTCCCCCACAATTATAAGCTGTGTGAGCTGAGCAGTCAGACAGATATATAATATATATAGATGATGCAGCACACTGGCCTGAGCCTGAGCAGTGCACACAGATATGGTATGTGACTGACTGAGTCACTGTGTGTATCGCTTTTTTCAGGCAGAGAACGGATATATTAAATAAACTGCACTGTGTGTCTGGTGGTCACTCACTATATAATATATTATGTACTCCTGGCTCCTGCTATAACCTATAACTGGCACTGCAGTAGTGCTCCCCAGTCTCCCCCACAATTATAAGCTGTGTGAGCTGAGCAGTCAGACAGATATATATATAATATTATATATAGATAATAGATGATGCAGCACACTGGCCTGAGCCTGAGCAGTGCACACAGATATGGTATGTGACTGAGTCACTGTGTGCTGTGTATCGCTTTTTTCAGGCAGAGAACGGATTATAAAGTAAACTGCACTGTCCTCACTAGTAAACTCTCTCCACTCAGTCTCTACACTTCTACAGTAACAGTACTCCTCCTAGTCAGCTCCAGTAAATCTCTCTCAGTCTCTTATAATCTAAATGGAGAGGACGCCAGCCACGTCCTCTCCCTATCAATCTCAATGCACGTGTGAAAATGGCGGCGACGCGCGGCTCCTTATATAGAATCCGAGTCTCGCGATAGAATCCGAGCCTCGCGAGAATCCGACAGCGTCATGATGACGTTCGGGCGCGCTCGGGTTAACCGAGCAAGGCGGGAAGATCCGAGTCGCTCGGACCCGTGAAAAAAAACATGAAGTTCTGGCGGGTTCGGATTCAGAGAAACCGAACCCGCTCATCTCTACTGGAAATAAGTGGAAATTGTGGTTATTGAGGTTAATAATACTGTAGGATCAAAATGACCCCCGAATTCTATGATTTAAGCTGTTTTTGAGGGTTTTTTGAAAAAAACCCACCCGAATCCAAAACACACCCGAATCCGACAAAAAAATTTCAGGGAGGTTTTGCCAAAACGTGTCCGAATCCAAAACACGGCCGCGGAACCGAATCCAAAACCAAAACACAAAACCCGAAAAATTTCCGGTGCACATTTCTACTTTGGATACAGTGCTCTTATTCTTCAGAATGCTAATTGAATTGACTAACCTGTGCCATCTGTAGGCTACATTGGGTTACTGCAATCCATTCACAATACTTTTTACAGAGACTGTAGTTTTATGTATGGTGTGAATAATAAAATTGTGTAGAATATTTTAGTTATTTTAATATATTCTGCAAATGACTATTATATATTCCTGAGCTCAATTTAATTTAGATTATTTTGAATAAATTGGCACCTATAGTGTTTTGGTTACTTGTATTTTCTTGCTGTATGGTCTATTGAGGAGTGTACAGAGGTCCCTAGTGTGGCTGTCTCATTAACTTCATAATATAGAGTTATGCAATAGTTTAACCACTTAGGCACCAAAAGGACTGCAGTGTACTAAATTTATTCTTTACACTTGTCTTGTGTGTTCTCACTGATCATAATGCGCAGGTGCAAGGCCAAACTACAAAAGAATCCAGCGTCTTTTTTATCGCTAGATGTACGCAAGTTGATTGACAGGAAGCAGACGTTTGGGGGTGGTAACTGGTCGTTTTCTGGGAGTGTCAGGAAAAATGCAGGCGTTCCCAAGCGTTTTCAAGGAGGGTGTGTGACTTCAGCTCCGGCCCCGAACAGCTTGTTGCTATCGCACTGTAGGAGTAAATCCTGGGCTCCGCACAGACTGGAAAAATCATTCAATAGTGAGTTGCAAACGGATTTGCAGCTAACCGGCGTACGTAAAGCTTTTCGCATGGTGTACACAGACTTGCACGGGGCGGGTATTTAGGCAGTGACTATGTGATCGCAAACCTCTGCAAATTCACAGAGGAGCGATGAGGTCTGAATCGGGCCCAATATCAGTAATGAACATGCATTATGTAATACCCTTAAATAATGGATATTTATGTCAGAACTAGGATGTACAATAACCAAAACATTTAAACTGCTTCTTAAGAGAGTTGTGGTTTGTTGTTTGAGCCTCCAAAGGAACTTTTCACCTTTAGCCCCATTTGGGCTAGAACCGGGCCAGATAATACAGATAGCATGTACCTTACTCATAATGACCTTAAAAATAACTCCTATGTTTATACAGCGCCACCTAGGGCTGCCATCAGAAACAGTGGTGCCTGGGACTGACAAAATAGCCCCCCCCCAAAAAAAAAAAATCAATAAAGAAACATTAAATTAAATTAAAAATTCAAATAAAATAAATATATATTAAAAAGAAAAATTCATATGCACATATGGAGCAACACCATATTATGGGCCTTATTAAGTCCTGCCCGCTGATGTGAGCCACAGCGCAGTTTGCTGAAATCGCAGTAGCTGCATCACTCATGTGCAGACACACACATTGCGGTTGCATCCATCGTGATTAACAGCAGCGGCCATCAGGGGCATCGTTGTGGCAATGCGGGGGCGTGGCGGGCCGAACGGGGGCGTGGCGGGACCGTTTCCGGGGCGGCTGTCTGACGTCACACGCAGCCGATCCGATTTAAAAAAAGGAAGCAGACTGACTGACAGCGCAGTCGGGCTGTGCTGCAAGGGGTCAACCTTAGTTCCGATAGAAACATAGAATTTGACGGCAGATAAGAGCCATCTAGTTTGCCCCCTTTTTTACCATATTTTTTATCTCAAACCTTATTTGAGCCTTATTTCTTTGTAAGGATATTCATATGCCTATCCCATGCATGTTTAAATTGCTCTACTGTCTTAGCCTCCCATCAGAGGTGGTAGAGGCTATTCCACTTGTCCACTACTCTTTCTGTGAAGTAATTTTTCCTCAAATTTCCCCTGAACCTCCCTCCCTCCAGTCTCAGTGCATGTCATCGTGTCCTATTGCTTCTCTTCATTTAAAGAATGTTTCCCTCCTGGACTTTGTTAAAACCCTTGATATATTTGAAAGTTTCTATCATGTCCCCCCTTTCCCTTCTCTGCTCCAAACTATACATACTGAGATTTCTTAGTCTTCCTGGATATGTTTTGTGATGTAGGCCATGCACCATTTTAGTTGCCCTTCTTTGTACAGTCTCTAATGTATTAATATCTTTTTTAAGATATGGTCTCCAGAATTGAACACAGTATTCTAGATGAGGCCGTACCAATGACCTATACAGTGGCATTATTACTTCTTTCTTTCTGCTACTGATTCATCTCCCTATACAACCAAGCATCAGCTTGCTCCCCCCAAAACAGGAGAGAGGTGCCATCCAGCCAAACCAGCAACTGCACGCCAGTGTAGCCGCCACCAGCAGCTTCAGCGCTGCCCGTGCTGTATTAGCAGCAGTGCGTCCGGCACTGCTACTATATTACTTTACAGAGCGGGCAGCGCTGAAGCTGCCTTCCTCATGTGCTCCACCCAGCGCTGGCCCGACGCATACGCGGGCTACACAGCCACGTAGAGTGCCAGTCGATGGAGGGCACCGCTGCTGATAGTGGGCAAGTCACCTTCACTCACTGCTGCCGGGCGGCCGCCCGCCAGATCCTAACGGCTCCACGATCCTCCTCTATCTGGCCCTCTCTTCCCACCCGCCTGCCTGTCTGCCCGCTGGCTCCTGCCAGGTGGAACTGTCCAGCAGCGATCAGAAGTTCCCCTGGTGCTTAAATCATGGGGAGTTTCTGTTGTCATTATGATTTAAAAAGAGTAAACACAGTTGTTTGACAATAAATGGCTTCACCCAACCACTAACCATGAGTGAAAGAAAAGTTTGTGAGTTATCATTCATATTCTCTGACAAATGGGCAGAAAATCACAAATTCTGGTAGGGTATGTAAACTTATGAGCACAACTGTATATTTATCTGGCACTGTGGGGCATATCTGTACCTGGCACTGCTGGGGGGCATATCATGTGTATCTGACACTGCTGGGGGGCATATTGTGTATCTGGCACTGCTGGGGGGCATATTGTGTATCTGGCACTGCTGTGGGGCATATCATGTCTATCTGGCGCTTTATTGGAGACATGTGTAAGGAACACTATTGTGGCTGTTATGTGTAAGGCTGCTAATTGTGTGTGTAGAGGGAGTGTGAAAATATATTTATTTATAGTTTGACAATATGAAGTTACAAGGCCACAGCCATTTTTCAAGGAGCACGCGCGCCTTCAGTGTAGGCATGGGAGGGGGCACTTCGACATTTTCTCGCTCGGGGTGGTAGTAGGCCTGGAGCTGGCCCTGCATTCCAGGTTATCATACATTGTATTCAGGATATAGCCATATACAGAGACAGTCACATGACTAGTGTCACATAACACAGAGACACATATACAGTGTCAAAGTCAGAAAAATATCACGATGCACACTGCCATATTTGCACCTCATATGTGTCCCTGCTGCGCATGCGTGCGCTCTCCCGTGCGTGCGCATACTCGCTGTTGCGGGCACCCGCAGGCGCACGATATGCGCATTTACGGTAGAGTTTGTGTGCGTCTAGCGGGCGACTCAATCGATATATATTTTAACCATATAATGTATTTTGTAGATCATGGTCCCTTTGATAGATTCTGAAAGTTTAGTTAATGTAGCATGTTCGTGGACAGAGGGATCCCTCTTTTTCTGATACAGGGGGTCAGACAAGGATTATACAGTGGTGTTTAGTATCCATCGGAAGAGTATTTAATTAGCAATATTCCGGTGTTGGTTTGAAGCGGATTAATCGCTCGTGCGAATAGTTATGGACATAAGAAGTTTATGTCCATTTACTATTATTTGCACTTACTTATCCATGCGGCGGGAAACCTAGTTTCCCACCCACCTGAGCAGTTGGAAGTAGTCACAGCCCACCTGTATGAACCAACCTATGGCCTTTTGTTTTAGTGCGAAGACGAATTCCTGTGTCCAATGAACAATGAGATTGTAGGGACCATTGAATTGTATTGTGTGTGGGGCATAAATAGACAAGCCGATCACATCCAGCTCTCACTCTTCAACGGTTCTCATTGCTGATAATCGGGAGCTGGATGTCCAGAGGCGCATGCGATCGTTCCCCTTTGTGCGTAAGTTTTCTCCGCAATCATATTGTCTTTCTTGTTATTATGGGCCATATCTCTCTCTCTCTCTCTTCTCCTCTTTCTCTCATTTTCCCTTAAACGTAATTGTATTGTATTTACTGTGTAGTTATCTGGCTAGTTAGTCTATGTTATATTGTAGTGTATGACTTGTATTGTATTATTCTTTTTCAAGCATAACAATCATATAAGGTGTTAGACCCTAAGCACGGTATCTGTGTATTTCTTATAGTGTTAAGTATTCTCAGAGCGCTTTTAAGGTTACACTATGTTGCATCCACACTCTATCTCTACACCAAGGTTTACTGCATAATACACTGTTTTATGGTATAGTTATAAAGGTTTAACATTGTGAGCGTCTGCGCCGCTGGTGATCTCCTCGTGGTCCCGAGCGTCCGCTACGCTGTAGCGAATCATTACGTTAG
Source organism: Pseudophryne corroboree (assembly GCF_028390025.1). Taxonomy (NCBI): domain Eukaryota; kingdom Metazoa; phylum Chordata; class Amphibia; order Anura; family Myobatrachidae; genus Pseudophryne; species Pseudophryne corroboree. The sequence continues at coordinate 142,618,543 of NC_086454.1, forward strand.
TCGGCAGCCAATAGCGTGCCTACCTGTGATCTCTTGGCCGTGAGCGAACGTGACGCTTGAGCGTCTCGACTACGGCTAAGCGATTGTTACGCAACGTGCGTACCCTTACGGTACTCCATACGTCAATAGCGTACAGTGTTCTTAGACCTCTTAAAGGGTTTTAAATAAGATAAATATTTAGCTTTGTCAATTGGCGGCTCGTCCGTCCTTCACATATCTCTGCTAGGTAATTTCAGCAGACATTATCCATCAGCAAAGGGCGGGAGATCATATTCCTCGTAGTGCTGTCTGGATAAGCGTCTGCTTCGCTTAGTAAAGGGTGCTGAAGGAATCCGGAACCGGAGGTAAGAACAAAACGCTAGTGTCTTTTAAAACTGTTTATTTCTGTCTTGCGTACGCACGCACATATCTGCATTTCTTTTTCATTCGTGTATTTTCATATCACTCTCCTGTTTGCCATTTTATAATTGATAAAACGTGCTAAGAGAGATTTGTCGCTATTTTATAGTTAAAGTGTAAAAGTAATATATTAAGGGATAAAGTGTAAAAGCACACACGCAACTCTACCTAAAGGTACAAGGAGAGATTGGTGTGGTGCGCGGTAGACGATCGAGGATCATCTACATTGATAAACGTGTTAGTTGTGTTACGGTGGATATTTGCTTTGCGTATACGTGTCTCTAACAAAGGGTGAGACTCGCGTACGCAACTCAAAGGCCGACGCACGCAGCGTATATTACGCAACGGAGCATCCGGGTACGCCCACGTAACTCAAATCACACGGTAGTGTTATTTTAACAGGCGAAAAGGTGGCAACGCGATAAATAGCGCAAGTTTATTTTAGTGTCCGAAATTTAGACTAACAGATCCTTCTCCAAATTTACAACACATCTGGTTTAAAGAAAATTTCTGCGCAGAAATAGAAATAGAAACAAAAGTGTACATGTGGTGAGTGAGTGTTTGCAATTATATAAGTTTTTACAATTTTGGGGATTGAACCACAGAAATCATCGAGTTCTCGTGAAATTACATACGTGTAAGTGACATACATGGTGGCTAGGGAGGCATCCCTTGTTAAACATATAAAGAGCATTAGAGTGTAGCAGACCAGGAGGTCATACTGTAACAGACCAGGAGGTCAGACCAGGAGGTCGCATAACAGACCAGGAGGTCCAGGTACAGCAGACAAGGAAGTCCGCTATAGAGTCAAGTAGCCCAACACCAAGAAGGGTTGGAGCGGAACCCATATAGGCCATAAAGCTCAGGCTGAAGGAATTCGCAGCTGCTGAATGTCGATTCCACTGGTCGCTCCGTACATAAGATTAGTTGCTTATGTACTGAACGATTGTACCGCACGTAATTGTGTGCATTAGTTAGTAACTTGACCTAGTACCATTTGTGTATAAAAAAAAAAAAAAGGGTCATAAACGCTATTTGTACATTCTGACGTGATTTGTGTAATTTTTTATTTTTAAAAGGGAAGTTCGCTGGTCACTCAGGAATTATCCAACAACCCCACAGTTACTGGAAAGGGTTAATGCTCTGCGGATCACACCCACATGTTCCAGTAAACAAAGGTTCATAGGGGCCCTAGGTCGAGTACGCCAGCGCTAAAGCAGTGTGTGGGCGTATTGGTCGGCGTGGGCGAGTAAGTGGGGTACTCGGTAAACCACCACCGTCAACCTATCTTTGAATATTTTGGTTTTTTGTAAGGGTTCGCTGAAGACCCTGATATAAAGGTCAGAGGTAGAGCAAGCAACACCTGCAAATTATGGGGGCCAGTTGTTCAGGAAAGGGGCGATCAACCTCGGTTCGGGTTGATTTAGTGAACTGACCAATCGGGTCGGCAAGGTACGTAATGTGTGAAAAATATGGTTCACACACAGAGGTTTTATGTGATGAATGGGAGAGAATGACTGTACATGACGGGGAGAAATTCCCAAGAGTAGGTAGCTTTAGCCCAGAAGTGTTACAAAATTTAAGGAGGAGGATATGTCTCATTAAATCATCAAAGAGACGAATCCAACATTATGATTATTTGCAGTTATGGCAACAGGAGGGTGAAATACAGAGAGGATTGGCTCAGGCGGCGGGATCTAATCCTATCAGGAAACTGGTAGCCACGGCCCCGCCGCCACCATACATATCAGGAGAGAAATTGGTTGCGGAGAATGACGCACTAGGGTGTAACAAACAAACACTTAGCAACTGTGTAAATGTTAATAAGTTAACCAATGCAAGTACTAACCCGTGCAAGTTGTACCCTGTTTTGAACTTTCCCCAGGAGTGTGATCAAGAGGACGAATCGGCAACAATATCGGCGCTCTCTCTAGCAGCCACCATATCAGAAACAACAGTAGGCACGGCCCAACCCTTAAGATTAGTAACAAAGGCCCCTAGCGGAGGGACAGGTGAGGTCGTATCAACGGGTAAGTACGGCACCATACACTATGCTGAAACCATTTCACCACAGGCTGTAGAATCTACACAGAATGAGGTTATTAAACTTGCTCCCGTTAGGGTAATAGCTGTTCCAAATGGGAAAACGGACACTACAGGAGTCACTCCTATCAGGAACATTGCCATGTACAGCCCGTTTTCCCGAATGGAATTAAGAACCATAGTGTCTGAATTCCCTGATCCTAGGAAAGATCTAGTTGCTAGCCAGAAATACATCAGAGACCTAGGAAATACTGTAGAGCCCAATAACAAAGACTGGCAGATATTGCTGAGGGCATGTTTACCCTCCAATGTCGACTCAACTCAATTTTAAGCTGACTGTGGATTGGATCAGGATGTACCCCTTACAGATGTGTACAACAAAGACAATGTAAAAAGAATAAATTTACAGTTAAAGGAGTATTTCCCAGCTGTTGCCAAATGGAATAGAATTTTTTCCATTAAACAAAAAGAGTCAGAAACAGCTGCTGATTATTTTCACCGGGCATTATTAGAAATGGCAAAATACACTGGCATAGAGGACATTAGGACCAATGCAAATCATCAAGAAGTAGCAGTATCTGTGCTAATGGATGGTTTAAAAGAAGCATTAAAGACAAGGGTACAGACCACGCAACCATGTTGGCGAGGTCTGTCGGTGGCTACTTTGAGAGAGGCTGCTATTGATCACGACCGGAATATCACCAGACACAGGGAGTCACAAGGTGATAAGTTAATGGCCGTAAGTATACAGGCCCTGACCACAAAGCAGCCTTTGTATAGATCACCAAACCCTGTGGGTAAGTCGAATGTGGTAACATGTTATTTTTGTCATAAACAGGGACACATAGCACGAGACTGTAGAGCGAAAAATTCACAAAGATCATACCAACCCCCTAGACAACGACATGACACACGAAATTGGGATCAGGGTCCACAGAGACGGAGTTATGAGCCACATACAGGGGAAACAAAAAGATATCCCCCAAAAGGAGACTGGCAAACTTCTGGCAGTTCCCATTTAACCCCTTCACAAGTAGTTGCTGCCAGCGGGATTCAGGGAGGTCACCATACCCAATAGGGGTGTGGCCATACCTGTAATCTGCAGCCAGTAAAATTGATTGCAAATCTTGGAAGTGAACCCGAAATTGCAATCAATGTAGCTGGTAAATCATTAAACTTCCTTGTAGATACGGGGGCGGCCAAATCAGTGATAAATTCGACAGTGGGCATGAGAACCACTGGTAAGACAATTCCAGCCATAGGAGTAACGGGAGTAGTCCAGCACTACCCTGTTAGCAAACCAGCCGAGATTACAATAGGGCCTTTACATACCAAGCATTCCTTTTTGCTGGCTGCATCGGCACCGACTAATCTCCTGGGAAGAGACTTATTGTGTAAAATGGGGTGCGTCATTTATTGTACTCCTGAAGGTGTATTCTTGGACATACCTGAGAATCACGCTCAGGAAGTGCGAGACATGTTAGACTCCCCATCAAAATTAATGTCACATACCATTATGACAAATAGGACTCCATCCCAAGTAGAAGAAATGACATCCCAGATACCAGAGTCACTTTGGACTAAAGATGGACAGGACACTGGATTAATGGCAAACGTAGCTCCGGTAGTTGTACAAGTAAAAGATGGTAGGATAGCTCCAAAAATCCCACAGTACCCTCTGAAGCCAGAGGTGGAGTTAGGAGTTTACCCAGTAATAGAGCGCTTGCTACAACAGGGCATTCTGGTAAGAACATCCAGCACAGCCAACAGTCCCATCTTCCCTGTTAAAAAGAGTGGGGGGAGGGGTTACAGGCTAGTGCAGGATCTAAGGGGGATTAACAAAATAGTTGAGAGTCAGTTCCCCGTAGTGCCAAATCCAGCTGTCATCCTTATGCAAATCCCTCCCACTGCGAAATTTTTCACTGTTATTGACCTCTGCTCCGCTTTCTTTTCGGTACCTCTGCACCCTGACAGCCAATATTTGTTTGCATTTACATACAGAGGAGTCCAATACACATGGACTCGATTACCACAAGGTTTCATAGACAGTCCAAGTATATTTTCCCAGGCTTTGCATGATTGTTTACAGTCTTTCCAACCAGAGAGTGGATCAGTATTGATACAGTATGTGGATGATATACTACTGTGTTCAGATTCATTGGAAGCATCCCTGAAGGATACGAAACAACTCCTGTTTCATCTTTCAGACACAGGACACAAGGTTTCCAAAGACAAGTTGCAATTATGCCAAACTAAGGTAAAATATTTGGGACACTGTCTAACACAAGGACTGAGACACCTGACCGCTGATAGAATTCAAGCAATTAGAGACATGACTCTGCCACAAACCCAGCAACAGATCAGAACATTTTTAGGAATGTGTGGGTATTGCCGTAACTGGATCCCAGGGTTTTCCATTCTAGCGTTACCTTTGCAGGAGATGGTCTCCTCAAACAAACCTGATTTCGGATTTCGCATACAGACGAGTCCGAGATGGCATTTGAGAGACTTAAACAGTGCCTAACGCAGGCACCAGCATTAGGTATGCCAGACTATGGGAAACCCTTTGAGATGTACGGAACAGAAAGTGCTGGTTGCGCGGCAGGCGTCTTAACCCAAAAGCACGGTGATGCCAGCAGGCCAGTAGCATACTATAGCGCTCAGCTAGATACGGTAGCGCGATCCCTCCCCACATGCTTGCGAAGCGTTGCTGCGATAGCATTGCTAGTAACGAAAAGCGAAGATGTAGTGCTAGGTCACAACCTCACAATCCATACACCACATGCAGTGTCAGCCTTGCTAAATTCTGCCCAAACCAGGCACGTCTCATCAGCGCTGTTTACAAGATGGGAATTGGCACTAATGGCCCCCGTAAACATCACCATAAGGAGATGCAGTGCATTAAATCCTGCAACATATCTCCCAGGTGTGCCTGGACAGGCACAAAGGGTGGAGGATGAGAGTGGTGGGGAAGGAGAATTTAATACAAAGGAGGACACACATGATTGTATGGAATATTTGACCCAAAATTTTACCGCAAGGCCTGACATCAGTGACAACCCACTGGAAGATGTAGATCTAACTTTCTACACGGACGGTAGTTGTCACAGACAGTCAGACTCGGGAGACTTGTGTACTGGATACGCAGTCGTAGATGACCAAGGCACCATAGAAGCGGAACCGCTAGGCCCACCTCACTCAGCCCAGGTTGCTGAACTGGTCGCCCTAACCAGAGCATGTGAATTGGCTAAGGGCAAATCAGCCAATATCTACACCGACTCTAGATACGCATTCGGGGTAGTCCATGATTTCGGAGCCCTATGGCGCCTCAGAAATTTCATGACGGCAGCTGGTACACCGGTAGCGCATGCAGCTCACATCAAAAGGCTTCTAACAGCGATACAGGAACCCGACAGAGTGGCTGTTATCAAGTGTAAAGCACACACATATAGCCAAGACCCAGTATCACTTGGTAACAGCCGAGCAGATGAAGCTGCTAAGTTAGCAGCTGGTACCCCCAGACAGACAGACACCACACAATTGATGGTATTTAATACCATCAACACACAGAAGCTGTGTGAAATGCAAAATTCGTGTTCCACACAGGAAAAGGCAGTCTGGAAGGCAAAGGGATATGGCCAGGAGTCCTCAGGACTCTGGACGGATGGACAAGGTAAACCAGTGGCCCCCAGAGCATATCTTCCATGTTTAGCTGAGGCAGCACACGGGCTGACTCATCTGGGCAAGGAGGGAATGTGTAAGTTGGTAAGTGCATATTGGTGCGCCCCAGGATTTTCATCCCATGAGGGTAAGAGAGCAATGTCATGCCTTACCTGTTTGAGAAAGAATATCGGAAAGGCAATACCAACAGAACCATCTCATATCCCACCTACAGGCTGACCTTTTCAGGTAATACAGATTGACTTTATCCAATTACCCCCTTGTCGAAATTTGAAATATGTACTTGTTTGTATAGATGTGTTCTCAAATTGGGTCGAAGCATTTCCGGCGGCCACAAATACCGCTATGTTTACTGCTAAGAAAATTGTGCAGGAATTTGTATGTAGATATGGTATCCCTAGAATAATTGAAAGTGATAGGGGTACCCATTTTACAGGTGATGTCTTTCAAGGAATGTGTAAGTTGATGGGAATTGATAGCAAGCTGCACACTCCATACCGTCCACAGGCGAGTGCGAAGGTGGAAAGAGTGAACAGCACTATTAAAAATAAACTGAGCAAAGTTATGGCAGAGACAGGATTGACATGGCCAGAAGCTTTACCCATTGTACTGTACAGCATCAGAACCACTCCCAGGTCCCCTCTTAATCTGTCTCCCTTTGAAATCTTGTTTGGTCGACAACCGCATGTTATGATTAACCCTCAGGATGATTTGAAGTGTAACAATGAAGTGACTGTAAAGTACCTGGTTAACATGAGTAAACAGCTAAGGAATCAAAATGACAATCTGAAGTTAGTGATTCCTGATTTGCCAGATAGTAATTGTCATGACATTGAACCTGGGGATTATGTAATGATACGGAATTTTCTACGCTCAGGTTGCCTTATTGACAGATGGGAAGGACCATACCAAGTCTTATTGACTAGCACTACAGCATTGAAGGTTGCCGAGAGAGAGACTTGGGTTCATTCGTCCCATTGTAAGAAGGTTGCTGATCCAGAGAGGTCCCGTGATAAGGAACAGACGGTAGAGGAAGTTGTATCACTGGAGTGTCTGTTCCAGGAGGACTGAGGCGGCACCTAAGCATTGAGAATCACAAGATCAAAAGCAGTTGTCGATTCCCTGTTTCCCTTTTATTGTTTTTCTCCACTTCCCATCCCCTCTCCCTCAAATTATTTTTTTTCCCCCTTCTCATTCTTCTTCGTTTCCTCCTAAGATGGACTTGCCTCAAGAGACTGTGATCCGGATTTTCCTGTTGACCATGATGTTGACCAGAGCAGTCTGTTCCGGCGAGAGTACCATGGAGGTCGAGAGAGGTTCTGGAATGGGTTCTGATGACAGAGATGGAGGCGTAGTTTTCCGAGAACAACATAATCAACAAGCAAAGGCGAGTATCAGAAAACGATCTGATAACATAGACCATAGAAGGAATTGTGAAGGATTGTTAGCTGAAGAAAACTGTATCTGTAGGCTCTGTGACAATGTGGTTGAGGATGGGTGCATCAAGAAATGCCAATCCAGTTTTAATATCCACATGGACCGGCACCCCTTGCGTAACTATCACTCCTTAGTGGGTAGTGTGTTAAATCAAACAGATTGTTGGGTATGCTCTCAAGTACCTCAAGGTCATAGCAAATCAGGACTAGTACCATTTCCTTTAACGATAGGGGAGGTACTTGAGCTAAGTGGTGGGAGGCCGGTGGACAGGAGGTTTAATATCTCCAGTCCTCCTAGTTTGAAGCTCCACCAATATCATGTGGATAGATCCCTCATATGTTTTAACATTTCCAATCCCCGAAAGCCGGGAAATTGGGAAGTGTCATGGAGTAACCAAACCATGACCTTTTCATACAGAGCAGATAGAATGCCGACAGATACAGAGCTTATACGCCACATAGCCAGTAGGGGAAAATCTTTCCGATATAGGTATACCCTAGGAAGTAGGATTACGAGAGTTGGAGAGGTATCACCAGGATACTGTGCACATATCGTACAAGCTGATACGTGTACTAGACAGATGGGAGAATTAGGGTTAGGAGATTTCACATGGAAGATGTGTAATATGGTTATGTCCTACTCCGTCCCATATGTTCTCCCCGATGATGCATATTTCATATGCGGGAGGAAGGCGTATAAGTGGCTTGCCCCAAACTCTGAAGGATTGTGTTATATTGGAAAAGTACTGCCTGAAGTAATGACTTTCACATGCCAAAATGAAAGATATACACCGTGTTGCCCAAGCTCCTTATACTCATACTCATTACGAGCACGTAGTTAAACGGCACCTGATAGAAAGAACAGAGCATCCGGCCTCTGACATGATCCATGAATCCACCGGGATTCAGTTTCTAATCGCGTTAGACATCACTCGCACCGCCAGAGGAGTGTTGAATTATAAATACATATCTGCGCTCGCAAATTTGTTAGACAATATCACAGAAATGTATGACGACACTTTTAGGTATACTGGAAGAGAGCATCAAGCTTATAAAACAGAACTGGTTCAGCATAGAATGGTTCTCAATTATCTCACAGCAGTAACAGGCGGATATTGTGTCACACTGGCAACGCAGTACGGCGTGAAATGCTGCACATATATAACGAATAGTACCGAGGACCCGGTCGAGGTCATAGACCAAAAGATGGACGATATTCTCCAATTAAAGTGGGAATTTCGCAGGAGACACAATCTCACCCTTGCTGCTGTGGGTAATGAGCTGACTGGTTGGGTGTCATGGTTGAACCCGCGAAATTGGTTCTCTGGTTTAGGAGAATGGGCTCAAGGAGTCATAATGGATGTAGGGAAGTTTCTCCTATGTATCTTAGGTGTTGTCATAACGATTGGCTTGATATTTAGATGCGGTCAGGCTTTAATGAAGTGCAAACGTAGTACCAGGGTAATGAGTTTAAGGAGTGAGGAAATTGTAATTCCAATGGATTTGATTTATGACCCAACTGTAGAAACAATGATGTGATGAAAATGCGATTATACGGTCCGTTTCTTTCACCTGTTTTTCCGGTTTCTCCAAGGTAACAAGACCTACGTTTGACGAGGAATTTGATGATCCTGTATACAGACAACGGATGGATTAAAGAAGAAGTTTTGACAACCTTATACACAGAGATTTGATGAACTATGCCATAGACCCCCAGTTTCCCTAGAAATTTTAAAATTACGCTAGCCCAACACTTTTGTAAGTCTATGGACATTGACAAAGCTTTTTGCCCACACGCCTTTTGGCAAAAGCACAAAGAAGACTGCATTCAACAGGCACCGAACAAGACTTCAACCGACAAATGTTCATTAACCTGACCTAGAATACCACTGCATTTTACCATAAGTGTTCTTTATCTTAATCTCTACAACCTTCAGGTAATTACACACATAGTCGATAGGGAATACAGGCACAGATATCAGCAATCACATATTCCCCCATTCATGTATCATCGACTAAAATGTGCTCCCCATTTTGCTACAACCACAGCCGAAGAGAGCTCGGTAAAGTTTGACAGCCCATCCACAGACCCGCACCACGGGATAAGAAGGAATTCCAATGTATACTTCGCAATGCCTAGAAGCTTGATTTAAAACACGTACGGCACGATGATACATGACCCCCAAACACGGATCCATACACACATGCTTTTGCTATCTCACTAGGTCATACCCTTTTCCTACCTTCTCCTCTCCTCCCCTACCCAACCATGGAAATGTATTTACACTTGACATATATTTTTCTCTTTTTGAAATGTTTTAGGAAGTGGCAGTTATTGTTGACTGCCAAAGGGTGGACTGTCAAAGTCAGAAAAATATCACGATGCACACTGCCATATTTGCACCTCATATGTGTCCCTGCTGCGCATGCGTGCGCTCTCCCGTGCGTGCGCATACTCGCTGTTGCGGGCACCCGCAGGCGCACGATATGCGCATTTACGGTAGAGTTTGTGTGCGTCTAGCGGGCGACTCAATCGATATATATTTTAACCATATAATGTATTTTGTAGATCATGGTCCCTTTGATAGATTCTGAAAGTTTAGTTAATGTAGCATGTTCGTGGACAGAGGGATCCCTCTTTTTCTGATACAGGGGGTCAGACAAGGATTATACAGTGGTGTTTAGTATCCATCGGAAGAGTATTTAATTAGCAATATTCCGGTGTTGGTTTGAAGCGGATTAATCGCTCGTGCGAATAGTTATGGACATAAGAAGTTTATGTCCATTTACTATTATTTGCACTTACTTATCCATGCGGCGGGAAACCTAGTTTCCCACCCACCTGAGCAGTTGGAAGTAGTCACAGCCCACCTGTATGAACCAACCTATGGCCTTTTGTTTTAGTGCGAAGACAAATTCCTGTGTCCAATGAACAATGAGATTGTAGGGACCATTGAATTGTATTGTGTGTGGGGCATAAATAGACAAGCCGATCACATCCAGCTCTCACTCTTCAACGGTTCTCATTGCTGATAATCGGGAGCTGGATGTCCAGAGGCGCATGCGATCGTTCCCCTTTGTGCGTAAGTTTTCTCCGCAATCATATTGTCTTTCTTGTTATTATGGGCCATATCTCTCTCTCTCTCTCTCTTCTCCTCTTTCTCTCATTTTCCCTTAAACGTAATTGTATTGTATTTACTGTGTAGTTATCTGGTTAGTTAGTCTATGTTATATTGTAGTGTATGACTTGTATTGTATTATTCTTTTTCAAGCATAACAATCATATAAGGTGTTAGACCCTAAGCACGGTATCTGTGTATTTCTTATAGTGTTAAGTATTCTCAGAGCGCTTTTAAGGTTACACTATGTTGCATCCACACTCTATCTCTACACCAAGGTTTACTGCATAATACACTGTTTTATGGTATAGTTATAAAGGTTTAACATTGTGAGCGTCTGCGCCGCTGGTGATCTCCTCGTGGTCCCGAGCGTCCGCTACGCTGTAGCGAATCATTACGTTAGTCGGCAGCCAATAGCGTGCCTACCTGTGATCTCTTGGCCGTGAGCGAACATGACGCTTGAGCGTCTCGACTACGGCTAAGCGATTGTTACGCAACGTGCGTACCCTTACGGTACTCCATACGTCAATAGCGTACAGTGTTCTTAGACCTCTTAAAGGGTTTTAAATAAGATAAATATTTAGCTTTGTCAACAGTATATAAGGAAAATAATAAGATGCATGTATACATATTATCTAAGGGTGCAGGGGAGCTTGCAATCCACATCACAGGTTGTCTACAAGTATCGGCATGCCGCATTGAAGGCAATGTACTGTATCGCTGTCCATGTGCTGCTAAATAAGGATCACAGAGCTGCACGTCTTTCCATTCGGATCTTGGGTGTGCATGGTGGGACTTGTAGTTCCACAAGTCACAATATGCCGGATGCACAGTATATCTCCATGCTCCGATTTAACTTTGCAGATAGAGGTGCTCTATCTAGTAGATGTGTATAATGGGCTATATCTGGCGTAATGATTGACATGTGTAATGGGCTCTACCAGACATAATGTGTATAATGGGCTCTACCTGGCATAATGTGCGTAACGGGCTCTACGAGGCGTAATGTGTATAATGGGCTCTACCAAGCATAATGTGTATATTGGGCTATATCTGACTTAATATGTATTATGGGCTCTACCTGGCGTAATGTGTACAAGGGGCTCTACTAGGCGTAATGTGTAACGTGTAATGGGCTCTACCAGGCATAATGTGTATAATGGGCTATATCTGTCATAATATGTATAATGGGTTCTACCTGGCATAATGTGTAAAAGAGGCTCTACCAGGTGTAATGTGTACAAGGGGCCACTCACTCACAGCTGCTCCATAGAGTTCCGTACAGGTGCAAGTGACCAATCTATGGTGGCCAGAAGCTAGGGGTGCCAAATAGTGATTTTATCTTGGCCCCCCCAACCAAAAAACGTTCTGACGCCCCTGCCTAACTCAATGGTCATAAGTTGTTTGCCTCTTCCTTGTTTCCACTATTGTGCAGTGGGACTACGTTCGCTCTTTTCCATACCTTTGGAATTACTCCTGCAGCTAATGACTAGTTGAATAATTCTGTTAATGGTGCTACCAGCACCTCTTTAAGCTCTTTTAGTATCCTTGGATGTATCCCATCTGACCCCATAGATTTGTCCACTTTCAGCTTAGAGAGTTGTGTTAGGACTTTCACCTCTGTAAATGTACTTGTTTCATTTTCCTGAATATCCCTGCAACTTAACTTTCAGTAGTGAATACTGAGCAAAATAATTATTAAGATGATCTGCTATTACATTGTCTCCCTCAACAAGACTCCCAGTCTCTGGGGTAAATTTACTAACATTCGTAATTTTCCGTTTGAGGTCAAAGTTCAATCACGAATGACATCGAAAGTGTAAATATGCAACTTTTTGAATTTATTACGACTAATTTACTAAGCTGCCGTATTCTGCATTTTCGGTTTTTCCGATGTCGATGTCATTCGTTTTTTTAGGCAGTGTTTTACGTGAGTGACTTGTAAAACACTGCCGACTTTAATACAATGAATCTCGGCCGGATCTGAGAGATCCGTGCTGGGCTTCATTGTGCACCTTGTAAAAAAAAAAAAAATGTTTAAACTTAAAAAAAAAATTGCGTGGGGTCCCCCCTCCTAAGCCAAACCAGCCTCGGGCTCTTTGAGCCGGTCCTGGTTGCAAAAATATGGGAAAAAATTGACAGGGGTTCCCCCATATTTAAACAACCAGCACCGGGCTCTGCGCCTGGTCCTGGTTCCAAAAATACGGGGGACAAAAAGCGTAGGGGTCCCCCGTATTTTTGAAACCAGCACCGGGCTCCACTAGCTGGACAGATAATGCCACAGCCGGGGGTCACTTTTATACAGCGCCCTGCGGCCGTGGCATTAAATACCCATCTAGTCACCCCTGGCCGGGGTACCCTGGAGGAGTGGGAACCCCTTAAATCAAGGGGTCCCCCCCTCCAGCCACCCAAGGGCCAGGGGTGAAGCCCGAGGCTGTCCCCCCCCCCATCCAAGGGCTGCGGATGGGGGGCTGATAGCCTTTGTTGAAAGTGTTGAATATTGTTTTTAGTAGCAGTACTACAAGTCCCAGCAAGCCTCCCCCGCAAGCTGGTACTTGGAGAACCACAAGTACCAGCATGCGGTGGAAAACCGGGCCCGCTGGTACCTGTAGTACTACTACTAAAAAAATACCCCAATAAAGACATAAGACACACACCTTGAAAGTATAACTTTAATACATACATCCACACCACCATATACACATACTTACCTTATGTTCACACGAGGGTCGGTCCTCTTCTCCATGTAGAATCCATGGTGTACCTGTTGAAAAAATTATACTCACAAAATCCAGGGTAGAAGGCTCTTCTGCTTGTAATCCATTTGTAATCCACGTACTTGTCAAAATAAAAAAACGGACACCCGACCTCGAACTGAAAGGGGCCCCATGTTTTCACATGGGACCCCTTTCCCCGAATGCCAGAAACCCCCTCTGACTGATGTCTAAGAGGGTTTCATCAGCCAATCAGGGAGCGCCACATTGTGGCACCCTCCTGATTGGCTGTCTGCTCCTGTACTGTATGACAGGCAGCACCCGGCAGTGTTACAATGTAGCGCCTATGCGCTCCATTGTAACCAATGGTGGGAACTTTGTGGTCAGCGGTTGACCGAAAGTAACCTCACCGCTGACCACAAAGTTCCCACCATTGGTTATAATGGAGCGCATAGGCGCTACATTGTAACACTGCCGGGTGCTGCCTGTCATACAGTACAGGAGCACACAGCCAATCAGGAGGGTGCCACAATGTGGCGCTCTCTGATTGGCTGATGAAACCCTCTTAGACATCAGTCAGAGGGGGTTTCTGGCATTCGGGGAAAGGGGTCCCATGTGAAAACATGAGGCCCCTTTCAGTTCGAGGTCGGGTGTCCGTTTTTTTATTTTGACAAGTACGTGGATTACAAATGGATTACAAGCAGAAGAGCCTTCTACCCTGGATTTTGTGAGTATAATTTTTTCAACAGGTACACCATGGATTCTACATGGAGAAGAGGACCGACCCTCGTGTGAACATAAGGTAAGTATGTGTATATGGTGGTGTGGATGTATGTATTAAAGTTATACTTTCAAGGTGTGTGTCTTATGTCTTTATTGGGGTATTTTTTTAGTAGTAGTACTACAGGTACCAGCGGGCCCGGTTTTCCATCGCATGCTGGTACTTGTGGTTCTCCAAGTACCAGCTTGCGGGGGAGGCTTGCTGGGACTTGTAGTACTGCTACTAAAAACAATATTCAACACTTTCAACAAAGGCTATCAGCCCCCCATCCGCAGCCCTTGGATGGGGGGGACAGCCTCGGGCTTCACCCCTGGCCCTTGGGTGGCTGGAGGGGGGGACCCCTTGATTTAAGGGGTTCCCACTCCTCCAGGGTACCCCGGCTAGGGGTGACTAGTTGGGTATTTAATGCCACAGCCGCAGGGCGCTGTATAAAAGTGACCCCCGGCTGTGGCATTATCTGTCCAGCTAGTGGAGCCCGGTGCTGGTCTCAAAAATACGGAGGACCCCTACGCTTTTTGTCCCCCGTATTTTTGGAACCAGGACCAGGCGCAGAGCCCGGTGCTGGTTGTTTAAATATGGGGGAACCCCTGTAAATTTTTTCCCCATATTTTTGCAACCAGGACCGGCTCAAAGAGCCCGAGGCTGGTTTGGCTTAGGAGGGGGGACCCCACGTATTTTTTTTTTAACAAATTCAAACATTTCCCACCCCTTCCCACTGAAAAACATGCACGGATCTCATGGATCCGTGCATGCCTATCCAATCACGGTAAAAAAAAAAGCAGGTCTGGTTTTTTTTTAGCACTTTTTCACGAATTGTATTTCAGCACGGCAGTGTTTGGCTATTGTCGGCAGTGTTTGTGATTTGCACTTTTTAGTAAATGACCGATTTCTACCAAATTGCTGGCGTATTTGACCGATGGTGTATTGATTCGTGATTTTTTCCTAGGACTTCCAAAATATTACGAATGCCCTCATCACTGCCGTGATTTTTGCTTAGTAAATTGCCGAGATGACACTTTGAAGAAAAAACGGCATCTCGGTCAAAATCGGGAGCTTAGTAAATATACCCCTCTGTCTTTACTTTTATTATTCCTCTTTTTGTTTTTCTCCTTTCGATTATATACCTAAAAAAAAAAAGTTTTGCCTCCTTTACCCACTGACTGGGCCATTTTCTCCTCAGCTTGTGCCTTTGCACATCTGATTACCTAAATTGGTCTCCTTCTAACAATATATATCTCTTTGTCTTCATTATTTTGTGTCTGCTTATATTTCCTAAAAGCCATCTTTTTTGCTTTCACAATACTTGCTACTTCTTTCGCAAACAACACTGGCTTTCTTTTCCTTGTGCTTTTCCTAAAACTTTTGATACAAAGGTCTGTTGCCTTTAATATTGGTGACTGTAGTACTGGTCTGCCTCTGATGAAGCGAACAGCGAAGCGTGCGTCAGGCTAGCTGTGCACTTTAGATAGTCACCGGACATGCGTTAGATTAGGAAGGACTACAATTGAGTGAAGAGTGTATTATCCCATGCGAGTTGCGGGGATGTGAATAGGAAACAGACTAATTAGAAATCAGTGTTAGACTCCATTGTATATTGCAACATACTGTGTATAGTGAATGATATGTGTCAAGTGCTCCTTAAAGACACAGTACTCAGCTCTGACATGAATAACATCGGACACCCGGTGTAGGAGCATATATATTGAAAAGTGCCAAATAAAGGACTGAATACACACTAAGACACCAGTGACATGGTTCACATGTATAAAGATCTCCCAATTGCTATATAACTAATAATACTTTCTATATTTATTACAACAAATGTTTAAAACTGTGTAATTTCGGGTGCTGGATATTTAGGTATCAGAATATATTTATAAGGGCTCAATCTACTATTGCACTTCTCTGGGTCATACAAATAGAGGAATGAACAGTGCACAGATTATTAAATCAGTATATGTTTAGATGAGAACTAAGTGAGCCTGTACTGTCTCCTGCTCCAATAGAGAGAAACCAAACTCTGCTTGATCTCGTATGTATCACTTAAGAATATAAAGCCATATAGCGATTCTGAGAGATAAAGTGTTATATAATTTTGTGACAAGGGACTACTGATTATTTACTATCAGCTGCAATGTTCAGCTGTAAATAAGTCCTTTATCTTGTCACAATAAAAACGAAGATAAGATTACCACTTATTAACAGCCAAAAGATATAAGGCTGCCAGAGTTCAATTTCTGAACTGACACCTGCTGTTTCTCTCTTATGCGATACAATTGTATCATTATGCTTATGATTTTCTTTTAGTGGATGTAACATTATTTAAGGAGTTCAGGAGGGCACTCAGATGCTTCTGAGATATATTTGAAGCTGAGCCAGAGTTCTGTTACCATCCCTGTGATACAATTAAAAACACAGTACACAACATTGGGAGATCATTTTATTAAGTTTATCTACTATTAGATACAGTAAATCATCAGAGCATTACCATCATTATACCAAAGCACACACCATGAAAACTGGAGTCCTGTTTTCCTAACGGTCTAATATTATGAACCCTGGGAGGGATCAGAAAATTTGAGACATTTATCTAAGGAGTTCCTTCACAGCTAGCAGAAATATAGCCATATAGGAAATACATACTCCTGACACACTCTTCATTGTCCTGATACCTTATGAACAATATAGAAGTCATTTGGGTGACATCTAGTGCGCAGCTCTTTCAAATTTTAATCACGATTTCTTTCTTATTCACATTTCTTCATTTGTTCTTTTATTATTCGCTGGTTTTACTATATAATACAATAAAAGTTATATTTTAATAAATGATTGTGTGCACCACTTTAAGGGATTTCGAACCCTTTCCTTCTCCTTCTTTTGCCTTTAATATTGCACTTTTTAATGTTTCCCACCTCTCCTGCACTGCTTCCAAGTTTCTCCACTCTGCCAAAGAATCACTTACACATTTTCCTATCACTACAAAATCAGCCTTCCTAAAATCTAATAATAATAATAATCATTTTATTTATATAGCGCTCTTTCTCCAATAGGACCCAAGGCACTTAACAGATACATAGCATGATATAGTACAGAAAATAATGAAGTACATTTTCATAAAATACAGAAGCATGAAGATACTAAAAGGGACATTATGGAAATGCTTGAGTAAACAGGAAAGTCTTGAGTCTACTTTTGAAGGATTCTATAGTTGGGGCCTCTCACACTGTGCGGGGAAGTGAGTTCCATAGAGTCGGAGCCGCATGACTAAAATCTTGACCCCCAGATGAATTACGGTAGATTCTAGGTACTGCTAAAAGTCCTTCATCTACAGATCGCAGTAATTGAGTGGGGCAGTATGGGGTCAGAAGCTGTTTCAGGTACCTTGGGCCTTGGTCATGTAATGCTTTGAAACTCAGTAAGCCAATCTTGAAGATGATTCGCCATCGTACAGGCAGCCAGTGAAGGGAGTAGAGGATGGGTGTTATGTGGCTAGAACGGGGCTGGTTGGTTAATAGCCTGGCAGCTGTGTTTTGCACCAGCTGTAAGCGCTGCAATTCTTTTGCTGGTAGACCAAGGTAGAGGGCATTACAGTAGTCTAAACGAGATGATACAAATGCATGTATGACTTTTGGCATATCATCTGAGGGAATTAAGTGCTTGATTCTGGCTATGTTCCTCAGGTGAAAGAATGAGGATTTGATTGTGGCTGATATCTGATGTTTAAGTGTCAAGCCACCATCCAGGACAACGCCAAGATTCCGCACACGATCACTGGTCTGTAATTCTGAATCCCCGAGTGTAAGTCCAGTTGGTTGGCTATGCTGCAGTCTTGTCCTTTGATGTTGCGGTCGTATCATAAGGACCTCTGTTTTATCCGGGTTCAGTCGCAGCCAACTGGCGCTCATCCACTCCAGTAGTTCAGCTAGACTGCCATTTAGGGTTGCTATTGGGTTATCAGTGCCCGAAGCAAAGGACAAGTACAGTTGTGTATCATCTGCATAGCAGTGGTAGACCAGGCCATGGCGCCTGATTATTTCTCCCAATGGGAGCAAGTATACTGCAAAAAGCATGGGGGATAGTATAGAACCTTGTGGGACACCACATGGCAATGGCACTGGTGGTGATGATTGTAATCCAGATGATACTCTCTGTGACCTGCCTGTGAGAAATTATTTGAACCAGCTAACACCTTTGTTTTTGTATGGGATAAGTTAGTCTCTGTCTTTATGCTGAACCATACTGCTTGATGATCACTGGATCCCAGGTTTTCACCCACTTTTACGTCAGATAGTCTGTCTCAGTTTGTAAGTATTAAGTCTAATATTGCATCTTTCTGAGTGGGTTCCCTCACCAATTGGAATTTAAAATGTCCCTAGTTCTAGTGGAACTAGCAGCAGACACCTCCCAGTTTACATCAGGAAGATTAATGTCTCCCATGATCATTTCCTCTCCCTTTAATGCCATTTTAGTTATGTCCTGCAATAGGTTCTTGTCCAGTTCCTTTTCCTGACCTGGTGGCCTGTATATCATGCCAACACGAAGAATCAACTCCTCCTCTGTTTCTCTGGTCACCCAAAGGGCCTCAGTATTTTTCTTCAATACTTTGTATTAAGGTAGTATTTATGCTTTTTTATTACACACAAAGCTACCCCTCCTCCGATTCTTCCCATTCTGTCCTTCCTAAATAAAGTATGTCCCGGTATAGCTATGTCCCGGTCATGATTTTCATTGCACTATCGAAATGCACCGCAGCGATCGAGTCTGAACTGTGCATGCCAGATAGCCAACAGCTGTCTTAAGGTAGCGATCACCTCTGCCTGATTGACAGTCAGAGGCGGTCGCCATGCAGGAGGGGGCGGGCAGGTGGTGTTTGGCCACCGTTTAGGGGGCGCGGTCCAGGCAACGCAGGCATACCCGGACCGTTGGGGTAGCGGGCCGCAGCTGCTGCGACCCGGGCAGCAACGAGTAGCTCCTTGCCAGCACGCTACTCTACAAGTACAAAAGCATAGCCACTGTGCAATTCTTTTTTACGTGTGCGATGGGGCAGGGACTGATTGTAGATGTGCTAAATTTAGCACATCGACAATCAACTCTGAGTCACCCCCTATGACTCTGTAATTGCCACAATATCTAGATCATCCCTTGTCATTATTGCAATTAGTTCTGGGATTTTATTTCCTATGCTTCTAGCATTTGCACACATAGCTTTTAGAGTTTTGTTTGTGTTTTTCCAGTTCCTAGTTATGTTCATCTCTCTGCCTATGTTTATTTGGTTTTGATCGGAATTATCTTCTGTTGCTGTGGATATGCTTCCAATTCCCTTTTCCTGCAGAAACAATACCTATGGGTTGGGGGAGCAGATTGCTTTATTCCTATTTGGTTCACTGCCTGGGCACATCGGGAGGCGGCCTCACACATGCTGGTTGGCCTTGCCCTGTGTTGGGCGGCCCTCGGCATGTGATGAGATGGACGTAGATGTGGCTGCGTAAGCAGCGATCTACGCCCATATCTGAATGAGCTCCTATACCCCTTGCACCATATTAACTCTCCTCAATAATGCCCCTGTCACCATATTATGCCCCACACAGTAATGCCCCTGACACCATATTATGCCTCCACATTAATGCCCTTATCACTATATTACACCCACACAGTAATTATGCAAGTACTTGATCATTGTCAGGGGTTGTGCTCGTTGTCAGAGGTGTAGCCTCAAATCAAAGAGATTACTGAGATTTCTTAAGTGCAGAAGTCACCCAGCCCAGCTACAGTCTATGAAGAACTGAGTTACATGTTTAAAAAGGGGCCTGCAGTGAGGCTCTCACAAGTCAGTAGCAGTGGGGATCTACTTTACTTACTTAATTCACAAATTAAGAAAACTGTTCTGTTTAGTGCAACTTACTGCTTTGATTTGCAATGCTTCTTACCACACACCTGCTTTCACTTACTTGTATGATCACTAAGGAACTGAACTGTACTGCTCCGTCTCTCACTGCTGTCTGCACTGCTAGTATCTGTTTGCATTACTGTGGAGAAACTGAACTGCCTTGCTTATCGCTATGCTCTGCTACTAAACTGCTTCTACCTGCTTATACTAGCCTGAGAGACTCTGCTTATTGCTCACACTAATCTCTGAGAACTGCTTCACGCTGGTTAGGATTAACCGAGGGGAACTGTGGTTACATTGTCAACTTTATCCATACCAGGATCAGCCAAAGGAAAGTTAGTTCCATGCTAGTATTGCCGGTTCAGCCCTGCTACCTGGTGGACACTGGGGTTTAACTAGGAACATTTAGCTAACGGCATATTGACAACTCAGTCATGGTGCTCATAGCCCAGGAACTGAGATAAGCAGTGACCTTTACATTCACCACCTGGTGGTGGTTTAGTGGTGTCAGTACTAAGGAATAATCAGTTAATACTGAAAGTATTTGTGGTGTTCCTTACCGTGAATGGTATTTCACCTTGCACTGTATATGTAACCACTACTATTGCAAAGTCAGTGTATGTTATGGTGCATACTGATTTAAAACCTCAACTGTTTAAATCCCTTTAACAGTGACCACTATCCCTGTTACTAAAATTCCTGTCACTGTCCAAATGTGTGGTGACTTGTTTGGAGGTTCTCCTCTCACTGCCTAAATATTGTAAGAGTTCCGAAGAGAACGGATCCAGAAGGCCGAATCAGTGGACAGCATCCGGGGACATTCAGGTACCATCCAACCACCTACCCACTCGACCACTAGTATCATATTACAAAAATATAGTAAAGTATCCCTTCTTAGTCTTAGCAATTAATTAACAATTCCCTTTGGTGGTATTCAACAGTTAATACTGCCTGTGGTTACCCAATACATACATTCACATACTGTACATCCCCCACTCAAAGCAGTAAATATTTACTTCTATAAACATAGCTTTATAATGTAATAGTCAGTTAGTTCAACCTGGCCAGATAAGTTTATTGGTGCACATAGAACAACTCAATATCCCCTGGGAATTGAACCTGCACTGAAGGTGTCATTAGACTGGTTCTTGATGTTCAACCTCTCCTTTAAAGAACGAGTGGCTGATTCAGAAGTGGACCCAAGTCCATTTGCAGAGCCTATTGTATCTTGTGTGCTTTTGTACTGACCATGATCCGGAGCAGAGCGCACCGCACACGACTCCGTTGCTTCTCCCATTACTGCTGAAGGGGTGCGGCTGTGTCATGGCAAGACGTTCTCACCTAGGTAGAGTTCAGTGAGTGCACATCGGCGAGATTGCCCGCTATGCAGAGTTGTGCTTACGTTTTGTAGTGCACAGATCACATTGCACAAGGAAATACAGCTTTCACATTCATGTCACGTAGTTCAAATAAATGCACAGTGGTGACTACAAACAATAATTGTGCCAGAGATATTTATTTTATACACAATGGTTCTGTATTAATGTTATTACAATCAGTATAACATGTGGAAACACATTCTGATTACACATGATGAAAGAACAGCCACACATCATTATTTCTGTACATTAGAATCTAGTTTCTCCTGATCACCAGAAATACTGTGCCCCATGCTCTGCAGTTGTCAACTCTGTTTCTGGCCGGAGATACCCAATAAGACTAGAGGCTCCAGCAGCTGATACTGACCCTAACAAAGACAATCCAGTGGACACTGCTGACCCTACAGCTGTTGAACCTGAAGAGATAGAAGATCCCAACTGCCTAACACTACGAGCTGTGGCTTCCTCTGCATCTCCAGATCGTGCAGCTAAGGACTTTGCCCATGGAGCTACACATCCAGCTGCATTCATCACCGTGGTACCAGACCCAGGAGATACTTCATCTACTCTGGCAGCTACTATGGGAGCCAGTATTTGTGCACCTGCAAAAAGCATGTTCCCAAATGCAGCTAGGCCCCTACCAGCAGCTGAGCCCAATACGCTGGACATTCCCATCATTCCCTGACCTGTAAGGTCAACTCCCTTGGCTGCCACTGACCCCACAAGTCCAGAACTTAAGCTTACACCTGTGCCAATGAGTTTGACTCCTTTAGCTGCAGTCACTGCCATTTCCTCTGAGACAGCCGCCAAGGTCATAAGTATCTGTAAATCAGAGTTACATACATAATTAGCACATTTGAGAAAAATAAACTTTCAACTTATTCTTACATATTTTAATGGTATCAATACAAAGGAAGGAGGAAGGGAAAACATAACCTGGTCTCAGCAATGGTAACTGGATTAATTGCCCAGGTCAACGAATGTAATAATGCATTGTAATAATTATAGTTTAAGCAGAGAGGCAGACATTCAGAAACTAATCTGTAAACACTACTGTCACCACACGGCCGATCTGGGTATCAGGGACATCTTAACAGCAGTGTAGGACCCTGGGCAAAGTAATGCATTGGGTCCCCTACCCATCCTCCAGTGGTAGGGGTGGGGGGTGCTATCAGCGGCAGCTTTGATGTCCTGCTGGCGGTATGGGGTGTTCTATCTTCCGCTCAGCATGTAGGACCTGGATCAGTAATTTCTACTTATTGCTACTTTACTGCACAGATGGTGGGAAATGGGGTGGGAGGAAAACACTAAACTATAGAAGGGGGCATTGGGCTGAATGAAGGGGCCCCGGTACATGACTTCCAGGGTGGTAGGGGGTGTTGAATACGCAGTGGTGGATAGTGGAGTGGGCTTAATATGCATCATTTTCTGGTAGGGGGGCAGCTTGCTTGATTGTAGATATCTCCAGTTCCTGGAAATAGATTTCTTAGTTTTAAATGGGATAAAAAAAACTAGAGAGTCCCACCTTCCAGGAGGTACTGGGGACTTGGGGATCAGAGTTTAGGAGTCAGAGCAATCCACTAACAAAAATATAAAACTGCATACCAGGCATGTGGAGCTGGAGCAGGGACCAGCTGCTTGAAGGCTGATATCTCTGGTTCTGGGCATAGTAGAGACAAGCTGCCAGTGAAAACTCTAAAGTCAGACAGAACCAGAGGTATCTCACTGGGAAGAATGATTAACAGGCTCGGATGGGGACAACTGCTTTGAAGTCGGATATCTCCGCAGCCCCAGGGCCAATTTAAAAAAATCTGGTACCCCTGGAAAAAGGGAACCCTATCATACTAGGGCAAGTGCCCATTGAGCCCATACGAAAAGATGGCCCTGCTGGGTAATACATGTGGGTGTGAAAGGATTAATAAAACAGAAAACAACATAGTCTGTTTAAAAATGACCAAAACTCTATCTTCTATTACAGACAACAATAAAAAAAGACTTAACTCAGGAACTGACACTCTTAGAAAGTCTGTTACACACTCACTGTATGTATATATATATACATGTATGCATGTATATAAAGATAGATAGATCTATATATATATATATATATATATATAGATAGAGGAGTGTGTATATATGATAAATACACATTTGAAATATAAAGTGAACTAGTCACTAGCAGCTAATAGCTTATGTACCTCTGCAAACAGCAGTGTTAGACTGGTGTATGAAGGGCCCACCAAGGAATGCATTGGTGTAGGCCCAAGCTTAAGGGGTATTGCCAGCCAACACAGAGGGATTTAGCTAGCCATCAGAGAAAACATGCAAAGAACAGGGCCCCCTCATAAATAAGAGTATAGCGGTAGTCAGGACCACCCACTTTGATTGGCAGGATGGCTAATCTTCGTGTATTTTCTATAGTAACAAACTAAGCACCAAAGATCCTCAGGCAGTGGGACCAAGCAGGGATTTCCCCTGTACACTTGTAGGTCAGTCCAACCCTGGCATACACACAATTTGAATCAATTTAGACACAGCATATTTAGGAAAGTGGAGTAGTGTACTTCCCCATGGATCCCCAATACAGTACCCTGACAGGCGATGGGCGTTTTGTGGGCGGCAATGCGGTGTTGGGGAGGAGTGGAGCAGGAAACGCAGTCATGTCATGCTGTTCTCGGGCGGTCTGATGAAGTAGCCTGCGTTTCCTGCGACGGGAAACATGGCAACGGTGCTCCTGTATACGCAGCTTGTCTGCGTATACAGGGGTCATTCTCTATTCTTTGAATCTGCAATGCGATTGCAACTGAATTGCGATTGCTTCGTGGGGAGGCGACATACATGTGGGATGGCCATTCCCTGGGCTGTGTGGCCCCCAGCATGCAAATTTATCCTTAGCAGTTTTTGCTAATTTAGCCAAAACTGCTAAGGACTCTAAATAACCCCCCGAGTGCGGGAGGGAAAAATTCAACGTGAAAACTGTTTCCAACACCAGCTATTGTTTCTAATCAAATATGCTTTAGTATGTATGAGTCTGCGTTTTAATGTAATACACAAATTACTAAAACACCCTTAGGAAACAAGGGACCTAATTCAGACCTGATGGCTCGCTAGGTTTTTTTTTTTCAGTGCTGCAAGCAGATAGTCGCCGCTCATAGGGGAGTGTATTTTTGCTTTGCAAGTGTGCGAACCCATGTGCAGCCGGGCAGTACAAAAAATATTTGTGCAGTTTCTGAGTAGCCCAGAACTTACTCAGCCGCTGCAATCAGCCTGTCCGGGACCGGAATTGACGGCAGACATCCGCCCTGCAAACGCTTGGACACGCCTGCGTTTTTCCAAACACTCCTAGAAAACGGTCAGTTGACACCCACAAACGCCTTCTTCCTGTCAATCTCCTTGCGTTCAGCTGTGCGAATGTATTCTTCGAAAAACCCATCGCACAGCAACGATCCACTTTGTACCCGTGCGACGCACCTGCGCATTGCGGTGCATACGCATGCGCAGTTCTGACCTGATCGCAGCTCAGACAAAAAAACTAGCGTGCGATCAGGGCTGAATGACCCCCAATAATCATAGTAGATCAGAACTGTCTCAGAACATCGTTTTCAACAGTAATTTGTTACGATAAAATGAATTATGTCATACATTTCTGTTTATGTTATTGTTTATCTTGAGCCCTCATAATGTGGTTCTTATAAAAAAAAAATATATATATATATTTTTAAAATGTTAAGGGCCACTAAATTTAAAATGTGCCTTGTTTTAATAGGTTTTACTAAAATCACAAATGAAGTACAATATTGTGGGAGTTTTCCATGTCTATACAATTTCTATATGTAAGCCTGCTAAATGTATGGGAGCATTTACATACATATTAGTTTGATACATTTTGGAAAGTCACAGAGGGAGGTGTAGCAAACCTTTGGGAGATAGAGGGGTAAATTTACTAGGGGGGTCATTCCGAGTGTTCGCTAGCTGTTTTCGTTAGCAGTGCAGCGATTAGGTGAAAAAGCGGCACTTCTGCGCATGCGTATGGGACGCAATGCGCACATGCGACGTACTTTCACAACAGCCGATGCAGTTTCACACAAGGTCTAGCGACGCTTTTCATTCGCACTGCTGGCCGCAGAGAGATTGACAGGAAGTGGGTGTTTCTGGGAGGTAACTGACCGTTTTCGGGGTGTGTGTGTTAAAACGCAGGCGTGTCAGATAAAAATGCAGGCGTGCCTGGGGAAACGCAGGCATGACTGGCCGAACGCAGGGCGTGTTTGTGACGTCAAAACAGGGACTAAATAGTCTGAAGTGATCGCAAGCTAGGAGTAGCTCTGGAGCTGCTCGGAAACTACACAATCTTTTTTTGCAGCAGCGCTGCGATCCTTTCGTTCACACTTCTGCTAAGCTAAGATACACTCCCAGAGGGCGGCGGCTTAGCGTTTGCACGGCTGCTAAAAGCAGCTAGCGAGCGATCAACTCGGAATGAGGGCCTAAGTTGGGAGTTTCTTAGAACTGGTGATGTTGCTCATAGCAACCAATCAGATTTTACTTAACATTTATCTAGCTACTTCTAGAATATAATAGAATCTGATTGGCTGCTATGGGCAACATCACCAGTTCTAAAAAAAAACTCCCACCTTAGTAAATTTACCCCATAGAGTGAAAAAGTTGCCCATTAGAAACCAATCAGTTTCTAACTACATTTATCTAGCACAGCCATAAAATGACAGTAAAGTTGGGTACACACTGCATCAATTTGACGGCGGACCTGCTGTCGCACCCACAGAGCGGCCGATTCAGGTAAGCATATACACTTACAGAGTGGCGGCTCAATATGTTGGTCCCGACATCCAGCTTCGTGGGCATTTGAATTTGGCTGCCCAGCTGTGATGTCAGTCCCTGCAGCAAGTGTACAGCGTACATATAGCCAGATGAACCAATATATCTGAAGATATATTGGGCACCAGCTGTGCAGCAGGGCCAACGCGATATGTCTAAACGGCGTGGCACACAGGCATATCGTTTATATACACCTGACAAACTGCTTGCGATAAATCACTATTCCACCAAACAACGGATATATCGCACAGTGTGTACCCATCATTAGAAGTAGCTATGGGAAACTTCTCCACTTTATCTCACTCAAAGGTTTAATATACTGACTAGTATTTTAGATATCATTAGTGAGTATTATTATAAAATAAATGCATTTTAAATTGCTTGCTGATTTTTGTATAAAATATGGATGTTACTGTTTGTATGTGCCATCAAAAGTGGTTTACTGGGAGCGTGGCTTGATAGCCATTCTTGCCTGCGGCGCTTCCTTTCGCTGCCGTGATAATGCAGAAAAATTGACTTTGCCAGGAGTTCCTGACCAAGGTACCTGCTGCTTACAGGAGCGCAGGAGACAAAATGGTGACGGAGCAGGCTAAGGGGGAGGGACGCCGTGCGGCCCGCGGGCCAACGGCGGGAGAAAGGGGGGACGGGCAGGTATGCCCGGCACTCCCCCTTTCACACCTGGGGATCAAGCGGCTAGTAGGAAGCCGCAAGGGAGGGGGCGGCCCAGAAGGGGTTAGAAGCCGGGGGCGGGGGACGGGAGGATTCGTACAGCAGCACGGGCAGCGTTCACCACGCTGCTGCATCACACAAGGCGGGGAACAAAAGAGGGCCTTACCGCAAGCATGGAGGCCCAAGGAATCCCACAAGCCAGGGCAGCAAGGAGGAGAGCATTGCCCCAGCGTTTTTGGGAGCCAGCCGGGCAGGAAAGCGTGCAGCACAGAGCGGACCATAGACGAAGGAGCCAGCAGCAGCATGTAGCAGGAGCTCGGCCGGCCGGAGCTCCCTTTGGTGGTCGGAGGGAAGAACATCCACGGCAGGACCCAAAGAAGAAGAGGTCCAGGGTTAAGCACAGAGCGCAGGCGGCGAGGAAGAAGGGACAAGCAAGGGAGCCCCCCAGCAGCACCAGGCAGCAATCGGTGAGTGCCACCCCGGGGATAGCGGAGAAGAGGCCCGTGGCTAGGGACGCAGACGTGCCTGGGGCGGGAGGGGAGGAGCAGGAGATCGGTAACGATCAGCAGCCTTTTATCCCCAGCTCCCCAGCAGCAAAGACAGTGTCACATACCCCCTCCCCGGCATACTCAGCGGGCAGGGGGGTCCATCAAAGCGGGGCAAGGGGGCAGCAACAGGGGGCGGAAGATCTTAGCATTGAGCATGACCCGGTGGCAGATTCGCAGGGGGCATGGGTGTATCTTGCCTCCACGCAACTATTTAAAAAGGCGGTGCAGCCACCGCCGTTTACACCAAGGGACAGAGGGCAGCTTGAGACCCGTAATAAC
Source organism: Pseudophryne corroboree (assembly GCF_028390025.1). Lineage (NCBI taxonomy): Eukaryota > Metazoa > Chordata > Amphibia > Anura > Myobatrachidae > Pseudophryne > Pseudophryne corroboree. Next base: position 142,646,308 of record NC_086454.1, read on the forward strand.
AGGGGGCAGAGACAGCAGGAGGATCGAGCAGCCAGGTCACCATATCAGCAGCAGAGCTCCCCCCAGTTCTTTACCCCGCCCCAGGAGCATACGGCATTGCCCTTCCCCTTACGGATACACTAGGGCGCAAAGATCGCCTGCCGTGGCCACTTGCTACGCTTTTCCACCACCGCAGGAGTTCTGCATGCAGCATCACGGCTGCCGCTGCTGCTGGGAGCATTCTGAGAGACACTATCACCATCAAAAGTGGTTTACTGGGAGCGTGGCTTGATAGCCATTCTTGCCAGCGGCTCTTCCTTTCGCTGCCGTGATAATGCAGAAAAATTGACTTTGCCAGGAGTTCCTGACCAAGGTGCCTGCTGCTTACCACTCATCTCAAATCCTCTGCACATCCCCTACACAGAGATTCTGTCACTTCCTAGCTCAACTGGCCAGTTGCTTGATGACTGGAGGGCACTGACTGTCTCAAGAGCCCATTGCTGCCGCCATGACTGCTTTGCTCCGTGCAGATGTTCCCTCAAGGTTCTCCTCAGCGGCTCCTGCATTCTGACTTGAATAAACCGGCTCTGTGGTTACAACTCCAGTGGCAGTCCAGTCTCACGGTGAGGTGTGGCACAAGATTCCTGTGCAGCCCCTTCCCCACTGTGGACTAGGGGGTCATTCTGACCCGTTCGCTCGCTGCTTTTTGTTGCAGCCGAGCGAATGGGTCCCCATTGCGCATGCGCCGGCGCCATAGTGCACCGGCGCATACCAGATGGCCGAAGGCTGTAGCAGGGTCGCTGGACGGGAGGAGGGCGGAACGGCGGCGTTTGGATGCTGTTTCGTGGGAGCGGTCCGGCCAACGCAGGCGTGGCCGGACCATACGGGGAAAGCCCACAGCAGCTGTGTGACGTCACACGCAGCCACTGCAGGCCGGGGAGCGATGAGTAGCTCCCGACCAGCACGCTAAAGATGCGCTGGTCGGGAGCTACTCTTAAAGTGCAAAGGCATCGTCGCTGTGCAATGCCTTTGCACTTCTGCAGGGCGGGGCCAGCACTGACATGCGGGACGGACTAGCCCTTTGCTGAGCATCCCCTCGCATGTCAGTGTGAATGATCGTAGCTGTGCTAAAGTTAGCACAGCTACGATCAACTCGGAATGACCCCCTAAGATCTTTGATCTGTCTGCTGAACTTCTGTGCAGCTCCACAACTCCACCAGCTATCAGGAAGGCCTCTCTCTAGGGTAAGCAGACTCACCCAGCCTTTCTGCCCCAGTAACCTCTCTGCTGTTTGAAACCAATGGTGCTCTTCAGTATACCACCCTATTCTGCACCAAGGCACCCCTATTTAGAGTGTCGGGCTCTGTCTGTGGTTACCCCAAGTACCAATTTTCTTTTACTTTACCTATCTTTCTCCTAGCCATTCGGCAAATGTTCTTGTCTATATTACATAGCTGTCTGACTGTAAGAGAACTGCTGCTAACTGCAATTGATGATATCACACATGTACTCTCAGGCACATTTGTCCATTTGTCCCATACTCATAGCCGTAGACAGCGTGTGGCCGGGCCCAGGTAATGAAAGGGGGTGTGACCTCGCCACCTTCACGAAAAAATAAGATTTTACTCACCGGTAAATCTATTTCTCGTAGTCCGTAGTGGATGCTGGGACTCCGTAAGGACCATGGGGAATAGCGGCTCCGCAGGAGACTGGGCACAACTAAAGAAAGCTTTAGGACTACCTGGTGTGCACTGGCTCCTCCCACTATGACCCTCCTCCAGACCTCAGTTAGGATACTGTGCCCGGAAAAGCTGACACAATAAGGAAGGATTTTGAATCCCGGGTAAGACTCATACCAGCCACACCAATCACACCGTATAACTCGTGATACTATACCCAGTTAACAGTATGAACAATAACTGAGCCTCTTAACAGATGGCTCAACAATAACCCTTTAGTTAAACAATAACTATATACAAGTATTGCAGACAATCCGCACTTGGGATGGGCGCCCAGCATCCACTACGGACTACGAGAAATAGATTTACCGGTGAGTAAAATCTTATTTTCTCTGACGTCCTAAGTGGATGCTGGGACTCCGTAAGGACCATGGGGATTATACCAAAGCTCCCAAACGGGCGGGAGAGTGCGGATGACTCTGCAGCACCGAATGGGCAAACTCTAGGTCCTCCTCAGCCAGGGTGTCAAACTTGTAGAATTTAGCAAATGTATTTGACCCCGACCAAGTAGCTGCTCGGCAAAGTTGTAGAGCCGAGACCCCTCGGGCAGCCGCCCAAGAAGAGCCCACCTTCCTCGTGGAATGGGCTTTTACAGATTTAGGATGCGGCAGTCCAGCCGCAGAATGCGCAAGCTGAATTGTGCTACAGATCCAGCGAGCAATAGTCTGCTTCGAAGCAGGAGCACCCATCTTGTTAGGTGCATACAGGATAAATAGCGAGTCAGTTTTCCTGACTCCAGCCGTCCTGGAAACATATATTTTCAAGGCCCTGACTACGTCCAGTAACTTGGAATCCCCCAAGTCCCTAGTAGCCGCAGGCACCACAATAGGTTGGTTCAAATGAAAAGCTGATACCACCTTAGGGAGAAACTGGGGACGAGTCCTCAATTCTGCCCTATCCATATGAAAAATCAGATAAGGGCTTTTACATGACAAAGCCGCCAATTCTGATACACGCCTGGCCGAAGCCAGGGCCAACAACATGACCACTTTCCACGTGAGATATTTCAATTCCACGATTTAAGTGGCTCAAACCAATGTGACTTTAGGAACTCCAACACCACGTTGAGATCCCAGGGTGCCACTTCAGGCAGTGAAGCCAGTTCTCTCTGGAAGAAAATCGACAGAGCCGAAATCTGGACCTTAATGGAACCCAATTTTAGGCCCATAGTCACCCCTGACTGTAGGAAGTGCAGGAAACGGCCCAGCTGAAATTCTTCCGTTGGGGCCTTCCTGGCCTCACACCACGCAACATATTTTCGCCAAATGCGGTGATAATGGTTCGCGGTCACTTCTTTCCTAGCTTTAATCAGCGTAGGAATGACTTCCTCCGGAATGCCCATTTCCTTCAGGATCCGGCGTTCAACCGCCATGCCGTCAAACGCAGCCGCGGTAAGTCTTGGAACAGACAGGGCCCCTGCTGCAGCAGGTCCTGTCTGAGCGGCAGAGGCCATGGGTCCTCTGATATCATTTCTTGAAGTTCAGGGTACCAAGCTCTTCTTGGCCAATCCGGAACAATGAGTATAGTTCTTACTCCTCTTCTCCTTATTATCCTCAGTACCTTTGGTATGAGAGGAAGAGGAGGGAACACATAAACCGACCGGTACACCCACGGTGTCACTAGAGCATCCACAGCTATGGCCTGAGGGTCTCTGGACCTGGCGCAATATCTTTCTAGCTTTTTGTTTAGGCGGGACGCCATCATGTCCACATGTGGCCTTTCCCAACGGTTTACAATCAGTTGGAAGACTTCTGGATGAAGTCCCCACTCTCCCGGGTGGAGGTCGTGCCTGCTGAGGAAGTCTGCTTCCCAGTTGTCCACTCCCGGAATGAACACTGCTGACAGTGCTAACACGTGATTTTCCGCCCATCGGAGAATCCTTGTGGCTTCTGCCATCGCCGTCCTGCTTCTTGTGCCGCCCTATCGGTTTACATGGGCGACTGCCGTGATGTTGTCTGACTGGATCAGTACCGGCTGGTTTTGAAGCAGGGGTTTTGCCTGACTTAGGGCATTGAAAATGGCCCTCAGTTCCAGAATATTTATGTGTAGGGAAGTCTCCTGACTTGACCATAGTCCTTGAAAGTTTCTTCCCTGTGTGACTGCCCCCCAGCCTCGAAGGCTGGCATCCGTGGTCACCAGGACCCAGTCCTGTATGCCGAATCTGCGGCCCTCCTGAAGATGAGCACTTTGCAGCCACCACAGCAGCGACACCCTAGTCCTTGGAGACAGGGTTATCAGCCGATGTATCTGAAGATGCAATCCGGACCACTTGTCCAACAGGTCCCACTGAAAGGTTCTTGCATGGAACCTGCCCAATGGAATTGCTTCATAGGAAGCTACCATTTTTCCCAGGACTCGCGTGCAGTGATGCACCGACACCCGTTTTGGTTTTAGGAGGCCTCTGACTAGAGATGACAGCTCCTTGGCCTTCTCCTCCGGGAGAAACACTTTTTTCTGTTCTGTGTCCAGAACCATCCCCAGGAACAGTAGACGTGTCGTAGGGACCAGCTGTGACTTTGGAATATTTAGAATCCAGCCGTGCTGTTGTAGCACCTCCCGAGATAGTGCTACCCCGACCAACAACTGCTCCCTGGACCTCGCCTTTATCAGGAGATCATCCAAGTACGGGATAATTAAAACTCCCTTTTTTCGAAGGAGTATCATCATTTCGGCCATTACCTTGGTAAACACCCTCGGAGCCGTGGATAGACCAAATGGCAAAGTCTGGAATTGGTAATGACAATCCTGTACCACAAATCTGAGGTACTCCTGGTGAGGATGGTAAATAGGGACATGCAGGTAAGCATCCTTGATGTCCAGTGATACCATGTAATCCCCCTCGTCCAGGCTTGCAATAACCGCCCTGAGCGATTCCATCTTGAACTTGAATTTTTTTATATATGTGTTCAAGGATTTCAAATTTAAAATGGGTCTCACCGAACCGTCCGGTTTCGGTACCACAAACATTGTGGAATAGTAGCCCCATCCTTGTTGAAGTAGGGGCACCTTGACTATCACCTGCTGGGAATACAGCTTGTGAATTGCCTCTAACACTGCCTCCCTGCCTGAGGGAGTTGTTGGCAAGGCAGATTTCAGGAAACGGCGGGGGGGGGGGGGGGGGTGAACGTCTCGAATTCCAGCTTGTACCCCTGGGATACTACTTGAAGGATCCAGGGATCCACCCGTGAGCGAGCCCACTGATCGCTGAAGTGTTTGAGACGGACCCCCACCGTACCTGGCTCCGCCTGTGGAGCCCCAGCGTCATGCGGTGGACTTGGAGGAAGCGGGGGAGGACTTTTGCTCCTGGGAACTGGCTGTATGCTGCAGCTTTTTTCCTCTACCTCTGCCTCTGGGCAGAAAGGACGCGCCTTTAACCCGCTTGCCCTTATGGGGCCGAAAGGACTGTACCTGATAATACGGTGCTTTCTTTGGCTGTGAGGGAACATGGGGTAAAAATGCAGATTTCCCAGCTGTTGCTGTGGAAACGAGGTCCGAGAGACCATCCCCGAACAACTCCTCACCCTTATAAGGCAAAACTTCCATGTGCCTTTTAGAATCTGCATTACCTGTCCACTGTCGAGTCCATAACCCTCTCCTGGTAGTAATGGACATTGCACTTATTTTAGATGCCAGCCGGCAAATATCCCTCTGTGCATCTCTCATGTATAAGACTGCGTCTTTAATATGCTCTACGGTTAGCAATATAGTGTCCCTGTCTAGGGTATCAATATTTTCCGACAGGGAATCTGACCACGCAGCTGCAGCACTGCACATCCATGCTGAAGCAATAGCTGGTCTCAGTATAATACCTGTGTGTGTATATACAGACTTCAGGATAGCCTCCTGCTTTCTATCAGCAGGTTCCTTTAGGGCGGCCGTATCCGGAGACGGTAGTGCCACCTTCTTTGACAAGCGTGTGAGCGCTTTATCCACCCTAGGGGATGTTTCCCAACGTGACCTATCCTCTGGCGGGAAAGGGTACGCCATTAGTAACCTTTTAGAAATTACCAGTTTCTTATCGGGGGAAGCCCACGCTTCTTCACACACTTCATTTAATTCCTCAGATGGAGGAAAAACTACTGGTAGTTTTTTCTCTCCAAACATAATACCCTTTTTTGTGGTACCTGGGGTAACACAAGAAATATGCAACACATTTTTCATTGCCTCAATCATGTAACGTGTGGCCCTATTGGAAGTTACATTAGTCTCATCGTCGTCGACACTGGAGTCAGTATCCGTGTCGACATCTGTGTCTGCCATCTGAGGTAGCGGGCGTTTTAGAGCCCCCGATGGCTTTTGAGACGCCTGGGCAGGCACAGGCTGAGAAGCCGGCTGTCCCATATTTGGTATGTCGTCAAACCTTTTATGTAAGGAGTCGACACTGTCGCGTAATTCCTTCCACATAACAATCCACTCAGGTGTCGACCCCGCAGGGGGTGACATCACATTTATCGGCATCTGCTCCGCTCCACATAAGCCTCCTCATCAAATATGTCGACACAGCCGTACCGACACACCGCACACACACAGGGAATGCTCTGACTGAGGACAGGACCCCACAAAGCCCTTTGGGGAGACAGAGAGAGAGTATGCCAGCACACACCAGAGCGCTATATAACACAGGGATCCCACTATAAATGAGTGTTTTTTCCCCTTATAGCTGCTTATATTATATATACTGGGCCTAAATTTAGTGCCCCCCTCTCTTTTTTACCCTTTTGTAGCTTGACACTGCAGGGGAGAGCCAGGGAGCGTCCTTCCAGCGGAGCTGTGAGGGGAAAATGGCGCCAGTGTGCTGAGGGAGATAGCCCCGCCCCTTTTTCGGCGGACTTCTCCCGCTTTTTCTGGAATTCTGGCAGGGGTATTTTTACACCTATATAGCCTTCCTGACTATATATGGTGTAGATTTGCCAGCCAAGGTGTATTATATTGCCCTCAGGGCGCCCCCCCCCCAGCGCCCTGCACCCATCAGTGACCGGAGTGTGAGGTGTGCATGAGGAGCAATGGCGCACAGCTGCAGTGCTGTGCGCTACCTTGTTGAAGACAGAAGTCTTCTGCCGCCGATTTTCTGGAACACTTCTTGCTTCTGGCTCTGTAAGGGGGCCGGCGGCGCGGCTCTGGGACCGAACGATCGAGGTCGGGTCCTGTGTTCGATCCCTCTGGAGCTAATGGTGTCCAGTAGCCTAAGAAGCCCAAGCTATCTCCAGTCAGGTAGGTTCGCTTCTTCTCCCCTTAGTCCCTCGCTGCAGTGAGTCTGTTGCCAGCAGATCTCACTGTAAAATAAAAAACCTAAAATATACTTTCTTTCTAGGAGCTCAGGAGAGCCCCTAGTGTGCATCCAGCTCAGCCGGGCACAAGATTCTAACTGAGGTCTGGAGGAGGGTCATAGTGGGAGGAGCCAGTGCACACCAGGTAGTCCTAAAGCTTTCTTTAGTTGTGCCCAGTCTCCTGCGGAGCCGCTATTCCCCATGGTCCTTACGGAGTCCCAGCATCCACTTAGGACGTCAGAGAAATATAATTAAACTTAGTATTAATAACGGAGCCACACGCTTTATTGGGGGATGCCATTGCGCACCCCAGCCAGGAGTAGATCAGGAGGGAGCGCGATCAGAATGATCGCTACCCACCTCCCCTTTTCGTCACCACACAGAGGACGGCACTGCTGCTGCCTCTTTGCAGTCACTGCAACCCAGGGTTGAAGCTGACAGGTAAGGGGGGGTTGAGTGGCCAAGTGGCGGACCCAGGCGCTTCGAGGCCCCTCCATCAGGCCTGGGCCTCAGTAATTTGTACCAGTCCCCCTCTCGGCACTATTGCCCGTACTGGATTACTGTGTGACCTACCTTTCCTTCTCGAATGACAAGGGAAGGATGTCCAGCTTAAGATATGTCATAACTCATCATCCTAATTCCTCCGATGTATTGGGCCTCTCCTTTTGATAATATTTTTTACTAAATATTGTGGACTGTAGATGTGTAACAACAAAATCAGGACGACACTTGCAGCATCACTGTAATACAGGTCTTTACTCAGCATGAGTCAGACACCAAGTGGAAGTAACATGAGACAAACAGGCATGACATCATCTCCCATGATGCACAGCGTGCATTTACATGGACCTCCCTCAGAATTTCTCATACGTCCTAGAGGATGATGGGGACTCCAAAAGGACCATGGGGTATAGACGGGATCCGCAGGTGACATGGGCACACTATAAGACTTTGAATGGGTGTGAACTGGCTCCTCCCTCTATGCCCCTCCTCCAGACTTAAGTTAGACTCTGTGCCCAGAGAGACTGGACACACACTAGGGGAGCTCTCCTGAGTTTCGCTGAAAAGACTTTGGGGTATATGCAATTTAATTTGACCGTTTTTTTAAATTCGACACAATTCGACAGTCACACATCCTCCCGCCGGGACCCGAATTCGACATATTCAATAAAAAACGGATTCGACAGTCCCGCTGTCGAAAAACGGACCAATTGACGATAGTGTGCATCCTAGATTCGACTTCATGGACGGCACAAAAGTGTGTAAAAAATCATTGAAAAAAAATGCGTGGGGTCCCCCCTCCTAAGCATAACCAGCCTCGGGCTCTTTGAGCCGGTCCTGGTTGTAAAAATACGGGGGAGGGGAAATGACAGGGGATCCCCCGTATTTTCACAACCAGCACCGGGCTCTGCGTCCGGTCCTGGTGCCAAAAATACGAGGGACATAAAACGTAGGGGTCCCCCGTATTTTTAACACCAGCACCGGGCTCCACTAGTCAGAAAGATATTGACACAGCCGGGGGACACCTTTATATTGGTCCCTACGGCCGTGGCTGTCCCCCCCATCCAAGGGCTGCAGATGGGAGGCTGATAGCCAAGTGACAAAAATAAAGAATATTGTTTTTTGTAGCAGAACTACAAGTCCCAGCAAGCCTCCCCTGCAAGCTGGTACTTGGAGAACCACAAGTACCAGCATGCGGGGGGAAACGGGCCCGCTGGTACCTGTAGTTCTACTGCAAAAAAAATACCCAAATAAAAACAGTACACGCACACCGTGAATGTAAAACTTTATTACATACATGCACGCCGACACACACATACTTACCTATGTTCACACGCCGACTCGGTCCACTTCTCCATGTAGAATCCAAGGGGTACCTGAAAATAAAATTATACTCACAAAAATCCTGTGTAGCATCTGTCCTCTTCTGCTTTTAATCCACGTACTTGGCAAAAAAACAAACCGGAAAACACGATCCACGCACTGAAAGGGGTCCCATGTTTACACAAGGGACTCCTTTCCCCGACTGCTGAGACACCCCGTGACTTCTGTCACAGAGGGTCCCTTGAGCCAATCAGGGAGCGCCACGTCGTGGCACTCTCCTGATTGGCTGTCCGCGTCTGAGCTGTCAGACGGCGCATAGCACTGACGCTCCATTAACCTCACCGCTGACCGCAAAGTTCCCACCATTGAAGATAATGGAGCGGTATAGTGCTATGTGCCGTCTGACAGCTCAGACGCGCACAGCCAATCAGGAGAGTGCCACGACGTGGCGCTCCCTGATTGGCTGAAGGGACCCTCTGTGACAGGAGTCACGGGGGGTCTCAGCAGTCGGGGAAAGGGGTCCCATGTGTAAACATGGGACCCCTTTCAGTGCGTGATCTGGGTTTTGCAGATCTACACTGGATTTTGGTGAGTATAATTTTATCTTCAGGTACCCCGTGGATTCTACTTGATGAAATGGACCGAGTCGGCGTGTGAACATAGGTAAGTATGTGTGTGTCGGCGTGCATGTATGTAATAAAGTTTTACTTTCACGGAGTGCGTGTACTGTTTTTATTTGGGTATTTTTTTGCAATAGAACTACAGGTACCAGCGGGCCCGTTTTTCCCACGCATGCTGGTACTTGTGGTTCTCCAAGTACCAGCTTGCGGGGGAGGCTTTCTGGGACTTGTAGTTCTGCTACAAAAAACAATACTCTTTATTTTGTCACTTGGCTATTAGCCTCCCATCTGCAGCCCTTGGATGGGGTAGGGGGGCAGCCTCGGGCTTCACCCCTGGCCCTTGGGTGGCTGGAGGGGGGGACCCCTTGATTTAAGAGGTCCCCACTCCTCCAGGGTACCCCGTCCAGTGGTGACTAGTTGGGGATTTAATGCCACGGCCGCAGGGACCGGTATAAAAATGTCCCCCGGCTGTGGCATTATCTCTCCAGCTAGTGGAGCCCGGTGCTGGTGTGAAAAATACGGGGGGCCCCTACGTCTTTTGTCCCCCGTATTTTTTGCACCAGGACCGGATACTGAGCCCGGTGCTGGTTGTGAAAATACGGGGGATCCCCTGTCATTTCCCCCCCTTATTTTTACAACCAGGACCGGCTCAAAGAACCCGAGGCTGGTTATGCTTAGGAGGGGGGACCCCACGCATTTTTTTTCACGGTTTTTAACCCATTCCCACTGAAAAACATGCTCTGATCTCTACATATTATTTTAGTCAGTAAAAAAAAAAGTATTCTTTTAAAAAATATATAAATAATACTTGTGGCTCCTAATAGACAAACCAAGTACATAATCCCTTCTAATATAAATAGATATGCTATTAGCAGTAAAAAAAAACACACAAAAAAACATGTTTTTAGAAATTTTTATTAGATCCCGCCAGCAAAATGAGGCAGACTGAAATTGACGAAATGACTGTCGAAAAGCACTGTTGTCGAATCGACATTCTTCAATTGAATATACTTTTGTCGAAAAGCTGCATTTTTACCATTGCAGACATGTCCAATTTAAGTAAATGTCGAATTGCAAAAAGTCGAATCTGAAACGGCAGTTTTTTTGTCGAAAAGTACTGTATTGCATTGTCGAATCTTTTTTTTGTGTCGAAAATGCCCCGTTTTTCGACATTTGCGGCAATTCGACCGCAATTGCATATACCCCATGAAGTTAGGTTGATTATTTTCAGGGAGACCTGCTGGCTACAGGCTCCCTGCATCGTGGGAGTGAGGGGAGAGAAGCAGACCTACTTCTTCTGATTTTAAGGGCTCTGCTTCTTAGGCTACTGGACACCATTAGCTCCAGAGGGTCTGATCACTTGGTTCGCCTAGCTGCTCGTTCCCGGAGCCGCGCCGTCACCCCCCTCACAAAGCCAGAAGAAAGAAGCCGGGTGAGTATTAGAAGAACAGAAGACTTCAGTGACGGCAGAAGAATTCAGAGTCTTGGAGGTAACGCGCAGCGGTTGCGCTGCGCGCCATTGCTCCCACGCACAAGCGGCACTACAAGGGTGCAGGGCGCAGGGGGGGCACCCTAGGCAGCAATATACCTCATAAAATAAGCCTGACAAAGATGTATACAGTGCATAGACCCCCGCCAGTATAAAAATGTAAAAAGATAGCTGGGCTGAAACACGCTGAGAAGAGGGAGTGGCTTAGCCCTCACAACTCTATACGGCGCCATTTTCTCCTCACAGAGATGCTGGGCCCGCCAAAACACTGTTAAACACCGTGTGAAATGAGGGGGGGGGGGGGGGGGGCACAGTTATTTTAGTGCAATACAGGTTTAACCATGAAGCACTATAGATAAGTATATAAAATGAGCGTGTGTAAAGGAGTTGGTTAGAGTTTCTGTGTTTTTCCCTGTCAGAAATCTGCCCATTTTAGCAATGTTGGTAGGTGTTTGGTACACGTGTGTCGACATGTGTGAGTGCTCTACCACAAACAGATATGGGAATCCCTCTGTCGGCATTGCCGACTCCTGATGGTACTTGATTCATGAGATTAAGTGTCAGCATGTCAGTAGTTGTAAGCTTTTCCAAAGTAAACACTGTTTGGGGAACACAGACGTATATGTGGGTGTCCCTGTCGGCACCAACTATTATGACTGGGTGTAAAATAATATAAAAAACCTATACCTGTATGTGTATATATGTATGGTACGTTTGCAGTGAGCTGTAGCTCGAGCACAGATGTGGTAGTATTTGTGGGAAGTGCTAGTGGAATTAGATATATGTTTCCCTCAGACCCCTCGGGGTCACAAAAATTTTATTTTGCCCAGTTACTACTCCCTGTTGTCGACACAAATACTATGTTCTATGTTGGCCATAATGTTTCCTGATTAGATCCACAACATTGGCATTCAGTACATGTTCATACACATTCAGAACACATTAATGTCACTAGGGACCCTGATGTTCTTGACAGATTGTATATAAGTTGTAACAATGTAAGGGTGCGAAGTGCCGTTTCCTGGGGTATGTGGCAGCACGCAGCAGCTGAGGAACAACACAAGTCCAGTTTCTGGTACAACTGGCCCCAGCCAGTTTTATTGTACAGAAAATAAAACAAACACCAAAAGAAAATACCTTGCCTGTCCAGCACTAACTAAACACAAGATGTTCCTAACTATCACTAAACAAAAAACACAGAGTTCTCCAGCAAACACTGTATAGCTCACTTGTATCAGGAAGCGTGTTTCTCTCACAGAGATCCTGCAGTCTTCCCAGGCAGTCTGCCCACCCTAATCAGGCCAGCAGATCTATAACACTCTTACACAGCTGAAAGCCTGATTAGCCTTCTGTGAGGCCAAAGACCCGAACTGGGCCCAATGTCTGGAACTTGCCCCATCTGTCTTTCAGGGCCCTTACCCAGCTTTTCCAACAAACTGAAAAGGTTCTAACAAAACAAAACATATTCCTAGCAGTTTTCATTTTTCTAATACATGTAAGAAAAGAACCTGGGACAAACATACCTGCCCTCAAACAGTATCCCAGTGTTCTTGTCACATATCTCCCTCCCCTGTTTCGATCTAGGGGCCGGAACACTTGTAGCCCCCAACAGAAGATGCGGGACAATGCATCTGCGTTGGCCAATTGTGTACCCGGTCTATGTTCGACAGTAAACCTAAAATCCTGCAACGCTAGAAACCATCTAGTTACACGAGCATTCTTGCCTCTATTTACATACATCCATTTTAAAGGGGCATGATCCATCACTAGTCTGAATTGTCTACCCAAGAGGTAATATCTCAAGGTATCTAGTGCCCACTTAATGGCCAAAGCCTCCTTTTCCACAATGGCATACCTTTTTTCATGCTCATTGAGTTTCCTACTCAAATAAATGATAGGGTGTTCGTCCCCATCTCTGCTTTGGGACAGCACAGCGCCTATCCCTACCTCTGAGGCATCTGTCTGAACCACAAATTCTTTTGAAAAATATGGTGTTATCAATACCGGTTGTGAACACAAAGCCACTTTTAACGCTTGGAATGCTTTTTCTGCATCAGGGTTCCATTTCACCCTATTTGACTGCTTCCCTTTGGTAAGGTCTGACAACGGCACCGCTGTGGTCGCAAAATTGGGAATAAACCATCTATAGTACCCGGTTATTCCCAAAAAAGCCCTTACCTGTTTTTTATTCACTGGACTAGGCCAGTTTTGAATAGCATCAATTTTATTCAATTGGGGCCTAATTAGACCTCTGCCTATGGTGAAGCCCGAGTATTTGACCTCCTCCATTGTGAGGCAGCACTTCTTTGGGTTAGCAGTTAACCCTGCCTCTCTGATTGAGTCCAGTACTGCTTGTACTTTAACCAAATGGGACCCCCAGTCTGTACTGGGAATTACCACATCATCCAAATAGGCAGCTGCATATTTTCTATGGGGCCTCAAAATTTTATCCACCCGTTGAAAGGTTGCTGGAGCCCCATGCAACCCAAAGGGTAACATCTTATACTGGTACAGCCCTTCCGGAACCGAAAAGGCTGTTTTTTCTTTTGCGCTATCAGATAAAGGTATTTGCCAGTAACCTTTTGTCAGGTCCAATGTGGTGAGAAACCTGGCTGTTCCCATCCTTTCTATAAGCTCATCCACACGGGGCATGGGGCACGCGTCAAACTTGGACACCTCATTTAACTTACAAAAGTCATTACAGAAGCGTATGCTACCGTCGGGCTTCGGGATGAGAACTATGGGACTGGACCACTCACTGTTAGATTCCTCTATGATAAGTTCTAACATGGTTTTAACTTCTTTAGTAACAGCTTCTCGCTGAGCTTCAGGAATCCTATATGGCTTTAAATGAACCCTGACCCCTGGTTCTGTGACAATCTCATGTTTTATTATGGTCGTTCGGCCAGGCAGCTCTGAAAATATCTCCCTATTTTGGATGAGAAATTCTTTAACCTGATTGTTCTGATCAGCTGATAATGTCTCTGACACCTTTACTGCGGGAAGCAACCGAGGTGAAGACACCGAAGGGAAAGGCTCCGCTGACAGAGACAACCTATCTTTCCAGGGTTTGATTAAGTTAACATGGTAGATTTGTTCGGGTTTTCTCTTTCCCGGCTGGTATACTTTGTAATTAACCTCATTCACTTTTTCCCTAATCTCAAATGGACCCTGCCATTTAGCTAGGAATTTGCTTTCCACAGTGGGTACCAAAACAAGAACTCTATCTCCAGGAGCAAATTCCCGTATCTTGGCACTCCGGTTATATACCCTCTGTTGAGCACTTTGGGCCTGTTCCATGTGCTCTCTGACAATAGGTACCACGGCTGCAATCCTATCCTGCATTTGTGATACATGTTCAATAACGCTTCTATAAGGAGTGGGCTGTCCTTCCCAAGTCTCTTTGGCAATGTCCAACAGCCCTCTGGGGTGTCTACCATACAACAAATCAAATGGAGAAAACCCCGTAGAGGACTGAGGAACTTCTCTGATGGCCATTAACAAGTAGGGCAACAAACAATCCCAGTTTTTCCCATCTCTCTCAACAACCTTTTTTAACATACTTTTTAATGTTTTATTAAACCTTTCCACCAACCCGTCTGTTTGGGGATGGTAGATGGACGTCCTGAGGTGAGTGACCTTAAATAATTTGCACAATTCCTTCATGATCCTTGACATAAATGGAGTACCTTGGTCAGTCAAAATTTCTTTTGGTATTCCCACTCTACTAAAAACCTGCACCAGCTCCCTAGCCATTGCCTTGGTTGAGATAGTGCGTAAAGGGACAGCCTCAGGATATCGAGTGGCATAGTCCATAATTACCAGAATATACTGATGGCCCCTAGCAGACTTTAACAAGGGCCCCACGAGATCCATGGCTATTCTGTCAAACGGGACCTCTATAATAGGCATGGGAACTAGTGGGCTCCTGAAATGGGGTCTAGGGGCATGATACTGGCATTCAGGATAGGAAGAACAATATTCAGACACTTCTTTATAAACCCCTGGCCAAAAGAACCTTTGTAAAACTCTTTCAGTGTTTTTTTCTGCCCCTAAATGTCCTGCGGTAACGTGACTATGAGCTAAATCTAGTACCGTTCTCCGATAAGGCTGGGGAACTACCAGCTGTTTCACCACATCCTCACCCCTTTTGACAATGTGGTACAAGAGCTAATTACAGATGGCCATGTGGGGATACGTAACCCTGTCACCTGGTACCACAGGTTCCCCATTAACAACCTTAACATTCTCCCTAGCCTTTATTAAGGTAGGATCCTTTAACTGTTCAGACGCAAACAGATCCTTCTTTACCTCCAGGTCAGGCGCGCTTTCAGTTCTAACTACTACGTCTCTGTTCCCAGCAAGAGGGTCCTCACTGGACTCTCCATCTGTCACTTCCCCAGCCAAACTAGCAAAAGGCAAAGGGTCAGAAAGTTCGGAAGACACACATACATCCATAAAATCACCGGTATTATCAACTGGCTCTTTACTTCTCACATCTGTTGATAACCGTGATTCCCACAGTTTCCAAAAATGAGGAAAATCCCTCCCTATTATGGCCTCATGCACCAAGGTGGGGACCAGTCCTACTTTAACAATTGCTGACTCACAACAAGTTTCTATATTCACTTCAGCAGTGACATAATGTTGGGTATCCCCATGTATGCAAGTTACCCCAATAGGTATTTGCTGGACCTTTAAGGGGTTCACTAACCCAGCTTTCACAAGGGTAACTAAACTTCCTGAATCTAGCAAGGCCTCTTCCCGGTTACCCTCTAAGAACACATCACACATTTGTTTTCCAGCTCAGGTGAAGATACCACAGTACAGACTAACCTAGCAAAGAAAGACATTCTGCGACATTTAAAGGCAGCATCACATTGCATGGGTTCTTGCGTGACTGGGCAATTGGCAATAACATGACCTGGCATACCACACCTAAAACATTTAACCACACGATTATCAACCCGTTTGGGCAGCATAGACCGTTCTAGCCCCATTGGCCTGTCTCCAGGGCCAGTGTTTACAGTCTCTCCAGCCTTGCGTTCTCTTATCCGCCCAGCAACATTTTCCCAAGGAACAGTCTTACCAGTCTTTACTGAAGGGCGCTGTCGAGGATCTATGGGTTGCTGGGTGGTCATCAGTAGTTCCTCTGCTGCCAAATACCTCTCTACCATGTCCACTAATTGGTTAGCAGTACCCGGGTTTCCATGGCTCACCCACTTGCGCAGGACCATGGGCAAAGATCTCAAGTAGCGGTCCATGACGACTCTTTCAACCATCTGGGGACCAGTTAATGTCTCTGGCTGTAACCATTTTTTTGTTAGCTGAATAAGGTCGTGCATCTGGGAGCGAGGAGGCTTCTCCATTGCGTACACCTACCGGTGCACCTGTTGTGCTCGTACTGACAGCGTGACTCCCAGGCGGGTCAGGATCTCAGTCTTTAGTTTATCATAGTCCCAAGCCTCAGCATGGCTTAAATCAATGTACGCTTATTGGGGCTCACCTGACAGGAAAGGTGCCAGCAGACTGGCCCACTGTGCTTTCGGCCAGTTCTCACGCTCGGCAGTCCTTTCAAACATGGTCAGGTAGGCCTCCACATCATCAGCCACTGTCATTTTCTGCATGAAGTGACTGGCCCATATAGAACTAGAGCTGGTCGGAGCACTGATGGCCACATCTCCAATTCGGGCTGCAAGGCTCTGCACCACTTCTGTTAAGGCCTCTCTATCCTGACGCTGTTGCCTGTAAAGTTCGTCAACAGCTGCCTGCTGTTGTCTCCTATTTTCCTCCATTGCCACCTGCTGCTGTCTGTTGGCCTCCTGCTGTAGTCTCCAATTTTCCTCCATTGCCACCTGCTGCTGTCTCCTATTTTCCTCCATTGCCACCTGCTGCTGTCTCCCATTTTCCTCCATTGCCACCTGCTGCTGTCTGTTGGCCTCCTGCTGAGCCGCTGTAGCTTGCAGCAAGGCTTTAAGCAGTTCCTCCATGTCGATAGATTTTTCAGGCGGCTTTGTAGCTGCTTTCACCCAGGACATATATCAAACCCTCAGGGGTGAGTCTCAGCAACTTCACACTGGGCTGTATCTGCATAAACCTCCGTTTTCTGCAGTCCTCATAAAGCTGCTGCTTTCACTTATGCGCAGAACGGACTGCTCGCATTCTCCACCAAGTTGTAACTAGAGATGAGCGGGTTCGGTTCCTCGGAATCCGAACCCGCCCGAACTTCAGCTTTTTTTACACGGATCCGAGCGACTCGGATCTTCCCGCCTTGCTCGGTTAACCCGAGCGCGCCCGAACGTCATCATGACGCTGTCGGATTCTCGCGAGGCTCGGATTCTATCGCGAGACTCGGATTCTATATAAGGAGCCGCGCGTCGCCGCCATTTTACACGTGCATTGAGATTCATAGGGAGAGGACGTGGCTGGCGTCCTCTCCGTTTAGAGAATAGATAGGAGAGTGAGAGTGAGACAGTGACACTTCATTTACTGGAGCTTAGGAGGAGTACTCAGACAGAGAGTGCAGAATTTTGCTGATAGTATTAGTTAGTTATACTAGTGACAGAGTGAGACAGTGACACTTCATTTACTGGAGCTTAGGAGGAGTACTCAGACAGAGAGTGCAGAATTTTGCTGATAGTATTAGTTAGTTATACTAGTGACTGACCAGTGACCACCAGTGCAGTTTTATATTATTTAATATAATCCGTTCTCTGCCTGAAAAAACGATACACAGTGACTCAGTCACATACCATATCTGTGCTCAGCCCAGTGTGCTGCTGCATCATCTATGTATAATATCTGACTGTGCTCACACAGCTTAATTGTGGGGGAGACTGGGGAGCAGTTAGGTTATAGCAGGAGCCAGGAGTACATATTAAAATTAAACAGTGCACACTTTTTTTCTGCAGCAGTGCCACTGCCAGTGTGACTGACCAGTGACCTGACCACCAGTATATAGTATACTATATTGTATTGTGAATGTCTGCCTGTAAAAGTTAAACACACGTCGTGTGACTTGTGTGGTGTTTTTTTATTCTATAAAATAAAAAACTCATTCTGCTGACAGACAGTGTCCAGCAGGTCCGTCATTATATAATATATACCTGTCCGGCTGCAGTAGTGATATATATATATTTTTTATATCATTATTTATCATCCAGTCGCAGCAGACACAGTACGGTAGTTCACGGCTGTAGCTACCTCTGTGTCGGCACTCGGCAGTCCATCCATAATTGTATACCACCTACCCGTGGTTTTTTTTTTCTTTCTTCTTTATACATACTACATCTCATTATCATCCAGTCTATATTAGCAGCAGACACAGTACAGTACGGTAGTCCACGGCTGTAGCTACCTCTGTGTCGGCACTCGGCAGTCCGTCCATAATTGTATACCACCTACCCGTGTTTTTTTTTCTTCTTCTTTATACATACTACATCTCATTATCAACCAGTCTATATTAGCAGCAGACACAGTACGGTAGTTCACGGCTGTAGCTACCTCTGTGTCGGCACTCGGCAGTCCATCCATAATTGTATACCACCTACCCGTGGCTTTTTTTTCTTTCTTCTTTATACATACTACATCTCATTATCATCCAGTCTATATTAGCAGCAGACACAGTACAGTACGGTAGTCCACGGCTGTAGCTACCTCTGTGTCGGCACTCGGCAGTCCATCCATAATTGTATACCACCTACCCGTGGTTTTTTTTTCTTTCTTCTTTATACATACTACATCTCATTATCATCCAGTCTATATTAGCAGCAGACACAGTACAGTACGGTAGTCCACGGCTGTAGCTACCTCTGTGTCGGCACTCGGCAGTCCGTCCATAATTGTATACCACCTACCCGTGGTTTTTTTTTTCTTTCTTCTTTATACATACTACATCTCATTATCATCCAGTCTATATTAGCAGCAGACACAGTACGGTAGTCCACGGCTGTAGCTACCTCTGTGTCGGCACTCGGCAGTCCGTCCATAATTGTATACCACCTACCCGTGTTTTTTTTTCTTCTTCTTTATACATACTACATCTCATTATCAACCAGTCTATATTAGCAGCAAACACAGTACGGTAGTTCACGGCTGTAGCTACCTCTGTGTCGGCACTCGGCAGTCCATCCATAATTGTATACCACCTACCCGTGGCTTTTTTTTCTTTCTTCTTTATACATACTACATCTCATTATCATCCAGTCTATATTAGCAGCAGACACAGTACAGTACGGTAGTCCACGGCTGTAGCTACCTCTGTGTCGGCACTCGGCAGTCCATCCATAATTGTATACCACCTACCCGTGGTTTTTTTTTCTTTCTTCTTTATACATACTACATCTCATTATCATCCAGTCTATATTAGCAGCAGACACAGTACAGTACGGTAGTCCACGGCTGTAGCTACCTCTGTGTCGGCACTCGGCAGTCCGTCCATAATTGTATACCACCTACCCGTGGTTTTTTTTTTCTTTCTTCTTTATACATACTACATCTCATTATCATCCAGTCTATATTAGCAGCAGACACAGTACGGTAGTCCACGGCTGTAGCTACCTCTGTGTCGGCACTCGGCAGTCCATCCATAATTGTATACCACCTACCCGTGGTTTTTTTTTCTTTCTTCTTTATACATACTACATCTCATTATCATCCAGTCTATATTAGCAGCAGACACAGTACAGTACGGTAGTCCACAGCTGTAGCTACCTCTGTGTCGGCACTCGGCAGTCCATCCATAATTGTATACCACCTACCCGTGGTTTTTTTTTTCTTTCTTCTTTATACATACTACATCTCATTATCATCCAGTCTATATTAGCAGCAGACACAGTACAGTACGGTAGTCCACGGCTGTAGCTACCTCTGTGTCGGCACTCGGCAGTCCGTCCATAATTGTATACCACCTACCCGTGGTTTTTTTTTCTTTCTTCTTTATACATACTACATCTCATTATCATCCAGTCTATATTAGCAGCAGACACAGTACGGTAGTCCACGGCTGTAGCTACCTCTGTGTCGGCACTCGGCAGTCCATCCATAATTGTATACCACCTACCCGTGGTTTTTTTTTCTTTCTTCTTTATACATACTACATCTCATTATCATCCAGTCTATATTAGCAGCAGACACAGTACAGTACGGTAGTCCACGGCTGTAGCTACCTCTGTGTCGGCACTCGGCAGTCCGTCCATAATTGTATACCACCTACCCGTGGTTTTTTTTTCTTTCTTCTTTATACATACTACATCTCATTATCATCCAGTCTATATTAGCAGCAGACACAGTACGGTAGTCCACGGCTGTAGCTACCTCTGTGTCGGCACTCTGCAGTCCATCCATAATTGTATACCACCTACCCGTGGTTTTTTTTTCTTTCTTCTTTATACATACTACATCTCATTATCATCCAGTCTATATTAGCAGCAGACACAGTACAGTACGGTAGTCCACGGCTGTAGCTACCTCTGTGTCGGCACTCGGCAGTCCATCCATAATTGTATACCACCTACCCGTGGTTTTTTTTTCTTTCTTCTTTATACATACTACATCTCATTATCATCCAGTCTATATTAGCAGCAGACACAGTACAGTACGGTAGTCCACGGCTGTAGCTACCTCTGTGTCGGCACTCGGCAGTCCATCCATAATTGTATACCACCTACCCGTGGTTTTTTTTTCTTTCTTCTTTATACATACTACATCTCATTATCATCCAGTCTATATTAGCAGCAGACACAGTACAGTACGGTAGTCCACGGCTGTAGCTACCTCTGTGTCGGCACTCGGCAGTCCATCCATAATTGTATACCACCTACCCGTGGTTTTTTTTTCTTTCTTCTTTATACATACTACATCTCATTATCATCCAGTCTATATTAGCAGCAGACACAGTACAGTACGGTAGTCCACGGCTGTAGCTACCTCTGTGTCGGCACTCGGCAGTCCGTCCATAATTGTATACCACCTACCCGTGGTTTTTTTTTCTTTCTTCTTTATACATACTACATCTCATTATCATCCAGTCTATATTAGCAGCAGACACAGTACAGTACGGTAGTCCACGGCTGTAGCTACCTCTGTGTCGGCACTCGGCAGTCCATCCATAATTGTATACCACCTACCCGTGGTTTTTTTTTCTTTCTTCTTTATACATACATACTACATCTCATTATCATCCAGTCTATATTAGCAGCAGACACAGTACAGTACAATAGTCCACGGCTGTAGCTACCTCTATGTCGGCACTCGGCAGTCCATCCATAATTGTATACTAGTATCCATCCATCTCCATTGTTTACCTGAGGTGCCTTTTAGTTGTGCCTATTAAAATATGGAGAACAAAAATGTTGAGGTTCCAAAATTAGGGAAAGATCAAGATCCACTTCCACCTCGTGCTGAAGCTGCTGCCACTAGTCATGGCCGAGACGATGAAATGCCAGCAACGTCGTCTGCCAAGGCCGATGCCCAATGTCATAGTACAGAGCATGTCAAATCCAAAACACCAAATATCAGTAAAAAAAGGACTCCAAAACCTAAAATAAAATTGTCGGAGGAGAAGCGTAAACTTGCCAATATGCCATTTACCACACGGAGTGGCAAGGAACGGCTGAGGCCCTGGCCTATGTTCATGGCTAGTGGTTCAGCTTCACATGAGGATGGAAGCACTCAGCCTCTCGCTAGAAAACTGAAAAGACTCAAGCTGGCAAAAGCACCGCAAAGAACTGTGCGTTCTTCGAAATCCCAAATCCACAAGGAGAGTCCAATTGTGTCGGTTGCGATGCCTGACCTTCCCAACACTGGACGTGAAGAGCATGCGCCTTCCACCATTTGCACGCCCCCTGCAAGTGCTGGAAGGAGCACCCGCAGTCCAGTTCCTGATAGTCAGATTGAAGATGTCAGTGTTGAAGTACACCAGGATGAGGAGGATATGGGTGTTGCTGGCGCTGGGGAGGAAATTGACCAGGAGGATTCTGATGGTGAGGTGGTTTGTTTAAGTCAGGCACCCGGGGAGACACCTGTTGTCCGTGGGAGGAATATGGCCGTTGACATGCCTGGTGAAAATACCAAAAAAATCAGCTCTTCGGTGTGGAAGTATTTCACCAGAAATGCGGACAACATTTGTCAAGCCGTGTGTTGCCTTTGTCAAGCTGTAATAAGTAGGGGTAAGGATGTTAACCACCTCGGAACATCCTCCCTTATACGTCACCTGCAGCGCATTCATAATAAGTCAGTGACAAGTTCAAAAACTTTGGGCGACAGCGGAAGCAGTCCACTGACCAGTAAATCCCTTCCTCTTGTAACCAAGCTCACGCAAACCACCCCACCAACTCCCTCAGTGTCAATTTCCTCCTTCCCCAGGAATGCCAATAGTCCTGCAGGCCATGTCACTGGCAATTCTGACGAGTCCTCTCCTGCCTGGGATTCCTCCGATGCATCCTTGCGTGTAACGCCTACTGCTGCTGGCGCTGCTGTTGTTGCTGCTGGGAGTCGATGGTCATCCCAGAGGGGAAGTCGTAAGCCCACTTGTACTACTTCCAGTAAGCAATTGACTGTCCAACAGTCCTTTGCGAGGAAGATGAAATATCACAGCAGTCATCCTGCTGCAAAGCGGATAACTGAGGCCTTGACAACTATGTTGGTGTTAGACGTGCGTCCGGTATCCGCCGTTAGTTCACAGGGAACTAGACAATTTATTGAGGCAGTGTGCCCCAGTTACCAAATACCATCTAGGTTCCACTTCTGTAGGCAGGCGATACCGAGAATGTACACGGACGTCAGAAAAAGACTCACCAGTGTCCTAAAAAATGCAGTTGTACCCAATGTCCACTTAACCACGGACATGTGGACAAGTGGAGCAGGGCAGGGTCAGGACTATATGACTGTGACAGCCCACTGGGTAGATGTATGGACTCCCGCCGCAAGAACAGCAGCGGCGGCACCAGTAGCAGCATCTCGCAAACGCCAACTCTTTCCTAGGCAGGCTACGCTTTGTATCACCGCTTTCCAGAATACGCACACAGCTAAAAACCTCTTACGGCAACTGAGGAAGATCATCGCAGAATGGCTTACCCCAATTGGACTCTCCTGTGGATTTGTGGCATCGGACAACGCCAGCAATATTGTGTGTGCATTAAATATGGGCAAATTCCAGCACGTCCCATGTTTTGCACATACCTTGAATTTGGTGGTGCAGAATTTTTTTAAAAACGACAGGGGCGTGCAAGAGATGCTGTCGGTGGCCAGAAGAATTGCGGGACACTTTCGGCGTACAGGCACCACGTACAGAAGACTGGAGCACCACCAAAAACTACTGAACCTGCCCTGCCATCATCTGAAGCAAGAAGTGGTAACGAGGTGGAATTCAACCCTCTATATGCTTCAGAGGTTGGAGGAGCAGCAAAAGGCCATTCAAGCCTATACAATTGAGCACGATATAGGAGGTGGAATGCACCTGTCTCAAGTGCAGTGGAAAATGATTTCAACGTTGTGCAAGGTTCTGATGCCCTTTGAACTTGCCACACGTGAAGTCAGTTCAGACACTGCCAGCCTGAGTCAGGTCATTCCCCTCATCAGGCTTTTGCAGAAGAAGCTGGAGGCATTGAAGAAGGAGCTAAAAGGGAGCGATTCCGCTAGGCATGTGGGACTTGTGGATGCAGCCCTTAATTCGCTTAACAAGGATTCACGGGTGGTCAATCTGTTGAAATCAGAGCACTACATTTTGGCCACCGTGCTCGATCCTAGATTTAAAACCTACCTTGGATCTCTCTTTCCGGCAGACACAAGTCTGCTGGGGTGCAAAGACCTGCTGGTGACAAAATTGTCAAGTCAAGCGGAACGCGACCTGTCAACATCTCCTCCTTCACATTCTCCCGCAACTGGGGGTGCGAGGAAAAGGCTCAGAATTCCGAGCCCACCCGCTGGCGGTGATGCAGGGCAGTCTGGAGCGACTGCTGATGCTGACATCTGGTCCGGACTGAAGGACCTGACAACGATTACGGACATGTCGTCTACTGTCACTGCATATGATTCTCTCAACATTGAAAGAATGGTGGAGGATTATATGAGTGACCGCATCCAAGTAGGCACGTCACACAGTCCGTACTTATACTGGCAGGAAAAAGAGGCAATTTGGAGGCCCTTGCACAAACTGGCTTTATTCTACCTAAGTTGCCCTCCCACAAGTGTGTACTCCGAAAGAGTGTTTAGTGCCGCCGCTCACCTTGTCAGCAATCGGCGTACGAGGTTACATCCAGAAAATGTGGAGAAGATGATGTTCATTAAAATGAATTATAATCAATTCCTCCGCGGAGACATTGACCAGCAGCAATTGCCTCCACAAAGTACACAGGGAGCTGAGATGGTGGATTCCAGTGGGGACGAATTGATAATCTGTGAGGAGGGGGATGTACACGGTGATATATCGGAGGATGATGATGAGGTGGACATCTTGCCTCTGTAGAGCCAGTTTGTGCAAGGAGAGATTAATTGCTTCTTTTTTGGGGGGGGTCCAAACCAACCCGTCATATCAGTCACAGTCGTGTGGCAGACCCTGTCACTGAAATGATGGGTTGGTTAAAGTGTGCATGTCCTGTTTATACAACATAAGGGTGGGTGGGAGGGCCCAAGGACAATTCCATCTTGCACCTCTTTTTTCTTTTATTTTTCTTTGCGTCGTGTGCTGTTTGGGGAGGGTTTTTTGGAAGGGCCATCCTGCGTGACACTGCAGTGCCACTCCTAGATGGGCCTGGTGTTTGTGTCGGCCACTAGGGTCGCTTATCTTACTCACACAGTCAGCTACCTCATTGCGCCTCTTTTTTTCTTTGCGTCATGTGCTGTTTGGGGAGGGTTTTTTGGAAGGGCCATCCTGCGTGACACTGCAGTGCCACTCCTAGATGGGCCCGGTGTTTGTGTCGGCCACTAGGGTCGCTTATCTTACTCACACAGTCAGCTACCTCATTGCGCCTCTTTTTTTCTTTGCGTCATGTGCTGTTTGGGAAGGGTTTTTTGGAAGGGCCATCCTGCGTGACACTGCAGTGCCACTCCTAGATGGGCCCGGTGTTTGTGTCGGCCACTAGGGTCGCTTATCTTACTCACACAGTCAGCTACCTCATTGCGCCTCTTTTTTTCTTTGCGTCATGTGCTGTTTGGGGAGGGTTTTTTGGAAGGGACATCCTGCGTGACACTGCAGTGCCACTCCTAGATGGGCCCGGTGTTTGTGTCGGCCACTAGGGTCGCTTATCTTACTCACACAGCTACCTCATTGCGCCTCTTTTTTTCTTTGCGTCATGTGCTGTTTGGGGAGGGTTTTTTGGAAGGGACATCCTGCGTGACACTGCAGTGCCACTCCTAGATGGGCCCGGTGTTTGTGTCGGCCACTAGGGTCGCTTATCTTACTCACACAGCGACCTCGGTGCAAATTTTAGGACTAAAAATAATATTGTGAGGTGTGAGGTATTCAGAATAGACTGAAAATTAGTGGAAATTATGGTTTTTGAGGTTAATAATACTTTGGGATCAAAATGACCCCCAAATTCTATGATTTAAGCTGTTTTTTAGGGTTTTTTGAAAAAAACACCCGAATCCAAAACACACCCGAATCCGACAAAAAAATTCGGTGAGGTTTTGCCAAAACGCGGTCGAACCCAAAACACGGCCGCGGAACCGAACCCAAAACCAAAACACAAAACCCGAAAAATTTCCGGCGCTCATCTCTAGTTGTAACACTGTAAGGGTGCAAGGTGCCGTTTCCTGGGGTATATGGCAGCACGCAGCAGCTGAGGAACAACACAAGTCCAGTTTCTGGTACAACTGGCCCCAGACAGTTTTATTGTACAGAAAATAAAACAAACACCAAAAGAAAATACCTTGCCTGTCCGGCACTAACTAAACACAAGATGATCCTAACTATCACTAAACAAAAAACACAGAGTTCTCCAGCAAACACTGTATAGCTCACTTGTATCAGGAAGCGTGTTTCTCTCACAGAGATCCTGCAGTCTTCCCAGGCAGTCTGCCCACCCTAATCAGGCCAGCAGCTCTATAACACTCTTACACAGCTGAAAGCCTGATTAGCCTTCTGTGAGGCCAAAGACCCGAACTGGGCCCAATGTCTGGAACTGCCCCATCTCTCTTTCAGGGCCCTTACCCAGCTTTTCCAACAAACTGAAAAGGTTCTAACAAAACAAAACATATTCCTAGAAGTTTTCATTTTTCTAATACATGTAAGACAAGAACCTGGGACAAACATACCTGCCCTCAAACACTATCCTAGTTTTTTTGTCACAATATATATATATATATATATATATATATATGAGATGTATATATAGATAAATGTGTATATATGTGTATTTAAATGTGTACATTTATATTTCAATTTATTATGAATGCTGAAGTAAAGTTATTCCTTCTCATCTGCTGGTCGCTCTGTTGATGAAGCTCTAGGTCAGCCGTGACAAGATGGTCTCGAATCCTCACGAGGAGTCCGAGTGTTTATTCTTCTCCCACCGTGGATAGAATAAAGTGAATGTAAACCCCTGGTCTGCACGGGGCCCTGTCACAAAGAAAGCTAAGTGATATTTTAATTATATGCTTTGATGATATTTGAATTACATACGCATGGAGGAGTGCTTGTATTCAGAAATGGTCGGTTACCTTGTTATCCGATATAATTACCCGGGGGAGAAATGGGATATTCCTTGGGTCTTATCTAGAACATTGCAGCTTGCTGCCATGCGACTACAAGAGGTATGCACTAACTCCGAGAAATACTGGAGTATCTGCCCTATAAAGGGATAATCTGGTTTGGGGATGACTTGGTTAAGTTGATCTCAGCAGATACCACTGGTAAGTCTACCTTCTTGTGCTATGTTCTATTACAACGGTTGGTGACGCATTTTTTGTGGGATGCAGTCATTTTGACCGGTTGGATACCGTTTTTATTCCCCTTCTTTGTAGGTAGAGGAAGGTGATAAGGTAAGAGGTCTGCAGCCTTTTCAACTCGCAGAACCTGATATCGTCCTCTGTTTCTACCACATCCACCACAGGTCACTGGGTCTATCTTGCTGGAGGCCCACACTGGTGGGAACTTGTCTAATACTCTTCAGTCAGTCCTGGAATGGACTTGACACAGTGAGTTACGAATAGAGTCCAAAGTGGGTCATACTCACTGAGTTTTCAAATAGATCCTACCGATTCTCCTCTGGAGAGGTAGTATGCGACGCCATACAAGAGTTGGGTCAGGATCAGGACATTGTCCTGCTGTCCCTGTCACAAAAAAAAAAAAAAAGCTCTTTCGTGCTTCTGAGCTCGGTCAGAACAATCCCAAAAAAGATTTCTTCTCAAGAAATTGAACTACAAGATGGAATCTCTCAGGGCAGGGATCTCCAACCTGTAAAAGAAGAAAGAGGGTTTAAATGCGGTGTCATCCGCATTAAGCTTACCTGGTTTTGCTATTCAGGATTGTCATTGCCATTTCACCAGAGTGATGGCAGTATGATGGTTTTCCTTCTATAGTAAGAGCCATTATTATTCGGTACTGGGACGCTCTCCTGCCTACGGCAAGGTCAAGAAACAAGTGGTACAATTCGTTGTTTCTCTCTGACAGTTCTTCAACACAAAGAATCGCTGTTGATCCCAACGACGCATAGGTCGGAGTTGGGAATAAGAGTAGATACTGATCTGTTGAGAGTTTGTTTTTTCCTGTGGAAAGAGATCTGATGATCCAGAGTCAGATCAGATTTGCAACAGTGTAAACCCGTTGATACGTTCCGTTGATGCAGAAGATGGTTGCGGCCTACAAGGACATTCGGTGAGCAGGTCAAATGCCAGAGTTGTTTTTGAGGGACCAGTTGGAGATGTGGTCCGGGTCTTACCTGCACATGCACCGGAAAATAATCCTATTTTCCAGGACCAGGATATATCTCATGTGGTGGCTTCACAGTTCTCACCTCCTAGAGGGACGAAGGTTCGGGATCCAGGGTTAGATCCTGGTGTCCATGGATACAAGTATCCGAGGCTGGGAAGCAGTCTTTCCAGGGGGAAAGGTCAAGCCGGGAAGCTTGACTGCAATAAGCTTTCTTGAATTAAGAGCTATTTACAACGGAACATCTTCCTTGTGTTCTGCCCGTCTTAATTCTGTCGGACGACTAAACAGCAGTGGCGTAAGTAAGCCGCTAGGGCAGAACGAGGAGCAAAGCCGAAAAAGTTTCTGATGAGCGGAAAGGCATGTAAATGCTCTATTAGAGGTCGTCGTTCCAGGTGAAGACAACGGAGAAGTAGACTTCCTCAGTAGACACGATCTCCATCCAGGAGAGTGGTGTCTTCATCAAAAAGTTTTCACAGAAGTGAGAAGTCTTTGGGGAATTCCTTGATTAGACAGGATGGCGTCTCACCTCAACTAGAAACTTCAGGGATATTGTTCCAGGTCAAGGGACACTCAAGCTATAGCAGTGGACGCCCTCGTGACACCTTGGGGGTTTTCAGTCAGTCTATGTGTTCACTCCACTTTCACTCTTTCCGAAGGTGATAAGCGTGAGAAAAACAAAGGTTCTGGCAATCCTCATTATTCCGGTCTAGCCAAGGGGGGCTTGGTATCCAGATCTTCAAGACTTACTTATAGAAGATCCCTGGCCTCTTCCTCTACGAGAGGACCTGTTACAGCAAGGACCGGGTGTGTATCAAGACTTACCAGGGCTGCGTTTGACGGCTTGGCGGTTGAACGCCATATCCTAGCCCGAAAGGGTATTGCCGGTGAAGTCATTCCCACATTGCTTCAGGCTAGGTAAGAAGTAACGGCGAAGCTTTACCACCGTATTTGGAGGAAGTATGTGTTTTGGTGTGAATCCAAGAAGGCTCCTGCGATGGAATTTCAGCTGGGTCGTTTTCTCCATTTTTTGCAAGCTGGTGTGGATGCGGGCCTACAGTTAGGCTCCATTAAAGAATTGGCCACCTTTCCAGAAGTTCAGACTTTCGTGAAAGGAGTGCTGCACATCCACCCTCCATTTGTGCCCCCAGTGGCACCATGGGACCTTAACGTGGTGTTGCTGTTTCTTATGTCACACTGGTTGGAACCTTTACGAAAAGTTGGGTAAAAATTTCTCACTTGGAAAGTGGTCATGCTATTGGCCTTGGCGTCCGCAAGGCGGATGTCAGAATTGGCGGCTTTGTCTCGCAAGAGCCCCTATTTGATCTTCCATGTGGATAGAGCGGAATTGAGAACTCGGCAACAATTTCTGACAAAAGTGGTTTCTGCGTTTCACAGGAACCAGCCTATTGTGGCGCCTGGGGCTACTTAAGCCTTGGCTGATTCTAAGTCTCTCGATGTAATCAGAGCTTTGATTATTTATGTCGCCAGAACGGCTCAGATTGGGGAAACAGACACTCTGTTTATCCTGTATGCTACCAACAATAGTGGGGCCCCTGCTTCTAAGCCGACTGTACACGCTGGATCTGTGATACGATTCGGCATGCTCATTCTACAACTGGATTGCCGGTACCGAAGTCAGTGAAGGCCCATTCTACCAGGAAGGTGGGCTCTTCTTGGGGCAGATGCCCGAGGAGTCTCGGCGGTTCAACTTAGCCGAGCAGCTACTTGGTCGGGTTCAAACACTTTTGCTAAGTTCTACGAGTTTGATACCCTGGCTGATGGGGACCTCATGTTTGCTCAATTGGTGCTGCAGAGTCGTCCGCACTCTCCCGCCCGGTCTGGAGCTTTGGTATAAACCCCATGGTCCTTTTGGAGTCCCCAGCATCCTCTAGGACGTATGAGAAAATAGGATTTTAATACCTACCGGTAAATCCTTTTCTCTTAGTCTGTAGAGGATGCTGTGCGCCCGTCCCAGTGCGTACTGTATCTGCAGCTCTTGGTTGTCGTTACACTCATGTGGTGTTTCTTTTCAGTCAAGTCTGTTGCTGCTGTTATTCATGCCATGGCATGCGGTATGTGATTATTGGTCGTGTTGACACACAGGTTGTGTTACATTTTCGGTCAGCATATTGCTGTATGTTTTTTTCATGCCGTCAGCTGGTGTTCTATTGAATGCCACGTTCTGCGGCATGTTTGAGGTGTGAGCTGGTATGACACTCACCGTGTTTAAACAATAAATTCTTTCCTCGAAATGTCCGTCTCCCTGGGTACAGTTTTCTAACTGAAGTCTGGAGGAGGGGCATAGAGGGAGGAGCCAGTTCACACCCATTCAAAGTCTTATAGTGTGCCCATGTCTCCTGCGGATCCCGGCTATACCCCATGGTCCTTTTGGAGTCCCCAGCATCCTCTACGGACTAAGAGAAAAGGATTTACCGGTAGGTATTAAAATCCTCTTTTTTTTTTCCTGCCAAGCTCACCACCCTCTCTTCACCATGTCCAGGGGTAAGAAGTTGCATTCCAAAGGTCTTCCTAAATATTTCCCTTAAAAGACAAGTCTTGAAGCCGTGTCAGATAAAATTAACTCTCTGGAATCTTCTACTGACTCAGGGCCTAATTCAGCATGGGTTGTAGATGTGCGAAAAAACGCTCACCTACAACCCTTTACCTTGATATGCCATGTCCTGCCTCCCCCCCACTGCAAACATGCGAGCGCATCGCAAGACAGCTATGCTCTCGCATATTTAGGGTTACCCCCGCCTACGCATTCTAGCTGCGAAGGTAGACGGCTACCCACCATGTCTAAGCTCACAGCGGCTGCGTATGATGTCACGCAGCCACCGCAGCCCACTCCACAAGTGGTCCGGACAAGCCTGCATTGTCCAGACTGTGCCCACAAAACGGTGCGTCGATGCCCCGTTCATGCCCCCCACCAGGACTTATCTCGTGATTGCGTGTGATCTTAAGCAGATTCCTCTAGCGTGCGCGCAGCAGCCCGCGCGCATGCGCAGAAGTGTGGTATTCATCAAACAGCAATTTTCTCACTTCACCAATCAGTTTTTAATCAGGCCCTCAGACTCCTATAATGGCAAAGAAACTTGAGTGTCCCAAAAACAGGTGTCTTTTCTCTATCTCCTAAAAGAAATGAAGGAGCTAAAATAATCAATCATGAAGATGTCCAAACTGGTCTTCACTCACTGCATATGGAGGTTACCATCAGATGGAACGGTGACTCGTGGAGGTAGTGATGTTCCAGACCATTACTGAGGATCTCCCAATTTAAACATGAGCTCATTTCCATTGAAGATCATCAAGAACACATGGATAACCGAGCTAGATAAAATAATTTGAGGATCAAGGTCATACCTGAGTCTGGAACAACCACATCTGGATCAATATCTAAAAAAGACTCTTTTCACAACTAGCCCTGCAGATGCCAGAAGATCATTTTTTTTGGACTGGGCCCATAGAGCCCTCAAGCTCAGATCAAAGGATAAGAGTCAATCAAGGAACGTGAAACTTCGCTTTGATTACTACACAGCTAAGGAAACAGTTCTAAAATATGAAGATAACAGTTTGCTAATTTTTCAGGGCTTTCTCTGACGTCCTAGTGGATGCTGGGAACTCCGAAAGGACCATGGGGAATAGCGGCTCCGCAGGAGACTGGGCACAAAAGTAAAAGCTTTAGGACTACCTAGTGTGCACTGGCTCCTCCCCCTATGACCCTCCTCCAAGCCTCAGTTAGATTTTTGTGCCCGAACGAGAAGGGTGCACACTAGGGGCTCTCCTGAGCTGCTTAGTGAAAAAGTTTAAGTATAGGTTTTTTATTTTCAGTGAATCCTGCTGGCAACAGGTTCACTGCACCGAGGGACTAAGGGGAGAAGAAGCGAACTCACCTGCGTGCAGAGTGGATTGGGCTTCTTAGGCTACTGGACATTAGCTCCAGAGGGACGATCACAGGCCCAGCCATGGATGGGTCCCAGAGCCGCGCCGCCGGCCCCCTTACAGAGCCAGAAGACAGAAGGGGTCCGGGAAATCGGCGGCAGAAGACGTCCTGTCTTCAATAAGGTAGCGCACAGCACCGCAGCTGTGCGCCATTGCTCTCAGCACACTTCACACTCCGGTCACTGAGGGTGCAGGGCGCTGGGGGGGGGCGCCCTGAGACGCAATAAAAACACCTTAGATGGCAAAAAATACATCACATATAGCTCCTGGGCTATATGGATGCATTTAACCCCTGCCAGTTTTTCCTTAAAAAAGCGGGAGAAAGGCCGCCGAGAAGGGGGCGGAGCCTATCTCCTCAGCACACAAGCGCCATTTTCCCTCACAGCTCCGCTGGAAGGACGTCTCCCTGACTCTCCCCTGCAGTCCTGCACTACAGAAACAGGGTAAAACAAGAGAGGGGGGCACTAATTTGGCAGATAAATCAATACAGCAGCTATAGATGGGAAAAACACTTATATAAGGTTATCCCTGTATATATATAGCGCTCTGGTGTGTGCTGGCAAACTCTCCCTCTGTCTCCCCAAAGGGCTAGTGGGGTCCTGTCCTCTATCAGAGCATTCCCTGTGTGTGTGCTGTGTGTCGGTACGTTGTGTCGACATGTATGAGGAGGAAAATGGTATGGAGGTGGAGCAATTGCCTGTAATAGTGATGTCACCCCCTAGGGAGTCGACACCTGACTGGATGGTCTTATGGAAGGAATTACGTGATAGCGTCAGCACTTTACAAAAGACTGTTGACGACATGAGACAGCCGGCAAATCAGTTATTACCTGTACAGGCGTCTCAAACACCGTCAGGGGCTCTAAAGCGCCCGTTACCTCAGATGGTCGACACAGACCCAGACACGGACACTGACTCCAGTGTCGACGGTGAGGAAACAAACGTATTTTCCAGTAGGGCCACACGTTACATGATCACGGCAATGAAGGAGGTTTTGAACATTTCTGATACTACAAGTACCACAAAAAAGGGTATTATGTGGGGTGTGAAAAAACTACCCGTAGTTTTTCCTGAATCAGATGAATTAAATGAGGTGTGTGATGAAGCGTGGGTTTCCCCCGATAAAAAACTGCTAATTTCTAAAAAATTATTGGCATTATACCCTTTCCCGCCAGAGGTTAGGGCGCGTTGGGAAACACCCCCTAGGGTAGATAAGGCGCTCACACGCTTATCAAAACAAGTGGCGTTACCGTCTCCTGATACGGCCGCCCTCAAGGAACCAGCTGATAGGAAGCTGGAAAATATCCTAAAAAGTATATACACACATACTGGTATTATACTGCGACCAGCAATCGCCTCAGCCTGAATGTGCAGTGCTGGGGTGGCTTGGTCGGATTCCCTGACTGAAAATATTGATACCCTGGGACAGGGACAGTATATTATTGACTATAGAGCATTTAAAGGATGCATTTCTATATATGCGAGATGCACAGAGGGATATTTGCACTCTGGCATCAAGAGTAAGTGCGCTGTCCATTTCTGCCAGAAGAGGGTTATGGACGCGACAGTGGTCAGGTGATGCGGATTCCAAACGGCATATGGAAGTATTGCCGTATAAAGGGGAGGAGTTATTTGGGGTCGGTCTATCGGACCTGGTGGCCACGGCAACGGCTGGGAAATCCACCTTTTTACCCCAGGTCACCTCTCAGCAGAAAAAGACACCGTCTTTTCAGGCTCAGTCCTTTCGTCCCCATAAGGGCAAGCGGGCAAAAGGCCACTCATATCTGCCCCGGGGCAGAGGAAGGGGAAAAAGACTGCAGCAGGCAGCCTCTTCCCAGGAACAGAAGCCTTCCCCCGCTTCTGCCAAGTCCTCAGCATGACGCTGGGGCCTTACAAGCGGACTCAGGCACGGTGGGGGCCCGTCTCAAGAACTTCAGCGCGCAGTGGGCTCACTCGCAAGTGGACCCCTGGATCCTGCAGGTAGTATCTCAGGGGTACAAATTGGAATTCGAGACGTCTCCCCCTCGCCGGTTCCTGAAGTCTGCTTTACCAACGTCTCCCTCCGACAGGGAGGCGGTATTGGAAGCCATTCACAAGCTGTATTCCCAGCAGGTGATAATCAAGGTACCCCTCCTACAACAGGGAAAGGGGTATTATTCCACGCTGTTTGTAGTACCGAAGCCGGACGGCTCG
This sequence comes from Pseudophryne corroboree, assembly GCF_028390025.1. NCBI lineage: Eukaryota > Metazoa > Chordata > Amphibia > Anura > Myobatrachidae > Pseudophryne > Pseudophryne corroboree. The sequence continues at coordinate 142,680,233 of NC_086454.1, forward strand.
GTGAGACCTATTTTAAATCTGAAATCCTTGAACACTTACATACAAAGGTTCAAATTCAAGATGGAGTCACTCAGAGCAGTGATAGCGAACCTGGAAGAAGGGGACTATATGGTGTCTCTGGACATCAAGGATGCTTACCTCCATGTCCCAATTTGCCCTTCTCACCAAGGGTACCTCAGGTTTGTGGTACAGAACTGTCACTATCAGTTTCAGACGCTGCCGTTTGGATTGTCCACGGCACCCCGGGTCTTTACCAAGGTAATGGCCGAAATGATGATTCTTCTTCGAAGAAAAGGCGTCTTAATTATCCCTTACTTGGACGATCTCCTGATAAGGGCAAGGTCCAGGGAACAGTTAGAGGTCGGAGTAGCACTATCTCAAGTATTACTACGACAGCACGGGTGGATTCTAAATATTCCAAAATCGCAGCTGATTCCGACGACACGTCTGCTGTTCCTAATGATGATTCTGGACACAGTCCAGAAAAAGGTGTTTCTCCCGGAGGAGAAAGCCAGGGAGTTATCCGAGCTAGTCAGGAACCTCCTAAAACCAGGCCAAGTGTCAGTGCATCAATGCACAAGGGTCCTGGGAAAAATGGTGGCTTCTTACGAAGCGATTCCATTCGGCAGATTCCACGCAAGAACTTTTCAGTGGGATCTGCTGGACAAATGGTCCGGATCGCATCTTCAGATGCATCAGCGGATAACCCTGTCTCCAAGGACAAGGGTGTCTCTCCTGTGGTGGTTGCAGAGTGCTTATCTTCTAGAGGGCCACAGATTCGGCATTCAGGACTGGGTCCTGGTGACCACGGATGCCAGCCTGAGAGGCTGGGGAGCAGTCACACAGGGAAGAAATTTCCAGGGCTTGTGGTCAAGCATGGAAACGTCATTTCACATAAATATCCTGGAACTAAGGGCCATTTACAATGCCCTAAGTCAAGCAAGGCCTCTGCTTCAGGGTCAGCCGGTGTTGATCCAGTCGGACAACATCACGGCAGTCGCCCACGTAAACAGACAGGGCGGCACAAGAAGCAGGAGGGCAATGACGGAAGTTGCAAGGATTCTTCACTGGGCGGAAAATCATGTGATAGCACTGTCAGCAGTGTTCATTCCGGGAGTGGACAACTGGGAAGCAGACTTCCTCAGCAGACACGACCTCCACCCGGGGGAGTGGGGACTTCACCCAGAAGTCTTCCACATGATTGTGAACCGTTGGGAAAAACCAAAGGTGGACATGATGGCGTCCCGCCTCAACAAAAAACTGGACAGATATTGCGCCAGGTCAAGGGACCCTCAGGCAATAGCTGTGGACGCTCTGGTAACACCGTGGGTGTACCAGTCAGTGTATGTGTTCCCTCCTCTGCCTCTCATACCCAAGGTACTGAGAATCATAAGAAGGAGAGGAGTAAGGACTATACTCGTGGCTCCGGATTGGCCAAGAAGGACTTGGTACCCGGAACTTCAAGAGATGCTCACGGAGGACCCGTGGCCTCTACCTCTAAGAAAGGACCAGCTCCAGCAGGGACCCTGTCTGTTCCAAGACTTACCGCGGCTGCGTTTGACGGCATGGCGGTTGAACGCCGGATCCTGAAGGAAAAAGGCATTCCGGATGAAGTCATCCCTACCCTGATCAAAGCCAGGAAGGATGTAACTGTGCAACATTATCACCGTATTTGGCGTAAATATGTTGCGTGGTGTGAGGCCAGGAAGGCCCCTACAGAGGAATTTCAACTGGGTCGTTTCCTGCATTTCCTGCAAACAGGACTGTCTATGGGCCTAAAATTAGGGTCCATTAAGGTTCAAATTTCGGCCCTGTCGATTTTCTTCCAGAAAGAACTAGCTTCAGTTCCTGAAGTTCAGACGTTTGTCAAGGGGGTACTGCATATACAGCCTCCTTTTGTGCCTCCAGTGGCACCTTGGGATCTCAATGTAGTTTTGGGGTTCCTAAAATCACATTGGTTTGAACCACTCACCACTGTGGACTTAAAATATCTCACATGGAAAGTGGTAATGCTGTTAGCCCTGGCTTCAGCCAGGCGTGTCTCAGAATTGGCGGCTTTATCCTATAAAAGCCCTTACCTAATTTTTCATACGGACAGGGCAGAATTGAGGACTTGTCCTCAATTTCTCCCTAAGGTGGTTTCAGCGTTTCACTTAAACCAGCCTATTGTGGTACCTGCGGCTACTAGGGACTTGGAGGACTCCAAGTTGCTGGACGTAGTCAGGGCCCTGAAAATATATGTTTCCAGGACGGCTGGAGTCAGAAAATCTGACTCGCTGTTTATCCTGTATGCACCCAACAAGCTGGGTGCTCCTGCTTCTAAGCAGACTGTTGCTCGTTGGATTTGTAGTACAATTCAGCTTGCACATTCTGTGGCAGGCCTGCCACAGCCAAAATCTGTAAAAGCCCATTCCACAAGGAAAGTGGGCTCATCTTGGGCGGCTGCCCGAGGGGTCTCGGCTTTACAACTTTGCCGAGCAGCTACTTGGTCAGGGGCAAACACGTTTGCTAAATTCTACAAATTTGATACCCTGGCTGAGGAGGACCTGGAGTTCTCTCATTCGGTGCTGCAGAGTCATCCGCACTCTCCCGCCCGTTTGGGAGCTTTGGTATAATCCCCATGGTCCTTTCGGAGTTCCCAGCATCCACTAGGACGTCAGAGAAAATAAGAATTTACTTACCGATAATTCTATTTCTCATAGTCCGTAGTGGATGCTGGGCGCCCATCCCAAGTGCGGATTGTCTGCAATACTTGTACATAGTTATTGTTACAAAAATCGGGTTATTATTGTTGTGAGCCATCTTTTCAGAGGCTCCTCTGTTATCATGCTGTTAACTGGGTTCAGATCACAAGTTGTATGGTGTGATTGGTGTGGCTGGTATGAGTCTTACCCGGGATTCAAAATCCTTCCTTATTGTGTACGCTCGTCCGGGCACAGTATCCTAACTGAGGCTTGGAGGAGGGTCATAGGGGGAGGAGCCAGTGCACACCAGGTAGTCCTAAAGCTTTTACTTTTGTGCCCAGTCTCCTGCGGAGCCGCTATTCCCCATGGTCCTTTCGGAGTTCCCAGCATCCACTACGGACTATGAGAAATAGAATTATCGGTAAGTAAATTCTTATTTTTTCCCAGCTACTCTCACCAGATGCTGAGAGCATAAGCCTTTGAATCTAATCCTTTGAGTTCATAACATTCGTTACCATTGGGGTTTCCCCGTTTATGGCCCTCATTCCGAGTTGATCGGTCGCAAGGCGAATTTAGCAGAGTTACACACGCTAAGCCGCCGCCTACAGGGAGTGTATCTTAGCATCTTAAAATTGCGACCGATGTATTCGCAATATTGCGCTCACAAACTACTTAGCAGTTTTAGAGTAGCTCCAGACTTACTCTGCCTGTGCGATCAGTTCAGTGCTTGTCGTTCCTGGTTTGACGTCACAAACACACCCAGCGTTCGCCCAACCACTCCCCCGTTTCTCCGGCCACTCCTGCGTTTTTTCCGGAAACGGTAGCGTTTTCAGCCACACGCCCATAAAACGGCCTGTTTCCGCCCAGTAACACCCATTTCCTGTCAATCACATTACGATCGCCGGAGCGATGAAAAAGCCGTGAGTAAAAATACTGTCTTCATAGCAAAGATACTTGGCGCAGTCGCAGTGCGAATATTGCGCATGCGCACTAAGCGGAATTTCACTGCGATGCGATGAAAAATACCGAGCGAACGACTCGGAATGAGGGCCTATATCTATAGCATCAAGACCGACAACTTTCAGTACAAACTTTGCCTGAAACTCAAAACCTTCTTTACAAGATTGGCCTGACTTCCGATGACTCACAGAACTCCTCACAATCTTCCATTACTGCACTACCTTCAAGACCTCCAAGAGCCCCTAGGAGAGAATGGTCAACAGTCCCTGGTCTGACTGCTCCTCAACAACCTCCTATCTGAAAAGTTTCAGCTTACTTTATTTTTTCCCTTCACAAACCATGAAGGAGACACCCTTAGCTCCAGTTTGGAGTTGTACCTCTATGTAAAAGGTCTGCCACTTTGACTTTGCAAAGCATTGCCTTGACCCATAAGGTTTAGCTTACCTACCTATTATTTTTATTTTTTTATTTTATTTTTTTCTGCTGTAGACTCTACGGTTCTTGTTTGTAGTTGCATCCCCTCATGAAACACTACTGACCCATGACGTGATCTCTCCTCACTGATATTATTTACTGTTATAGTGTATACTGTTTGCCCTATTATCTGCCATATAGGCAGAGCTTTGATTCAGAAACCAAATTTTCTTTTTTAGACTAAGATGTCACACTCACTCCTACTAACTCATTTGACTATTGTTCTGCAGTGGTCGTCTCCTTTTCTATGTCTTCTTTTTCCTTTAGGTATATACCAGTCAATCTTTCCTATTCAAGATTTTTGTATGTTTTTTCTTAGTTGTGGTTGTTTTGGAATGTTCTATTGCACTGTTTAATGCATTCTACCATGTATTTACTATTGCCTTGTGAGGTTTCTTGCTGTCTACCTCCTCCACCATGTGTTTATAACTTGTAACATCTGACCACCTAGATCAGTGATCTCCAACCTTAATTGGGGTGTGAGCTACTTTTGGAAAATAAAACCTCTGAAAGAACTACCCCCAATGCGAGCGCGTTCCTGTGAAAGTGGGTGTGGCCTCACAAAAGTGGGTGTGGCCTCACAACTACAAATCTTGCCCCCCACGTAGTGCCAGATACACAAATAATGCCCCTCAGCAGTGCCAGAAAACAAATAATGCCCCCCAGCAATGCCAGATACAGTGCCCTACCAGTGCCAGATACAGTGCCCTACCAGTGCTAGATACAATGCCCACCACAGTGCCAGATACAATGCCCCTACCAGTGCCAGATACAATGCCCCCCACAGTGCCAGATACAATACCCACAACAGTGCCAGATACAATGCCCCCCACAATGCCAGACACAGTGCCCCTACCAGTGCAAGATACAGTGCCCCTACCAGTTCCAGATACAGTGCCCCCCACAGTGCCAGATACAATGCCACCCTCAGTGCCAGATACAATGCCCCCCGCAATGCCAGATACAATGCCCCACACAGTGCCAGATACAGTTCCCCAACAGTGCCAGATACAATGCCCCCCACAGTGCCAGATACAATTCCCCTACAGTGCCAGATACAGTGCCCCCCACAGTGCCAGATACAATGACCCCACAGTGCCAGATACTATGCCCCCACAGTGCCCCTACCAGGGCCAGATACAATGCCCCACAGTGCCAGATAAAGTGCCCCCCACAGTGCCATATACAGTGCCCCCCACAGTGCCAGATACAATGCCCCCACAGTGCCAGATACAATGCTCCCCACAGTGCCAGATACAATACCCCCACAGTGCCAGATACAATGCCCCCCACAGTACCAGATACAATGCCCCTCACAGTGCCAGATACAGAGACCCCCCGCAGTGCTCACCGCTGTTGGATTCTTATACTGCTGCAGTGCACTGGAGGTGCTCATGTATGACGGATGTAAGGGGAGGAGAGCGCAGCGTGCGCCTCTCCTCTGAAGTCCGGACTCTGAAAGCAGCGCCACTGCGGTGAGGGATGGGTGACAGGCATTTGAAATATGGCGCCGGTAAGTGAGCGAATCAAAGCTCGCGGTCCGGCAGCCAATCAGGTGCCGTCGCTGCCGGTCCGCGAGCTCTGATTGGCTGACGGTCGGAGCAATAGTAAAAATGAAGGGAGGAGAAGTGCCAGTGACTTGCTAAGCCTGTCCACTCTGCGAGCTACCGAAAATACTACGGTGAGCTACCGGTAGCTTGCGAGCTCCTAGCTGGCCTCAGAATGCTTTTGGAATTAATCCCTGCCCACCAGCTACTGAGGCACGTCATGTACTTCACCTGGCTATCCTGCCCACCCACTGTTTGTATTTACTACCCTTTGTGGACCTCTGCCTCCCTCTGGGTAACCTCTAATACTTTCCTTTCCTGGACCCTTGCCCGATTCATACTCCTACTTAACAAAATAGCCTTGGTCAATCTCTTTCAATCTCTCTATCATTTCTGTTTTTCCACAAATAGTTTCCAATCTTTTTCCACCGTGGCACTCTGCATCTTCTCCCATAATGTTGAGGTGTGAAACGCCCCACAAAAACAAACAAATATTTGTTCAACACTCCAGTTATTAAAAGGGCATCTTATCTTCTTTCAGGAAATTCACTTTTGCAAGCACCTCCATCCTGCACTATGTTGAAACAACTTCCAGTTACTTTCTATGCACATGATGCCAAACACAAGAATGAGGTGACTATCCTGTTTGCCTTTCACCTCAAGATTCATGACGATGGAGAGGGTACATATATTATCCTGGTCAGAAAATTAAATAAATTACAGTGCACACTTGCTAATATTTATGCCCCAGACACTGGCTGGCCCTCCTTTTTCTCTAGCATCCATAAGGGATATTGGAGACACATTAGTAAGATGGGTATAGACGGTGTCCAAAGGAGCCAGTGCACTTTAAATTTCTTCCACTGGGTGTGCTGGCTCCTCCCCTCTATGCCCCTCCCACAAGCAGTTTAGAAAAAAATGCCCTCAAGAGAGAATGCACACTCTATTCACTGGAGACAGAGGGAGAGGGGGCATGCCAGCAGCTCACAGAGCGCTGGGCATGCCCCCTCAGTGACGGATTCGGGGAGCGTGGCTCGCGATCGCGGCTCTCCCGCGAAGCCACACCCCCTTTTGCAGGCCACGCCCCGTTTTCAAAGATGTCCCTCTACCTCTAATGTTGGGAGGTATGTGTATATTGTGTTTCATTATGGTAAAGCAAAAGCTATGCAGTGTATGTAATACCAGATCTCCCCCTAGCTCATCTGGGTCAATATCATGTGAGCTTTGTAGTTGGTCCTCACAAACTGCTGAGGACCATGCGGGGGGGGGGGGGGGGGTAATCATGAGCCCACCTGGCTGGGGGCTATCAAATCTGTGATGTCTGATATGTCATCTCATTCTCAGCTCACTGCAAATGCCACCAAAACACAAGAACTGCAAAAAGCAGTAGCAGATCTAGCTGCTAAAGCTGAAGTTCCCCATCCCCCCTTGTCTCATACAAGTGTACACAAATGTGCTTTGCCAGCCATTCTGTCGGATTCTGATGATGATATACAGGATGATGGGGATGGTGTGGATCGATTGAGTGGGGATTCCACTCCTACTCAGGGTACTGAACCCCTGATTTTAGCTATTAGGGATGTGCTAAAGTTCCTCCTAGAGGACGCTGCAAATAAGCAAGCATTTTTTTCTCCCTCAAGACAAACTGACTGTCACAATTCCTGATTCAAAAGAATTGGATGATTTATTTAAGCTAGCCTGGAAGAATCCAGATAAGAAAGATCCCGGGATTGGCCACCATACTCCTGAGGGTAGAAAATCCTGGGAAGAATCTCCGGCTGTAGACGTTTCAGTCTATCGTCTGTCTAAGAAGGCGTACTCCCAGCTCCGGTTTCCTTTACAGTTAAGGACCCGGGGGATAGCCCACCAGGTTTCGATCTAGGGCCAGAGGTGCATCGAATGCAACTAGAGGAACCCGGGGAAAACCTAAGAAACCTGCCATTGTCGGCTCTCAGGTACAGAGCACCAGTTCAGCTTCCACAAAGCCCTCATCATGACGGTGCCCGCCCACCCCAGGTGGATCTCGTGGTGGGAGCCTGGTTATGTCACTTCAGCCACATCTGGTAAAAATCCTGCCAGGATGCCTGGGTAAGGGACCTTATTTCTCAGGGTTACAAGCTGGAGTTCGACGGTGCTCCCCACCCCCCAACGATTTTTCAAATCAAGCTTACCAGCTTCGGAAAATAAGCATGTTCCGCTACTACAGGCAATCACACAGTTGGTCCAGTCTGAAGTCATTGTTCCAGTTTCCCTGTAACAGCAAGGACAAGGTTATTACTCCAGTCTATTCGTTGTGCCAAAACCAGACGGGTCTGTGAGACCAATTTTGAATCTGAAGTCCTTGAACCCTTACCTGAAGGTTTTAAAATTCAAGATGGAATCTTTGAGAGCAGTGATTGTGGGCCTGGAATGTCAGGAATTCCTAGTGTCTCTGGATATCAAGGACGCCTACCTCCATATCCCAATCTGGCCTCCTCATCAGGCCTATCTGAGGATTGCCCTGCTGGACGATCACTACCAGTTCCAGGCGTTACCCTTTGGCCTGTCTACAGCTCCGAGGGTGTTCACGAAGGTGATGGCGGAAATGATGTTCCAGCTCAGGGTCCAGGGGGTCAACATGGTTCCTTATCTGGACAATCTGCTGATAAAAGCGAATTCCAGGGAGCTCCTACTGCTCCATATAGATCGCACTATACACCTTCTGTCAAACTACGGATGGATCCTCAATCTTCAGAAGTCCCACCTGGAACCGTCTCAGCGGCTCCTTTTTCTGGGAATGATACTGGATACTGTTGCACAGAAAGTATTCCTTCGAGAGGACAAAGTGAGAACCCTTCAGGAGATGATTTGCATGGTTCTCCAACCGACTTGGGTTTCCATTCATCTTTGAATAAGATTGTTGGGAAAGATGGTAGCCTCGTACGAGGTGATTCAGTATGGCCGGCTCCATGCCAGACCCTTTCAGCTGGACATCCTGAACAAGTGGTCCAGTTCCCATCTTCAGATGCACCGGATGATTCAACTATCACCTCGTGCAAGGATTTCACTCCTGTGGTGGCTACAGTCTTCCAATCTCCAGGAAGGTCGACGCTTCGGGATTCAGGATTGGGTCCTCCTCACGACGGATGCGAGTCTGAGGGGCTGGGGGGCTGTCACCCAAGGGGTGCAGTTCCAAGGCAGGTGGTCTGCCCAAGAGGCCTTACTTCCGATCAACATCTTGGAACTTCGGCCTATGGGGGTCATTCCGAGTTGATCGTAGCTGTGCTAAATTTAGCACAGCTACGATCATCTTCCCTGACATGCGGGGGGACACCGAGCACAGGGCTAGTCCGCCCCACCTGTCAGTGCCACCCCCCCCCACACACAAATACAAAAGCATCGCACAGCGGCGATGCCTTTGTATTTGAGGAGTAACTCTCGGCCAGCGCAGCTCCTGCGGCTGGCCGGGAGTGAATTGTTGCTGCCGCGACCCGCCCCTCCAATGGTCACACAGCTGCCGCGACCCGCCCCTCCAATGGTCCGGCCACGCCGCCGTTCAGCCCCCTCCCGCCCAGTGACCGCCTCTGTCTCCGAGGCGATCGGTAGGCAACTAAAGCTGCCATGAACCAGCGCACTGTGGTGCTGGCGCATGCGCAGTTCCGACCCGAACGCTACGCTGCGACAAACTGCAGCGAGCGATCGGGTCGGAATGACCCCCTATATACAGTGCTCTGCTTCAGGCCTCCCTTCTGCTCCGGGATCAGGCAATCCAGGTCCAGTCGGACAACGCCACGGATGTGGCATACATCAATCGACAAGGGGGGACAAAAAGCAGATCCTGCATGCGAGAAGTATCAAGAATACTTCTCTGGGCGGAAAGAAATGCAAGAGCACTGTCCGCAATCTTCACTCCAGGAGTGGACAACTGCGAAGCGGACTTCCTGAGTCACCAAGATCCTCCACCCAGGAGAGTGGGGCCTACATCCTCAGGTGTTTCAACAGATCATCGACTGGTGGAGTTGCCCCAGGTCGACATGATGGCGTCTTGCCCCAACAAGAAACTTCGCTGCTATTGCTCGTGAACCAGAGACCCTCAGGCGTGCGCAGTGGATGCACTAACATCACCTTGGCCTTACAGGTTAGTCTACGTGTTCCCTTCGATTCCGTTGATCCCAAAGGTGCTCAAGAGGATTCGGCATCAAGGAGTTCAAGTGATTCTGCTTGCCCCGGATTGGCCCCAGAGAGCGTGGTATGCGAGTCTTCTGGTCATGTCCGTCGATGACCCTTGGCCTCTACCACTCAGAAGAGATCTCCTTCAACAAGGACTGTTCATCTACCCGGACTTACGGCGGCTTTGTTTGACGGCATGGAGGTTGAGCGGAACATCCTAGCTCACAAGGGCCTGTCCAAAAAGGTTATTGCTACCATGGTTCAGGCCAGAAAACCTGTGTCATCAAAACACTATCATCATATCTGGAGGAGATATGTCTCTTGGTGCGAGGAACGCAAGTATTCACCTACAGAGTTTCACTTGGGACGTTTCCTACATTTCCTGCAGGCTGGTGTGGACAATTACGTCTGGGTTCCATTAAGGTCCAGATTTCAGCCCTCTCCATTTTCTTCCAGAAGAAATTGGCTGTGTTGCCAGAAGTTCAGACCTTCTTCCAAGGGGTTCTCCATATACAAGATCAATAAATCACCAGGGCCCGATGGTATTCATCCAAGGGTTCTAATGGAGCTTCACTCTGAACTGGCAAAACCGCTATCTTTGATCTTTAAGGATTCAGTTATATCAGGTATGGTTCCCAAAGACTGGCATATAGCGGAAGTAGTGCCTATATTCAAAAAGGGAAGTAAAGCTGAACCAGGTAATTATAGACCAGTTAGTCTTACATCTATAGTGGGGAAAGTATTGGAAGGTATTCTAAGAGATAGTATTCAGAAGTTCCTTGAAACCAATAAGGTCATTAAAAGGAATCAACATGGGTTTATGAAGGACAGATCTTGTCAAACCAACTTACTTGGCTTTTATGAAACAGTAAACGCAAACCTAGATCAGGGTAAAGACGTGGATGTAATCTTTTTAGACTTTGCCAAAGCGTTCGATACTGTACCACACATGAGACTTATCTACAAGCTACAAGAATCAGGACTAGGAAGCACAATATGCACTTGGGTCAAACACTGGTTAGATAATAGGAAGCAGCGCGTTGTGGTTAATGGATCTTTTTCAACTTGGACTGAAGTGCTAAGTGGTGTGCCGCAAGGCTCAGTATTAGGACCGCTATTATTCAATATTTTCATTAATGACCTAACAGAAGGTCTAGAGAGCATGGTGTCAATTTTTGCAGATGATACCAAATTGTGTAAGGCTATAAATACAGAGGAGGATGCCGAGTCTCTTCAGAACGACTTAGTTAAATTAGAAGCATGGGCAGCCAAATGGAGAATGCGCTTCAACACAGACAAGTGTAAGGTAATGCACTGTGGTAACAAGAACATAAATTACACCTACCTACTAAATGGGGTAAAATTAGGGGATTCTGTACTGGAAAAGGACTTAGGTGTCCTCATAGATAGCAAGCTAAGCAGTAGTACCCAAAGTAGGACTGCAGCAAAGAAGGCTAATAAGATATTAGCATGCATAAAACGGGGTATTGATGCTAGGGACGAGAGTATTATACTCCCGTTATATAAATCACTAGTGAGGCCACACCTTGAATACTGTGTACAATTCTGGGCACCGTACTACAAAAAGGATATCCTGGAGCTTGAAAAGGTACAGAGGAGTGCGACCAAACTAATTAAGGGCATGGAGACGATGGAATACAAGGAAAGGCTTGAAAGACTAGGCATGTTTACATTGGAAAAGCGGAGACTAAGAGGGGATATGATCAACATCTACAAATATATAAGAGGACAATACACAGAGCTTGCGCGGGACCTGTTTTTGGTTAGATCAACACAGAGGACTCGTGGACACTCGCTCAGGTTAGAGGAGAGGAGATTCCGCACAATACGGCGTAAAGGCTTTTTCACGGTAAGGACAATACATGTTTGGAATTCCCTGCCTGAGGGAGTTGTAATGGCGGAATCTGTCAACACCTTTAAGAATGGGTTAGATAAATTCCTAATGGATAAGGATATCCAGGGGTATGGTGCATAGTCATGCATTATAGTTACTATAAATAGGGATAAAATGTAACGGCTGACAGCAGCATCAGTCAGAAATTTTAGTCAAATCATCATGCATAGTAGACCACAAATAGGTTGAACTCGATGGACAATTGTCTTTTTTCAACCTCAGATACTATGTTACTATGTTACAACCTCCTTTTGTGCCACCAACGGCACCCTGGGATTTGGATGTACTGTAGTGTTGACATTTCTACAGTCCTCCTGGTTTGAACCTCTGATGACGGTAGAAGACAAGTACCTCACGTGGAAGATGTTGATGTTACTGGCCCTGGCTTCTGCTCGACGTGTCTCGGAATATGGGGCCTTATCATATAAAAGTCCGTACTTGGTCTTTTACGAGGACAGAGCGGAACTCTGGACTAGAAAGCAGTTTTTGCCGAAGGTTGTCTCCGCATTTAATCTGAATCAACCTATTGTGGTTCCGTCCTGTTCTGGCACTTCTGCTCCTCCAGAGGCATTGGATGCAGTGCGAGCCCTGAAGATATATGTCAGACGTACAGCTCGGATCAGAGAGACTCCTTGTTCGTGCTCTATGATGCGCAAAAGAAAAGTTGCCCTGCTTCAAAGCAGTCTATTGCTTGTTGGATTAGGCTTACTATCCAACAGGCCTATGTGTCGGCAGTCTTGCCAGTTCCTAAATCTCTAAAGGCCCACTCTACTAGATCGGTGGGCTCCTCCTGGACGGCTGCCTGGGGAGTCTTGGCCTTGCAACTATGCCGAGCGGCTACCTGGTCATGGAAGAACACCTTTGTGAAGTTCTACAAGTTTGATACCTTGGCAAAGAGGATACCCAGTTTGGGCAGGCGGTGCTGCAGATGACTCCGCACATTTGCTGCCTGTTCTGGAAGCTTTGGGATGTCCCCATCGTACTAATGTGCCCCCAATATACCTTATGGATGCTAGAGAAAATAGGATTTTAAATACCTACCGCTAAATCCTTTTCTCGTAGTCCATAAGGGATATTGGGCGCCCGCCTCTGTGCAGTGACTTTCTGCAGGTTCTCTGTTTGGTGTTACCTGTTCAGCTGTTGCTGTTTATGTTGCCAGACGTTGCTGGCCTAGTTGTGTTATGCTGTGCTGGTGTGTAAATCTCACAATCTCTTGTTGTTGTTATGTTTCTTCTCTCAAGTATGTCACTTCTCCTTCGGGCACTGTTTTACCTATAACTGCCTGTGAGAGGGGGCATAGAGGGGAGAAACCAGTCTCCTTTGTACCCCGTCTATACCCATCGTACTAATGTGTCCCCAATATCCCTTATGGACTATGAGAAAAGGATTTACCGGTAGGTATTTAAAATCCTATTTTTGCCAAATTAGACCCTCATCTCAGGAAAGGTGAATTGATAGTTGGTGGTGATCGGTGCCGTTTCTTGGGCGGGGTGAGCCGTGCGAACTGCATGTTACAGTATTCCGTCTGGAATACTACTGAAAATGTCTCAATGACTTCATTTTCCAGCAGGACTTGGCAGCTGCCCACACTGCCAAAAGTACCAAAACCTGGTTCAATGACCGTGGGATTACTGTGCTAGATTGGCCAGCAAACTCGCCTGACCTGAACCCCATAGAGCAGGGGTGGGGAACCTCTGGCCCGCGGGCCGTATACGGCCCGCGAAGCCGTTTGGTCCGGCCCACCAGCTTGTGTCAGTGAGACACGCTGCCGCTCAGTCCGGCGGCAGCGTGTCTCAGCTGTCAGAACAGGGAGACGGAGGAGAGCGCGGCTGTCGAGAGGGAGCGGCGGCGTGTAGTACTTCAAACCAGCCGCCGGTCCGTGAGCCAATCAGAGCTCGCGGACCGGCAGCCAATCAGGAGCCGCGGCTGCCGGTCCGCGAGCTCTGATTGGCTCTCGAACCGGCGGCTGATTTGAAGTACTACACGCCGCCGCTTTCACCCGGCAGCCGGGCTCTCCTCTGTCCACGGTAAGCAGCACGGAGGGGAGAGGGGAGGGGGGAGGGCATCTGTATACCTGGCACTGTGGGGGCATCTGTATACCTGGCACTGTGAGGGGCATTTGTATACCTGGCACTGTGGGGGCATCTGTATACCTGGCACTGTGGGGGCATCTGTATACCTGGCACTGTGGGGGCATCTGTATACCTGGCACTGTGAGGGGCATTTGTATACCTGGCACTGTGGGGGCATCTGTATACCTGGCACTGTGGGGGCATCTGTATACCTGTCACTGTGAGGGGCATTTGTATACCTGGCACTGTGGGGGCATCTGTATACCTGGCACTGTGGGGGCATCTGTATACCTGGCACTGTGAGGGGCATTTGTATACCTGGCAATGTGGGGGCATCTGTATACCTGGCACTGTGGGGACATCTGTATACCTGGCACTGTGGGGGCATCTGTATACCTGGCACTGTGAGGGGCATTTGTATACCTGGCACTGTGGGGGCATCTGTATACCTGGCACTGTGGGGGCATCTGTATACCTGTCACTGTGAGGGGCATTTGTATACCTGGCACTGTGGGGGCATCTGTATACCTGTCACTGTGGGGCCATCTGTATACCTGGCACTGTGAGGGGCATTTGTATACCTGGCACTGTGGGTGCATCTGTATACCTGGCGCTGTGGGGACATCTGTATACCTGGCACTGTGGGGGCATCTGTATACCTGGCACTGTGAGGGGCATTTGTATACCTGGCACTGTGGGGGCATCTGTATACCTGGCACTGTGGGGACATCTGTGTACCTGGCACTGTGGGGGGCATTTGTATACCTTGCACTGTGGGGGCATTTGTATACCTGGCACTGTGGGGGCAATTGTGGATCTGGCACCGTACTATTGGGGGCATATGTGTATCACGTCCCATTTTAACTGGCCACACCCATTTTTTTGGCGCGTGTGCGCCTCCGGCGCGCACACACAGTACCTTTAAGGGGCAGACCTACTGGGGGGCAGGGTAATTTTTTAAGTTGAGAATTTTAGTATGGCCCCCGAAGGATTTTATAAATATCCAAATTGCCCTCGGTAGAAAAAAGGTTCCCCACCCCTGCCATAGAGAATCAACTGGCAAGAGAAAGATGAGAGACATGAGACCGAACAATGCAGAAGAGCTGAAGGCCGCTATTGAAGCATCCTGGTTTTCCATAACACCTCAGCAGTGGCACAGGCTGATAGAATCCATGCCACGCCGCACTGAGGCAGTAATTCATGCAAAAGGGGCCCAAACCAAGTATTGAGTACATATGCATCATTATACTTTTCAGAGGGCCGACTTTTTTGTATTTAAAATCCTTTTTTTATTGATTTTATGTAATATTCAAATTTTCTGAGATTTTGGATTTGGGGTTTTCTTAAACTGTAAGCCACAATCACCAAAATTATAACAAAATTAGTCTTAAAATATCTCACTTTGTATGTAACAAGTCTATATAATATATTAGTTTTACCTTTTAAGTTGAATTACTGAAATAAATGAACTTTTGCACGTTATTCTAATTTTCTGAGTTTCACCTGTATATGGTGTCAGAGGCATTACAGTGGGGGCATAATATGGTGACTGGGGCATAACTGTGGGTGCTTAATATGGTAACAGGGCCATTACTGTGTGGTACATAATATGGTTTCAGAGGCATGACTGTTGTGGCTTAATATGGTGCAAGGGGCATGATATGGTGTAAGGAACACTATGTTGGTGAAAAGTAGCCTTTTGATGCAAGGCCACACCCATTTCAGCAAAGCCATGCCCATTACAGTGAAGTTGCACACCCTTTTGGAGGGCACATGCGCCTTCAGCAAATGTTAGTTTTTTTATATGTATATGGGGGGGCACATTTTTTTAGTGTTCGCACTGGGAGTCAAATTGTCTAGAAACAGCCCGGTGGTGATTTTAATGCAGTCCTTTTTTCCACCATTGACAGATCCTCTACCCCAGATGGCCTCCCTTCTACCAGAGATTCCCAAAACACAAGGACAATTAAAAATGTCTTCAATTGCACCACCTATATGCAGGGGTGGATGCTGATCTACTGCAAAAATAATGAAACTTGAGCTTCAAGGCCCCTAATCCCACAAAATTGATGGAGTTTTTTTAAATGCGTGTTATTAAAATAAGATTCTTTTAGTGATAGAATCATCACTCGTCTCGCTTGTGCATTTTAACACCACAAATCAGATTTTCTCCTTTGGTTTTTATGTACTGTATGGTTATAGTTTGTCACCAATAACACCATAACAACCAGGCTTCTAGTACAGCATAGCTGCTATTACAGCTTGGATGCACATCACTTAGTTCTGTAAGAGCTGCTGAGAGTTGTAGTCTGTGATTTACACTCTGTAAATAGCATGAAACGTGTATCCCTTTTAAACTACATTTCCCGATAGTCTGCAGAACTTCTTTTTGTGACATTCCCAGGAATGGCGGAGCCTGAGTGTGCCCGTCCAAGGAAGGAGGCTGGGAGCAACGAAAGGTGAGACGAAGCCCAGGACAAGGAGGTGTCTAATAAGTAAATTTCAAATTATATGTTCTCTTCCTGCTGCCCTTTCCATCTCTAAACTGTCATACATCAAGAACCTCATTTTCTCCCAATCTACAAACCCCCAACGTCTTTTTGCCACTGTCAACTCCCTTACCTGTCCACCCCTACCTCGACTCCCTTCTTCACTCTCTGCCCTTGACTTTGCCGCCTACTTCACACCCAAAATCTACTCCATATATCACGACATCACATCCCAACAGACCCCCAACAATCCGCCCCCTCCTTTGCCTGACCACGACTCCCCATCCATCTCACCAATTCTGACTTATTTTTCCTCTTTATCTAGAGATGAAGTAATGGACCTAATCCAGTCCCCCCCACCCCTAACCACTAGACCCTATTCCCTCTCATATCCTCAGATACCTTTCTCCTTCTGCCTGTTCCCATCTTGCCTAATTCCTCAATCTCTCCATCTCATCAGTCAATGTCTCCTCTGCTTTCAAGCATGCCCTTGTCTCCCCTATTCTTAATAAACCTACCCTTGAGCCTAACACTCTCTCCAACTACTGACCCATCTCTCTCCTCCCTTTTACCTCCAAACTCCTTGAGCATATTGTCTACAACCGTCTTACTAGCTTTCTATTCTCCCGCTCCCTGCTGACCTATTTCAGACTGGCTTCCGTACTCTCCATTCCACTGAAACTGCCCTCATGAAAGTCTGCAATGACCTCCATGCTGTCAAATCCAAGGGCCACTACTCTCTGCTTATTCTCCTTGACCTCTCTGCTGCTTTTGACACTGTGGACCACCCTCTCCTCCTGCTAATCCTTCACTCCATTGGTCTGTGTGATCAGGGCCGGATTAACAATGGGGCGGATGGAGCTGCAGCTCCAGGCCCCCCACTGAAAATAGGCCCACAGGATCCAATGCAGTGCAGCCAGTGTTGACAGGAAAAAAAAAATCCTGTCACCACCAGCGCAGCAACCGCACTCACCCCCCAGATGCCCAACTGTACTGTAGCACCCGCTTGCCGAACTGTCTACACCCGGCGGCCCATTGCCTTTCTCATACTCTGCTCAGTCTGCTTCACGGCGCCACCCGAAGCTCCGCCCCCAATCCCGCCTAAGCTCCGCCCCCAGACCAGTCAAAGTGAAGTCCTCATTACAACAGAATCCCTGCCCCCAGGCCTGTCTAAGCTCCGCCCCAGGACCCGCAGAAGCTCCTCCCCCCGGACCAGTCAGAAGCTTTTTTCAACTGAAGCTCCGTACCCGGACCTTCCAAAGCTCCGCCCCTGGACTTTCTGAAGCTCCGCCCCTGGACCAGTCTCAAGCTTCATCCTCATAGATCAATGCAAGCATCGTTCTCTGGCTGGTCTGAAGTGTGTGATGCACAATGAAAAAGGGGAAAGACCTGTCCTGGGGGAGTAGGCCACTATCTGTGTGAAAAGCATGGTCGTGTATTTTGGAGCAGACGTGCAACACCTGGCGAGTCGCAGAACACATCAGGATCTCCCTCTCCCCATATTTCAGTAAGTGGTCTGTGTAAGTAAGTTGTCTGTCTGTGTGAGTAAGTAATGTCTGTCAGTAAGTGGTCTGTGTCAGTAAGTAGTGTGTGTGTCGGTAAGTAAAGTCTGTCAGTAAGTTGTCTGTGTGTGTCAGTATGTAATGTCTGTCGGTAAGTGGTCTGTGTCAGTATGTTGTGTATGTGTGTTGCTAAGTAATGTCTGTCGGTAAGTGGTCTGTGTCAGTATGTTGTGTATGTGTGTTGCTAAGTAATGTCTGTCGGTAAGTGGTCTGTGTCAGTATGTTGTCTGTGTTAGTGTGTGTGTCGGTAAGTAATGTTTGTCAGTAAGCGTCTGTGTCAGTATGTTGTCTGTGTGTCTGTCGGTAAGTGGTCTGTGTGTGTGTGTCGGTAAGTAATGTCTGTCAGTAAGTGGTCTGTGTGTGTGTGTCGGTAAGTAATGTCTGTCAGTAAGTGGTCTGTGTGTGTGTGTTGGTAAGTAATGTCTGTCAGAAAGTGGTCTGTGTCAGTAAGTTGTGTGTGTGTCGGTAAGTAATGTCTGTCAGTAAGCGGTCAGTGTCAGTAAGTTGTGTGTGTGTGTGTGTGTGTGTGTGTGTCGGTAAGTGGTCTGTGTCAGTAAGTTGTGTGTGTGTCTGTAAGTAATGTCTGTCAGTAAGCGGTCTGTGTCAGTAAGTTGTCTGTGTGTGTCGGTAAGTAATGTCTGTCAGTAAGTGGTCTGTGTCACTAAGTTGTCTGTGTGTGTGTCAGTAAGTAATGTCTGTCAGTAAGTGGTCTGTGTCCGTAAATTATCTGTCTGTGTGTCAGTAAGTAATGTCTGTCAGCAGGGCCGTAACTAGGTGTGTGCCATTGGTGCTTTGCCCACAGCGCAGATGCACTGAGGGTGCACCATCTAGCATCACACACCCCACCCATACAGCCGCTTTCTCACTACTTACTGCCGACTCAGCCTATCTCCCGTCTGCGGTCACCTATCTCCTACCTATCTCATCCTGCCTAATGTGTAAAAAAGGGGACTCTGCTGCGTAATGGGTAAAAAAAAAAAAAAAGGGGGGGTGTCTCAGTCTGCCTTATGTGTAAAAAGAGGGACTGCCTGCATAGTGTGTAATAAGGGGGACTGCCTGCAAAATGTGTAAAAAGTGGGACTGCCTGCATAATGTGTAAAAAGGGGGACTCGGTCTTCCTTATGTGTAAAAAAGGGGGGACTGTCCTGCGTAATGTGTAAAAAAAAAATAGGGGGATTCTGCTCCTGTAATGTGTAAAAAAGGGGGACTGTCCTGTGTAATGTGTAAAGAAAGTGGTACTCTCTGCCTGATGTTTAAAAAGAGGGACTCAGCCTGCCTAATGTGTAAAAAAGAGGACTCTGCCTGCCTAATGTGTAAAAGGGAGCTCTGCCTGACGCAATGTGTAAAATGGTGCTCTGTGGACACACCCCTTCCCCATGAAGCCATGCCTCTATATTTTTGGCGCACTGGCCCTATTTTGTATTTGGGGGAGAAGGGGGGGGGGGGGGGTGGCGCCGATGATGTTCATTGCACACAGCACTAAAATATCTAGTTACGGCACTGTAAATCAGTAAGTTACATAGTTTTTGAGATTGAAATAAGACAATTTGTCCATCGAGTTCAACCCATTTGGGGGCTCCTACGCTGTATTATTTTTAGGATTTTTTTTTTAATTCTTATTATTTTTTACATTTTATTTTAGTGCGTGACCTACCACCATAACCCTGTATATCCTTATCCATTAGGAATTTATCTAACTCATTCTTAAAAGTATAGACTTGGGCCCTCATTCCGAGTTGTTCGCTCGCAAGCTGCTTTTAGCAGCTTTGCACACGCTAAGCCGCCGCCTACTGGGAGTGAAACTTAGCATAGTAATATTGCGAACGAAAGATTAGCAGAATTGCGAATAGACACTTCTTAGCAGTTTCTGAGTAGCTCCAGACTTACTCGGCAACTGCGATCAGTTCAGTGCTTGTCGTTCCTGGTTTGACGTCACAAACACACCCAGCATTCGCCCAGACACTCCCCTCGTTTCTTCAGCCACTCCCGCGTTTTTCCCAGAAACGGCAGCGTTTTTTACTTTTTTCGCACACACCCATAAAACGACCAGTTTCCGCCCAGAAACACCCACTTCCTGTCAATCACATTACGATCACCAGAACGAAGAAAAAACCTCGTAATGCCGTGAGTAAAATACCTAACTGCATAGCAAATTTACTTGGCGCAGTCGCACTGCGGACATTGCGCATGCGCATTAGCGACTAATCGCTCCGTTGCGAGAAAAAAATACAGAGCGAACAACTCGGAATGACCACCTTAGTCCGCCATTACTACTCTCTCAGGCAGGGAATTCCAAATTTGTATTGTCCTTACTGTGAAAAAACCTTTTCGCCTCAATGTGCGGAAACTCCTCTCCTCTAACCTAAGCGAGTGACCACGTGTCCTCTGTGCTGATCTTATAGAAAACAGGTCCCTCCCGAGCTCTGTGTATTGACCCCTTATATATTTGTAGATGTTGATCATGTCCCCTGTGTCAGTAAGTTATCTGTCTGTGTCAGTAAGTAATGTCTCTCAGTAAGTGGTCTGTGTCCAGTAGCGGATCTTGCCACGGGCAAGCAGGACTTTTGCCCGGGGTGCCGCCTTCCGGAGGGCGCCGCACCATGGCAAGATCCGCTGCTGCTGTCAGTGCTGTGCCCCCCGCTGGCGCTGTCCCCCGCCGTGAAGAGAACAAGACGCCTAGCGTCTAGTTTCTCTTCGTGGAGAGGACCTTTACTGTGCGGTGAGCGATGACGTCATCGCGCACCGCACATTTCAGCCACGCCCCTATTGCCCGCCCGGGGCGCTGCAAACCGTGGAACCGGCCCTGCCTGTGTCAGTAAGTTATCTGTGTGTGTCAGTAAATAATGTCTGTCTGTAAGTGATCTGTGTCCGTAAGTTATCTGTCTGTGTGTGTCAGTAAGTAATGTCTGTCAGTAAGTGGTCTGTGTCAGTAAGTTTATCTGCTGTGTGTGTGTTAGTAAGTTTGTCAGTGTTTATCAGTTAGTGGAATCTATGTTAGTATGTATCTGTCAGTAAAGGTGGTCCGTGTCAGAAATACTGGGTAAACACTGGACGATATATCGGCCATTCAGTTGAACAGCCGATATATATCGTTTACTGATCGGCGCATGTGTACCAGCAATATGTCTGTGAACGACGACATTCACAGACATATCTCGTCGGCCCTGCAGCACAGGGTGGAGGGGTGCATGCAGGTACTGTGACCATAAGGGATTGTGGTGTGGATACTGTAACCATTGGGGGTTGCAACGGGGAAGGGATTTTGCGAGTACTGTGACCATTTGGGTGTGCCTGTGCTATGACTATAACTACGGATGTAGAGTCTCGATTTTGCCATACAAAAAATATACAGTTTCTAATTGTTAATTATTTAATGTGTCAAAAACATATGTTAAAATGGGTATCCGAGCTCTGGGTTGACACCACTTAGGTCAACACCCATTGGTCGACAGTGAATAGGTTGACACTAGAAATAGGTCAACATGAAAAAGGTTAACATGCAAAAAGGTCGACATGAGTTTTTCACATTTTTCCTTTTTCATACTTTACGATCCACGTGGACTACGATTGGGAACGGTAACCTTGCTGAAGCATGATGAGCGAAGTGACCCATGCGAGGGGATGCGGTGCACTAATTGGGGTTCCCGGTCACTTTGCAAAGTAAACGACACCAAAAACACATATAAAAAAACTTGTGTCGACCTTTTTTCATGTCGCTCTTGTTCATGTCGACCTAATCGCAGTGTCGATCTATTTCTAGTGTCCACCTAGCCACTGTCAACCAATAGGTGTCGACCTATGAGTGTCGACCTAGACACTGTCGACCCTGGGTCCCGTACCCGTTAAAATGTATATAAAAAATTTATTTAAACATTTTCCATTGTTCATCGCTGCTGACCAGGAATGCCTGATGCTTCCGGGTGTGCAGTCACGTGATCAGACCTAGGCCTCGCTTTACTCAGAGGCACTTCACCCCCTGCAGCTGGGGGGAGACTGGGGATTCCTGCTAGTAAAGGTGCCTGTGGAGGTGGAATAATAGGTCTTGGGAGTTCTGTATATAATATGGCATTCATTGCAATGGAGATCACTCTAATAATTGGTGTATTATATGGCAGTCACTGCAAAGCTCTCTGTATTATAATTTGGTCACTGTAACTATTTTCTTTATGTGGCAGTCACTGTGATGCGGTCTGTATTATATGATATTCACTGCAGTGCTCTCTTTGTCACATGGCAGTCTGTGTGATGCACTTTGTATTATATGGTGATCACTGCGATGCTCTATGTATCATATCACCGATTCTTTGTATTATATTGTGGTCACAAACATTTTCTTGTTATAGCTGCAATATTAAGTAGTTGAAGGTAGGCGCTAGCTATGTTCATCATGGAGATAGCCAGGCCCTTATGTAAACCACACCCACACCACATTGGTCACCCCCCCACATGACTAGTCATACCGCCACAGCGCTTGTCACACATCCTGCCAAGGCACAAAATAGGCCCTTCATAATTTTCAGCTCCAGGCCCATGTGGACCTTAATCTGGCACTGTGTGTGATATTGCCCTCTCATGGTTGTCCTCCTACCTCTCTGACTGCTTCTTCTCTGTCTCTCCACATGACTCCGCTTATCTTGCACTTCCCCTAACAGTAGGTGTCCTCCAAGGTCTTAGACCACTCCTTTTGTCTCTTTAAACATAGAAACATAGAATTTGATGACAGATAAGAACCACTTGGCCCATCTAGTCTGCCCCTTTTTTTTTTTTAGCATATTTTTACCTCAAACCTTATTTGAGCCTTATTTCTTTGTAAGGCTATCATTATGTCTATCCCATGCATGTTTAAATTGCTGTACTGTCTTACACTCTACCACCTCTAATTTGAGGCTATTCACTTGTCCAATATCTGTTGTGTGAAGTAATTTTTCCTCAAATTTCTCCTGAACCTACCTCACTCCAGTTTCAGTGCATGTCCTCGTGTTCTAATACTTCTCTTCATTTGAAGAATGTTTCCCTCCTGAACTTTGTTAAAAATCTTGATATATTTGAAAGTTTCTATCATGTCCCCCTTTCCCTTCTCTGCTCCAAACTATACATATTGAGATATTTTAGTCTTTCTGGGTATGTTTTGTGATGTAGGCCATGCACCATTTTAGTTGCACTGTTTTGAACAGTCTCTAATGTATTAATATCCTTCGGAAGATATGGCCTCCAGAATTGAACACAGTATTCTAGATGAGGCCGTACCAATGACCTATACAGTAGCATTATTACTTCTTTCTTTCTGCTGCTGATTCCTCTCCCTATGCAGCCAAGCATCTGACTAGACTTTCTCATTGCTTTGTTACATTGCTTACCTGGCTTTAAGTCACCTGAAATAGTGACTCCTAGATCCCTTTCCTCCTCAGTAGTTTCCAGTATAGTGCCATTAATACTATATTTAGCCTTTGGTTGGAAATTTGAGATCCAAGTGCATAATTTTGCATTTTTTGGTATTAAACTGTAATTGCCACACTCTTGACCATTCCTCTAGTCTACCTATATCTAGAGATGAGCGGGTTCGGTTCCTCGGAATCCGAACCCGCCCGAACTTCATGTTTTTTTTCACGGGTCCGAGCGACTCGGATCTTCCCGCCTTGCTCGGTTAACCCGAGCGCGCCCGAACGTCATCATGACGCTGTCGGATTCTCGCGAGGCTCGGATTCTATCGCGAGACTCGGATTCTATATAAGGAGCCGCGCGTCGCCGCCATTTTCACACGTGCATTGAGATTGATAGGGAGAGGACGTGGCTGGCGTCCTCTCCATTTAGATTAGAAGAGAGAGAGTGAGATTGATTTGAGACAGAGACACTTGATTTACTGGAGCTTAGGAGTACTGTAGAGAGTGCAGAGTTTAGTAGTGACTGACCACAGTGACCACCAGACAGTGCAGTTTTATTTAATATAATCCGTTCTCTGCCTGAAAAAAACGATACACAGTGACTCAGTCACATACCATATCTGTGTGCACTGCTCAGCCCAGTGTGCTGCATCATCTATGTATATATCTGACTGTGCTCACACAGCTTATAATTGTGGGGGAGACTGGGGAGCAGTGCCAGTTATAGGTTATAGCAGGAGCCAGGAGTACATATTATTAAAATTAAACAGTGCACACTTTTGCTGCAGGAGTGCCACTGCCAGTGTGACTGACCAGTGACCTGACCACACTGACCACCAGTATAGTTAGTAGTATACTATATTGTGATTGCCTGAAAAAGTTAAACACTCGTCGTGTGACTTGTGTGGTGTTTTTTTTTTTTAGTCTATAAAAAACTCATTCTGCTGACAGACAGTGTCCAGCAGGTCTGTCATTATATAATATATACCTGTCCGGCTGCAGTAGTGATATATATATATTTTTTATATCATTATTTATCATCCAGTCGCAGCAGACACAGTACGGTAGTTCACGGCTGTAGCTACCTCTGTGTCGGCACTCGGCAGTCCATCCATAATTGTATACCACCTACCCGTGGTTTTTTTTTCTTTCTTCTTTATACATACATACTACATCTCTTTATCAACCAGTCTATATTAGCAGCAGACACAGTACAGTAGTCCACGGCTGTAGCTACCTCTGTGTCGGCACTCGGCAGTCCATCCATAATTGTATACCACCTACCCGTGGTTTTTTTTTCTTTCTTCTTTATACATACATACTACATCTCTTTATCAACCAGTCTATATTAGCAGCAGACACAGTACAGTACGGTAGTCCACGGCTGTAGCTACCTCTGTGTCGGCACTCGGCAGTCCGTCCATAATTGTATACCACCTACCCGTGGTTTTTTTTTCTTTCTTCTTTATACATACATACTACATCTCTTTATCAACCAGTCTATATTAGCAGCAGACACAGTACAGTAGTCCACGGCTGTAGATACCTCTGTGTCGGCACTCGGCAGTCCATCCATAATTGTATACCACCTACCCGTGGTTTTTTTTTCTTTCTTCTTTATACATACATACTACATCTCTTTATCAACCAGTCTATATTAGCAGCAGACACAGTACAGTACGGTAGTCCATGGCTGTAGCTACCTCTGTGTCGGCACTCGGCAGTCCGTCCATAATTGTATACCACCTACCCGTGGTTTTTTTTTCTTTCTACTTTATACATACATACTACATCTCTTTATCAACCAGTCTATATTAGCAGCAGACACAGTACAGTAGTCCACGGCTGTAGCTACCTCTGTGTCGGTACTCGGCAGTCCGTCCATAATTGTATACCACCTACCCGTGGTTTTTTTTCTTTCTTCTTTATACATACATACTACATCTCTTTATCAACCAGTCTATATTAGCAGCAGACACAGTACAGTAGTCCACGGCTGTAGCTACCTCTGTGTCGGCACTCGGCAGTCCGTCCATAATTGTATACCACCTACCCGTGGTTTTTTTTTCTTTCTTCTTTATACATACATACTACATCTCTTTATCAACCAGTCTATATTAGCAGCAGACACAGTACAGTAGTCCACGGCTGTAGCTACCTCTGTTTCGGCACTCGGCAGTCCATCCATAATTGTATACCACCTACCCGTGTTTTTTTTTTCTTTCTTCTTTATACATACATACTACATCTCTTTATCAACCAGTCTATATTAGCAGCAGACACAGTACAGTACGGTAGTCCACGGCTGTAGCTACCTCTGTGTCGGCACTCGGCAGTCCGTCCATAATTGTATACCACCTACCCGTGGTTTTTTTTTCTTTCTTCTTTATACATACATACTACATCTCTTTATCAACCAGTCTATATTAGCAGCAGACACAGTACAGTAGTCCACGGCTGTAGCTACCTCTGTGTCGGCACTCGGCAGTCCATCCATAATTGTATACCACCTACCCGTGGATTTTTTTTTCTTTCTTCTTTATACATACTACATCTCATTATCAACCAGTCAATATTAGCAGCAGACACAGTACGGTAGTCCACGGCTGTAGCTACCTCTGTGTCGGCACTCGGCAGTCCATCCATAATTGTATACCACCTACCCGTGGTTTTTTTTTCTTTCTTCTTTATACATACATACTACATCTCATTATCATCCAGTCTATATTAGCAGCAGACACAGTACAGTACAATAGTCCACGGCTGTAGCTACCTCTGTGTCGGCACTCGGCAGTCCATCCATAATTGTATACTAGTATCCATCCATCTCCATTGTTTACCTGAGGTGCCTTTTAGTTGTGCCTATTAAAATATGGAGAACAAAAATGTTGAGGTTCCAAAATTAGGGAAAGATCAAGATCCACTTCCACCTCGTGCTGAAGCTGCTGCCACTAGTCATGGCCGAGACGATGAAATGCCAGCAACGTCGTCTGCCAAGGCCGATGCCCAATGTCATAGTACAGAGCATGTCAAATCCAAAACACCAAATATCAGTAAAAAAAGGACTCCAAAACCTAAAATAAAATTGTCGGAGGAGAAGCGTAAACTTGCCAATATGCCATTTACCACACGGAGTGGCAAGGAACGGCTGAGGCCCTGGCCTATGTTCATGGCTAGTGGTTCAGCTTCACATGAGGATGGAAGCACTCAGCCTCTCGCTAGAAAACTGAAAAGACTCAAGCTGGCAAAAGCACCGCAAAGAACTGTGCGTTCTTCGAAATCCCAAATCCACAAGGAGAGTCCAATTGTGTCGGTTGCGATGCCTGACCTTCCCAACACTGGACGTGAAGAGCATGCGCCTTCCACCATTTGCACGCCCCCTGCAAGTGCTGGAAGGAGCACCCGCAGTCCAGTTCCTGATAGTCAGATTGAAGATGTCAGTGTTGAAGTACACCAGGATGAGGAGGATATGGGTGTTGCTGGCGCTGGGGAGGAAATTGACCAGGAGGATTCTGATGGTGAGGTGGTTTGTTTAAGTCAGGCACCCGGGGAGACACCTGTTGTCCGTGGGAGGAATATGGCCGTTGACATGCCTGGTGAAAATACCAAAAAAATCAGCTCTTCGGTGTGGAGGTATTTCACCAGAAATGCGGACAACATTTGTCAAGCCGTGTGTTCCCTTTGTCAAGCTGTAATAAGTAGGGGTAAGGATGTTAACCACCTCGGAACATCCTCCCTTATACGTCACCTGCAGCGCATTCATAATAAGTCAGTGACAAGTTCAAAAACTTTGGGCGACAGCGGAAGCAGTCCACTGACCAGTAAATCCCTTCCTCTTGTAACCAAGCTCACGCAAACCACCCCACCAACTCCCTCAGTGTCAATTTCCTCCTTCCCCAGGAATGCCAATAGTCCTGCAGGCCATGTCACTGGCAATTCTGACGAGTCCTCTCCTGCCTGGGATTCCTCCGATGCATCCTTGCGTGTAACGCCTACTGCTGCTGGCGCTGCTGTTGTTGCTGCTGGGAGTCGATGGTCATCCCAGAGGGGAAGTCGTAAGCCCACTTGTACTACTTCCAGTAAGCAATTGACTGTCCAACAGTCCTTTGCGAGGAAGATGAAATATCACAGCAGTCATCCTGCTGCAAAGCGGATAACTGAGTCCTTGACAACTATGTTGGTGTTAGACGTGCGTCCGGTATCCGCCGTTAGTTCACAGGGAACTAGACAATTTATTGAGGCAGTGTGCCCCCGTTACCAAATACCATCTAGGTTCCACTTCTGTAGGCAGGCGATACCGAGAATGTACACGGACGTCAGAAAAAGACTCACCAGTGTCCTAAAAAATGCAGTTGTACCCAATGTCCACTTAACCACGGACATGTGGACAAGTGGAGCAGGGCAGGGTCAGGACTATATGACTGTGACAGCCCACTGGGTAGATGTATGGACTCCCGCCGCAAGAACAGCAGCGGCGGCACCAGTAGCAGCATCTCGCAAACGCCAACTCTTTCCTAGGCAGGCTACGCTTTGTATCACCGCTTTCCAGAATACGCACACAGCTAAAAACCTCTTACGGCAACTGAGGAAGATCATCGCAGAATGGCTTACCCCAATTGGACTCTCCTGTGGATTTGTGGCATCGGACAACGCCAGCAATATTGTGTGTGCATTAAATATGGGCAAATTCCAGCACGTCCCATGTTTTGCACATACCTTGAATTTGGTGGTGCAGAATTTTTTTAAAAAACGACAGGGGCGTGCAAGAGATGCTGTCGGTGGCCAGAAGAATTGCGGGACACTTTCGGCGTACAGGCACCACGTACAGAAGACTGGAGCACCACCAAAAACTACTGAACCTGCCCTGCCATCATCTGAAGCAAGAAGTGGTAACGAGGTGGAATTCAACCCTCTATATGCTTCAGAGGTTGGAGGAGCAGCAAAAGGCCATTCAAGCCTATACAATTGAGCACGATATAGGAGGTGGAATGCACCTGTCTCAAGTGCAGTGGAGAATGATTTCAACGTTGTGCAAGGTTCTGATGCCCTTTGAACTTGCCACACGTGAAGTCAGTTCAGACACTGCCAGCCTGAGTCAGGTCATTCCCCTCATCAGGCTTTTGCAGAAGAAGCTGGAGGCATTGAAGAAGGAGCTAAAAGGGAGCGATTCCGCTAGGCATGTGGGACTTGTGGATGGAGCCCTTAATTCGCTTAACAAGGATTCACGGGTGGTCAATCTGTTGAAATCAGAGCACTACATTTTGGCCACCGTGCTCGATCCTAGATTTAAAACCTACCTTGGATCTCTCTTTCCGGCAGACACAAGTCTGCTGGGGTGCAAAGACCTGCTGGTGACAAAATTGTCAAGTCAAGCGGAACGCGACCTGTCAACATCTCCTCCTTCACATTCTCCCGCAACTGGGGGTGCGAGGAAAAGGCTCAGAATTCCGAGCCCACCCGCTGGCGGTGATGCAGGGCAGTCTGGAGCGACTGCTGATGCTGACATCTGGTCCGGACTGAAGGACCTGACAACGATTACGGACATGTCGTCTACTGTCACTGCATATGATTCTCTCAACATTGAAAGAATGGTGGAGGATTATATGAGTGACCGCATCCAAGTAGGCACGTCACACAGTCCGTACTTATACTGGCAGGAAAAAGAGGCAATTTGGAGGCCCTTGCACAAACTGGCTTTATTCTACCTAAGTTGCCCTCCCACAAGTGTGTACTCCGAAAGAGTGTTTAGTGCCGCCGCTCACCTTGTCAGCAATCGGCGTACGAGGTTACATCCAGAAAATGTGGAGAAGATGATGTTCATTAAAATGAATTATAATCAATTCCTCCGCGGAGACATTGACCAGCAGCAATTGCCTCCACAAAGTACACAGGGAGCTGAGATGGTGGATTCCAGTGGGGACGAATTGATAATCTGTGAGGAGGGGGATGTACACGGTGATATATCGGAGGATGATGATGAGGTGGACATCTTGCCTCTGTAGAGCCAGTTTGTGCAAGGAGAGATTAATTGCTTCTTTTTTGGGGGGGGTCCAAACCAACCCGTCATATCAGTCACAGTCGTGTGGCAGACCCTGTCACTGAAATGATGGGTTGGTTAAAGTGTGCATGTCCTGTTTATACAACATAAGGGTGGGTGGGAGGGCCCAAGGACAATTCCATCTTGCACCTCTTTTTTCTTTTATTTTTCTTTGCGTCGTGTGCTGTTTGGGGAGGGTTTTTTGGAAGGGCCATCCTGCGTGACACTGCAGTGCCACTCCTAGATGGGCCTGGTGTTTGTGTCGGCCACTAGGGTCGCTTATCTTACTCACACAGTCAGCTACCTCATTGCGCCTCTTTTTTTCTTTGCGTCATGTGCTGTTTGGGGAGGGTTTTTTGGAAGGGCCATCCTGCGTGACACTGCAGTGCCACTCCTAGATGGGCCCGGTGTTTGTGTCGGCCACTAGGGTCGCTTATCTTACTCACACAGTCAGCTACCTCATTGCGCCTCTTTTTTTCTTTGCGTCATGTGCTGTTTGGGGAGGGTTTTTTGGAAGGGCCATCCTGCGTGACACTGCAGTGCCACTCCTAGATGGGCCCGGTGTTTGTGTCGGCCACTAGGGTCGCTTATCTTACTCACACAGTCAGCTACCTCATTGCGCCTCTTTTTTTCTTTGCGTCATGTGCTGTTTGGGGAGGGTTTTTTGGAAGGGCCATCCTGCGTGACACTGCAGTGCCACTCCTAGATGGGCCCGGTGTTTGTGTCGGCCACTAGGGTCGCTTATCTTACTCACACAGTCAGCTACCTCATTGCGCCTCTTTTTTTCTTTGCGTCATGTGCTGTTTGGGGAGGGTTTTTTGGAAGGGACATCCTGCGTGACACTGCAGTGCCACTCCTAGATGGGCCCGGTGTTTGTGTCGGCCACTAGGGTCGCTTATCTTACTCACACAGCTACCTCATTGCGCCTCTTTTTTTCTTTGCATCATGTGCTGTTTGGGGAGGGTTTTTTGGAAGGGACGTCCTGCGTGACACTGCAGTGCCACTCCTAGATGGGCCCGGTGTTTGTGTCGGCCACTAGGGTCGCTTATCTTACTCACACAGCGACCTCGGTGCAAATTTTAGGACTAAAAATAATATTGTGAGGTGTGAGGTATTCAGAATAGACTGAAAATGAGTGTAAATTATGGTTTTTGAGGTTAATAATACTTTGGGATCAAAATGACCCCCAAATTCTATGATTTAAGCTGTTTTTTAGGGTTTTTTGAAAAAAACACCCGAATCCAAAACACACCCGAATCCGACAAAAAAAATTCGGTGAGGTTTTGCCAAAACGCGGTCGAACCCAAAACACGGCCGCGGAACCGAACCCAAAACCAAAACACAAAACCCGAAAAATTTCCGGCGCTCATCTCTACCTATATCCTCAATCATTTGTTTTACCCCACCTGGTGTGTCTATCCTGTTGCATACCTTTGTGTTATCTGCAAAAAGGCATACTATCCCTTTAATGCCATTTGCAATGTCACCAATAAAGATATTAAAAAGCACTGGCCCAGTACAGATCCCTGGGGTACTCCACTGGTAACATTTCCCTCCTGTGAATGCACTGCATTCTCTACTAGTTTTTCACCATATCCAGTTATCAGCGCTGTTTTGTATCTATTTGCCCACCTCCATTGGAGCTGTTTACAGAAATTTCCCAGGCTGGATTTTCATCCCAATCTGCCCCTGCTGTTAACAGGCACAAATGATGAGATATTGCATATAGCATATGCGCAGGTGAAAATGTACACATTTTTGCATGTTTGCCCTGAGTCAGACAGAACTTGGTAAGATCTGTCTTTCTGTGTAATTGGGTGTTTAGTGGCGGGAACTGGATGGCGACAATGTCAGTGCACGGCACCGCCCTGACCTATGGGAGTGTTGTGGGCATGTAGCTAAAGTTTAGGACTATTATGATGCATGAATATGGAACAGTGAAGCCTGTTCCGAGGGATCTCTGCTACGTATAGCATGGGACTGGTACAACTGCATTAGCATAAGGTAGTAAGTCAGCCTTCCGTGACTGCCCACAACTACAGCCACTTTATGTGGGATTCAGAATCAGGTCTAAAGGTAGAGGAGAAAAAAATGTAGATCAATGTGTGTAATACAGATTCAGCGGCGCAATGGCAATGCAGCTAGTACGGTGCACCGAGGCCTGGCGCTTATAGGAGGGGCGACAGGGACAATCGTTCCGGAGCACCCACACATTAGGCCCCCCCACATACTGCTAATTAAACTGGAGTACTCCACATTTATGCACAGCTGCAAAGCCAAATTACCACACAGCCACATGTGGGGTGCGGGAGGGGTGCCCTGCGCCACCCTACACATGGAGGGCAGCCCTGCAATTGCAATGGGGGTGCGTCAATAAAAGAACTGTATGCTACGGGGCCCGGTGGATACACTACTCCTGTCGCCATCATGACTCATCCTCGGTCAGCCCCTCCAGGAGGACATGCTGCGCTATCTCTCTGCCTCCCCCACCTCCGACAGATCAGCAGTTTAGCACTGTCTGGCCACCAGCTGGAGAGACCTGGCTGACCTGGCCCTCCCTGATCCTCCAGCCCATGGATGTAAGTGAGCTGCAGCCCTCCGTCCCCGCAGTGGCCGCCCTCTCCCCCTCCTCCCTGTGTCATGGCAGACCCCCATGTTCGCGGAGCCAGAGCTATGTGCCCCTGCTGTGGGGAGGCTGTGTGCCCCTGCTGTATGTGTGTTGGGGTGCTGTGTTCCCATGCAGTGGGTGTGCTGGGGGTGGCAGCTGTGTGCCCCTTCTGTCTGTGTGTGGGGGTGCTTTGTGCCCCTGCTGTATGTGTGTGGGGGTGCTGTGTGCCCATGCAGTGGGTGTGTCGGGGGGGGGGGGGCTATGTGCCCCTTCAGTCTGTGTGGGGGGCTGCTGTGTGCCCCTGCTGTGGGGGGGCGGGGTTGTGTGCCCCTGCTGTGTGTGTGTGATTAGTGGGGGCCCCCACATGCCTTAATCCAGCCCTGCTACCCATAACTACAGCCACTTTATGTGGGATTCAGAATCAGCACCTTGGTCTAGAGGTAGAGGAAAACAAATGTAGATCAATGTGAGTAATACAGATTGCACTTGTTTCCAATGACCTGTTACACAAGTTATTTTAATAAAGGTAACATTTTCGGCCAGCCTGCTCACTGCCTCCTTGGCTCATTGTTGCTAACTGTGATGAGGTGTTTCTGAAAATAGGCTGCAAATTATTATAAATTATATAAATCCTAATGTAGGAACAAAAAAATAGGCTTTTTTGTCTGTGCAAAACCAAAAGCAATGATGGTTTCAGAAGAAAAAAGCAATCGTAGTGCGATTCTCTCATTTCTATAAATAATTCACTACCCCATACTGTACCTGATCAGAGGAGCCAATGCCGTATCTCAGCTCTGTCACAAAGTGCTCACAGTTGGCACTGATGATGCTGTACTGCAACCTCATCCCCACTCGTTCCAAAGCTGCTCGTACTATTTCTGTTGGTGGGTAGGGGCTTATCTTTGTGTCATACTTGTTATTGACCTTATAGGTGCAGTCAGCGGCAATTCGCTCCAAACTGTCTTTTTTCACCACGGCTGTCTCTCCAAAAGGGGAGGATAAACTGGACCAACCATTTTGATCTGTGTAGATAAGGAAAACATATAATTATATGTGTAGGGAATGTACTTGAGCTTGACCTGGTCTTCTGCAATGCTTAGTGTTGTCTTGGATTTGGTTAGCCTAAAGCTGGCCATACACTACATGAATGAATGACAGGTTTTGTAATTTTTCCAGTGTTTGGGAGCAAATAGTTGATTGACATTTGCTCTCATCCATTACCAGATTTTCATTTCAACCAACCAGATCTGGCAGATTATCTGCCGGATAATTGTATAGTGTATGCCCATCTTTACTCTTGACATTTTGTTAATTTAGCTCCCCAATGCATGAAAATACACCCCTATTGTATAGCAATACAGGAATTGCCCAATTTATCTTCTGCTAGTGTATCCTCTATAGCAGGCATGTCCAAACTGCGGCCCTCCAGCTGTTGTGAAACTACATATCCCAGCATGCCCTGACACAGTTTTGCTGTCAGAGAATGCTAAAGCTGTGTCAGGGCATGCTGGGATGTGTAGTTTCTCAACAGCTGGAGGGCCGCAGTTTGGACATGCCTGCTCTATAGCATCTTTCAAGCAAGCAATAACTATTCTACTAGGCAGTAGCACATATAGGGCGAATAACGCACATCTACAACTCTTTACTTTGATATGCAGGGGGAGGGGGGGGCAGCACAGGGCAAGTCCGACCGAATGCCGAGTCCTGCCCCTCACCCGCAAACATACAAAAGCATCGCACGACGGCAATGCTTTCACATGTTTAGGGTTGCCCTCTGTCCATACAGTCTTCCGCAGACTGCAAAGTTAATTGAGGTCACCCACAAGAGTGACCTCAATTAATCTTGCGGTCTGCGCTAGACCGCAGGTTACCACCATAGACTATATTGGGGATTTTTTGCGCTCCTCTTGATTGATGGGCCAGGTCTCCAAGTGACAGAAGCCACGAGGGAACCCAGCATTCAATAAAAGGGGATCCATTTGTACACATGGATCCCATTATGTCCGATGGTTCGTGTTGATGCGTTATTTTTTTCTTCTAACCCTGTGAATGCCTACATGGACTGAAGAGGACCGATTTACACTGGAAATAGGTGAGTATATATATATATATATATATATAT
Organism: Pseudophryne corroboree; assembly: GCF_028390025.1. Classification (NCBI taxonomy): domain Eukaryota; kingdom Metazoa; phylum Chordata; class Amphibia; order Anura; family Myobatrachidae; genus Pseudophryne; species Pseudophryne corroboree. The sequence continues at coordinate 142,714,233 of NC_086454.1, forward strand.
ATATATATATTTTTTTTTTTTTTTTTTTTTTTTTTTACAGGTACCCTATGGATTCTACTTGACAAGGGCACCGAGGGGCTCCGTGGGACAGTAGGTAAGTATATGTGAGCGTTTAAGTGTGTTTTAGTAAACTTTTATTATCACGGTGTCTGTGTAATGTCTTTATTGGAATATTTTGTCGTGGAACTACAGGTTCTTTAATGCCCTGCATGCTGGTACCAGCATGCGGGACGGGACAGGGAGGATTTGCTGGGACTTGTAGTTCCACAGCAAAAGAAAATATTTATATTAAATTTTTTACCCAAAAGCTATGAAGTCGCTACCCACAGCCCAGGGATGGCTGTCATAGCCCCGGGCTTCATCCCTACCTGACCTTTGGGTGCCTGTGGGGGGCCTTTATTAGGGGGTCTCTACTCCCAAAGGGAACACCGCCCAGGGGTGACTAGTTGGGGGGGGGGGGGGGGTAATGCCACGGCTGCGGGCACCTATATAAATGTGTCCTCCGGCTGTGGCATTATCTCCTTGACTAGTGGAGCCCGGGGCTGGTTTCAAAAATACGGGGGTCCCCTACATCCTTTTCCCCCCGTATTTTTGGAACCAGGACCGGTTCAAGAGCCTGTTGCTGGTTTTTAAAACACTGGGAATCCCTACGCAATTTCCTCCCCTCTCCAATCCCCCCCACCCACCCACCGCACCCCACCCCCCTGGTATTTTAACAACCAGGACCGGCTCAAAGACCCCAGGGCTGATTATACTCAGGAGGGGGAACCCCACATAATTGTTCATTTTTTTTTTTTACCTAGTTAAATACTGTACATATCGAAGCCATGCTCATGCCAGGCTTCATTGTGTCATGTCTGGCAGTGTTTTACTAAACTACTAAACTGGATTGAAAAAACACTGTAGTTTACTAAATAACAGTGATTTTTTTCAAAAAGTTGCAATCTCAAACGGCCGATGAAATCAGTAGCAACACAAATCTTAGTAAATTTACCCCATAGTCTGGATGTCAATATTTACAGACTGTCGACATTCAACATTCCGACATTCACAATGTCAACTTGACATAATATCAGCATTGTGAATGTGACAGTAAATTATTGACAGCAGATTTTTCTTTTTTACAATTTTAGGGTTAGTGTTGTCTGTGGTTAGGATTAGGTGTTGACTGTGGTTAGGGTTAATGTTAGCTGTAATTAGGGTATTATCTATGGTTAGAGTTATTGTTGGCTGTGGTTAGGGTTAGTGTTGGCTGTAGTTAGGTTCAGGGTTGGCTGTGGTTAGGTTTAGGGTTGGCTGTGGTTAGGGCATTATCCATGGTTAGAGTTATTGTTGGCTGTGGTTAGGGTTATTGTTGACTGTGGTTAGGGTTAGGATTGGCTGTGGTTAGGGTTGGCTGTGGTTAGGGTTACTGTTGGCTGTTTTTACGGGTTAGTGTTGGCTGTGGTCACTGGTTACTGTTGGCTGTGGTTAGGGTTAGTGTTGGCTGTGGTTACGGGTTACTGATGGCTGTGATTAGGGCTAGTGTTGGCTGTGATTAGGGTTTATGTTGACCGTGGTTAGGGTTAGTATTGTCTGTGCTTAGGGTTTTGTGTTGGCTGTAGTTAGGGTTAGTGTTAGCTGTGGTTACGGTTAGTGTTGTCTGTGGTTAGGGTTTATGTTGACCGTGGTTAGGGTTTATGTTGACCGTGGTTAGGGTTAGTATTGTCTGTGCTTAGGGTTTGTGTTGGCTGTAATTAGGGTTTGTGTTGGCTGTAGTAAGGGTTAGTGTTGGCTGTGGTTAGGGTTAGTGTTGGCTGTGGTTAGGGTTAGTGTTGGCTGTGGTTAGGGTTAGTGTTGACCGTGGTTAGGGTTACTATTGTCTGTGCTTAGGGTTTGTGTTGGCTGTAGTTAGGGTTAGTGTTAGCTGTGGTTACGGTTAGTGTTGTCTGTGGTTAGGGTTAGTGTTGGCTGTGGTTAGGGTTTATGTTGACCGTGGTTAGGGTTTATGCTGACTGTGGTTAGGGTTAGTATTGTCTGTGCTTAGGGTTAGTATTGTCTGTGCTTAGGGTTTGTGTTGGCTGTAATTAGGGTTTGTGTTGGCTGTAGTAAGGGTTAGTGTTGGTTGTGGTTAGGGTTAGTGTTGGCTGTGGTTAGGGTTAGTGTTGGCTGTGGTTAGAGTTTGTGTTGGCTGTGGTTAGGGATACTCACCTTGCCAACTCAAATTCACATGGTCAACAAATGCCGGCTGCGGACTTTCACAATAAAAGGCGAGATGTAATGGCATCCGAATTTGCCTTGCAACTGACTGCCGCTTTAAAAAAATGTCAGAGGTCGGCTGGCAAGCCGCACCTCCGGCAAACTCGGATGCTATTATATCCTGCCTATAGACTTTAATGCCAAAATACAACATGCCAACCTCCTATCCATGTTGACAATCAGGACATGTTGTCAACATTCATACTGTAAACATTCTCCACACTCCTTTTTTATTTCCTATATAAAAGAAAACTAAACTGTATTATAATTCATGTGAAATATAATATTCTTATATTCCTGAAGATGCATGAAGAATGTTTTTATTAAAAAAATGTTTAAAACTAAGAAGATTGGTGCAAAAAAAAAAAAAAAAAATTTTTTTGTGGAATAAAATTCTGTTTAATTTTACATTAGTAATATATTAGTTTATTATATAGTAATTCCATTTTCTCTTATTTTATCGTGCATTTTTCTAACACTTTATGGAAATAATAAGATTTTACTTACCGGTAAATCTATTTCTCGTAGTCCGTAGAGGATGCTGGGGACTCCGTAAGGACCATGGGGAGAGACGGGCTCCGCAGGAGACATGGGCACTTTAAGAAATAATTTAGTTCCTGGTGTGCACTGGCTCCTCCCTCTCTGCCCCTCCTCCAGACCTCAGTTAGAGAACTGTGCCCAGAGGAGATGGACAGTACGAGGGAAGGATTTTTGTTAAACCAAGGGCAAGATTCATACCAGCCACACCAATCACACCGTATAACTTGTGATAACAATCCAGTAAACAGTATGACAATAACATAGCATCAGTTCACGCCCGATGCAACAATAACGTAACCCTTATTGAAGCAATAACTATATACAAGTATTGCAGAAGAAGTCCGCACTTGGGACGGGCGCCCAGCATCCTCTACGGACTACGAGAAATAGATTTACCGGTAAGTAAAATCTTATTTTCTCTAACGTCCTAGAGGATGCTGGGGACTCCGTAAGGACCATGGGGATTATACCAAAGCTCCCAAACGGGCGGGAGACTGCGGATGACTCTGCAGCACCGATTGAGCAAACATGAGGTCCTCCTCAGCCAGGGTATCAAACTTATAGAATTTTGCAAAGGTGTTTGTACCCGACCAAGTAGCAGCTCGACACAGCTGTAGTGCCGAGACCCCTCGGGCAGCCGCCCAAGAAGAGCCCACTTTCCTAGTGGAATGGGCCTTGACCGATTTTGGTAACGGCAAACCAGCCGTAGAATGCGCTTGCTGAATCGTGTTACAGATCCAGCGAGCAAGAGTCTGCTTTGAAGCAGGGCCGCCAAGCTTGTTGGCTGCATACAGAACAAACAGTGCGTCTGTTTTTCGGACTCTAGCCGTCCTGGCCACATAAATCTTCAAAGCCCTGACCACATCAAGGGACTCTGAATCCTCTAAGTCCCGTGTAGCCACAGGCACCACAATAGGTTGGTTCATATGAAAGGATGAAACCACTTTTGACAGGAACTGAGGACGTGTCCGCAATTCCGCTCTATCCATATGGAAAACCAGATAGGGGCTTTTATGTGATAAAGCCGCTAATTCCGACACTCGCCTAGCCGAAGCTAGGGCTAATAACATAACCACCTTCCAAGTGAGATATTTCAACTCCACCGTTTTCAGTGGTTCAAACCAGTGTGACTTTAGGAAGTCCAAGACCCCATTAAGGTCCCAAGGCGCCACCGGAGGCACAAACGGAGGCTGAATATGCAATACTCCCTTAACAAAAGTCTGAACTTCTGGGAGAGAAGCCAATTCTTTTTGAAAGAAAATGGATAGGGCCGAAATCTGGACCTTAATGGAGCCTAATTTAAGGCCCAAATCCACTCCAGTTTGTAGGAAGTGAAGGAAACGGCCCAGATGGAATTCTTCCGTAGGAGCATTCCTGGCCTCACACCAAGAAACATATCTTCGCCATATACGGTGATAATGTTTTGCTGTTACTTCCTTCCTAGCCTTTATCAGCGTAGGGATAACCTCAACCAGAATACCTTTTTCGCTAGGATCCGGCGTTCAACCGCCATGCCGTCAAACGCAGCCGCGGTAAGTCTTGGAACAGACAGGGTCCCTGTTGCAACAGGTCCTGCCTTAGAGGAAGAGGCCACGGATCTTCCATGAGCATTTCCTGCAGATCTGGATACCAGGTCCGTCGTGGCCAATCTGGAACAACGAGGATTGTTCTCACTCCTTTTCTTCTTACTAATCTCAACACCTTGGGTATGAGAGGAAGAGGAGGAAATACATAGATGGACCGGAACACCCACGGCGTCACGAGGGCGTCTACCGCTACTGCCTGAGGGACTCTGGACCTGGCGCAATACCTCTGTAGCTTTTTGTTGAGGCGGGACGCCATCATGTCTATCTGTGGCAGTTCCCACCGACTCACAATCTGTGCGAAGACTTCTGGATGAAGTCCCCACTCTCCCGGGTGTAGGTCGTGTCTGCTGAGGAAGTCTGCTTCCCAGTTGTCCACTCCCGGAATGAACACTGCTGACAGTGCGCTTACATGATTCTCCGCCCAGCGAAGAATCCTGGTAGCTTCTGCCATTGCCGCTCTGCTCCTTGTGCCTCCTTGGCGGTTTACATGAGCCACTGCGGTGATTTTGTCTGACTGGATCAGAACTGGTTGGTCGCGAAGTAAGGCCTCCGCTTGACGTAGGGCGTTGTATATGGCCCTTAGTTCCAGGATGTTGATGTGCAGACAAGTCTCTTGACTTGACCAAAGACCCTTGAAATTTCTTCCCTGTGTGACTGCTCCTCAACCTCGGAGGCTTGCGTCCGTGGTCACCAGGATCCAATCCTGAATGCCGAATCTGCGGCCCTCGAGAAGGTGAGCACTCTGCAGCCACCACAGGAGCGACACCCTGGCCCTGGGGGACAGAGTGATCAATCGATGCATCTGTAGATGTGATCCGGACCACTTGTCCAACAGATCCCATTGGAAAGTCCTCGCATGGAACCTGCCAAAGGGAATGGCCTCGTATGAGGCCACCATCTTTCCGAGGACTCGAGTGCAATGATGCACGGACACCTGTCTTGATTTCAAAAGGTTCCTGACCAGAGTCATAAGTTCCTGGGCTTTTTCTATCGGAAGATAAACCCTTTTCTGGGTCGTGTCCAGAACCATGCCCAAGAAAGGCAGATGAGTCGTAGGAACCAACTGCGACTTTGGGATATTGAGAATCCAGCCGTGTTGTTGTAACACTTTCAGTGAAAGAGATACGCTGTTCAGCAACTGCTCTCTTGATCTCGCTTTTATGAGGAGATCGTCCAAGTACGGGATAATTGTGACACCCTGCTTGCGCAGGAGCACCATCATTTCCGCCATTACCTTGGTGAAAATCCTCGGAGCCGTTGAGAGACCAAACGGCAACGTCTGAAATTGGTAATGACAGTCCTGTACCGCAAATCTTAGGTACGCCTGATGAGGTGGATAAATGGGGACATGAAGGTACGCATCCTTTATGTCTAGTGACACCATAAAATCCCCCCCTTCCAGGCTGGCGATGAACGATTTTAGCGATTCCATCTTGAACTTGAACCTCTTCAAGTATAGGTTCAGAGATTTTAAATTCAATATGGGTCTGACCGAACCGTCCGGTTTCGGAACCACAAACATGGTCGAATAATAACCCCTTCCCTGTTGAAGGAGGGAAACCTTGACCACTACCTGCTGAAGATACAATTTTTGTATTGCATTTAACACTATCTCCCTCTCTAGGGGGAAGACGGTAGGGCCGATTTGAAAAACCGGCGAGGAGGCACCTCTTCGAATTCCAGCTTGTAACCCTGAGACACAATTTCTATTGTCCAGGGATCCACCTGGGAGTGAACCCACATGTGGCTGAAATTCCGAAGACGCGCCCCCACTGGCCCCGACTCCGCCAGTGGAGCCCCAGCGTCATGCGTTGGATTTTGCAGAGGCCGGGGAGGACCTCTGTTCCTGGGAACTAGCTGTATTGTGCAGCTTCTTTCCTCTGCCCCTCCCTCTGGCAAGAAAGGACGCACCTCGGACTTTCTTGTTTCTTTGTGAACGAAAGGACTGCATTTGATAATGCGGTGCTCTCTTAGGCTGTGAGGGAACATAAGGCAAAAAATTTGACTTTCCAGCTGTAGCTGTGGAGACCACGTCCGAGAGACCTTCACCGAACAATTCCTCACCCCAGTAAGGTAAAACCTCCATATGTCGTTTAGAGTCGGCATCACCTGTCCATTGCCGAGTCCACAGGACCCATCTGGCAGAAATCGACATAGCGTTTATTCTAGAACCCAGCAGACTAATGTCTCTTTGAGCATCTCTCATATAAAGGACAGCGTCTTTAATATGCCCCAGGGTCAATAAAACAGTATCCCTATCTAGGGTATCAAACTCCTCTGATAAGGTATCAGTCCATGCCGCTACTGCACTACAGACCCAGGCCGACGCGATTGCCGGTCTGAGCAAGGTACCTGAATGTGTATAAATGGACTTCAGGGTACCCTCCTGTTTGCGATCAGCAGCATCCTTGAGGGTAGCCGTATCCTGGGACGGCAGGGCTACCTTTTTGGATAAGCGTGTTAAAGCTTTGTCCACCCTAGGGGAGGATTCCCATCGTAACCTGTCCGTAGGCGGGAAAGGATACGCCATAAGAATCCGTTTGGAAATCTGCAGTTTTTTATCTGGATATTCCCAAGCTTTTTCACATAACTCATTCAGTTCGTGTGAGGGGGGAAAAGTTACCTCAGGTTTCTTTCCCTTACACATATAAACCCTTGTGTCAGGGACAGGGGTTTCCTCTGTGATGTGCAAAACTTCCTTAATTGCTATAATCATATATCGGAATGATTTAGCCAACTTTGGCTGTAACTTTGCATCATCGTAATCGACACTGGAGTCAGAATCCATGTCGGTATCTGTGTCAACAATTTGGGATAGTGGGCGCTTATGAGACCCCGACGGTCCCTGCGACATAGGATCAGGCACGGGTTGAGACCCTGCCTGTCCCAATGCATCAGCCTTGTCTAATCTTTTATGCAAGGAATTTACATTATCATTTAAAACCTTCCACATATCCACCCAATCAGGTGTCGGCGCCGTCGGCGGAGACACCACATTCATTTGCTCCCGCTCCTCTACCACATAGCCTTCCACATCAGACATGTCGACACTTAATGTTAACCCAGTAGCTGCTGTTTATATACTTTTTTGCGCCTAATTATGTGCCCCCCCTCTTTTCAACCCTCTTCTACCGTGTATCAGCAGGGGAGAGCCTGGGGAGCTTCCTCTCAGCGTGCTGTGGAGAAAAAATGGCGCTGGTGAGTGCTGAGGGAGAAGCCCCGCCCCCTCGGCGGCGGGCTTCTGTCCCGCTTAAATTTTATTTCTTTGGCGGGGGCTCCTACATATATACAGTGCCCAGCTGTATATATGTGTTCATTTGCTAAAATCAGGTCCCAAATGCTGCCCAGGGCGCCCCCCCTGCGCCCTGCACCCTAACAGTGACCGGAGTATGTGTAGGTGTGTGGAGCAATGGCGCACAGCTGCAGTGCTGTGCGTTACCTCCAGTGAAGATCACGAAGTCTTCTGCCGCCTGTGAAGTCTTCTTGCTTCTCATACTCACCCGGCTTCAGTCTTCCGGCTCTGCGAGGGGGACGGCGGCGCGGCTCTGGGACGGACGGCGAGGGTGAGATCCTGCGTACCGATCCCTCTGGAGCTAATGGTGTCCAGTAGCCTAAGAAGCAGGACCTAGCTTCAGAGAGTAGGGCTGCTTCTCTCCCCTCAGTCCCACGATGCAGGGAGTCTGTTGCCATCAGAGCTCCCTGAAAATAAAAAACATAACAAAAAACTTTCTATCAGCAAACTCAGGAGAGCTCACTGAAAAGCACCCAGCTCCTCTGGGCACAGCATCAAACTGAGGTCTGGAGGAGGGGCATAGAGGGAGGAGCCAGTGCACATCAGGAACTAAATTCTTTCTTAAAGTGCCCATGTCTCCTGCTGAGCCCGTCTCTCCCCATGGTCCTTACGGAGTCCCCAGCATCCTCTAGGACGTTAGAGAAATATACTTGGGTATTAAATTAATTGATTATACTCTCCATTTTCCATTATCTTAAGGGGGGTACACATGGAGAGATCCGTTCTTAAAATCTAAGCAATCTGACTAGATTGCTTAGATTTTAAGCACGGATCTCTTGCGTGTATGCCCCACAGCGATAGATTGTGCCCCTGCATGCAGGCACAATCTAGCACATTGCTCATTTCACCGGATGGGTGAAATTAGCGGCCCCCTTCGCTCAGCACACATCGCGCTGTGCTGAGCGGGGGGAGAAATGTGTGCATCTCCCCCCGTGTGTACTGTCCTCTACATCCATTCTACTTCACTGCATCAGTTAGCAATTGCAATATCAATGTCACCGCTTATTTTGTGTCACTTGTGAGGGGGGGGATTCAATTACCTGCAGTAAATTACCATGAGGTCAAAAAGGGTGGTAGCCTGGGGCTTTAATGCCCAGGGCTATTCAATTCCACACCCTTTTTTACCTGAGCATCTTGTTAACGCCCGCTATCTTAAAAGTTTACGGATTCATGTGTTAACAGGGTTGTGGCACCATTAACCCCCTAGATATGTGGGATGGGGGGGTTTGCATCTGTTCAGATGCATAAAATAAAAATACACGATAAGTGGGCTAATTGAAAAGCTAGAGGGGATCAATTAGCTCCTGGTAAATTACAGCAGCCTATTGAATTCCCCCATAAAGCTTAATAGCATGAGTGTAGCTATAGTAGGTGCAGGGGGTTCCATTCCTATGGGGAGTATGTGGTTAAAATACCGCCCATCGGGATCCTGGCGGTCGCAATACCGATGCCGTAATCCCAAAAGGGTACTATCCCGCTGCCAGAATATTGCCGAGGTAGGTGATTCTCACTCTGTGGGTGTCCACGACACCCATAGAGGGAGATGAGAAGCGTGAGCCCACAAGGGGCCTCGATGCGCTCGCCCCGCTGCCGCCATTCTGGCACCGGGATGCCGATGTCGGTATAATGACATTCGGCATCCCGTACGCTGGGATACCATACTGATCCTCTATGGGAACCAGAGGCATAAGGGGCCCCGAACCTAGGTCATGTAGTTGTCTACCCAGTTCCCAAAACTGCCTGCTGAGCGAATGGGTCCTGACCATTTTCCGGCCCTGAAAATGGGGACTCGTTAGTGGTCATACAGGCACGTGGAGGCCACACACACTACTGAGCCTCATTTTGACTTGTTTTAAGGACATTACATCAAAGTTGGATCAGTCTGTAGTATGTTTTTACACTTTAATTTTGAGCGTGACCCCAAGTCCAGACCTCCATGGGTTAATACATTTGATTTCCATTGATAATTTTTGTGTGATTTTGTTGTCAGCACATTCAACTATGTAAAGAACAAAGTATTTAATAAGAATATTTTATTCATTCAGATCTAAGATGTGTTATTTTAGTGTTCCCTTTATTTTTTTGAGCAGTGTATATATATATATATATATATATATATATAGTAACAGTATTGTTGGGGTTGTCATAAAATAACAATACTGACACTAGAGATGAGCGGGTTCGGTTTCTTTGAATCCGAACCCGCACGAACTTCACTTTTTTTTTCACGGGTCCGAGCGACTCGGATCTTCCCGCCTTGCTCGGTTAACCCGAGCGCGCCCGAACGTCATCATGACGCTGTCGGATTCTCGCGAGGCTCGGATTCTATATAAGGAGCCGCGCGTCGCCGCCATTTTCACACGTGCATTGAGATTGATAGGGAGAGGACGTGGCTGGCGTCCTCTCCATTTAGATTAGATTTAGAAGAGAGAGAGAGAGATTGCTGTGATACTGTAGATTAGAAGAGAGTGCAGACAGAGTTTAGTGACTGACGACCACAGTGACCAGTGACCACCAGAGACAGTGCAGTTGTTTGTTTTATTTAATATATCCGTTCTCTGCCTGAAAAAAACGATACACAGTCACACAGTGACTCAGTCTGTGTGCACTGCTCAGCCCAGTGTGCTGCACATCAATGTATTGTATATAAAGCTTATAATTGTGGGGGAGACTGGGGAGCACTGCAGGTTGTTATAGCAGGAGCCAGGAGTACATGATAAATAATATTATATTAAAATTAAACAGTGCACACTTTTGCTGCAGGAGTGCCACTGCCAGTGTGACTAGTGGTGACCAGTGCCTGACCACCAGTATATTAGTAGTATTGTATACTATCTCTTTATCAACCAGTCTATATTAGCAGCAGACACAGTACAGTGCGGTAGTTCACGGCTGTGGCTACCTCTGTGTCGGCACTCGGCAGGCAGTCCGTCCATCCATAATTGTATTATATACCACCTAACCGTGGTTTTTTTTTCATTCTTTATACCGTCGTCATACTAGTTGTTACGAGTATACTACTATCTCTTTATCAACCAGTGTACAGTGCGGTAGTTCACGGCTGTGGCTACCTCTGTGTCGGCACTCGGCAGGCAGTCCGTCCAACCATAATTGTATTATATACCACCTAACCGTGGTTTTTTTTTCATTCTTTATACCGTCGTCATACTAGTTGTTACGAGTATACTACTATCTCTTTATCAACCAGTGTACAGTGCGGTAGTTCACGGCTGTGGCTACCTCTGTGTCGGCACTCGGCAGGCAGTCCGTCCATCCATAATTGTATTATAATATATACCACCTAACCGTGGTTTTTTTTTCATTCTTTATACCGTCGTCATACTAGTTGTTACGAGTATACTACTATCTCTTTATCAACCAGTGTACAGTGCGGTAGTTCACGGCTGTGGCTACCTCTGTGTCGGCACTCGGCAGGCAGTCCGTCCAACCATAATTGTATTATAATATATACCACCTAACCGTGGTTTTTTTTTCATTCTTTATACCGTCGTCATACTAGTTGTTACGAGTATACTACTATCTCTTTATCAACCAGTGTACAGTGCGGTAGTTCACGGCTGTGGCTACCTCTGTGTCGGCACTCGGCAGGCAGTCCGTCCAACCATAATTGTATTATATACCACCTAACCGTGGTTTTTTTTTCATTCTTTATACCGTCGTCATACTAGTTGTTACGAGTATACTACTATCTCTTTATCAACCAGTGTACAGTGCGGTAGTTCACGGCTGTGGCTACCTCTGTGTCGGCACTCGGCAGGCAGTCCGTCCAACCATAATTGTATTATAATATATACCACCTAACCGTGGTTTTTTTTTCATTCTTTATACCGTCGTCATACTAGTTGTTACGAGTATACTACTATCTCTTTATCAACCAGTGTACAGTGCGGTAGTTCACGGCTGTGGCTACCTCTGTGTCGGCACTCGGCAGGCAGTCCGTCCATCCATAATTGTATTATAATATATACCACCTAACCGTGGTTTTTTTTTCATTCTTTATACCGTCGTCATACTAGTTGTTACGAGTATACTACTATCTCTTTATCAACCAGTGTACAGTGCGGTAGTTCACGGCTGTGGCTACCTCTGTGTCGGCACTCGGCAGGCAGTCCGTCCAACCATAATTGTATTATAATATATACCACCTAACCGTGGTTTTTTTTTCATTCTTTATACCGTCGTCATACTAGTTGTTACGAGTATACTACTATCTCTTTATCAACCAGTGTACAGTGCGGTAGTTCACGGCTGTGGCTACCTCTGTGTCGGCACTCGGCAGGCAGTCCGTCCATCCATAATTGTATTATATACCACCTAACCGTGGTTTTTTTATACCACCTAACCGTGGCAGTCCGTCCATAATTGTATACTAGTATCCAATCCATCCATCTCCATTGTTTACCTGAGGTGCCTTTTAGTTCTGCCTATAAAATATGGAGAACAAAAAAGTTGAGGTTCCAAAATTAGGGAAAGATCAAGATCCACTTCCACCTCGTGCTGAAGCTGCTGCCACTAGTCATGGCCGAGACGATGAAATGCCAGCAACGTCGTCTGCCAAGGCCGATGCCCAATGTCATAGTACAGAGCATGTCAAATCCAAAACACCAAATATCAGTAAAAAGCCTCTTTTTTTCTTTGCGTCATGTGCTGTTTGGGGAGGGTTTTTTGGAAGGGACATCCTGCGTGACACTGCAGTGCCACTCCTAGATGTGCCCGGTGTTTGTGTCGGCCACTAGGGTCGCTAATCTTACTCACACAGCTACCTCATTGCGCCTCTTTTTTTCTTTGCGTCATGTGCTGTTTGGGGAGGGTTTTTTGGAAGGGACATCCTGCGTGACACTGCAGTGCCACTCCTAGATGTGCCCGGTGTTTGTGTCGGCCACTAGGGTCGCTAATCTTACTCACACAGTCAGCTACCTCATTGCGCCTCTTTTTTTCTTTGCGTCATGTGCTGTTTGGGGAGGGTTTTTTGGAAGGGCCATCCTGCGTGACACTGCAGTGCCACTCCTAGATGGGCCCGGTGTTTGTGTCGGCCACTAGGGTCGCTAATCTTACTCACACAGCTACCTCATTGCGCCTCTTTTTTTCTTTGCGTCATGTGCTGTTTGGGGAGGGTTTTTTGGAAGGGACATCCTGCGTGACACTGCAGTGCCACTCCTAGATGGGCCCGGTGTTTGTGTCGGCCACTAGGGTCGCTTATCTTACTCACACAGCGACCTCGGTGCAAATTTTAGGACTAAAAATAATATTGTGAGGTGTGAGGTATTCAGAATAGACTGAAAATGAGTGTAAATTATGGTTTTTGAGGTTAATAATACTTTGGGATCAAAATGACCCCCAAATTCTATGATTTAAGCTGTTTTTTAGTGTTTTTGGAAAAAAACACCCGAATCCAAAACACACCCGAATCCGACAAAAATAATTCGGTGAGGTTTTGCCAAAACGCGTTCGAACCCAAAACACGGCCGCGGAACCGAACCCAAAACCAAAACACAAAACCCGAAAAATTTCAGGCGCTCATCTCTAACTGACACCAAGGTATATGGTGAAAACAAAACAGTTTTACTAAACCACAGGTTCTTTACTACCTAAAACACAACCGAGTTGTTCGCACCGCAACTTGGGGTAACAACAATCTCACTGGCTGTTTAACATTACACAGCCGCCAGGTGATTATAGACACAGCATACAGTGAATCCAGCAGTGTAAAGCTTTTTGCCAACAGCACTACAAATAAGCATTCATAACACAGTGTCCTGGGTTATAGTCACCAATGTGTGCAGCGTCCCACTTCAGTGGAAATGCATCCTGACAGGAACCACTGGTACTGAAGTCCCTTCAGGCATACACGGTCTTCCAGACCCCTGACACTAGCCCCCCTTACAGGCCCTAGCTTCTGGCCGCTAGTCAGAATCTGAGGTCCTGCACCTGTGAAACCTTCAGCCCTTTCTAGGTATTCCACAGGTGCACAATTACTCAGCCATCCTGGCTGCACAACCCAAATGACCTGGACTGACCTTTGTAGATGGGGCCTGCCCTCTTCTCTCATCCACCCCCAGGGACCCTTACTGGTTTTCTTCTAAACCAAACTACAGGACCTAAAATAGTTCCTTCTGTCTCCCTAGGGTTTTTCTAAAAAGTCTGCTGTAGGCATTTTCCAGGTTGTTGCAAAATATGGAACGGATCCCATTTCCTTTTTGCGAGGCTCCTTTCAGCTGGTCTGGCACTCCACTTCAGACCGACTGGTGTCTCTGTCATCACATACCCTCCCCCTACGCTTTTCCTTACTAGGGAAAGCGACTTTTCCTTCCAGGGGCTTTACGGTCTCGTAGCGCCTGGACAAAGCGTCAGCATTTTTGTCATGAGTTCCAGGTCTATGTTCAACTTTGAACTTGAACTGTTGAAGTGCCAAAAACCAACGTGTTCCTTTAGCATTGACTTCCTTATTCAACTGCATCCAACAAAGCGGAGCATGGTCTGTTACCAAGACGAATTCTCGACCCAGAAGGTAATACTTAAGAGACTCAGCTGCCCATTTAATGGCAAGACACTCCAACTCGACAATGGCATATCTTGTTTCCCTGGGTACTAACTTTCTGCTTAAGTAAAGGACCGGTTTCTCGTCTCCATTTATTTCCTGTGACAGGACAGCTCCTAGACCCGATGTTGATGTATCTGTCTGTAATATGAATGTCTTCTTGAAGTCAGGAGCTACCAGAACTGGGGCAGAACACAAGGCTGTTATTAGATCTTCCCAGGCGCCTTCCACAGCTTTTGTCCACACCACTTTCTCGGGTTAACTCTTCTTTAAGAGTTCCGTAAGGGTATGTCACAAGAAGAAAGAAAGACTCTGTGTGTGTTGGGGCACTCTTATTATATAAAACTTAACTTTTAATTAATTTATGATAAAAGTATGACACACAAACAACACACACATATAACACGCTAAGGGAGGTTACAGGGTTTAACCTTCCACATCTAATAGTGTAAATTTTTTTATTCAAAACTGGAAGAAAAGACTCTCCAAGAATTTTATATTTAAGGTGACAGTAGCACCTGAGGTGAAAATATCAGAAATACATTTTCAAATAGCAGGAAATTCAAATATATAATACAGTGGTATATTTGAAATAATTATGACTATAGAGATAGTCCAATATTGAATACCTGCTGTAATGCTTTCTCCTGGTATGAACTAATTTTCTATTTATAGATCTGTATACAAAATATGTGATCTGAAGGCTGATTAGTTATATATAGATCCGTTAGTCGGATAATCTACTGTTCAAAATAGAAAGATTGATGAAATAGGTAAGGGTCAAATATTGCTCCAACACTTCTGCTTTTCACATAGAGTACAGAGTGTTATTTACTGCACCCAATATTCCCTAGAGGTCTCCCGTCAGGGTACTAATTGGGCTTCTCACTGCTTTGCTTCAAAGATCAGACGAGATTGGGCGTAACCAGTGAAATATGGCAGTAATGTCTCAAGGGTTGTAAATGAGAGAGTGTTTGGTTATTGGCACATACCAAGAAAAGAAGTACTTCTGCTGTCCAATGTTTATGCACAGATTCTCTGTTACCTCTGAATTGCAGAGAGATAGCTGGCATTTGGATGAGAGAGTACTGAAAAGATTGATACAAAGAAATGTATAGGTTCAGGGTCCGTCTTCTGCTGTCCACTGTCATATAATAATATAGCGGACAGTGGATGAGAGAGGCGGGTTGCCTAAGCCTATTGAAAATAGATAAGTAGAAAAATAAGAATCTAATGGGTAAGACTGGCACTTTTACAATATTTTAAGTATTGGTAAAACAATCAGTACCCAGAGCCGTATCATAAATTCAAATATTATGTATCCACTAAGGAAGTAGATATGAATTGAAACAATAGATAGAAACAAAGTTAAATTGAGAAAAAGTAAACAATCAATTGCCCAAATGATAAACAAATTTATAGCATTGCTATCTGGAGAAGTGAATATACACGAAATAACTTATAGGCAAGAATTAGATGACAATGATATTCAGCAAGTATCGGTAGTGCAGAGAATTTAAAGCAATATATAGTAATTCCTGAGAACAGTGAATATCTTACTCATAATGTACATGAATCATACATGGTTACTTCCATAAAAGCGTTTTTATGAAAAAAACAACAATGTGAACGGAAGTACCTATACTTAGGATAAGAAAATTGACCTCTGAATTTGTAGATA
Organism: Pseudophryne corroboree; assembly: GCF_028390025.1. Classification (NCBI taxonomy): domain Eukaryota; kingdom Metazoa; phylum Chordata; class Amphibia; order Anura; family Myobatrachidae; genus Pseudophryne; species Pseudophryne corroboree. The sequence continues at coordinate 142,730,129 of NC_086454.1, forward strand.
GATCATAGCAATAGGAAATTAGGAAAAATGGTAAATAATTTTGCAGCCCAAATGGGCGTATTATACGATACCAGGAGATGAGTGGGCTGAACTGTGCACAGTTCAGCACCACTATACACAGACGGCCGTTTCACCTGGAGGTTGCTTGTTCACTGTGTAAGGGGTAAAGCTCTGGCAGCAAAGTTTTCTACGAAGCGCCTATAGTACCCGACCAGTCCCAGAAAAGTTTGCACTTTCTTTTTGGTGGTAGGTTTAGGCCAAGTTTTCATGGCTTCCACTTTACTTCCTTGGGGTCTGACTTCTCCTTGACCTATCACGTACCCAAGGTAATTGGCCTCAGTCAGTGCCAACTTGTATTTAGCTGGGTTGGTGGTTAAACCATGTTCCCTTAGAGAGGTTAGGACTGCCTGTAATTTTCCAGGTGGGTATCCCACGTATTTGTAAAGATGACTCAGGAACATATTCAATAACTGTCGGAAGCTGCCGTCTTGTCGGAAAGACGGCAGCTTCCGACAGTTTTAGGTTGAAAGGGGTTCTGACCTATTCATTACGGTCCCATTTTTTCCGACAAGTCGGGAATCCTGACTTGTCTGAATGAACGCTGATAGTCAGCTTCAGCCGCAGATCAGCGTGCATTGTCGGAAGCGGGGCCAAACCCAACAGGTTTTAGCCCCATTTCCGACAATCTCAATCCGACTTAAAAAAAAGTAGGATTGAGATGAGGGAGCTGATAGCAGGAAACGGGGGAGAGCAGCGGGAGAGCAGGAACCCAGCGGCAGTGTCCACCCAGCTCCAGCAAGCGAGGTCCCGCTTGCTGGAGCCGGGTGGATGCTGCCATGAGCCTCCAGTTACGCTGCTGCAGCCGCTGCTCCCCCATCTGCTCCTCTCCTCCTCCCATCCACTCTGTCTCCTCCGATCCCCTCCCCGCTGCCGCTGTCAGCGCACCCACAGCCGCTGACAGCAGCAGCAGGACAGGACACCGGGAACGGCCAAATCCGACAGTCGGATTTGGCCGCTCTTTGAATAGGGGTTGTCGGGTCCATTAAGACAACTGCATGTCAGAATGGACCCGACTCTTATTGAATATACCCCTATGTCATAGAGATATGCCGCCGCATACCCCCGGTGTGGTTTCAATAATCGGTCCATGGCTCGTTGGAACGTGGCAGGTGCTCCATGGAGCCCAAATGGAAGCATCTTATACTGGAACAGACCATCTGGAGTGGCAAAAGCAGTTTTCTCTCGCGCAGCTTTGGCTAAGGGAATTTGCCAATACCCTTTTGTTAGGTCTAGCGTAGTAAGGTACCGACTGCCTGCAAGGTTCTATACTTCCTCGTCGACTCGCGGCATAGGATATGCGTCAAAACGTGATACTTGATTAAGTTTTCGAAAATCATTGCAAAATATTGGTACCAATACTATGGGACTGGACCAATTACTTTGTGATTCCTCAATCACACCCAGGTCCAGCATTTCCCGTCTCAACTCGGGTATCCAATATGGTTTTTGTCTTACGATGACTCCCGGTGGTGTATAAATTTCATGTTCAGTCAGAGTTGTTCTTCCAGGCTTGGATGAGAAAACATCCTGATTTCGAGCAACCAGAGCTCTCACCTCCGCTACCTGTTGTTGAGTTAGAGTTTCTCCTATAGGCACTTCGGCCACCTCTGGTCGAGAAGCAGCCACAGCTGAAGTGCATTCCTCTTCTAACCAGTGTTTAAGTAAGTTGACGTGATAGATCTGTTCTGGGTGTCTTCTCCCCGGTTGTTTGACCTTGTAATTAACTGGACCCACAGCCTCTATGATTTCATAGGGTCCATGCCATTGAGCATACAACTTACTCTCCAGAGTTGGAACCAGGATTAGTACCTTATCCCCCAGGTGGAACGGCCTCGCTTTGGCCGTAGCATCATAATATCGCCTTTGGTGGGTTTGGGCTTCAACAAGGTTTTCCCGGACGATAGGAGCAATCATGTGAAGTTTCTCGTAGAGCCGGGCTACAAATTGTATCACACTGGGTTCTTCTGGGTGTTGTATTTGCCAACTTTCCTTTATCATATCCAGTACTCCTCTAGGCTGTCTCCCGAAGAGTAGCTCAAACGGGCTGAACCCCGTGGAGGCCTGTGGGACTTCCCTGATGCCAAACATTAGAAACGGCAGTACTTCATCCCATTCTCGGCCATTCTCGCTAACAGCTCATCTTATCATAGTCTTCATGGTTCTATTGAACAGTTCCACGAGACCATTCATTTCCGGGTGGTAGACTGAGGTATGTAGCCTTTTGATTTGTCATTTCTGGCATAACTCTTTAAGAATTTGGGACATAAATGGGGTAACATAGTAACATAGTATCTGTAGGTTGAAAAAAGACAATTGTCCATAGAGTTCAACCTATTTGTGGTCTCCTATGCACGATTATTTTGTATAAAATTTTGACTGAAGTTGATGACTGCCGTTACATTTTACCCCGCTTTTTTATAATAACCATAGTGCGTGACTATTCCCCGTAACCCTGGATATCATTATCCATTAGGAATTTATCTAACCCATTCTTAAAGGTGTTGACTGAGTTGGCCATTACAACTCCCTCAGCCAGGGAATTCCAAACACGTATCGTCCTTACCGTAAAAAAGCCTTTACGCCGTATTGTGTGGAATCTCCTCTCCTCTAACCTGAGCGAGTGTCCACGAGTTCTCTGTGTTGATCTAACCAAAAACAGGTCCTGCGCAAGATCTGTATATTGTCCCCTTATATATTTGTAAATGTTGATCATGTCCCCTCTTAATCTCCTCTTTTCCAGTGTAAACATGCCTAGTCTTGCAAGCCTTTCCTCGTATTCCAGCGTCTCCATACCCTTAATTAGTTTGGTCGCCCGCCTCTGAACCTTTTCTAGCTCCAGGATATCTTTTTTGTAGTAAGGTGCCCAGAATTGTACACAGTATTCAAGGTGTGGCCTCACAAGTGATTTATATAACGGGAGTATAATACTCTCGTCCCTAGCATCAATTCCCCGTTTTATGCATGCTAATATCTTATTAGCCTTCTTTGCTGCAGTCCTACTTTGGGTACTACTGCTTAGTTTGCTATCTATGAGGACACCTAAGTCCTTTTCCAGTACAGAATCCCCATTTAGTAGGTAGGTGTTATTTTTGTTCTTGTTACCACAGTGCATTACCTTACACTTGTCTGTATTGAAGCGCATTCTTCATTTCGCTGCCCAAGCTTCTAATTTAACTAAGTCGTTCTGAAGCGACTCAGCATCCCCCTCCGCATTTATAACTTTACACAATTTGGTATCATCTGCAAAAATTGACCATCTGCCCTGGTCAGTAAGGATCTCTTTAGGGAAGCCAACCCTGGTAAATAGCAACAGTAGTTCCTTAGCAATGGTTGCAGTTCTTGTGTTACGAAGAGGTATGGCTTCAGGGTACCGCGTTGCAAAATCGAGAATAGTGGAACCTCTAAGTCCATCGCTATCCTCTCAAAGGGTACAATAGGTATAGGTATCAAGGGAGCCCAGAACTGGGGTTTTGGACTGGTCCAATGGCATATTGGACACCGCTGGCAGTACGCCTTTACATTTGCGTGGATGGCTGGCCAATCAAAGCAGAGTAATATACTCTCTCTTGTTTTTTCTTCGCCTAGATGTCCACCCCAAAGATGCGTGTGCCCAGCGGTCAGCACCAGCGGTACATGTTTTCGGGGTACTAATAGCTGCTCTAATTTTCTCCCTTGGGTAACTATTACCTGATATAATAAGTCTTTCCTCAAAATGAAATAAGGCGTCCCGTCAGGCGGATAAGGTATATTAACCCTCCCATTGACCTCAACCACCTTTTCCTTTACATTATCAATAGCGGCATCATTCTGTTGATCCCTTGCAAAGTCTTCCAGGTCCACTTGCTGTAAGTTTTGGGCCCACTCTGGAAAAGGAACTGGGTGCTCAGGCACTTCCTTCAGGGAAGTCTGCTCATCACCACATCAGATGATGCAGTATGAGAGTGCATTGGAGGGTCATCACATTTGTCCTCTATCAGAGCAATAAACTTACTGAAGCCTGGGAAATCCCGTCCCAGGATTAACGGATAGGGCAGTTTAGGTCCAACTGCCACTGCAACGTAATAAGTCTGGCCTTGTACAGTGATAGGCAATGTGACATAGGATACTTCTCTATAGTCCAATGCACACACAGGATATTGGCCGATACCAGCAGTTGTTCCACGTTCTTTGGCACGACGGCCGCTGAGACCAATGTTAATTTTTTTGTCCTGTAAGTGCAAATTGTATTAAACCTGTGTCCCTTTGTGTAGACTCCTGCACTGTTATTCTTTTTATTGTGCCTTCCCTGTCACTGCTGAATAAGCCTATGTGAGGGAGGCACATATATTATTGTTTCAGGTCTCCGATGTAAAGGATTTACTATATCCTTATTGCCTTCTATGAAAAATCCTGAAGCAGATGTTGGATAACGACTGCACTTATAAAAGAAAGCTTAGTATTTGTATTTACTTATAATTGTGTGTGTCTTCACTGTGGTTTTAATTGTCACTGTGATCATATAACAGGTGATGGTAATCTGCGCACTGAGGTGTTAGGTGTCAGTTGGGTCGGGGTGTGCAGCAGGTTCAGGGGTTGTCCAGTCCCTATTAATGCAATATAAAGAACTGATACACAATGCAAAAACAAAATGTAAGAAGTTGAACTGCGCTCTACCCCACGGACATAAGATCTGCACGATGAAGGTAGCCGGCTCACGGCGAGTCCGTACAAGGACGAACTGAGTGAGCTAGTGCTGACCACCATCAGCTGACCAGTCCAGAGCCCCTCTAGAATCCCGGCGCAGACCCGCACCCGGACTCCTCACGAACACGGCCGCAACGGTAAGGACCTATATCCACTAGACCACAACAGAGACACAGGACGCTGGTCTCTTTCCTCACTAAGGATCAAAGACTTTTTATTCGATTTAAATTTTCACTAAGACAAGGACATTTTAAGTCATTACTCTGTGCATCAAAAAGGACACTTTCAATAGAAAGAGACTGCTGGACTTGCGTTTAAGAGAAAGACAGCATTTGGGCTTTTCTTGGAAACACCTAACCCTGTGCCATTAGCAATTAATAAAACACCTTGTAGTTTACTCTTTTTCACCCACTGGTATTATTTATCTTTATTTAAGAAACAACACAGGTAGCTCCGATTCAGACTAGTGGTGACTTTAAACCTCAGGGGTAGAGCGCAGTTCAACTTCTTACATTTTGTTTTTGCATTGTGTATCAGTTCTTTATAGTGATCATATAACCATTTGTCACATGTTTTAAATGGATTAGCGTCAGACATATAGATCTTTTTCTATGCATGGTATTTGAGGTGTTGGATGAAAACCTATTTTATGTATCTTCCCAGCTGCTTATTCTTTTTTAACAGCGCACTATTATAGCAATCCTTTTTTTGTATTTATTTGTATCACTGCCGGAGTCCACCAAGGCCGTCAATTTCCGTCCTCCAATTTGCACTGGTTCCCATATCAGAGGAGCTTGCCCTTGTGAAGGCAACATAGAGCAGAACACCATGTTCTTTTCTGTGGCTTTTGCAACACTACAGTCCATGGGCTCTCTTCTTCTGGGACACATGCGTCTGTAGTGGCCAGTTTCACCACATTCATAGCATAATGGGAAGGGGCTCTCCTCAGGAGAGAATTCATTATTTCTAGATGCAGGGACAGTAGAGGAAGACCCCCGTGGTCGCGGTCCTGTCCCCAGTCCGGGAGAACGAGTCGTAGGTATTGCCTTCACTGGCCGCCCAGCCAGTGACTTCCAGTCAGGGCCTTTAGCCATTCGGCTAGCTGTCTCATGTCTCTCCAGGGTAATTGCCAATACCTCCAGATTTTGAGTGGCGGCGTGGATTACCCATCTTTGGGTGTTGTGATCCAGGGTGTGGATACACTGGTTCAAAATTACAGTCTCTACTATCTGGTGAGAACTGTTCTCTTCAGGCTGTAGCCAACTGAAGCCATACTTGGCTAACTCTGCCAATTGTATCCTGACACAGGATCCAGACTGAAAAGTCCACTCCTGGAAGTGTTGTGCTTTACTTGCGTCGGTTAGGCCCAGCCGAGCTAAGATAGCAGCCTTTACTATTTCATAGTGTTTAGTTTGCTCCACAGACAAGTCGGCATATGCCCGTTGCGATACTCCGGTCAGATATGGTGCTAACCAGTCCGCCCACGTATCTTCCGCCCATTTTAACCGCTGAACGGTTTCTTCGAATATCAGAAGGTAGGCTTCCGGATTATCTGAGGCGGTCATTTTATTTAATATGACCAGCTTACTTTCAGGCGCCCGATCCGTCAACAACTACTGTATGCCATCTGCTCTTGGGACTTTTGCTGTGCTACCTGCAGTGGTCAGTGTACGCAACAGCTCCTCCATATTGAGGTTAGAGGGATAGCGGAAGACAGCAGGCTTCAAGAAATAACCCCTATGGGCCAGTTCCCCTTGCTTTTTTAGGCTAGGAGAGGGGGGGGGGGGGAAACTTTATACTTTTTGAAACAGGTGATTATATACAGTCTATACAACAATGAATCCAGCAGTGTAAAGCTTTTTGCCAACAGCACTACAAATAAACATTCATAACACAGTGTCCTGGGTTATAGTCACCAATGTGTGCAGCTTCATATAAATATGTACAGACAATTAAATTTTATAAATGCCTCAGGCTGCCCTGCATGCAAGTGTCATTATTATTATAATTAGCAGCCAGCCAGCAAGACACCTCACCTTCAGGTGGATCAGACACTGACACTCTGCCTGGCTGCTTGCAAGGAGCTGTGACTACTGCAGTCAAGCATGCCTGCTTGCTTCGTTCCGATAGCAGTGGTGGTGGGGCTGCTTTTTTCTGACATCACAATGTCGCAGGGAGGTACCGAGTCAGTACGTGGTGCAGGGAGGTCTAGTGACTCCTTCCACTGCGCCGCTATCATGTTTAATCAAACTATCCCGGCGGCTATGTTTGATCCTCCGTCACCGTGACCGGGAAAGCAGGGTGCCACAACTGGAGGCCAGGAGGGGGCGGGAACTTTGACGGCCACAGGCTGTAGTAGGATTTTTTTTCCCTTTCTCGGCAGTACAGCAGATGCTATGGGCCTATTTTGAGGGTGGGGCTTGGAGCTGCAGCTCCATCCGCCCAATTGTTAATCCAGCTCTGTATGGGGCCCTTGCTTAATAGTGTAATATATCACTATATAACTCCGGAGTTTCTAGTGGTGTGTTGAATTTTATAATCATATTATTTTCACACCACTATACATAGCTTTCATTCTCCAATGTGATATTTAGATATTCCCACCTTTAAAGGGGTTGGGATCGATATGCCAGCCACTGGCGTTTCTATAATGGGTGCCGTGTGTGCGGTGCACACGGGCCCCTGAGTCCAGAGGGGGCCCCCACCGCACACACTGCACCCATTTGTAAAATACTTACCCCTCCGAAGTCCAGCGCCAGCATCCGCAGCGCCGCAAGAACACAGTGAAAATGGCCCAGCGGCCATTTTCACGGCGTTCTGCGCATGCGCAGTAGAGAGATCTCAGGGAAAATGGCCACGCACCATTTTCCCAAAGATCTACGCATGCGCAGTAGAGTCTGAGCCCTCTAGTGCTCAGACTTTACGGCGCTCCGGGCAGAGAGGAGGGGGCTGAACATGGGCCTCCTCCTCTCTTAAAACGCCCCTGATGCCAGCGGGCAGGATGCCGGGGGCCAGAATATCTGATGGTGATAATCCTGACAGGGGCAAGGTAAGTATACTTACCTTCCCCCAATGCCCCCCTAATTGTAACCTTTCCTCCCCGCAGCCTAAACTTAACCCTCCCCTTCAAGCAACCTAACCCTCCCAGGTGGTGCCTAAACCTGACCCCCCTTCCTGCAGCCTAAACCTAACCCTCCTTCCCCACAGCCTAAACCTAACCCCCCCCCAGCCTAACCCTAACCCTCCCCCAGCAGCCCAAACCTAACACTCCTCCCGCAGCCTAAACCTAACCTCTAACTCTCCGGCGGCCTGGTAGTCACTCGTTTGTGATCCCATCTGTTGGGATTCCAGCTCAAGGATTGTGATCCCACTTGGGATGCTGGCACTGGCATTCCAAGCAGTCGGGAACCTGACCGGATCACCTTTGAAGCTGTTGTAATTATGACCTAGCTGCAGAGAGGTGTTGTGAATGCAGATATCTAAAGCAAGCAATGTTATTGTAATATTATAGAACCAGGCATATAATATGAACACTGAGACTTCCAATCCTGGTTATACCTTACCACTGTTGAATAGTAAATAATAAGCTTTGTACTGTAGTTTATAATTACATTTATATTGGATGTGGCTCTCTATATGTCTTCTCCTTTCACCTACATGTGGTTATTTGTAGGATAAAATATTTTTTAAGTGATTAGAATAAAGTGTATTTACTTTAACTAGTGAATCCAAGATTGCGTAACCGTACTATTGTTTTCTCCTTTTCTTTTTTCTTATTTAATATGTGGGCTGCTGGAGTAGTGACCAAAAATAATTATTGTACAGTATTAAACCTAGTACAATCAAACTTTCACCATAAGCATAACACAATATAGGCGTATATTCAATTGAAGTCGGATCCATTCCGACATGCATTTGTCAGAATGGATTCGACAAGGGCTATTCAATGGCCATCTCAATTCGACTTTAAAAAAAGTCGAATTGAGATGAGGGAGCTGAGAGGGGGGAGACCAGCGGGGAGACGGGGGAGAGCAGCTGCTACAGCAGCATAGCAGGAGGATGTGGCACCGCCACAAGACCTCACGGCAGCATCCACCCACTTGCTGATACCGGGTGGACGCTGCCGTGAGCGTCGGCTGTGCCACATCTTCCTGCTGCTGTCTGCTGTAGCCAGGGCCGGCGCCACCAATAGGCAGCTGCCTATGGGCGCCGGCCACTGGAGGGCGGCCCTGCACACTTCCGATGAACGCTTCCTTTATTATGCCCTTAGCTGTGTGCTCCTTCCATTCCCTAAGAGACGAGGAGCAAGGATGCTGCAGCCGCCCATCACTTCCCATCAGCCGGCACTAACAGTGTGAGGGCGGATTGTTCTAAGCTATCCTGCTGCAGAATCTCCCCTCTGCGCTACCGTTGTCTTCTCCATGGTAACTGCTCTCCTCCCACTGGCCAGCGCTGCCCTTTGCTCCCTGTAGTTTTCTCCTCTCCCCCTCGCTGTAATGAACTCACTTGTTCCGCATCCTCGCTGCCGCGGCCACTCAGGACTCTGCAATTGAGAATGGGAATTACAGGCTGCTGCTAGGTACGGGACAGGTGTACCGTTTAAGAAGAAGGGGTGGTTAACGGATCCGTACTTTGGTGCATATATGGCTTATTAAGTGAGTTTGAAACAGCAGCAGGTGAGTATTCTCTGTCTATCCATATAGGGATTGTAATATTGTGGGAAAAAGGAGTGAGAATTTGGCTGTGTTTGTCTCTGTGCTTTCACTTGTGCTTTCTTAGAGTGTGAAAAGAAACTAGGAGGAGGAGTGGCTGAATCTAGGTGTGAAGTGATTAGGAGGAGGGGCTGAATAGAACAGCTATCTGAGAAACTATATAAACAGTGACCAGACTTAGTGAGCGTGCTCATTGTGAGAGGCGTGCATTATAAAGTGAGGCTTGGCTTATTAAGTGAGTTTGAAACAACAGCAGGTGAGTATTCTCTGTCTATCCATATAGGGATTGTAATATAATACACCAAGTGACACACAAATTTGCAATACCATTAACATCTGATACAATGTTTGGCCTTGTGCAGTGCAATGGATGTAAAGCATTTGTTTGGAAAGAGGCAGCGTGGAGACTCAGCTGCTGTCCAATCTGTGAGCAATTTTCTCTGCTGAAGGAGGAGATAGCAAAGCTGCATGCTGAGATTTGTAGGATGTCTGTGTCTTTGAAGCCTTCACTGCCTCAGAGAGCCACCAGAAGACATTCTGCCTGGACTACTGTGGGCTCTCAAGGGCAGAGATTTCCAGAGGGACACAGACACCTCCCGCAAGCGGTGACACTGCAAAACTCGTATGCTTCTCTTGCAGGGCTGGAAGATACAACTAATAGAGGCACTACAGAACAGGAGGATATGGGGACTTCTACCAACTATAGGAACAGGAAATGGAACAGAAAAATTGCATCTCCAAAAAGGACTGCACTTCTCTTGGGAGATTCCATTATTAGAGGAATACATCTGGGAAATGCAAATGAAGTAGAGAAACAAGTAAGGTGCTTACCTGGAGCCACAGCTCCAAGGGATAAAGAGCGCATGCTAAGAATTGTAAAGGCAGCAAGAAAAGATGGGGAGGTGGATGTCATTGTCCACCTAGGGACAAATGACCTGGCAAATGCTGAACTCATGGCTGTAAAAGATGAATTTAGGAAGTTAGGGACTGGTCTGAAGTAGGTGGCAACCACTGTATCTTTTTCAGAAGTATTGCCAGTACACAGAGGGGAAGACAGAACTCATTGCATCAGAAACTTCAATGTTTGGCTAAGGACATGGTGCAATGAGGAGAGATTTGGATTTATAGGCCACAGTCACACCATCTGGCAAGATAGGAGCTTATACAAAAGTGACGGCCTGCACCCATCTTCAAGGGGAACAAGAATACTAACTGAACAGTTTGGATGCTTCATCAAGAACTATTTAAACTAACAAAGGGGGGCAGTGAACCAAACAGGAATAAAGAAATCTGCTCCCCCAACACAGAGGTATTGTTTCTGCAGGCAAAGGGAATAGGAAGCACATCCACAGCAACAGAAGATAATTCAGATCAAAACCAAATAAAAATAGGCAGAGAGAAGAACATAGCTAGGAACAGAAAAAGCACAAACAAAACTCTAAAAGCTATGTGTGCAAATGCTAGGAGCTTAGGAAATAAAATCCCAGAACTAACTGCAATAATGACAAGGGATGATCTAGACATTGTGGCAATTACAGAGTCATGGTACAATGAAAATCATGACTGGGACATAGCTATACCGGGATATACTTTATTTAGGAAGGACAGAATTGGATAAATCGGAGGAGGGGTAGCAATGTATGTAAAAAATGCCATAAATACTACATTAATACAAAGTATTGAAGAAAAAACTGAGGCCCTTTGGGTGACCATAGAAACAGGGGAAAAGTTGATTATTCGTATTGGCGTGATATACAGGCCACCAGGTCAGGAAGAGGAACTTGACAAGAACCTATTGCAGGACATAACTAAAATGGCATTAAAAGGAGAGGTAATAATTATGGGAGACTTTAATCTTCCTGATGTAAACTGGGAGGTGTCTGTTGCTAGTTCCACTAGAAGTAGGAACATTTTAAATTCCCTTCAGGGAGCATCCCTCCACCAATTGGTGAGGGAGCCCACTCGGAAAGACGCAATATTAGACTTAATACTTACAAATGGAGACAGATTATCGGACGTAAAAGTGGGTGAAAACCTGGGATCCAGTGATCATCAAGCAGTATGGTTCAGCATTAAGACAGACTGACTCGTCCCATACAAAAACAAAGGTGTTGGATTTTAGGAAGGCTGATTTTGTAGGGATGGGAAAATGTGTAAGCGATTCTTTGGCAGAGTGGAGGAACTTGGAAACAGTGCAGGAGGTGGGAAACATTAAAATGTGCAATATTGAAGGCAACAGACCTTTGTATCAAAACTGTTAGGAAAAACACAAGGAAAAGGAAGCCAGTGTGGTTTGCAAAAGAAGTAGCAAATATTGTGAGAGCAAAACAGATGGCTTTTAGGAAATATAAGCAGACACAAAATAATGAAGACAAAAAGATATATCTTGTTAGACAGAAGGAGACAAAGAAGGTAATCAGATCTGCAAAGGCACAAGCTGAGGAGAAAATGGCCCAGTCAGTGGGTAAAGGAGGCAAAACTTTTTTTAGGTATATAAGCAAAAGGAGAAAAACAAAAGGCGGAATTATAAAACTAAAGACGGACACTGGGAGTCTTGTTGAAGGAGACAATTTAATAGCAGATCATCTTAATGATTATTTTTGCTCAGTATTTACTACTGAAAGAGAGGGGAAGGGGCCACAGTTAAGTTGCAGGGATATTCAGGAAAATGAAACAAGTACATTTACAGAGGAGAAGGTCCTAACAGAACTCTCAAAGCTGAAAGTGGACAAATCTATGGGGCCAGATGGGATACATCCAAGGATACTAAAAGAACTTAAAGAGGTGCTGGTAGCACCATTGACAGAATTATTCAACCAGTCATTAGCTACAGGAGTAATTCCAGGGGACTGGAAAAGAGCAAACGTAGTCCCACTGCACAAAAGTGGAAGCAAGGAAGAGGCAAACAACTACAGACCAGTGAGTCTTACATCAGTAGTAGGGAAATTGATGGAAACACTCTTAAAAGAAAGAGTTGTAGATTATCTTAAATCCGGCAATTTACTGGATCCCAAACAGCATGGATTCACTGGGGGGAGATCATGTCAAACAAATCTTATTGACTTTTTTGATTGTGTGACTAAAGTGATGGATAAAGGTGGAGCCATGGATATAGCTTATCTAGACTTTAGTAAGGCTTTTGACACAGTTCCACATCGCAGACTGCTAAATAAACTTGAAAGTTTGGGATTGGATATTAGGATTATTGAATGGATAAGATCTTGGTTGAAGGATAGAAAACAGAGAGTTGTGGTAAATGGAGTGCATTCACAGGAGGGAAATGTTACCAGTGGAGTACCCCAGGGATCTGTACTTGGACCAGTGCTTTTTAATATCTTTATTGGTGACATTGCAAATTGCATTAAAGGGAAAGTATGCCTTTTTGCAGATGACACAAAGGTATGCAACAGGGTAGACACACCAGGTGGGGTAAAACAAATGATTGAGGATCTAGGTAGACTAGAGGAATGGTCAAGAGTCTGGCAATTACAATTTAATGCCAAAAAATGCAAAATCATGCACTTGGGTCTCAAAAATCCTAAAGCTAAATACAGTATTAATGGCACTATACTGGAAACTACTGAGGAGGAAAGGGATCTAGGAGTCACTATTTCAGATGACTTAAAGGCAGGTAAGCAATGTAACAAGGCAACGAGGAAGGCTAGTCAAATGCTTGGCTGCATTGGGAGAGGAATCAGCAGCAGAAAGAAAGAAGTAATTATGCCACTGTATAGGTCATTGGTACGGCCTCATCTAGAATACTGTATTTAGTTCTGGAGGCCATATCTTCAAAAGGATATTAATACATTAGAAACTGTACAAAGGAGGGCAACTAAAATGGTGCATGGCCTACATCACAAAACATACCCAGAAAGACTAAGAAATCTCAATATGTATAGTTTGGAGCAGAGAAGGGAAAGGGGTGACATGATAGAAACTTTCAAATATATCAAGGGTTTTAACAAAGTCCAGGAGGGAAACATTCTCCAAATGAAGAGAAGCAATAGGACACGAGGACATGCACTGAGACTGGAGGGGGGGATGTTCAGGGGAAATTTGCGGAAAAATTATTTCACAGAAAGGGTAGTGGACAAGTGGAATAGCCTCCCATCAGAGGTGGTAGAGGCTAAGACAGTAGAGCAATTTAAACATGCATGGGATAGACATAAGGATATCCTTACAAAGAAATAAGGAACAAATAAGGTTAGAGATAAAAATAATATTAAAAAAAAAAGGGGCAGACTAGATGGGCCAAGTGGTTCTTATCTGCCGACAAATTCTATGTTTCTATGTTTCATATGGGGCCAGCGAAGGGACACTGAACCTCCTATGGGAGATGAATGAAATCATGTGAGGCGGAAACTACAGGGAGCGAAGGGCAGCGCTGGCCAGTGGGAGGAGAGCAGTTACCATGGAGAAGACAACTGGAGCGCAGAGAAGGGAGATTCCGCGGCCGGAGAGCTTAGTACATTCCGCCCTGAGTCAATGTACCCCATCAGCTAAGCAGCATGCGTGCTGGTAATAATCCAACTCTTATTATAGCTGCACTGCCACTACTCCCTCTGCAATACTCCGAGTCTCTCTCCATCCCCTGCCCCCCCGCAATCGCACCCGGCATGTTGTCGCCCCGCACCACAACAGCACGATCTCTCCCACCCTCTCTCACTCATCCCGCATGTTACACCCCCTGGCTCACCCTGCGATTGCTATTCCGCATATTCTTAGCCCCCCCACGCACCCTTCATGATTGCTGCCCCCCCACCCCATCTGAATGGACCAGCCACAACAGATCGGATCTGATCTCTATAACAGATCTGATCTGCGGTACAGTATATATAATTCCAAATAGACAGCACTCCCAATATATGTAACACAATATATCTATATCTGGGACCAGGGCTAGATTATAAAAAGGTCAACAGGGACAGTCGTCCTGGGGCCCTAACACAATATCTCCCGAATCAGCTACCAGCACTGCAAATAAAATCAGAGCACAACATTTAGTTGTGTCCCCATTCTACCCCCCTCTTTGGATGCCGATGAGCTCCTCACACTGCCCAGGTTAGTCTCGTGTGAAGAAGAAGCATGAAGGGGATTCCGTGCCCTCACCCAGCGGCTCCCTGCTCTGTCTCTGGCCGGCGGTGTGCGGGGCGTGCGTCTGTGGCACCCACCGCCCCAATGTACCTCTAATACCCCTTTTCCACCACTAAAGCACGGGTCGCAGTCGGGAGCCTGACACTTGTGCTCCCAGCGCCGCCCTTCCATAGACTGAACGGGAGCCGCGTCGCATCGACACGGCTCCCGTTTACACTGCACAGTTTACCGGGTTGAACTAGTGTTCAACCCGGTAAGCTACCCGAGTAGGATTCCCGGATCACTTGATCCGGGTTGACCCTTTTCCACTAGCAAAAAACACAGGTAAATGCGCACCCCCGTGCATTTACCCATGTTTTTTGAGCTAGTGAAAAAGGGGTATAACTATTATGCGGGTGGGGGGGTAATGTGGTTTCACATCAATGTTATTAGTGGGGTCTCCCACAACTTGGTTATCTTGGACCCCTACAAGCCTTAATCTAACACTGGCTGGGAGAGAAGTAGAATAATCTCCGATTCGCGCAGCTGTGTCTATAAACCAGCAGTGCTGCTTGTTCTCCCCTTCTGGCGGTACCAGTGATTGGTAGATGACCGTGTGCTACTGGCACTGTGGATGAGACATTATTATTTATTTATTAACAGTTTCTTATATAGCGCAGCAAATTCCGTTGCGCTTTACAATTTCAAATAACAATAACAAACTGACGTCTCATACCGCAAGAAGGCGACGATGAGTGGAACTCGGGAGACTGGAATCGGATTCTGAATCTGCCTGACCGAGCTCGGACCCGCAAGTCAGCACTGCGGTCATTGAGGGTGAGAAATTCATTAAATATATTTTATAGTGTGGGGGTGAGACTATTTTACCCAGTGATGTTGACCAAGGGTCAGGAGGATGTGAAAGTGAAAAAAGACAAAATATGTCAGGATATGTGTGGACTGTACAGAGAGGAGGAATTGAAGGTCAAGTGGCTGGGAGCGGAACTTATAAGAAGCTACCTCTTTACTTTCACCTGACGCACTGGGAAGAGGCGGGGGGGGGGGGGGGGGGGGGAGCTGCTGTAGTTTTGCCTAAGGTGCCGAAAAACCTTGCACCGGCACTGGCTGTAGCTGCTGCTCTCCCACATCTCCCCGCTGCTCTCCCCCGTCTCCTCCTCTCAGGTCCCTCATCTCAATCCGCATTTTTTTACAGATGAGAGACCTGAGAGGAGGACCTGACTTTTTTTAAAGTCGGATTGAGATGGTCGGAAAGGGGGCAAAAACCTGTCAGATTTGGCCCCATTTCTGACAGAAGCACGTGGATCGGCGGCTATTCCGCCAATCCATGTGCTTTCCGACAAGTCGGAATTCACGACTTGTCGGATAATTTTGGGGTATATTGAATAGGCCGGAACCCCTCCTGACCTAAACAAGTCGAAAACTGCCGTCTTTCCGACGGACGGCAGCTTTCGACTTCAATTGAATATACCCCATAATCTATCTGCTATACATCTTATAAATTAGAAAGTCTGTGTGTGTGTGTGTTTGTTTGTTTGTTTGTTTGTCTGATTGCGATAAACTCTGAAACCACTGAACCGACTGCAATGCGGTTTTCACTATTGTGTAGATCATTTTCCCAAGCAGGTTTTAAGCTAATAGGGGGTAGGAGGACCTTGGACTGCACACCCTAATTACAAATATAAGGAGAGGTGCTATCATGCTGAAACTTGTAGTTCCACATAGAAAGAGAAATATAATGCTGATGCACACTCTGTAGTACCAAGCATTGCCAATCAGAAAAATTATAATGAACTCTGCAATGTAACAGAGCAAAATTGAGGTGCTTGGCATACTTTTTGACCAAAAAATATCGGCCCACCAACCAGTGTCACATGACGTCATCTGACGGGGCCCTAACACTAAGTTTAAGTCCAGGGCGCGGCACCCCACCAAATCAGCAAATGCCACAGGTCAGCACACTAGTAAAAGGCTAATGTATTAATAAGAAATATTAATAATAATAATAATAATAAGTGTTAATAAGAAAGTAGCAAAAGCTATGTGTTAAGTGGTGTTACATAGGTGAGAGGTATTAATTACAATGATAAAAAAGTGTTAAATTAGTAAACAATTATTTGAAAGTGCTTAAAAAGTGCTAATAATGGGGGTAATTCTGAGTTGATCGCAGCAGGAAAGTTTTTAGCAGTTGGGCAAAACCATGTGCACTGCAGGGGAGGCAGATATAACATGTGCAGAGAGAGTTAGATTTGGGTGTGGTGTGTTCAATCTGCAATCTAAATTGCTGTGTAAAAATAAAGCAGCCAGTATTTACCCTGCACAGAAACAAAATAACCCACCCAAATCTATCTCTCTCTGCACATGTTATATCTGCCTCCCCTGCAGTGCACATGGTTTTGCCCAACTGCGAAAAAAAAATTCCTGCTGCGATCAACTTGGAATTACCCCCAATGTGACACACCAAAGCAGGCCAGCCACATCAACTCACGGGTACCCAGCGCCCTAAACTCATCCCTAAAACTGACAAATTGTATCAATTTATAAAGGACATACCATCACAGTGCCTTTCCGAATATGCAGTGTGTGAATGCTAGAGATCCATACTACAGTAGTTAAAAACACTCAAGGCAGAAGGGAGGATGCCAATCCAAGCTGAAAGAGTCTCCGTCTTCAAGTATACTACGTGCACAACATAGGGGGTCATTCCGAGTTGTTCGCTCGCAAGCTGCTTTTAGCAGCTTTGCACACGCTAAGCCGCCGCCTACTGGGAGTGAATCTTAGCTTATCAAAATTGCGAACGAAAGATTCGCAATATTGCGAAAAGACTTCTCTGTGCAGTTTCTGAGTAGCTCGAGACTTACTCTTCCAGTGCGATCAGTTCAGTGCTTGTCGTTCCTGGTTTGACGTCACAAACACACCCAGCGTTCGGCCAGACACTCCTCCGTTTCTCCAGCCACTCCCGCGTTTTTCCCAGAAACGGTAGTGTTTTTTCGCACACACCCATGAAACGGCCAGTTTCCGCCCAGAAACACCCACTTCCTGTCAATCACATTACGATCACCAGAACGAAGAAAAAAACCTCGTAATGCCGTGAGTAAAAAACCTAACTGCATAGCAAATTTACTTGGCGCAGTCGCACTGCGGACATTGCGCATGCGCATTAGCGACTAATCGCTCCGTTGCGAGAAAAAAATAACGAGCTAACAACTCGAAATGACCCCCATAGAGTATATGGGGGAGGTTTTAGGCTAAGTATCATCACGATCGGTCGTCAGGGGACTGTGGGCGGGGCTCCGCGGGCAGGTGTTCCCTGCACTGATCTCAGCAAGTAGACTCTGACAGGCATACACGTCTCAATAGTGACTGATCAGAACATCGCTGCACATGTGCACTGTGTATCGTGATAGACTTATTCGTAGGTAAGTATGATTAATTACTACTTCTTTGGACTAACATCTATAAATGTAGGTCAAAGAGCTACACATTTTTTTGTTTTTTTTAAACAGTTTGTTTTCACCGATGTTCACCCCGAAAGTCGGGTACTGCAGCTAGTATAATATAACATGCTGTGATTGAGCTGTGAATGTAATATAAAATAAAAGATAAACCAAAGGCATAGATCTATATCCAGTAAGACTTTGGGCGGGATGTACTAAGCATCGTATGTTATCCGCTATGCGGTACATCCCGGCACTTACATATGCGAATAGTTTAGCTAAGGACAGATCTTCCGGGTTTCAGCACTGGGAGTTTCTCTGTGCATGCGCAGGGCAATTTGGCGGCCGTGGGACTTGCTGGCAGTGTCGGACTGGGACATGTAGGGCCCACCGGGGAAATACAGTAGTAGGGGCCTATATTAGGGGTGTGGCCAGTCTGCAGAGGGGGTGTGGCCTGCCACCCCATTGGTTTGACTAACCGTTAGTGAGTGCAATGTTTTGGGCCCTTCATAAATATATACAGTAATTCAGTTGCTGCACAAATGATCATGTACCAGATTAATAACAGCAATGCACTGTAGAAAATACAGTATAAGGTAACATATGTATAATGTATAATTAAAGTGCACAGTCTGGAACCTGATCCTTAGAGCAGGAGGTGGGCCCCCAGCATTGGGGCCCACCGGTGGTTTCCCCTGTACCCCTGTGGGCCAGTCCAAGCCTGCTTGCTGGGAGGGATCCGATTGGATCCCTCTCAGCAGGAATTGCAGAAAGAAGCCCTTGACTTCTACAGAGTAACGTCAGCCACCGCATCCAAGCCCCAGAATGTATCACATTCCGGAGCTAGGTACATATGGGAAACAGCACCAAAGTCCTAAAATGACATTTTGGAGTTTTTGGACGCATTTTCCCTTTAGTACATCCCACCTTTTATATGGTGCTTCTCATGTCACTCTTACCATCTCCCTGCCCTCTTGTCAGACTTGGATTTATTGTTATATTTATAAACCCCTACTAACTTCATAATATCTCACCTGTTAAATGTACAATTTCTCCATTTCCAACATATATACCCCAGTGTTGGTAACCGTAGCGTTGAAATTCAATCATGTCCCCTGGCTTTGGATTAGGACCCTGTGAAAGATGCAAAAGATAAAAAAATACATTAAGATGCAAAACATTTATACACATTACAAGCGCTTCACTGTGTATACCACAAAGAGCTCCAAAAGGGCTGCAAACTGTAGAACTGTGAGGCTGTCAGATGCCTTATGAGCAGTGGCGTAACTAGGAATTTTTCTCCCCAAGCCAAAAAATTCTCTGGCGCCCCCTCACCCGCCCCCTTCCCCTCCCATAAACAGCACTATAAAAGTGAAGATGCGCGCGTCGTAGGCACGTGCACCGGAAAAGGGGCCTCACTAAAATGGGTGTGGCTTCACTGAAAGGGGCGTGACAATGCAGTTAAAGTCTTCCTTATACCCCAGTTTTGCAACCTGCACGCCGAGACATTGGCCACCACAGGGGTAAAAATAATAATCCTGATTCATGTCCCTAACATTATTTGTCATTTTTCCTCCTTATAGTAATGGCGCTTACACATTATGCCACACACTGCAATGGCCCTTAGACATAATGCCACACACTGCAATGGCCCTTAGACATAATGCCACACACTGCAATGGCCCTTAGACATAATGCCACACACCATAATGCCCATTACACAATATGCCACACACCGTAATGCCCCTGACACATTATACCACACACCGTAATGCCCCTGACACATTATATCACACACTGTAATGCCTGTGACATATTATACCACACACCACAATGTCCGTGATACACATTAAGACCTACAGTAAGGCTTCTAATGACTTTTAAATTACCTGCTCGTTGCCAGGGATTTCATGCTCTTGGTTCCATGCAGTGCCAGGGGTTGTCATGCTCAGGGTGTCATACACGTTGCCAGGGGTTTCATGAGCTGGGTGTTGTGCTTGTAACCAGGTGGTAATGCTTGTTGCTAGGGCTGTGCTCCCAGTGCCACATATGCCCCCAGTGCCAGATATTCCCCCACAGTGCCAGGTACACATTGCCCCACAGTGCCAGATATGCCCCCCGTGCCAGATAGAGATGCCCCCAGTGCCAGATACAGAGATGCCCCCAGTGCCAGATACACCTGTCCCCCCAGTGCCAGTTATGCCTCCAGTGCAAGATACAGAAATGCCCACACAGTACCAGATATGCCCCCAGTGCCAGATATGCCCCCAGTGCCAGATACAGAAATGATCCCAGTGCCAGATACAGAAATGCCACCCAATGCCAGATATGCCCCCCAGTGCCAGATTCAGATATGCCCCCAGTGCCAGATACATAAATGCCCCCCCAATGCCAGATACAGAGATGCCCCCAGTGCTAGATATGCCCCCAGTGCCAGATACATAAATGCCCCCCTATGCCAGATACAGAAATGCCCCCCAATGCCAGATATACCTCCAGTGCCAGATTCAGATATGCCCCCAGTGCCAGTTACATATGTCCTGTGTCCCCCCCTCCTTACCGCGCTGCTGCTGCTGCCCTGTGTTTTAGTGTTAGGGGAGGAGATCCTCTCCTGCCCCTCAGCTCAGTCTCAGGTGGTGCGGGTGTCTACTTTCAATTAGGCACCGATCTGTGAGCCAATCAAAGCTCGCGGTCCGGCAGCCAATCAGGAGCCTTGGCTGCCGGACCGCGAGCTCTGATTGGCTCACGGGCCAGCGCCGAATTGAAAGTAGACACAGAGGGGCAGGAGAGGCGCACGCTGTGTGCTCTCCTCCCCTCAAGAAGCAGCAACATCTTCAGCGGAGGGAAGGAGGTAGACAGCAGATTGACATGTGGACGGCTCGTCTGCATGTCAATCTGCGATAAATCAGTGGCGGCGCCCCCCGCAGCCCTGCGCCTCCAAGCTACCACAGGGGCTGCGGGGGCAGTAGTTACGCCACTGCTTATGAGGAAGAGGAGCATATCCAGGACCGGATTAAGCCTTGGGGATGCCGGGGCACTTAAGTCAGGAGGGGGGTCCTGTGGAAAGGTGGTGGTGGTGGGGTGTTTATTACAGACCCTCCAACATGACCCGCCCCACTAGGTACAAAATGCTCTGTTTCTGGACTTCCCTCTTAATTTATGATTTCCATCACCTGTGTTGAACTAGTTAAATGATAAGAAAGCTGTTTCTTCACAAGTGATGGCAATCATAAATCAAGACGGAAGTCCAGAAACAGAGCATTTTGTACCTAGTGGGGTGGGTCATGTTGGAGGGTATGTTATTAGATTGTGCATACCTCCCAACATGACACATTCCAGGAGGGACAAGATGCCCTCTACCTGGATTTCCCTCCTAATATATTATAGGCGTCACCCATGTTGAACTATTTAATTGATAAGAAAGGTGTTTCAAGGCAGGTGATTGAAATCATAAATTAGGAGGGAAGTCCAGGTAGAGGACATTTTGGTCCTCCTGGAATGGGTCATATTGGGAGGTATGGATTGTGTATATAAAATTTAAACCAATGGTACATACTAGATTTAAACTAATGGTTTAATAATGCCTGAGTAATGTTTATAGCTCCACCTAATTGAGAGACAACTATTTTATAAAAAATTTCTTGCAGTGGAACAAAGACTTAAAACGTAAACAACCTTAAAATACACATAGAAAAATAAAATCTATACTCTATCTTGTCACGTGAAAGAATAGCGTGTGTGTGTGTGTGTGTGTGTGTGTGTGTGTGACCCAGGTGGGTAGGAGGAGAAGCTGGGATCCCTGTGTTACTTAGAGCTGTTTCCCCAAACCTATTTCCTCTAGGTCAGAAAGCTCCGTAGGTAGCTCATGAAACCTGATACTCCTGTGTCTCTGTGTGCACTGCAGGAGCAACTCTTGCCCCGGGCAAGCGGACTTTTGCCCGGGGCAACGCATCTACGAGGGCGCTGCCGCATGTACTAACGGGCGCCATGTTACTGAAGGATTCCTGACTGAGCACAGCGCAGTCAGCGCTGACCCTCCCTCCCGCCCACTTTCCGCGCACTGCCTGACGTCATCGCGCACCGCATCAAGGAAGGAGGCGCGCGGCAGCACTGATAAGGGCACGCTTGGGGCGGGAGGCGGGCGGCACGGCATGATCAGGGTGGCAGGCGGCACAGCGGTCAGCGGCACGGCATGATCAGGGCGGCGGGCGGCACAGCACAGCATGATCAGGGCGGCGCTACAGGGGGGCACAAATGTTGGCGCAACTGACCACGCCCCCGTGTGAAGCCACGCCCCCATAGTTTTGCCCAGGGCGCAACCACAGCAAGAACCGGCCCTGGTGCACTGCATGCTGTCCTGCTCACATTCTGGCTGCTTGATTCTATTGCTGCATAACAGGGAATCTAGTGGTGTCAGTGTGCTCTGGACAGTGGTGCAAGTAGAAAAAATGTCTTACATGTACTGTGTGCACGCGCGCCAAAAATTGGGTGTGGCCAAATGCCACATGGGGTGTGGCCAATGAAAATGGGGACGTGATACACATATGGGGGGAGGGGCAGATACACATATGACCCCAATAGTGCCAAATACACGTTTCCCCACAGTGCCAGATATACATTGTCCCACAGTGCCAGATATACATTGCCCAACAGTGCCAGATACACATTGCCTCACTGTGCCAGATACACAAATGCCCCCAGAGTGCCAGATATACATTGCCCCACAGTGCCAGATACACATTGCCTCACTGTGCCAGATACACAAATGCCCCCAGAGTGCCAGATATACATTGTCCACAGTGCCAGATACACATTGCCCCACAGTGCCAGATACACAAATGCCCCCAAAGTGCCAGATACACATTGCCCCATAGTGCCAGATACACATTGCCCCACAGTGCCAGATACACATTGCCCCACAGTGCCAGATACACAAATGCCCCCAGACTGCCAGATATACATTGCCTCACAGTGCCAGATACACATTGCCTCACAGTGCCGGGGAATTGGGGAACTGGGGGCATATCTGGCACTGGGGGGACAGGTGTACCTGGCACTGGGAGCATATCTCTAGGGTTGAATGAGTACTTTGAGGACATCGATTCTTTCGTTCACTTTTAGTTTTTCTTTTCTTTCTTTAATGCAAAAAAAGGCCAGTAAATTCTGGTAGTCATATCCATGAGGTACAAGGACTGTTGGACAGTCAATTGCTTAGTTGAAGTAGTACAAGTGGTCTTCCGACTTCCTCTCTGGGATGACGACTGACTCCCAGCAGCAACAACAGCAGCGCCAGCAGCAACAGCAGTAGTAGGCGTTACACTCAAGGATCCATCGGAGGAATCCCAGTTAGGAGAGGACTCATCAGACTTGCCAGTGACATGGCCTGCTGGACTATTGGCGTTCCTGTCTAAGGAGGAAATTGACATTGAGGGAGTTGGTGGTGTGGTTTGCAGGAGCTTGGGTACAAGAGGAAGAAGGGATTTAGTTGTCAGTGGACTGCTTCCGTTGTCACCCAAAGTTTTTGAACTTGTCAATGAGTGAGACCCAGTGAAAAGTGCCATCCTGTCTGACACTGCAGTGCCACTCCTAGATGGGCCAGGTGTTTGTGCTACACACTTGTCACTTAGCTTGGTCATACAGCCACCTCGGTGCAACTTTTAGGTCTAAAAACAATATTGTGAGGTGTGAGGTGTTCAGAATAGACTGGAAATAAGTGGAAATTAATGGTATTGAGGTTAGTAATACCGTAGGAGCAAAATTACCCCCAAATTCTGTGATTTTAGCTGTTTTTATGTTTTTTTTCCAAAAATCATCCAGAGCCAAAACCAAAACATGAAAGGGTGGTTTTGGCAAAACCAAAACAAGAAAGTGGAATTAGAACCAAAACACAAACACAAAAAGTGCCAGCCGCACATCTCTAGTATGAACAGGTGTCGGCGTATGTATAGGTGTCAGCATGTGTATGTCAGTGTATGTATAGGAGTCAGTGTATGTATGGGTGTCAGCGTGTGTATTTCGGTGTATGAATAGGTGTCTGTGTGTATTTCGGTGTATGTATAGGTGTCAGCATGTCTATGTCGGTGTATTTATAAAGTGTCAATGTGTGTATGTCAGTGTATGTATAGGTGTCAGTGTGTGTATGTATAGGTGTCAGTGTATGTATAGGTGTCAGTGTGTGTATGTCAGTGTATGTATAGGTGTCAGTGTGTGTATGTCGGTGTATGTATAGGTGTCAGTGTGTGTATGTCAGATTATGTATAGGTGTCAGAAGGTCTATGTCGGTGTATGCAAAGGTGTCAGCGTGTGTATGTCAGTATATGTATAGGTGTCAGTGTATGTATAGGTGTCAGTGTATGTATAGGTGTCAGCGTGTGTATGTTGGTGTATGTATAGGTGTCAGTGTGTTTATGTCAGTGTATTTATAAAGTGTCAACGTGTGTATGTCGATGTACGTATAGGTGTCAGCATGTGTATGTCGGTGTATGTACAGGTGTCAGTGTATGTATAGGTGTCAGTGTGTATATATCAGTATATGTATAGGTGTCAGCATGTGTATGTCGGTGTATGTATAGGTGTCAGTGTATGTATAGGTGTCAGCGTGTGTATGTCAGTGTATGTACAGGTGTCAGTGTATATATAAGTGGCAACATGTGTATGTCGGTGTATGTATAGGTGTCAGCATGTGTATGTCGGTGTATGTATAGGTGTGAGACTGAGCATGTGTATGTCGGTGTGTATATAGGTGTCACTGTGTGTATGTCTGTGTATGTGTAGGTGTCAGTGTATGTATAGGTGTCAGCGTGTGTATGTTTAGATGTCAATGTATGTATAGGTGTCAGCATGTGGTAAGAGTGGCTTGGTGATGGGATACAGGGCTTTGGGATGCCGTGGGGGATCTGGGAATGCAGCATGGAGTCATTGGGGAGACTCAGACTGCAGGGTGTGTGGGAGGAAGAAGAGAGGGAGACATAAACTGTGGTGTGTGTGGGGCAGGAAGGAGAGATATACATATTTCTATATCTGTATAATTATATATATATATATATATATATATATTATATATATACTTTATTATTTATTAACAGTTTCTTATATAGCACAGCAAACTCTGTTGCTCTTTTTATATATATAATCTAGGGGGCCCCAGAGATATCACTGTACGTGGCCCCAAGATTTCTGTTGCCGGCCCTGGACAGCAACAGACATCATGAAAGCAGCTCCTTTCATAACCTCCTCAGCCTGCACGAGACCCCTTCCCTCTCTCTCTACTGGCAGCCACTGCGCAGTAGGGATGGCCATCGACCATCGATGATTCAAAATCATCGATTTATGGCTGATGTAGAATACTTTTGCCATCAATGGGGGAGAACCAGATAGTTTCCCTCCATCGATGGAAAGGTATAATTAAATACATATTTTTTTAAATGTGGTGCCGTCACACGAGCATAGCTCTGCCCCCGACATCCGCTAATCCCCGCCCCTGGTTTTTCATTGGTCTGCGGACCAGCCTGCACCTTTCAGCGGTGACCATCAAGTGGTGCAAACCATAGATAGTTCACCATAGATGGTTTGTGTACCATCGATGGTTATCGTCAATGGTACCATTGATGGCAACCATCGATGGACACCCCAGCGATGGCCATCCCTACTGCGCAGGCACAACAAATTGAACTGCCCCATCTTTACAATGGGGCCTATTTTACTAAATAAATAAAAAACTGACTTTATGAAAAACCTTAACCCCCAAAAGGCACTACACTGGGACAAGCTCCATCTAATAAAATAAACCCCTAGTCTTAATTCGTCCTATACCCTGAGTTATGCCTTCCCAAAAATCCCACCATAGACAACATTAGCAAACTGGCAAAAAAGCCAACCAGGAAGTGGCAGAAAAAAACTGACAGTTTAAACTTTAGACTACTCCCAATTGCTCACTTTTAATTATTTTGCCCTGAAATTTGGAATGCAGCACCAGATGATGATTCTACACATTCCTGCCAAATTTCAGCTTGGTACATCTAAATAAATTTGAGGTGTAGCCCCTCAAACACCATGCCCGCATCTCAGAAGTTCCCCATGGGAGAATTCAGTTTGTTCGATTCAGCCTTAATATAAGGGCACGAATATATATATATATATATATATATATATATATATATAAAACAAAAATTACTCTCCCACTGCGCTATTTTAGATAAAACACTAAAATTACTATAAGGCTGCCTGTATCCTTTAAGTTCCCTGTTAGGAGGAGCTAAATGTGTGGAAATGTGAAACAATAGAGGTAATGGCGCCAAGGGGGTTGTAGCAACGCCCTACTTTAAAATGGACCCTTACAGTATCCTCAAGATAAATTTTGTCCGATAGCATATACTAACATAAAAATGTTATTTATAAAAACATACGCTCAACACCAATGTCCATGAATATACAGAGTTGATACATTTACATTTGTCGCAAAATTTGAACAATCAACTTGTAGTGATGAGGAAAGATGTAGATATGACACTACAATCTCCGCCTTCTCCTTATTGTATATACGGAGGTAACATCAGACAATCGATAGATAAATAACCCAACGCGTTTCGTCTTGTTCCAAGACTTCATCAGGGGTGAAATCTACAATTGTAGAATAATAAATCAAAACAAATATACAGCAATAAGCATCTTAAACTCAAATATTACATGACATATTGGTATCAGAAGAACATGACATAGCAACATGAGGAGGAAAACAGGATGGATAAAATGAAGAAAGAAGAAAAAGAGAACCAAAAAGCACAGGTTGTAAAAGACATACCTCTTCAATTCAGTAAATATTGTCTGCACATAAATGGTCATTCAAAGCTGCATGAACAAAGTTTCAATATTTCAATGGAACTTGATTGATACAGCAAGGACCAAACCTAATTAAAAAACATTTAATAACCCTTATTAATTAAGGAGTTCTTCTTGTTTAATCAGACAAAACTTGGGATTAACCCGATGGAGCGGCACATACCTCATATATCATCAGCTTGAATATGGGGAAGACTCATAATGGTATGGAATCTAACCGGTTCATAAGCATAAGAAACCTAATAAATTAATTAATTGGGTATTAATTACAAGAACACCTATGAGTTCATAAATAGACCCCTATTTAATAGATATACAGCCATAATTGTGAAAAAATCTAGTATCATTAATATCTGATCAACAGTGATCAAATCAAATGACTAACCAATATGATTTCCATATATAATACAAGACAAAGCCACAGAATTAGTTATAACAGCCACCAAAGCTATCAATCTACACAGTACCCCTACTGAATGATCTAATTATTTTTAGATGGTATCAGCCAACCTTTTGTTAATATGTGGAAAAACCCCAGGACTAGCTATATTAACCATCAATGCAGTGAATCAACAAGATACCTTTACTAGAAAATCCAATTCTTTATGAACGGTAACGCTAATCAATGATTAAATGAATTAAATTAAATGAATTACCCATAGTACTAGCCATAAAGGGTTTCATTCATTAGTGGCAATAATTGGGAAAATCACTATAATATAGCACATACCTCATCGGTCAACAGCTTGAACCTGACACTTAGAGACTCAGGAGTGAAGGCAATTCATATTTAGATATAGAGCCTAACCAGTTCAGAACACGTAGCAGACCTGGTAAATTAATTGATTTGTTGTCAATTATACAATCCATTAAAGTACCAGTGGGTACAAAAATTCCCACCCCATGGGAAAACGAATACTCCTTTCACTTAACATGGAAAAGACTATCAACAGTGAAATATATAGATGTGTATAACTCATATAACTTCATTTCATATTCATAAATAAATGAATCTGTCGTATCTGTGTGGTGAATATATATAAATAGTGCCTATCAAATACTTATTAGTAAATTATGTCAATAAATAATAATAATAATTAATAATTAACCAATCAAGTTGATACAAAATATATACTAATAAATGGAGCCACCTTCAAAGTTGATATTTCAGCATATAGTATACTATTGTGTAAATAAAACCTTACCCTCCAATGGTGCAGTGCTAACAGCCAAGTCTCTGTATTATGAGACATTGGACCTGATAGCAACCCTTTTAAAGGGAAAAAGTGATTACATCACTTCCCTTACTATGTGATTGGTGCTCTAAATATATATTCCAATTTTTATAATAGAATAAAAATTACTTAACAAAAAGTGCCTAGATTTATAATATTCAAGCAATGAAACTACAGATGTAGCCACCTTTATCTTGAGTGGCCGCGGCGTTTGTCCCGTTCGACCATACGCAGCGTACTGTGGCGTAGCGAGGCGCGCCTAGCCACAGAGAGGCTATCTAATCGCACGGAGACAGACATTTGACGTTTGGCGTTACCTTTACGTGTAATACCTGCGATCAGCCACCAGATGTCGCTTTTTACAATCACCACTGCGCATGCGTGTGGTCTCCCGTAAAATACAATACTGACATACATAATAAGGACTACTTTACTAAGGCGTCTCATTACGCTGCATACAGTAAATACTGTACTCATTACGCTGCATTATTTAATACAGTACTGTATATACAGTACGACACCGACGCAAATAGTACAGCATACAGTATATGATCCATCTACAATACTTTATGAATACTGTATGTGAGCGTCCAAGTCCCGCAGACAAAACACAGTACTGTAAAACCAGTAGTGTACACTGTCGCAAATGGATGTGTGTTACAAGTTCACTATTGCCTCTCAAGATTAGGAATTTTCTACAGTATGTTATCGTCCTAATCCCGTAGCCATTACAGCATAATCAAAACCAACGGATTTATACATTTGTCTGCGGCGAAGTGGTGAAGTGTTTCGCTTCCTATACTCAGAGTCCAGGGTTCGATTCCTTAAGTACGAATGCATGTTACTGTAGTTTTTTTCAGACACTTTATTATTTTTTTTATTCACATACTGTAAACCAGGGCATACAGTAGCTGCATGAGCGGTTCTATGCGATCGAGTCCGGTGTACCATAATGTGCAGGTTCTATGCAGGTTAAGGTTCTATGCTCCGTACACAGTACACATACAATTCTGTAGCTGGGCAGACTGAATAGAAATGGCTACCACCTATGACTCCTTGCCCCACAGAGGCCCTAGGCTACGGAGCAAGTAATAGTCCAGATTGTACAGACTATGGGGCAATGCTGAAGGAGCGTCACAATCCCCTAGCTAAAATACACAGTATGCATATTATGGTACACCGGACTCGATGACATACTGTAGCACACTGGCAAAATGGCCGCCGCCCCTGAACCCTTGTGCAGGTTATGGGGCAATGCTGAAGGAGCGTCACAATCCCCTAGCCAAAATACACGGGAGGGATAAGCTACTGTAGGATTGCATACAGTATTACGGTACACCGGACTCAATCGCATAGCACACTGTCAAAACGACCACTACCCATGAACCCCCACCTCCTGAACCCCCACCTCGTGGCAGGCAGCAGTTGGGTATGGAATAAGAAATGGCATAAGCTGTGCAGGCTACGGGGCGATGCTGAAGGAGCGTCACAATCCCCTAGCCAAAATACACAGAGATACTGTAAGCGAGGTCTATGCACATTACAGTACTGTACGTTACACCGGGCTCGGTCGCATAGCAAACTGACAAAACACAAGTTTTACAGTACATACAGTAAAGCAGGCCAAAGCTGCAGGAGAGTTTCTACTGTAAAGGTTCTATGCACCGTACGGTAATGTACACATACCTGTACAATTCTATAGCAGGGCAGACTCAATTGAAATGGCTACCGCCTGTGACTCCTAGCTCCTAGGAGGCACTCAGCTATGGAGCAAATAACAGCACAGATTTTGCAGGCTACGGGGCAATGCTGAAGGAGCGTCACAATCCCCTAGCTACAATACACAGGGGTGATAGAGATAATCGAGTGGCTGGAGGGGGGTCCCCTTGATTTAAGGGGCCCCCACTCCTCCAGGGTACTCCGGCCAGGTGTGACTAGTTGGGTATTTAATTCCATGGCCGCAGGGACCGGTATAAAAGTCTCCCCCGGCTGTGCATTATCTGTCCAGCTAGTGGAGCCCAGTGCTGATTCAAAAAATATGGGGAACCCCTACGCTTTTTTTGTCCCCCTTATTTTTTGCACCAGGACCAGGCGCAGAGCCCGGTGCTGGTTCTAAAAAGATGGGGGATCCCGTGTCCATTTTTTCCGTATTCCTGCCGGAATTCGACTGCAATTGCATATACAGTACTGTACCCCTTAATGTCACTGCTTACAGTATACAGTATTTAGACATGAGCTTGTGTACAGTATCTGTCATGAGGTGCTTTTTTCACTGACACTATAACTTTTTTCTATTGTGATATACTGTACAGAGGCGGCAAACTAGCCAAACGGGAATAATCAGCTTCTGCAGAATAAAATGAGATGCTACAGTACATGCCTATATTCTGTGAGTGACTGCGGCTCTATGAAATTAAATCAGAAAATTTAAATATGAAATGCATTACTAATGTGTGGCATTACTGTACTGTATGTGTATAAGGTGTACTACAATATTTTCTGGTGTAACATAAGGAAAGGGCACTACTGCATGGTCTAATGCAGTGGTTCTCAAACTTGGTCCTCAGGACCCCACACAGTGCATGTTTTGCAGGTAAACCAGCAAGTGCACAGATGTATTCATTACTAACTGACACATTTTAGAAGGTCCATACAGTAGGTGGAGCTAATTTTTTCACTTGTGATTCTGTGAGACCTGCAAAACCTGCACTGTGTGGGGTCCTGAGGACTGAGTTTGAGAACCTGTGGTCTAATGTAAATAAAGATGAATGTGGTGGGGTGTAATGTGAATAAGGGGCATTACTGTTAGGAGTAATGTGGTACTATGATATGATGTCATGAGAATAAGAGACACCACTGCATGATATAATGTGAATAAAGTTGCAGTACTGTGTTGTGTCATTTCATCTTCGGGTATTATTGTGTTACCATGCCCCTTCCCAGCAAGAACATACTGTACACTGTTTTGGGCTGGCACTAAATGTGCACATTGTTCTTATTTAGATTATAGGGGGTAGGAGCGCCAAAATGGGTGATGGTGCTGGGAAAGGGGTGCAGGGTTAGAGGCGGAACTACGTAGCATCTGTGCAAGAGGGCATCAGCCAAAATCTAGCCTAGGGCATCATGTTGGTCAGGTTTGGCTCTGATAATACTGTATACTGTACTCTTACTGTACTTTGCATTCAATACAGATACTGTTTGCACACAGGTTTTACATGAATCATTGGCAATGCTGCAGGAGTGTCTCATTAGGCAATCTAAAATATACCACGACTATGGGTGGGGATACAGTAGGGAAGTTCTGTCACCATAAGCTGTCTGCTGTGTATAGCATATTTCCATCTGAGATGCATTTGTGTGTTTGTAATAAGAAAAAAACATTTTACTGTACATTTAGTGGATACAGTATTTCTCCCCCATAATGACGTATCATACTGTACAGGTACCCTCATGTACTGTACCGTACCATACTGTAAAATTGAATATTTATTGGAAAAACATCAATATTAATGTAAAAATAAAGTATTACAACATCCGATTCCATGTACTGCACTGATCAAAATGTACAGTACTCTTATTCAGGACTTATAAAACTGAAAATAACTGTTCATACAGTACACATCAATAACATTACTACTGTATAATATTCTACATTAGTTTATGCAATAATCAGACAAAGGCAATTTTATCATTTTTTTTAATAATGCACCAATTTAAAATTTTAAACAGAAAATACAGAACTACATATTTGTGGCTTGACCATTTCTTTCAACTACAACAGGTAATACTTTATACAGGTGATTTATATAATTATTACAATGTTCAGGTGTGAGTACTTCTAGCCAAAATTTCTTTATCCCATCCACCAGTTGCTGTTTTGTTGTTGGCTTTGCAACACTCCTAACGTACCTCTTCAATTGAGCCCACACTAATTCGATTGGGTTCATGTCTGGTGATCTATATAAAAATAAAAAAAAAGCGTATAGAAAAAATTAATTACATTACAGTAAATAGAGAAAATTAAACATACAATATTGTACTGTTTATTAAACAAATTTTTTTTTTACAGTACTAGAGTGCTATCCAAAATTTTACTTGTACACTGTTGAAAGAATACTCACTCTGGTGGTGTGCGTTCCCAATTCATACCTTTCTCTTCCATAAATTTGGCTGAGGCGGAGTGTTTAGGATCATTGTCTTGGAATATCCTATGGTGAGTTGGGTAATATTTATTCACAAATGGCACCATACATTTCTCTACTATTGTTTCTTGGAAAAATTTCTTATCCATGATTCCTACAGAAATCAAAAAATGTTGTTCATTAATAAGCAACTCCTTTTATTGTGCAGTTACACGTACTCTACAGTACAACATGTATTTTTACAGAACACAGGCACAGAATAAAGTATAGTACTGTACCTTCGAAAAATAATAGGGGACCAGCTCCTAATCGTGATATGCCTCCCCATACATGGACTTTCAATGGATGCTTTGGGCGTGGTTTTAAAGAGATATGGTTACGTTTCCTGAATGACATTCTGGAGAACCGCTCAAGGGCAACAGACGATTCATCTGTGAAAATGACATCATCAAATGTTTCACCACTCTCAATCCATCGCCGTGCCTGTTCCACTCTCTTTTCTTTATTCACATCTCTTATCATTGGAGATATCCTGTGAAGAGCCAAAAATAATGAAATCAGATACAGTTATGAAATTACAGATTTACAGATTACTGTATATACAGTAGACTGTATGTGCAGTATACTGTATTATATACCTACTGTATACATTAAACTGTACATACAGTACATTAAGTTACATACAGAGTAATATATATATACATACTGTACATACACACAAACACACACACACAGTATACAGTATGTAATCATCACAATAAGCCGGCAATGCTTCATTGCTGTCTCTGAGTGCCTATACAGTAGGTATCTCTTTTGGGATAGAATATATACAGTATATACACACACACATACTGTATATAGTATAAAGTACACACTCTGTATAATGATTTATGGCATTATTATATCACGTATCAAGGGATTATTAACAGTGCATTTACTGTATGGTTTATACTGCTTTCAGTATTTTACCTTGTTGCGCCAAAGGTCCATCCCATTTTCCGTCGCATCCTTCTGATGCTGGTGGCCGATATGTCCAGGTCATACTTGGAATGGAGAATTCGTTTTATTTGCAGAGCAGTACGCTCATCATCCTCACGAGTTAGTTCCTCCACAATTTGTTGCACTCTCCTACAGTACAATACAGTATGAAAAATATGATTTCATGAACAGCACAATCACAGTTACAATTGATGAAGTTTTTATTTTATTTCAAAAAAATTGTTTATGGTATAAAGCAAGTCATTTAAACATTACAGTAGTGTACAGTACGTACCATGTGCATTTTGTAGGAAATACAAATCTGGGCGTTGTTCTCTCGAATGCATGATAGCGCACCGTTTCTAAAGTGACTATAATGCCACTTTCCTTGAGCCATGCATGGATCTCTTTGATGGTTTTATTTTCTTTTTTCATGTTGGCGATTATCTTGCTCATCGTTTTGTTGATAGTTACTGGCATGTTGTCCAACTATAATTCCTGTATGGAGAGAAAACATTTGTGAATACTGTAGTCTAAAATTTACACATCTGAAAATGCATAAGAGTTTTATGATAGAAGTTAATACTGTACATGTTTACTATCCAGTACCTGATGTTCAAATTTAAGTATTGTATACTGTACAGTACTGAAAATACAACTTCAGTGTTATGGACTGCAATTAGTTTCCTGTATGAAACAGATACAGTACAGTAAATAACCCTCCTTGGAAGTGCATGGGCCCTGTGAGACTTACAGTAGTGTACAGCATAAGGGTCGACTGACATGATGTACAAGCATTACATACAGTACATGTCAGTACTGTATGTAAATTCTTCAATTATTGCCTAACAACAATGCTGCTTACTGTATATTAAATACTGTAGGCCTAGAAATGTGCATCTCAATATAGTAGTTAAAAACACAGGGGCCTATGTGGATAAGCGAGTTCTATGCACACTAAAAATGGCCACCGACCGTGAACCCCCAGCACGTGGCAGCGCTCGGATATGTAGTGAGATACAGTATGGCATACATTTCACAGTTCAGGGGGCAATGCTGAAGGAGCGTCACAATCCCCCTAGCTTAATTACACCGGGATAAGCGAGGTCTATGCACATTACGGTATACCGAGCTGGATCGCTTAGCAACCTGACAACATGGCCGCCGACCGTGAACTCCCAGCACGTGGCAGCGCTCGGATATGTAGTGAGATACAGTATGGCATACATTTCACACTCCAGGGGGCAATGCTGAAGGAGCGTCACAATCCCCTAGCTCAATTACATTGGGATAAGCGAGGTCTATGCACATTACGGTATACCGAGCTGGATCGCTTAGCAACCTGACAACATGGCCGCCGACCGTGAACTCCCAGCACGTGGCAGCGCTCGGATATGTAGTGAGATACAATATGGCATACATTTCACAGTTCAGGGGGCAATGCTGAAGGAGCGTCACAATCCCCTAGCTCAATTACATTGGGATAAGCGAGGTCTATGCACATTACGGTATACCGAGCTGGATCGCTTAGCAACCTGACAACATGGCCGCCGACCGTGAACTCCCAGCACGTGGCAGCGCTCGGATATGTAGTGAGATACAATATGGCATACATTTCACACTCCAGGGGGCAATGCTGAAGGAGCGTCACAATCCCCTAGCTCAATTACACTGGGATAAGCGAGGTCTACTTATGCCTTAGAGGACTCGGACGCTCGCATTTGTAAAGCACGGTGTTTTCCTCCGCCTCCGGCTAGCCTGTTGCCCTTCCCCCATGGGAGCCTGCACAGATCATGCAGTAGACAGGGAGGGAATGCAAATGCTGGTCATGTGCAATACACAAACGCCCACTGTAGTACTGTTTTGCTCACTTACAGTACTGTACTGTAGGTTGCATTTAGCGTAAAGAATCGCTCCTGCAGATGTACTTTGATTTACTGTATGTGAAACCTGTGTGCATCCTTCCATTGGATGTACTGTATTGGAGAGAAATTTTTTTTTTTTAAAGTGAATGTCACGGGAACACATTAAAAATAAGGTTGGCACTTCCTTCCCATTGGTGTTGGTTTACAGTATGCCGTAGTGTACTCGGACGCTCATGTAATTGCATTTCAAAGGCACAGTATTTTCCATCGTCTCCCCCCTACCCCCATCGCCCTTCCCCCCTGGGGGCCTGCACAGGGAGGAAATTCAGGTCCTGTGCAATACACAAACGCTGAAGATCTACAGTACTGTTTTGCTCAGTTGGTAGCGTCAGAATACACTCATTTCATTCCCGCTGTTTAGGTGCATTTAGCGTAAAGAATCGCTCCTGCAGATGTACTTTGATTTATGTGAAATCTGTGTGCATCCTTCCATTGACTGTCTTACAGTGTAAATAAAATAATACAGTGCATTATTACAGAAAAAAAAAAAAAAAGAAAGAAAGAAAGCACATCAGGTCTCGAACCCTGGACCCCCAGCGAGGGAGGTGGGAGCCTTCACCCCTAGCCCACGACGCCTCATGAGAGATTTCCAATTTCATGTGTGAAAGTACTGCAAACAGCGGCCGGCCCCCGCCCCATTGCTGTTGGTTTATGCCTTAGAGGACTCGGACGCTCGCATTTGTAAAGCACGGTGTTTTCCTCCGCCTCCGGCTAGCCTGTTGCCCTTCCCCCATGGGAGCCTGCACAGATCATGCAGTAGACAGGGAGGGAATGCAAATGCTGGTCATGTGCAATACACAAACGCCCACTGTAGTACTGTTTTGCTCACTTACAGTACTGTACTGTAGGTTGCATTTAGCGTAAAGAATCGCTCCTGCAGATGTACTTTGATTTACTGTATGTGAAACCTGTGTGCATCCTTCCATTGGATGTACTGTATTGGAGAGAAATTTTTTTTTTTTAAAGTGAATGTCACGGGAACACATTAAAAATAAGGTTGGCACTTCCTTCCCATTGGTGTTGGTTTACAGTATGCCGTAGTGTACTCGGACGCTCATGTAATTGCATTTCAAAGGCACAGTATTTTCCATCGTCTCCCCCCTACCCCCATCGCCCTTCCCCCCTGGGGGCCTGCACAGGGAGGAAATTCAGGTCCTGTGCAATACACAAACGCTGAAGATCTACAGTACTGTTTTGCTCAGTTGGTAGCGTCAGAATACACTCATTTCATTCCCGCTGTTTAGGTGCATTTAGCGTAAAGAATCGCTCCTGCAGATGTACTTTGATTTATGTGAAATCTGTGTGCATCCTTCCATTGACTGTCTTACAGTGTAAATAAAATAATACAGTGCATTATTACAGAAAAAAAAAAAAAAAGAAAGAAAGAAAGCACATCAGGTCTCGAACCCTGGACCCCCAGCGAGGGAGGTGGGAGCCTTCACCCCTAGCCCACGACGCCTCATGAGAGATTTCCAATTTCATGTGTGAAAGTACTGCAAACAGCGGCCGGCCCCCGCCCCATTGCTGTTGGTTTATGCCTTAGAGGACTCGGACGCTCGCATTTGTAAAGCACGGTGTTTTCCTCCGCCTCCTGCTAGTCCTCCATTCCCATTATGCATTAGCGAACTCAGACGCTCATATATTTTAAAAGCACGGTGTTTATACATTGTACTGTACATTCTTCCTTTTACACAATTACTGTAGTTGCGTCTCCATACACATACTGTACAGTACTCCATACTTTTTCCACCGCCTCCCGTTACGCCTACAGTATTGCCAGAGCTGTAGATCAATCCGCCGCTATACTGTACGATCGAAAGTACTGGATTAGTGGAGCATTAGCGACACAGTGGTGGAGATGTGTAATGCATGATGAGTATCTAGATCGCCTCAACGCGCCTGCCTGTGATGAAACTCAGCTATCGCATTAGCGTGACTAAACGCCCGTCTCGGCGGAGAAACAGTCAAGATAAAGGTGGCTACATCTGTAAGTGTATTAACAGTATTCTTATGGAGACAATTCCTTAGGGGGAAAACACCTAATTGATTAATGTTACCCATAATGCCTTTCACTATCTCCATGGTTACAGCTTACTAAATGTAACCAAAATGAAACCAAACCTGGCTGAGTACCGGGATTGGTGTTGTGCATACCCAATCTCATTTTATGGGCTAACCTAGTTCCAGTCTGTCCCAAATACTGGACTGATCCCCTATAGATGATTCCCCCTGGTCGTATTACATGCCGCTGGAGCGAGACCGTTTGCGCTCCAGCGCCATGTCTACTTGCATTCCACAGGGCCAAAATGCATATCCATAGGTTAAGTCCGACCACGTGATCACGACACGTGATCGGAGCAGATGTATCCTGTTCTGACCTGGTGATGTGGAACGCTTGTATTCCAGCTCCATGCTGGTCTGCGTTCCACGAAACCGGAAGTGCCATCTATTGGTCTCTTCCGGTCACGTGATCGTGAGTACGTGATCGGAGCTACGACCCGCTATCACAGGCCGGGAATGCTGGCTTTATTCACGTTCTAATACTTCCCGATCATCAATTTAATAATACTAAAATGCTGCTTAAGTGCTATAAGGGCG
This sequence comes from Pseudophryne corroboree, assembly GCF_028390025.1. NCBI lineage: Eukaryota > Metazoa > Chordata > Amphibia > Anura > Myobatrachidae > Pseudophryne > Pseudophryne corroboree. Next base: position 142,767,828 of record NC_086454.1, read on the forward strand.
CCTTCCTATCTGACCATAAAAAGCAATACAAAAACACCTACGCTGCTGTATAATCTGGTAATTTATAAACGAATAATGCTGGTGAACAGAGATATGTAAAACATACACACATCTGGTGGATATAAATATAGACGTAATGTCAAAACAGTACATGTGAATAATATTTAAATTAATAATAGTGTTAATGAATGACATAAAAGAAAAAGAAAAATAAATATATAAATCTAAAAACAAAAATAAATAATATAAATATATAAAAAATGTAAATGAAAATAAAAATAAATGAAAATAAAAATAAAAATAAATGAAAATAAAAATAAATATAATTAAAATAAAATTAAAAATAATAATAATGAATTTAAATAAATAAATAAATAAATATATAAATATAATTATATAGATAAAAAATCATTAAACATGTGAGTGTGTGTATATGTACTCAAAGAGTAATGTATGTATGAAAAATGAATGAATAAGATGAAGTGTCAACTTGAAAATGGCCCCAATTGTACACATCTGTAAGTCAAATGGCAGCATTTAACAACCAATAATAAATACATCGAGATCTAATGACTTTTGAGGGTACCCCGACATTCAATCCCTCTACATACACATGATATATAATGAAATAATGTAACATCAATATGAGAACTGTGTACTGGCCATTAACTATCCTGACAATGTCTCCATCATTCGGACTAGATACACTTCATCTACTTCAGAGGAACGCTATCATATCAATATTCTCGTTTAGCCCTTTTGGTATAAGTGTATTTAAAGTATAGATCCAGAAAGACTCCCTTCAAGCTAGCTGGAGGTCCCTATCCCCTCCCCTCTTATCTTCTGGTACATGTTCTACCACATTAAAAGTTAAGCCCTGAGTTTCAGACCTATGTTTTTCCTGGAAGTGCATGGGGAGGCTATGATTCTGGACCTTATTCCTGATGTTTCTTAAATGTTCCTGTATTCTAATTTTGAGACACCTCTTTGTTTTACCAATATAGGAGAGCTTGCAGCTACAGTCTATCTTATAAATGACGTAGTTGGTGTTACACGTGACAATGGTCTTTAATCTGAAAACCCTTTTCATCTCATCCTTCCAGCAGAAACTCTTTTTGTCAATGAAGCAGCAACAATTACACTTATTGCAGGGAAACAACCCTGCTCTCTTCATAAGTGGATGTTGGTTGGAATTGTCTTCTTTTCTGTGATGTTCGGTCTGTAATTGACTAGGAGCAAGGATACTTTTGAGGTTCTTAGATCTTCTGAAGACAATACTTGGTCTGCTGGGTAGATGAGGCCCTAATACGGGATCTTTAAGCAAAAGGTGCCAGTGTTTATTCATAATATGTTTAATCATCTTATTTTCTTGATTAAACTGTGTTACAAAAGGTCTCTCTCCCCGGTGTCCATCTCGTGTGAGATCTCTCTCCGTCCCAGATAAAAATCAAGTCGTCGATGTATCGTTTGTAGAATTTGATGTTAGAACATCTGAACTCTCCATCAGCATACAAGAGCTCATTTTCCCACAGTCCATATAGATGTTGGCATATGAAGGGGCGAACTTGGTACCCTGTCTCTGCAGATAGTATTTTTCTTGAAATTCGAAATAGTTATGGTTAAGTACAAACCTAATACTATCCAGAAGGAAATCTCTCTCTTCTCCGCTGACATCATGGTCTAAGAGCAGAATCTTACTCAAAATGAGCTCTTGTATGCTGATGGAGAGTTCAGATGTTCTAACATCAAATTCTACAAACGATACATCGACGACTTGATTTTTATCTGGGACAGTGAGGTTGAAACTCTAACGAGCTTTATGTCTGACATTCAAATTAATCATTATAACCTTAAGTTTACTTACAAACAACACCCTGTAGTCATTGACTACCTGGATGTTCTTTTGAACATTGAAGAAGATGGTTCTTTAAGTACAAAAACCTTCCTCAAGAAAACTGATGCCAATAGTTTTATTCCCTCCGATAGCTGCCACCTTTCCCGGTGGAAAACCACGGTACCGTATTCTCAATTTATATGGATTAGGAAAAACTGCAGCAGTATGGAAGCATATTGGGAACAGTCATCTTCATTTGTCCTTCAGTTTGTAGATAGGGGTTACAGTGAAGTGATGCTACGAACAGATCAAGCCCGTGCATCTGAAATTGACAGGAACAGCCTCCTCATAACGAGAGATCGCACACGAGATGGACACCGGGGAGAGAGACCTTTTGTAACACAGTTTAATCAAGAAAACAAGATGATTAAACGTATTATGAATAAACACTGGCACCTTTTGCTTAAAGATCCCGTATTAGGGCCTCGTCTACCCAGCAGACCAAGTATAGTCTTCAGAAGATCTAAGAACCTCAAAAGTATCCTTGCTCCTAGTCAATTACAGACAGAACATCACAAAAAAGAAGACAATTCCAACCAACATCCACTTATGAAGAGAGCAGGGTTGTTTCCCTGCAATAAGTGTAATTGTTGCTGCTTCATTGACAAAAAGAGTTTCTGCTGGAAGGATGAGATGAAAAGGGTTTTCAGATTAAAGACCATTGTCACGTGTAACACCAACTATGTCATTTATAAGATAGACTGTAGCTGCAAGCTCTCCTATATTGGTAAAACAAAGAGGTGTCTCAAAATTAGAATACAGGAAAATTTAAGAAACATCAGGAATAAGGTCCAGAATCATAGCCTCCCCAGGCACTTCCAGGAAAAACATAGGTCTGAAACTCAGGGCTTAACTTTTAATGTGGTAGAACATGTACCAGAAGAAAAGAGGGGAGGGGATAGGGACCTCCAGCTAGCTCGAAGGGAGTCTTTCTGGATCTATACTTTAAATACACTTATACCAAAGGGGCTAAACGAGAATATTGATATGATAGCTATCCTTTGAAGTAGATGAAGTGTATCTAGTCCGAACGATGGAGACATTGTCAGGATAGTTAATGGCCAGTACACAGTTCTCATATTGATGTTACGTTATTTCATTATATATCATGTGTATGTAGAGGGATTGAATGTCGGGGTACCCTCAAAAGTCATAAGATCTCCTCAATGTATTTATTTTTGGTTGTTAAATTCTGCCATTTGACTTACAGATGTGTACAATTGGGGCCATTTTCAAGTTGACACTTCATCTTATTCATTCATTTTTCATACATACATTACTCTTTGAGTACATATACACACACGCACATGTTTAATGATTTTTTTATCTATATAATTATATTTATATATTTATTTATTTATATAAATTCATTATTTTTATTTTTATTATTTTTATTTATTTTTATTTTAATTTTAATTTTAATTTATTTTTATTCACTTTTTATATATTTATATTATTTATTTTTATTTTTATATTTATTTTTATTTTATGTTATTCATTAACACTATTATTAATTTAAATATTATTCACATGCACTGTTTTGACATTACGTCTATATTTATATCCACCAGATGTGTGTATGTTTTACATATCTCTGTTCACCAGCATTATTCGTTTATAAATTACCAGATTATACAGCAGCGTAGAGGTGTTTTTGTATTGCTTTTTATGGTCAGATAGAAGGCGCCCTTATAGCACTTAAGCAGCATTTTAGTATTATTAAATTGATGATCGGGAAGTATTAGAACGTGAATAAAGCCAGCAGTCCCGGCCTGTAATAGCCATCTATTGGTCTCTTCCGGTCACGTGCTCACGATCACGTGACCGGAAGAGACCAATAGATGGCACTTCCGGTTTCGTGGAACGCAGACCAGCATGGAGCTGGAATACAAGCGTTCCACATCACCAGGTCAGAACAGGATACATCCGCTCCAATCACGTGTCGTGATCACGTGGTTGAACTTAACCTATGGATATGCATTTTGGCCCTGTGGAACGCAAGTAGACATGGCGCTGGAGCGCAAAATGGTCTCGCTCCAGCGGCATGTAATACGACCAGGGGGAATCATCTATAGGGGATCAGTCCAGTATTTGGGACAGACTGGAACTAGGTTAGCCCATAAAATGAGATTGGGTATGCACAACACCAATCCCGGTACTCAGCCAGGTTTGGTTTCATTTTGGTTACATTTAGTAAGCTGTAACCATGGAGATAGTGAAAGGCATTATGGGTAACATTAATCAATTAGTTGTTTTCCCCCTAAGGAATTGTCTTCATAAGAATACTGTTAATACACTTAGTTTCATTGCTTGAATATTATAAATCTAGGCACTTTTTGTTAAGTAATTTTTATTCTATTATAAAAATTGGAACATATATTTAGAGCACCAATCACATAGTAAGGGAAGTGATGTAATCACTTTTTCCCTTTAAAAGGGTTGCTATCAGGTCCAATGTCTCATAATACAGAGACTTGGCTGTTAGCACTGCACCATTGGAGGGTAAGGTTTTATTTACACAATAGTATACTATATACACTTTGTAGGTGGCTACATTTATTAGTATATATTTTGTATCAACTTGATTGGTTAATTATTATTATTTATTGACATAATTTACTAATAAGTATTTGATAGGCACTATTTATATATATTCACCACACAGATATGACAGATTCATTTATTTATGAATATGAAATTAAGTTATACGAGTTATACACTCATCTATATATTTCACTGTTGATAGACCTTCTCCATATTAAGTGAAACGAGTATTCGTTTTCCCATGGGGTGGGAATTTTTGTACCCACTGGTACTTTAATGGATTGTATAATTGACAACAAATCAATTAATTTACCAGGTCTGCTACGTGTTCTGAACTGGTTAGGCTCTATATCTATATGAATTGCCTTCACTCCTGAGTCTCTGAGTGTCAGGTTCAAGCTGTTGGCCGATGAGGTATGTGCTATATTATAGTGATTTTCCCAATTATTGCCACTAATGAATGAAACCCTTTATGGCTAGTACTATGGGTAATTCATTTAATGTAATTCATTTAATCATTGATTAGCGTTACCGTTCATAAAGAATTGGATTTTCTAGTAAAGGTATCTTGTTGATTCACTGCATTGATGGTTAATATAGCTAGTCCTGGGGTTTTTCCAAATATTAATAAAAGGTTGGCTGATACCATCTAAAAATAATTCGATCATTCAGTAGGGGTACTGTGTAGATTGATAGCTTTGGTGACTGTTATAACTAATTCTGTGGCTTTGTCTTGTATTATATATGGAAATCATATTGGTTAGTCATTTGATCTGTTCACTGTTGATCAGATTTTAATGATACTAGATTTTTTCACAATTATGGTTGTCTATCTATTAAATAGGGGTCTATTTATGAACTCATAGGTGTTCTTGTAATTAATACCCAATTAATTAATTTATTAGCTTTCTTATGCTTATGAACCGGTTAGATTCCATACCCTTATGAGTCTTCCCCACATTCAAGCTAATGATATATGAGGTATGTGCCGCTCCATCGGGTTAATCCCAAGTTTTGCCTGATTAAACAAGAAGAACTCCTTAATTAATAAGGGTTATTAAATGTTTTTTAATTAGGCTTGATCCTTGCTGTATCAATCAAGTTCCATTGAAATATTGAAACGTTGCTCATGCATCTTTGAATGACCATTTATGTGCAGACAATGTTTACTGAATTGAAGAGGTATGTCTTTTACAACCTGTGCTTTTTGGTTCTCTTTTTCTTCTTTCTTCATTTTATCCATCCTGTTTTCCTCCTCATGTTGCTATGCCATGTTCTTCTGATACCAATATGTCATATTATATTTGAGTTTAAGATGCTTATTGCTGTATATTTGTTTTGATTTTTTATTCTACAATTGTAGATTTCACCCCTGATGAAGTCTTGGAACAAGACGAAACGCGTTGGTTTATTTATCTATCGATTGTCTGATGTTACCTCCGAATATACAATAAGGAGAAGGAGGAGATTGTAGTGTCATATCTACATCTTTCCTCATCACTACAAGTTGATTGTTCAAATTTTGCGACAAATGTAAATGTATCAACTCTGTATATTCATGGACATTGGTGTTGAGCGTATGTTTTTATAAATAAAATTTTTATGTTAGTATATGCTATCGGACGAAATTTATCTTGAGGATACTGTAAGGGTTCGTTTTAAAGTAGGGCATTGATACAACCCCCTTGGCGCCATTACCTCTATTGTTTCACATATATATATATGTATATACACTGCTCAAAAAAATAAAGGCAACACGAAAATAACACATCCTAGATCTAAATGAATGAAATATTCTTATTAAATACTTTGTTCTTTACATAGTTGAATGTGCTGACAACAACATTACACAAAAATTATCAATGGAAATCAAATTTATTAACCCATGGAGGTCTGGATTTGGAGTCACACTCAAAATTAAAGTGGAAAAACACACAACAGGCTGATCCAACTTTGATGTAATGTCCTTAAAACAAGTCAAAATGAGGCTTAGTAGTGTGTGTGGCCTCCACGTGCCTGTATGACCTCCCTACAATGCCTGGGCATGCTCCTGATGAGGTGGCGGATGGTCTCCTGAGGGATCTCCTCCCAGACCTGGACTAAAGCATCCACCAACTCCTGGACAGTCTGTGGTGCAACGTGGCGTTGGTGGATGGAGCGAGACATGATGACCCAGATGTGCTCAATTGGATTCAGGTCTGGGGAACGGGCGGGCCAGTCCATAGCATCAATGCCTTCGTCTTGCAGGAACTGCTGACACACTCCAGCCACATGAGGTATAGCATTGGCTTGCATTAGGAGGAACCCATGGTCAACTGCACCAGCATATGGTCTCACAAGGGGTCTGAGGATCTCATCTCGGTACCTAATGGCAGTCAGGCTACCTCTGGGGAGCACATGGAGGGCTGTGCGGCCCCCCAAAGAAATTCCACCCCACACCATTACTGACCCACTGCCAAACCGGTCATGCTGGAGGATGTTGCAGGCAGCAGAACGTTCTCCTTGGCGTCTCCAGACTCTGTCCTGTCTGTCACATGTACTCAGTGAGAACCTGCTTTCATCTGTGAAGAGCACAGGGCGCCAGTGGCAAATTTGCCATTCTTGGTGTTCTCTGGCAAATGCCAAACGTCCTGCACGGTGTTGGGCTGTAAGCACAACCCCCACCTGTGGACGTCGGGCCCTCATACCACCCTCATGGAGTCTGTTTCTGATCGTTTGAGTAGACACATGCACATTTGTGGCTTGCTGGAGGTCATTTTGCAGGGCTCTGGCAGTGCTCCTCCTGTTTCTCCTTGCACAAAGGCGGAGGTAGCGGTCCTGCTGCTGGGTTGTTGCCCTCCTACGGCCTCCTCCACGTCTCCTGATGTACTGGCCTGTCTCCTGGTAGCGCCTCCATGTTCTGGACACTACGCTGACAGACACAGCAAACCTTCTTGCCACAGCTCGCATTGATGTGTCATCCTGGATGAGCTGCACTACCTGAGCCACTTGTGTGGGTTGTAGACTCCTTCTCATGCTACCACTAGGTTGAAAGCACCGCCAGCTTTCAAGTGACCAAAACATCAGCCAGAAAGCATAGGAGCTGAGAAGTGGTCTGTGGTTGCCACCTGCAGAACAACTCCTTTATTGGGGGTGTCTTGCTAATTGCCTATAATTCCCACCTGTTGTCTATTCCATTTGCACAACAGCATGTGAAATTGATTGTCAATCAGTGTTGCTTCCTAAGTGGACAGTTTGATTTCACAGAAGTGTGATTGACTTGGAGTTACATTGTGTTGTTTAAGTGTTCCCTTTATTTTTTTGAGCAGTGTATATATAAATATATATATATATATATATTAGAGATGAGCGCCGGAAATTTTTCGGGTTTTGTGTTTTGGTTTTGGGTTCGGTTCCGCGGCCGTGTTTTGGGTTCGACCGCGTTTTGGCAAAACCTCACCGAATTTTTTTTGTCGGATTCGGGTGTTTTTTGCAAAAAACACTAAAAAACAGCTTAAATCATAGAATTTGGGGGTCATTTTGATCCCAAAGTATTATTAACCTCAAAAACCATAATTTACACTCATTTTCAGTCTATTCTGAATACCTCACACCTCACAATATTATTTTTAGTCCTAAAATTTGCACCTAGGTCGCTGGATGACTAAGCTAAGCGACCCTAGTGGCCGACACAAACACCGGGCCCATCTAGGAGTGTCACTGCAGTGTCACGCAGGATGTCCCTTCCAAAAAACCCTCCCCAAACAGCACATGACGCAAAGAAAAAAAGAGGCGCAATGAGGTAGCTGTGTGAGTAAGATAAGCGACCCTAGTGGCCGACACAAACACCGGGCCCATCTAGGAGTGTCACTGCAGTGTCACGCAGGATGTCCCTTCCAAAAAACCCTCCCCAAACAGCACATGACGCAAAGAAAAAAAGAGGCGCAATGAGGTAGCTGTGTGAGTAAGATAAGCGACCCTAGTGGCCGACACAAACACCGGGCCCATCTAGGAGTGTCACTGCAGTGTCACGCAGGATGTCCCTTCCAAAAAACCCTCCCCAAACAGCACATGACGCAAAGAAAAAAAGAGGCGCAATGAGGTAGCTGTGTGAGTAAGATAAGCGACCCTAGTGGCCGACACAAACACCGGGCCCATCTAGGAGTGTCACTGCAGTGTCACGCAGGATGTCCCTTCCAAAAAACCCTCCCCAAACAGCACATGACGCAAAGAAAAAAAGAGGCGCAATGAGGTAGCTGTGTGAGTAAGATAAGCGACCCTAGTGGCCGACACAAACACCGGGCCCATCTAGGAGTGTCACTGCAGTGTCACGCAGGATGTCCCTTCCAAAAAACCCTCCCCAAACAGCACATGACGCAAAGAAAAAAAGAGGCGCAATGAGGTAGCTGTGTGAGTAAGATAAGCGACCCTAGTGGCCGACACAAACACCGGGCCCATCTAGGAGTGTCACTGCAGTGTCACGCAGGATGTCCCTTCCAAAAAACCCTCCCCAAACAGCACATGACGCAAAGAAAAATTAAAGAAAAAAAGGTGCAAGATGGAATTGTCCTTGGGCCCTCCCACCCACCCTTATGTTGTATAAACAGGACATGCACACTTTAACCAACCCATCATTTCAGTGACAGGGTCTGCCACACGACTGTGACTGAAATGACGGGTTGGTTTGGACCCCCACCAAAAAAGAAGCAATTAATCTCTCCTTGCACAAACTGGCTCTACAGAGGCAAGATGTCCACCTCATCATCATCCTCCGATATATCACCGTGTACATCCCCCTCCTCACAGATTATCAATTCGTCCCCACTGGAATCCACCATCTCAGCTCCCTGTGTACTTTGTGGAGGCAATTGCTGCTGGTCAATGTCTCCACGGAGGAATTGATTATAATTCATTTTAATGAACATCATCTTCTCCACATTTTCTGGATGTAACCTCGTACGCCGATTGCTGACAAGGTGAGCGGCGGCACTAAACACTCTTTCGGAGTACACACTTGTGGGAGGGCAACTTAGGTAGAATAAAGCCAGTTTGTGCAAGGGCCTCCAAATTGCCTCTTTTTCCTGCCAGTATAAGTACGGACTGTGTGACGTGCCTACTTGGATGCGGTCACTCATATAATCCTCCACCATTCTTTCAATGGTGAGAGAATCATATGCAGTGACAGTAGACGACATGTCCGTAATCGTTGTCAGGTCCTTCAGTCCGGACCAGATGTCAGCATCAGCAGTCGCTCCAGACTGCCCTGCATCACCGCCAGCGGGTGGGCTCGGAATTCTGAGCCTTTTCCTCGCACCCCCAGTTGCGGGAGAATGTGAAGGAGGAGATGTTGACAGGTCGCGTTCCGCTTGACTTGACAATTTTCTCACCAGCAGGTCTTTCAACCCCAGCAGACTTGTGTCTGCCGGAAAGAGAGATCCAAGGTAGGCTTTAAATCTAGGATCGAGCACGGTGGCCAAAATGTAGTGCTCTGATTTCAACAGATTGACCACCCGTGAATCCTTGTTAAGCGAATTAAGGGCTCCATCCACAAGTCCCACATGCCTAGCGGAATCGCTCCGTGTTAGCTCCTCCTTCAATGTCTCCAGCTTCTTCTGCAAAAGCCTGATGAGGGGAATGACCTGACTCAGGCTGGCAGTGTCTGAACTGACTTCACGTGTGGCAAGTTCAAAGGGCATCAGAACCTTGCACAACGTTGAAATCATTCTCCACTGCACTTGAGACAGGTGCATTCCACCTCCTATATCGTGCTCAATTGTATAGGCTTGAATGGCCTTTTGCTGCTCCTCCAACCTCTGAAGCATATAGAGGGTTGAATTCCACCTCGTTACCACTTCTTGCTTCAGATGATGGCAGGGCAGGTTCAGTAGTTTTTGGTGGTGCTCCAGTCTTCTGTACGTGGTGCCTGCACGCCGAAAGTGTCCCGCAATTCTTCTGGCCACCGACAGCATCTCTTGCACGCCCCTGTCGTTTTTTAAAAAATTCTGCACCACCAAATTCAAGGTATGTGCAAAACATGGGACGTGCTGGAATTTGCCCATATTTAATGCACACACAATATTGCTGGCGTTGTCCGATGCCACAAATCCACAGGAGAGTCCAATTGGGGTAAGCCATTCTGCGATGATCTTCCTCAGTTGCCGTAAGAGGTTTTTAGCTGTGTGCGTATTCTGGAAAGCGGTGATACAAAGCGTAGCCTGCCTAGGAAAGAGTTGGCGTTTGCGAGATGCTGCTACTGGTGCCGCCGCTGCTGTTCTTGCGGCGGGAGTCCATACATCTACCCAGTGGGCTGTCACAGTCATATAGTCCTGACCCTGCCCTGCTCCACTTGTCCACATGTCCGTGGTTAAGTGGACATTGGGTACAACTGCATTTTTTAGGACACTGGTGAGTCTTTTTCTGACGTCCGTGTACATTCTCGGTATCGCCTGCCTAGAGAAGTGGAACCTAGATGGTATTTGGTAACGGGGGCACACTGCCTCAATAAATTGTCTAGTTCCCTGTGAACTAACGGCGGATACCGGACGCACGTCTAACACCAACATAGTTGTCAAGGCCTCAGTTATCCGCTTTGCAGCAGGATGACTGCTGTGATATTTCATCTTCCTCGCAAAGGACTGTTGGACAGTCAATTGCTTACTGGAAGTAGTACAAGTGGGCTTACGACTTCCCCTCTGGGATGACCATCGACTCCCAGCAGCAACAACAGCAGCGCCAGCAGCAGTAGGCGTTACACGCAAGGATGCATCGGAGGAATCCCAGGCAGGAGAGGACTCGTCAGAATTGCCAGTGACATGGCCTGCAGGACTATTGGCATTCCTGGGGAAGGAGGAAATTGACACTGAGGGAGTTGGTGGGGTGGTTTGCGTGAGCTTGGTTACAAGAGGAAGGGATTTACTGGTCAGTGGACTGCTTCCGCTGTCGCCCAAAGTTTTTGAACTTGTCACTGACTTATTATGAATGCACTGCAGGTGACGTATAAGGGAGGATGTTCCGAGGTGGTTAACGTCCTTACCCCTACTTATTACAGCTTGACAAAGGCAACACACGGCTTGACACCTGTTGTCCGCTTTTCTGTTGAAATACCTCCACACTGAAGAGCTGATTTTTTTGGTATTTTCACCAGGCATGTCAACGGCCATATTCCTCCCACGGACAACAGGTGTCTCCCCGGGTGCCTGACTTAAACAAACCACCTCACCATCAGAATCCTCCTGGTCAATTTCCTCCCCAGCGCCAGCAACACCCATATCCTCCTCATCCTGGTGTACTTCAACACTGACATCTTCAATCTGACTATCAGGAACTGGACTGCGGGTGCTCCTTCCAGCACTTGCAGGGGGCGTGCAAATGGTGGAAGGCGCATGCTCTTCACGTCCAGTGTTGGGAAGGTCAGGCATCGCAACCGACACAATTGGACTCTCCTTGTGGATTTGGGATTTCGAAGAACGCACAGTTCTTTGCGGTGCTTTTGCCAGCTTGAGTCTTTTCAGTTTTCTAGCGAGAGGCTGAGTGCTTCCATCCTCATGTGAAGCTGAACCACTAGCCATGAACATAGGCCAGGGCCTCAGCCGTTCCTTGCCACTCCGTGTGGTAAATGGCATATTGGCAAGTTTACGCTTCTCCTCCGACAATTTTATTTTAGGTTTTGGAGTCCTTTTTTTACTGATATTTGGTGTTTTGGATTTGACATGCTCTGTACTATGACATTGGGCATCGGCCTTGGCAGACGACGTTGCTGGCATTTCATCATCTCGGCCATGACTAGTGGCAGCAGCTTCAGCACGAGGTGGAAGTGGATCTTGATCTTTCCCTAATTTTGGAACCTCAACATTTTTGTTCTCCATATTTTAATAGGCACAACTAAAAGGCACCTCAGGTAAACAATGGAGATGGATGGATACTAGTATACTTATGGATGGACTGCCGAGTGCCGACACAGAGGTAGCTACAGCCGTGGACTAACGTACTGTGTCTGCTGCTAATATAGACTGGATGATTGATAATGAGATGAAATCAATATATATATGTATGTATATATAATATCACTAGTACTGCAGCCGGACAGGTAGATAATATATTTATTAGGTAATGATGACTGATGACGGACCTGCTGGACACTGTCAGCTCAGCAGCACCGCAGACTGCTACAGTAAGCTACTATACTATAGTAGTATGTACAAAGAAGAAAGAAAAAAAAAAAACACGGGTAGGTGGTATACAATTATGGATGGACTGCCGAGTGCCGACACAGAGGTAGCTACAGCCGTGGACTAACGTACTGTGTCTGCTGCTAATATAGACTGGATGATTGATAATGAGATGAAATCAATATATATATGTATGTATATATAATATCACTAGTACTGCAGCCGGACAGGTAGATAATATATTTATTAGGTAATGATGACTGATGACGGACCTGCTGGACACTGTCAGCTCAGCAGCACCGCAGACTGCTACAGTAAGCTACTATACTATAGTAGTATGTACAAAGAAGAAAGAAAAAAAAAAAACACGGGTAGGTGGTATACAATTATGGATGGACTGCCGAGTGCCGACACAGAGGTAGCTACAGCCGTGGACTAACGTACTGTGTCTGCTGCTAATATAGACTGGATGATTGATAATGAGATGAAATCAATATATATATGTATGTATATATAATATCACTAGTACTGCAGCCGGACAGGTAGATAATATATTTATTAGGTAATGATGACTGATGACGGACCTGCTGGACACTGTCAGCTCAGCAGCACCGCAGACTGCTACAGTAAGCTACTATACTATAGTAGTATGTACAAAGAAGAAAGAAAAAAAAAAAACACGGGTAGGTGGTATACAATTATGGATGGACTGCCGAGTGCCGACACAGAGGTAGCTACAGCTGTGGACTAACGTACTGTGTCTGCTGCTAATATAGACTGGATGATTGATAATGAGATGAAATCAATATATATATGTATGTATATATAATATCACTAGTACTGCAGCCGGACAGGTAGATAATATATTTATTAGGTAATGATGACTGATGACGGACCTGCTGGACACTGTCAGCTCAGCAGCACCGCAGACTGCTACAGTAAGCTACTATACTATAGTAGTATGTACAAAGAAGAAAGAAAAAAAAAAAAAAACACGGGTAGGTGGTATACAATTATGGATGGACTGCCGAGTGCCGACACAGAGGTAGCTACAGCCGTGGACTAACGTACTGTGTCTGCTGCTAATATAGAGTCTAGACTGGATGATAAATTATTGATAATGAGATGAAATCAATATAATATCACTAGTACTGCAGCCGGACAGGTACTATATATATTTATTATGTAATGACTGATGACGGACCTGCTGGACACTGTCAGGTCAGCACAGCACCGCAGACTGCTACAGTAAGCTACTATAGTAGTATGTATAAAGAAGAATGAAAAAAAAAAAAACCACGGGTAGGTGGTATACAATATTATATATATATATATATATTATATACAATTATATATATATATATATATATATATATTAAACTGGTGGTGATTGATTATTAAACTGGTGGTCACTTCAGGACAGGTCACGTTGCAACTTGCAACTAGTACTCCGAGGCCTAAGCAGACAATCACAAAATATATTATTATACTGGTGGTCAGTGTGGTCACAACAATGGCAGTGTGGCACTGACTCTGGCAGCAAATTGAGCAAAAGTGTGCACTGTACGTTATATGTACTCCTGAGTCTGCTCTCAGACTCTAACTGCTCCCCACTGTCAGTGTCTCCCCCACAAGTCAGATAATACACTTACAGTCACACTATCTAATCTATAAATAATATATCACTTCAGCAAGTAGTATAGTAGTATACAGTAGTACTCCTCCTAATAATGCTCCCCGAAAATACTGTGTCTCTCTCTTCTCTAAACAGAGAGGACGCCAGCCACGTCCTCTCCCTATGACTCTCAATGCACGTGTGAAAATGGCGGCGACGCGCGGCTCCTTATATAGAATCCGAGTCTCGCGATAGAATCCGAGCCTCGCGAGAATCCGACAGCGTGATGATGACGTTCGGGCGCGCTCGGGTTAGCCGAGCAAGGCGGGAAGATCCGAGCCTGCTCGGACCCGTGTAAAAAACCTGAAGTTCGGGCGGGTTCGGATTCAGAGGAACCGAACCCGCTCATCTCTAATATATATATATATATATATATATATATATTTATATATACACACACATTAATATATTGGACACGTAAGGTCGAGGGATGTCTCTCTCTTCTCCTCCGTCAACACTTTTTATGTGGTTCCATCTTTCTGTGTTCTTTCCATATTTAAATCCTTCTTATGGCACCCAATAATTGGTTCCTTTACAATACATTACATTGGAGATGCTGCTTTTTCTTTCAGTTCTGTCTGTATAGCTGCCTATCTTGGACTGTTCTGCCAGTCTGCTTCATTTGCATCTCCTATCCCCTAGAAGGAGAAAGACACAATGGGGGTGATTCAGACCTGATCGCACGCAGGCGTTTATTTTGCAGTGTTGCGATCAGGTAGTTGCCGCCTACAGGGGGAGGGGGTAGTTGATTTGCAAGGGTGCAAACGCTTGTGCAGAGAGCTGCAAAAACAGCTCGGGACTTACTAAGCCGCTGCGATGATCCGTCCAGGAGCTGACGTCGGGAATCCTCCCTCCAAACGGCAGGGCACACCTGCGTTTTTCCGAACACTCCCCAGAAACGGTCAGTTGACAACCACAAACGGCCTCTTCCTGTCAATCTTCTTGCGATCGCCCGTGCGATCGCTTTCTTCGTTAAACCTGTCGCTGTTCGGCAATCCCCGTCGCTGGGGGGCGATGCGCCTGCACATTGTGGAGCATACGCATGCGCAGTTCAACTTCTAACCTGATCGCAGCGCTGCAAAAAAAGTAGCGTGCGATCAGGTCTGAATGACCCCCTATGTTTCATTAAACTTAGAGATTTAGGGACTGATTCGGAGTCGTATAGATCTCTGTCAACAAGCGCAAATAATGAGATTTTGCATATAGCGCATGCACAGGTGCGTATATACGCATTTTTGTATATGTCTGTCCTATTCCGAGTGAAATCTGTGAAATTGGGTAAATAGTGGCAGAAACTGGATGGTGACAATGTAAGTGCATGGCATTGCTGTGACTTGTTGGGAATTTTGTAGGCATGTAGCTAAAGCTTAGGGCTATTGTGATGCATGTATATGGAGCAGTGAAGCCTGTTTCAATTCTGAGGGATATCTTGCACATATATCATGGGGCTGGTACAACTGCATTAGCATATGGTAGCATAAGGTAGCAAGTCAGGCTTCCGTGGCTGCCCACAATTACAGACACTTTACGTGGGATTCAGAATCAGCCCCTTGGTCTAAAGGTAGAGGAAAAAAAATGTAGATCAATGTGTGTAATACAGATTCAGCAGCAGAGCTTGCGCCGATGAAGTAGTTGGTGCATTGCACCGAGGCCTGTCGTAGGAAGGGGCCGGCAGCAGTATAATGAACTCTGCACCGTTCCGATGCAGGCTATCACACTCTCCTCTGATCTCCTCTGTCTCTGCTCCTAGCCCACCACTGCATGCTGGGAAAAGGGGGAGGGAGCGTCTCGGAAACATGCTGTGTTTGCATACCTCCCAACTTTGACTTTCTGTGTAGCGGGACACTCCGCTTCCGAAAAGGGGGCGTGGCCTATGAAAAGGGGGCGTAGCTTCGCGGGAGGACCCCGCGATCGCGAGCCACGCCCCCGTTTTCATCACTGAGAGGGCATGCCCAGCGCTCTGTGATCCGCTGGCATGCTCCCTCTCCCTCTGACTCCACTGAATAGACGCTGTGCGCATGCGCACAGCGTCTATTCACCGCTGCTCTGCTAAGCAGAGCAGCGATTGACAGACCCTCCCAACTGACCCCCCCACCACGGGACACTGTGGCCCGCGGGTGGGACAGCGGGACAGTCCCCAAAAAACGGGACTGTCCCGCGAAAATCGGGACAGTTGGGAGGTATGTGTTTGGATTCAGGAATCAGGAGACGTCAGCAGCTGCCTGAAGAGCATTGCCGGAGTCAGAGATAGCCAGCCACGAGGGGCACAGTATGTTGGGGGAAAAAACAAAAACCCTGTAAATACCAGAGGCAGTGAGAGTGTTTTGCTGTGTGATTATGTTTTACTATGTGTATATATTTATCTATACAAATTGTGCACTCACATACTGTGTAACGTAACATGTATAAGGCGCTCTGCTGTGTGGTGTTGTGGATAAGGGGCCTAATTCAGACCTGATCGCTGGCTAGAGTTTTTTTGCACTGCTGCGAGCAGATAGTCACCGCCCATAGGGGAGTGTATCTTTGCTTTGCAAGTGTGCGAACGCATGTGCAGCCGAGCGGTACAAAAAATAGGATTTTGGTTACCTACCGGTAAATCCTTTTCTCGTAGTCCATAGAGGATGCTGGGGTCCATATTAGTACCATGGGGTATAGATGGGTCCACCAGGAGCCATTGGCACTTTAAGAGTTTAATAGTGTGGGCTAGCGCCTCCCTCTATGCCCCTCCTACCAGACTCAGTCTAGAAACTGTGCCCGAGGAGACGACATACTTCGAGAGAAGGAATTACACAGATAGTGGCGAGATTCATACCAGCTCACACAACATGAAAATCCGGCCAACATGCCGGAACAACTGCAGCAACAGCTGAAACAGTAAATAACGCAGAACTTACCTAGGAACCAGGTAACACTGAACCATAAAACCCAATGCAGGAAAACGCAGCGCTGGACGGGCGCCCAGCATCCTCTACGGACTACGAGAAAAGGATTTACCGGTAGGTAACCAAAATCCTATTTTCTCTTACGTCCTAGAGGATGCTGGGGTCCATATTAGTACCATGGGGATGTACTAAAGCTCCCAGTATGGGAGGGAGAGTGTGGAGGCTCCTGCAACACTGCTTGACCAAACTTGAGGTCATCAGAGGCCAAAGTATCGAACTTGTAAAACTTGGCAAACGTGTTCGACCCAGACCAAGTATCTGCTCGGCAGAGTTGTACAGCCGAGACACCCCGGGCAGCTGCCCAGGAAGAGCCCACCTTACGAGTAGAGTGGGCATTTACAGATTTCAGACATGGCACTCCTGCCATGGAATGAGCATGCTGGATAGTAAACCTGATCCAGCGTGAAATCGACTGCTTAGAAGCAGGACACCCAAGTTTCTTGGGATCATAGAGAACAAACAGACAGTCACTTTTCCTATGACGAGCTGTCCTCCTCACATAAATCTTCAAAGTCCTCACAACATCCAAGGCCTTTGAAGCAATTGTGGAGTCAGTAGCCACTGACGCCATAATAGGTTGGTTGATATGGAAAGACGATACAACCTTAGGCAGGAACTGTGGACGGGTCCTAAGTTCCGCCCTGTCTTCATGGAAGATCAGATAGGGACTTTTACAAGATAAAGCCCCCAATTTCGACACTAGTCGTGCTGAAGCCAAGGCCAACAAAGTGACCGCCTTCCACGTGAGAAACTTGAGATCAGCCTCCTGAAGAGGCTCAAACCAAGCAGACTGAAGGAACTGCCACACCACATCAAGATCCCAGGGTGCCGTTGGCACCACAAAGGGAGGCTGGATGTGCAGAACCCCTTTCAAAAAGGTCTGAACCTCAGGGAGGACAGCCAACTGTTTTTGAAAAAAAGATGGACAAAGCAGAGATCTGGACCTTGATGGAGCCCAATCTCAGTCCCATATCCACACCTGCTTGCAGGAAAAGGAGAAAACATCCAAGTTGAAACTCCACCGCAGGAAATTTTCTTGATTCACACCAAGAAGTTGTCTACACCCGGAATGAAGATTGCTGACATCGCCACCGCGTGCCTTTTTGCCCAGAGGAGGATTTTTAACACCTCTGACATGGCAGCCCTGCTCCTCGTTCCGCCTTGTCGATTTATGTAGGCAACTGTGGTCACGTTGTCCGACTGCACCTGAACAGCCTGATCCTGTAGAAGGTGTGCTGCTTGCAGAAGGGTGTTGTACACGGTCCTTAGCTCCAGGATGTTTATTGGGAGAAGGGATTCTTGATTCGACCACCTTCCCTGAAAGGTTTCCCCCAGAGCGACTGCTCCCCAACCTCTTAGACTTGCATCTGTTGTTAAAAGGATCCAGTCCTGAATTCCAAACCTTTGGCCTTCCAGAAGGTGTGGAAGCTGTAGCCACCAGAGGAGTGAAATCCTGGCTTTTGGAGACAGGCGTATCCTCTTGTGCATGTGTAGGTGACAGCCTGACCACTGGTCCAAGAGGTCCATCTGAAAAGGTCGAGCATGAAACCTGCCGTACTGCAGAGCCTCGTAGGCGGCAACCATCTTCCCCAGAAGGCGGATGCATTGGTGAACCGATACCCGGGTAGGCTTTAACACATCCCGGACCATTGTTTGAATCACCAATGCTTTCTCCACCGGGAGAAATACCCTCTGCACTTCCGTGTCGATGATCATTCCCAGGAAAGACAGCCTCCTTGTCGGCTCCAGATGAGACTTTGGAAGGTTCAGGATCCATCCGTGCTTCCTGAGCAGCTGTGTCGTGAGCGCGATGGATCGCATCAACCTCTCCCTGGATGACGCCTTGATTAGGAGATCGTCCAGATACGGAATTATGTTCACCGCCTGCTTGCAGATGAGAACCATCATCACCACCATCACCTTTGTGAAGATCCTTGGTGCTGTGGAGAGGCCAAACGGCAGCGCCTGGAACTGATAGTGATCGTCCAACAGTGCAAACCAGAGATCTGCCTGATGCGGCGACCAAATGGGAATGTAGAGGTATGCATCCTTGATGTCCAGAGACACCAGGAACTCCCCCTCCGCCAGTCCTGAGATGACAGCTCTCAGAGATTCCATCTTGAATTTGAACTCCCTGAGATAAGGGTTCAAAGACTTTAAGTTCAGGATAGGCCGTACCGAACCATCCGGTTTTGGTACCACAAAAAGGTTCGAATAACCACCTTTGTTCCGCTGTTGAGGCGGAACTGGAACAATGACCTCTGACACCACCAACTTTCTGATGGCTTCCAGAAGAATTGTTCTGTCCGCCAGCAGAGCTGGCAAGCCTGACTTGAAGAAACGGTGAGGCGCGGGATCTTGAAACTCCAGTCTGTACCCCCTGGACACTATATTCAGGACCCAGGGGTCCAGACCAGAACGACACCCAGACAAGGCTGAACTGCCGGAGTCTTGCCCCCACCTGACCCTCCTCCAGTCCTAGCTGTCCACCATCATGCGGAGGACTTAGGGGTATCAGAAGCGGGCTTCTGGCTTTGGGAACCTGCGGGAGCAGGTGTCTTTCCTTTGGCACGACCACCTCTAAAGAAGGTGTTCGAAGACTTGTTCTTTCTAGACCTTGCGGGCCGAAAGGACTGTGACGTAGCCGATGAAAAAGGCTTCTTCATAGCCGGAGCAGCTGAGGGGAGAAAAGGAGACTTACCGCAGTAGCCGTGGCAATCCACGCATCCAGCGCCTCCCCAAAAAGAGCCTGACCCTTATATGGTAGGCCCTCCACACACTTCCTGGATTCCGCGTCCGTAGACCAGTGGCGCAGCCAGAGACTCCTGCGAGCCGAGACGGACATGGAGGAGATCCCCGCAGCCATGGAACCCAAGTCCTTCATGGAATCCACCAGGAACCCTGCAGAATCCTGAATATTACGTAAAAATAAATCAACGTCCCCTTTATCCAGCATAGTCGATTCCTCCTGCAGAGTGATTGACCACCTGGCAATAGCTTTAGCAATCCAAGCACAGGCAATAGTAGGCCGCAATACAGCCCCTGAAGCCGTGTAAATGGATTTCAGCGTAGCATCCACCTTGCGATCTGCCGGGTCCTTTAACGCGGTAGATCCCGGGACTGGTAATACCACCTGATTGGACAGCCTGGAGACCTCATGCCTCATTGACTATTGGCGGGGACTCCCATCTCTTCCTATCCTCCTCTGGGAAGGGAAAGGCTACCAAGACCCTCTTGGGAATTTGGAATTTCTTTTCCGAAGTTTCCCAAGCCTTTTCAAAGATAGCATTTAATTCTTTGGATGCCGGGAAAGTGAGGGGCGGGCTTCTTATTATCTATTGCCCTGACGAAGAGCACCAGCTCGATACGCGTTGGACTGTGACAGGAGGATAAACTCCAGGATTGGATAGAGCTCTGCAGTTAGAATCCGATTCGAGTGAGGAGGCCCAGTATCCGGAACCTGGTACTTCCATTTAAGATCTATACGCTCAAATTTGATTCTCAAGCTGGTAAACGCCTCCAATCCTCATTTTTTTTATCTGTATTATGTATCCAGTGTTTGTCAAATAAATTGTGTAAACGGTATCACGCTATGTGGGTTCTGATTTCTTGTCCCCACATATCTGAATCAGATTGCACCGTTGGGAATAATATTGAAGATCCATGCATTAACTACGGGCTTGAAAACTACATTTGTCTGGTAAAGCCTCCAATTGAACATTGGGGATACGCATATTTCTTACACTATATGGTTTTCTGTTGTTCTCACCTACATGGAACATATTTGAAACAATATTATACTATGCACATTGTTTTTCATTTATTTACATGTCCATTGATGCTTGGTGTACAAGGAACATATCTATTTGAAACATCCGCCTCAATTATAAATCCAGAGTTGAATTTGACATAAGTATCAACACCACGCTTAGGGTGTTGCATGCACACACCTATTTTAGATAGAACCTAAGCGCACTTGATTTTCTGTCACCATCCCACTTTTTCATCCTGCATAATTGCCAGCGCACATTTTTGAGAATGTACCACAGGGGACCCCGAGGAGGCAGTATCAGACCATACCACCATAGAGGACCTGAGTGGCATGCTCAGTCCTGGCAACCCTATCAGAAATCTGATAAATAGTCCCCCTCAGAGAGACTAACCATTCTGGCTCTCTAGCTGGGATCTGCGCTAAAACAGTGCAATCCTGATTACATGGAATGGAGTCTTCCTGGGAAGACAACTCCTCTGCAGCATATGAAACAATGTACCTAGACATGTTGACATACAACCTCAAACACCCCACAAACACACAGGGTACTGGGCAGACAGAGTTTCCCCCCCAAGAATGGCAGAGAGACACAGAGATTGGAGCCAACCCACACACAGCGCTGTTATAGTATAGGGAAACCCTAAACCCGCGCTGACTGTGTCCCTTAATAGGTGACACAGCCTATACACAGCCTCACCCCCCCCCCCCCTTCTGCAACCCCCTTGGTACCGTACAGATAGCTGGAGTTGAGCAGGAGGGACCTGGCATCCACTTGAGCTGCAGGCTGGAAAATGGTGCTGAACGCTGCTGGGTCCGCTCTGAGGAGAAGCTCCACCCCCTCAATGGCGCTGTCTTCCCGCTTTGTGCAGATTATACAGGCCGGAGGAGTTCAAGCTGGCTTGGCTCCATAGACCCCGACAGGCTGCTTGTGGTCAGTTTTGGGTCCGGAGCTGGCCCGCACCGCACCGTAGTACCGCTGGGCCTTCCAGGAGCGCGGTAGGAGGGGCATAGAGGGAGGAGCCAGCCCACACTATTAAACTCTTAAAGTGCCAATGGCTCCTGGTGGACCCGTCTATACCCCATGGTACTAATATGGACCCCAGCATCCTCTAGGACGTAAGAGAAAAGTTTTGTGCAGTGCCTGGGTTGCCCCGAACTTACTCAGCCGCTGCGATCACTTCAGCCTGTCAAGTCCCGGAATTGACGTTAGACACCCGCCCTGCAAACGCTTGGACACACCTGCATTTTTCCAACCACTCCCAGAAAACGGTCAGTTGCCACCCACAAACGCCTTCTTCCTGTCAATCTCCTTGCGATCGGGTTTGCGAATGGATTCTTCATACAATCCATCACACAGCAACGATCTGCTTTGTACCCGTGCGACGCGCTGCGCATTGCGGTGCATACGCAGGCACAGTTCTAACCTGCTCGCAGCGCATAAAAAAAACCTAGCATGCGATCAGGTCTGAATGACCCCCAATGAACATTACTGCAAGTGACGTTAAATGTACAATGAGCCCTACTGTGTGACTTAATGTGTATAAGGAGGACTGCTGTGTGGCACTGTGTATAATAAGTACTACTACATACCCTCCAACATTTTACACATAAAAATCGGTACAAATTAGAAAAAGGGGCATGGCCACGAGTAAAGGGGGCATGGCCATATCCCCTTTCCTATACTTTTATTTGAAATTTGGACAGTCAAAAATCGGTACAGACCATAAAAAAAGGTACTGTACCTGTCAAAAAGGTACACTTGGAGGGTATGCTACTATGTGTGGTGTAACGTGTATAAGGAGCACTGCTGTGTGGCCTAACATGTATAAGGAGCACTACTCTGTGGGCATAACATGTATAAGGAGCACTACTGTGTGGCGTAACGTGTATAAGGATCACTACTGTGTGGGCATAACATGTATAAGGAGCACTACTGTGTGGGTATAACACATACTTGCCTACCTGACCCTCTCCATGAGGGAGAAAATGCTCTGTTCCTGGACTTTCCTGGTAATGTATGATTGCCATCACCTGTGGTGAAAAACCTTTCTTATCAATTAACTAGCTCACCACAGGTGATGGCAATCATACATTACCAGGAAAGTCCAGGAACAGAGCATTTTCTTCCTCATGGAGAGGGTCAGGTAGGCAAGTATGGTATAACATGTATAAGGAGCACTACTGTGTGGCGTGACGTGTATAAGGAAGAGTGCTGTGTGGCACTGTGTATAAAAAGTACTACTGTGTGTGGCATAACGTGTATAAGGAGCACTGCTGTGTGGCGCTTAATGTATAAGGAGCACTGCTGTGTGACGTAACATGTATTAGGAGCACTACTCTGTGGGCATAACATTTCTAAGGAGCACTACTGTGTGGCGGAATATGTATAAGGGGGGTCATTCCGAGTTGTTCGCTCGCAAGCGGATTTTAGCAGATTTGCTCATGCTAAGCCGCCGCCTACTGGGAGTGAATCTTAGCATCTTAAAATTGCGAACGATGTATTCGCAATATTGCGATTACACAACTCGTAGCAGTTTCTGAGTAGCTTCAGACTTACTCGGCATCTGCGATCATTTCAGTGCTTGTCGTTCCTGGTTTGACGTCACAAACACACCCAGCGTTCGCCCAGACACTCCCCCGTTTCTCCGGCCACTCCTGCGTTTTTTCCGGAAACGGTAGCGTTTTTTCCCACACGCCCATAAAACGGCCTGTTTCCGCCCAGTAACACCCATTTCCTGTCAATCACATTACGATCGCCAGAACGATGAAAAAGCCGTGAGTAAAAATCCTAACTGCATAGCAAATTTACTTGGCGCAGTCGCAGTGCGGACATTGCGCATGCGCATTAAGCGGAAAATCGCTGCGATGCGAAGATTTTTACCGAGCGAACAACTCGGAATGACCCCCAAGGAGCGCTGCTGTGTGGCATAACATGTATAAAGAGCACTGCTGTGTGGTGTCATTTGAATTGTGGGTACTATTGTGTGGCAATGCAAATCTCAATGAGACCAAGCCACATTTTTGGATGGCGCGTGCTGCTGTCCCTATTTTGAATATGGCAGGGGGGATGCCCCAGTGCATATTGTTGCACCTGGGTCCACCACTCTCTAGTTCTGCCACTGTACAGATTGCACTTGTTTCCACTGGCCTGTAACATTTTCCGCCAGCCAGCTCACTGCCTCCTTGGCTTATTGTTGCTAACTGTAATGAGGTGTTTGTAAAAATATGCTGCAAATTATTATAAATTATATCAATCCTAATGTATGAACAAAAAATAGGGGGGTGGTTCCAATTTTTTTTTTTGTCTGTGCAAAACCAACACCAAAAATGGTAGTTTTTAGTTTCAGAAATAAAAGCAATCCTAGTGTGATTCTCTCAACTCTTTATGTCAGAGCTGGCCAAACCAGTCCTCGAGATCTACTAACAGTTCACATTTTCTAGACCACCTAGCTGGTTTACAGGTGTAGTCAATACTAATTAAAATGTGCTGCATTCATTCCTAACTGAAAATTCTACAGATCTCAAGGAGGCCTGGAAAAAATTAACTGTTGGTAGATCTCGAGGACCGGTTTGGCCATCCCTGCTCTATGTGGTATCCCAGAAAATGGTGTGTGTGCCGCTTTATGAGTAACTTGCAAGTCTGCAGCAGCAGGAGGGGAAAGCGCTGGCACAGCAAGAGTTAAGCAAGAACCCCGGTCCAATCACATGGTCTGGATATGGACTGCTGATTAGGCAGGGTAGCTTGGGAACAGGGGAGCCCTGTGGGAAGAAGATGGAGCTGAATGTGGAGACAGGGTGGCCTATGTATCAATAGTTCTTTGCTTTAAAAAATTAGATAAGTTTAGATATTTTATACTTTTCGCATTTTTTAAGTATCGTCTGTATGTATGTACGTTTTTCGATTTTATTTATCGGGGGTTTTTTTTCACAATTTTTTTTTACTGGCAAGCTTAGTAATAGGCCATGATTGTTTTTTTAGTTCCACCTCTAAATTAACTTTTTTTTACAAATAGAACATGCTAAAAATATCTCCCTTTATCTTTAATATACTTATATATATTGAACTAGTCTAATAATTTACTAATATTTTCTATATGTTGTTTGCTTGAGATTTATATTATATGCATATAAAAACTCCCATATATATATATATACAGTGTATATATATATATATATATATAGAGAGAGAGAGAGAGAGAGATACATGTGTGTGTGTGTGTGTGTGTGTGTGTGTGTGTGTGTGTGTGTGTGTGTGTGTGTGTGTGTATATATATATATATACTGTATATAGATGTTTTGTTTGTGAGACTCTTAATAGTTCTGTCGGAAGTAAACAGCATACACTACTAAAGGCCAGTTGAATTTCATCTTAGTAACATGTTTATAACAGTCATTAGAATAGCCAATCAAATTGACTTTGTAAAGTTCCCTCCCCTTTCAGTTTTCCAATAAGTGTCCCAAAGTAAACTAGCTATTCTTTACTGCTGTAGGTCAGGTATGTGCTGAATGCCACCAAGGAACTTACTGTGCATGTCCAGCTCTGAAACATAGCATGTGCATTTCATTTCCTTTTTTTCGAAATACGATAAAACGACCGAAAAGTAGAGCGATAATTATCGCATTTTTTTGCTTTTATCACATTTTCGATTAAAAAAATTGATGCATACTTCGGGGGGGGGGAAAACGAAAAACTCACGGAAAACACATGATAAGTGACGAAAAAAATGTCGAAACCTATCACATTTTTGATACATAGGCCCCAGGAGGTGCTGGACGTATGCTTAGTGAGGAGCAGAGCGGGAGCAGAGGACGAGTGTCAGCGGCAGTGCGCTAGGCAGTGACAGCAGCCCTGCACAGTGTAAGCATCAGGGTGGTGCTGCTGGAGAGCCTAGTGCCAGGTGAGCAGGTGTTGAGATGCCACAGCCGGAGACTGCACACCACCAGGCCTGGTGAGAGGCACAGATGCTGTGGCCATCTTGGAACAATGAAGAACCATCAAAAACTGGTCCAGCAAGTGAAATCCTCTGTTCTAAGAGTCTGAGTGAGTACATTGGAAACTGACTGACCAAAGCCCAGGGCAGATTTGATACTCAGCTTAAGCAATCATTGTCATCAACTGTGCAGTTTTGAAGGATGCGGACTACATAGTGCCATATTCCATAATCTAAACACAGCAGAGAGATGATTAAGAAAAACCCTTTCCCCCACATTGTTGCTGTGAGCATATCAATGACTGAGTTTTATTACAAGTGCAAGGCAGACATTTATTCTGAAAGACTGAATTTCTTTTCTTGAAAAGTTTGAGTAAAATCCGGTAATAGAAAGAGAGACTGAGTTTATTAATAAAAAAAACAAACCCTCATTGTTAAGTAAATTGAATTTGTCAAGAGACTCTACCATCCCTTCACTCGGCTACATCCTCTTTGGATAGAACAGAGAACATTTGCCCCTGTCACACTCACAACCCAGGATTTTCCCTTACATCTGTGTTCCAATTTCTCCCATTGACATATAGGGGGTCATTCCGAGTTGATCACTTGCTATTTTTTGCAGCGCTGCGATCAGGTCAAAACTTGTCAAAACTGCGCATGCGTATGCACCTCAATGTGCAGGCGCATCGTACGAGTACAAAGAGGATCGATGCTGACCGTTTTCTGGGCGTGTACGGAAAAGCGCAGGCATGTCCAAGCGTTTGCAGGGCGGGTATCTGATGTCAATTCCAGGACCAAAAAGACTGAAGTGATTGCAGCGGCTGAGTAAGTCCAGAGCTACTCAGAAACTGCAAAAAACTTTTTTGTACCGCTCGGCTGCAAAAGCGTTCACACACTTGCAAAGCAAAAATACGCTCCCCCAACTGTCTGATCGCTGCGCTGCAAAAAAAGCTAGCGAGCGATCAACTCGCAATGACCCCCATTGTGCAACTGTAGAATTATTACAGAGCTTCAATGTTTATTGCCAGTGAATATTGTCATACCTTGGCTAGGGAAAGCTAGAAAGTTAGTATTTGTTATTGCTGATTGTGTTTCTCATCACTCTCCTCATGACCACATTATAAATTGTGATTCCAATTATCTTATGTTAACATTTGTGATTCATATTAACATGTTCATCTGTGATTCAAATGATATTCTGCCATTCGTCTGTGATTACAATCAATTGTCTTTTGCATATTGAATGCTCTTTTGTTGTGTTAACTGTATCGAATTTGTTCATCTTTGATGCCCAATTTTTATTTTTGTAATTAATCAAATTTAACGCCAATTCAACAATCATCATCTTTAATCCAGAGTTCATTGTGGCTCAATAAAATTACATCCTGTTGGAATTGCTGACTCCCTCTTGCTTCGTATCAATCTATCCTACCTCTCGAAGAATGGTACCACATGAAAAGGTATGGGGAGAAACATTTCAGGGGAAAGGTCCATCACATAGCCACCCAGCACCTCTGATACCTCTCTCAACCACTTAGACATACCCGCCAACCCCGAAGTGCTACATATACATTGTGGGTTATTCAGGTTTGTTAGCAAACCGAAAAAGCACAATAATGGGCAAAAATAAGATTTTACTCACCGGTAAATCTATTTCTCGTAGTCCGTAGTGGATGCTGGGACTCCGTAAGGACCATGGGGAATAGCGGCTCCGCAGGAGACTGGGCACAACTAAAGAAAGCTTTAGGACTACCTGGTGTGCACTGGCTCCTCCCACTATTACCCTCCTCCAGACCTCAGTTAGGATACTGTGCCCGGAAGAGCTGACACAATAAGGAAGGATTTTGAATCCCGGGTAAGACTCATACCAGCCACACCAATCACACCGTATAACTCGTGATACTATACCCAGTTAACAGTATGAAATATAACTGAGCCTCTCAACAGATGGCTCAACAATAACCCTTTAGTTAAGCAATAACTATAAACAAGTATTGCAGACAATCCGCACTTGGGATGGGCGCCCAGCATCCACTACGGACTACGAGAAATAGATTTACCGGTGAGTAAAAACTTATTTTCTCTGACGTCCTAAGTGGATGCTGGGACTCCGTAAGGACCATGGGGATTATACCAAAGCTCCCAAACGGGCGGGAGAGCGCGGATGACTCTGCAGCACCGAATGAGAAAACTCTAGGTCCTCCTCAGCCAGGGTATCAAACTTGTAGACTCTTGCAAAATTGTTTGAACCCGACCAAGTAACAGCTCGGCAAAGTTGTAAAGCCGAGACCCCTCGGGCAGCTGCCCCAGAAGAGCCCACTTTTCTCGTGGAATGGGCTTTTACAGATTTAGGGTGCGGCAGTCCAGCCGCAGCATGTGCAAGTTGAATCGTGCTACAGATCCAGCGAGCAATAGTCTGCGTAGAAGCAGGAGCACCCAGCTTGTTGGGTGCATACAGGATAAATAGCGAGTCCGTTTTCCTGACTCCAGCCGTCCTGGAAACATATACTTTTCAGGGCCCTGACTACGTCCAGTAACTTGGAATCCTCCAAGTCCCAAGTAGCCGCAGGCACCACAATAGGTTGGTTCACATGAAAAACGGATACCACCTTAGGAAGGAATTGGGAACGAGTCCTCAATTCCGCCTTATCCATATAAAATACAGATAAGGGCTTTTGTATGACAAAGCCGCCAATTCTGATACACGCCTGGCCGACGCCAAGGCCCACAGCATGACCACTTTCCACTTGAGGTATTGTAGCTCCACGGATTTAAGTGGCTCAACCCAATGCGACTTCAGGAAATCCAACACCACGTTGAGATACCACGGTGCCACTTGAGGCACAAACGGGGGCTGACTATGCAGCACTCCCTTAACAAAAGTCTGAACTTCAGGCAGTGAAGCCAGTTCTATTTTGGAAGAAAATCGATAGAGCCGAAATCTGGACCTTAATGGAACCCAATTTTAGGCCCATAGTCACCTTCTGACTGTAGGAAGTGCAGAAATCGACCTAGCTGAAATTTCTCCTTTGGGGCCTTCCTGGCCTCACAGCACGCAACATATTTCCGCCATATGCGGTGATAATGGTTTGCGTTCACTTCTGTCCTAGCTTTAAATAGCGTAGGGATAACTTCCTCCGGAATGCCCTTTTCCTTCAGGATCCGGCGATCAACCGCCAGGCCGTCAAACGCAGCCGCGGTACGTCTTGGAACAGACAGGCCCCCTGCTGTCTGAGCGGCAGAGGCCATGGGTCCTCTGAGATCATTTCTTGGAGTTCTGGGTACCAAGCTCTTCTTGGCCAACCCGGAACAATGAGTATAGTTCTTACTCCTCTCCTTCTTATTATTCTCATTACCCTGGGTATGAGAGGCAGAGAAGGGAACACATACACCGACTGGTACACCCACGGTGTTACCAGAGCGTCCACAGCTATCGCCTGAGGGTCCCTTGACCTGGCGCAATATCTTTGTAGCTGTTTGTTGAGGCGGGACGCCATTATGTCCACCTGTGGCCTTTCCCAACGGTGTACAATCATTTGGAAGACTTCTGGATGAAGTCCCCACTCTCCCGGGTGGAGGTCGTGTCTTCTGAGAAAGTCTGCTTCTCAGTTGTCCACTCCGGGAATGAACACTGCTGACAGTGCTAACACATGATTTTCCGCCCATCGGAGAATCCTTGTGGCTTCTGCCATCGCCATCCTGCTTCTTGTGCCGCCCTGTCGGTTTACATGAGCGACCGCCGTGATGTTGTCTGACTGGATCAGCACCGGCCGGTGTTGAAGCAGGGGTCTAGCCTGACTTAGGGCATTGTAAATGGCCCTTAGTTCCAGAATATATATGTGTAGGGAAGTCTCCTGACTTTTCCATAGCCTTGGAAGTTTCTTCCCTGTGTGACTGCCCCCCAGCCTCGAAGGCTGGCATCCGTGGTCACCAGGACCCAGTCCTGTGTGCCGAATCTGCGGCCCCCTAGAAGATGAGCACTCTGCAGCCACCACAACCGCGACACCCTGGCCCTTGGAGACAGGGTTATCCGCCGATGCATCTGAAGATGCGACCCGGACCACTTGTCCCACAGATCCCACTGGAAGATCCTTGCATGGGACCAGGCGAATGGAATTTCTTCGTAAGAAGCTACCATCTTTTCCAGGGCTCGCGTGCATTGATGCACCGACACCTGTATTTGTATTAGGAGGTCTCTGTCTAGAGACGACAACTCCGTGGACTTCTCCTCCGGGAGAAACCCTTTTTATCCTGTTCTGTGTCCAGAACCATACCCAGGAACAGTAGACGCGTCGTAGGAACCAGCTGCGACTTTGGAATATTCAGAAACCAGCCGTGCTGTTGTAGCACTTTCCGAGATAGTGCTACTCCGACGAACAACTGCTCCCTGGACCTCGCCTTTATAAGGAGATCGTCCAAGTACGGGATAATTATTTCGGCCATTACCTTGGTAAATACCTCGGTGCCGGGGACAGACCAACGGCAACGTCTGGAATTGGTAATGACAATCCTGTACCACAATTTTGAGGTACTCCTGGTGAAGAGGGTAAATAGGGACATGCAGGTAAGCATCCTTGATGTCCAGTGATACCATGAAATTCTCCAGGCTTGCAATAATCGCTCTGAGCGATTCCATTTTGAACTTGAACCTTCGTATATAAGTGTTCAAGGATTTCAATTTTAGAATGGGTCTCACCGAACCGTCTGGTTTCGGTACCCCAACCTTTTGGAATAGTAACCCCGGCCTTGTTGAAGGAGGGGTACCTTGATTTCACCTGCTGGAAGTACAGCTTGTGAATTTCCGCCAGTACTACCTTTCTCCGAGGGCAGCAGGCAAGGCTGATGTGAGGTAACGGCGAGGGGGAGTCGCCTCGAACTCCAGCCTGTATCCCTGTGATACTACTTGCAGAACCTAGGGATCCACCTGTGGGCAAGCCCACTGGTCCCTGAAGTTCCCGAGACGCGCCCCCACCGCACCTGTCTCCACCTGTGGAGCCCCAGCGTCATGCGGTGGACTCAGAGGAAGCGGGGGAAGATTTTTGATCCTGGGAACTGGCTGTGGTGCAGCTTTTTCCTTCTTCCCTTGCCTCTGTGCAGAAAGGAAGCGCCTTTGACCCGCTTGCTTTTCTGAAGCCGAAAGGACTGTACCTGAAAATACGGTGCTTTCTTAGGCTGTGAGGAAACCTGAGGTAAAAAAAAATTCTTCCCAGCTGTTGCTGTGGATACGAGGTCCCAGAGACCATCCCCAAACAATTCCTCACCCTTATAAGGCAGAATCTCCATGTGCCTTTTAAAGGCAGCATCACCTGTCCACTGCCGGGTTTCTAATACCCTCCTGGCAGAATGGACATTGCATTAATTCTGGATGCCAGCCGGCAAATATCCCTCTGTGCATCCTTCATATATAAGACGACATCTTTAATATGCTCTATGTTAGCAAAATATTATCCCTGTCTAGGGTATTAATATTATCTGACAGGGTATCAGACCACGCTGCAGCAGCACTATTTATGCTGAGGCAATTGCAGGTCTCAGTATAGAACCTGAGTGTGTATATACAGACTTCAGGATAGCCTCCTGCTTTTTATCAGCAGGCTCCTTCAAGGTGGCCGTATCCTAAGATGGCAGTGCCACCTTTTTTGACAAACATGTGAGCGCCTTATCCACCCTAGGGGATATCTCCCAACGTGACCTATCCTCTGGCGGGAAAGGGTACGCCATCAGTAACTTTTTAGAAATTACCAGTTTCTTATCGGGGGAACCCACGCTTCTTTACACACTTCATTCATTCATCTGATGGGGGAACAAAACACTGACTGCTTTTTCTCCCCAAAAATAAAACCCCTTTTATGTGGTACTTGGGTTCATGTCAGAAATGTGTAACACATTTTTCATTGCCGAGATCATGTAACGGATGTTCCTAGTGGATTGTGTATATATCTCAACCTCGTCGACACTGGAGTCAGACTCCGTGTCGCCATCTGTGTCTGCCATCTGAGGTAACGGGCGTTTTTTGAGCCCCTGATGGCCTTTGAGACGCCTGGGCAGGCGCGGGCTGAGAAGCTGGCTGTCCCACAGCTGTTACGTCATCCAGCCTTTTATGTAAGGAGTTGACATTGTCGGTTAATACCTTCCACCTATCCATCCACTCTGGTGTCGGCCCCACAGGGGGCGACATCCCATTTATCGGCCTCTGCTCCGCCTCCACGTAACCTTCCTCATCCAACATGTCGACACAGCCGTACCGACACACCGCACACACACAGGGAATGCTCTGACTGAGGACAGGACCCCACAAAGTCCTTTGGGGAGACAGAGAGAGAGTATGCCAGCACACACCAGAGCGCTATATAATGCAGGGATTAACACTATAACTGAGTGATTTTTTCCCCCCAATAGCTGCTTGTATACATATACTGAGCCTAAATTTAGTGCCCCCCCCCTCTCTTTTTAACCCTTTGAGCCTGAAAACTACAGGGGAGAGCCTGGGGAGCTGTCTTCCAGCTGCACTGTGAAGAAAAAATAGCGCCAGTGTGCTGAGGGAGATAGCCCCGCCCCTTTTTCGGCGGACTTTTCACCCGCTTTTTTATGGATTCTGGCAGGGGTAATTTATCACATATATAGCCCTGGGACTATATATTGTGATGATTTGCCAGCCAAGGTGTCTTATATTGCCCTCAGGGCGCCCCCCCCCCCCCTCCCCCAGCGCCCTGCACCCATCAGTGACCGGAGTGTGAGGTGTGCATGAGGAGCAATGGCGCACAGCTGCAGTGCTGTGCGCTACCTTGTTGAAGACAGAAGTCTTCTGCCGCCGATTTTCCGGAACACTTCGTGCTTCTGGCTCTGTAAGGGGGGCGGCGCGCGGCTCCGGGAACGAACACCAAGGTCGGGTCCTGCGGTCGATCCCTCTGGAGCTAATGGTGTCCAGTAGCCTAAGAAGCCCAAACTACCACCTGTTAGGTAGGTTCGCTTCTTCTCCCCTTAGTCCCTCGCTGCAGTGAGTCTGTTGCCAGCAGATCTCACTGTAAAATAAAAAACATAAATATACTTTCTTTCTAGGAGCTCAGGAGAGCCCCTAGTGTGCATCCAGCTCAGCCGGGCACAAGAATCTAACTGAGGTCTGGAGGAGGGTCATAGTGGGAGGAGCCAGTGCACACCAGGTAGTCCTAAAGCTTTCTTTAGTTGTGCCCAGTCTCCTGCGGAGCCGCTATTCCCCATGGTCCTTACGGAGTCCCAGCATCCACTTAGGACGTCAGAGAAACCATGTTGCACTGCAGGTGGGACAGATGTAACATATGTTGTGCAAAGAAATTTAGATTTATGTGGGTTATATTGTTTCTGTGCATGGTGAATACTGGATGCTTTATTTTTACGCCGCAATTTAGATTTCAGTTTAAACACACCACATCCAAATCTAAATCTCTCTGCATAGGTTGCATCTGCCCCACCTGCAGTGCACATGGTTTTGCCCATTAGTGTGTTTTTCGGTTTGCTAAAAAAACCTGAAAAAGGGCCATTATCGACTACCCCATACTATACCTGATCATAGAAGCAGTAGCCATATCTCAGTTCTGTCACAAAGTGCTCACAGTTAGCACTGGTGACTCTGTACTGCAACCTCTTCCCCACTTGCTCCAAAGCTGCTCGCACTATTTCTGCTGGTGGATCGGGTCTTCTCTTTTTGTCATACTTGTTATTGACCTTATAAGTGCAGACAGGGGCAACTCGCTCCAAACGTTCTATTTCCACCACGGCTGTCTCTCCAAATGCGGAGGATATACCAGACCAACCTGTGTAGATAAGGGTAAAGTAATTGTATGTGTAGGGAATGTACTTGACCTTTGGCAATGCTTAAACTTGTGAATGCACAATATATACACATATATATATTTGTCACACACAGTCAGAAACATATACACCTGCCACAATCAATCACACACTTATACACATATTATACATATACTGTAGTGTGCTCCTCTCCTCCCACTTACCTTACACACTATCACATACTGACTTGGTGGGCTATGGGCACACTGTCTATTGCTGCTCCTACTGCCTTCACCCCTCCCTCCTCTCACATGCTGCCTGCAGTGAAACGGAAAGCAGTGCCGTGTAGCCCCGCCCCCCAGACTCGGATTCCACCCGTCTGCCCTGTCCCACTCCCTCTTCTTTCTTTGGAATTTATGCAGCTTGCAGTGCACTTTGCACTGCAGCTGCACACTGAACTGTGGGGCCCCTAGTACCCCCTGTGACCTCCCCTTAATTCAGCTCTGTGAGGGACAGAGGACTGCACAGCCATGCAGTCTGAGTCCCGCTGTAGAGAAGATGCACTGTCACCCTGTGTTCATGTCCCGATGTCACCCCGTGTGCATGTCCCAATGTCACTCCGTGTGAATGACCCACTGCTCCCGGTGTATATATGTCCCACTGTCTCCCATGTATATATGTCACACTGTCATCCCACGTACATATGTCCTACTGTCACCCCCTGTATATATGTCCCACTGTTACCACGTGTGCATGTCCCACTGTCTCCTCATGTATATGTCCCACTGTCTCCCTGTGTATATACAGTATGGTATCCGGTCTCTAGGTCGACAGTAACTAGGTCGACCGCTATTGGTTGACAATAACTTGGTCAACAGGGTCTCTAGGTCGACAGGTCAAAAGGTCGACATGAGGGTTTTTTTTTAACTCTTTTTTTGAACTTTTTCATACTTTACGATCCACGTGGACTACAATTGGGAATAGCACCTTCCGTTATTATACCAACATCAAGCACTTAGAACATGGTAAATTAAAACCCCTCACCACAATACGATGGGTGTATGTGCAGATGTGAATACATATGTCCAACGGAATGTGCACATGCATGCAAATGTATATATAAATATATGATCAGCTTCATCAATTTTTAATATTAGGATATTGTACTTATAGTCATCCCCCCTCATTGGATGCTCATTATTAATTTGGCACCTGCACACTATTATAAGATTATCAGGATTTTATCCTCCACATTTTTGCTGGATAACTAACATCATCGTGCCATTTATTCTGTCTTTTTCAAATGTGGTATTCCTTTGAATGCACCATTCCCCCTCTAACCCGTCCCTTACCCCGCCCCCAATTACACAGAGTACCAATGAGGCAGAGAGATTTTTTCCAAAGATGGGCTAAATAGCCCACATCAAACATGGCCGAAATAGATTCCCTGACGAAGGCCGCAACGGGCCGATACGCGTTGGAAACACATCACCACATCACCACAGAATATTTTAGTCATCTCCTTTTACTTTAACAGAGCCTTAAGGGAGAGAAAAACGAAGACGGACGAAAAAGAACAGCCACCTCACCGAGGGAACATCGCGGTCACGTGACCAGAACAACCCGGAAGCAAGAGGAGGACAGCGTCGCTTAGGAAGAACGGAGCAGGCCGCCGGC
The DNA here is from genome assembly GCF_028390025.1 of Pseudophryne corroboree. Taxonomy (NCBI): domain Eukaryota; kingdom Metazoa; phylum Chordata; class Amphibia; order Anura; family Myobatrachidae; genus Pseudophryne; species Pseudophryne corroboree. The sequence continues at coordinate 142,803,177 of NC_086454.1, forward strand.
AAGAGGAAACCAGACGGAGCTACGAGGACAAGGTAAGGGACTCTGTAGGAGAGGAGAAGACACGGCAGACAGCCCAGTAGAGCTAGAAGCAGTTGTCTTCCTCCCTCTCCAAGACGGTGACCGCTTCCCCAATCGCACAGACAACTACGGTGCGCTCAAAAGAGCGACACCGCGAATTGTCAGAGCACAGGGGTGGACGGTATGTCCGGAGCCCTCACTACCTGACTAATAGCAACCACTAGGATCCCGTGCCATTAACGGCCATCCGGGGGTACCCCTATTTGTTTTTGAACTCTTATCATATTGGACATGTTACAGACATCGATCAGAGGCTCTGGTCATTCTAACAGAACTATAGACACTACAGAGGTGGGATGCCACCGACCTGAGTGTCTCCATTTTTTCATATAAACGGACTCGATACTGTATCTCCAGATACACAGACTTAATCTCCTTCCCTCCCCCCACATCCCCCACCGCCCCGTCCCCTTCCCAATTTTTAACCACAACCATCTTTTAGAACTGCATAAGCTCTTAGTGATTGCAGCAGATGCAGACATAACTTCAGTTTGAATAAAAGATACAATTTGATACTATATGGTCACTAGTCCGACTATTATTACAACAACATCTCTTTTGTAATTATTGTTTATTTGGCGCACCTATCCCTGCATTCTCCAGGGTCTCTAGGTTGACAGGTCAAAAGGTCGACATGAGGTTTTTTTTTTAAACTCTTTTTTTGAACTTTTTCATACTTTACGATCCACGTGGACTACGATTGGGAATAGCACCTTGCCCGAAGCATGATGAGCGAAGCGAGCCATGCGAGGGGACATGGTGCACTAATTGGGATTACTGTACGGTCACTGTACAGTGAAAACGACACAAAAAAAAACATTAAAAAACTCATGTCGACCTTTTGACCTTGACCATGTTGACCTAGAAACCCTGTCGACCTACTTAATGTTGACCAATAGTGGTTGACCTTCCATATCACACCCATACAGTATGTCCCACTGTCTCCTCGTCTATATATGTCCCACTGTCACCCAATATACATGTCCCACTGTCAACATATGTGCATGTCCCACTGTTACACTGTTTGCATGTCCCACTGTCACCCCATGTATGACCCAGTGTAACCATGTATATGTCCCACTGTGCTGCATTACAATTAAGTAGAGATGTGCAGCGGGCATTTTTCGGGTTTTGTGTTTTGGTTTTGGATTCGGTTCCGCGGACGTGTTTTGGATTCATACGCGTTTTGGCAAAACCTCCCTTTCTAATTTTTGTTGGATTCGGGTGCGTTTTGGATTCGGGTGTTTTTTTTCCAAAAAACCCTCAAAAACAGCTTAAATCATAGAATTTGGGGGTACTTTTGATCCTATAGTATTATTAACCTCAATAACCATAATTTCCACTCATTTCCAGTCTATTCTGAACACCTCACACCTCACAATATTATTTTTAGTCCTAAAATTTGCACCAAGGTCGCTGGGTGACTAAGCTAAACGACCCAAGTGGGCGGCACAAACACCTGGCCCATCTAGGAGTGGCACTGCATTGTCAGACAGGATGGCACTTAAAAAAAATAGTCCCCAAACAGCACATGATGCAAAGATAAATTAAAAAAAGAGGTGCAAGATGGAATTGTCCTTGGGCCCTCCCACCCACCCATCTCCTGCACGCCCCTGTCGTTTTTTTTTTTAATTATGCACCACCAAATTCATTGTATGTGCAAAACATGGGACGTGCTGGAATTTGCCCACATGTAATGCACGCACAATATTGGTGGTGTTGTCCGATGTCACAAATCCCCAGGAGAGTCCAACTGGGGTAAGCCAATCTGCGATGATGTTCCTCAGTTTCCGTAAGAGGTTGTCAGCTGTGTGTCTCTTATGGAAAGCAGTGATACAAAGCGTAGCCTGCCTAGGAACGAGTTGGTGTTTGCGAGATGCTGCTACTGATGCCGCTGCTGCTGTTGTTGCTGCGGGAGGCAATACATTTACCCAGTGGGCTGTCACAGTCATATAGTCCTGAGTCTGCCCTGCTCCACTTGTCCACATGTCCATGGTTAAGTGGACAGTGGGTACAACTGCATATTTTAGGACACTGGTGACTCTTTTTCTGACGTCTGTGTACATTCTCTGTATCGCCTGCCTAGAGAAGTGGAACCTAGATGGTATTTGGTACCTGGGACACACTACCTCAAGCAATTCTCTAAGTCCCTGTGAACTAACGGCGGATACCGGATGCACGTCTAACACCAACATAGTTGTCAAGGCCTGAGTTAACTGATTTGCAACAGGATGACTGCTGCGATATTTCATCTTCCTCGCAAAGGACTGTTAGACAGTCAATTGCTTACTGGAAGTAGTACAAGTGGTATTCCAACTTCCCCTCTGGGATGACGATCGACTCCCAGCAGCAACAACAGCAGCTCCAGCAGCAACAGCAGCAGTAGGCGTTCCACTCAAGGATCCATCGGAGGAATCCCAGTTAGGAGAGGACTCGTCAGACTTGCCAGTGACATGGCCTGCTGGACTATTGGCGTTCCTGTCTAAGGAGGAAATTGACATTGAGGGAGTTGGTGGGGTGGTTTGTAGGAGCTTGGTTACAAGAGGAAGGGATTTAGTTGTCAGTGGACTGCTTCCGCTGTCACCCAAAGTTTTTGAACTTGTCAATGACTTCTGATGAATGCGCTCCAGGTGACGTATAAGGGAGGATGTTCGTAGGTAGTTAACGTCCTTACCCCTACTTATCACAGCTTGACAAAGGCAACACACGGCTTGACACTTGTTGTCCGCATTTCTGTTGAAATAATTCCACACCGAAGAGGTGATTTTTTTGGAATTTTGACCAGGCATGTCAATGGCCTTAATCATCCCATGGACAACAGGTGTCTTCCCGGGTGCCTGACTAAAACAAACCACCTCTCCATCAGAATCCTCCTGGTCAATTTCCTCCTCAGCGCCAGCAACACCCATATCCTCATCCTGGTGTACTTCAACAGTGACATCTTCAATTTGAATATCAGGAACTGGACTGTGGGTGCTCCTTCTAGCACTTGCAGGGGGCGTGCAAATGGTGGAAGGAGCCATCTCTTCTTGTCCAGTGTTGGGAAGGTCAGGCATCGCAATCGACACAATTGGACTCTCCTTGGGGATTTGTGATTTAGAAGAACGCACAGTTCTTTGCTGTGCTTTTGCCAGCTTAACTCTTTTCATTTTTCTATCGGGAGGATGAGTGCTTCCATCCTCATGTGAAGCTGAACCACTAGCCATTAACATAGGCCAGGGCCTCAGCCGTTCCTTGCCACTCCGTGTCGTAAATGGCATATTGGCAAGTTTAAGCTACTCCTCAGACGCTTTTAATTTAGATTTTTGGGTCATTTTACTGAACTTTTGTTTTTTGGATTTTACATGCTCTCTACTATGACATTGGGCATCGGCCTTGGCAGACGACGTTGATGGCATTGAATCGTCTCTGCCATGACTAGTGGAAGCAGCTACAGCACTAGGTGGAAGTGGATCTTGAGCTTTCCCTATTTTACCCTCCAAATTTTTGTTCTCCATTTTTTAATGTGTGGAATTATATGCCAGTAATATATCTGGAATTAGACGGCAGTAATGTCTGGAATTAGATACCACTAGATAGATACCAGATACCGCTGTGACTGGAATGATGATGACCTATGCACAGTGACCGGACACTACCACAGCACCCTACAGCAGCAAGATGCAGCACAAGACACTGGACTTTTAGTAATGTACTGTAGTATACTGGTCCCCACAATGCAGCACAAGACAATGAGCACTGATACTGAGCACTGAAGAGGATACTAGAACTGACACTGAGCAGCAAGATGCAGCACTGGACTATTGTACTGTAGTATACTGGTCACCACAATGCAGCACAAGACAATGAGCAGTGATCCTGAGCACTGATGAGGATACTAGAACTGACACTGAGCAGCGAGATGCAGCACTGGACTATTGTACTGTAGTATACTGGTCACCACAATGCAGCACAAGACAATGAGCAGTGATCCTGAGCACTGATGAGGATACTAGAACTGACACTGAGCAGCGAGATGCAGCACTGGACTATTGTACTGTAGTATACTGGTCACCACAATGCAGCACAAGACAATGAGCACTGATACTGAGCACTGATGAGGATACTAGAACTGACACTGAGCAGCGAGATGCAGCACTGGACTATTGTACTGTAGTATACTGGTCACCACAATGCAGCACAAGACAATGAGCACTGATACTGAGCACTGATGAGGATACTAGAACTGAAACTGAGCAGCGAGATGCAGCACTGGACTATTGTACTGTAGTATATTGGTCACCACAATGCAACACTGATACTGAGCACTGATATTAAGCTTTCCACTGAGAGAACGTAGCCACGTCCTCTCGCTCTCTCTACAATGCATGAGTGAAAATGTCGGCGATGCGCGGCTCTTTATATGGATCCGAATGTCGCGAGAATCCGACAGCGGGATGATGATGTTTTGCCTCGTTCGTGTTTTCCGAGTCAGGCGGGAAGAACCGAGGCTGCCTCGGACCCGTGTAAGCCAGGTAGAGTTCGGGGGGGTTCAGTTCTCGAAGAACCGAACCCGCTCATCTCTACAATTAAGTAAGAACATTCCCATCTCCAGACCAGGCACAGCAGCTCCATGTAAACCCAATTCTGCTTTCCTACCAGCACATTCCACACAGCTCCCACGTTCTCACCACTTTAGAAAAAAAAGCCAGAAAATTAGCTTTGAGTTCCATGTGTCCACTGCTTGCCCCCTGCATCCCCAGTCCCCAGTGTATCCCCTCACTATGTATATATTAGTGTCTGTGTGAAAGGTACACAGGGCAGGATGAACAATATGGTGGCGTGTGTGTCTGAGCTCTACTTCCTTGGGAAGGCCATGCAATTGGGACAGGGAGCTGGCTGGGTGCCCGCTGGTAACCCTGAAGTACCCTGACACATGGAGTAAGGCATGGGCAGAGTGATTGGTCCTCAAACATTGGTTCCTGTGCCTCCCTGCATCCTCCTGTAGGTAGGGTATTAGGGTTAGTTTAACGGATGGGGTTAAGGTATTAGCGATAGCGTATCAGGGTTGGGTTTGGGGTTAGGATATATATATATATATACAGCGGGGATCGAAAGTTTGGTCACCCCAGGCAAAAATTCATTTTAATGTGCAAAAAGAAGCCAAGGAAAGATGGAAAAATCTCCAAAAGGCATCAAATTTCAGATTAGACATTCTTATAACATGTCAAAAAAAGTTTGATTTCATTTCCATCATTTACACTTTCAAAAGAACAGAAAACAAAAAATGGCATCTGCAAAAGTTTGGACACCCTGCAGAGTTAATGCCTTGTACTGCCCCCTTTGGACAGCTGAGACCTGGCAGTGTCATGGATTGTTCTCAATCATCGTCTGGAATGACCAGGTGATGTCAATCTCAAAGGTTTTAAAAGCCCAGACTCATCTGACCTTGCTCCAACAATCAGCACCATGGGTTCCTCTAAGCAGTTGTGTAGAACACTGAAACTGAGAATAGTTGACATTCACAAAGCAGGAGAAGGCTATAAAAAGATAGCAAAGCGTTATCAGAAGCCCATATCCTCTGTTCGGAATGTAATTAAGAAATGGCAGTCAACAGGAACAGTGCAAGTTAAAGCAAGATCTGAAAGACCAAGAAAAATATCAGACAGAACAGCTCGCAGGATTGTGAGAAAAGCAAGTCAAAATCCATGTGTGACTGCACGATCCCTCCAGGAAGATCTGGCAGACACTGGAGTTGTGGTACACTATTCCACTATAAAGAGATACTTGTACAAATATGGTCTTCATGGAAGAGTCATCAGAAGAAAACCTCTTCTACGTCCTCACCACAAAAATCAGCGCTTGAAGTTTGCAAATGAACATATAGACAAGCCTGATGCATTTTGGAATAAAGTTCTGTGGACCGATGAGGTTAAAATCCAACTTTTTGGCCGGAATGGGCAAAGGTATGTTTGGAGAAGGAAGGGCACAGAATTTAATGAAAAGATCCTCTGTCCAACTGTTAAGAATGGGGGTGGATCAATCATGCTTTGGGGTTGTATTGCAGCCAGTGGCCCTGGGAACATTTCACGAGTAGAAGGAAAAATGGATTCAATAAGATTCCAGCAAATTTTGGACGCTAACTTGATGCCATCTGTGAAAAAGCTGAAGTTAAAGAGAAGCTGGCTTCTACAAACGGATAATGATCCTAAACACACCTCAAAATCCACGGTGGATTACATCAAGAGGCGTAAACTGAAGGTTTTGCCATGGCCTTCACAATCTCCTGACCTCAACATAATTGAAAATCTATGGATAGACTTAAAAGAGCAGTGCGTCACAGACAGCCCAGGAATCTCAAAGAACTGGAAGACTTTTGTAAGTAAGAATGGGCGAAGATACCTCAAACAAGAATTGAAAGACTCTTGGCTGGCTACAAAAAGCGTTTACAAGCTGTGATACTTGCCAAAGGGGGCAGTACAAGGTATTAACTCTGCAGGGTGCCCAAACTTTTGCAGACGCCATTTTTTGTTTTCTGATCTTTTGAAAGTGTAAATGATGGAAATAAAATCAAACTTTTTTTGACATGTTATAAGAATGTCTAATCTGAAATTTGATGCCTTTTGGAGATTTTTCCATCTTTCCTTGGCCTCTTTTTGCACATTAAAATGAATTTTTGCCTGGGGTGCCCAAACTTTCGATGCCCACTGTATATATATATATATATATATATATATATATATCTTCAAGAACCTCATATACTTCCAGTCTTCCAACCCTGGCGCCTGCAATGACCTCCTTTCTGCTAAATCCAAGGGTCCCTACTCTTTGCTTATTCTTTTTGACCTCTCAGCTGCTTTTAACACTGTGGACCACCCTCTCCTTCTGCAAATCCTTCACTCCCTTGGTCTATGTGATACTGCCCTCTCCTGGCTATCCTCCTAACTATCTGACCGTTCCTTCTCCGTCTCCTTTCATGGCTCCATCTCCCCCCCTCACTTCTACTAAATGTAGGTGTCCCCCAAGGTTCTGTTCTTGGTCCTCTCCTTTTCTCTCTCTATACATCCTCATTAGGTGATCTCATTAGCTCTTTTGACTTACAGCATCATCTCTATGCTGATGATACTAAAATCTACCTTTCCACCCCTGACTTCTCTCCTGCCCTCCTCACTTGTCTATCCAACTGTCTCTCTGCTATCTCTTCTTGGATGCCCCAGCGCTTTCTTAAACTTAGCATATCTAAGACTGAGCTGATCATCTTTCCACCCTTCCACACAACCTCACCTCCCACAATTTAATTATCTATAGATGGCACTACTATCTCCTCTAGCCCCCAAGTGCGCTGTCTTGGAGTAATCCTTGACTCCTCCCTCTCCTTCAAACCACACATTCACCACCTCTGACAAAACTGTAATTTTCATCTCAAAAATATTTCCAGTATCAGACCCTTTCTCACCCAGGATGCCACTAAGACCCTTATCCACTCACTGGTCATCTCCAGACTGGACTACTGTAATCTCCTCCTGACTGGCATACCTACATCTCTCGACTCCAATCTATCCTCAATGCTGCTGCCAGGGTCATCTTCCTCACTAAACGCACTACTTCGACCTCCGCTCTCTTACTATCCCTTCACAGGCTCCCCTTCCCCTTCAGAATCCATTTCAAGCTTCTCACATTCACTTGCAAAGCCCTCACCCACTCCTCTCCCAGTTACATCTTTGACCTTATCTCCCTTTACACTCCCGCCTGTCCTGTTCGCTCTGCTAATGCACGCCGCCTCTCCTGCCTACTGATTACCTCCTCCCAGGCCCGGAAGCTACCCACCCAGCAAAGGGATGCAGTGCAGGGAGTCGCTGGGACGGAGAGGCACTCCCCCTGCTCTGCATCCCCTCCCTGCTGCTGCGCCGTCCTGTCCCCCCTGCTGCCAGCTGCTGTGCCTTTCACTGTATGACAGGCAGCGGCGCCGGCAGCATGAAAAGCCTCCAACCCTCCTCAATCACCTGTGTGACAGCGGCTGTAAGCAATGCGGGTCCTGAAAAAGGGGCAGAGTTACGACGGCATGAGGGGCGGAGCTACACGGGACCAGGCAGCTGAACAGTGGGGGAGTAAGCACTGCAGTGACGGCCAGCCAGACTTGGTAAGTGGAGGGAGAGAGAGAAATGTGTATGTGTGTGTGTATATGTGTGAATTGTGTGTGTGTGTGTGTGTGTGTGTGTGTGTGTGAGGTATGTCTGTGTGCGCGTGCTTTAAGGACACAACTACTGGGGGGCATTACGTATAAGGATGCTACTACTACAGGGGCGACATTATGTATAAGGATGCTACTATTACTGGGGGGGCATTACGTATAAGGATGCTACTACTGGGAGCATTACATATAAGGACGCTACTATTACTGGGGGGGCATTACATATAACAATGCTACTACTACTGGGGGAGGGGGCATTACGTGTAAGGACGCTACTACTACTGGGGGGGCATTACATATAAGGACGCTACTACTACTGTGGGTGCATTATGTATAAGGATGCTACTACTACTGGGGGGGCATTATGTATAAGGATGCTACTACTATTGGGGTGTATTACATATAAGGATGCTACTACTATGGGTGGGGCATTACGTATAAGATGAATAAGATTTTGCTACATTGTGGCGTAACTTTAAATGGGGGTACTATTGTGTGGCCATGCCCCTTACTTGTAAGACCACACCCCTTTTCCTGCTGCACGCCAAAGGAATATAGGAGGGCGCAAATTTATAGTTTGCAGGGGGGCGCTGAACACCCTAGCACCAGCCCTGCCTCCTCCCACCCCTACCTTCAATATTTTGTATGTGCTGCTCCCTTTTTCTGGAATTCTCGACCTCTCCGCCTCGGACTCTCCCCCTCCCTACAAAACTTAAAAGGGGCTCTCAAGACTCACCTCTTCACCAAACCCAGCCATCTCTCATCCTAAACCCTCTGTGGCCCACGCTCACTAAACCACAGATGGGGTATCTGTGTTACCCCTGTCTGTGCGCCCCTCCCCTTTAGAATGTAAGCTTTCACGAGCAGGGTCCTCTTCCCTTACGTGCTTTTACAACTCTTACTTAAGCTATCTTCTTTTCGGTACTCCCTTTGATGCCACCAAATCCCACGGTTTTCTGCCACCCTGTTACTTATTTCAGTGCTGTTTACTGACTATGTTTATATACCCTGTACTTGTCCTATATTGTATTTAACTGTAAGTCACTGTCTTCATGTTTTGCTTATTTGTTTACTCTGTAATTGGGCGCTGTGGATCAAATGTGGCGCCATATAAATAAAGGATAATAATAATAATAATAATACTTGTCATAAAATCCCTTCAATCTGGGACACCTATGATTTACACTAGAAATCAGTAATGTAATCCACCCCTAAACAGACCCCACCACTATTAGGGCTGCTTCCAGAAAATTCCCGGACTCGTTTTCCATCCCAATCTGCCCCTGCTGTGTGGTATAATGGGGCCCTTCTATAGGGCATATAATGAACTAACGCACTATTACTGTATGGTGCATAAAATGAATCAGGGCAATATTATGGGACAAAATCAGTGGCAGATTTTGTTGACATAGTGCGATGGATTGATACCATAGGTGTGCAGCAGGAGGTCTTATAGATAAAGGATCACCTCAGGAGTTACCTTGTATTCAGACAGAACGAGACTTGAGATGTATATCTTCTTTATATAGTACTGAGTACCAAGATCAATATAACAACAGGTTTCAGTAACAGCTTCTTAACTTAAACATGTCAGTAACATGAGCTGCTCAGCTCACCTCCTTTCCTCAGAGACTTTTCTAGAACACACACGTGAGGAGAGAAGAACAAACAAGTACATGCATATACAGCAGACAAACAATACACCTCTGTAAGTATACAGCGCCATCTACTGCCCCTGTACGGTAACTACATGCATATAAACAAACCCATAGTCTGTTGTACATATTTCAACACCCCTTCTCAACAGACTGGGTTTCTTCAGTTAGACCCATCTTTGACGTGAGTCTCCAATGTCTCTCTCTGGTAAGAGGCTTAGTCATGATATCAGCTGTCATATCTTCTGTTGGGCAATAGTTCAACTCTATAAGACCTTGTTCCTGTAGATCCCGCAGGAAGTGATGCTTGACATCAATGTGCTTGGTTCTTGGGTTCACTCTTTCTGTTTGCGCTAATGCAAGGCATCCTTGATTATCCTCATATATCTTGATAGGTTCTTCTTGAGGCATTCCTAGGTCTGATAGTAGTTGCATTAACCATACCACTTCTTGACTGGCGTGAGCTGCTGCGATATATTCAGCTTCTGTAGAAGATAGTGCTACGGTAGACTGCTTCTTGCTTGTCCAGCTGATTAATCCTTCTCCGATAGAGAATAGATATCCACTTGTGGATTTTCTGTCACTAGTATCTCCAGCCCAATCTGCGTCAACATATCCTGTTAACTTGTGACTTGTGTTTGCTGAGAGCTTAAGCTTCTTGTTAATCGTTCCCTTCAAGTAACGAATTACCCTCTTAACTGCATTCCAATCCATCTTGGTTGGTTTAGAGACTTTTCTGCTTAAAATCCCGACTGCTGTGGAGATATCTGGTCTGGTGACGGTTGCAATGTATAGCAATTTTCCTATGGCTTTTCTGTATAGATGGTTATCCTGTAACAGGTTGCTCTGATCATTTGGTTCCTTTTCATAACTTGTCTCCATAGGAGTGCTTGCTGTCTTTGCATCTTGTATACCAAATTCCTCAATGGTTTCCTGAATTTTGTATTTCTGACTTAGTGTGAATGTTCCATCATCTTCTCTTGAGATTTGCATTCCCAAGTAATGCGTTATGTGGCCGAGGTCTTTTGTTTCAAACTGACGGTTTAGTTCTTGTAGCAATTCAATTTCGTCCCCTTCTTGTTCAAAACAAACTAGCAAATCGTCCACGTAAATCAATACATAGAACCATCTTTCCTCTATCAATTTTGTATAGAGACATGGGTCTGCTTTGCTTCTAATGAATCCTTTTTCTGTCAGAACTCCATTTATCTTTGTATTCCATGCTCTTGCTGCTTGTTTAAGACCATATATACTCTTGTTAAGTTTACATACATGATCTGGGTTCTGAGAATTCACGAAGCCTGGTGGTTGTTCCATGTATATATCATTCTTTAGTTCACCATGTAGGAAAGCCGTCTTTACATCGAAATGTTTCACTTGCATACCCTTTATGGCTGCTGTTAGGAGTAAGGTTCTAATGGTAGTGTGCTTCACAACTGGAGCAAACGTTTCATCATAATCTTCTCCAAATTTCTGTGAATATCCTTTAGCAACCAGTCTTGCCTTTATCTTTCTATTTTTCCTTCAGAATCATACTTGACCTTAAAAGTCCATTTACATCCTATGGCCTTTTTGTCTACTGGTAGTCTGGTCAATGTCCATGTCTGATTGTCTTCCATTGATTCCATTTCTTCTTTTGCGGCACCTAACCATTTCTGTGCTTCTCTTTCAGAAAAATTAGCAATTTCTTCCCATGATGCAGGTTCTTGTATGTTAATAGCTTTTGCTTTGTAAGATAAACGTGCAGGTGCTTTTCCCTTATTTTCTCTTGAAGAGCGTCTCACCCCCTCGGATGTACTCTCACGAGGGTCGCTGGTATTTGTCTTGTGTTGTACTTCAACTTCTTGAGTGATCTCTACTTCATCTGTTTCTTTGGATTCAGTGCTTTCTTCTTCAGTAGAGTCTACTGGAATTATGACATCATCTCGTGTTTCTTCTATGAATGTCACACTGTTGCTTATAACTATTTTTCCAGTTCTTGGATTTAAGATTCTGTAGCCTTTTGAATGTTCGCTGTAGCCGACTAGAACTCCCTCTTCTGCTCGGTTCTGCAACTTGCTTCGTTTTTCAGCGGGAATGTAGACAAAGGCTCTGCATCCAAAAACTCTAATGTGCTTTAAGCTGGGTTTCTTACCGTGCCACAGCTCATATGGTGTCTTCCTTACTGCTTTGGAAAGTAGTCTGTTTTGAAGATAGGTGGCTGTTGCTGCTGCTTCACCCCAATATTTATCAGGTAGTCCTGAATCTGTAAGCATGCACCTTATCATTTCTGTTAGTGATCAGTTTTTCCTCTCAGATACACCGTTTTGCTCTGGTGTATATGGTACTGTCTTCTGATGCTCAATACCGAGTCCTCTTAAGTACCGTTCTATTTTCTGTCCTGTGAACTCGCCTCCATTGTCGCTGCGAAGAGTTAGCATATTCCTCTTGAACCTGTTTCTGGTCATGGTCACATAGTCTTGCAGCTTTTCTAAGACTTCATCTTTACTTTTTATTAGATAAGTGACTGTGAACCTGGAGTAGTCGTCAATGAATGTCAGCATGTACCTTTTGTCTCCTACGGTTCGCGTTTTCATAGGTCCACATACATCACTATGTACCAGGTCTAGTGGTCTAGAAGCTCTGTTTTCACTTTTCTTAGGAATTGTCGTCCTTGTTGCTTTTGCTTTTATGCAGCATTGGCATTTCATCATTTCCGAACAGTCTGACACTTTGAGATCCCTGGCTAGGTCTCTCCTCTGCATTTCCTTTATGCAATCTGGGTGTCTGTGTCCTAATCTTCTATGCCACTTGTGAATACAGTCAGCGTGTTTCTGTGTACTCAGCTTTGCCTGCTGTGCTGCGATATCCAGACAGTATAAATGTTCTTTTATTCTGGCTGTAGCTAGCGTTTCTTTTCCATTTTGGATAAAACACTTATTATTCTGAAACTTTACAGTAAGTCCTTTTTCTACTAGATTCTTTACTGATAGCAGTGCTCCTTCAAGCTTGGGAACATATAGCACATCTGTTACGGGTATTTCTGCATAGCTGCCATTACCCTTGGAGCATAGGAATTGACCATTCCCTTTCCCTTCTGCAATGATATTTGTTCCATCTGCTAGGTAGATTGTTTCTTTATGGTTCAAATCAAGTTCAGTAAAGAAGTCCTTGTTATTTGTCATATGACTAGTCGCTCCTGAGTCTACATACCACTTTTCACAATTGGGTTACTGTCGCTTTAAATGTTCCATTCCAATTGTGTGCTCCTGTATCTGTAAGTGTGGCTTTGGCTCTTTGTTTGTGTAATCTTTCTGGTGGTTTGTGCTGCTCTGTCTTCCATATGGTGCAATCTTTTTTCAGGTGACCCACTTTCTTGCATCTGAAACATGCTCTTGTTTCCCTGGTGTGTGGCTTAGTGCCCGCCATTTTAAGTGCTTTCTCTGTGTCACTTTCAGTATTGCACTCTGTAAGCTCCTTTCTGCGTTGATACTCCTCTATGAGCCTGTTCTTCACAAAGTCTGGTGTGATTTCTGCTTCAGGTCTCATTTCTAGTGCATTTATTAGTGCACTGTATGTATCTGGTAAACTGCACAGGAGGATAGCTACTATGTGGTTGCTTTTGATTTCTTCTCCCATTGACCTGAGCTATATGGTTATCTCTAGTAGTGCACTGATGTGTTCTTGCATTGTCTTGCCTTTATTAAATCTCATTTGGTATAATTTTCTTAATAGGAATAGTTTGCTGTTCAAACTTGATCCTTCATGCACTCTCTGTAATGCTGTCCACATGTCTTTAGCTGTACTCTCTTGTCTTATGTGTATAAGCTGTTCATCTTCCACCAGTAAACTTATAGTGGCTCTTGCCTGTCTGTCCTTCTTAATCCACTGCTGATCCTCTCCTTCAGGTCTGTCTGCATTTATAACATCCCATAAATCATCTCTGGTTAATAGCATTTCTACTTTAAACTTCCATGTCTGATAGTTCTCATTAGAAAGCTTGCTAGCAGCTAGTCTGAGATCTGTGTAATTTGCCATAACCCTTCCTTGTATAGATCTCTCTATTCTTCTGTGGTATTAAACTTGTTTTACTCACAGTTTTCTTTCCAAGGTTCTCCTGGGTTGTTTCTTGTGTACGTTACACAGTCTGCTGTCTGCGCCTGCTGGGACTTGCAGTGCAACTCGTGATCTGGATGCTGCTTAGGATGTACTCCTGAAAACTTTATCTTGTATAGACTCCAGTCTGGGCCCATAACCTGTTGGCATAGTGCGATGGATTGATACCATAGGTGTGCAGCAGGAGGTCTTATAGATAAAGGATCACCTCAGGAGTTACCTTGTATTCAGACAGAACGAGACTTGAGATGTATATCTTCTTTATATAGTACTGAGTACCAGGATCAATATAACAACAGGTTTCAGTAACATTTTCACTAAGAAAGGGTTTGACTCCCCGGTAGGTGCGCAAAGTGGTAGGAGCAGCCTATATCCAATGCACAATAGGGGTATTTCCCTTCACCCCCAAAAAATGACTAATAATAGAAAGATATATGGATTGGACAATGGCGCCCTTCTGTCTCTATAAAATACGTATTCTCTATGATTATACAAGAATATACGTTCCTTTATATAACCTGTATCATCAGCATGTAATTAGTCAGGCTACTCTTCTGTCCATACAGCATCCCTTCTCTTGTTCGGTTTTCTCTCCAAATGCCCAGAAATAGAGGAAAATGGACAGGCAATAGTATAATACTGTTTTATTCAATTTAAAACACATCAAATATCCAGTCCAAATAAAAACTGACACACAAGTGATGAGAAAAATCCCAGATAGTGGAGGTAATGTAATTACCGGATAGTAGGAGAACCGATCAAAGTTCTCAAACTCGCATAAGATGTAATGGCAATCACAGGCAGCCACCCGGGTAACAGCTCCCTGGAACCGGCAATAACCCACGTCCACAATCGTCTGGATAGTCCTCCTCACGGCACCGACGCGTTTCAGGTCTATTCCAGACCCTTTTTCAAGGTAAGTGTGTCTCCATACAGTCATCCGGTCTATTTATCCCAACATCCCCCAATCAGAGTGAATTTACAAATTTTTAATCCATATCACCTGTTACAAACATGGCAGCTTACATATAGTTTAAACACGTAGTCATAGTAACCACCTCTATCCTCCAATAGTGTGAAGCCTTATAGTCTCATGACCTTTAGTCATGTGATCCCAGGTCATGTGACTTGTGTCCTTTCCCTTTTCCTGTCAATATTGTGGTATGGGCATTTCCGCCCTTAGTTGACGTTTTCCTCCTAATTCACATTTGTAATAGATGGGCCCGTCATCTTCCCTATTATATATATGGTGATACTCTTAATGTCTATGAGGTATTTCACCTCAGTAACATTGTCTCCTCTCTCCACCGGGTGTATATAACGGGCACCATCCCGTTTCTAGTACTTCCGCCCTTACTCCCGGCGGTCCGTATGTCACATCCGCTGACGTCACCTGGCTGTGTTGTTTGTTCTCGGCGGGATGTTAGTGCTTCCGCCATCCGCAGTGTACGTATTGCCAGTCACTCCTTTCTTGACTTCCTGGGGCTGGTAGTGTGTGCACTTCCGCCCTTACATGCTTCAGTCCTATATTCCATATCCGCCCTGGATCTGTGACATAAAAATAGGTTGATGGAGTGGGATCATAGCGGTATCCATAGCCCATAGGGAAGAACTTTGCCATAAATGTGGTGGTTCATTGATTTATCCTCCATTTTCAATGGTGGCATAACGTAATGTTTCTTGATGATTTTAACTACAATGTAAATAAAATACATTTTTAAAATATTATTGATAAAAAACCCCATTAATGGGGATGAAAAATCCTTCATATATATAGATAATAAATAAGAAATAAAATACAAATATCATAATAAAAGAAATTTGATTCCTATATGGAAACCTCAACTTATGATGGGACATGAATATACAATAAAACAGTCTGTACGATACATATCTGCATAATAATACGAAAAAAGGTCTATAAAAACCACTTTAGCTCAAAATCTGAGTTTAAACCATGAGGTATCAATGTATTATATTTATAAATAAATTCCATCTCCATTTTCGCCAGGCACTTTGCCAGATCTTTATGCCTGCGACCACTCTCCACCCTTTTGATGCCTACAAATCTTACGATTTGTTTGGGGTCACAGTTATGGTGTTTTTTAAAGTGGCTGGATAACGCATGGGTTTCTAGTCCCCTTCTGATGTTCCTAAGGTGCTCTCCTATCCGTATTTTGACCTGTCTAGAAGTACGCCCGATGTAAAAAAGGTGGCAGGAACATTCAATGGCATAAACCACATTTTTTACGTTACACGTAATAAAATCACGTATTTCGTGGATGAATCCATTAATCACTAAATTTTCTAATTTCTTCCCACTATCCGTGGTGATTTCCCTACATCCCACACAAGACCCGCACCTGTGAAACCCTTTTGTGCTCCTAATGCCTTCTTTTTTCATTGGAGGTAAATCACTTCTCACTAGTGTGTTTTTCAGGTTGGGTGCTTTTTTATAAATGAACAGAGGTTTTTCTGGTAATACACTTTTCAAAACAGGATCTTTCCTCAGTACCCCCCAATGTTTTCTAAATGATTTTTCTATCATTTTATGCTGAACATTATATTGGGTGATAAAAGCATATTCGAACTTGTTGGATGTTTCTGTTCTCTGTTTATCTTCCAATAGAGTTTCACGTTCCAAAAAAATGACGTTCTCCTTCACTTTTTTTAGCGAGGCCGCCTCATATCCGCTGTTTATGAATCTCTCCTCTAGTTGTTCAAATTGTTCCCTACAGACCCCCTCATCAGAACAATTCCGTTTAATTCGTTTGAATTGGCTATTCGGGATGGAATTAAGCCAATTCCCATGATGGCAGCTGTTTCTGTCAATGTAGGTTTGTGAGTCGGTGGGTTTTGTAAATGTCTTGGTCGGTCTCCAAGTTATGCCAACATCTTTATGGGGAAATGGGAGACCGACTTTGTATGGAACTCCCACCCATTTGGGGCGAACCTGGTGTCGTGGAGGCGGTACATCGATGATGTCCTCTTTCTGTGGAAAGGAGAAAGGGAAGAACTTGATAAATTTTGTATCTATCTTAACGACAATCCGTGTCATATTGAATTTACTTTCAATGTGAGCAATATTGAAGTCAATTTTTTGGACATCAGTCTATATATCAAGGATGGTGTCCTATGTACCAAGACATTTACAAAACCCACCGACTCACAAACCTACATTGACAGAAACAGCTGCCATCATGGGAATTGGCTTAATTCCATCCCGAATAGCCAATTCAAACGAATTAAACGGAATTGTTCTGATGAGGGGGTCTGTAGGGAACAATTTGAACAACTAGAGGAGAGATTCATAAACAGCGGATATGAGGCGGCCTCGCTAAAAAAAGTGAAGGAGAACGTCATTTTTTTGGAACGTGAAACTCTATTGGAAGATAAACAGAGAACAGAAACATCCAACAAGTTCGAATATGCTTTTATCACCCAATATAATGTTCAGCATAAAATGATAGAAAAATCATTTAGAAAACATTGGGGGGTACTGAGGAAAGATCCTGTTTTGAAAAGTGTATTACCAGAAAAACCTCTGTTCATTTATAAAAAAGCACCCAACCTGAAAAACACACTAGTGAGAAGTGATTTACCTCCAATGAAAAAAGAAGGCATTAGGAGCACAAAAGGGTTTCACAGGTGCGGGTCTTGTGTGGGATGTAGGGAAATCACCACGGATAGTGGGAAGAAATTAGAAAATTTAGTGATTAATGGATTCATCCACGAAATACGTGATTTTATTACGTGTAACGTAAAAAATGTGGTTTATGCCATTGAATGTTCCTGCCACCTTTTTTACATCGGGCGTACTTCTAGACAGGTCAAAATACGGATAGGAGAGCACCTTAGGAACATCAGAAGGGGACTAGAAACCCATGCGTTATCCAGCCACTTTAAAAAACACCATAACTGTGACCCCAAACAAATCGTAAGATTTGTAGGCATCAAAAGGGTGGAGAGTGGTCGCAGGCATAAAGATCTGGCAAAGTGCCTGGCGAAAATGGAGATGGAATTTATTTATAAATATAATACATTGATACCTCATGGTTTAAACTCAGATTTTGAGCTAAAGTGGTTTTTATAGACCTTTTTTCGTATTATTATGCAGATATGTATCGTACAGACTGTTTTATTGTATATTCATGTCCCATCATAAGTTGAGGTTTCCATATAGGAATCAAATTTCTTTTATTATGATATTTGTATTTTATTTCTTATTTATTATCTATATATATGAAGGATTTTTCATCCCCATTAATGGGTTTTTTTATCAATAATATTTTAAAAATGTATTTTATTTACATTGTAGTTAAAATCATCAAGAAACATTACGTTATGCCACCATTGAAAATGGAGGATAAATCAATGAACCACCACATTTATGGCAAAGTTCTTCCCTATGGGCTATGGATACCGCTATGATCCCACTCCATCAACCTATTTTTATGTCACAGATCCAGGGCGGATATGGAATATAGGACTGAAGCATGTAAGGGCGGAAGTGCACACACTACCAGCCCCAGGAAGTCAAGAAAGGAGTGACTGGCAATACGTACACTGCGGATGGCGGAAGCACTAACATCCCGCCGAGAACAAACAACACAGCCAGGTGACGTCAGCGGATGTGACATACGGACCGCCGGGAGTAAGGGCGGAAGTACTAGAAACGGGATGGTGCCCGTTATATACACCCGGTGGAGAGAGGAGACAATGTTACTGAGGTGAAATACCTCATAGACATTAAGAGTATCACCATATATATAATAGGGAAGATGACGGGCCCATCTATTACAAATGTGAATTAGGAGGAAAACGTCAACTAAGGGCGGAAATGCCCATACCACAATATTGACAGGAAAAGGGAAAGGACACAAGTCACATGACCTGGGATCACATGACTAAAGGTCATGAGACTATGAGGCTTCACACTATTGGAGGATAGAGGTGGTTACTATGACTACGTGTTTAAACTATATGTAAGCTGCCATGTTTGTAACAGGTGATATGGATTAAAAATTTGTAAATTCACTCTGATTGGGGGATGTTGGGATAAATAGACCGGATGACTGTATGGAGACACACTTACCTTGAAAAAGGGTCTGGAATAGACCTGAAACGCGTCGGTGCCGTGAGGAGGACTATCCAGACGATTGTGGACGTGGGTTATTGCCGGTTCCAGGGAGCTGTTACCCGGGTGGCTGCCTGTGATTGCCATTACATCTTATGCGAGTTTGAGAACTTTGATCGGTTCTCCTACTATCCGGTAATTACATTACCTCCACTATCTGGGATTTTTCTCATCACTTGTGTGTCAGTTTTTATTTGGACTGGATATTTGATGTGTTTTAAATTGAATAAAACAGTATTATACTATTGCCTGTCCATTTTCCTCTATTTCTGGGCATTTGGAGAGAAAACCGAACAAGAGAAGGGATGCTGTATGGACAGAAGAGTAGCCTGACTAATTACATGCTGATGATACAGGTTATATAAAGGAACGTATATTCTTGTATAATCATAGAGAATACGTATTTTATAGAGACAGAAGGGCGCCATTGTCCAATCCATATATCTTTCTATTATTAGGTTTCAGTAACAGCTTCTTAACTTAAACATGTCAGTAACATGAGCTGCTCAGCTCACCTCCTTTCCTCAGAGACTTTTCTAGAACACACACGTGAGGAGAGAAGAACAAACAAGTACATGCATATACAGCAGACAAACAATACACCTCTGTAAGTATACAGCGCCATCTGCTGCCCCTGTACGGTAACTACATGCATATAAACAAACCCATAGTCTGTTGTACATATTTCAACAGATTTTACCTATGGGCTGCAGGACTGCAGCCCACCCAGTAAAATCTGCCACTACAGGGAGTGAGCCACACAGTGACTGGCAGTGACATCTATTAGAAGTCTTACCTGCCAGTTAACCCCTGTACAGACAATCCCATTTGGAGGCGTC
The DNA here is from genome assembly GCF_028390025.1 of Pseudophryne corroboree. Lineage (NCBI taxonomy): Eukaryota > Metazoa > Chordata > Amphibia > Anura > Myobatrachidae > Pseudophryne > Pseudophryne corroboree. Next base: position 142,823,151 of record NC_086454.1, read on the forward strand.
TCCTCCTTTCCGGGACTGCGAGACCGGGCTGCGATCGCCTGGTAGCGATCCGTGCATGCGCATTCAAGCAGCGGTTGGACTGTGCCATAGGTTCCCCCTCCTAAGCATAACCAGCCCCGAGCTCTATGAGCCAGTCCTGGTTCTATTAAAACAGCATTTTAATAAACATACTTACAGTACACACTCACACACACATACTTACACCCATGTATTGCTTAGGTCCCTTTGTCCTGTAGGAATCCATAGGGTTCCTGTGAAAAGAAATTAAAAACATACTCACCTAATTCCAGTGTAGATCGGTCCTCTTCGGTCTATGTGGGAAGCCAGAGATTCCTACAGGACAAGGGGACTAAAGTGCTACATGGGATGGTATGTAGGTAAGTACAGTATGTGAGTGTGAGAACTACAGGTACCAGTGGGTACTTTAATGTCCTGCATGCTAGTACTTGTGGTTCTCCAAGTACCAGTATATGGGGGAGGCTTGCTGGGACCTGTAGTTCAACTGTATAAGACAATATTCAATCTTAATTTTACACATTTGGTGGACTATGAACTCAGCATCCACTGCAAAGGGATGCTGGGCATATCCCTGGGTTTCAGCCCTGGCCCGCTGGGACCATTATACAGTGCATCTGGAAAGAATTCACAGCGCTTCACTTTTTCCATATTTTGTTACGTTACAGCTTAATTCCAAAATGGAATAAATTAATTTTTTCGCTCAAAATTCTACACACAATTCTGTTACATAATGACAATGTGAAGAAAGTTTTTTTTAGATTTTTGCAAATGTATTCAAAATAAAAAACTAAGATTTCACATGTACATAAGTATTCACAGCCTTTGCTCAATTCCTTGTTGATGCACCTATGGCAGCAATTACAGCCTCACGTCTTTTTGAATATGATGCCACAAGCTTGGCACACCTATCTTTGGCCAGTTTCGCCCATTTCTCTTTGCAGCACCTCTCAAGCTTCATCAGGTTGGATGGGAAGTGTCAGTGCACAGCCATTTTCAGATCTCTGTAGAGATGTTCCATCGGGTTCAAGTATGGGCACTGGCTGGGCCACTCAAGGACATTCACAGAGTTGTCCTGAAGCCACTACTTTGATATCTTGGCTGTGTGCTTAGGATTGTAGTCCTGCTGAAAGATGAACCGTCACCCCAGTCTGAGGTCAAGAGTGCTCTGGAGAAGGTTTTCATCCAGGATGTCTTTGTACATTGCTGCATTTATCTTTCCCTCTATCCTGACTAGTCTCCCAGTTCCTGCCGCTGAAAAGCATCCCCAGAGCATGATGCTGTCACCACCATGCTTAACTGTAGGGATGGTATTGGCCTGGTGATGAGCGGTGCCTGGTTTCCTCCAAACATGATGCCTGGCATTCACGCCAAAGAGTTCAATCTTTGTCGCATCAGACTAGAGAATTTTGTTTCTCATGGTCTCAGAGTCCTTCAGGTGCATTTTGGCAAACCCCAGATGGGCTGCCATGTGCTTTTTACTAAGGAGTGGCTTCCGTCTGGCCACTCTACTATACAGGCCTGATTGGTGGATTGTCCTTCTGGAAGGTTCTCCTCTCTCCACACAGGAATGCTGTAGCTCTGACAGAGTGACCATCGGGTTCTTGGTCACCTCCCTGACTAGGGCCCTTCTCCCCCGATCGCTTAGTTTAGACAGCCGGCCAGCTCTAGGAAAAGTCCTGGTGGTTCCGAACTTCTTCCATTTACGGATGATGGAAGCCACTGTGCTCATTGGGACTTTCAAAGCAGCAGATATTTTTCTGTACCCTTCCCCAGTTTTGTGCCTCGAGACAATCCTATTTTGGAGGTCTACAGACAATTCCTTTGACATCATGCTTGGTATGTGCTCAGACATCCACTGTCAAGTGTGGGACCTTATATAGACAGGTGTATGCCTTTCCAAATCATTTCCAATCAACTGAATTTACCACAGGTGGACTCCAATTAAGCTGTAGGAACATCTCAAAGATGATCAGTGGAAACAGGATGCACCTGAGCTCAATTTTGAGCTTATGGCATAGGCTGTGAATACTTATGTACATATGATTTCTTAGTTTTTTATTTGTAATAAATTTGCAAAAATCCCCAAAAAACTTTTTTCACATTGTCATTATGGGGTATTGTGTGTAGAATTTTCAGGGGAAAAAATAGGATTTTAATTACCACCGGTAAATCCTTTTCTTGTAGTCCGTAGAGGATGCTGGGGTCCACATTAATACCATGGGGAATAGACGGGTCCACTAGGAGCCACTGGCACTTTAAGAGTTTGAGAGTGTGGGCTGGCTCCTCCCTCTATGCCCCTCTTACCAGACTCAGTCTAGAAACTGTGCCCGAGGAGACGGACAACTTCGAGAGAAGGATTTTACACAGATACTGGCGAGATTCACACCAGCTCACACACAAGGCAAACCAAGCTAACAAGCTTGAAACATCAGCAACAGCTCAACAATATTACTTAACCAAGGAATAAAACAGTACTCAACCAAGAACTAAGCAGTACTGAACTAAGTAACCAATGCAGGATCACGAAGAGCTGAGCGGGCGCCCAGCATCCTTTACAAACTACGAGAAAAGGATTTACCGGTAGGTAATTAAAATCCTATTTCCTCTTACGTCCTAGAGGATGCTGGGGTCCACATTAGTATCATGGGGATGTACCAAAGCTCCCAGAACAGGAGGGAGACCAAACTGAAGGTCCTCAGAGGCCAAAGTATCGAACTTGTAGAACTTAGCGAACGTGTTCGACCCTGACCAAGTAGCCGCTCGGCAAAGCTGTAAAGCCGAGACACCCCGGGCAGCCGCCCAGGAAGAACCCACCTTACGAGTAGAGTGGGCCTTAACAGACGTAGGACACGGCAATCCTGCCATAGAATACGCATGCTGGATAGTGAACCTGATCCAGCGAGAGATCGTCTGCTTAGAAGCAGGACACCCAAGTTTCTTGGGATCATATAGGACAAACAGAGAGTCCGATTTTCTGTGACAAGCAGTCCTCTTCACATTTTTAGAGCCCTTACAACATCAAAGGACTTTGATGAAATTGAGGAGTCAGTAGCCACTGGCACCACAATATGTTGGTTGATATGAAATGCCGACACAGCCTTCGGAAGAAACTGCTGACGTATCCGGAGCTCAGCACTATCCTCATGGAAGATCAAGTATGGGCTCTTACAAGACAAAGCTCCCAGCTCCGACACACGTCTAGCAGAAGCTAAGGCCAACAAAGTGACAGCCTTCCATGTGAGAAACTTGACCTCAACCTCCTGTAGAGGCTCGAACCAATCCGATTGGAGAAACTGCAGCACCACGTTAAGATCCCATGGTGCTGTAGGCGGCACAAAGGGAGGCTGGATGTGCAGAACCCCTTTCAAAAAGGTCTGAACCTCCGGGAGGGAAGCCAACTGTTTCTGGAAGAAAATGAATAGGGACGAAATCTGGACCTTTATGGATCCCAACTCCAGGCCCATATCCACATTTGCTTGCAGGAAGAGGAGAAACCGTCCCAGTTGAAACTCCACCGTAGGAAACTTCTTGGACTCACACCAAGATATATATTTTTTCCAAATACGATGGTAATGTTTAGACGTTACTACTTTCCTAGCCTGTATCAGGGAAAGAATAACCTTGTTCGGAATGCCTTTCCGAGCGAATATCTGGCGTTCAACCGCCATGCCGTCAAACGTAGCCACGGTAAGTCTTGATAAGCAAACGGCGCCTGCTGCAGCAGGTCCTCTCTCATGAGTTTTAGAACTCTTGGAATGAGTGGAAGTGGAGGAAACACGTATACCGACTGGAACACCCACAGAGTCACTATGGCGTCCACCGCCATGGCTTGCGGGTCCCTCGACCTGGAACAATACTGCCGAAGCTTCTTGTTGAGATGAGAGGCCATCATGTCTATTTGAGGTACACCCCAAAGATCTGTTACCTCCGTGAACACCTCCGGATGGAGTCCCCACTCTCCTGGATGGAGATCGTGTCTGCTGAGGAAGTCCGCTTCCCAGTTGTCTACTCCCAGAATTAAGATTGCTGACAGCACCAATGCGTGTTTTTCTGCCCAGAGGATGATTCTTGTTTGCAGCTCTGCTCTTCGTTCCGCCCTGTCGGTTTATGTAAGCCACTGTCGTTACATTGTCCGACTGCACTTGAATGGCTCGATCCCGCAGAAGATGGGCCGCTTAGAGAAGACCATTGTAGATGGCTCTTAGTTCCAGAATGTTTATTGGTAGGCCGGCTTCCAGACTTGGAAAGTCTCCCCTTGAGTGACTGCGCACCAGCCCCGGAGACTTGCATCCGTGGTTAGAAGGATCCAGAGCTGAATCCCGAACCTGCGGCCCTCCAGAAGGTGAGGCAATTGTAGAGGAGTGAATGGTGCATGTGTAGATGAGATCCCGATCACTTGTCCAGGAGATCCAGTTGGAAGGGTCGAGCATGAAACCTACCGTACTGCAGAGCCTCGTAAGTGGCCACCATCTTCCCTAGAAGACGAATGCACTGATGAACCGACACCTGGGCTGGCTTCAGGACATCCCGGACCATTGTTTGTATCACCAACGCTTTCTCCTCCGGAAGAAACACCCTCTGCACTTCCGTGTCAAGGATCATTCCCAAAAAGGACAACCTCCTGGTCGGCTCCAAATGTGATTTTGGAAGATTCAGGATCCAACCGTGTTCCCTGAGTAGATAGGTCGTGAGAACAATGGACTGTAACAGCTTCTCCTTGGACGATGCCTTTATAAGCAGATAGTCCAGATACGGAATTATGTTCACCCCCTGTCTGCGGAGGAGAACCATCATCTCCGACATCACCTTGGTGAATACCCTCGGTGCTGTGGAGAAGCCGAATGGCAGGGCCTGGAACTGAAAATGACTGTCTAACAGTGCGAATCGAAAAAAGCTTGATGCGGCGGCCAAATCGGAATGTGGAGGTACGCATCCTTGATATCCAGGGATATCAGGAATTCCCCCTCCTCCAGACCTGATATCACTGCCCTCAGAGACTCCATTTTGAACTTGAACTCCCCCAGAAAGGGGTTTAGCGATTTTAAGTTCAAAATGGGCCTGATCGAACCATCCGGTTTCGGTACCACGAAAAGGTTCGAATAGTAACCTTTGTTTTGCAAATGGGGTGGAACTGGTACAATGACCTGTGATTCCACCAACTTCTGGATGGCTTCCTGTAGGATAGCCCTGTCTGCCAGCAAAGCTGGCAAGCCTGATTTGAAAAATCGGTGAGGAGGGAGATCTTGAAACTCCAGCCTGTACCCCTGGGACACAATAGCTTGCACCCAGGGATCCAGGCCGGACGACACCCAGACATGGCTGAAATGCCTGAGTCTCGCCCCCCCCCCCCCCCCTCTCCAGGCCGCACTGTCCACCATCATGCTGAAGACTTTGGCGTACCTGAAGCAGGCTTCTGTTCCTGAGAACCCGCAGCAGCAGGTTTCTTGGATTTTGGCCGACCTCCTCTAAAGAAGGTATTGGACGGCTTTGCCTTTCTTGTTTTAGCAGCCCAAAAGGACTGTGATGTAGCTGAAGAAAAGGTTTCTTCGTAGCAGGTGCAGCTGAGGGAAGAAAGGGTGACTTACCCGCTGTGGCCGTGGAAATCCACGCATCCAACGCTTCCCCAAAGAGAGCCTGACCTGTGTAGGGTAGGGTCTCCACACCTCTCCTGGATTCCACTGGCACAGCCAAAGTCCTCTACGAGCTGAGGCAGACATGGAAGATATCCCTGCAGCCATCGATCCCAGGTTTTTCATGAATTCCACCATAAATCCAGCAGAATCCTGTATGTTACGTAAAAACAATTCAACGTCACTTTTATCCATTGTAGCCAAATCCTCAGGTAACGTGCCTGACCACTTTACTATAGCTTTGGAAATCCATGAACAGGCAATAGTAGGACGAAGTATCGCCCCTAAAGCCGTGTACAGAGCCGGCCATAGGCATAGGCAAACTAGGCAATTGCCTAGGGCATTTGATATGCCTAGGGGCATCAGCAGCTTCTGCTGATTAAAATGATATGTGGCATGCCTATATTCTGTGTGTAGCATTTCATATGCAGATACAGCCACAGTCTCACACAGTATATAGGCATGCTGCATATCATTTTAATCAGCAGAAGCGGCTTCTGCATCCTAGCCACATAGCAATGCAAATAAGATGCATTTTCATTAAATAATATGCCCGACGTTAGCATTGAGGCAAGATTTATGAGGACACTTCTGTATCCAAGCAGAGGCAGAGGTCACAGTGTTAGTGACAGTGTGAGTGCTGTGTGCATGTGAGTGGGTTGGTTGTGCAGTAGTGTTCGGAATATGTGTAAGGAGCATTATGTGTGTCATGTAAAAATGCATTAATAATGTGCAACATATGTGTAAGGGGCACTATGTGTGTCATTATGTGTATAAAGGCATTAATAATGTGCGGCATATGTGTAACAGAGTACTACTGTATGTGTGTCATTATGTGTATAGGGGCACTAATAATGTGCAGCAAATGTGTAGGGGGCACTATGTGTGTCATTATGTGTATAAGGGCATTAATAATGTGCAGCATATGGGTAAGTGACATTATGTCTAAAAGTGCATTAATAAAAGGTTGTCATAATGTGTAAGGCACATTATGTTTATAAGGACATTAATAATGTGTCTCATATGTGTAAGGGGCATTACTGTGTGGCATTATGTGTATAAGGTGCTCTACTATGTGGCATTGCGTATAGAAAGGGCACTACTATGTCGTCTAATGTGAATAAAGAGCAATAGGGTGTGGTGTAATGTGAATAAGGAGCAATTCAGTGTGATGTAATGTGAATAAGGGTCTCTACTGTAAGGAGTAACGTTTATAAGGTAAAGTGATACTACTGCGGGATGCAATATAAATTATGGATACTATCGCATGATCAAATGTGAATAAAGTTGCAGTATTGTGTGGCGTAATTGGAATTGGGGTTATTATTCTATGGCCATGCCCCTTGCCAGCAAAACACACACCCCTTTTTGGGCTGTGTGCCAAATGTGCGAACTGTTCCTATTTAAAATATAGGGGGTACAAACACCAAAATAAGGACTGCTATGGATGAGGGGTGGTGGTGCTGGGAAAGAGGTGCAAGGTCAGAGGCGGAACCAGCGGCGGTGCTAGGGGGCACCAGCCAAAATCTTGCCTAGGGCATCATATTGGTTAGGGCCGGCTCTGGCCATGTATATGGATTTGAGCGTAGTGTCCACATTTTTGGGAGTCTGGATACAGACGCGTCAACTATGGGTGGGTTTTCCCATTTTTTCCTATCCTCCTCAGTGAAAGGGAAAGCAACCAGAACCTTTCTAGGGATCTGAATTTTTTTCTCCTGGTTTTCCCAGGCTTTCTCAAATATAGCATTTAATTCCTTAGACGCAGGGAAGGTTAGCGAGGATTTCTTATTGTCAGTTAAGTAAGCCTCCTCAACCTGCTCAGGTGTTGTATCAGCAATATTCAACACATCTCTAATGGCCTCTATCATCAACTGCACCCCTTTTGCAAGAGATGCTGCCCCCCGCAGCACATCCGGTCTGCCATGTCAGAATCGGTATCCGTGTCATCTTGCATAATCTGGGCAAGAGCACGTTTTTGGGAGCGTACATTAGGGGGCCCTGAGGTAACAAAACCGGACCAAACTGCCATAGAGTTCTGTAAAACCTGAGTTGCAGACTCATTTTGTGCAACTCTAGTAGATATCTGAGAAATCATACTTTTAAGAGATGCTAACCACTCAGGCTCCCTTGCTGGGACCTGCGCTAACACAGTGCAATCCTGATTACATGGAATGGGATCACCCTGAGAGGACATATCCTCTGCAGCATAAGACACAGAGTCCCTGGACATAGCTCAATGGAGACCACAAACACTCCACACACACACACACACACACACACACACACACACACACACACACACACACACACGGAAGGACAGACAGAGTTTCCCCCCTAAGAATGGCAAGAGAGACACAGAGATTGGAGCCAACCCACACACAGCGCTGCAAGATAGGGAGACCCCTAACCAGCGCTTACTGTGTACCTTAATAGGTTGCACAGTACAGATATACAGCCTCCCCCCACCCTTCTTCAACCCCCTGGTACCGTATAAGATAGCTGGAGTTGATTTGGAGGGACAGCTCTCACTGACAGCGCTTCTGCAGGCAGGAAAATGGCGCTGAACGCTGCAGGGTCCGCTCTGAGGAGAAGCTCCTCCCCCTTTCATGGCGCTGCTTCCCGCTCTTCTGAAGCTTATACTGGCCTGAGGAAAAGTGCTGGCAGCGATCCTGGGACCCTGACAGGCTTGGTGGTCAGTGTAGGGTGTAGGCTCTGGCTCAGGGCACCCCTCACAGTGCCGCACTATGTACCGCTGAGCCCCGGAGCGCAGTTAGTACTGCGCTCTATACCCTGTTGCCACCATCTTCACACCAGCTCCACTCTTGCCAGGGGGGCCGGTGACTAACTCGCCACTGATCTTCTGGCTCTATAAGGGGGTGGCAGCATGCTGCCGGGGTGAGCGATCCCTTATGGCGGGGAACTTTCGATCCCCTCAGGAGCACAGTGTCCTGTAAGCGGAGATAGTGGCTCAGACCACGCAGGGTGGACATTACTCCCCCCCTTAGTCCCTCGAAGCAGGGAGGCTGTTGCCAGCAGCCTCCCTGTGCCTAAACGCTATTTAAAATAATAAAACTAAAAGAACTCCTATGGAGCTCCCCTAGCTGTGACTGGCTCCTCCGGGCACATTTTCTAAACTGAGTCTGGTAGGAGGGGCATAGAGGGAGGAGCCAGCCCACACTCTCAAACTCTTAAAAGTGCTAGTGGCTCCTAGTGGACCCGTCTATACTAAATGGTACTAATGTGGACCTCAGCATCATCTAGGACGTAAGAGAAAATGAATTTATTCCATCTTGGAATAAGGCTGTAACATAACAAAATGTGGAAAAAGTAAAGCGCTGTGAATATTTTCTGGATGCATTGTGAATGTGTCCCCCATTGTGGCATTACCTCCTTGAGCCAGGTGCTAGTTTTAAAAATATGGGGGACTCCTACATTATTTTTCCTCCATATTTTTAGAACCATGAGCAGTCCAAGAGCCCAGTGCTGGTTCTTAAAATACTAGGGGATTTAGTAGTACTACTCCCCATGTAGTACTAGAACCAGGACCTGTTCAAAGAGCCCAGCGGTGGTTATGCGTAGGAGGGGGGAACTCATACAATTTGTTTATTTTTATATATTAACCCTATGCTACAATTTACACAAGGAAGCAATGCACAGATCTCATTGATCCATCCAGGCTTCATGTTCGACAGAGTTTTATCAAACTCTCCCATAAAACACAGCTCTGGATTATGAATGGCTGTGACATCGGAAAACACAAATTAGACAAACACGGAAGCGAATTAAATAAATGTATATGTGTTTGAAAAATACAATACAAAAATGGGCGATGACATCCGAGATTCACCTCGGTTAGAATTGGCAGAAACATGGGCGCTTAGTAAATTTACCCCAAAGTTTAAGTCCAGGGCGCAGTACCCTATCAAGCCAGGAAAGGCCCCAGGGCAGCACACTAGCAAGAGGCTAAGGTACTAGTAAGTGTTAATAATACCCCTTTTACACCAAGCCGAAAACACGTAGTTATTGCCGGATGGAGCCAGGTAAGCTGTCAGTGTAAATGGCTCTCAAAATAACCTGGATTGATTTACCCAGCAATCCTACTCGGGTCTCAACCAAGGTTGAACATGGGTAGAACTCATGTTGAGGGGCCGTTTACAGCAATGGGAGAGCTCATACCTTCCAACCGCAGCATCCTGCAGGCGTTTGGGAGGTTGGGGGACACGGTGCATACAGTCTCTGCTGATATCTGCAGTACTATGCAGACAGCAGTGGTTCCGGGGTGAAGGTGAATGGATGCCACACTCATGAGTGCAGAGTCTATTCACTGCACAGAGATGGAGGCTGGTGGCAGCCCAGCAGCACCTGTCAGAGTGTTGCGCTTGCCCCCCACGTGACATGTATGTCCCCCGGGGGTCCCGATCCACAGATTTCCTGGTGCTTGGAGATGATGTCATCTTCTAGTGCTGGCCTTAAAGACACACACATATGCAGTGCGAATGGTGCCGACCTGGGAATATCCCAGGTCGGCAACGCAGTGTAAAGGGGGTAAATCCCATGTGCAGCCCGTATTGGAACTGCAAACCCCAGGTCGGATCCAGGATTTTGGTGTTAAAAGTTGTATAAGAAAGAAGCAAAAGCATTGTGTTAAGGAGTGTAGTAATAAAAATTATAAAAAGTGTTATATTAGTTAAAAAAATATATATATCTCTGAAGGCATGAGACACCTTCAGACTAGTTTCAGACCACCCACCCCTCATTGATTTTAAATTGATAGCCCAGCACTCTGACCTGCATATGTGGAGTGAGCACACTGAGGTAAGACTCTTACATTTGTTTACCATGGCAGTCAATATTGGGGGGATTCTCTGGGGCACAGGGCTCCCTGGACCTGCCGTGGCTGGGCGTCCCCGGGGCATTGCAAACTAATACTTATTTCAATACATTATGGCACTTATACTGTGGTTTGTTTTTTATTTTTATATATATATATATATATATATATATATAAGTGAGTGATACAACCCTGGGGTTGCCTGGCTGGGTGGCTCTGGTGTGTACTGCCCCCCGAACCTGAACCCCTGTAGTAGTTTTTTTTTAATTCTGTTTATTGAACAGCCAAAGTTACAGATGTGAAAACAACCAGAAATCTGGAGATTACATAAATGCATACTATCAGATGGCATCGTTTAATACCTCTCCAGAAAGCAACATAGCACACTCAAAGGCTGATCCTTTTTAATTTTTTATAGTAATTGCAAAGAAAGTAAGAGACAGACTAGAAAAGAAGAAAGAAGAAAAGAACAAAGAGGGGAGGGTGGGATAAGAAGGAGAGGAGGGGGGGGATAGGGAGCCGGAATGTCATCCAATGCTAGGAATCTACAATCCAATTCGGTGTTCTAAAAATATTAGAGAAGCGGACAAGAGATTCCAATAGTAAATGGCATGTAATTGTACCAGAGTCATTAAGTGAGAGGAGACGGTTGCCTCTGCCACAAGACAGGGTAAAAAAAGTCGTTGTAGCTGCTCTCGTGTAGGTAAAGGCATATTACTTAAGACTAAACCCCATTTCTTATAAAAAAAAGTCAAATACCATTAGTAGCGTGCAAAGTGGCCATGTGGTGTTCGTGGTGAATAACTTCTAACAAAGCAGTTTCCCATTCTTGAATTGACGGGGCCGTTGGATATATCCAATGGGCTAGTATCGTCTGCTTTGTCACAGTTATCATGACTAAAACAAAAAATAACTTATGTGAGAGAGCGCATAAAGAATTTAAACATTTTTATTACACATTTTAAAAAACTATAAAAATATTATAGCATCAGCATATGCATACTATCGCTAAAGAGCTCTTGAAACCACGTAGTTATTATTAGCTATAATCTTGCTACACAAAGGACTCTAACAATAAATGGAAAACCTATCAGTCCATAATATTGTGTTTATCATCAGCTGCCACTTATTAATCAAATTGACTTCAGGATTTCTTTTATTTCCACTTTGTAACTAAAATGTAACTTAATGTCCCGCATCAATAGATTCTGGATTCTTTATCCACAAAGCTGGTATGTAAACCACCACTTGAACTTTCATCAATTAGGACTATTGTTAGGGATTGTTGTATCAAAATTCACCCTTGTTCCAAAGTTAGTTCCGACTGTAAAAACTTTTTAAACATGAACAGACTTAAAATATGCAGGGAAAGTTTCCTCTTATCCACTGACACAAGATGATAACGTGTCTAACACCTCAGGGATATATAGTCAATTTAGAGAACTATGTCTCACCTCACCGCAGCCCGGGTGTTATAGCTCTCCCTAGGAGAAGGCCACTCGCAGCCGTGGCGGATGGCCGCTGTATCTTCTCTGCTGCCGCTATGCAGACGGAGCGTATCGTGTCAATCTAAGAGACGCCCAGACGCGGCGGTGTGCCTCTGAGGTTTTTTCTATTGAAGCCGTTCTGCTTACCCCCGCCAGAGCTTACGGGCCCAATTTGTGGTGTGGTGATGTACTGCGGCTCCCAGCTACGGCGGCGTGCCACTGGATTTCCCCTGCTGGAGCCGTCCAACTTCTCCTCACCAGGGTCCAATTAAGCGAATGCAAAGCTTTGCAATAGCAGTAGAAAAGCTGGTCCTCCAGGCATACAGTATGGCAATGAAATCTGTCACACAGTCCGATTGTGAGAGGTTTTCAAAAAGCAGAGGGCCCACGATATGCTCCGTCTGCATAGCGTCAGCAGGGAAGATACAGCGGCATCCGCCACGGCTGCGAGCGGCCTTCTCCCAGGGAGAGCTATAACACCCGGGCTGCGGTGAGGTGAGACATAGTTCTCTAAATTGACTATATATCCCTGAGGTGTTAGACACGTTATCATCTTGTGTCAGTGGATAAGAGGAAACTTTCCCTGGATATTTTAAGTCTGTTCATGTTTAAAAAGTTTTTACAGTCGGAACTAACTTTGGAACAAGGGTGAATTTTGATACAACAATCCCTAACAATAGTCCTAATTTATGAAAGTTCAAGTGGTGGTTTACATACCAGCTTTGTGGATAAAGAATCCAGAATCTATTGATGCGGGACATTAAGTTACATTTTAGTTACAAAGTGGAAATAAAAGAAATCCTGAAGTCAATTTGATTAATAAGTGGCAGCTGATGATAAACACAATATTATGGACTGATAGGTTTTCCATTTATTGTTAGAGTCCTTTGTGTAGCAAGATTATAGCTAATAATAACTACGTGGTTTCAAGAGCTCTTTAGCGATATTATGCATATGTTGATGCTATAATATTTTTATAGTTTTTTAAAATGTGTAATAAAATTTTTTAAATTCTTTATGCGCTCTCTCACATAAGTGATTTTTTGTTTTAGAATGTGGTAATAAATACTTCAGAATACTGAGTGGGAGCTGCATTTAGTTTTTATTCTGTGGTGATCAGCATAGTATACTGTATGGAATTTAAATAATTCTTTATTTAAAGAGAATATATTTGCGCCTGAATTTATATTCACACACAGACGCAGGTGGACCTGTAATTAGGCTTGGTCCTGTGCGCCTGTGTGTTTGTATAATTGTATAGTTATCATGACTGTCAAGGCAGGAATTATCCGGGTAATGTCAGGGATCTCCAACCAATCTGAGAAGTCTGCAAATAACAATGCTCGAATGTTTAATGGTAAAGACAGTGCAAACAATTTGTTAAAGTGGGCACATATTTTGTGCCAAAATTTCCTAATCTTACAACAAGACCAGAAATTATGAGCAAGATTAGCATTAAGCATAGAGCATTTAACACATAGCCCTAATTCAGAGGTATTAAAATGTTTCCTCTGTGCAGGAGACACATACATTCTGTTAATAGTCTTGATATGAATTTCTTGTAATTTAGCTGGCCTCAAATATTGAAGAGCCCGTTTCGTGTTATCCAATATGTGTGTAATATCTGGAAAGTGAGGGATTTCTTTCCTCCAAGCCAAAGAGAGCGAGGTCCAAGAGGGAGCATTGGCTTTTAGTAAATTCGAGTATAAATATCTAATTTTAAATGGGCAGGAACGACAAAGATCTAGGACAGTCAATATCACATGTGGCGAAGGAAACGGGTCTACAGGATTTTCAAGAGCAGCAATGTAGTGTCTAAGGTGAAGGTACAAGAAAAATTGTCTCTGCGGCAGGGAATATTTATCTTGTAATTGGGAAAAAGAAAGAAGTTGGCCACCTGGATCAAAAACATCTTTAATGGCATTGATACCCAGTAACTTCCACGTGTAAAATGTCTTGTTGTGCAGTGATGGTAGGAAGCTATGATTTCCCCAAACAGGGATGTAAGGGGTAAGGTATGGATCACTCTTAAGATTTTTATGGATCGATACCCAAGCCCTGTATGTGTCATTAAATAAAATATTAGTTCTAATGTCCGTCGGGATATCTTTTAGGCGGGAATGCAGAAGCGCAGCCGGAGAATATGGGGAGAAAAGCGCTTCTTCTAGGGAAAGATTAACATAAGAGCCTTGTTTTAAAATCCAATCCGAAGCATATCGGAAGAGGGCTGCTCTAGCAAACAACTGAACATTAGGGACACTCAGACCACCTTGTTGTTTAGGCAAGTACATGCGAGATTTGGGCATACGCGGTCTTCCGTTTTTTCCAAATAAATCTAGAAAATAATCTAGAGCAGATTATAGCATCTGACCTAGATTTTACTATAGGCAACATTTGGAGCAGGTATGTTAATTTTGGAAAAGTCACCGACTTCACCACTATGGTTCTGCCAAGGATGGAGAGGGGGAGGTCAATCCAATTCTCCAATTGAAGTTTCATTTTATGGATTATTGGTGTGTAATTACATGAATAAATTTGAGAAGTGTGTGAGGGGATATGTATTCCCAGATATTTTAGCGATTTCGTATTAATTGTAAGCTGGGGCATGAGGGTTGTGAGATCTACAGAGTCCTTCTGGGGGCCTATGGGGAGCAGGTCAGATTTAGCAGCATTCACTCGGTAACCTGCAAATGATCCAAATTTAGCTATAGTGTCAAATATGGCCGGGATGGAAGACAGACGGTTACGGACAAACAGGAGCATGTCGTCCGCGAACAAACTCAACTTAATGTGTACATCACCTATTTCAACACCAGTAAAAGTGGGGAGTTGCCTAAGGGCAATAGCTAGAGGTTCCAAGGCTATTGTGAACAACAGAGGCGAAAGCGGACAACCCTGCCTAGTACCTCTTTGGGTAAAAAATGGAGCGGAGAGGAATTTGTTAGTGAAGATTTGGGTAAGGGGGTCATGATAGAGGGCTTGTATTGTGAGAACAAACTCTAAAGGGAAACCAAACCTCCGGAGTGTCTCGAACAGGTGATCCCACGTGACCAGATCAAAAGCCTTTTCGGCATCTAAGGACAGTAGAAAAGCAGGGCCACCTGCCCGAGCAGACTCCAAAGCCTGCATAACAGCAAAAATCTTTCTGATATTGGTCACTGAGTGCCTTCCCCATATAAAACCGGTTTGGTCTTCATGGATTAGACCCGGAAGCATTTTTTTCATCCTTTCCGACAAAAGTTTTGTGAGGATTTTGTAGTCAACGTTAAGTAACACTATAGGTCTATAGGAGGAAGGCAATAGCGAGTCTCGCCCCGGCTTGGGAAGTACTCTAATCGACGCTGAGTTAAAATAGTGTGGGGCTTTGTGAAGGGAGTTTATGGAGTTGTATAAAGACGCCAAGGGGCCACTAATTTTTGTCTCAAGAATCTTGTAAAATTCTGCAGACAGACCATCAGGACCTGGGGTCTTTAGGTGTTTAAGAGAGCGAATGGTATCTGAAACCTCCTGCGCGGTAATAGGGGCTACGAGTAATTTCGAATTTTCAGGACTGAGTTGTGGCAACGACAACCCGTTCCAGAAGTCATGTTTGTCAACTTTATCAATAGAATCTTGGGAATATAAATCCCTATAGAATTTGTGAAGGATTTCAGAGATTGTGTTTCCATGAAAATGGCAATTCCTCTCACTATCCCTCAGGGCTGCTATGTGATGGGGACCAGACTCAGCCTTAAGGAGACTGGACAGCAGCCTGCCGGATTTATTGTCAAAATGAAATATGTTATGTTTGCCTGAGCCTAAACATTTGTTACTTAACTGTGTCAGTACTTGGTCAAAGTGTTGCTTAGCCTTGGTATACAAAATTTTCCTGTCCATAGTGGGAGAAGCCTTAAAATCTTGGAAAGAAGAAGTAAGATCAGATTTGGCAGCACGATTAGTGGAGTTTAACTCCTTCTTAAATCTAGCAACAAATTAGATAATATCCCCCCTCAATACCGCTTTGGCTGTCTGCCAGAACAGAGCTGGGTCCGATTCATGTGCGGAATTGTTGAGGTAGTATGAATCCCAAGCAGCGTTTAACATGGTTTGAAAGTGCTGAGAACCCGCCAGGCGGGCAGGGAATCTCCATTGGGAAGAGGGCCCTAGTACATATTTAGTTTGGAGAGTTATGGAAATGGGAGCATGGTCAGAAATCAGTATTGATTCTATACTAGTGTCTGTAATTTTATCTGATATAAAATCAGAGAAAAAGAAATAATCCAATCATGAAAATGAGTTAAAAGTGGCAGAATAATACGTATAATCAAGTTCTATAGGGTTATGGAGCCTCCAGATATCCACAAGACCAAGCTGGGTGGATAGATATTTTAAGTTGGTCTTCGGAAGGCTGTATTTGCGGGGAGATGTCGCCTTCCTATCCAGGGTCACAGATGATACCAGATTCAAGTCACCTCCCAAAATGATAGGAGTATTACTATATGGGCGGAGTAAGTTAGTTATTTTTATATAGAAAGATCTGTCATATACAGCAGGGGCATAGAGATTACATAAAATGTACCTAGAACCTTCCAGGGTAATATCTTTTATATTTCCTTCTTCGTCTCTTTTTTCTTTCTTTCTCCATGTTCTTTCCCCCTTTTCTTCTAGGGAGCTGGAGGGATAATATAGCTACCCCCCCCCCCCCCCCCCCGTATCAATGATTTGGCTATGTATTTCAAAAGCAATTCCCTTGCAAATGAGGATAGCTACTCCTCTCGCTTTTGATGTGTGAGAAGATGACGCAACCAGCTTCTGGCTAAGCATGGAAAGCTTTAAGTGTTCCTCAGGTGTCAGATGTGACTCCTGCAACAGAATAACGTCCGCTTTTACCTTGTTTAAGTAAGTATTCTTCTACGTTTAACAGGGGAGTGTATACCCCGCACGTTCCAACCCCGCATGTTCCAAGAATAAATTTTAAGTGAAGCAGCCATAATCAATAGTAGAAAGAGATGGGTGCGGGGCATAAACTCCAGGGCCTATACACCAGTACAAACAAATAGAAGACATCTGCAGAATCATACTCACAAGCACCGAGAACGTGATATCAATGGGACTATCCCTCCAGCTCCCTAGAAGAAAAGGGGGAAAGAACATGGAGAAAGAAAGAAAAAAGAGACGAAGAAGGAAATATAAAAGAATATGAGGTAAACGAACCAACTGTGAATCAATAAGTTCACAGCCATAAGGTAAGTAACAGCAGCAACCGTGAACACTCTCCTGTAAAGAAAACAAGGAACAAGAAAAAATACAGTACAACATTGCGTATCATAATAACATATTGAATAGAGAAACCCTTAGAAATATGACCGGAAATAGTCAAAGAAATGCGGAGGGTCTTTCAGTGCAATGTCCGGAAACGTGGCATCAGGACCTCACCCTAAACCATCCGGTGTCTAAAAAACAGGAAACTTTAACCTCTACAACATATTAAACATGAAATAGCATGTGATATGAGGGGCTTTATCCCTAACTGCGTAGACAAGTAATGAGAAGAAGCAGGTCAAATAAGGACTCATTCATTCTGGTCCATTGCGTTAGATTCTGGGGGTCCTGCCAATTGTTGCAGGAACGCCTTGGCATCATCGACATTTGTAAAGTCTTTAGGACCTTGTGGCAAGAATATGCGCAGCCGGGCCGGGTACAGCAACGCAAATTTAGTACCCGACTGCACTAATTGTGAGCAAATAGTCACCATATCCCGACGAGCTCTGGACACCTCTGCCGAATAGTCCTGAAAGAGAAAAATTCTCTGGTCATCCCATTTCAGAGCGCCTTTGGACCGAGCTGCGGACCAGGTCAGTTCCTTGTGTCGGAAGTTTAAGCAACGAAATATAACTGGGCGAGGACGGGCCTGGTTAGATTCCCTCGGTGGTCCCAGGCGATGTGCCCGTTCAATTTCAAGGGATGATAATTCTTCAGGAATCCCAAGTAGGTCGGGCAAGTCTGAAAGTAGAAATCTAAGTAAGTCGGGTCCCGTAATAGATTCCTTGAGGCCTACTATCCTCAAATTATTTTGCCTCGAGTGATTTTCCAGATCGTCCAATTTAGACATCATGCGCTGTCGGGAAGACGTCAACTGTAACACCTGTTGCTTCAGATCATCAATCTCCTGGAAATTAGCTCCTATGCGATTCTCGTTAGTGGAAATCCTGCGAGACATGGTTTTCAACTCTGATTTAATGTCGGAGACTGCCGACATAAGCTTGTCGGCTTGTAACTGAAGCATAGGTTCCACTGTTTACTTAATAGCTTTTACAATTTCAGCATAGGAGGGAGGTGTGGGACGTGCTTTTGGCGGCATGATGTCCAGACTATCGGACAGTAATACAGGGGTCACGGCAAACTCTGGAAGGGGGGAAGATTCAGGAGAGGGTGCAGGCTTCTTTCCACCCGTCCGGATACGTTGAGGTTTAGGGGTCGACACAGTAAGGAATCTGTCCATAATACGTTCAAGAAGCCCCGTGAATATTAGATAGGCAGGTTAAAGTGATTGCAGCACTGCATCCAGCTTGAGAGATATACACGGTCACCGCTGGGTATAGGGTCGTTACATCGTATGAGTTACATCGAAGCGGGGGAATAGACACATACCGGAAATACCTCTGTGTGCCGTATACTATGAGAAAATATTCACTTCCACGTGAGAAATCAAGGCTATCTTGTACAGGGAAGCATGAAGATCCCCTTCACCAGGGAGACCTGACCAGCAGTGTCTCTCCAGGGGTGAGGAAACTAATTTGCACAGTGGAGAAAAATGTGGCACAGACAGGGTGACGTGGGGGGTGATGAGGTGTTAAAAGATCACAGTGGATGGCTGGCACCAATGAGAGCCACAGGCAAGAGCTGAGGGGTGATACAGATTAGGGGGGGAAGTGCAGGGACCTATGTAGTACAGCTTTATTTAAGCAGTAATGCTATTGATATGAATAGCTGTATCTATAGAAAGCAGGGGGCAGAGGGAGTAATTCAGCAGGCAGGCAGGTGTGCTGAAATTGGGAGGGAGAGAGAGGAGAGCCGGCAGGATCTCATGTAAGGCATAAGCTGATCTCCACGACGCCGGACAGCCTGCCCGCGCCGCAGCGAGGAGAATTAAGATGGCCATCGCTCTGGGCTACTCACATCTAGGCAGCCCTCTGCCGCGGGTAGCGCCAAGCTCAGCCGCCAGATGGGGGACCAAGCGGCGTGCAGGAGCAGGGCAGCAGGCTCCGGTGAGCGGTCCGGCAGAGAGGGCAGGCTCGGGCGTCCACCAACAGCTCCGACTTCCGCCCCGGAGCTCCTCCAAACTACAGGTCCCGGGTTCAGTCGTGCAGGAGGGCCGCAATCCGCAGAGACAGCTAAAGCTGCCTCCCGACTCCACAGCTCGCTCCCGCAGATGCAGAGGCACAAGGTAAAGGGTTGGGGTTCCCAAGTAGGGTAAATGAGAGCTCAAAAAGGGGATAAATAGGGCTTTTAGTAAGCATGCAGGCAAGAGCTCGGGCAAGGTACAGCTTACTTGATTGCCAGCCAGGCCACGCCCCTGAACCCCTGTAGTTAGTGTTAGGGACTTACGCAATGAGAGGCCACCTTGGTGCAGTGGGTAAGCTCATAGCCCTGGCCAGGATTATGCTAAATGCCTCGTTATTACAGGTTGAGCTAGTGTGAGATAGTGCACCTGCATCTTTTTTCCCCTTGTATAATTAAAAAATATTTGAAAGCGCTAAAAAAAGTGCTAAATTAAATGTTATAATGTGCCACCCCAAAACAGGCCAGCCACACCAACTCACGGGGGTCTGGTGCCCCAAACTCAACCCTAAAACTGACAAATTGTATACATTTATACAGGACCTACCATTACAAGTCCTTTCCCAATATGCAGTCTATGAATGCTAGAGATCCATACTAATTAAAAACACTTAAGGCAGGTTGGAGGGGTGCCAATCCAAGCTGAAGGAGTCTCCACCACCAAGTGTATTACGTTATGTACACAATATAGAGTATATGGTTTTAGGCTAGGTATCATCACGATCGGTTGTCAGGGAGCTGTGGGTGGGGCTCCGCGGTAAGGTGTCCCCTGCACTGCTCTCAGCAAGTTGGCTGTAACAGGCATACACGCCTCAATAGTGACCAATCAGAACATCGCGGAACATGTGTACTGTGTATTATGATAAACTTATTTGTAGGCAAACATCATTAATTAGTACTTCTTTGTAGGTCAAAGAGCTATACATTTTTTATTTTGACCAGTTCGTTTTCACCGACTTTCACCCGGGTACTGCAGCTAGTATAATATAACATGTTGTGATTGAGCTGTGAATGTAATTTGAAAGAAAAGATAAACCAAAGGCATAGATCTGTATACTAAGCATTGCATCGTCTATGCATTACATCGCGCCACATACATATGCGCTTAGTTTTGCTAAGGACAGTTATCCTTTGCAAACACAGGACTTCTGGGTATTGGCACCAGGAGTTTCTCTGCGCATGCACAGAGCAACTCGGTGGCCGCAGGGCATTCTATGAGGCAGAGGTATCACCAGGTCTGGTGACACCCGGTGCGCACTCTGGTTCTCCATGTCTCGGAGGCACGCGCTTTCCAAAAAAGGGGCACGGCTGTATATAAATGGGGCGTGGCCTCGCAGTGGGATCCTGGTGCCATCACTCCGGTGGTGTGCACAGCATCTCCGGAGATGCTGGTCTGCCCTCGGAGACAGTCTGCCTCCACTGTCGGCTCC
Organism: Pseudophryne corroboree; assembly: GCF_028390025.1. Taxonomy (NCBI): domain Eukaryota; kingdom Metazoa; phylum Chordata; class Amphibia; order Anura; family Myobatrachidae; genus Pseudophryne; species Pseudophryne corroboree. Next base: position 142,843,867 of record NC_086454.1, read on the forward strand.
TCATCTATAACAGGAGCCAGGAGCTGCAGGAGAATGTCACACAGCAGTACCAGGCTCCTGTCACTGTGGAAGAGTTGGCATATTGGTGTCACCCCCTCCAAAGGCCGCACCCTACGCCCCCGCCTTGTGACACAAATTGCAGAAAGAAGCCCATCAGCTCTTATCGGGTAATGCAGGCCACTGCATCAAAGTCCTAGAATGCATAAATAACAGCCTAAGCCCTAAAATGGACATTTTGGGGTTTGTTTTTTTCCCTTTAGTACATCCCGCCTTTTATATGGTGCTTCTTATGTCACTTATACCATCTCCCTGCCCTCTTTTCATACTTGGATTTATTGTTATATTCATACATCCCTACTAACTTCATAATATCTCACCTGTTAAATGAACAATCTCTCCATTTCCAACATATATACCCCAGTGTTGGTAACCGAGGAAGTGTTGAAATTCAATCAAGTCCCCTGGCCTTGGTTCCAGACCCTATGAAAGATTCAAATGATTATAAAATACATTAAGATGCAAAATGCATATACACATTACAGTCGATTCACTGTGAATAGCACAAAGAACTCCACAAGGACTGAAAACGGTGGGACTGTGGGGCTGTCAAGAGCCTTTTGGTTAAAGAGAAGGATATCTAAGGAGGGATATTAAAGGTATGGAAACATTCTTACATTAAATTAGTCCTATCTCATTGATAAACAAACACAAGACACTTATACCAGTTTTAGGGCTAGATTTATCAGAGTTTGAAGAGAGATAAAGTTTAGAGAGATACTGTAAATAGGAAGATGCAGTACCCCATAAGTTTCTACAGTATCATACCTCCCAACTTTGTCCTCATTGGAAGAGGGACACACGCGCGCGCTCCCGGACATGCGCGTGCACTACAAAAAGGGTGTGTGGCTTTGCGTGAGGACCCGCGATCGCGAGCCACGCCCTTGTTTTTGACACTGAGGGGGTATGCCCAGCGCACTGTGAGCCGCTGGCATGCCCCCTCTCCCTCTGACTCCAGCGAATAGACGCTGTGCGCATGCGCACATCGTCTATTCACCGCTGCTCTGCTAAGCAGGGCAGCGAGAGACAGAGCCTCCCAACTGCCCCTCCCCCACGGCGGGACAGTTGGGAGGTATGGAGTATGGTGTTGCTGGACTGACAAAGCTCCGGAATGCTTAGTCCCAATAGGATGACACCATCTCCAGATCGCATTTCCTATAGATTGTAAGCTTGCGAGCAGGGCCTTCCTACCTCTGTTTTTGCCCAGTTTTGTTCTATTACTCTTCTAATTGTAAAGCGCAACAAAATATGCTGCGTTATATAAGAAACTGTTAATAAAAAAATGTCCCTATAGTAGCTTATGAGCTATAATTTTGCTAAAATTACCAAGAGAGGATTTCATCATAATTAATAGGTATATCAAGCTGGCCGGTCTACATATGAAAATGATGATCATTATCACCTGTTTCGGTTATTCATTGGTTAATCATACACCTGACTATGGGGGTCATTCCGAGTTGATCGTTAGCTGAAAATGTTCGCTGCGTAGCGATGAAGCAAAAAAAACGGCACTTCTACACATGCGTATGCAGCGCAATGCGCAAGCGCGACGTACTTTCACAACGGCCGATGCAGTTTTACACAAGGTCTAGCGAAGCTTTTCAGTCGCACTGCTCGTCGCAGAGTGATTGACATGAAGTGGGCGTTTCTGGGTGTCAACTGACCATTTTCAGGGAGTGTTCGGAAAAACGCAGGCGTGCCAGGAAAAACACAGGTGTGGCTGGGCGAACGCAGGGCGTGTTTGTGACGTCAAATCCGGAACTGAACAGTCTGAAGTGATCGCAAGCTAGGAGTAGGTCTGGAGCTACTCTGAAACTGCACAATTTTTTTTTGTAGCCGCTCTGCGATCCTTTCGTTCGCACTTCTGCTAAGCTGAAATACACTCCCAGAGGGAGGCGGCTTAGAGTTTGCATGGCTGCTAAAAACTGCTAGCGAGCGATCAACTCGGAATGACCCCCTATAGTCCTACAAAATCCCTGACTTTGTGCAATTGTACCTAGAAGAATTGATGTTGTTTTAAAGACAAAAGGTGGTCACGCCAACTATTGATTTGATGTAGATTTTGCTTCTGTTTATTCACTTTGCATTTTGATCATTGATAAAACGAAACTATTAACACTTCTATTTTTGAAAGCTTTCTTACTTTGCAGCATTTTTTCCCACAGCTGCCTAAAACTTTTGCACAGTGGGGGTAATTCCAGGTTGATCGCAGCAGGAATTTTTTTAGCAGTTGGGCAAAACCATGGGGGTCATTCTGAGTTGTTCGCTCGGTAAAAATCTTCGCATCGCAGCGATTTTCCGCTTAATGCGCATGCGCAATGTCCGCACTGCGACTGCGCCAAGTAAATTTGCTATGCAGTTAGGAATTTTACTCACGGCTTTTTCATCGTTCTGGCGATCGTAATGTGATTGACAGGAAATGGGTGTTACTGGGCGGAAACAGGCCGTTTTATGGGCGTGTGGGAAAAAACGCTACCGTTTCCGGAAAAAACGCAGGAGTGGCCGGAGAAACGGGGGAGTGTCTGGGCGAACGCTGGGTGTGTTTGTGACGTCAAACCAGGAACGACAAGCACTGAACTGATCACAGATGCCGAGTAAGTCTGAAGCTACTCAGAAACTGCTACGAGGTGTGTAATCGCAATATTGCGAATACATCGTTCGCAATTTTAAGATGCTAAGATTCACTCCCAGTAGGCGGCGGCTTAGCATGAGCAAATCTGCTAAAATCCGCTTGCGAGCGAACAACTCGGAATGACCCCCCATGTGCACTGCAGGGGAGGCAGATATAACATTTGCAGAGAGAGTTAGATTTGGGTGGGTTATTTTGTTTCTGTGCAGAGTAAATATTGGCTGTTTTATTTTTACACTGCAATTTAGATTGCAGATTGAACTCACCACACCCAAATCTATCTCTCTCTGCACATGTTATATCTGCCCACCCTGCAGTGCACATGGGGGGTAATTCCAAGTTGATCGCAGCAGGAATTCTGTTAGAAATTGGGCAAAGCCATGACTTATGTGAGTGTTGTGGACATGTTACTAAAGCTTAGGGCTATTCTGACGCAGGCATATGGAGTAGTGAAGCCTGTTTCTGAGGGCTCTCTTGCATATGATAGCATAAGGTAGTAAGTCAGGCTTCTGTGGCTGCCCACAACTACAGCCACTTTACGTGGGATTCAGAATCAGCACCTTAGTCTAAAGGGGGGGTACACAAGGGGGGGTTTGTGTGCAGAGCGATCTAGCACAGACCACTCGGCACACATCTCTCCCCCTGCTCAGCACACAGCGTGATGTGTACTGAGCGAGGAGGAAAACGCTCACTTCACCCAGCGGTGAAGTGAGTGATCTACTAGATTGTGGGTCAATCTCGGACCGGCGATAGCGACGCACGGGCCGTGCATCGCTATCGCTATAGTGGGGCATACACACAGAGAGATCCGTGCTTAATTTCTAAGCAATCTGGTCAGATTGCTTCAAAATTAAGCACGGATCTCTTCGTGTGTACCCCCCTTAAAGGTAAAGGAAATGTAGATCAATGTGTGTAATACAGATTGCACTTGTTTCCACTGACCTGTTACACAAGTTAATTTAATAAAGGTAACATTTTCCGCCAGCCTGCTCACTGCCTCCTTGGCTCATTGTTGCTAACTGTGATGAGGTTTTTCTAAAAATAGGCTGCAAATTATTATAAATGATATCAATCCTAATGTAGGAACAAAAAATAGGCTTTTTTTTTCCTCAAAATATTTTCTTTTGTCTGTGCAAAACCAACACCAAAAGCAAGGATGGTTTCAGAAAAAAAAAGCAATCGTAGTGCGATTCTCTCATCTCTATACATTGGGGGTTATTCAGGTTAGCAAACAAAAAAGCACCATAATGGACAAAACCCTGTTGCACTGCAGGTGCGGCAGATGTAACATGTGCAGAGAAATTTAGATTTGGGTGGGTTAATTTTTTCTGTGCAGGGTAAATACTGGCTGCTTTATTTTTACACTGCAATTTAGATATCACACCCCACCCAAATCTAACTCTGTACATGTTGTATCTGCCCCGCCTGCAGTGCACATGGTTTTGCCCATTAGTGTGTTTTTTTGGTTTGCTAACAAACCTGAAAAAGGGCCATTATCCACTACCCCATACTATACCTGATCAGAGAAGTAGTCGCCATATCTCAGTTCTGTCACAAAGTGCTCACAGATAGCACTGGTGACTCTGTACTGCAACCTCTTCCCCACTTGCTCCAAAGCTGCTCGTACTATTTTTGTTGGTGGGTAGGGTCTTCTCTTTGTGTCATACTTGTTATTGACCTTATAGATGCAGTCAGCTGCAACTCGCTCCAAAGGTTCTTTTTTCACCACGGCTGTCTCTCCAAAAGGGGAGGATAAACTGGACCAACCATCTTGATCTGTGTAGAGAAGGTAAAAGTAATTGTATGTGTAGGGAATGTACGTGAACTTGGCCTGGTCTTTGACAATGCTTAGTCTTGACTTGGTTTTGGTTTGCCTAAAGCTGGGCATACACATTCAATTACAGTATCTGACAGATAATCTGCCAGATCTGGCTTGTTGGAATGAAAATGTGGTAATGGATGGGAGCAAATGGCAATCGACCATTTGCTCCCAAACACTGGAAAATGGATAAAACCTGTCATTCATACAAATTGGTCAAATCTGTGATTTACCCAATTTCTATGAATGACAGGGAATAAAATGAACTAGGGCAATATTATGGGACATAAAATGAACAACAACTGTGGAGAGAGGTTTCTCTCTAGAAGCTTTGGGGATATGTCCCTACAAAATGCATGCCTTCCAACATGGGAGGTCATTCCGTTTTGATTGCTAGATGAATTTGTTCGCAGCGCAGCGATCAGGCTAAAAAACAGCAGTTCTGCGCATGTGTATGCGGCACAATGCGCTCGCGCGTCGTATGAGAACAACGAAAGATGTAGTTTTGCACAAGGTCTAGCGAAGCATTTCAGTCGCACTGATGGCCGCAGAGTGTTTGACATGAAGTGGGCGTTTCTGGGTGTTAACTGACCGTTTTCTGGGAGTGTGTGGAAAAACGCAGATGTGCCAGGAAAAACGCAGGCGTGGCTGGGCGAACGCTGGGCGGGTTTGTGACGTCAAAACAGGAACTGAATAGTCTGAAGTGATCGCAAGTGCTGAGTAGGTTTTGAGCTACTCTGAAACTGCACAAAAAAACTTGTAGCCGTTCTGCGATCCTTTTGTTCGAACTTCTGCTAAGCTAAACTACACTCCCAGTGGGCGGCAACATAACGTTTGCATGGCTGCTAAAAACTGCTAGCGAGCGATCTACTCGGAATGAGGGCCATGACCCGTTCTATTAGGTACAAAATGCTCTGTTCCTGGACTTCTTTGCCAGTGGCAGTTACAGAGGTGGGGCTGCAGCACAGTCCAAAATTCAAATAGCGGTCTGGCAGTGTTTGGGGTGGCAGTTGGTATGGCTCCCCCAGTTGAATTTGGACTGTGCAGCAGCTCCACCTCTGTAACTGCCACTGGCAAGGAAGTCCAGAAACAGCATTTTGTACCTAATGGAATGAGTAATGTTGAAGGGTATGCAAAATGTAGAAATGTAAAAGTTTAATATATTACTATAAAACTCCTGAGATTGCAGTGGTGTGTTGGATTTTATAATTATATTATTCTCAAATCACTATTCATAAGTTTTATTCTCCAATGTGATCACAGGTGTATTTATAATGGGTGTAGTGTGTGCGGTGCATACCGACCCCCAGGATCCCTGGGAGGCCCACACCGCACACCCTGCACCCATTATTTTTAATAATTACCCTACGGAGTCCCACGGCATAGCAGCAGCACTGCAGAAATCACTGGGAAAACAGTGCGTTGGCCATTTTTCTTGGTGATCTGCGTATGCGCTCTAGACTCTGGGACGGTGGGACCCTAGTGCCCAGAGCCACAGCGCTGCTGGCTAGAGAGGATGGGGCCCAGATGGATCCTGCACACAAGCCTCCTCCCATCTAGAAATGCCCCTGTAATATTTAGATATTGCCACCTTTGAAGCTGTTGTAACTATGGGGGAAATTCAGATCTGATCGCAGCAGCAAATTTGCTAGCTAATGGGCAAAACCATGTGCACTGCAGGTGTGGCAGATATATCATTTGCAGAGAGAGTTAGATTTGGGTGGGTTATTTTGTTTTTGTTTCTAGCGATGAGCGGGTTCGGTTCGTTGAGATCCGAACCCCCCCGAACTTCACCTATTTTACACGGTTCCGAGGCAGCCTCGGATCTTCCCGCCTTGATCGGTTAACCCGGACGTCATCATCCCGCTGTCGGATTCTCGCGAGATTCGTATTCTATATAAAGAGCCGTGCGTCGCCGCCATTTTCACTCGTGCATTGGAGATTGAACGGAGAGGACGTGGCTGCGTTCTCTCCCTGAAAAGCTCCGTATCTGTGCTCAGTGTGCTGCAAATATCTGTGCTCAGTGTGCTGAAAATATCTACATTCTCTGCCTGAAAACGCTCCATATCTGTGCTCAGTGTGCTGCAAATATCTGTGCTCAGTGTGCTGCATTGTGGGGGCCACCAGTATATAATTATAGTAGTACAGTACAGTAGGCCATTGCTGTATCTTGCAGCTCTGTATCAAGTATACTATCCATATCTGTGCTGCATTATTGTGAGCAGTATATAGTAGGACAGTGCAGCATTTTGGTGACCAGCAGTATACATATAGTACAGTACAGTAGGCCATTGCTGTATCTTGCAGCTCTGTGTCAAGTATACTATCCATATCTGTGCTGCATTATTGTGAGTAGTATATAGTAGGACAGTGCAGCATTTTGGTGACCAGCAGTATACATATAGTACAGTACAGTAGGCCATTGCTGTATCTTGCAGCTCTGTGTCAAATATACTATCCATATCTGTGCTGCATTATTGTGAGCAGTATATAGTAGGACAGTGCAGCATTTTGGTGACCAGCAGTATACATATAGTACAGTACAGTAAGCCATTGCTGTATCTTGCAGCTCTGTGTCATGTATACTATCCATATCTGTGCTGCATTATTGTGAGCAGTATATAGTAGGACAGTGCAGCATTTTGGTGACCAGCAGTATACATATAGTACAGTACAGTAGGCCATTGCTGTATCTTGCAGCTCTGTGTCAAGTATACTATCCATATCTGTGCTGCATTATTGTGAGCAGTATCTAGTAGGACAGTGCAGCATTTTGGTGACCAGCAGTATACATATAGTACAGTACAGTAGACCATTGCTGTATCTTGCAGCTCTGTGTCAGACTCAGTTGTAGTATCCTGATCAGTGCTCAATATCTGCTGCATTGTTGTGACCAGTATATATATAGTAGTACAGTGCAGCATTGTGGTGACCACCAGTATATAGTAGTACAGTACAGTAGGCCATTGCTGTATCTTGCAGCTCTGTGTCACTTCTAGTATCCTGATCAGTGCTCAATATCTGTGCTCAGTGTCAGTGCTGCATTGTGGTGACCAGTATACTACAGTACAATAATCCAGTGCTGTTCTCGCTGCTCAGTGTCAGTTCTCCGTAGTATCATCAGTGATCAGTATAATCAGTCCTCAGTATAATCAGTGCGCTGTTAGACGTGTGCCCGTTTTCCGCCATTAGGGCAGTGGGATTTAGACAATTGATAAAGTTATTGTGTCCCCGGTACAAAATCCCATCTAGATTCCACTTCACTAGGCAGGCAACAGCGAGATTTTACCAATTAATATCAGTGATTTATAATTATTAATTACAGTGATCTTGCCAAATAATTCCAGTGATTTTGTAATTTTCTTCCAGTGTTTTGGACCAATAATACCATTGATTAGAACAAATAATTCCAGTGATTTTGTAATTTTCTTCCAGTGATTGGACCAATAATACCATTGATTAGAACAAATAATTCCAGTGATTTTGTCATTTTATTCCAGTGATTTGGACCAATAATACCATTGATTAGAACAAATAATTCCTGTGATTTTGTCATTTTCTTCCAGTAATTTGGACCAATAATACCATTGATTAGAACGAATAATTTCAGTGATTTTGACATTTTCTTCCAGTGATTTGGACCAATAATACCATTGATTAGAACGAATAATTCCCGTGATATTGAGGTGTTTGTGTCGCTTAGCTTAGCCATCCAGCGACCACAGTGCACCTCTTTTTCTCTTTTCTTTGCATCATGTGCTGTTTGGGGCCAATTTTTTTAAGTGCCATCCGGTCTGACACTGCAGTGCCACTCCTAGATGGGCCAGGTGTTTGTGCCGCCCTCTTGGGTCGCTTTGCTTAGTCATCCAGCGACCTCGGTGCAAATTTTAGGACTAAAAATAATATTGTGAGGTGTGAGGTGTTCAGAATAGACTGGAAATGAGTGGAAATTATGGTTATTGAGGTTAATAATACCATGGGATCAAAATGACCCCCACATTCTATAATTTAAGCTGTTTTAGAGGTTTTTTTTTTAAAAAACACCCAAATCCAAAACACACCCGAATCCGACAAAAAATGTTCAGGGAGGTTTTGCCAAAACGCGTCCGAATCCAAAACACGGCCGCGGAACCGAATCCAAAACCAAAACGCAAGACCCGAAAAATTTCCGGTGCACATCTCTAGTAAATACTGGCTGCTTTATTTTTACACTGCAATTTAGATTCAGTTTGAACACACCACACCCAAATCTAACTCTCTCTGCACATGTTATATCTGCCCCTCCTGCACTGCACATGGGTGCCGATTCAGACCTGGTCGCTAGGCTGCGTTTTCACACAGCCTGCGGTCAGATCTGAACTGCGCATGCAAATGCATCGCAATGCACAGGCGCGATGGACCGCAGCAACGTGGATCACCGGTCAGCAACGGGTTGGGGTGAAAATTCCGAACGAACCGGCAATCGCAAGGAGATTGACAGAAAGAGGGCGTTTGTGGGTGGCAACTGACTGTTTTCAAGGAGTGTCCAGGAAAACGCAGGAGGGACCAGGCATTTGGAGGGAGGGTTTCTGACGTCAGGTCCGGCCCCGATCATCGCAGCAGCAGAGTTAGTCCTGGGCTGAGCAGAAACTGCACAAACATCTGTTTGTGCAGTTCTGCTACAAATGCGATCGCTTAGCTTCACACAACCAATACCCTCCCCATGTAGGCGGCGACTACCTGATCGCAGGCAGGGCCGGATTAACAATGGGGCGGATGGAGCTGCAGCTCCAGGCCCCCCATTGAAAATAGGCCCACAGGATCGGCAGTGTAGCCAGCCAGTGATAACAGGAGAAATACTTTTCCCCTGTCATCACTCATCAACAGCATTCGCCTTCCAGTCCCTCCCACCCGCGCCGACCAAGGGTCCGCCCCCATCCCCTCTTGTTACCTGAAGCTCTGCCTCAGACCCAGGGTCATGCCAAGCTCTGCCCCCTGGGTGGCTTACAGATGTGCTGTCTCAGACTCTCGAAGCTCCGCGCTCCCATGTGTACCAAGGCTCTGTCCCCGATCATAATAAGCTCCGCCCCCGGATCGTAACAAGCTCCGCCCCCTGCCTCACTTCTTCCACACTGATCCTGGAGCCACCTTCCTTTCCTCCCGAGAAGCCTGCAGATCTAGACAGTGAACTGAGTCAGCAGCACAGCTTTCTCCCCTCAGGTCGTGTGAAATCCGGCCAATTCAGCTGCTGTGAGTACTGTCGTTCCAGCGATTAAAATATTCCTGCAAACAGTATTTGGAGCTGAATTAAGGGCCTTGAGCACTTACACAAGGGTGCTCCTATCATTTAAAAAAAAAATAAAAAATAAAATAAAATATATATATATATATATATATATATATATATATATACACATAAATATATATATATGCAGGACTGTAACTAGCAGGGCGTCTGGGGGTGGAACTGGCAGCCTCTGCCACAATGTCTATTTTGCTGGGCCCACAAACAGGGAGTGGGGAGCAGCACAGCATCTCCATGCACTCCTGATGTCCATTGGGACCCACGAAGCAGGGGAAGTAAGGAGTGATCAGCTGGAAAGCAGGTACTCTAATCAAATAGACGACATCAGTCGCACTGACAGGAGTGACAGTACTGCAGTTACTACTGCACTGGGAGCGGGCAGCACCAGAGTCTGCTCGCTGGCTGAAGGCAGCGCTGCTTGCAGAAAGCTTTCCTGTATTGAGCAGCATTTCCAACTCTGAACCCCACAAGGGGGCCTCATAAATTAACCAGACCAGGGATAAACTATACAGAAGTCAGGAGAATCTGCTACTGTCCCACATCAGCTGCTGTTCCCATCACTACTGCCCCCTTCATCCCCTCCTGCCCCCTGGGCAGCTGACCCCCCATCTCCTACTGTTCCCATCACTACTGCCCCCTACATCCACTCCTATCCCCTGCACTACTACCCCCATCTCCTACTGTTCCCATCACTACTGCCCCCCTGCATCCACTCCTATCCCCTGCACTACTACCCCCATCTCCTGCTGTTCCCATCACTACTGCCCCCTTCATCCCCTCCTGCCCCCTGGGCAGCTGACCCCCCATCTCCTACTGATCCCATCACTACTGCCCCCTACATCCACTCCTATCCCCTGCACTACTACCCCCATCTCCTACTGTTCCCATCACTACTGCCCCCCTGCATCCACTCCTATCCCCTGCACTACTACCCCCATCTCCTGCTGTTCCCATCACTACTGCCCCCTTCATCCCCTCCTGCCCCCTGGGCAGCTGACCCCCCATCTCCTACTGATCCCATCACTACTGCCCCCTACATCCACTCCTATCCCCTGCACTACTACCCCCATCTCCTGCTGTTCCCATCACTACTGCCCCCTACATCCACTCCTATCCCCTGCACTACTACCCCCATATCCTGCTGTTCCCATCACTACTGCCCCCTACATCCACTCCTATCCCCTGCACTACTACCCCCATATCCTGCTGTTCCCATCACTACTGCCCCCTACATCCACTCCTAACCCCTGCACTACTACCCCCATCTCCTGCTGTTCCCATCACTACTGCCCCCTTCATCCCCTCCTGCCCCCTGGGCAGCTGACCCCCATCTACTACTGTTCCCATCACTACTGCCCCCTACATCCACTCCTATCCCCTGCACTACTACCCTCATCTCCTGCTGTTCCCATCACTACTGCCCCCTTCATCCCCTCCTGCCCCCTGCGCAGCTGACCCCCCATCTCCTACTGTTCCCATCACTACTGCCCCCTACATCCACTCCTATCCCCTGCACTACTACCCTCATCTCCTGCTGTTCCCATCACTACTGCCCCCTTCATCCCCTCCTGCCCCCTGCGCAGCTGACCCCCCATCTCCTACTGTTCCCATCACTACTGCCCCCTACATCTACTCCTATCCCCTGCACTACTACCCCGTCTCCTGCTGTTCCCATCACTACTGCCCCCTTCATCCCCTCCTGCCCCCTGGGCAGCTGACCCCCCATCTCCTACTGTTCCCATCACTACTGCCCCCTACATCCACTCCTATACCCTGCACTACTACCCCGTCTCCTGCTGTTCCCATCACTACTGCCCCCTTCATCCCCTCCTGCCCCCTGGGCAGCTGACCCCCCATCTCCTACTGTTCCCATCACTACTGCCCCCTACATCCACTCCTATCCCCTGCACTACTACCCCGTCTCCTGCTGTTCCCATCACTACTGCCCCCTTCATCCCCTCCTGCCCCCTGGGCAGCTGACCCCCCATCTCCTACTGTTCCCATCACTACTGCCCCCTACATCCACTCCTATACCCTGCACTACTACCCCGTCTCCTGCTGTTCCCATCACTACTGCCCCCTTCATCCCCTCCTGCCCCCTGGGCAGCTGACCCCCCATCTCCTACTGTTCCCATCACTACTGCCCCCTACATCCACTCCTATCCCCTGCACTACTACCCCCATCTCCTACTGTTCCCATCACTACTGCCCCCCTGCATCCACTCCTATCCCCTGCACTACTACCCCCATCTCCTGCTGTTCCCATCACTACTGCCCCCTTCATCCCCTCCTGCCCCCTGGGCAGCTGACCCCCCCATCTCCTACTGTTCCCATCACTACTGCCCCCTACATCCACTCCTATCCCCTGCACTACTACCCCCATATCCTGCTGTTCCCATCACTACTGCCCCCTACATCCACTCCTATCCCCTGCACTACTACCCCCATATCCTGCTCCCATCACTACTGCCCCCTACATCCACTCCTAACCCCTGCACTACTACCCCCATCTCCTGCTGTTCCCATCACTACTGCCCCCTTCATCCCCTCCTGCCCCCTGGGCAGCTGACCCCCATCTACTACTGTTCCCATCACTACTGCCCCCTACATCCACTCCTATCCCCTGCACTACTACCCTCATCTCCTGCTGTTCCCATCACTACTGCCCCCTTCATCCCCTCCTGCCCCCTGCGCAGCTGACCCCCCATCTCCTACTGTTCCCATCACTACTGCCCCCTACATCCACTCCTATCCCCTGCACTACTACCCCGTCTCCTGCTGTTCCCATCACTACTGCCCCCTTCATCCCCTCCTGCCCCCTGGGCAGCTGACCCCCCATCTCCTACTGTTCCCATCACTACTGCCCCCTACATCCACTCCTATACCCTGCACTACTACCCCGTCTCCTGCTGTTCCCATCACTACTGCCCCCTTCATCCCCTCCTGCCCCCTGGGCAGCTGACCCCCCATCTCCTACTGTTCCCATCACTACTGCCCCCTACATCCACTCCTATCCCCTGCACTACTACCCCGTCTCCTGCTGTTCCCATCACTACTGCCCCCTTCATCCCCTCCTGCCCCCTGGGCAGCTGACCCCCCATCTCCTACTGTTCCCATCACTACTGCCCCCTACATCCACTCCTATCCCCTGCACTACTACCCCCATCTCCTACTGTTCCCATCACTACTGCCCCCCTGCATCCACTCCTATCCCCTGCACTACTACCCCCATCTCCTGCTGTTCCCATCACTACTGCCCCCTTCATCCCCTCCTGCCCCCTGGGCAGCTGACCCCCCATCTCCTACTGTTCCCATCACTACTGCCCCCTACATCCACTCCTATCCCCTGCACTACTACCCCCATATCCTGCTGTTCCCATCACTACTGCCCCCTACATCCACTCCTATCCCCTGCACTACTACCCCCATATCCTGCTGTTCCCATCACTACTGCCCCCTACATCCACTCCTATCCCCTGCACTACTACCCCCATATCCTGCTGTTCCCATCACTACTGCCCCCTACATCCACTCCTAACCCCTGCACTACTACCCCCATCTCCTGCTGTTCCCATCACTACTGCCCCCTTCATCCCCTCCTGCCCCCTGGGCAGCTGACCCCCATCTACTACTGTTCCCATCACTACTGCCCCCTACATCCACTCCTATCCCCTGCACTACTACCCTCATCTCCTGCTGTTCCCATCACTACTGCCCCCTTCATCCCCTCCTGCCCCCTGCGCAGCTGACCCCCCATCTCCTACTGTTCCCATCACTACTGCCCCCTACATCCACTCCTATCCCCTGCACTACTACCCCGTCTCCTGCTGTTCCCATCACTACTGCCCCCTTCATCCCCTCCTGCCCCCTGGGCAGCTGACCCCCCATCTCCTACTGTTCCCATCACTACTGCCCCCTACATCCACTCCTATACCCTGCACTACTACCCCGTCTCCTGCTGTTCCCATCACTACTGCCCCCTTCATCCCCTCCTGCCCCCTGGGCAGCTGACCCCCCATCTCCTACTGTTCCCATCACTACTGCCCCCTACATCCACTCCTATCCCCTGCACTACTACCCCGTCTCCTGCTGTTCCCATCACTACTGCCCCCTTCATCCCCTCCTGCCCCCTGGGCAGCTGACCCCCCATCTCCTACTGTTCCCATCACTACTGCCCCCTACATCCACTCCTATACCCTGCACTACTACCCCGTCTCCTGCTGTTCCCATCACTACTGCCCCCTTCATCCCCTCCTGCCCCCTGGGCAGCTGACCCCCCATCTCCTACTGTTCCCATCACTACTGCCCCCTACATCCACTCCTATCCCCTGCACTACTACCCCGTCTCCTGCTGTTCCCATCACTACTGCCCCCTACATCCACTCCTATCCCCTGCACTACTACCCCGTCTCCTGCTGTTCCCATCACTACTGCCCCCTTCATTCCCTCCTGTCCCCTGCACTACTACCCCGTCTCCTGCTGTTCCCATCACTACTGCCCCCTTCATCCCCTCCTGCCCCCTGGGCAGCTGACCCCCCATCTCCTACTGTTCCCATCACTACTGCCCCCTACATCCACTCCTATCCCCTGCACTACTACCCCGTCTCCTGCTGTTCCCATCACTACTGCCCCCTACATCCACTCCTATCCCCTGCACTACTACCCCGTCTCCTGCTGTTCCCATCACTACTGCCCCCTTCATTCCCTCCTGTCCCCTGCACTACTACCCCGTCTCCTGCTGTTCCCAATCACTACTGCCCCCACATCCCTTGCTGTGTGTTTCTTTATACTGTGCCCACCGCCTACATCCATCTCTCTACCAATTCATCATTGTTGTGTGGCACAATGTGTACAAAGGGTACTACTATGTGGTGTGTAATGTTTATAAGGGTCTCTGCTGAGCAGTGGAATGTGAATAAGGTTGCACTGTTGTGTTTATTATTACTATTGTGTGACCACACCCCTTTTTGGGTAGACGTGCACTGTCCCTAGTCATGTGAGGGGCATCAGTGCTCCTTCTGGCACAGAACGACAACTTTTCTAGTTTGGGCTCTGTGGGATGTTAACGGGATCTTGGTGGTTAGGATGCCGGCTGTCAGAATACCGACAGTGACATTCCAACGCACAGAATCCCGCCACTTGCTAGGTTCTAGCCCTCACCCTCTACCCCCTAAACTCTCCCTCCCCGCAGCCTAACCCTCACTCCCTACAACCTAATCCTAACCCCCTCCTGCAGCCTAACTCTCCCCCCTTAGGGCCTAACCCTAACCCTTCCACCCCACAGCCTAACCCTTACCCACTCTGTAGTGCCTAAACCTAACCCCCCCACAGCCTAACCCTCCCTGGCATACAATCGAGATTCCGGCAGTCAGGATTCCAGTGCCGGCATTGTGATCGATGTTGGGATCCTGGTGTTGGTCTTCTGACCAGTGTCGGGATTCCAACTGTCAGCTTCCCGAATGCTGGTATGCTGACCAAATTATATATTTGGTCAACTATCAGCATATTACATCAGTGCCCATGGAATTAATTGCACTAGATTTAGCCTACCCGAAAATACAGCTCATGCAGTAAACTGTGGGGGCGCATAGCAACTCCGGGTGCTGTCTCTGAGCTCCCATGTGTGACTGTGATGGGCGTAACACAGCAAGCAGTGCTGCTCTCCCCCTCCTCTGAATGGTACACATTGCAGCCATCAGTGCTTTTATTTAAAAATATATATATATAGTAGCACACTACTAAGCTGGGCAGGCTCCTGGACATTTGTTTCCCTCCATGGGCCACGGCGGCCATGTAAACATGGCCGTGTAGGGCTGAAACAGACTGTGCTATGAGCTGTGTGTTGCCTAGGGAGGAGGGCCAAGGAGGGGGCCGAGTCTCATTAGCAACTATAGTTACTCCCGTGGGTGCGGTACCCTTCAGCGTCTATCTAAACTCCAATGCTTCTTTTCCATTTAATTATAAAACAAACATGCTGCATTGCTGTATCAAAGCAGTTGGTGGTGGACGACAGGGGCATGGGGAGGCCCTGTGATAGAGGAGCCTGGAGGAATGTACCCCCTGTGTCCACCCTTAATCCAGCTCTGGTGGTGTGAACTTTCTGAAGTGTTCTGCAGTTGCTGTCAATGGTTGCTGTGGCCTAGGCCCTAGAAAGAGGTGCCTGATGTCAACATCTAGTAGTACTATTGAGGCACTGTTAGAGGGGAGCAGAACATTAGGGCAGGAAAGATATTTCTTTTATGGGCCACACTTATGGAATGCAGTGGAGTGCACAACTATAACAGGCACATCTGGGAAAAAGTTATGTGTAGTTATGCACATCTTTTGTGGGTCATAAATTACGCAAATAAAGTTAGTATCTAGAGGTCTCTGTTAGAGATGAGCGCCTGAAATTTTTCGGGTTTTGTGTTTTGGTTTTGGGTTCGGTTCCGCGGCCGTGTTTTGGGTTCGAACGCGTTTTGGCAAAACCTCACCGAATTTTTTTTGTCGGATTCGGGTGTGTTTTGGATTCGGGTGTTTTTTTCCAAAAACACTAAAAAACAGCTTAAATCATAGAATTTGGGGGTCATTTTGATCCCAACGTATTATTAACCTCAAAAACCATAATTTACACTCATTTTCAGTCTATTCTGAATACCTCACACCTCACAATATTATTTTTAGTCCTAAAATTTGCACCGAGGTCGCTGTGTGAGTAAGATAAGCGACCCTAGTGGCCGACACAAACACCGGGCCCATCTAGGAGTGGCACTGCAGTGTCACGCAGGATGTCCCTTCCAAAAAACCCTCCCCAAACAGCACATGACGCAAAGAAAAAAAGAGGCGCAATGAGGTAGCTGTGTGAGTAAGATTAGCGACCCTAGTGGCCGACACAAACACCGGGCCCATCTAGGAGTGGCACTGCACTGTCACGCAGGATGGCCCTTCCAAAAAACCCTCCCCAAACAGCACATGACGCAAAGAAAAAAAGAGGCGCAATGAGGTAGCTGACTGTGTGAGTAAGATTAGCGACCCTAGTGGCCGACACAAACACCGGGCCCATCTAGGAGTGGCACTGCAGTGTCACGCAGGATGTCCCTTCCAAAAAACCCTCCCCAAACAGCACATGACGCAAAGAAAAAAAGAGGCGCAATGAGGTAGCTGTGTGAGTAAGATTAGCGACCCTAGTGGCCGACACAAACACCGGGCCCATCTAGGAGTGGCACTGCAGTGTCACGCAGGATGTCCCTTCCAAAAAACCCTCCCCAAACAGCACATGACGCAAAGAAAAAAAGAGGCGCAATGAGGTAGCTGACTGTGTGAGTAAGATTAGCGACCCTAGTGGCCGACACAAACACCGGGCCCATCTAGGAGTGGCACTGCAGTGTCACGCAGGATGTCCCTTCCAAAAAACCCTCCCCAAACAGCACATGACGCAAAGAAAAAAAGAGGCGCAATGAGGTAGCTGACTGTGTGAGTAAGATTAGCGACCCTAGTGGCCGACACAAACACCGGGCCCATCTAGGAGTGGCACTGCAGTGTCACGCAGGATGTCCCTTCCAAAAAACCCTCCCCAAACAGCACATGACGCAAAGAAAAAAAGAGGCGCAATGAGGTAGCTGACTGTGTGAGTAAGATTAGCGACCCTAGTGGCCGACACAAACACCGGGCCCATCTAGGAGTGGCACTGCAGTGTCACGCAGGATGTCCCTTCCAAAAAACCCTCCCCAATCAGCACATGATGCAAAGAAAAAGAAAAGAAAAAAGAGGTGCAAGATGGAATTGTCCTTGGGCCCTCCCACCCACCCTTATGTTGTATAAACAAAACAGGACATGCACACTTTAACCAACCCATCATTTCAGTGACAGGGTCTGCCACACGACTGTGACTGATATGACGGGTTGGTTTGGACCCCCCCCAAAAAAGAAGCAATTAATCTCTCCTTGCACAAACTGGCTCTACAGAGGCAAGATGTCCACCTCATCTTCACCCTCCGATATATCACCGTGTACATCCCCCTCCTCACAGATTATCAATTCGTCCCCACTGGAATCCACCATCTCAGCTCCCTGTGTACTTTGTGGAGGCAATTGCTGCTGGTCAGTGTCTCCGCGGAGGAATTGATTATAATTCATTTTAATGAACATCATCTTCTCCACATTTTCTGGATGTAACCTCGTACGCCGATTGCTGACAAGGTGAGCGGCGGCACTAAACACTCTTTCGGAGTACACACTTGTGGGAGGGCAACTTAGGTAGAATAAAGCCAGTTTGTGCAAGGGCCTCCAAATTGCCTCTTTTTCCTGCCAGTATAAGTACGGACTGTGTGACGTGCCTACTTGGATGCGGTCACTCATATAATCCTCCACCATTCTATCAATGTTGAGAGAATCATATGCAGTGACAGTAGACGACATGTCCGTAATCGTTGTCAGGTCCTTCAGTCCGGACCAGATGTCAGCATCAGCAGTCGCTCCAGACTGCCCTGCATCACCGCCAGCGGGTGGGCTCGGAATTCTGAGCCTTTTCCTCGCACCCCCAGTTGCGGGAGAATGTGAAGGAGGAGATGTTGACAGGTCGCGTTCCGCTTGACTTGACAATTTTGTCACCAGCAGGTCTTTTAACCCCAGCAGACCTGTGTCTGCCGGAAAGAGAGATCCAAGGTAGGCTTTAAATCTAGGATCGAGCACGGTGGCCAAAATGTAGTGCTCTGATTTCAACAGATTGACCACCCGTGAATCCTTGTTAAGCGAATTAAGGGCTGCATCCACAAGTCCCACATGCCTAGCGGAATCGCTCCCTTTTAGCTCCTTCTTCAATGCCTCCAGCTTCTTCTGCAAAAGCCTGATGAGGGGAATGACCTGACTCAGGCTGGCAGTGTCTGAACTGACTTCACGTGTGGCAAGTTCAAAGGGCATCAGAACCTTGCACAACGTTGAAATCATTCTCCACTGCACTTGAGACAGGTGCATTCCACCTACTATATCGTGCTCAATTGTATAGGCTTGAATGGCCTTTTGCTGCTCCTCCAACCTCTGAAGCATATAGAGGGTTGAATTCCACCTCGTTACCACTTCTTGCTTCAGATGATGGCAGGGCAGGTTCAGTAGTTTTTGGTGGTGCTCCAGTCTTCTGTACGTGGTGCCTGTACGCCGAAAGTGTCCCGCAATTTTTCTGGCCACCGACAGCATCTCTTGCACGCCCCTGTCGTTTTTTAAAAAATTCTGCACCACCAAATTCAAGGTATGTGCAAAACATGGGACGTGCTGGAATTTGCCCATATTTAATGCACACACAATATTGCTGGCGTTGTCCGATGCCACAAATCCACAGGAGAGTCCAATTGGGGTAAGCCATTCCGCGATGATCTTCCTCAGTTGCCGTAAGAGGTTTTCAGCTGTGTGCGTATTCTGGAAAGCGGTGATACAAAGCGTAGCCTGCCTAGGAAAGAGTTGGCGTTTGCGAGATGCTGCTACTGGTGCCGCCGCTGCTGTTCTTGCGGCGGGAGTCCATACATCTACCCAGTGGGCTGTCACAGTCATATAGTCCTGACCCTGCCCTGCTCCACTTGTCCACATGTCCGTGGTTAAGTGGACATTGGGTACAACTGCATTTTTTAGGACACTGGTGAGTCTTTTTCTGACGTCCGTGTACATTCTCGGTATCGCCTGCCTACAGAAGTGGAACCTAGATGGTATTTGGTAACGGGGGCACACTGCCTCAATAAATTGTCTAGTTCCCTGTGAACTAACGGCGGATACCGGACGCACGTCTAACACCAACATAGTTGTCAAGGACTCAGTTATCCGCTTTGCAGTAGGATGACTGCTGTGATATTTCATCTTCCTCGCAAAGGACTGTTGAACAGTCAATTGCTTACTGGAAGTAGTACAAGTGGGCTTACGACTTCCCCTCTGGGATGACCATCGACTCCCAGCGGCAACAACAGCAGCGCCAGCAGCAGTAGGCGTTACACGCAAGGATGCATCGGAGGAATCCCAGGCAGGAGAGGACTCGTCAGAATTGCCAGTGACATGGCCTGCAGGACTATTGGCATTCCTGGGGAAGGAGGAAATTGACACTGAGGGAGTTGGTGGGGTGGTTTGCGTGAGCTTGGTTACAAGAGGAAGGGATTTACTGGTCAGTGGACTGCTTCCGCTGTCACCCAAAGTTTTTGAACTTGTCACTGACTTATTATGAATGCGCTGCAGGTGACGTATAAGGGAGGATGTTCCGAGGTGGTTAACGTCCTTACCCCTACTTATTACAGCTTGACAAAGGGAACACACGGCTTGACACCTGTTGTCCGCATTTCTGGTGAAATACCTCCACACCGAAGAGCTGATTTTTTTGGTATTTTCACCTGGCATGTCAACGGCCATATTCCTCCCACGGACAACAGGTGTCTCCCCGGGTGCCTGACTTAAACAAACCACCTCACCATCAGAATCCTCCTGGTCAATTTCCTCCCCAGCGCCAGCAACACCCATATCCTCCTCATCCTGGTGTACTTCAACACTGACATCTTCAATCTGACTATCAGGAACTGGACTGCGGGTGCTCCTTCCAGCACTTGCAGGGGGCGTGCAAATGGTGGAAGGCGCATGCTCTTCACGTCCAGTGTTGGGAAGGTCAGGCATCGCAACCGACACAATTGGACTCTCCTTGTGGATTTGGGATTTCAAAGAACGCACAGTTCTTTGCGGTGCTTTTGCCAGCTTGAGTCTTTTCAGTTTTCTAGCGAGAGGCTGAGTGCTTCCATCCTCATGTGAAGCTGAACCACTAGCCATGAACATAGGCCAGGGCCTCAGCCGTTCCTTGCCACTCCGTGTGGTAAATGGCATATTGGCAAGTTTACGCTTCTCCTCCGACAATTTTATTTTAGGTTTTGGAGTCCTTTTTTTACTGATATTTGGTGTTTTGGTTTTGACATGCTCTGTACTATGCCATTGGGCATCGGCCTTGGCAGACGACGTTGCTGGCATTTCATCGTCTCGGCCATGACTAGTGGCAGCAGCTTCAACACGAGGTGGAAGTGGATCTTGATCTTTCCCTAATTTTGGAACCTCAACATTTTTGTTCTCCATATTTTAATAGGCACAACTAAAAGGCACCTCAGGTAAACAATGGAGATGGATGGATTGGATACTAGTATACAATTATGGACGGGCTGCCGAGTGCCGACACAGAGGTAGCCACAGCCGTGAACTACCGCACTGTACTGTGTCTGCTGCTAATATATAGACTGGTTGATAAAGAGATAGTATACTCGTAACTAGTATGTATGTATAAAGAAAGAAAAAAAAACCACGGTTAGGTGGTATATACAATTATGGACGGGCTGCCGAGTGCCGACACAGAGGTAGCCACAGCCGTGAACTACCGCACTGTACTGTGTCTGCTGCTAATATATAGACTGGTTGATAAAGAGATAGTATACTCGTAACTAGTATGTATGTATAAAGAAAGAAAAAAAAACACGGTTAGGTGGTATATACAATTATGGACGGGCTGCCGAGTGCCGACACAGAGGTAGCCACAGCCGTGAACTACCGCACTGTACTGTGTCTGCTGCTAATATATAGACTGGTTGATAAAGAGATAGTATACTCGTAACTAGTATGTATGTATAAAGAAAGAAAAAAAAACCACGGTTAGGTGGTATATACAATTATGGACGGGCTGCCGAGTGCCGACACAGAGGTAGCCACAGCCGTGAACTACCGCACTGTACTGTGTCTGCTGCTAATATATAGACTGGTTGATAAAGAGATAGTATACTCGTAACTAGTATGTATGTATAAAGAAAGAAAAAAAAACCACGGTTAGGTGGTATATACAATTATGGACGGGCTGCCGAGTGCCGACACAGAGGTAGCCACAGCCGTGAACTACCGCACTGTACTGTGTCTGCTGCTAATATATAGACTGGTTGATAAAGAGATAGTATACTCGTAACTAGTATGTATGTATAAAGAAAGAAAAAAAAACCACGGTTAGGTGGTATATACAATTATGGACGGGCTGCCGAGTGCCGACACAGAGGTAGCCACAGCCGTGAACTACCGCACTGTACTGTGTCTGCTGCTAATATATAGACTGGTTGATAAAGAGATAGTATACTCGTAACTAGTATGTATGTATAAAGAAAGAAAAAAAAACCACGGTTAGGTCACTGGTATATACAATTATGGACGGGCTGCCGAGTGCCGACACAGAGGTAGCCACAGCCGTGAACTACCGCACTGTACTGTGTCTGCTGCTAATATAGACTGGTTGATAAAGAGATAGTATACTACTAATATTATATACTGGTGGTCAGGTCACTGGTCACTAGTCACACTGGCAGTGGCACTCCTGCAGCAAAAGTGTGCACTGTTTAATTTTAATATAATATTATGTACTCCTGGCTCCTGCTATAACCTATAACTGGCACTGCAGTAGTGCTCCCCAGTCTCCCCCACAATTATAAGCTGTGTGAGCTGAGCAGTCAGACAGATATATAATATATATAGATGATGCAGCACACTGGCCTGAGCCTGAGCAGTGCACACAGATATGGTATGTGACTGAGTCACTGTGTGCTGTGTATCGCTTTTTTCAGGCAGAGAACGGATTATATTATGTACTCCTGGCTCCTGCTATAACCTATAACTGGCACTGCAGTAGTGCTCCCCAGTCTCCCCCACAATTATAAGCTGTGTGAGCTGAGCAGTCAGACAGATATATATAATATTATATATAGATAATAGATGATGCAGCACACTGGCCTGAGCCTGAGCAGTGCACACAGATATGGTATGTGACTGAGTCACTGTGTGCTGTGTATCGCTTTTTTCAGGCAGAGAACGGATTATAAATAAAAGTGGTGGTCACTGGTCACTATCAGCAAAACTCTGCACTGTACACTACTGAGTACTCCTAATGCTCCCCAAAATTAGTAAATCAAGTGTCTCTCTAATCTATTCTAATTCTAAACGGAGAGGACGCCAGCCACGTCCTCTCCCTATCAATCTCAATGCACGTGTGAAAATGGCGGCGACGCGCGGCTCCTTATATAGAATCCGAGTCTCGCGATAGAATCCGAGCCTCGCGAGAATCCGACAGCGTCATGATGACGTTCGGGCGCGCTCGGGTTAACCGAGCAAGGCGGGAAGATCCGAGTCGCTCGGACCCGTGAAAAAAAACATGAAGTTCTGGCGGGTTCGGATTCAGAGAAACCGAACCCGCTCATCTCTAGTCTCTGTGTGTTACAGTTAACACTGCTACTTGATATCTCTTTATATATATAGATCAGGATGCAATCAATTTGCCGGCTGACGGGACCCCGGCGATCAGGATACCGACGCTGGAATCCGACAGCCGGAATCCCAACAGCTGGAAAACGCTGGGGCACAGGAGCTATTCCCACTCGTGGGTGTCCACGACACCCTTATGTCACAACTGAGGGCCTGAGCTGACGGGAGGCAGCCTCAGTTGTAGGGGCTGAGATGTACCGGAACCTGGGAGGTTGTATCAGACCCCTGGACATGTAAGTAACATGAATAATAACTGCCCGAAGGCGTGACCACGACAACTTAGATAAAAGTCAATGATGTTTATTATGACAACTCCGCATCACAGCAGCAATAAAAGAAAACGTAAAAGTCAGCAAAGAATAAATACAGTTCCTGAGTACTACAGCATGGCAGGAGCCACAGGGCACTGGTAGTGTGAGATAGTTCTTATGATCTTCTAGATGGAAAGTCCTTACCAGGCCCGGCTGTAGCAATGGAGATAACCCAGGATTGTACCAGCTGGTGTTCCAGGAAGAGCTGGGTTGCTGAAGGTAAAACAGCTGCTGTGGATACTGGCTGGAACCAGACTGTTGTTAGCACGGAGTGGATACTGGCTGGAACCAGTTAAATAATAAATGAACTTTGGGAGCGATGAAATGTGAACTGAAATGTAGAACTTGAGAGCGGAGAAATAATAATTCCGGTGGAGAGTGGTAAAGTGTAGAAAGGACACCGGCCCTTTAAGGGAAGCTGTTTTCTGCTGGAAGCTGAGGCTGGAAGCAGGTAGTGTTGTAGCTGGAAACAGATGAATCCACAATGGATTGGAGAGTCAGGCTACACCGCAGGTGGAATGCTGGTGCGGGTCTCTATGGTGGAAGTCTTGAGACAGGAGCTGGAACCTGGAAGACAATCATAGAAGAGAGACAAACAGGAACTAGGTTTGACAACCAAAGCACTGACGTCTTCCTTGCTCAGGCACAGCTTACTTATACCTGCAGCAAGGAAGGGGTTGGCTAGGCAATTATGCAAATCAACAATACAAACAGCAGATTGGTGGAAATGATCAGATGACAGAATCCAAGATGGCTGCGCCCATGCAGACACTTGGAGGGAAGTTTGGTTTGTAATCCATGTGGTCTGGGAAACAGTAATGGCGGCGCCGGCCACCGGAGACAGGAGACGCCAGGCTGATAGATGCACATTTAACCACGCGGGCACAGCGGAGGCCGCGGCTGATGAAAACACCACTCTGACACTCTGCATGTGGAAACTCAGGAACAGCGGAATCTGGTCCTGGAACGCTGAGCCCGCCTTAGGAGGCATCTGAAGGGTAAGTAATGGCGTCCAGATACCCGGATCGTGACAGCACCCCCCCCTTTAGGAGTGGCCCCAGGACACTTCTTAGGCTTTAAAGGAAACTTTGCGTGGAAATTTCGGACCAAGGCAGGAGCATGGACGTCCGAGGCATTGGTCCAAGAGTGTTCTTCAGGACCATAGCCCTTCCAGTCAATGAGATACTGAAGTTGACCGTAACGGTGACGTGAGTCCAGGATCTTGGCCACTTCATACTCAACGCCTCGTTGAGTTTGGACTTTCGGAGTTGGTGGAAGTGAGGAATGAAACCGATTCAAGATTAGCGGTTTCAACAGGGAAACATGGAATGTCCTGGGTATTTTTAAGAAGGGAGGTAACTGGAGTCTGTAAGCAACAGGATTGATGACTTGATCAATTTTAAAAGGACCGATGTAGCGAGGTGCAAACTTCATACTGGGAACTCTTAACCTCAAATTCTTCGTGGATAACCATACCCGATCACCCACCTTGAGAGCAGGAACTGCTCGACGCTTCTTATCCGCAAACTTCTTGTACCTGAACGATGCCTTGAGCAGAGCTGATCGTACGCTCTTCCAGATATTGGCAAACTGATGCAAGGTGATATCCACTGCGGGAACAGAAGTTGCTGGAAGCGGTTGGAACTCAGGGACTTTAGGGTGGAATCCAAAGTTGGTGAAGAATGGTGTTGAAGAAGATGAAGAATGATACTGGTTGTTATGACAGAACTCGGCCCAGGGAAGTAATTGAACCCAGTCATCTTGAGAGGAGGACACATAGATGCGGAGGAAGGCCTCCAAGTCCTGATTCACCCTCTCGGTTTGACCATTGGTCTGAGGATGGTAAGCCGTGGAAAACTTTAACTTGACTTGGAGGACTTGACATAAACTTCGCCAGAATTTGGCTGTGAATTGAACTCCTCGATCTGAGATAATTTCTTCTGGAAGACCGTGGAGTCGGAAGATCTCTTGTATGAATACTTGAGCCAACTTGGAAGCTGACGGAAGACCGGTGAGAGGAATGAAGTGTGCCATCTTGGTGAACCGGTCAACTACCACCCAGATGGTATTGAACTTGTTGCACATGGGCAAATCTGTAATAAAATCCATCGACAAATGGGTCCATGGTCGACGGGGAACAGATAGTGGAACCAGTTGCCCCGCAGGCGACTGGCGGGATACTTTATGTTGAGCACACTTTGGGCAAGATGCAATAAACTCCAAAACGTCCTTTTTCAGAGTTGGCCACCAATAGGACCTAGAGATAAACTCCAGGGTTTTTTGGATACCTGTATGTCCGGCAAAACGGGAAGCATGGGCCCAATGCATGAGCTTCTTCCTTAGTGTCGGCTTCACAAAACTTTTCCCTGATGGGGGCGTAGAGTCCATCCCTACCGTGGAGAATGCCAACGGATTTAAAATAGGATGCTTGTCTGAAGACTCTGACTCATTTTCTTGCTCCCATGAGCGGGAAAGGGCATCGGCCTTGCGATTCTGAGAACCCGGACAGAACTGGAGTTTAAAGTCGAACCTGGAAAAGAAAAGTGCCCATCTGGCCTGACGAGGGTTGAGACATTGTGCGCCTTTTAGATATAGAAGGTTCTTGTGGTCTGTAAGGATGGTGATTGAATGAGAAGCTCCCTCCAACAGATATCTCCACTCCTCTAGAGCGAGCTTGATGGCTAGCAACTCCTGGTCGCCAATGGCATAGTTGCGCTCCGCTGGGGAGAACTTCCGTGAGAAGAAACTGCAAGGATGTAAATGACCATCTTTAGCCCTCTGAGATAACACCGCTCCTACTCCAACGGAGGAGGCATCCACCTCTAAGATGAAAGGAGAGTCGACGTCAGGCTGTTTCAGGACAGGTGCAGAGATGAACCTCTGTTTTAAAAGATGAAAAGCTTGCATGGCTTCTTCAGACCACTTGGACGGGTTAGCACCCTTCTTGGTGAAAGCAGTAATAGGCGCCACAATGGTGGAAAAGTCTCGTATAAACTTTCGGTAATAATTGGCGAACCCTAAGAACCTCTGGACCCCTTTGAGGGTTAAGGGTACTGGCCAATTCTGGATTGCTTGTAGTTTCTCAGGATCCATCTCTAGTCCGGAACCGGACACAATGTACCCTAGAAACGGAATGGACTTGACTTCAAAGACGCATTTCTCTAATTTGCAGTAGAGATGATTGACACGGAGACGGGACAGAACCTCCTTTACCCAGAAACGATGTTCCTCTAAATTGTTGGCAAAAATGAGGATATCATCTAGATAGACCACGACATGACGGTGTAGAATGTCTCTGAAGATCTCATTGACGAAATGCTGGAAGACAGCTGGAGCATTGCTCAATCCGAAGGGCATGACGAGGTACTCATAATGTCCGTCACGGGTGTTAAATGCGGTCTTCCACTCGTCACCCTCACGGATCCGGATGAGATTGTATGCACCTCTCAGGTCCAGCTTTGTAAAGATGGTAGCTCCGCTAACTCTGTCAAAGAGCTCAGTAATCAGGGGTAAAGGATAGCGGTTCTTGATGGTAATGTCGTTCAAACCTCTGTAGTCGATGCACGGCCGCAGACCACCATCTTTCTTCTTTACAAAAAAGAAGCCTGCGCCGGCTGGAGAAGAAGAAGGTCGAATGAACCCCTTTGCTAGGTTCTCTTTTATGTATTCCTCCATAGAATGCGTCTCGGGGAGAGACAACGGATAAGTTCGGCCTCGAGGTGGAACCTTCCCTGGAACGAGATCAATCGGGCAGTCCCATTCTCTATGAGGGGGAAGGATATCAGCAGAAGCTTTACTGAATACATCCGTGAAATCTTGATATGGAGGAGGTGGAACATCAGACGACCTGGGGGAGGAGGAACAGACAGGCAACACTTTAAACAAACATGTCTTAGTACAGGAGGAACCCCATGCCAGGATTTGCGTAGTCTTCCAATCAATTGTAGGATTGTGAAGACGGAGCCATGGAAGGCCCAGGACCACAGGATGTGTGGCTCTTGGAATCACCAAAAGTGAAATAAGTTCGGAATGAAGAACTCCCACTCTCAGACGAACTGGTAGAGTCCTTAGAGAAATAACTGTATCAAAAATTTTACTGCCATCCACAGCAGTTAAGGAAAAGGACGAAGGAAGTCTCTCGGTGGGTAGGGACCACCGTTTAACATAGGCTTCGGTAATAAAGTTCCCAGCTGCTCCGGAATCCAGGAGGGCAATGACGTTCTGATAACGTTGAGCAACTTGAAGCGAGACTGGGAGGTTACAATCTTGAGGAGATGGAGAGGAGATCATTACTCCTAGCCGGCCCTCTCCTTGGCGAGCTAGGATTTGGAGTTTCCCGGACGTTTGGGACAGGCATTAATGGTGTGAGACGGAGCTGCACAGTACAAACAGAGAAACTCGGAGAGACGTCTTCGGCGCTCAGCAGGAGTTAAACGGGAACGGCCAATTTGCATGGGTTCATCTTTAGTTGGTGACAGTTGGCGAGGAGGAGGAGCAGAAGATTTTGGAGCAGATGATCTTCCACGCTCAGTTGCTCTCTCTCTGAAACGTAAGTCAACTTTCGTACAAAGTGAGATTAACTCATCTAACTTGGAGGGTAAGTCTCTGGTAGCTAACTCATCTTTAATACGCTCGGATAAACCATGCCAGAATGCAGCATACAGGGCCTCGTCGTTCCATGCCAGTTCGGATGCCAGGATCTGGAACTGTATAAGATATTGTCCTACAGTACGTGATCCCTGGCGTAAACGGAGAATCTCAGACGAAGCTGAAGTTACCCGGCCTGGCTCGTCGAAGATGCGCCTGAATGTTGACACGAATGCAGTGTAAGAAGATAGCAGGGTGTCGGACCTCTCCCATAACGGTGATGCCCAATCGAGGGCTGAGCCACTGAGAAGAGAAATAATGTAGGCAATTTTTGTACGGTCACTGGGAAAATTGCCAGGTTGTAGCTCAAACTGAATCTCACACTGGTTGAGAAATCCCCTGCAGAATCTTGGAGATCCGTCAAATTTTGCTGGCGTTGGAAGATGAAGACGTGGAGCAGGAATGGGTAAGGTGGGTGGGGTTATAGCTGGAGTCACTGTGGTTGACGCACCAGACGCGCCTGATCCACGGAGAGTGGTCTGAATCCCATCCAGCCGAGTAGAGAGATCCTGGAGACAGCGGATGATGTGGCCCTGTGCAGCCTCCTGATGTTCTAGTCGGGCTGCCAGTTCTTGCATCGGCCTGGCCGCTTGATCCTGGTCTCCGGCTGGATTCATCACGTCAGTGCTTACTGTCACAACTGAGGGCCTGAGCTGACGGGAGGCAGCCTCAGTTGTAGGGGCTGAGATGTACCGGAACCTGGGAGGTTGTATCAGACCCCTGGACATGTAAGTAACATGAATAATAACTGCCCGAAGGCGTGACCACGACAACTTAGATAAAAGTCAATGATGTTTATTATGACAACTCCGCATCACAGCAGCAATAAAAGAAAACGTAAAAGTCAGCAAAGAATAAATACAGTTCCTGAGTACTACAGCATGGCAGGAGCCACAGGGCACTGGTAGTGTGAGATAGTTCTTATGATCTTCTAGATGGAAAGTCCTTACCAGGCCCGGCTGTAGCAATGGAGATAACCCAGGATTGTACCAGCTGGTGTTCCAGGAAGAGCTGGGTTGCTGAAGGTAAAACAGCTGCTGTGGATACTGGCTGGAACCAGACTGTTGTTAGCACGGAGTGGATACTGGCTGGAACCAGTTAAATAATAAATGAACTTTGGGAGCGATGAAATGTGAACTGAAATGTAGAACTTGAGAGCGGAGAAATAATAATTCCGGTGGAGAGTGGTAAAGTGTAGAAAGGACACCGGCCCTTTAAGGGAAGCTGTATTCTGCTGGAAGCTGAGGCTGGAAGCAGGTAGTGTTGTAGCTGGAAACAGATGAATCCACAATGGATTGGAGAGTCAGGCTACACCGCAGGTGGAATGCTGGTGCGGGTCTCTATGGTGGAAGTCTTGAGACAGGAGCTGGAACCTGGAAGACAATCATAGAAGAGAGACAAACAGGAACTAGGTTTGACAACCAAAGCACTGACGTCTTCCTTGCTCAGGCACAGCTTACTTATACCTGCAGCAAGGAAGGGGTTGGCTAGGCAATTATGCAAATCAACAATACAAACAGCAGATTGGTGGAAATGATCAGATGACAGAATCCAAGATGGCTGCGCCCATGCAGACACTTGGAGGGAAGTTTGGTTTGTAATCCATATGGTCTGGGAAACAGTAATGGCGGCGCCGGCCACCGGAGACAGGAGACGCCAGGCTGATAGATGCACATTTAACCACGCGGGCACAGCGGAGGCCGCGGCTGATGAAAACACCACTCTGACACTCTACATGTGGAAACTCAGGAACAGCGGAATCTGGTCCTGGAACGCTGAGCCCGCCTTAGGAGGCATCTGAAGGGTAAGTAATGGCGTCCAGATACCCGGATCGTGACACCTTAGAGTGAGAACAGAACCTGCACGAGCCACCAAGCCCACAGCGTGATGAGTGCAGTGAGCCCGCAAGGGGACTAATTGTGTTCGTTCTGCTGCCGGCATTCTGGCGGGCGGGATGCCACTGTCAGGATCTTGACAGCTGGCATCCCACCCGCCGGTAAATAGTATGTAACCTTATAGCTCTGCCTGCAGCTTGCTATCTGATTTATCCCAATCAAGGGGCCATACATAGTTTCTTGCTGTGATGACCTGCGTTTTTTGTGGTGATCGTTGGAGTTCTTTGTATCATATGTTCTCTGTATTATATGGCACTCACTGTGATGCACTCTGTATTATATGGTGGTCACTGATATTTTTTGTCATTTATAGCTGACCAAACATTACAGGTTTCACAGGAGTTGGGGAGGGGGGTTTAAACAGAGAGTAAAGCCAAATCCTTTACTAGCCGAGTCTTGGGTATCGAACAGCGGCTATGAGACACGCTGAACTGCCAATCCCTAGGGGAACCATCCAGCACATATATTACATACACCATAAAATGGATGTTTATATGTGTTTAATTAAAAAGTAAAACTGAGAGCCCAAATCGGCTCACGCATGCACATCTGAAATGCAGGAAGTTAAACCTTACTGCACTTGTCCAGTATTTCCAATGCAGCTCTTTATTTTTCTAAAAAGACAGCAGCTAAGAAGGCAGTTAACTTATTAATTTAATACAGTGGCTATAAAGCTCTGCAATAAAGTAGTTGAAGGTGTGCACCAGCTATGCCCTCCATAGAGATAGCCACACCCACAGCACAGACCACATCCTCTGTAGACCACACACCCCCAGTACTGGTCACACTCCCACATCAGTCATTTCTCCGCAGCAATTGTCCCACCCCCTGTAGCGGCATACAATAGGCCCTTCATAAATTTCAGCTCCAGGCCCATGTCAACATTAATCTGGCACTGATCGCAGGGATGCATAAAACGTACCCTAGCGATCAGGTCTGAATTACCCCCATGGTTTAGCCCAACTGCAAACAATTTGCTGCTCTGATCAGATCTGAATTAGGCCCCATGACCCAGCTGCTGAGAGGTGTTGTGAATGCAGATATCTAAGACAAACATTGTCATTGTAATATTGTAGCACTAGGCATATAGTATGAACCCGGGACTTCCAATCCTAGTTATACCTCACCACTGTTGAATGGTAAAAGGAGATTTATGGTAAGACTTACCATTGTTAAATCTCTTTCTGCGAGGTACACTGGATTCCACAGGGAATAACAGCAGGGTGTAGAGTTGGATCTTGGGGGGTGATTCCGAGTTGTTCGCTCGCTAGCTGCTTTTAGCAGCATTGCACACGCTAAGCCGCCGCCTACTGGGAGTGTATCTTAGCATAGCAGAATTGCGAACGAAAGCTTCGCTAATTTTCTCGTAACGATTACCCCGCAGTTTCTGAGTAGCTCCAGACTTACTCTGCCATTGCGACCAGCTCAGTCCTTTTCGTTCCTGGTTTGACGTCACAAACACACCCAGCGTTCGCCCAGCCACTCCCCCGTTTCTTCAGACACTCCTGCGTTTTCACGTAGAACGCCTTCGTTTTTCCGCACACTCCCATAAAACGGCCAGTTTCCGCCCAGAAACACCCACTTCCTGTCAATCACACTCCGATCACCACAGCGATGGAAAAGCTTCGTTATGCCGTGAGTAAAATACCTAACTTTTGTGTAAAATAACTAAGCGCATGCGCTCTGCGTACCTTGCGCATGCGCAGTAAGCGACTAATCGCAGTATAGTAAAATCGTCAACGAGCGAACAACTCAGAATGACCCCCCTGATTCGAGGCACCAACAGGCTAAAGCTTTGACTGTTCACAAGATGCACTGCACCGCCTCCTCTATATCCCCGCCTCCAGGCACTGGAGCTCAGTTTTGTTAACCAGTTCAATACATCAGCAGCATACTTGCCTACCCTCCCGGCCCCCCAGAAGAGCAGGCAAGTCTCCCGATTTCAGGGGTCACCCCCTGCCCGGCTGCCCACTTAACGAGTGAAGTGGGCAGTCCGGACAGACGATGACGCGATTCTTGTTGAATCGCATCATCATAGCCACGCCCCCCGCTATATAATGCCGGTAATTGCTGCATTACACAGTGAGGGCGTGGCTTACATGATGCGATCCAGCAGCCCATCCCGCCTCTGGTTTGCACCCAACCCAACCTCTGGTCCGCCCCCATCCCGCCTCCGGCCCGCCCCCTCTTCACTTCACCTCACTGCCCGCCCCCCTGCTGAGCCGACCGGCTGCTCTCTCCCGGAGAGAGCAGCCCAAAAGTCGGCAACTATGAGCAGTAGGTAAGAGAGACAACAATAGTTAGTAGCCAAAGACAACCACATTCTCACGACAGGAGAAGGTACCAGCGGCTAATGCCACACAAACCCAAAGAAGCTAAGCGCGTCAGGGTGGGCGCCCTGTGGAATCCAGTGTACAGGTACCTCGCAGAAAGAGATTTAACAATGATAAGTCTTACCATAAATTTTATTTTCTGCAGCGGGGTACACTGGTATTCCACAGGGAATAACATCGGGATGTCCTAAAGCAGTTCCTCATGGGAGGGGATGCACTGTTGCGGGCACAAGAACCTGGCGTCCAAAGGAAGCATCCTGGGAGGCGGAAGTATCAAAGGCATAGAACCTGATGAACGTGTTCACTGAGGACCATGTAGCCGCCTTGCACAATTGTTCTAGGGATGCGCCACGGCGGGCCGCCCAAGGAGGTCCAACAGAACGAGTAGAATGGGCCTTGATAGTAGTAGGAGCTGGAATACTAGCCTGTACATAAGCTTGTGCAATCACCATTCTAATCCATCTGGCCAAGGTCTGCTTATTAGCAGGCCAGCCACATTTGTGAAAACCAAAATGGACAAAGAGAGAATCAGATCTCCTAAGAGAGGCGATTCTCTTCACATATATACGGAGAGCCCGTACCACATCCAAAGACCGTTCTTTGGAGGACAAACCAGGAAAGATAAAGGCTGGAACCACAATCTCTTGGTTAAGGTGGAAAGACGACACCTCCTTAGGCAGATAACCAAGGCGAGTTCTAAGAACTGCACGGTCACGGTGAAAAATCAGAAAGGGTGACCGACAGGATAAGACACCCAAGTCTGAAACCCTTCTAGCAGAGGCAATAGCCAGCAAAAATAAGACCTTAAGTGTAAGCCACTTAAGGCCCACAGACTCAAGAGGTTCAAACGGAGACTCATGGAGGGCATCCAGAACAACCGACAAATCCCAAGGAGCCACAGGAGGGACATAGGGAGGTTGAATCCGTAAAATGCCCAGAGTGAAAGTATGAATGTCAGGCAGAGTCGCAATTTTTCTCCGAAACCAAACCAACAAGGCTGAAATATGAACCTTGAGGGAGGCCAGATGTAGACCTAAGTCCAGGCCCTGTTGCAAAAAAGCCAAAAGTTTGGCAGTACTGAACTTGTACACATCATAATTCTTATCCGTACACCAGGTGAAGTAAGAATTCCAGACTCTATAATAAATCTGAGTCGAAGCCGGTTTACGGGCTTTCAACATAGTTTGAATGACCGCCTCAGAAAATCCCTTGGCCCTCAGAACTGAAGCTTCAAGAGCCACGCCGTCAAAGACAGTCAGGCCAGATCCTGGTAGACACATGGGCCCTGAACGAGGAGGTCTGGGCATTGAGGAAGAAGAAGAGGACGCTCTATCGAGAGACCCTGCCCGCAACTCCAGAATGTTTATAGGAAGGAGAGATTCCTCCCTGGTCCACCGACCCTGAAGAGAGTGTTGCTCCAACACCATGCCCCAACCCTGTAGACTGGCATTCGTCGTTAGGAGGACCCAGTTGGAGATCCAGAAGGGACGACCCCTGCTCAATTGATGGTCCTGGAGCCACCAGCTCAGAGACAGATGAACTTTCGAAATCAAGGAAATCATGTGAGACCTGATCCAGTGAGGCAGGCCGTCCCACTTGGAAAGGATTAACTGCTGCAGAGGGCGAGAATGAAATTGAGTGTACTCTACCATGTCGAAAGCCGACACCATGAGGCCTAGTACTTGCATCGCCGAGTGTACTGACACACGAGGACGAGAGAGGAAGCATCGCATCCTGTCCTGAAGTTTCAGGACTTTCTCCGGAGACAAGAACAACCGTTGGTTGTGTGTGTCCAGTAACACCCCCAGGTGTACCATGCTCTGAGCAGGAACTAGCGAGGATTTCTTCCAGTTGATGAGCCACCCGTGGGCTTGCAGGAATTGGACCGTCAGTTCCAGATGATGGAGGAGAACCTCTGGGGAGTTCGCCAGGATCAACAAGTCGTCCAGATACGGCAGGATCCTGATACCCTGATGGCGGAGAAGGGCCATCATGACTGCCATGACCTTGCTGAAGATTTGCGGAGCCGTGGTCAGTTCAAAAGACAAGGCTTGAAATTGATAATATAGGTTGCCAATAGCAATCCGCAGATATTGCTGATGCAACATGGCAATAGGTGTATGTAGGTAAGCATCCTGTATGTCCAGGGATACCATATAGTCCATGGGCTCCAAGGCCAGAACAATAGAGCAAAGAGTTTCCATACAGAATTTGGATACCTTCACAAATTTGTTCAAAGACTTGAGGTTGAGAATGGGCCTTGAGGATCCATTCGGTTTTCTGAACTAGGAACAGCGTTGAATAGTACCCCCTCCCTCTTTGAACTAGAGGCACCGGCACTATCACTCCTGTGTCCAGGAGGGATTGTACCACCAATTGTAGAGTTTTTGCTTTCAACGGATCCGAAGGGATAGTTGTCGTGCAAAACTGGCAAGGGGGACATTTCTTGAAAGAAATGGTGTATCCGTGAGTGACGACTTATCTCACCCAGGCATCTGAAGTGGTCTGGAACCATACCTGGGCAAATTGCAGAAGTTGGCCTCCCACCCTGGGGTCCCCCAGGGGGAGGCCCGCCCCATAATGCAGTAGGCTTGTCTGGTTTGGAAGCAGGCTGATGGGCAGCCCAGGAACGTTTAGGTTTGGGCTTAGAGGTTTTGGAAGTGCAAGCCTGTTTCGGGTACGCCTGACCCTTTGCTTTACTTGTAGGTCGAAAGGAGCGAAAGGTGGTACTTTTAGCCTTCGGAGCCGAAGAATTTGTACTCGGCAGACATGCAGTTTTAGCAGATGCTAAGTCAGCAACAATCTTGTTCAGATCTTCTCCAAAAAGGATGTTACCCTTAAAAGGGATCACCTCCGAGGTCTTTTTAGAGTCCAGATCCACAGACCAGGGCTGCAACCACAGAATCCGGCGAGCCAGAATGGACGTAGTAGACGCTTTGGCTGCCAGCACACCGGCATCAGAGGCTGCCTCCTGAATGTAATGAGAGGCTGTGGTAATATATGAAAGACACTGTCTGGCATTATCAGAAAAATTATAAGGTAGCTCCGCTTCAAATTCTTGAACCCAGGCTTCAATAGCTTTTGCAACCCAAGAAGTCGCTACAGTAGGTCTATGCACATCACCCGCAAGAGTGTAAACAGACTTCAAGCAACCCTCCACACACTTATCTGTCGGTTCCTTCAGAGAAGTGACGATAGTAACAGGCAGAGTAGAAGACACCACCAGATGTGCAATATATGAGTCCACCGGCGGCGGTGTTTCCCAATTTTTACTTAACTCTGCAGCGAGGGGATAACGAGCTAGCATCTTTTTAGACAGGGAGAATTTCTTTCCTGGAGACTCCCAGGATTCCTGACGTATGTCAACTAAATGGTCAGAATGTGGCAAAACCAATTTAGTAACCTTCTGACGTTTGAACTTATCAGGTTTCTTAGACGTATCTGGAGGTTCAGTTTCATAATCGATCTGAAGAATCAGTTTGATAGCCTCTAAGAGGTCAGGAGCATCCACCTGTGTTGTAGATTCCCCATCAGAAGCATCTGCATCAGTGTCTGATGGGTCAGTATATACGCCATCTTCATTGGATGAATTATCCGAAACATGCGTGGACTGTGAGGAAGAAATGGCCCGCTTAGATGACCCTTTGGTACTAGGGGGGCAAGGGTCAGGCTTTTGTTTAATTAAGGACTGATTTAACTGCTGTAACTGAGTTGACAGAGAATCCACCCATGGTGGATTTACAACAGGGACAATATGTGATTGTGCAGGCACAAGAGGTCCCACAGGGGGAGCAAGTCTTGTTACTAGAGTAGTCATTAATTAGAAAAAGCAGCCCAAGGTGGGACTTGGTGTGCCACGGGTGCTGCATGCTGACCAAGGGGTACAGAACCCCCAATACCTGGACCCTCAGCGGGAAAATTTTCCTCAGATATATCCGCAGTGTCAGCACTGCATGATGTAGGATCAGCCACCGATCTCCCGCCCTGTGATGCAGACATTATTGGAGAATGTAGCTGTAGGGCGTAACAGTACAATATAGCCAGACACAGTACCTGACAAAAAACCCCTGTGGAGTGTGATTGCAATGCAGATCACAAACAGAGGATTTAAGTGACTGAAATACAAAGAGAAAAATACCAAACAGTATATCCAGTGAAACACTATATATATATATATATATATATATATATATATACACTGCTCAAAAAAATAAAGGGAACACTTAAACAACACAATGTTACTCCAAGTCAATCACACTTCTGTGAAATCAAACTGTCCAATTAGGAAGCAACACTGATTGACAAACAATTTCACATGCTATTGTGCAAATGGAATAGACAAAAGGTGGAAATTATAGGCAATTAGCAAGACACCCCCAATATAGGAGTTGTTCTGCAGGTAGCGACCACAGACCACTTCTCAGCTCCTATGCTTTCTGGCTGATGTTTTGGTCACTTTTGAAAGCTGGCGGTGCTTTCACTCTAGTGGTAGCATGAGACGGAGTCTACAACCCACACAAGTGGCTCAGGTAGTGCAGCTCATCCAGGATGGCACATCAATGCGAGCTGTGGCAAGAAGGTTTGCTGTGTCTGTCAGTGTAGTGTCCAGAGCATGGAGGCGCTACCAGGAGACAAGGCCAGTACATCAGGAGACGTGGAGGAGGCCGTAGGAGGGCAACAACCCAGCAGCAGGACCGCTACCTCCGCCTTTGTGCAAGGAGGAACAGGAGGAGCACTGCCAGAGCCCTGCAAAATTACCTCCAGCAAGCCACAAATGTGCATGTGTCTACTCAAACAGAAACAGACTCCATGAGGGTGGTATGAGGGCCCGACGTCCACAGGTGGGGGTTGTTTTTACAGCCCAACACCGTGCAGGACGTTTGGCATTTGACAGAGAACACCAAGATTGTCAAATTCGCCACTGGCGCCCTGTGCTCTTCACAGATGAAAGCAGGTTCTCACTGAGCACATGTGACAGACGTGACAGAGTCTGGAGATGTCAAGGAGAACGTTCTGCTGCCTGCAACATCCTCCAGCATGACCGGTTTGGCAGTGGGTCAGTAATGGTGTGGGGTGGCATTTCTTTGGGGGGCCGCACAGCCCTCCATGTGCTCGCCAGAGGTAGCCTGACTGCCATTAGGTACCGAGATGAGATCCTCAGACCCCTTGTGAGACCATATGCTGGTGCAGTTGGGCCTGGGTTCCTCCTAATGCAAGACAATGCTAGACCTCATGTAGCTGGAGTGTGTCAGCAGTTCCTGCAAGACGAAGGCATTGATGCTATGGACTGGCCCACCCGTTCCCCAGACCTGAATCCAATTGAGCACATCTGGGACATCATGTCTCGCTCCATCCACCAACGCCACGTTGCACCACAGACTGTCTAGGAGTTGGCGGATGCTTTAGTCCAGGTCTGGGAGGAGATCCCTCAGGAGATCATCCGCCACCTCATCAGGAGCATGCCCCGGCGTTGTAGGGAGGTCATACAGGCACTTGGAGGCCACACACACTACTGATCCTCATTTTGACTTGTTTTAAGGACATTACATCAAAGTTGGATCAGCCTGTAGTGTGTTTTTCCACTTTAATATTTAGTGTGACTCCAAATCCAGACCTCCATGGGTTAGTAAATTTGATTTCCATTGATAATTTTTGTGTGATTTTGTTGTCAGCACATTCAACTATGTAAAGAACAAAGTATTTAATAAGAATATTTCATTCATTCAGATCTAGGATGTGTTATTTTAGTGTTCCCTTTATTTATTTGAGTAGTGTGTATGTATATATATATATATATATATATATATATATATATATATATATATATAGGACCCTGATGCACTTAGCCCCCATCAGGGTACAGAATATAGGTATAGCAATATGTATGAGATACACGGAATAGGAACCACACAGCAGCTATTGACACACACAATCACATGTACAATGCAGAAATTATTACAAACAACAATAAAACTGCACTGGACTAGCAATACTAAGTAAAGCTATGTATGTATACAGATATAACAATGCACAGTAAATACTGGATGTGTATCACAGCAGGATACTTGTACTAAATATCCCTATAGTGATGCACTTGTTCTTAACTAACACTGTCTAAACGACATGTAGAATACTTAAGTGTCCTGTAAATGCAGAGCGCTGATGAGGTAGGCTGCTTTACAGAGGAGACAGTGCCCAGCAGTCCCAGAATTAGCGCAGCTCTGTCCAAACGCTGACAGGGAGTGAGGGAGAGAGAGAGATGCAGCTCCAGGGCGGGAACATCTGCTGTAGATGGCGCCTGGGGCTGGGGGAGGGGCTACAGGTCAGTGCCTTATCCCCTCTGCTGGACTTCACCACTGGGTACTATGGAGCCTGTACTAAATGGATTTTAGTAAATGCGACCTGTGCTCCTTGCCCTGGTGGATACAGTGGGGTCCCTGCACAGCCACAGTGTCCACGTCAGTGGCGCGGACCGTCTCCGGAGACCGTGACCGGATCGCGATTTCGGCGGGTCCCGCCTGGGGGACCCTCTAACCTCCTCCCTATCGTGCGGCCACGCGATCCAGGAGAGCAGCGGCGGTATGTGTGCCTGATGAGACCGGAGCACCTCCGCTGTAAGTACCCGGCAACCAGGACGCTCAACACTGCTCAAAAAAATAAAGGGAACACTTAAACAATACAATGTTACTCCAAGTCAATCACACTTCTGTGAAATCAAACTGTCCACTTAGGAAGCAACACTGATTGACAAACAATTTCACATGCTGTTGTGCAAATGGAATAGACAACAAGTGGAAATTATAGGCAATTAGCAAGACACCCCCAATAAAGGAGTTGTTCTGCAGGTGGTGACCACAGACCACTTCTCAGCTCCTATGCTTTCTGGCTGATGTTTTGGTCACTTTTGAAAGCTGGGGGTGCTTTCACTCTAGTGGTAGCATGAGACGGAGTCTACAACCCACACAAGTGGCTCAGGTAGTGCAGCTCATCCAGGATGGCACATCAATGCGAACTGTGGCAAGAAGGTTTGCTGTGTCTGTCAGCGTAGTGTCCAGAGCATGGAGGCGCTACCAGGAGACAGGCCAGTACATCAGGAGACGTGGAAGAGGCCGTAGGAGGGCAACAACCCAGCAGCAGGACCGCTACCTCCGCCTTTGTGCAAGGAGGAACAGCTGGTGGATACAGTGGGGTCCCTGCACAGCCACAGTGTCCACGTCAGTGGCGCGGTCCATCTCCGGAGACCGCGACCAGATCGCGATTACGGCGGGTCCCGCCTAGGGGACCCTCTTACCTCCTCCCTATTGTGCGCCCATGCGATCCAGGAGAGCAGCGGCGGTATGTGTGCCTGATGAGAC
Organism: Pseudophryne corroboree; assembly: GCF_028390025.1. Classification (NCBI taxonomy): domain Eukaryota; kingdom Metazoa; phylum Chordata; class Amphibia; order Anura; family Myobatrachidae; genus Pseudophryne; species Pseudophryne corroboree. The sequence goes on from NC_086454.1 coordinate 142,883,475, forward strand.
CGGAGCACTTCCACTGTAAGTACCCGGCAACCAGGGCGCGGGAATACACAGCGCCGCTGGGGGAGGTGAGGGAGCCGCAGCACGATATGTGAGTATGACATAAAGCACCAAGTGCCTATGCTGCGGCCCTTGAAGTCTTCTTTCTTGTCAGAAAAGCTCTTTTCACGGCTGCCTAGCGCAGCACTCCCAGTTAGCTGCCTGCACTGCAGGCACCAACTTACAAACTGAGCTGCAGTGCCTGGAGGCTGGGATATAGAGGAGGCGGTGCAGTGCATCCTGGGAACAGTCAAAGCTTTAGCCCAGGTATGTCCAAACTGTTGCCCTCCAGCTGTTGTGAAACTACATATCCCAGAATGCCCTGACACAGTTTTGCTGTCAGAGAATGCTAAAGCTGTGTCAGGGCATGCTGGGATGTGTAGTTTCTCAACAGCTCGAGGGCCACACTGTGTATAGGAGGTTCTACCTGGTGCAATGTGTATAAGCGGCACTACTGTGTGGTGTAATGTGAATTGGCACTGTTATGTGGCCACGCCCCTTCGCCACGAAGCCACAACCCTAAAATTTTGATGCGCGCCTGTGGCTAGCATTTTCCATACGTGCGTCTTGTCACGTGTGGTCAGGCCTTCTGAGTAGTAATCCAGCCCACTTGACAGACTCCACCCCCTCAACAGATCCTCCCCCCTCCTATTAAGGCTGCTTCCATAAATTTCCCGGGCTGGTTTTCGATCCAAGCCCACCCCTAGGCTAAGGTATTAGTAAGCGTTAATGAGAAAGAAGCAAAAGCATTGTGTTAAGGAGTGTTACATAACTGAGAGGTATTAATTAAAATGATATATGGTATTATATTCGTAAAAAAATTTTTTTAAAGTGCTAAAAAAGTGCTAAATTAAATGTTATAATGTGTCACCCCAAAGCAGCCCAGCCACACCAACTCACAGGGGGGCTCAAAGCCCCTAACTCATCCCTAAAACTGACAAATTGTATACATTTATATGGCACACATCATAGTGTCTGTCCCAATATGCAGTCTGTGAATGCTAGAGATCTATACAAGTTAAAAACACTCAGGGCAGGTGGGAGGGGTGCCAATCCAAGCTGAAGTAGTCTCCACATTCAAGTGTACTATGGGGATCATTCCGACCCGTTCGCACGCAGCGGTTTGTCGCTGCGTTGGAACCGGTCTGGAATGCGCATGCGCGGCGGCCACACTGCACATGCGCGTCGTTGCCTGGCGACCGTTACGTCGCGGACAACGAAGAAAGCAGTCGCAAAGGCGCAAGAAGATTGACAGAAAGAAGGTGTTCCTGGGCGTCACCAGACCGTTTCCTGCTGTTTTCGGGGAGTGGTGAAGAAAACGCAGGTGTGTCCAAGAGATCGGAGGGCGGATGTCTGACGTCAAAGCCGGCCCCAGCATCGCTGAGATCGTTGCACAGGGTAAGTATGTTCAGGGCTAGTCTTGTTCTGCATTACATTTTTTTAGCTTAGCAGGGCTGCACAAGCGATCGCAGCCCTGCTAAGCTAAAATACACTCCCCCATAGGCATGTACTTGTTGATCGCTGCAGGAGCAGCAAAAAGTTGCTGGCTGCGATCAACTCGGAATGACCACCTATGTACACAATATAGAGTATATGAGGGAGGTTTTAGGGTAAGTATCATGTAGGGATGAGCGATTCGGATTCTGTGGAATCGAACCGCTCCGAACACCGGGATCTGAGCGCACCCGTGCCTGAGGCTCGGGTGTTTCTGCCAGACTCGTATCCCAACGCAAGGCCGAATGTCATCGTTCCAGCGTCAGAGTTTTGCGGGATTTGGATTCTATAAAAGGCGCCGGAGATAGAAGCATGCTTTATGTTAAAAAAAACATAAAGGGGGGAACATTCATTAATTTAAAAAAAATACAGAATAGGAAGGAAAGGAACATATACTCTGTCACTATGTATATGTATAGGGGATACACTGCTGTGACCAGAGTCTCACAAGGGGCTGTATTTGCAGCGTGAAGGCACTATTAGTGTGCATAACTGTAGGGGGTGCACTGCATGCTGCTGTATGCTGTGTTGACACTCTGCTGTATAACTGTGCTGTGTCCAGAGTCTTACATGGGGCTGTGCTGAATAGCCAGTGTGTATAGGGGGCACAGTACTGTTTGCTGTGTTTTACACTGCTGTATTTGACTGCACTGTGTCCAGACTCCAGACTCACAAAGAGTTGTGCTCTATAGTTCACTCCAGTGTATAGGGACGCGTTGCTGTATGCTGCACTGTACTCTGCTGTAAAATGGACTGTTTGGTGAGCTGTGTTCATGCACATCTATAAGCCCTGTGATTCCAGGCAGTGATCTGCAAACTGCAAGTTAAAAAAATATATTGTAAAGTTCTATTGTTTGTACTATTTGGTGCACTATACCCTAGTGCGCTTTCTTCACGTGCATCTAAACCTGTAATTCACGCAGTTTGAAAGGAGCTGCAAGTTATAGAAAAAAAATATTTTTAATTTCTATTGTTTGTACTATTTAGTGCGCTGTACGACTGTGAGCTTTCTTCACATGCATCTAATCATGTGATTCATGCAGTTTGAAAGGAGCTGTAAGGTATTAAAAAAATATATTAAAAAAATTAGAGTCAAGTTCTTTTGTTTGTACTAATTGGTGCGCTGTACCCTAGTGCGCTTTCCTCACATGCGTCTAACCCTGTGATTATCAAAGTTTGAAAGAAGCTGCAAGTTTGATAAAAACTATATAATTAATTAATTTCTATTGTTTGTGTACTATTTGGTGCACTGTACCCTAGTACGTTTTCTTCACATGCATATAACCCTGCGATTCACGCCGTTAAAATGGATAACAATCAGTTTAGAGAACACCAACCTGCTGCCACGAGTCATGATAATGACGATAGTCCAGCATCTACTAAAGTCAGTACTGAAAGGCATAGCGGATCTAAGTCAGGACATATAAAACCCAAAAACCCAACATACAGTGGTATAGAAAAAACACCTCTTCTAAAGGGAAGGTTTGGTGCAGAAAAACATAAAATTGCCAACATGCCATTCACAACACGCTGTGGCAAAGAAAGGCTCAGGCCTTGGCCTTTATTTCTGACTGGTGGTTTTGCACCTGTCAGTGAGGCATCTTCTTCTGCCTTTCATGATGCCTCAAACTCGGAGTCTACAAGAGATGTAAAAAAACGGAAAACCACTAAGGCAGTAGAACAAACTGTGCAATCACAAACAGAAATGTCAAAATACTTGAGGAGAGTCTAAGTGTGTCCCCGAGTGTTGTGTGTGAGTCTGACTTTTCTGTTATTATTGGGGTCATTCCGACCCGTTCGCACGCAGCGGTTTTTCGTTGCGGTGCGAACGGGTGCGGAATGTGCATGAACGGCGGGCGCAGGGTGCGTGTGCGACGTTGCCTGGCGACAGGGTTCGCCGGGTTATTCCGCGGCTACCGTCGGGAGCGGTCAGTGGTGACCGCTAAGAAGATTGACAGCAAGGAGGTGTGGATGGGCGGATCCGAACCGTTGGAGAGCGTTTTCGGGGAGTGGTGAGTAAAACGCAGGCGTGTCCAGGACAACGGAGGGCGGAGGAGTGACGTCAAAGCCGGGCCCATCATCGCTGGATCTACTTCTGCTTGATTTTTTTTTTTGCTTAGCAGGACTGCACAAGCGATCGCAGCCCTGCTAAGCTAAAATACACTCCCCCATAGGTGTGCTAAAAGTTGCTGGCTGCGATCAACTCGGAATGACCACCCATAATCGCAGAGAAGCTGCCTTCCACTGTTTCTGCTCACTCTACATATGTGGGGATGAGCAGCATAAGTGTTTCATAGTAACATAGTAACATAGTATCTAAGGTTGAAAAAAGACAATTTGTCCATCGAGTTCAACCTATTGGTGGTCTCCTATGCAGTTTTCTTTTAGGACTAATTTTGCCTCATGCTGATGTCAGCTGTTTTGTTTTAATGACCGTCGTTGTGTTTTAATAACTATAGTGCGTGACTAAGCACCATAACCCTGAATATCCTTATCCATTAGGAATTTATCTAACCCATTCTTAATGGTTGACTGTGTCCACCGTTACTACTTCCTCAGGCAGGGATTTCCAAACACGTATTGGGGGTCATTCCGAGTTGATCACTAGCTGCCGTTGTTCGTAGCGCAGCGATCAGGCTAAAAATCTGCATTTCTGCACATGCGTATGCACCACAATGCGCACGCGCAGCGTACGGGTACAAAGTCCTTTGTGATTTTGCACAGATTCTAGCGAAGCTTTCAGTCGCACGGCACAACGCAGGAAGATTGACATGAAGTGGGCGTTTCTGGATGGCAACCGACCGTTCTTAGGGAGTGCTTAAAAAAACACAGGTGTGTCGGGGAAAACGCAGGCGTAGCTGGGCGAACGCTGGGCGGGTGTGTGACGTCAAAAGCCGTCCCACCGTCGTTAGAATCAACGCACACAAAGAGTAACTACAGGGCTGGTCGTGTTTTGCACAAAAAGACTTTGCAGGCGCTCTGCTGCACAAGCGTCCCACTTCTGCAAAGCAAAAATAACAATGGGCGGCGGCAAAAGTGTTTGCACGGCTGCTAAAAACTGCTAGCGAGCGATCAACTCGGAATAACCCCCATTGTCCTTACTGTGAAAAAACCTTTTTGCCGCATTGTACGGAATCTCCTCTAACCTAAGCGAGTGTCCACGTGTCCTCTGAGCTGATCTTATAAAAAACAGGTCCCGCGCAAGCTCCGTGTATTGTCCCATTATATATTTGTAGATGTTGATCATGTCCCCTCTTAGTCTCCTTTTTTCCAGTGTAAACATGCCTAGCCTTGCAAGCCTTTCCTCGTATTCCAGTGTCTCCATTCCCTTAATTAGTTTGGCCGCCCGCCTCTGAACCGTTTTAAGCTCCAGGATATCCTTTTTGTAGTATGGTGTCCAAAATTGTACACAGTATTCTAGATGTGGCCTCACTAGTGATTTATATAATTGGAGTATAACACTCTCGTCCCTTGCATCAATTCCCCGTTTTATGCATGCTAATATCTTAATAGCCTTCTTTGCTGCAATCCTACTTTGGGTACTGCTGCTTAGTTTGCTATCTATGTGAACATTCAAGTCTTTTTCAAGTACAGAATCCCCTAATACTACCGAATTTAGTATGTAGGTGTTGTTTTTGTTCTTGCTACCGCAATGCATTACCTTACACTAGTTGGTATTGAATCTCATTCTCCATTTAGCTGCCCATGCATCTAGTTTCACTAAGTCGTTCTGAAGAGACTCGGCATCCCTCTCCGTATTTATAACCTTACACAATTTGGTATCGTCTGCAAAGATTGACACCATGCTCTCTAGACCTACTGTTAGGTCGTTAATAAAAAAAATGTTAAACAATAGTGGTCCAAGTACAGACCCTTGTGGCCAGTAGCAGATCTTGCCACGGGCAAGCAGGACTTTTGCCCGGGGCGCCGCCTTCCGGAGGGCGCCGCACCAGGGCAAGATCCGCTGCTGCTGTGCCCCCCGCTGCCCGCTGCCCCTGGCCGCTGTGAAGGGAAACTAGAGTTTCCTTTTGTGGAGAGGTCCTTTACTGTGCGGTGCGCGATGACGTCATCGCGCACCGCCATTAAAGGACCTCTCCACGAAGGGCTTCACAGCAGCCAGCGGCAGCGGGCAGCACATTTCAGTCTGTACAGGGGGCGTAAATGTCCACGCCCCCTGCACGAAGCCACGCCCCCCATTGCCGCCCGGGGCGCGCAAAGCCCCAGAACCAGCCCTGCTTGTGGCACATCACTTAGCACTACAGTCCAATTTGAAAATCATCCATTACCCACAACTTGCTGCTCCCTATTATCTAACCAATTTCTGACCCAAGTGCATATTGTGGTCCCTAGCCCTATTTCTTGTAGCTTATAGAAAAGTCGCATGTGCGGTACTGTGTCGAAAGCTTTGGCAATGTTTAAAAAGATTATATCCACCTCCTTACCCTGATCAAGGTTCACACTTACTGTAATAAAAGCCAAGTACTGTAAATTGGTTTGACATGACCTAACCTCGACAAATCCATGTTGGTTCCTTTTAATGACGTTATTGACTTCAAGGAACTTCTGAATACTATCCCTTAGAATACCTTCCAATGCTTTCCCCACTATAGATGTAAGACTAACTGGTCTATAATTACCCGGTTCGGCTTTGCTTCCCTTTTTCAATATTGGCACCACCTCCGCTATACGCCAGTCCTTGGGAATGTCAATATAATTTTTGATTAAGACTCTCAACTTGTCTTTTAAAGGGCTTATACTCTCCTTCTTTAATCTCTTGCTGTTAATGTAGTGTAAAAAAGGGGGGATTTGCTTTCCTTTGCTACTAGTTTTTCAGTTTCTACCTTAGCTGCTCTAATTTCTTTTTCGTATATTTTGTTACAATCCTTATAATGCTGAAATGACTCCGCATTCCCTTTAGATTTGTATTTTTTGAATGCTCGACTTTTTTTGCCCATTAGTTTCTTTATCTATTTGTTAAGCCACATTGGTTTGAGATTTTTATTCCTTTTTTTGCTACTTGTGGGAATAAATTTGTGAGTATTTTTAACTAGCAGTGATTTTAATACATCCCATTTCTCTGTAGTATTTTTTTCTTGAAACAGAATCTCCCATACAATGTCCCTCTCCCATTCAATGTTTCTGATTACATAGAAATTGAGGATGCCACCGTGGATTTGCAAGAGGATGAGGGGGAGATTAGTGTAACTGACACTGGAACTAATGAGGATGTTGAGGATAAGGATGTTGTTTGTGTTAGTCAGGCACCAGTGGAAGGATCTCTTGACAGTGATAAGAAGAAGGCCATTGTCATGCCTGGGCATAGGACCAACAAATCCACCTCTCTTGTGTGGAATTATTATTTTTTTGTAAATATGTTTATTGAAACAAAAAACACAAGTAGCATTGGAAAATATAACATGGAGCCAAACTGGGAAAACAGTCTACAGCAAATATCAGCGACAGGTGAAAACACAGTGTTCATGGGATTGATAAAAAGAATGGCAAGGTACACAATATCATAATAGACAATGCAGAATAAATATAAGGAAACTGTTTAAAATGGAGGAACACCTTTCCCCACCACCTCCTATTTGTACCACGTTGTTAAACGTACCACCTGTGGAAGTATTTTTACCTAAATCCTGACATCTTTAGCCTTTGTGGAACCACAGTAAGTAGACATAGGGATGTTAAGCATTTAGGAACCTCAACCCTATTACAGCATCTGCAGTGAGTTCATGATATTTTATATCATCCACAACTGGTGCTAAAAAAATAACAGCAAGCAGTCCGGCATCAGCTAGCTCCCTTCTCTCTATTAGAATCCTTGAGCGATAGGCCTGCTGCTGCTGGGTGTGGTTCTTCATCCCAGAAGTGGACAAAGAAGACTGCTAGTACAGTGGTTCTCAAACTGTATGCCGTCGCGCCCTGGGGTGCCGTGGGACACTTGCAGGGGTGCCTCAGATTGGTGGTCCAGGACCAATTCAAACTATCTATTGTCAGTTTAATAGGCAAAACTAGTGCTTGGGGCTACCAATAATAAAATATGTGAACAAACAGAAGCAAATCTTGTTCCTCACCACATAATTGAACCTAAGGATGACATATAAACATAATTTACTTAATATTTCTTTCTTAATTTCTCAATAAGAAATATTTGGCCTAGGGGTGCTGTGAAAAAAATTCTGATACTCTAGGGCAGAGGTGGGGAACCTTTTTTCTACCAAGGGCCATTTGAATATTTAAAATATCCATCGGGGGCAATACAAATATTATCAACTTAAAAATTAGCCTGCCCCCAGTAGTTATGCCCCAGTAGATAAACCCCCAGTCAGTTGTTATGCCCCGGTAGATACGCCCCAGTTAGTTATGCCCCATTAGATATGCCCCCAGTCACTTGTTATGCCCCATTAGATATGCCCCCAGTCACTTGTTATGCCCCATTAGATATGCCCCCAGTAGCTTATATGCCCCATTAGATATGCCCCCAGTCAGTTGTTATGCCCCATTAAATATGCCCCCTGTAGTTATGCCCCATTAGATATGCCCCCTAGTAGCGCCGCTTACACATGCTCATTAAAGGGGAAAAAAAACACAATACTCACTAGCCCCGCTCCTGCTTCCGGACCGCTGCCCTCCGCTTGGTCGCTCGCTCCCCGGAACTATGGGAGAGACGTCATGATATCTCTCCCATAGTGCCGCACAGCTGCACATGTACACTGCCTGAGCCAGAAGTCGGAGCTAAGGAGTGAGCTCCTGCCTTCGGCTGCTGCTGAGGAGAAGGAGCTGGGTGCCCGCTGGTAACAAAATCTCAGCGGGCGCCTGGCATCTCCCTCGGTTAGGTGAGCCTGGCCGGGCTCCATCAAGTGGCTTTGCGGGCCTTATACGGCCCGCGGGCCTGAGGTTCCCCACCCCTGCTCTAGGGCGGCATGATTCAAAAAAGTTTGGGAACCACTGTAGTTCTTCCACAAAACAATTGACTGTTAAACAATTGCAAGGGGGAGCAAGTATGACAGTTCTCACCCAGTCGCACAGCGGATCACTGATGTCATAAGTGCTATGCTAGTATTAAATCTGCATGCAATATACGCCATTAATGCAGTGGGTTTTACGCAGTTAACTGAAGTCCTGTGTCCCCGGTACCAAATTCCATCTCGGTTCCATTTTACCCGAAAAGCCATTCCTCGGCTGTGCCAGGACATTAAAAAAAATTTAATTATTGCCCTACAAAATGCCATTGTACCCACTGTCCACTTAACCACGGATATGTGAACAAGTGGTAGCGGGCAAACTAAAGATTATATGACTGTGACAGCCCACTGGGAAGGTGAATCTCCATCATCAGCAGCAGAAGCATTATCTAACAAACGCCAACTCATTCAGAAACAGGCTACTCTGTGTATCCCTGGCTCCACTAAGAGGCTACCGCTGACAACATCTTAGAAAAACTGAGGGATCTCATAGTAACATGGCTTACCTCACTTGGACTCTCCACAGGATTTGTGGTTTCTGATAACACCACAAATGTCGTGAAAGCATTACAGCTGGCCGGGTGAACTCTAACACATCCCCTTTTTGCTCAAACAATTAATTTGGTAGTATAGGTTTTTTTTTAAATGATCGGGGTGTGCAGGAGATGCTGTCTGTGTCCCAAAAGATTTTGAGACATTTTTGGCATTCTTCAACAGCATGCAGAAGATTGTAGCACCTGCAAGAACAGTTTAATTTGCCCTGTCATCAACTGAAGAGGTGGTAACAAGGTGGAACTCTACCCTTTATATGCTTCAGCAGATGGAGGAACAGCAAAAAGCCATCCATAGCTATACAAGCCATGACTTTGGGAGAGGATGGGGAATGTATCTTAGCCCAGCATAATTGAGAGTACTCTCTGTCTTGTGCAAGATGCTCAAACCCTTTTAAGTAGCTACCTGTGAAGTGAGTGCTGACACTGCTAGCTTGAGCCATGTGATTTTAGGCTTTTGGAAAATCAGCTGGAAAAATTGAAGAAGGAGCTTAAACAAAGTGAATCCGCAAAGTATGCCAGACTTGTAGATCAAGTCCTTCATTCGCTTCGCCAGGATCCAAGGGTTGCCAATATCATGAAATTGAATTACTACATTTTGACAACCGTACTTGATCCTAGGTTTAAGTCATATGCTGTGTCTTTCTATCTAACTGACCCAAATCCAGGCCCGGCGTCACCTGCTCAGCAAAGGCATGCAGTGCAGGGAGGCGCCAGGCTGGAGAGGCGCTCTCCCCTGCTCTGCATCCCTGCTGCTGCCAGCTGCTGTGCCTGTCACACTGTGACAGGCAGCGGTGCCAGCAGCTTTAAGTCTCCTCTTCCCTCCCTGGCTGTGTGACAGCGCACAGTCACTGTGTACTGTGCAGGAACAAAGACCCAAAAAGGCGGTGGAGTTACATGGAACACACGGGCGGAGCTACACGGGACCAGGCTGATCATGATGAGGACTGAAGAGGAATAGGAGGATGAACAGATCCGCCAGCCAGAGTTCTTTTGGTAAGAACTTGAAGGTGTAAAGAGAGTGAGTGAGCTTGAGAAAGTGTGTGTGTGTGTGTGTGTGTGTGTGTGTGTGTGTGTGTGTGTGTGTGTGTGTATATGTATGTATGTATGTATGTGTGTGTATCTGCATGTGTGTTTAAGTGTGTGTGTGTGTGTGTGTGTGTGTGTGTGTGTGTGTGTGTGTATGTGTGACTGTGTGGGCATAATGTGTGTAAGTGGTACTACTAAGGGGGCATTTTGTGTAAGCGGCACTACTAAGGGGGCATTTTGTGTAAGCGGCACTACTAAGGGGGCATTTTGTGTAAGCGGCACTACTAAGGGGGCATTTTGTGTAAGCAGAACTACTAAGAGGGCATTTTGTATAAACTGCACTACTTTAGGGGGCATTCTGTGTAAGCGGCAGAACTAAAATGGCATTAAAAGGAGAGGTAATAATCATGGGAGACTTAAATCTTCCTGATGTAAACTGGGAGGTGTCTGTTGCTAGTTCCACTAGAAGTAGGGACATTTTAAATTCCCTTCAGGGAGCATCCCTCCACCAATTGGTGAGGGAGCCCACTCGGAAATATGCAATATTAGACTTAATACTTACAAATGGAGGCAGAATATCTGACGTAAAAGTGGGTGAAAACCTGGGATCCAGTGATTATCAGCAGTATGGTTCAGCATAAAGACAGAGACTGACTCATCCCATACAAAAACAAAGGTGTTGGATTTTAGGAAGGCTGATTTTGTAGGGATTGAAAAATGTGTAAGCGATTCTCTGGCAAAGTGGAGGAACTTGGAGGCAGTGCAGGAGAGGTGGGAAACATTAAAAAAGTGTAATATTAAAGGCAACAGACCTTTGTAACAAAAGTGTTAGGAAAAACACAAGGAAAAGGAAGCCAGTGTGGTTTGCGAAAGAAGTAGCAAATATTGTGAAAGCAAAAAAGATGGCTTTTAGGAAATATAAGCAGACACAAAATAATGAAGACAAAGAGATATATCTTGATAGACAGAAGGAGACTAAGAAGGTAATCAGATGTGCAAAGGCATAAGCTGAGGAGAAAATGGCCCTTTCAGTGGATAAAGGAGGCAAAACATTTTTGAGGTGTATAAGTGAAAGGAGAAAAACAAAATGCGGACTAATAAAACTAAAGACAGAGACTGGGGGGCAGATTTATTAAGCCTGGTGAAGTGATAAGGTGGAAGGTGATAACGCACCAGCCAGTCAGCTCCTAACTGTCATTTTTCAAACCCAGCCTGTAACATGGCAGCTAGGAGGTGATTGGCTGGTCCGTTATCACCTTCCACTTTATCAATTACCCAGGCTTAATAAATCTGCCCCTGAGAGTCTTGTTGAGGGAGACAATGTAATAGCACATCATCTTAATAATTATTTTTGCTAAGTATTCACTACTGAAAGAGGGGAAGGGGCCACAGTTCATTTGCAGGGATATGAAACAAGTACATTTACAGAGGAGAAGGTCGTAACAGAACTCTCAAAGATGAAAATGGACAAATCTATGGGGCCAGATGGGATACATCCAAGGATACTAAAAGAACTTAAAGAGGTGCTGGAAGTACCATTGACAGAATTATGCAACCAGTCATTAGCTACAGGAGTAATTCCAGAGGACTGGAAAAGAGTGAACGTAGTCCCACTGCACAAAAGTGGAAGCAAGGAAGAGGCAAACAATTACAGACCAGTGAGTCTTTCATCAATAGTAGGGAAATTGTTGGAAACACTCTTAAAAGAAAGAGTTGTAGATTATCTCAAATCCAGCAATTTACATTATCCCAAACAGCATGGATTCACTGGGGGGAGGTCATGTCAAACAAATGTTATTGACTTTTCTCTAACGTCCTAGTGGATGCTGGGGACTCCGTAAGGACCATGGGGAATAGACGGGCTCCGCAGGAGACAGGGCACTTTAAGAAAGAATTTGGATTCTGGTGTGTTCTGGCTCCTCCCTCTATGTCCCTCCTCCAGACCTCAGTTTGAATCTGTGCCCGGACGAGCTGGGTGCTACTTAGTGAGCTCTCCTGAGCTTGCTAAAAAGAAAGTATTTTGTTATGTTTTTTTATTTTCAGAGAGATCTGCTGGCAACAGGCTCTCTGCTACGTGGGACTGAGGGGAGAGAAGCATCCCTACTCACTGAAGATAGGTCCTGCTTCTTAGGCTACTGGACACCATTAGCTCCAGAGGGATCGTACACAGGATCGCACCCTTGGTCGTCCGATCCCGGAGCCGCGCCGCCATCCCCCTCGCAGAGCCAGAAGACAGAAGCCGGTGTCAGAAGCAAGAAGACGTCGAAATCGGCGGCAGAAGACTCCAGTCTTCACATGAGGTAGCGCACAGCACTGCAGCTGTGCGCCATTGCTCCCACACTAAACCCACATACTCCGGTCAATGTAGGGTGTAGGGCGCAGGGGGGGGGGGGGTGGGGGGGCGCCCTGGGCAGCAATTAGGAACCTCTTGGCAAAAAGGAGCATATATACAGTTGGGCACTGTATATATGCATGAGCCCCCGCCATTATTTTACACACAAACACGGGACAGAAGCCCGCCGCTGAGGGGGCGGGGCTTCTTCCTCAGCACTCACCAGCGCCATTTTCTCTCCACAGCTCCGCTGAGAGGAAGCTCCCCAGGCTCTCCCCTGCAGAATCACGGTAGAATAGGGTAAAAAGAGAGGGGGGACACATAAATTTGGCGCAAAAACAATATATACAGCAGCTACTGGGTTAACACTAAGTTACTGTGTGACTCCTGGGACATATAGCGCTGGGGGGGTGCTGGCATACTCTCTCTCTGTCTCTCCAAAAGGCCTTGTGGGGGAACTGTCTTCAAAAAGAGCATCCCCTGTGTGTGTGGTGTGTCGGTACGCTTGTGTCGGCATGTTTGACGAGGAAGGCTATGTGGAAGCAGAGCGGGAGCAAATGAATGTGGGGTCGCCGCCGACGGCGCCGACACCCGATTGGATGGATATGTGGAAGGTTTTAAATGATAATGTCACTTCCTTGCATAAAAGGTTGGATAAAGCTGAAGCCTTGGGACAGCCGGGGTCTCAGCCCATGCCTGATCCTATGTCGCAGAGGCCGTCAGGGTCTCAGAAGCGCCCACTATCCCTAATTGTTGACACAGATGTCGACATGGATTCTGACTCCAGTGTCGATGGCGATGATGCAAAGTTACAGCCTAAAATGGCTAAAGCCATCCGTTACATGATTATAGCAATGGAGGATGTGTTGCACATCACAGAGGAAACCCCAGTCCCTGACAAGAGGGTTTATATGTATGGGGAAAAAAGGCAAGAGGTGACCTTTCCCCCTTCACATGAGTTAAATGAGTTATGTGAAAAGGCTTGGGAATCTCCAGATAGAAAACTGCAGATTTCCAAACGGATGCTTATGGCGTATCCTTTCCCGCCAACGGACAGGTTACGCTGGGAATCCTCCCCTAGGGTAGACAAAGCTTTAACACGCTTATCCAAGAGGGTAGCCCTACCGTCACAGGATACGGCCACCCTAAAAGATGCTGCGGATAGAAAGCAGGAGGGTATCCTGAAGTCCATTTATACACATTCAGGTACCCTACTAAGGCCGGCGATTGCTTCGGCCTGGATGTGTAGTGCTGTAGCAGCATGGACAGATACCTTATCTGAGGAACTTGATACCTTGGACAAGGATACTATAGTGCTGACCCTGGGGCATATAAAAGACGCTGTCCTATATATGAGAGATGCTCAAAGAGACATTAGTCTACTGGGCTCTAGAATAAATGCAATGTCGATTTCTGCCAGAAGGGTCCTGTGGACTAGGCAGTGGACAGGCGATGCCGACTCAAAAAGGCACATGGAGGTTTTACCTTACAAGGGTGAGGAATTGTTTGGGGACGGTCTCTCGGACCTGGTCTCCACAGCTACGGCTGGAAAGTCAAATTTTTTGCCATATATTCCCTCACAATCTAAGAAAGCACCGTATTATCAAATGCAGTCTTTTCGATCACAAAAAGGCAAGAAAGTACGAGGTGCGTCCTTTCTTGCCAGAGGCAGGGGTAGAGGAAAGAAGCTGCACAATACAGCTAGTTCCCAGGAACAGAAGTCCTCCCCGGCTTCCACTAAATCCACCGCATGACGCTGGGGCTCCACAGGCGGAGCCAGGCCTGGTGGGGGCGCGTCTCCGAAATTTCAGCCACGAGTGGGTTCACTCCCAGGTGGATCCCTGGGCTATAGAGATTGTGTCTCAGGGATACAAGCTGGAATTCGAAGAGATGCAACCTCACCGTTACCTCAAATCGGCCCTGCCAGCTTCCCCCTTAGAGAGGGAAATAGTGTTAGCTGCAATTCACAAATTGTATCTTCAGCAGGTGGTGGTAAAGGTTCCCCTCCTTCAACAGGGAAGGGGTTACAATTCGACCATGTTTGTGGTACCGAAACCGGACAGTTCGGTCAGACCCATATTGAATTTAAAATCCCTGAACATATACCTGAAAAGGTTCAAGTTCAAGATGGAATCGCTCAGAGCGGTCATCGCAAGCCTGGAAGGGGGGGATTTTATGGTGTCTCTGGACATAAAGGATGCTTACCTTCATGTCCCCATTTATCCACCTCATCAGGCGTACCTCAGATTTGTGGTACAGGACTGTCATTACCAATTCCAGACATTGCCGTTTGGTCTCTCCACGGCACCGAGAATATTTACCAAGGTAATAACGGAGACGATGGTGATCCTGCGGAAGCAAGGGGTCACAATTATCCCATACTTGGACGATCTCCTCATAAAGGCGAGGTCCAGAGAGCAGTTGCTGATCAGCGTAGCACGCTCTCGGGAGGTGTTACAACAGCACGGCTGGATTCTAAATATTCCAAAGTCGCAGCTGATTCCTACGACTCGTCTGCCCTTCCTGGGCATGATTCTGGACACAGACCAGAAGAGGGTTTATCTCCCGATGGAGAAGGCTCAGGAGCTCATGACACTGGTCAGAGACCTATTAAAACCAAAACAGGTGTCGGTGCATCACTGCACGCGAGTCCTGGGAAAGATGGTGGCATCATACGAGGCCATTCCATTCGGCAGGTTCCATGCGAGGACCTTTCAATGGGATCTGTTGGACAAGTGGTCCGGATCACATCTACAGATGCATCGTCTGATCACCCTATCCCCCAGGGCCAGGGTGTCTCTCTCCTGTGGTGGCTGCAGAGTGCTCACCTTCTCGAGGGCCGCAGATTCGGCATTCAGGACTGGGTCCTGGTGACCACGGATGCAAGCCTCCGAGGGTGAGGGGCAGTCACACAGGGAAAAAACTTCCAAGGTCTGTGGTCAAGTCAGGAGACTTGCCTTCACATCAATATCCTGGAACTAAGGGCCATATACAACGCCCTATGTCAAGCGGAGACCCTGCTTCGCGACCAACCGGTTCTGATTCAGTCAGACAACATCACCGCAGTGGCTCATGTAAACCGCCAAGGCGGCACAAGGTACAGGGTGGCGATGGCAGAAGCCACCAGAATTCTTCGCTGGGCGGAGAATCACGTAAGAGCACTGTCAGCAGTGTTCATTCCGGGAGTGGACAACTGGGAAGCAGACTTCCTCAGCAGGCAAGGACCTCCACCCGGGAGAGTGGGGACTTCATCAAGAAGTCTTCACGCAGATTGCAAGTCGTGGGAACTACCACAGGTGGATATGATGGCATCCCGCCTCAACAAAAAGCTACAGAGGTATTGCGCCAGGTCAAGAGACCCTCAGGCGATAGCTGTAGACGCACTAGTGACACCATGGGTGTTCCAGTCGGTCTATGTATTCCCTCCTCTTCCTCTCATACCCAAGGTGCTGAGAATCATAAGAAAAAGAGGAGTGAGAACAATACTCATTATTCCGGATTGGCCAAGAAGGACTTGGTATCCAGATCTGCAAGAAATGCTCACAGAGGACCCGTGGCCTCTGCCTCTAAGACAGGACTTGTTGCAACAGGGGCCCTGTCTGTTCCAAGACTTACCGCGGCTGCGTTTGACGGCATGGCGGTTGAACGCCGGATCCTAGCAGAAAAAGGCATTCCGGATGAGGTTATTCCTACGCTGATAAAGGCTAGGAAGGACGTGACGGCTAAACATTATCACCGTATATGGCGAAAATATGTTGCTTGGTGTGAGGCCAGGAATGCCCCTACGGAGGAATTCCAGCTGGGCCGTTTCCTTCACTTCCTACAGTCGGGAGTGACTTTGTCGAGAAATAGATTTACCGGTAAGTAAAATCGTATTTTTTGACTGTGTGACTAAAGTGATGGATAAAGGTGGAGCCGTGGATATAGCTTATTTAGACTTTAGTAAGGCTTTTGACACTGTTCCACATCGCAGACTGCTAAATAAATTTGGAAGCTTGGGATTGGATACTAGGATTATTGAATGGATAAGATCTTGGTTGCAGGATAGAAAACAGAGAGTTGTGGTAAATGGAGTGCATTCACAGGAGGGAAATGTTACCAGTGGAGTACCCCAGGGATCTGTACTTGGACCAGTGCTTTTTAATATCTTTATTGGTGACATTGCAAATGGCATTAAAGGGAAAGTATATCTTTTTGCATATGACACAAAGGTATGCAACAGGGTAGACACACCAGGTGGGGTAAAACAAATGATTGAGGATCTAGGTAGACTAGAGGAGTGGTCAAGAGTGTGGCAATTACAGTTTAATGCCAAAAAAATGCAAAATTATGCACTTTGGTCTCAAAAATCCAAAGGCTAAATATAGTATTAATGGTACTATAATGGAAACTACTGAGGAGGAAAGGGATATAGGAGTCACTATTTCAGGTGACTTAAAGGCAGGTAAGCAATGTAACAAAGCAATGAGAAAGTCTAGTCAGATGCTTGGCTGCATTGGCAGAGGAATCAGCAGCAGAAAGAAAGAAGTAATAATGCCACTGTATAATGCCACTGTACATGGCCTACATCACAAAACATATCCAGGAAGACTAAAAAATCTTAATATGTATAGTTTAGAGCAGAGAAGAAAACGGGGGACATGATAGAAATTTTCAAATATATCAAAGGTTTTAACAATGTCCATGAGGGAAACATTCTCAAAATTAAGAGAAGCAATAGGACATGAGGACATGCACTGAGATTGAAAGGGGGAGGATCAGGGGAATTTTGAGGAAAAATTACTTCACAGAAAGGGTAGTGGACAAGTGAAATAGCCTCCAATCAGAGTTGGTAGAGGCTAAGACAGTAGAGCAATTTAAACATGCATGGGATAGACATAAGGATATCCTTACAAAGAGATAAGTATTAAATAAGGTTTGAGATAAAAATATGGTAAATAAAAAAAAGGGGCAGACTAGATAGGCCAAGTGGTTCTTATCTGCCGTCAAATTCTATGTTTCTTACTAAAAGGGCATTATGTGTAAGCGGCACTACTAAGGGGGCATTTTGTATAAGCGGCACTACTAGAGGGGGCATATTGTGTAAGCGGCATTACTAAGGGGGGCATTTTGTATAAGCGGCACTACTACAGGGGGCATTTTGTGTAAGCAGCACTACTACCGGGGGCGTTTTGTGTAAGCAGCACTACGAAGGGGGGATTTGTGTAAGCGCCACAACTACAGGAGGATTTTGTGTAAGCAGGACTACTACAGGGGGAATTTTGTGTAAGCGGCACTACTACAGGGGGGGATTTTGTGTAAACGGCACTACTTCAGGGGGATTATGTGTAAGCAGCACTACTACTGGGGGCATTTTGTGTAAGCAGCACTACTAAGGGGGCATTTTGTGTAAGCGGCACTACTACAGGGGGGATTTTGTGTAAGTGGCACTACCACTACTAAGGGGGCATTTTGTGTAAGCGGCACCTCTACAGGGGTGATTTTGTGTAATCGGCACTACTACATGGGGATTTTGTGTAAGCAGCACTACTACATGGGGAATATTGTATAAGCGGCACTACTACAGGGGGATTTTGTGTAAGCAGCACTACTAAGGGGGCATTTTGTGTAAGCGGCACTACTAAGGGGGCATTTTGTGTAAGCGGCACTTCTACAGGGGGGATTTTGTGTAAGCGGCACAACTACAGGGGGCATTATGAGTATAAGTGGCACTACTACAGGGGGTATTATGTGTATAAAAAGCACTACTACATGCGGTGTTATGTGAATAAGGTTTTGCTACTGTAGCGTAATTTCAAATGGGGGTACTATTGTGTGGCCATGCTCCTTTCTTGTAACACCACACCCCTTTTTTGGTGTGCACCAAAGGCGCGCGCTGTCCCTTTATAAAGTATGGGAGGGCACAAATTTATAGGGGAGCGCCGAACACCCTACCACCAGCCCTGCCCAGATCTTAAGAGATGCAAAGAGCACCTGGTGAGCAAATTGGCAGCTCAAGTGACACATGGCACTACTACATCTCCTTCAGTTTCTTCGGCAGCAGCCAGGAAAAAACGTACCTTTCCCAAAAGACTTAGTGGTGATGCAGATAGATCAACACAACATTTTGACATCTGGTCGGGTCTAAATGAATTGCCCAGCATTTGTGACACCTCTACCATAACTCCATCTGATACGGTCAACATCCAAAGAATAGTTGAGGATTATTTTCATGACACTGTAAAAATAGGCATGTCACAGAGTCCCTTCGAGTGCTGGAAGGAAAGAAAGGCAATTTGGAGACCGTTGTACAAACTGGCTTTGCATTACTTAAGCTGCCCACCCTTCAGTGTGTACTTGGAGAGAGTTTTCATCACTGCCGAGAACCTTGTCAGCGATCGGAGTAGGAGGCTACGTTCGGCGTAGGAGGTCTATGTTCATCAAAATTAACTAGAAATTCAGCGAGGAAAACCTTTCCCGGCAATTACGTCAAAGTACACAGGCTTCTGTAATGGTAGATTCCAACGGGGATTCATTAATATTGTGTGAGGAGGGGGGCGTGGCCTGATGGCATAGGAGAGAGGCTGCAGATTCCCTGAGCTCCTGGATGCTTCTATCTAAAAACACTCTCCCTGCCCCTTGCTACCTGCCCTTTTGCCCCATCCACTTCCCTTCTACCCTTGCTCACCACCTGCTGTGGATAGGTTTGTGCTGCGGAGCCGGGGAGTGTTGTGGAACGCTCCTGCAGGTTGCGGCCTACCTCCTCTCTGATGCCGGGGCCTCGATTTTCCAGCCTGCCCGGGGGGTAAACCGAAAGGCCCGAATCCCGCGGACGCCTGCTGCAGCGTGTTCACCAGAGATACCGCTGGAGTGGCCATCAGTACTGCCTGACCCACTGCCTGTCGCTGAGTCCCCGTACCCTCGGCAGCGACACCCACACGCACAGCGGCCCACTCACTTCCACCTCCACCGCAGCAGCCGGGGCATTGATTTTGGACGGAGGCCTCCGAGGAAGACTGTCTGCCGGGACCGGCTCTACAAGCAAGGTGGACTCTCTCCCCCATCTGTGTACCGCTCCCCACCACTGGATCTTCCTCCCCTGCAGGAGACCGGAGGTTGGTTGATCCATAACAGGCCGGGCCGCGTGTGATTGGCGGGCGGCGGCCATCTTGCGGTTGGTGCCGCTCGGCCCCCAAGTCCTGCACAGCCCAAAGCGCGGACCCACGGCATATTGGGGCCCCGGATCTTATCCCCTACACCCCAGTTGGGAGGATTCCCCCTTTGCTGGTGGCGGCTGACTGCTGGAAGACCCGCGATATTATTGAAGTGTGACGGCCATCTTGGGGTTGGCGCCATATATGCCCTGCCTCACCACAGTCCTTGTGCATACCCTGTGCCTCTCACTGTTAGATATTCTGATGTTGTTGGTCTGCAGCTGCTCACCCTCTGAGATACCCGGGGCAGCACACAGGCACACTAATCTCACCTAGGGACTCACTGCATTGCGGGCCTGGCAGGCTGCCTGCTGTCTGGGAGCTGAGAGCTGCGGTCACCCCTGCTTCTTTCATCGCCCACTCTGCGACCAGCCTCCACTATATGTTTCTATTGCTATACCTGTGCAGCAGCAAAGAATGGATTTTTTCTAATTTATCTGCTGTCCGTAAATGTATGATGTTGCGCCGCCCCCCTGGGGCCATACGGGCTTACTGTGCCTACTGTTCCTTCTTTGCAAGTTTACTCCCTCACTGATGTCCGGCTAGCCACGTCGATTCTGGGGGCTGTGTGCCAGTGCTTGCCCTGATGGGATGCTGCTCTAATCACACAGCACTAGTCTGGATGCTCTACTAATATAACCTGGGCGCCTCATGGTGAGAGGTAAAAGAGGATCGCAAGGGAGAGGGAGGAAGTCGCAAAAGGTCACTCTGACACGTGCAATGGATACTCCGCCTTCTGCTGATATGAGGCAATTTCTCCTTCCCCAGGGCTCCACTCCCACGGGAGATATTTCTTTGCCTTCGACCCCACGTCTCTCGCCAGTTCCGGATTCTGCTTCTCAAGCGGGTGCCCTTGTGGCAGACCAACACACTGCAATGGATCTGGGAAGCCTCTCTCAGATTTTGAACCTTCTTCAGGCCCTGCCAACAAAACAGGACTTTGAGCATTTGGAGGGTAGGGTCAGAGAAACAGTCCACTCGGAAATTGCAGCTGTTCAGTCTGAGATATCGCATATCGGATCATGCCAAACCTCACTGGAAGGATTCTCTTCAGACATGGCAGCGGCTCACAACAACCTTAGAGCCACGGTTATCAAACAGGCGTCTAGCCTTCAGCAGCTTCAAGATCATGTAGAAGATTTAGAAAACCGTGGGAGGAGAAATAATTTGAGGGTTCGGGGGGGTCTCGGAGGACGTCTCACCCAACTGCCTTATCGACTTTCTCACGACGGTTTTTAATGACAGTCGAGTTTGATAGGGCCCATCGAGCCCTGAGACCCAGAGGCGCACCATCTGATCGCCCTCGCGATATCATCTGTCACCTACACTACTATACAGAAAAGGAGGAGATCCTTCGTAAAACTCATCACATGGACGTGATAGAGATTGCATCTCATAGAATTCAAATCTTCCAGGACCTATCGTGGTAGACCCTTCAAAAGCGCAGGGCTCTACACCCACTCATGGCTGAGCTCCGGAAGTCAGAAATTAAATATCAATGGGGCAGTACTCCCTTAGAGATCCCTCCGATTTACCCTCTTTCTGTCGAGAGCTTGGAGTGCCTCTGGTCACTCTCCCGCACTGGCAGGATCCCCTAACCCGCAGTGTTCCACCGGAACTCTCTTATCCTGATGGTGACTGGCATCTCGTCCACCATAACCCGAAACCCCCTAGGGAACGGCGCTCCCTCATGCAGTCAGTGACAAAATGAGGGTCTTCTTCTGATTTAGAACATTTGTTTTTGTATATTCAAATGTTTTTTGTTTATGTTTAAAAGGTAAATTGCAGAGTTGAGGGATTTCTTGCGGCGATGTGCTTACTCCCTTGTTGGAGTTGTGCTCGCGGCATGGAAATCGTACTTGATTTGACGAGTGTTCACCCGACTCGCTTGAGGTGGAGGATGTTGTTTCGTACTATATGCTGTTCTTAAAATGCTTTATTGCTGTGTGTTTGAACTCTTAGTACCATCTCTGACTGTTACATTAAAGTTCCTGTTGGGGCTGGGATCGGCACCGACCCCCGGTTCGCCCCTGCACCGCCCGAGTATTCTTGGTCTCTGACACGACAGTCACGTCCGGGCTCCCAAGTGGCGGTAGTGTGTTCTATTTCTATAATCATAGTTTGAATTGTCAATTTTTTTACTGCGTTAGGTTCTTTGTGCTATCTTCTAATGTACTGTTTGATTCTGTTTCTCTCTTTCTTGCTTTCCCCTTCCCTCCCCCAATGTGTGGCCCTTAGCTTATTGTTCTGCCTTCCTTGTCGGACTCTGTATTGCTCTCTGCCCTTTAGATAATGGCGGCTGACATTTAAAGCGACAGCTATAAAATTTGTCTCCCTCAATGTGAAGGGTCTGAATATCCCAGAGAAGCGCTCAAGGGTGCTTCGGGACCTTTTAGCCTTCAGGGATGATGTTGCTTTCTTACAGGAAACGCACTTTAATTTGGGAGTAGCCCCGGTTCTTAAAGACCGTAATTACCCACATTCCTTTTTATAACAACAACAGCAAGGGTAAATCCTTGGGTGTTGCTATATTGCTTTCCAAACACCTACCCTTTCAAGAAATGACATCTATGTCCTTAGAGGAGGGCAGAACACTCCTGGTAAAGTGTAAATTGTTTGACTAGTTGTATACATTTATAAACATATATGGCCCCAACCAATCACAACCTAGTTTCATAATGACAGCTCTGAATCGGGTTGCACCTTTGATCGAGGGTATCCTAGTTCTTGGAGGCGACCTCAATTGGTCTCCCCAGCCAGAGGTGGACATCTCCGAGTCACCGGCTAGGCCGTCCCTAGCCTCACATCGTAGAGTGCTATGTTCTCTCCATGACCACCAGCTGATTGACACGTGGAGGTTCCAACACTCCGGGGACAGAGACTACACATTCTACTCCAGGCCACACGACATTTACTCTAGGCTTGACTATCTCCTCTTGCCCCACAGATTTCTGCATTTAGTAAGGGATACTGATATTGGTTTAATTACTTGGTCAGACCATGCTCCCGTCTCCCTGACCCTGGAGACGTCCTATCCGCACTCCAAACAGTGTACTTGGCAGTTGAATGACCAAATTCTAATGGACACGTAGTTTCAACCCCAGCTGCTTGACACAATAGAGAATTATTTTATAACAAATGAGACACCAGACGTCTCCCGGGTCACGGTGTGGGAGGCACATAAGTGTGTTCTGCGGGGGAAGCTTATACAGCTAGGCTCAATACTGAAAAAAGAAAAGCTTGGGACAAAAATTGCTTTACTTCTGCAGATGAGGGAATTTGGAGACAATACACAAGGCGGGTCCTTCTCCACCGGTGCTGACTGCATTGAACAAAACGAGAGCAGCTCTCAATGCCCTGTTGTTTGAGGACATCAAGAGGGATTATAGGCTATGTAGAAATCGCTTTTTTCAATGGGGCAATAAACCGGGGAAGCTTCTGGCTAGGGCGCTCCGCGCGCAGAGGGACACTCTATTCATCCAGTCGATACAGGATGCGACGGGAACCCGTCGCACCCTCACAAAGGATATTGCTGATGCATTCCACTCCTATTATACTAATTTATACAACCTCCATGAATCTAGACCCCCTGGGTCTTCGTTGATTACTCGGGATTTGGTGGAGGGGTACCTCTGTGATGCGGGGCTCCCTAGAATATCAGAAGACGATAGCGCTTGGCTAGACTCCCCGTTCTCTCTCCCAGAATTGGAACAGGCTCTCAAGGAGCCCGGGGATTCTGGGAAGAGTCTGGGGCCTGATGGATATACCAATTCTTACTATAAACTTTTTAAGGATTCCCTTTTACCTAAGATGCTAATGGCGTTTAATGAGGTTTCCGACAATTGTGGTTTCTCCCCTCAATCACTAGAGGCCTTCATTACGGTAATACCGAAAGAAGGGAAAGACCCGGCTCAATGTGCCAGTTACCGCCCGATATCACTCCTTAATACTGACATCAAGCTGTTTGCTAAGCTCATAGCAAACAGATTGAAGCAATTACTCCCCAATATTATACATTCAGACCAAGTAGGTTTCATACCCGGGAGGGAAGCTCGTGACAACACAACCAAAATTATTGACCTGATGCATTTAGCCTCGCATAGCCATAACCCGATGGTGGTGCTTTCAACTGATGCCGAGAAGGCTTTCGACAGGGTAAACTGGATATTTATGGAGGGGGTCTTGCGACACTTGGGGATGGGTCCTGTCAGCTTGAGCCGTATTCTGGCATTATATAACTTCCCGACTGCGAGGATCAAAATTAATGGAGACTTGTCCCACCCAGTCTTGATTAGGAACGGTACTAGACAAGGGTGCCCCCTTTCACCCCTCATCTTTATTCTTTGCATGGAGGCTCTGGCAGGATCCATTTGGTTGAATCCGAACATTTCGGGACTCATGGTGGGGGGCAGAGAATACAAACTAGCGCTGTTTGCGGATGACCTGTTAGCTATCATGTCTAACCCAGTGGTATCCGCTCCTAACTTGATGTCGGAATTAGATAGATATGGCTCCCTGTCGAACTTTAAAATTAACCTTTCTAAGTCAGTGGCGGTGACTGTATCAGAACCCTCTCCAGCCATGGATGGTCTTAAACATTCTTTCCCCTTCCATTGGCACCCCTCTAGCTTTAAATATCTTGGGGTCATTTTAAATAAGGACCTATCACGCCTTTTTGATGAATATTTAAAAAAATTGCTAGCCACACTTCGCTCCGAGTTCCGGGACTGGGGTAACAGGAGACTATCCTGGTTGGGGAGACTTAGTGTAATTAAAATTAACGTTTTGCCCAGAGTCCTTTATCTCCTCCAGGCGCTCCCGGTCTCTATTCCTAAAACTTGGTTATGGGACCTACACAATTTGGTTAGGGAATTTGTTTGGGGGGACAAAAGACCTAGTTTCCAACATGTCATACTTTTCCACCGTAAACATATGGGCGGTCTTCAACTACCGCATTTCATTGTATTATGATGCCATTGTTCTCCATAGGATTATGGAATGGTCCCGCCCACATGACACAAAACAATGGGTGCTTATCGAGGAGGCAGCGCTACCTGCCCCCATTGCTTACTACCCGTGGCGCTTGAAGGTACCAATCATTGAACATCCCACCATTGGCCCTACATTTTCACGCAGGAACAGACGTAGAGTTCACCCGTACATTTTCTCCAAATTCTCTCCCCTGACAATCTCGGGCCGGGGGTTTGACTCCTGGAAATTAGGGGGGCCGTCTCGGGCCGGGGGTTTGACTCCTGGAAATTAGGGGGGGGTGCGTGTTGGCCAGCTGGTGGAGCGTGGAGAGATGATCCCTTTCCCTTCGTTGCAGGCGAAGTGGAATCTCCCTCCATCGGAGATCTGGAAATACCTCCAGCTGAAACACTTCGCCCTAGGGAGTAATGTCCGCCCAAACCTGACCAGACCCTTGACAATTTTTGAGACTATGTGCTCAGACCCATCTCGCCCGTTGCACTTCCTATCAAAATGTTATAGATTTTTGATTGTGAACAAATTCCCTGATCTCCCTAAGTATACCAGGGACTGGAGCCATGACTAACAGATTGAGTTGTCAGGGGAAGACTGGGAAAAAAGTTTCAAACCACCTTTGCAAGTTCATCTAGTTATTCAGTCCTCGAAACGCAATTCAAAGTCTTATCCCGGTGGTACAGGTGCCCCCTAACATTGGCTAAAATGTTCCCTGACGTACCAGACACGTGCTGGAGAGGTAACAACGAAACGGGGCCCCGATGCATATCTGGTGGGACTGTTGTACACTTCGTCCCTTCTGGGACAAAGTTATCGCAATCTCGAAATTGATTGTGGGTTTGGAGGTTCCCTCTGAGCCTGCTTCTGGCTTCTCAATTTCATTACGTGGCCCCTGTCTGCTTACAAAAACTCTTTACTAAAGTTTCTTAATAGCGCCGCAAAAGCGGTTATTCCGGTTCGTTGGCGATCCACTGAACCACCCACTGTGAGGGACTGGGTCACCAGAATGGACTGGTATATGTTTATGGAGGAACACCGGATAGTCATCGGAGATTCACGTCTATTTGGTCCCCTTGGTTGGAATTCAAGTCTTCACAAGCATTCCCAACACTCGTGACTTGATCTTGGGCCCTTCACAGGGATCTTCATTTACGATTTTTAACTACTTCATTGTTAACTGGAGCTAGGTGATGACACTTTTGCTCTCAGGTCCGAGCGGACATTGGAAGGTCCACACTGCCCTTACCCTCCCCTCCTCTGATTCTCTATTTCTTTTATTCTGCTTTCTTTTATGTCCCCTTTTCTCTTTGTATGTTCTTATGTTGTGAAACGCTTTGTTTAGACAGCTTATTACCTAGCAATGTTTGATTTGACTGGGGATTTGTTACATCCATTTAGACATCGAGTTTATATTAATGGTCGTAATAACTATGTTTATCTGTCATTGCTCGCATCCATTGGATTGTACTTCCCTGTAATACAAGTCAAAAGGTGTATGCGGGGGTCTGGGACTGAGGGTCGACAGCACAGTGGTCGACACACCTTAGGTCGACGCCAATTGGTCGACACACCTTAGGTCGACATGGCCAAAAGGTTGACATGGCCAAAAGGTCGACAGGAACAAGGTCGACATGGAAAAAGGTCGACATTAGTTTTTTATGTTTTTTTGGTGTCGTTTTCTTCGTAGAGTGACCGGGAACCCCAATTAGTGCACCGCGTCCCCTCGCATAGCTCGCTTCGCTCGCCATGCTTCGGGCATGGTGCCTTCGCTCCGCTACCGCTTCGCTCGGCACACTTTACCGTTCCAATCGTAGTCCACGTGGATCGTTAAGTATGAAAAGGTTCAAAAAAAGAAAAAAATCGTGAAAAACTCATGTCGACCTTTTTCCATGTCGACCTAAGGCGTGTCGACCAATTGGCGTTGACCTAAGGTGTGTCGACCTTTGTGCTGTCGACCTGGAGTCCGGATACCGTATGCAGTCACCCATATTCTGTTATTCTGTTATAAATCAATAAACACTTATTGGGGAAAAAAAATATTGTGTGAGGAGGATGTACACACTGATGAGGGTGAGGATGAGGATGGCAATGATGATGACATCTAGCCACTGTAGAGCTGTTGCCTTGAGCCGATTGGTAGCTTGTTTTGTGGGGGCCCAAACAAACCAAGCACTTCAGCCACAAAAGCTGCAGTCCCAGTTGCTGGAGGGCATAAGGGTGGGTGGGAAGGGCCCAAGGACAATTCCATATTGCACCATCGATCATTTATCCCACTGCTGTGTGTCAGTGTTTCATAGATATGCTATAAAAGCAGTGTGTTTGTGCCGCTGCTCTGTCGCTTTGTAAACCAGCCAGCTCACTACAGACTTTGGCATAAAGTGGATGAAAACAACATTGTGAGCTGTAAGGTGGTCAAAATTGTCTGCAAATGACTGGAAATGAATGTTATTGAGATTAATAATACTCTAGGGACAAAAAAAGGTCCAAATTAAGTGATTCTAACTGTTTCTTGTACATTTTTGAAAAAAATCCAAATCCAAAGCCAGTCACGGCGGTTTGGCAAATCCAAAATGGCCGATGAATCAGCACCAAATCCAGCAAAAATGGCCCGATGCACATCCCTAGTATCAGGGCTGTTTCTAGTCAATTTCGCTCCCAGTGCGAGATTTAAAAATGCGCCCCCCCCCATTGACATTAAAAAAAAAGCGCCCCCCATATAGATATAGAAAGAAAAGTATAACAATGGGGCGTGGCCTTAATAAAGTGGGCGTGGGGTCGTTAAAATGGGCTTGTCTCATCTGAAAAGACTACCTAAAACCCCAGTTTTTGACCTTGCGCCGACAGATCACGGCAACCACAGGAAAATAAGAAAAAAAATTATATCATGCCATACACCGCAATGCCCTTGATACATTAAATCCCCATTTTACACATTACGGCAGGCAAGTGTCCCCATTTTACACATTACGGCAGGCAAGTGTCCCCATTTTACACATTACGGCAGGCAAGTGTCCCATTTTACACATTACGGCAGGCAAATGTCCCAATTTTACACAATACGGCAGGCAAGAGTCCCCATTTTACACAATACGGCAGGCAAGAGTCCCCATTTTACACATTACGGGGCAGGCAAGAGTCCCCAAGAAACGGCACTGCCTAGTATCACCACAGTTGGTCACCAGGAGGCTGTGGGTGTTACTCTGTGGGAAGGTGTTCCCTACACTGCTCTCAACAAGTCAGCTGTGACAGAATACATGCCTCAATAGTGACCAATCAAAACATTGCGGTAAATGTGTACTGTGTATTGTGATATACTTATTTGTAGGTATGCATCATTAATTAGTACTTCTTTGTAGGACAAAGAGCTATAAAAAAAAAAAAAATTTTAAACCAGTTCGTTTTCACTGACTTTCACCCGGAAGTACCCAAAGCCAGGTACTGGAACTAGCATAATATAACATGTAATGATTGAGTTGTGAATGTAATTTGAAAGAAAAGATAATCCACAGGCATACAGTAGATCTATATAAAGCAAGACTGTGCGGAATGTACTAAGCATTGCATCCACTATGTGTTACATACTGTTACATGCTACTTACATATGTGATTCATTTAGCTAAGGACAGCTCTTTTGTCAGAGTTGGATTTATTGTTATATTCATAAACCCCTATTAAATTCATAGGGGTATATGCAATTGTGGTTCTCCAAGTACCAGCTTGCGGGGGAGGCTTGCTGGGACTTGTAGTACTACTGGAAAAAACAATATTCTTTCAATTTTCTCAAGGCTATCAGCCCCCCATCCGCAGCCCTTGGATGGGGGGGACAGCCTCAGGCTTCACCCCTGGCCCTTGGGTGGCTGTGGGGGGACCCCTTGATTGAAAGGGTCCCCACTCCCCCAGGGTACCCCGGCCAGGGGTGACTAGTTGGATATTTAATGCCACGGCCGCAGGGCGCTGTATAAAAGTGACCCCCGGCTGTGGCATTATCTGTCCAGCTAGTGGAGCCCGATGCTGGTGTAAAAAATACGGGGGACCCCTACTCTTTTTGTCCCCCGTATTTTTTGCACCAGCACCAGGCGCAGAGCCCGGTGCTGGTTTTAAAAATACGGGGGATCCCCTGTCATTTTTCCCCCTGGATTTTTAGAACCAGGACCGGCTCGAAGAGCCCGAGGCTGGTTATGCTTAGGAGGGGGGACCCCACACAATTTTTTTTCTGATTTTTACCATTCCATTTAAAAAAAATATATATATTTTTAAAAATATATAAATAATACTTGTGCCTCCAAAATAAACAAACCAAGTACCTAATCCCTTCTAATATAAATAGATATGCCATTACCCAAAAAAAAATACAAAAAAAAACATGTTTTAATTTTTTTTTATTAGATTCCGCCACCAAAGTGTGGCGGATTGAAAATGACAAATTTACTGTCTAAAAGCACTGTTGTCGAATTTCCAAACTTCAATTGAATATACTTTTGGCGAATTGCCGCATTTGTACCATTGCAGAAATGTCGAATTTGACAAATGTCGAATTTCAAAAAGTCGAATTTGGAAAGTCCGTTTTTTTGACGGAAAGTACTGAATTGCATTGTCGAATTTTTTTTTTTTGGCGAAAATGTCCCGTTTTTCAACATTTTCGGGAATTCGACCGCAATTGCATATACCCCATAATATCTCTCACCTGTTAAATGTACAATCTCTCCATTTCCAACACATATACCCCAGTGTTGGTAACCGTAGAGTTGAAATTCAATCACGTCCCCTGGCTTTGGATTAGGACCCTGTGAAAGATTCAAAAGGTAATAAAATACATTAAGATGCAAAATACATATACACATTACAAGCGCTTCACTGTGAATAGCACAAAGAACTCTAAAAGGGCTGCAAACTTTAGGACTGTGAGGCTATCAGATGCCTTATGGGGAAAGAGGAGGATATCTAAGGGGGGGATAGTAAAGGTATGGAAACATTCTTACATTAAGGGGTACATTTACTAAGCAGTGATAAGAACGGAGAAGTAAGCCAGTGGATAAATTTCCCCATCAACCAATCAGCAGCTCTGTATCATTTTATAGTATGCAAATGATAGATGTTCCTTCAGTGCTGATTGGTTGCCATGGGCAACTTCTCCACTGGCTCACTTCTCTGCTCTTATCACTTCTTAGTAAATGTACCCCTAAATGAGTCATATCTCATTGATAAACACAAGACACGTATGGTGAGATTCCACATATATCGGAAACTGCTACATTACATGTGCACATAGGAAGAGAAATTCTAAATTCATATACCATTTTTAGGGCTAGATTTATCAAAGTTTGAAGAGAAATCAAGTGGAGAGAGATAAAGAGGAAGATGCAGTCCCTCATAGGTTTCTATGTGGGCTTTAGTGTTGCCGGATTGACAAAGCTCCAGAATGCTTAGCCCCGATAGGATCAGAATCAGAATCAGCATTATTGGCCAGGTGTACTCGCGTACACTAGGAATTCTTTGTGGTACAATGCATCGCCAAGCAGCAACATGAAGGAGGGAAAACGTAGCATACATTACACATATGAGTTCATACTGCACATATGCAACTGTACAGTAGACATATTATACATTTACTGTAAGACTAAAAACTAAGGCTGCTTGGCAGAGCAGCACCGAGGCAGCCATCCGCGGCGCCAACTAGAACTCACACAATGCACATAATACAGAAGATTTAAGTATTACATCAAAAGATAAACCACACAGACAAAGACACAGAAAGAATAATGCATGATTGGTGTAGGCATTTTGGGTAATAACCTCCAGGGGTTGTGTATTCCACCCTCACAAGGCACCAGGTGCGGCAGCCATCTTAGGCGCACTGCGTAGGATTACCCAGGGTGGCATAGTCCACCCCTAGAAGAGAACACAAAATGGGGAGATTGCAGAGTCCTTAAGTTCAGAGTAGGGTTCCAATAAAAATATCAGGTCCACGCATTTTTCATCCCATCCACAAGCGCACCAGATAAGGCAACCATGTTGGGCGCACTACAAAGGAAAGGTTACACAGTGGGAGATGAGCCATACAGGGGCCAAACACCATCTCCAGATGGCATTACCCTATAGTAGCCTATGGGCTACTATTTTTCTACAATTACCAAGAGAGGATTTTCTACATCATTCATAGATATATTGAGCCGGCTGTGCTGCATGGAAGATACAATATATTTTTCAGATATATTGTGCATATCTGTCTGTGTATGGCTGACCAACCGACCGACCACTGGCGTTTCTAAATTGGGTGCAGTGTGTGCGGTGCACACGGGCCCCTGAGTCCAGAGGGGGCCCCCACTGCACACGCTGCACCCATTTTCTAAATACTCACCCCTACGGAGTCCTGCGCCGACGTCCATGGTGGTGTTAAAGCTCAATGAAAATGGCCCAGCGCCCATTTTTACAGAGTTCTGCTCATGCGCAGTAGAGATATCTCAGTAAAGCTGGCCACTGCGATCTGCGCATGCGTAGTTAAGTCTGAGCACTCTAGTGCTCACACTCTCAACGCTGCCGGCAGAGAGTAGGGGGCCGAACGGAGGAGGCTGCGCCCGGGCCTCCTTCTCTCTTAAAGCACCCCTGCGACTGACCCATAGTCATATCTATAATGGGTACAGTGTGTGCAGTGCACACGGGGCCCTGAGTCCAGAGGGGGGTCACCTCCACACACGCTGCACCCATTTATTAAATCCTTACCCCTCTGGAGTCCCGTGGTGACGTCAGCAGTTCTTAGGAATCACCATGAAACTTGTGCAGTGGCCATTTTCACGGTGTTCTGTGCATGCGCAGTAGAGTCTAGGCCTTCTAGTGCTCAGACTCTCCAGCGCTGCCGGCAGAGAGGAGGGGGCCCAAACAGAGGAGGCAGCACACGGGCCTCCTCCTCTCTTAAAGTGCCCCTGGCTGCCACACCCTCATCTACGTCACCAGCACAGAGCCTGAGAGGATGGGGTTCTGTTCCCCAGCCAGCCAATCACAACCAAATGCAGCTGGCGTGCTCATGTGAGCACAGAACCATGAAGCTAAGGACCTGCAGTCAATGGCTGAGCCTTGTGAACAACATCCCACACAGGCGGCGTGGTGGCCAGGGACTGCCACAGAAAAGTGCAGACACAGGTTCGGAGGTGAAGCCAGGGGTGCCATCTTGTTAG
This sequence comes from Pseudophryne corroboree, assembly GCF_028390025.1. Lineage (NCBI taxonomy): Eukaryota > Metazoa > Chordata > Amphibia > Anura > Myobatrachidae > Pseudophryne > Pseudophryne corroboree. The sequence continues at coordinate 142,915,236 of NC_086454.1, forward strand.
GAAGCCTGTGGCTACAGGACCGGGACACAAACTGATAATTTGTGCATATCCCTTACCAAATCAGTCAGTCATTTAGCAGATTGACCAGATGGGTGATCCATCAGCCAAGTGTGTAACCCACATTAGCTTCCTTGCCAGTTAGTGTGCCTTGGGTACTACCTTGCTGAACTTTGCAGTGTTTTGGACTTTGCTGTGGTTTGACCTTTGTTTGGCCACTGCCTGACCTCTGACCCTTTTGCATGTTTACTGTCCACTGTTTCTGGATATCTGCATGTCTAGACCCATTGCCTCTATCTAAACCTTGCTGCTCTCTATTGCCCAGTGACCCAGTGGGAGTTCTACTAAGCCTAGGAGAGTGATAACATGGAGATAGATAAAGTACCCTACTAACTGTCATGTTACAGGCTGTGTTTGAAAAGTCGCAGTTAGGAGCTAGTTGGTTGGTACTTTAGCTCTCGCCACTTTATCACTCTCCTAGGCTTAGTACATCTTCCCCCCGGACCGATTAGTAACATAGTAACATAGTTTCTGAGGTTGAAAAAAGACAATTTGTCCATCGAGTTCAACCTATTTGTGGTCTCCTACGCTCATCGACGGAACTACTAGCAGTGCAACCGATGCAATGCACTGGGGCCCACCGCAGTGAAGGGGCCCATAGCCAGCGTCATTATAATGTGTCAGACTGACTCATTAAATGCCGTCCACAGCTGCACCGCGGGCTGCCCGTAACACATACTTGCCTACCTGACCCTCTCCATGAGGGAGAAAATGCTCTGTTCCTGGACTTTCCTGGTAATGTATGATTGCCATCACCTGTAGTGAAACACCTTTCTTATCAATTAACTAGCTCACCACAGGTGATGGCAATCACACATTACCAGGAAAGTCCAGGAACAGAGCATTTTCTCCCTCATGGAGAGGGTCAGGTAGGCAAGTATGCCGTAACATTAAAATGAGATTCGCACCGGCCATAGGAGAGGAGGAGCTCCCTATCCTCCTCTATCCTCCCCTGCTCTCATCTTTCAAGCGCTTCCTGTTTCCTCAGAGGAGTAGGGGCTAGGAATTCTGGTTATTGTAGTTTTATATGCACAAGAAATGGGAACTGTAGTTATGTGTAGAACTACAGTTCCCATCAGCACTCAGCAAGCAGTGAACAAGAACAGCCTCCCCTGAACCCAGCATCCTGTTTGACTTCTGGGCACTGTACAGTTCTTCTGCTGAAGTGCACCACTATATTACTGCATTAAAAGTAAGATACTGTAATCTGTGCAAATTACTTTGAAATGGAGTGAGAACAAAGTGGATGGCAAAGGAGTCAGTATAGTGTGGATGACAATGGGGCCAGTGAAATGTATGCTGATCATGTTTGGATAGGGTGACAACCCAATAATTTATATATTTCTAAGTAATTGGATTAACCTCTTGCATACAGCTGCTGAAAACTCACCTCACAACACTTTTTAAGCCCCTCCCAGCAGTTGTGCCAAACAAAGTTACCAAAGCAGTATTGCTTTCAGGAGAATATATGCAAAGCACATACAAAATTTTGGGAATGGGTAAAAACAAGAATGGTCCAGATCTCGAAACAGATACCTGCAGCAATCTCAGCCACTCAGATAGTAGTGTGCGTCGCCATCCAGGGCGTGTCTCATCCCAGGGGGTGTATGTGACAGCAGTCACCGGGGAGACAGGGAGGGAGAAATTTCAGTCTTTCTGTATGATCCAGGTATGTGGTAAAAAAAAGCGTAATGGTCCGGACCATATGGGGAGGCTGTAATCTGTCTCTCCCCATCTCCCTGTGGACTGATGACACGTACACCCTCCGGACCGAGACGGACGGGGGACATGCAGTACTATCTCCACAATGGCTGAAATTGCTGCAGGGAACCAGTCTGATCTGGCGTTCTGGGGTTCGGACCGTTGCGGTTACCAAATCCCCAAAATTGTGACTGCCAATGGGTTGTCTGCACTGTGAGTTGTAAAGGGATCTGTGTATGTGGATGGCAAAATGGTCTATGGGCTCAATTCAATTGACTGCAATGTTTATAGTGCTGGGAAGGAGGTTCCGACGCTATTTACTTGAGTACAATGTTAGGTCGGAGAATGCCAATTCTCCCGGACTAAACAGGGTGTTTTTTCAGGAGAACCGGCATTCTCCGACTTAAGTGCCGGGGGGCGATGCTGTTTCTGCACCGCTAAGGGCAGAAATCAGCATCGCTCCGGCACTTTTGTCAGATTTCTGCTCGCACTCCTCCAGGGGGTGCGAGAAGAAATCCCGTCATCGGCTGTCACTGCACACTCAAATGAATAGCGCTGGGACCTCCTTCCCGGCGCTATAACATCACAGTCAATTGAATGTGGTATTAACATGGCTGTTAATAGGATACATACAGTACAAAATGGTTTGATCAATCTAAGTGACAGAAGAATGTGTTCAATTATGTGGGACAGGTATAAAGGGGTGTTATACTGTATTATGGGAAAGGTGTTTTTAAGCTCGAAGACGGGCGTTAAACGTAAAAAAAAATGTAAAATAAAAATTACCTTAAAAGGCATCTATATGTATCCAAAATTCATCTACAGCCTTATATTTGCTGAAAAACAGGGCTACGATCATGACCATAGACATGCGGGGGGACGCCCAGCACAGGGCTATCCTGCCCCGCATGTCAGTGCCGCCCCCCCCGCCATCGCAGAAGTGCAAAAGCATCGCACAGCGGTGATGCTTTTGCACTTTAGGAGTAGCTCCCGGCCAGCGCAGCTTTAGCGTGCTGGCCGGGAACTACTCATTGCTCCCCGGCTCGCAGCGGCTGCGTGTGACGTCACGCAGCCGCTGCGGCTCCCCCTTTCCCCCCCCGCACGGTCTGGCCACGCCTGCGTTGGCCGAACTGTGCCCACGAAACGGCGGCCAAGCACCGTTCTGCCCTCCCCCCTGCCGAGCAACTGCCTCTGCCTGTCAATCAGGCGATAGTAGCGCAGCTACAGCCTTCTGACATGCACCGATAGTAGCGCAGCTACAGACTTCTGACATGCACCAATTACGCTGTCATAGCGTAATCCTTGACTCCTCCCTCTCTTTCAAATCACACATTCAGCAACTGTCACAAACCTGTCATTTTCATCTCAAAAACATTTCCAGGATCAGACCCTTTCTCACCCAGGATGCCACCAAGACCATTATTCACTCACTGACTATTTCCAGACAGGATTACTGTAATCTCCTCCTCCTGGCCTCCCTGACAATTACCTCTCTCCACTCCAATCTATCCTCAATGCTGCAGCCCGGCTCATCTTCCTCGCCAAACGCACTACATCCACCTGCTCTCTTCTACAAGCCCTTCACTGGCTTCCATTCCCTTTCAGAATCCAAGTCACACATCTCACACTCACTTACAAAGCACTCACCCACTCCTCTCCCATTTACATCTCTGACCTTATCTCCCTTTACTCTCCCACCCGTCCTCTTTGCTCTGCTAATGCATGTCGACTCTCCTGTCTTCTGATTACTTCCTCCCACCCCTATCTCCAAGATTTTTCACGTGCTGCTACCTTTCTCTGGAACTCTTTACCTCTCCCCCTCAGACTCTCCACCTCCCTACAGAACTTCAAATGGGCTCTTAAGACCCACTTCTTTACCAACCCCAGCCAAATCTCATCCTAACCCTCTGTCTCATGCTTGGTCTACCCCATCTGTGTCACCGTTGCCTGTCTGCCCCTCCCCTTTAGAATGTGGAAAGGTACCACTTTTCGTCCTTTTGGCCACAAGAGAATGCAAAAGATCAGGCATACCCAAGACAGTCTTGTGCTCCCATAACCACTAAGCCTAAGGCAAAGCAGTCCTGGGCAGCCCGGCAGCCTGCTTCTAAACAAGACAAGCCTGCCACAAGACAAGCCTGCCACCTTAACCAAGCGATTCTGGTTCCAGCCTTTATCTCGTCTGATTTGTCCTTCAAAGAGCGGTCTTTGGATGTGGTATGGGCTCTCCGTATATATGTGGAGAGGACTGCCTCTATCAGGAGGTCATATTCTCTTTTTGTTTTGTTTGGTTTTCACAAATGTGGCTGGCCTGCGAATAAGCAAACCTTGGCCAGATGGATTAACATGGTGATTGCACAAGTTTATGCGCAGGCTGGTCTTCCAGCTCCTGCTGCTATTACTGCCCATTCTACTCGGTCTTTTGGACCTTCTTGGGCGGCCCGCCGTGGCGTGCCCACAGAACAATTGTGCAAGGCGGTTACATGATTCTCTGTGAAAACGTTTATTAGGTTCTATGCCTTTGATACTTCCACCTCCCAGGATGCTTCCTTTGGACGACGGGTTCTCATACCCGCTAAGGTGCGTCCCCTCCCTTGAGGAACTGCTTTAAGACATCCCTGATGTTTCCCTGTGGAATCCAATGTAACCTGCTGCAGAAAAGGAGATTTATGGTAGACTTACCATTGTTAACTCTCTTTCTGCGAGGTACATTGGGTTCCACAGGGCGCCCACCCTGACGCACCTAGCTTCTATGGGTTTGTATGGCATTTGCCACTGGTCCCTTCTCCTGTCATGAGAATGTGGTTCTATGTGACTAACATCTACCTTCTCTCTTACCTGCTCCTGCATTGAACTGGTTAACGAAACTGAGCTCACAGTGCCTGGAGACGGGGTTATAAAGGTGGCCCCAGTGCATCCTGGGACAGCCTAAAGCTTTAGCCTGTTGGTGCCTCTGGATCAAGATACACTCTACACACCCAATGTTTCCCTGTGGAACCCAATGTTCCTTGCAGAAAGAGAGATAACAATGGTAAGTCTACGATAACTTTCCTTATTTCCACTCTCCGTAGCAGATTTATTGGCATAAATGCAAATTAATGATCAGTAGCCACTTCCAAGAAGCGGAACCCAATCTAGGATCAACTTCAGTGAACGACACCAGATGAGCTATGTAGCTTTGTCTTAACCTGCTATTTTTTTCAGCACAGTTCACTGCTCCAAATGGTGTGGTTAAGGGGCCTGTTTTAGTAAATAACAGAGAAGACTAACTCATTTATAAATCTTTTTTCATCATGGGTTGCTTACTGACACTTTAAAATACTCTTCTCTGAATAACGTATTCCTTTGTGCAGTGTTCGTTAAATTCCAGTGTTGCTTAGTATATAATGTAACGTTATCAAATGTAACAAACTGTGGCCCTCATTCCGAGTTGTTCGCTCGCTAGCTGCTTTTAGCAGCATTGCACACGCTAAGCCTCCGCCGACTGGGAGTGTATCTTAGCAGAATTGCGAACGAAAGATTCGCATTATTGCGAATAGAAATTTCTTTGCAGTTTCTGAGTAACTCGGGACTTACTCTGCCACTGCGATCAGTTCAGTCAGTTTCGTTCCTGGTTTGACGTCACAAACACACCCAGCGTTCGCCCAGACACTCCCCCGTTTCTCCAGCCACTCCCGCGTTTTTCCCAGAAACGGCAGCGTTTTTCCGCACACACCCATAAAATGGCCAGTTTCCGCCCAGAAACACCCACTTCCTGTCAATCACACTCCGATCACCAGAACGATTAAAAATCCTCGTTATGCCGTGAGTAAAATACCTAACTTTTGAGTAAAATAACTAAGCGCATGCGCTCTGCGAACCTTGCGCATGCGCAGTAAGCGACTAATCGCAATATAGCGAAACTCGGCAACGAGCGAACAACTCGGAATGACCCCCTGTGTACTGTATATTGCTACAGTGTTACATGATCATAAACTACAAGTGTATTCTGTTCATTCATACCCCTTTCCGACAGCAAGTAATAACCCAACTTATTGCACATGAGCACGCAGCAACCAGAGTTTCTGTGCGGTCTGAAGGAGGCCAGGGGAAATACCCAGGTTGAGCGACCCGGAATTTCAACCCTGGTAGCAACCATGGTTGCATACAGCTTTAACCCGTCACTGTGCAGTGTGGACTAGTAAACCGTGTTGATGTGACCTGGCACCCATTCACTGTATAGGAACAGGGGGCGCTTGGAGATAATCTGATCTCCAAATGCCGCCACTGCACGAGTTACTGCTGTTATTCTGCATTCTTTTATTATTCTGTATATTTTAGATTTGTACAACGTTTATTCTATATAATTCTATATAATTAAGTTGTACTAGTACTCCTTGTAGTAATATTCTCTATACTTATATTGTATAGTATTTTCCAGATTCTTGTCATGTCTCACGGTGAAGGGTTAATGGGTGAGGTCAGACCTGACTGACGTCAGTGGAAGTCCAGACACCTGGGCATCCTGTGACCACTACACACTAAATCTTGTATGCTATAAAGGTAATATACTGTATATAGTGATGATCTGGTGTACTTGACTCAGTAGACGGGTGTATTAGTGTAGTGTCTAGTTTTTTTATTTTTTTAAGTTTGCACTATGACACACATCACTTTATGAAATAAGTGTTATTACTGACACAAATTCCCTATATGCTTATGTGACCGTACCATCTGCCTAAAAGAACTAAGGGAGAAGAATCTCTGAGAAAGATACCACTACGGGCAATTTCTCCTCTTGTATCTGGCACGCTCACAGCTTATTAAGATTTTCACTCAAGGATAAAGTCATATTTTCAAAGCACTGAAGGCGCAGAGGTTTTACCCCGTATGAACATTTTACAGTGACTTATTCGGAATACGAGTCAATTGAAAACCTCTTTTGGCAGGCACTATACTATGGAGTGCTATTTAAATTAGTTGCACTATTGTTTATATCAAGATTTATTTATTGTATTTATTGCAATTTTGTTAGGTGGAAGCGCTATCTACACCCCTATTTCACACGCACACACACATATATATATATATATATATATATATATATACTCAATATATATACTCACGTGTAAAAGCATAGCTCCTGCTTTTTGTTACTTCTTCACCTTCCCTTGTATTTATCTGTAAACAGAATATTATAACAATTATGAATGGACATGGTGAAGTGTTTGCAGTCAGTACAGTCTCATACATTCCATTTTGTAGTATGGTGAAACAAAACAGTATGCCATTCATGACTGAAAAAGCATTGCTCAGGTTAGTTTCTGTCTTTGAATATATGGTGCAGTCATGGCTGTATTAATAATGCGTGCAGGGTGTGCAGTGTACATGGGCCCCTGAGACCAGTGTACCCACTCCGCACACCATGCACCAATTAACTATATAAACCCCTCCATTGGCTCCACAGAAATCACTAGAGAAATAGTGTGGGCCCTATTTTCCAGAAAATCTGCATCTGCAAGGCACTGAAATCACCAAGAAAATGGCATCGGCGTCACTGGCGATGGGGCTGCAGTGCATACCACACATGGGGGCAGATGTATTAAGCCTGGAGAAGTGTTAAAATTGAAGGTGATAATGCACCAGCCAATCAGATCCTAACTGTCAAGTTACAGGCTGCGTTTGAAAAATGATAGTTAGGAGCTGACTGGCTGGGGCGTTATCACCTTCCACTTTATCACTTCACACTGTTCCCTTATCATTTATTACCTATGAACCTCACTTAATCAGGGCTTGAAACACCTTGTTGTCCTGTCTATATTAAATAATTGGTTTTATTACTACTATTACTAGTCATAATATAAGGAAAGAATCAAGTGTGTGGACCAACCTTGTGATATTTATAGTTCTATAATGCATAGCTTTCAGCTCAGCTTGTAACTGATCATTTAACAAATTAATATTATGATTATTAATCATTATAATAATCATGTTATTATATCAGATGTAGTACACTATCATTAGCCAGCATCTACATAGTGGGCGCAGGCCAATTGTAATAAAAAAATAAAAAATATAATAAAAAGTGTAGCAACATCACAATGTTTATACGGTCACAAATAAGATGTAAACACACCTTTAAATATAGCATGGTCCAACACCCTTGGCACTACTATATTTACTTTTGCTCATAAGTGTGAGTAAAAGCCTACTCTATCTGTGATAGGCCTAGAACCTGTCCATTAATTTAATCACACTAATCACATTAGACTCTTTCTTGATTGGCTGAACGTCTGTCCGTCAAAAAGTGGCCACCAATCAGAGACAGATATCTCCATTATTTACCCCTAACCCATGGCTGCCACGCAACCTGTGATCAAGCTAATTGCGAAACGTACGTCAGAGGTACGGTTACACACATGTGACCAGAACAGCCAGTCCCGGCGAGTCTACGCGTCCCGCTGATTCCAAGCGTCTTACTACACCAGGCAGTCACCTTCTTACCATCGCATCTTCCCAGCCCTCTGCAGGGAGGCTGCAGAGGTATCCGGGTGCAGGAACCATTAGGGGTGTCATCTTGGTATTGTACATTACATTCTAATTGTGATAAATCATCCTCTATACTTGGTACCCACGCTGTGCAATTAGCATGGACCTCAGGTTGAGGGGAATACATTCTACCATTTATAGCACAGTGGCTTTTTATATACGAGGCTGAAGTTAGCTTCTTATTTGGCCAGCTTCTTATTCACTCCTTATTCAACCTCCAGCTTCTTATTCACTTCTTATTCAAACTCCAGCTTCTTATTCACTTCTTATTCAAACTCCAGCTTCTTATTCAGATCATTCAGTTTTGCAAGGGTTAATGAGTCTTGGGCACCAAATTTGACACCTGAAATCAACAGAGGAGGGTCCCTTTCATATGACCCACATGTACTTTGCATTGCCCAATGCTGGTTTGGGCATGAAATACACTGGCATAGTGGGCTCATACACCATAAATTACCATTTTGAATAAGTAGCTGAAGTTTTGCAAGGGTTAACGAGTCTCGGGCAACAAATTTGAATCCTAAAATCAACAGAGGGGGATCACTTGCATATGACCCACATGTATGTTTCCTTGCCCAATGCTGATTTGGGCATGAAATACACTGGCAAAGTGGGCACATATACCATATTATGATTTACTATTTTGAATAAGTAGCTGTAGTTTTGCAGGGGTTAACGAGTCTTGGGCAACAAATTTTAATCCTAAAATCAACAGAAGGGGGTCACTTGCATATGAACCACATGTATTTTTCCTTGCCCAACATTGGTTTGGGCATGAAATACACTGGCAAAGTGGGCCTATACACCATAATTTTCTATTTTTAATAAGTAGCTGTAGTTTTGCAAGGGTAAACGGGTCTCGGGCAATAAATTTGACACCTGACGTCAACAGAGTGGGGTCACTTGCATATTACCCAAATGTATTTTGCCTTGCCCAACACTGATTTTGGCATGAAATACACTGGCAAAGTGGGCACCTTAACACCATAATTTTCTATTATGAATAAGTAGCTGTATTTTTGCAAGGGTTAACGAGTCTTGGGCAACAAATGTGACACCTGAAATCAACAGAGTGGGGTCAACTGCATATGACCCGCATGTATTTTGCCTTGCCCAATGCTGCTTTAGGCATTAAATATGCTGGCAAAGTGGGCACAAACACCATATTATGATTTGCTATTTTGAATAAGTCGCTTCAGTTTTGCAAGGGTTAACGAGTCTCGGGCAACAAATTTGAATCCTAAAATCAACAGAGGGGGATCACTTGCATATGAACCACATGTATTTTTCCTTGCCCAACACTGGTTTGGACATGAAATACGCTGGCAAAGTGGACACCTTAACACCATAATTTTCTATTATGAATAATATATATATATATATATATATATATAATTTGCATGCCGGTGGACACTACATGGTGGGGGTGATTCAGACCTGCTTGCTAGGCTGTGTGTGTTCGGAGCATATCAAGCAGGTTAACGCGGCCCCTCCGAACGCACGCCCCCCGCCACCCAAGTGCCTGTGCAGGGCTGCGAACGGATGTGTCAGCGCAAGGCCGTAACTAGGTGTGTGCCAGCGGTGCCTGGCACACAGCGCATATGCACTGTGGGCGCAGTACCACCAGCAACACCTGTAGTCTGTCCACGGTAGTCGCCTGTTGCGTGCAGGGTTGGAACCGGACACCAAAACAAATCAGGTGCCTGCCTGTCAGCTACGCCTCTGCCTCCCTTTCCCCCAGGTTACTGTTCAGCCGCGGGCAGTACTGTAATGCCTGACCCACACCACCGGGCGTAGTTTACATTGTGTGTGGCCTGACAACCCCCACCCAGTATACACAGCCACAGGCAGCAATGCCCGACCCATCCACCACCCTCCCGCCTACGCCGAAGTTCCCATTGCAGCCCAAAAGCTACCCCCCCCCCCCCCCCAAGGATACAATGAGCCGCGGACAGCAATGCCCGTCACCCCCAGAGTTCAGAGTATGCAGGCCCCCCCCCCATCCCCCAGGCCAATCCATTGCCGCAGATCACCTTTTCCCAGAGAGGTCGGGCTGTGATCTCAGCTGCAGCTCTTTACGCAGCTACAGCTTTTTCCGACTAGAAGGGCAGGAGACAAGGTAGCTCCCATGGTCCTGTACATGTCACTCACTGCCCAGTGCACGCCACCTCGGCTCCAGTCCAGACTCCAGGCAGCACAGCTGTGTATATATGTGATGAGCAGTCCAAGTGAGTGTGCAGGGGAGAAAGCAGTTTGCAGTCAGTGAGTGTGCAGGGGAGAGGGCAGTTTGCAGTCAGTGAGTGTGTAGGGGAGGGGGCAGTTTGCAGTCAGTGAGTGTGTGTGGGGAGGGGGCAGTCTGCACAGGGCTGTAACTATGTGTGGGCAGATGGTGCTTCACACCCAGTGCATTTGCTTTGGGGGCACACCATCTGCATCCACCCCGATTGGCCACCGCCAGCTGCAGCGCTGTCCGCTATAACATATAAAAGTAGCATTGCACCCGGCTCCTCTGCCGGACACACAGCTGCTGCCTGCTGATATATATTATAGTTGGCAGCGCTGCGCATACTGTATCTGTCAACCCGTCCCGTGTGCTGCAGCTCAGCCCCACTCCTCCACTTTGACTGGTGCGGCAGCCCAGTGTTCATGCACCATACAGGTCGGTCCGGAGACGCGCAGGGAATACCGGGAGGACGGAATAGTAGCAGCTCTGATTCCCTAGCGTACAGCAGCTATAGCCGTTACCATCACAAGGACATCCCCCCGCCGCCATGACTGCCTGCACTCCAGCTGTAATCGCATAGATACCGTTGTGCGTGTGTGTGTCCCCCCCCCTCTCTTCTCCTCCCACCCCACTCTTTCTCTTTCTCCTTCCCACCACTCTCTGTCTATCTACCTGCCACATTTCTTTCTCTCTCCCTCCCTCCTCTCTAGCTCTTTCGTGACTCTACCTGATGTAATGTGTGACAGGGGCTCTACCTGGTGTAATGTGTAAAAGGGGCTCTACCTGGCGTAATGTGTGTAAGTGGTGCTACTGTGCGGTGTAATTTGAATAATGGAGACTACTGTGCAGAGTAATATGAATTGATATTATGTGGCTACGCCCCTTCCCATGAAACCACACTCCTATATTTTTGTTGCACACTGGCCCTGTTTTACATATGGGGGAGAGGGGGGGGCACGTGTGCGCTGATGATGTTTCTTGCACACAGCGCTAGAATGTATAGTTACGGCACTGTGTCAGCGTACAATCATTAGATGGTTACTTACTATCGAAGGGTTTCTCCTCCTGGCTCCGGCGTTTGCAGCTGCCACATGAGCCAAGACTCACTCGACAGTTGGACGTATTTGTCCGAAATCAGATCAGGCACTGACATCATGCGACATCATCCACCCGCCCTGAACAGGCAGGGGAACGCCTGCGTTCTCTGGGACGCACCCAGCGTTTCTATGGGCGCACCAGGAAATGCCGGGTCTCTTCCCTGGAACACCCCCTGCCTGTCAATCAAGCAGCTAGCGCCCCGGCAAATGAAAATTTTGGCGAAGGCACTCGCAGCAGGGGCCTGCACATGTGCATTAGCGCCTATGCGCATGCGCAGGCCCCCACCATCGGGGACGGGGACAAATTCGGACCTGTACGAACAGGCCTGAATTGCCCCGGTGCCCAATGAAGTAATTCAATTGTTGCTCAGTTTGGGTTTGTACAGCCATATGCACTGACATTACTGCTCACAGCTCCCCAAGCTGAAAATAAATGAAAAGTGACCCGTGTAAATGCGCAAACAGAACTTTTCACAGGCACAACAATTTACGGTCATTTTTAATGGACTGGTAACTAATTCAATAAATGAATTGATTTTAAAATGTCAATTTTTTTCTGCTGCAGGGTACACTGGGCTCCACAAGGATAGACATTGGGGTGTAGAGTAGGATCTTGATCCGAGGCACCAACAGGCTCAAAAGCTTTGACTGTTCCCAAGATGCATAGCGCCGCCTCCTATATAACCCCGCCTCCCTGCACAGGAGCTCAGTTTTGTAGTTGGTGCTGCAGATAGCAGGCACATAACAGAGGCGCTGCTCCAGGCAGCCCTAAGAAGAGCTTTTTGTGAGAAAAAGTGAAGTCTACAAGGGCAACAGCAGTGTGTAAATGTCAGGAGACATTCACTGCTGCAGCTCCATCTCTCCCCAGCGGCGCTGTACACTCCCGTGCCCTGGTTGCCGGGTAACTACAGCAGGAGGCTCCGGTTTTCTTCCTGTTAGACACACACGGCTGGGGCTCTTCGGGATCGCGTGGCCGCGCTTCGGGAGGTGGTAGGTGGGTCCCGTTCGCGGGACCCGTGATGTATCGCGATCCGGTGCGGCCGGTGGGAGGCGGGCCGCGCGCGCTGGCGGTGGACACTGTGGCAAACAGGCGACCCCACTAGGCCACCAGGGCAAGGGTACAGGTCAGGTTTTCTCTCATAAACCTATTTATATGGGCCCGCAGTACCAGGTGGTTAAGCCAGCAGAGGGGATAAGGCTTAGACCTGTAGCCCCTCCCCCAGCCTCAGGGCGCCATTTACAGTAAATGTTCCCGCCCTGGAGCTGCATATCTGTCTCTCCCTCGCTCCCAGTCAGTGTTTGGGCGCCATTTCTCTCAGCTACACTGTTCCTGGGACTGCTTGGGCAAATCCTCCTTTGTAAAGCCGCCTGATAGTCAACGCTGTGATTTTACAAGACACTTAAGTATTCTACATGTCATTTAGACAGCGATAGTTAAGAAAAAGTGCATTTAGTCAGGGTTCTCTTGTACAAGTACCCTGTGATATACATCCAGTTTTTACTGTGCAGTGTTTTATCTATTGACTACATAGCTATATATAAGCTAGTCCAGTGCAGTATTATTGTTTGTAATAACCTCTGCATTGTACAACTGTGACTATGGCCCTCATTCCGAGTTGATCGCTCGCAAGGCGATTTTAGCAGAGTTGCTCACGCTAAGCCGCCGCCTACTGGGAGTGAATCTTAGCATCTTAAAATTGCGACCGAAGTAATCGCAATATTGCGATTACACACCTCGTAGCAGTTTCTGAGTAGCTCCAGACTTACTCGGCATCTGCGATCAGTTCAGTGCTTGTCGTTCCTGGTTTGACGTCACAAACACACCCAGCGTTCGCCCAGACACTCCTCCGTTTCTCCGGCCACTCCTGCGTTTTTTCCGGAAACGGTAGCGTTTTTTCCCACACGCCCATTAAACGGCCTGTTTCCGCCCAGTAACACCCATTTCCTGTCAATCACATTACGATCGCCAGAACGATGAAAAAGCCGTGAGTAAAATTACTAAGTGCATAGCAAATTTACTTGGCGCAGTCGCAGTGCGAACATTGCGCATGCGCACTGAGCGGAAAATCGCTGCGATGCGATGAAATTTACAGAGCGAACAACTCGGAATGAGGGCCCATATGTGTGCATTAGCTGGCTGGGTGAATTTCATTTCGTGTCTCTCACTCAACTTGCTATCCCTATATTCTATAACCTGAGGGGGCTTGGTGCATCAGGTTTATAATACTGTAATATAGGATATTCACAAGATATACTCTAATTGTATTTTTCTCTGTGATTTTAGTCGCCATATCTCTCCTGTATCCCTGCTTGTGCTGACTACGCTGCGCAGGGGTTTGGGCAAGAGGTATTGTGCTGCTGACAATTGTACTGTGTTACCTGATACTGCAAGTTATATCAAGTCTGCTTCTGAGGGTAACGGTTCTAGGGCTGAACACACTACCGGTGTTGCTGACGCCACAGATCCCTATGAGGAGAATATAGCAGCTGAGGCTCTGGTTCTGGGGGCTCCTTGCCCCCCAGTGGGACTGTGGCAACGGGGGTCCATAATGACCCGCGTGGGCTACTTTCTCCACACTTCTGAATACGCTAGTTACTAAACTAACACCCCCCTATGGGACCTCCTATGCCAGTTCAACCGTATGTGGTTCTCGCGGCTAACCCGCCGTGGGCAGATAACTTGTCCGCTCAATTGAAGAAATTGAACCAGTCTTTGACTACTAAAAAGTCTGACCCTCGCTCGCCTAAGACCAAGGGGTCCTCTAAGCGAGATCTTACCTCCTCACAATCCACTGCTGTCACTGACACCATCATCTGATGAAGATGGCGCTTACACTGACCCCACAGATTCTGACACAGATACTGCTGATGGGGAGGGTAGTTCACAAGTGGATGTTCCTGATCTTTTGGAGGCTATTAAGTTGATTCTACAGATTACGGATGATCCCAAGCCATCCGTCCCTCCTAAGAAACCAGATAGGTTCAAGCGTCAGAAGGTGGTTAAACAAGTTTTACCTCATTCTGATCACCTGGTGGATATACGTCAGGAATCCTGGTAAGCCTGCCGCATGACGGGGCGGGCCTCCCCCTTGGGGACCTCAGGGTGGGGGGCCGGCTTCTAGGGTATACCCAGGAATGGTTGAAGACCACTTCAGATGCCTGGGTACGGGAAGTCGTCACTCGAGGTTACGCCATAGCCTTCAAAAACCGTCCCCCTCGTCGATTTTGCATGACAGACGTCCCTTCGGATCAGGTGAAGGCAAAGACTCTACATTCGGTGGTACAGACCCTCCTGGACACAGGAGTGGTAGTACAGGTGCCACTTGCTCGGAGGGGCCAGGGGTACTATTCTCCGCTGTTTCTAGTCCCGAAATCGAATGGGTCCTCCCGGCCCATTCTCAACCTCAAGGCATTGAACAAGTTTGTGAGAATCTCCAAATTCCGTATGGAAACCCTTCGTTCTATTGTTCTGGCCTTGGAACCTGGGGATTATATGGTCTCCCTCGATATACAGGATGCTTACCTGCATATTCCTATAGCAGCGTCGCATCAGCAATACCTGAGGTTTGCGGTTGGAAACCTCCATTACCAGTTTCTGGCGTTACCTTTTGGTTTAACCACGGCTCCGCAAGTCTTCACCAAAGTTATGACGGTGATGACGGCGGAACTCCGCCGTCAAGGGGTCAGGATCCTACCGAATCTGGACGACTTGTTGATCCTGGCAATTTCCCCAGAAATTCTCCTACGTCACTTGTATCTGACTGTCTGGTTTCTGCAAGCCCACGGGTGGCTCATCAACTGGAAGAAATCCTTCCTGGTCCCTGCTCAGAGCATGGTGCACCTGGGAGCGCTATTGGACACTCACAACCAGCGGTTGTTCTTGTCTTAGGAGAAAGTCCTGAAACTTCAGGACAGGATTCGTTGCTTCCTCTCTCGTCCGCAAGTGTCGATACATTCGGCGATGCAGGTGCTGGGCCTCATGGTGTCAGCATTCGACATGGTGGAGGATGCCCAATTCCATTCTCGCTCCCTCCAAAAGCTGATTCTGGCCAAGTGGGACGGCCTACCTCACCGGATCAGGTCTCACATGATCTCATTGACTCCGGAGGTCCGTCTGTCGCTGTACTGGTGGCTCCATGACCAACGATTGTGCAGGGGCCGTCCCTTCTGGATATCCGACTGGGTCCTGTTGACGACGGATGCCAGTCTAAGGGGTTGGGGCGCGGTGTTGGAGCAACACTCGCTTCAGGGTCGGTGGACCAAGGAGGAGTCTCTCCTCCCGATCAACATTCTGGACTTGTGGGCGGTCTTCAACTCATTGAACCTGTCCCAGCATTTAATACAGAACCGTCCTGTTCAAGTACAGTCGGACAATGCCACCACAGTGGCTTACATAAACCATCAAGGCGGCACTCGCAGCCGCTTGGCAATGAAGGAAGTCTCACCGGTTCTTCAATAGGCAGAACGCCATCTACCGGCCATATCAGCAATATTCATTACGGGAGTCCTGAATTGGGAAGCAGACTTTCTCAGTCGTCAGGACGTACATGCCGGAGAGTGGGGCCTCCATCCAGAAGTGTTTCAACTCATAGTGGAAAGGTGGGGCCTTCCAGACGTGGATCTGATGGCGTCTCGACACAATCACAAGGTTCCGGTCTTCGGAGCAAGGACAAGGGATCCTCAAGCAGCATTCGTGGATGCGCTGGCGGTGCCATGGAGGTTTCGGCTGCCGTACGTGTTCCCTCCGGTGTCACTCCTGCCCAGGGTAATTCGGAAGTTCAAGCAAGAAGGAGGAATTCTGCTCCTCATAGCTCCAGCGTGGCCCAGACGGCATTGGTTCTCAGACCTGCAGGGCCTATCGTCAAAGCGTCCTATTCTACTTCCACAACGCCCAGATCTCCTCGTTCAGGGCCCCTGTGTCTACCAGGACTTGGCCCGACTGTCTTTGACGGCGTAGCTCTTGAAGCTTCCGTCATGAGGGCTAAAGGTTTTTCTGAGGCGGTCATTAAAACTATGTTGCGGGCCCGGAAACCGGCTTCTGCTCGGATTTACCATAGGGTCTGGCATACTTACTTTGTTTGGTGCGCATCTAACAATTATGACGCTTCCAAGTTTAGTACGGCCAAACTTTTGGCTTTTCTGCAGCAGGGCCTAGATGTAGGCCTGCATCTGGCTTCCCTCAATGTTCATATTTCTGCCTTGTCGGTGTGGTTTCAGAGAAAAATTGAGACCTTGCCTGATGTTCATACCTTTACTCAGGGTGTGTTGCGTATCCAACCTCCCTATGTCCCGCCTGTGGCTCCTTGGGACTTGTCGGTGGTGTTGGAGGCGTTGCAAGAGTCCCCATTTGAACCTCTTGGCTCAGCTGACCTTAAGTGGCTTTCCCTTAAAGTGGTGTTTTTGCTGGCTATTGCCTCCGCTAGAAGAGTGTCGGATTTGGGTGCCTTGTCCTGCAGTTCCCCATATCTGATTTTTCACCGTGACCGTGCGGTTCTTCGAACTCGTCCCGGATATTTGCCTAAGGTGGTATCTTCGTTCCACCTTAATCAGGAGATTGTGGTTCCAGCCCTGGTCTCTCCTGACTTGTCTTCCAAAGAGCGGTCTTTGGATGTGGTACGGGCTCTCCGTATCTATGTGAAGAGAACTGCTTCTATTAGGAAATCTGATTCTCTCTTTGTTCTATTTGGTTTTCACAAACGTGGCTGGCCTGCTCACAAGCAGACTTTGGCCAGATGGATTAGAATGGTGATTGCACAAACTAATGTGAAGGCTGGTCTGTCAGCTCCTGCTCACATTACGGCCCATTCTACTCGGTCTGTTGGACCTTCTTGGGCGGCCCGCCGTGGTGCGACCCTTGAACAATTGTGCAAGGTGGCTACGTGGTCCTCAGTGAACACGTTCATAAGGTTCTATGCCTTCGATACTGCCGCTTCCCAGGATGCTTCCTTTAGACGCCGGGTTCTTGTGCCCGCTACAGTGCCTCCCCTCCCATGAGGAACTGCTTTAGGACATCCCCAATGTCTATCCTTGTGGAGCCCAGTGTACCCCGCAGCAGAAAACGAGTTTTATGATAAGAACTTACCTTTGTTAAAACTTTTTCTGCGAGGTACACTGGGCTCCACAAGGCGCCCACCCTGATGCACTTAGCTTCTTTGGGTTGGTATGGCATTAGCCGCTGACACTTCTCCTGTCGTGAGAATGTGGTGTTTGTGGCTACTAACTGTTGTCGTCTCTTTTCCTGCTACTGCATTTGGCTGGTTAACTAAAAACTGAACTCCTGTGCAGGGAGGCGGGGTTATAGAGAAGGCGGCGCTATGCATCTTGGGAATAGTCAAAGCTTTTGGGCCTGTTGGTGCCTCGGATCAATATCCTACTCTACACCCCAATGTCTATCCTTGTGGAGCCCAGTGTACCTCGCAGAAAGAGTTTTAACAAAGGTAAGTTCTTACCATAAAACTCGTTTTCAGCATTAACATTATGATTTATTTTCCACAGTTGTGATGATCTTGGGAACATCCAAACTGTACTTAATACTTGGACAGATGGATATATAAGCAGTTGCAAAAGAAAACAGTAAAAAAAATAAATCAAAAACATTAAAGTGGCAGTTTTATTGTGTTTTGTTTTAGATTTTAAACATACTGATTGCACATATTAGACACATACTCGCATGATGGTGCTGGAGATTTTTCAGGTAGTGACAAAGCCTAATATATATCCTATATTAAACACGCTAAAAGGTTAAGAGACTCAGTACGCTATTGGAGTATGTGGTACCGTAAGGGTACGCACTTAGCGTAGCGGACGCTTAGCCGTGGACGAGACGCACGAGCGGCACGTTCGCTCACAGCTTAATGCGTAGAGGCAAGCACGCTATAGGCTGCCGACTAACGTAACGATACGCTATCAGCGTAGCGGACGCTCGAGACCACGAGGAGATCACAAGCGGCGCTGACGCTCACAGAGTTAAACCTTTATAACTATACCATAAATAATGTACTTATACTGTAAACCTTTGTGCAGTGTTAGGGTGTAAATGCAACACAGTGTAACCTTGTTAGTTTAAAAGCTGTATGAGCGTATGTGACGCTCTGAGAACACTTAGCAATATAATAAACACTCAAATACCGGTCTAAGGGTCTAACACCTTTTAAGGGAGAGAATGAACGTTCAATTGCAAAAGAATACACATTACAACTTATACACTACCAAACTAACATAAAATACCTAACCGAATTACTACACGTTAAAATACAATAGCGGCACAATTACATTTAAGGGGAAAGAGAGAGAAAAATGGCTTACAACAAAATAGGAGATAAATATTGGTTGCAGAGAACTTACGCACAAGGGGAAACAATCGCATGCGCCTTTCTGGATATCCAGCTCCCGATTATCAGTGATGAGAACCGTTGAGAAGAGTAGAGAGCTGGCCTAGGTCGGCTTGTCTTTATATACACTTACACACAGCACAGTACAATGGTCCCTACATTCTTATTGTTCATTGGAAACAGGAATCCGTCTCCGCATTATAACAAAAGGTCATAGGTTGGTTCATACAGGTGGGCTGTGACTATTTCAAACTGCTCAAGTGGGAGGGAAACTTAGGTTTCCCGCCGCATGGGTAATAAACTGCAAATATAGCAAATGTCCATAAACTTCTTATGGCCATAACTATACGCACGAGCGATTAATCCGTTTCTAACCAACACCGGAATATTGCTAATTTAATACTCTTCCGATGGATACTAAACACCACTGTGTCACCCCTGTCTGACCCTTCGTATCAAACAAAGAGGGATCTCTCTGTCTCTGAACATACTACATTGACTAAACTTTCAGATTCTATCAAAGGGACCATAATCTACAAAATACATTATATGACTAAAATATGTAACGATCGAGTCGCCCGCTAGACGCACACAAACTCTACCGTAAATGCGCATACCGTGCACCTGCGAGTGCACGCGACTGCGAGTATACGCACGCACGGGAGGGCTCATGCACGTGTAGCGGGCACACGCATGAGGTGCATATATGGCAATGTGCAGCGTGATATTTTTCTGACTTTGACAGTCCACCCTTTGGCAGTCACCAAATAACTGCCACTTCCTAAAACAGTTCAAAAAGAGAAAAATATATGTCATGTATAAAACATTTCTATGATTGGGTAAGGGAGAAGAGAAGAAGGTGGGAAAAAGGTATGACCTAGTGAGATAGTAGAAGCATGTATGTATGAGTCCATGTTTGAGGGGTCATGTATCATCGTGCCGTACGTGTTTTAAATCAAGCTTCGAGGTATTGCGAAGTATACATTTGAATTCCTTCTTATCCCGTGGTACGGGTCTGTGGATGGGCTGTCAAACTTTACCGAGCTCTTTTCGGCTTTTGGTTGCAACAAAATGGGGGAGCACATTTTAGTTGATGATACATGAATGGGGGGATATGTGAGTGCTGATATCTGTGCCTATATTCCCTATCGACTATGTGTGTCATTACCTGAAGGTTGTAGAGATGAAGATAAGGAGCAATTATGGTAAATGCAGTCATAAACTATGTGAGTTTAATGTACATTGGTTGATTGAAGTCTTGTCTGATGTTTTGTCTTGATGTACATGTTGACTGTAGTCTCTTTGGGCTTTTGCCAAAATGCGAGCAAAAAGCTTTCTCAATGTCCATAGACTTACAAAAGTGTTGGGCTATCGTAAAATTTTAAAATTGCTAGGGATATTGGGGGTCTATGGCATTGTCCATCAATTGTCTGTGTAAAAGGTTGTCAAATTCTTCTTCCAAGCGGATGTCTTTGTACCTTGGAGGAAAACAAAAGGAGAAACGGGTGAAAGAAACGGACCGTGGAATCACATTTTCATCACAACATTGTCTCAATGGTTGGGTCGTAAATCAAATCAGTCGTTGTTATTACAGTATCTTCACTTCTTAAACTCATCACTCGGGCGCTACGTTTACACTTTGTTAAAACCCGAACGCATCTAAATATCAGACCGACCAATATGATGACACCCAGAATACACAAAAGAAATTTCCCTACATCCATGATAATACCTTGGGCCCATTCTCCTAAACCAGAGAACCAATTTCGTGGGTTCAACCATGACACCCAACCGGTCAGCTCATTACCCACAGCGGCAAGGGTGAGATTGTGTTTCCTTCGGAACTCCCATTTTAATTGCAAAATGTCATCCATCTTTTGGTCTATGACCTCGGCTGGGTCCTCAGTGCTGTTTGTAATATACGTGCAGCACTTTATTCCATACTGAGTCGCTAGGGTAACACAATACCCGCCTGTCACAGCCGTGAGATAATTGAGAATCATCCTATGCTGAACCAGTTCTGTTTTGTAGGCTTGTAACTCTCTCCCAGTATACCTGAATGTGTCATCATACATTTCAGTGATATTGTCTAATAAATTTGCAAGCGCAGATATATATTTATAATTTATCACTCCTCTGGCGGTACGAGTGATATCTAACGCGATTAGGAATTGAATCCCGGTGGATTCATGGATCAGGTCAGAGGCCGGATGCTCTGTTCTTTCTATCAGGTGCCCGTTTAACGATGTGTTCGTAATGAGTGTGAGTATAAGGAGCTTGGGCACTGCGATGAATATCCTTCATTTTAGTGTGGGATAAAGTCATTACCTCAGTCAGTACTTTTCCAATATAACATAACCCTTCTGAGTTTGGGGCAAGCCACTTATACGCCTTCCTCCCGCATATGAAGTATGCATCATCGGGGAGAACATATGGGACGGAGTAGGACATTACCATATTACAAATTTTCCATATGAAATCTCCTAACCCTAATTCTCCCATCTGTTTAGTACACGTATCTGTTTGTACGACATGTGCACAGTATCCTGGTGATACTTCTCCAACTCGCATGATCCTACTTCCTAAGGTGTACCTATACCGAAAGAATTTCCTATGGTCGGCTATCTGGCGTATAAGTTCTGTGTCTATGGGCAATCTGTCGGCTCTATGTGAGAATGTCATGGTTTGATTAATCCATGACACTTCCCAATTTCCCGGCTTTCGGGGATTGGAAATGTTAAAACACACTAAGGACCTATCCACATGATATTGGTGGAGCTTCAAACTAGGAGGACTAGAGATATTAAACCTCTTGTCCACCGGCCTCCCACCACTTAACTCAAGTACCTCCCCTATCGTTAAAAGGAAATGGTACTAGTCCTGACTTGCTGTGACCTTGAGGTACTTGAGAGCATACCCAACAGTCTGTTTGGTTTAACACCTTACCCACTAATGAGTGATAGTCACCCAATGTATGCCGGTCCATGTTAATGTTAAAACTGGACTGACATTTCTTGATGCACCCATCCTCAACTAAGTTATCACAATGCCTACAGATGCAGTTTTCTTCAGCTAACAATCCTTCACAATTCCTTCTATTGTCAATGCTACCAGATCGTTTTCTGATACTCGCCTTTACTCGGTGATTATGTTGTTCTTGGAAATCTACGCCTCCATCTCTGTCATCAGAACCCATTCCAGAACCTCTCTCGACCTCCATGGTACTCTCGCCGGAACAGACTGCTCTGGTCAACATCATGGTCAACAGGAAAATCCGGATCACAGTCTCTTGGGGCAAGTCCATCTTATAGGAGGAAATGGAGAAAAATGAGAAGGGGGAAAGAAATATTTGAGGGAGATGGGATGGGAAGTGGGGAAAAACAATAAAAGGGAACAGGGAATCGACAACTGCCTCCGATCTTTATTATTCTCAATGCTCAGGTGCCGTTTACTCTTCCTGAAACAGACACTCCAGTGATACAACTTCCTCTACCGTCTGTTCTTTATCGCGAGACCTCTCTGGATCAGCAACCTTCTTACAATGGGACGAATGAACCCAAGTCTCTCTCTCTGCAACCTTCAATGCTGTCGTGCTAATCAATAAGACTTGGTATGGTCCTTCCCATCTGTCAATAAGGCAACCTGAGCGTAGAAAATTCCGTATCATTACATAATCCCCAGGTTCAATGTCATGACAATTACTATCTGGCAGATCAGGAATCACCAACTTCAAATTGTCATTCTGATTCCTTAGCTGTTTACTCATCTTAACCAGGTATTTTACAGTCACTTCATTGTTACACTTCAAATCATCCTGAGGGTTAATCATAACATGCGGTTGTCGACCGAACAGAATTTCAAAGGGGGACAGATTAAGAGGGGACCTGGGAGTGGTTCTGATGCTGTATAATACAATGGGCAAAGCTTCTGGCCATGTCAATCCTGTTTCTGCCATAACGTTGCTCAATTTATTTTTAATAGTGCTGTTCACTCTTTCTACCTTCGCACTCGCCTGGGGGCGGTACGGAGTGTGCAGCTTACTATCAATTCCCATCAACTTACACATTCCTTGAAAGACATCACCTGTAAAATGGGTTACAATTATTCTAGGGATACCGTATCTACACACAAATTCCTGCATAATTTTCTTAGCAGTAAACATAGCGGTATTTGTGGCCGCAGGAAATGCTTCGACCCAATTTGAAAACACATCTATACAAACTAGTATATACTTCAAATTTCGACAAGGGGGTAATTGTATGAAATCAATTTGTATTACCTGAAAAGGGCCGCCTGTAGGTGGGATATGAGATGGTTCTGTTGGTATTGCCTTTCCGATATTCTTCCTCAAGCAGGTGAGGCATGTCATTGCCCTTTTTCCCGCATGGGAAGAAAATCCTGGGGCGCACCAATATGCTCTTACCAACTTGCACATCCCTTCCTTGCCTAGATGAGTCAGCCCATGTGCTGCTTCTGCTAAACTTGGAAGGTATGCTCTGGGTGCCACTGGTTTACCCTGCCCATCTGTCCAGAGTCCTGAGGACTCCTGGCCATATCCTTTTGCCCTCCAAACTGCCTTTTCCTGTGTGGAACACAAATTTTGCATTTCACACAATTTCTGTATGTTGACGGTATTAAATACCATCAGTTGTGTGGTGTCTGTCTGTCTGGGGATACCAGCTGCTAGCTTAGCAGCTTCGTCTGCTCAGCTGTTACCAAGTGATACCGGGTCTTGGCTATATGTATGTGCTTTACACTTGATAACAGCCACTCTGTCGGGTTCCTGTATCGCTGTTAGAAGCTTTTTGATGTGAGCTGCATGCGCTACCGGTGTACCAGCTGCCGTCATGAAATTTCTGAGGCGCCATAGGGCTCCGAAATCATGGACTACTCCGAATGCGTATCTAGAATCGGTATAGATATTGGCTGATTTGCCCTTAGCCAATTCACATGCTCTGGTTAGGGCAACCAGTTCAGCAACCTGGGCTGAGTGAGGTGGGCCTAGCGGTTCTGCTTCTATGGTGCCTTGGTCATCTACGACTGCGTATCCAGTACACAAGTCTCCCGAGTCCGTCTGTCTGTGACAACTACCGTCAGTGTAGAAAGTAAAATCTACATCTTCCAGTGGGTTGTCACTGATGTCAGGCCTTGCCGTGAAATTTTGGGTCAAATATTCCATACAATCATGCATGTCTTTTCCTATACTAAATCCTCCTTCACCATTACTCTCATCCTCCACCCTTTGTGCCTGTCCAGGCACACCTGGGAGATACGTTGCAGGATTTAATGCGCTGCATCTCTTTATGGTGATGTTTACGGGGGCCATCAATGCCAATTCCCATCTTGTAAACCGCGCTGATGAGACGTGTCTGGTTTGAGCCGAATTTAGCAAGGCTGACACTGCATGCGGTGTATGGATTGTGAGGTTGTGTCCTAGCACTACATCTTCGCTTTTCGTTACTAGCAATGCTATCGCAGCGACACTTCGCAAGCATGTGGGGAGGGATCGCGCTACCGTATCTAGCTGAGCGCTGTAGTATGCTACCGGCCTGCTGGCATCACCGTGCTTTTGGGTTAGGACGCCTGCCGCGCAACCAGCACTTTCTGTTCCGTACAGCTCAAAGGGTTTCCCATAGTCAGGCATACCTAATGCCGGTGCCTGTGTTAGGCACTGTTTAAGTCTCTCAAATGCCATCTCGGATTCGTCTGTATGCGAGATCCGATCAGGTTTGTTTGATGAGACCATCTCCTGCAAAGGTAATGCTAGAATGGAAAAACCTGGGATCCAGTTACGGCAATACCCACACATTCCTAAAAACGTTCTGATCTGTTGCTGGGTTTGTGGCAGAGTCATGTCTCTAATTGCTTGGATTCTATCAGCGGTCAGGTGTCTCAGTCCTTGTGTCAGACAGTGTCCCAAATATTTTACTTTAGTCTGGCATAATTGCAACTTGTCTTTGGAAACCTTGTGTCCTGTGTCTAAAAGATGAAACAGGAGCTGTTTCCTATCTTTCAGGGACGCTTCCAGTGAATCTGAACACAGTAGTAAATCATCCACATACTGTATCAATATTGATCCACTCTCTGGTTGGAAAGACTGTAAACAATCATGCAAAGCCTGTGAAAATATACTTGGACTGTCTATGAAACCTTGTGGTAATCGAGTCCATGTGTATTGGACTCCTCTGTATGTGAATGCAAACAAATATTGGCTGTCAGGGTGCTGAGGTACCGAGAAGAAGGCGGAGCAGAGGTCAATTACAGTGAAAAATTTCGCAGTGGGAGGGATTTGCATGAGGATGACAGCTGGATTTGGCACTACGAGGAACTGACTCTCAACTATTTTGTTAATCCCCCTTAGATCCTGCACTAGCCTGTAACCCCTCCCCCCACTCTTTTTCACAGGGAAGATGGGACTATTGGCAGTGCTGGATGTTCTTACGAGAATGCCCTGTTGTTGCAAGCGCTCTATTACGGGGTACACTCCTAACTCCACCTCTGGCTTTTACTTGCACAACGACTGGAGCTACGTTTGCCATTAATCCAGTGTCTTGTCCATCTTTAGTCCAAAGTGACTCTGGTATTTGGGATGTCATTTCTTCTACCTGGGATGGACTCCTATTTATCATAAGGGTATGTGACATTAATTTTGATGGGGAGTCTAGCATATCTTGTACTTCCTGGGCGTGGTTCTCAGGTATGTCTAGGAATACACCTTCAGGAGTACAATATATGACGCACCCCATTTTACACAATAAATCTCTTCCCAGGAGATTTGTCGGTGCCGATGCAGCCAGCAAAAAGGAATGCTTGGTATGTAAAGGCCCTATTGTAATCTCTGCTGGTTTGCTAATAGGGTAGTGCTGTACTACTCCTGTTACTCCCATGGCTGGAATTGTCTTACCAGTGGTTCTCATGCCCACTGTCGAATTTATCACTGATTTGGCCGCCCCCGTATCTACAAGGAAATTTAATGATTTACCAGCTACATCAATTGTGACCTCGGGTTCACTTCCAAGACTTGCAATCAATTTCACTGGCTGCAGATTACAGGTGTGGCCACACCCCTATTGGGTATGGTGACCTCCCTGAATCGCACTGGCAGCAATTATTTGTGGTGGGGGTAGATGGGAACTATCAGAGGTTTGCCAGTCTCTTTTTGGGGGATACCTTTTGGTTTCCCCTGCATGTGGCTCATAGCTCCGCCCCTTCGGTCCTTGATCCCAATGTCTCGTATCAGGTCGTTGTCTATAGGGTTGATATGAATTTTGTATTGGTCTTACTTTACAATCATGTGCTATGTGTCCCTCTCTGTGGCAACAATAACATTTTATACCTGTTGACTTACCCACAGGGGTCACAGTTCTGGGCTGAGGTGGCCGGGTAGTGAGGGCCTGTATGCTCACAGCCATTAACTTATCACTCTGTGACTCCCTGTGTCTGATGATATTCCGATCATGCCCAGCAGCAGCCTCTCCCAATGCATCCACCGACATACCTCTCCAATCAGGCCTAGTGGTTTGTATTCTATTCCTTAAAACCTCTTTTAGACCGTCCATTAATACTGAAACAGCTACTTCCCTGTGGTGTACATTAGTTTTAATGTCATCTATACCAGTGTACCTAGCCATATCCTGCAGAGCCCGGTGAAAATACTCTGGTGTGGATTCACCTTCTTTTTGTTTTATTGTAAAGATTTTATTCCACTTTACAACTGCAGGAAAATATACTCCTAACTGTAAGTTGATTCTCTTTACATTATCCTGATTATGCTCGTCTGTTAGTGGTACTTCCTCATCTAACTTGCAATCAGCGATAAACTTTAACGAATCAACATTGGGTGGTAAACATGCCCTCAAAACTGTCCTCCAGTCTTTGTTATTTGGCTCTGCAGAATTTCCTAGCTCTCTAATATACTTTTGACATGCAACTAAATCTTTCCTAGGATCAGGGAATTCAGACATCATTGATCTTAATTCTGCTCGGGAAAAGGGACAGTGCATGGCGATGTTCCTGACAGGAGTTGCTCCTGAAGCTTCAGTTTTCCCATTTGGCACTGCTATTACCCTAACGGGATTAAGTCCAATAACATCATTCTGAGTAGATTCTACAACATGTGGTGAAATGGTTTCAGCATAGTGTATGGTGCCGTACTTACCAGTCGATACGACCTCACCTGTCCCTCCGCTAGGGGCCTTTGATACTAATCTTATGGGTTGGGTCGTGCCCACTGCTGTTTCTGATATGGTGGCTGCTAGGGAGAGTGCTGATATTGTTGTGGGCTCATCCTCTTGGTCACAATCCTGGGGAAAGTTCAAAACAGGGTACAACTTGCACGGATTAGTGTTAGCATTAATTACTTTGGTTACATTATCTTTAACAACTATACATTTAACATGACCCTGAGTGCCATTCTCTGCAACCAATTTCTCTCCAGGTATGTATGGTGGTGGGGGTGCAGTGGCTATCAGTTTCCTGATAGGGTTAGATCCAGCGGCTTGCGCCAACCCCCTTTGTATTTCACCTTCCTGTTGCCACAATGTTAAATAATCATAATGTCTAATACGCCTTTTTGAAGATTTAATCAGGCAAACTCTTCTCCTTAAATTCTGTAATACTTCTGGGTTAAAACTACCTACCCGGGGAAACTTTTCCCCGTCATGCACAGTCATCCTTTCCCATTCATTGCACAACATTTCTGTGTGATGACCATATTTCTCACACATGATATACCTTGCCGACCCGATTGGTCGGTTTACCAAATCAACCTGAACCTCGGTTGATCGCCCCTTACCTGAACAACTGGCCCCCATCTTTGCAGGTGCTGCTTTCACTACCTCTGACTTCAAATCAGGGTCTTCGGCAACCCTTACAAAAACCAAGATGTTCGGGGTAAGGCTGCGGTGGGGGTTTTGCTTCGAAGTCCGCCCACTTAACTCCCGCCCACGCTGGCCAATACGGCGACCAAAGTTCCCAGAGGTTCCGTACCCAACCTAGGGCACCTAAGTACGTCTACTTGCTCGGGCGTGTGGGAGTGTCTTACCCTCCCCAGCAAGCATCAGTCGCTGGAATGTCCCTGAGTGATCAGGCTACTTCCCTTAAAATAAAATAAAAATTACACAAATCACGTTAACAATGTGCAAGTAGCGTTCTTCTGAATTCAAGACACGCTAATGCACACAATCACATGCGGTACAATCGTATCTGCACACAAGCAACTAATCTTATGTGCGGAACGATCAGTGGAATCGAAAATTTCGTCTGCGAATTCCTTCAGCAATGAGCTTCTTTGGCCTATATGGGTCTCGCACCAACCCTCTTCGGTTGTGCTCTCTACTTCTAGTCTGCTATACCTGAACCTCCTGGTCCTTGACCTCCTGGTCTGTTATGTACAGCAGACTCTACTGCTCATTAATATGTCGAGACTAACAAGGGACGCCTCCCAAGCCACCCCGCGCTATCACTCTCGCTGGTGTACCTCTTTCTACTGGCCTATGGTTCCCACTTCCGTAATAAAAGAGAAATCTTATATATACACACTCTTACATTCGAACACTCTTATTTCTGTACAGAATTCCTTTCATTCAGTAATAGTCTAACCCAGAAGAATTGCAACAGAGAAAGTCTTTTCTTTTAACTTTAAACTTTTTGGATTTGAGATAGATTTGTGTTACTTTCGCGTTACTTCCTTATCGCCTATTAAAACAATACTATCGTGTGGTTTGTATTATGTGGGCGTATCCGTACGCTCCGTTGCGTAATATACGCTCCGTGCGTCGACCCTTGCGTTGCGTACGCCCTGCCCTTGTAAGGACACGTGTACGCAGACCAAGTACGTCCACAGTAACACACTACACGTTTATCAATGTGAATGATCTTTAACAGTAATCATTCACTGAACACCACCCAAATCTCCCTTGTATTTCTAGGCGAGACTGTGTGCGTGCCTTTTACAATTATTCCCTTAAATATTACTTTTTATCTTTTAACTATTAATAACAACAAATGTCTCAGCACGTTATCACTAGTGTGTGGCAATCAGGAGAATGAGGTACGGACAAATAATACTAAACAAGAAATACAGGTGTGTGTGCTTATGCGTACGTTCGCAAAACAGAAACTAAACAGGTTTTAAAAGACAATAACGTACTGTTCCTACCTTCCGGTTCCGGATTCCTTCAGCACTCCTTACTAAGTGAAGCAGACGCTTATCTGGTCAGCACTACGAGGAATATTACCTCCCGCCCTTTGCTGACCGATAATGTCTGCTGAAATTACCTAGTGCAGATATGTGAAGAGCGGGCGAGTCCCCAATTGACAAAGCCTAATATATATCCTATATTAAACACGCTAAAAGGTTAAGAGACTCAGTACGCTATTGGAGTATGTGGTACCGTAAGGGTACGCACTTAGCGTAGCGGACGCTTAGCCGTGGACGAGACGCACGAGCGGCACGTTCGCTCACGGCTTAATGCGTAGAGGCAAGCACGCTATAGGCTGCCGACTAACGTAACGATACGCTATCAGCGTAGCGGACGCTCGAGACCATGAGGAGATCACAAGCGGCGCTGACGCTCACAGAGTTAAACCTTTATAACTATACCATAAATAATGTACTTATACTGTAAACCTTTGTGCAGTGTTATGGTGTAAATGCAACACAGTGTAACCTTGTTAGTTTAAAAGCTGTATGAGCGTATGTGACGCTCTGAGAACACTTAGCAATATAATAAACACTCAAATACCGGTCTAAGGGTCTAACACCTTTTAAGGGAGAGAATGAACGTTCAATTGCAAAAGAATACACATTACAACTTATACACTACCAAACTAACATAAAATACCTAACCGAATTACTACACGTTAAAATACAATAGCGGCACAATTACATTTAAGGGGAAAGAGAGAGAAAAATGGCTTACAACAAAATAGGAGATAAATATTGGTTGCAGAGAACTTACGCACAAGGGGAAACAATCGCATGCGCCTTCCTGGATATCCAGCTCCCGATTATCAGTGATGAGAACCGTTGAGAAGAGTAGAGAGCTGGCCCAGGTCGGCTTGCCTTTATATACACTAACACACAGTACAGTACAATGGTCCCTACATTCTTATTGTTCATTGGACACAGGAATCCGTCTCCGCATTATAACAAAAGGTCATAGGTTGGTTCATACAGGTGGGCTGTGACTATTTCAAACTGCTCAAGTGGGAGGGAAACTCAGGTTTCCCGCCGCATGGGTAATAAACTGCAAATATAGCAAATGTCCATAAACTTCTTATGGCCATAACTATACGCACGAGCGATTAATCCGTTTCTAACCAACACCGGAATATTGCTAATTTAATACTCTTCCGATGGATACTAAACACCACTGTGTCACCCCTGTCTGACCCTTCGTATCAAACAAAGAGGGATCTCTCTGTCTCTGAACATACTACATTGACTAAACTTTCAGATTCTATCAAAGGGACCATAATCTACAAAATACATTATATGACTAAAATATGTAATGATCGAGTCGCCCTCTAGACGCACACAAACTCTACCGTAAATGCGCATACCGTGCGCCTGCGAGTGCACGCGACTGCGAGTATACGCACGGGAGGGCTCATGCACGTGCAGCGGGCACACACATGAGGTGCATATATGGCAATGTGCAGCGTGATATTTTTCTGACTTTGACAGTAGTCACCCACACCCCAAGATTAGTGAGTAGATCTCCTGCATCCAGTCCACTTCCCTATGAAGTGAGCAGGATCAAGAGATAATGAGGGTCATTCCGACCCATTCGCACGCAGCGGTTCTTCACTGCAGTGCGAACGGGTCGGAACTGCGCATGCACGGCGCCTGCAATGTGCAAGTGCGTCGTTGCCCGTCTACAGCCGTCGCCGGGCAACGACCAGAAGAGAGAAGAAAGTGATCGCTAGCGCGATCGCAAGTAGATTGACATCAAGGAGGCGTTCCGGGGCGGATACTCACCGTTTTCCAGGCGTGGAGATCCAAACACAGGCGTGTCCAGGCGTTTGGAGGGCGGATGTCTGACGTCAATCCCGGGACCTTTGTCGCTGGATCCGTCACACAGGGTAAGTAGGTCTGACCCTGGTCTTGTTTTGCAGGAAACTTTTTTTAGCATAGCAAGGCTGCACAAGCGATCACAGCCCTGCTATGCTAAAATACACTTCCCCATAGGCGGCGTCAAATTGATCGCACGAGCAGAAAAAAGTTGCTACGTGCGATCAACTCGGAATGAGGGCCAATACCGGGAACGGTGGGTACATATGTAAGAAATGTCAATAAAAGTATGTCATTTTAAATCAACTCTCATACCCAATGACACCCAGTTCACAATATTTTATCTTGATGTGAGTGGGGCTTAATTACACGAGTCCTGAAGTAGTTTGCTGCATCTCCTCTCGGTTTTTTACCTGGAGATGAGAATTTATAAATAGGCAATTATTAAGAACACTAAAGTTTATAACATACAGTGCATTTAATAGATTATAGAGTGGAAAACCCCTTGGCCCACAATATCTTGGTTTCAAGAACCAAGCCATCAAAGCCAACCAACTGAAATATGAATGTAGACATGGAACCTGATGAAGAAGATCTTGAGGTACCTGAAGATGAGGATAAAGGAAGTTGGATGGATCATTTAGGGGAGGGAGTAAGCTGTTAATTGTTAAATTCCAGACTCCAATAGAACAGATACATATCTGAGAATAATAGTGATGTGCACCGGAAATTATTCGGGTTTTGTGTTTTGGTTTTGGGTTAGGTTCCGCAGCCGTGTTTTGGGTTTGAACGCGTTTTGGCAAAACCTCACCGAATTTTTTTTGTCGGATTCGGTTGTGTTTTGGATTCGGGTGTTTTTTTTCAAAAAACCCTAAAAAACAGCTTAAATCATAGAATATGGGGGTCATTTTGATCCCATAGTATTATTAACCTCAATAACCATAATTTACACTCATTTCCAGTCTATTCTGAACACCTCACAATATTATTTTTAGTCCTAAAATTTGCACCGAGGTCGCTGGATGGCTAAGCTAAGCGACACAAGTGGCCGACACAAACACCTGGCCCATCTAGGAGTGGCACTGCAGTGTCAGGCAGGATGGCCCTTCCAAAAAATACTCCCCTAACAGCACATGACGCAAAGAAAAAAAGAGGCGCAATGAGGTAGCTGTGTGACGACTAAGCTAAGCGACCCTAGTGGCCGACACAAACACCTGTCCCATGTAGGAGTGGCACTGCAGTGTCACGCAGGATGGCCCTTCCAAAAACTACTCCCCAAACAGCACATGACGTAAAGAAAAAAAGAGGCGCAATGAGGTAGCTGTGTGACGACTAAGCTAAGCGACCCTAGTGGCCGACACAAACACCTGGCCCATCTAGGAGTGGCACTGCAGTGTCACGCAGGATGGCCCTTCCAAAAAATACTCCCCAAACAGCACATGACGCAAAGAAAAAAATAGGCGCAATGAGGTAGCTGTGTGACGACTAAGCTAAGCGACCCTAGTGGCCGACACAAACACCTGGCCCATCTAGGAGTGGCACTGCAGTGTCACGCAGGATGGCCCTTCCAAAAAATACTCCCCAAACAGCACATGACGCAAAGAAAAAAAGAGGTGCAATGAGGTAGCTGTGTGACGACTAAGCTAAGCGACCCTAGTGGCCGACACAAACACCTGGCCCATCTAGGAGTGGCACTGCAGTGTCACGCAGGATGGCCCTTCCAAAAAATACTCCCCAAACAGCACATGACGCAAAGAAAAAAAGAGGCGCAATGAGGTAGCTGTGTGACGACTAAGCTAAGCGACCCTAGTGGCCGACACAAACACCTGGCCCATCTAGGAGTGGCACTGCAGTGTCACGCAGGATGGCCCTTCCAAAAAATACTCCCCAAACAGCACATGACGCAAAGAAAAAAAGAGGCGCAATGAGGTAGCTGTGTGACGACTAAGCTAAGCGACCCTAGTGGCCGACACAAACACCTGGCCCATCTAGGAGTGGCACTGCAGTGTCACGCAGGATGGCCCTTCCAAAAAATACTCCCCAAACAGCACATGACGCAAAGAAAAAAATAGGCGCAATGAGGTAGCTGTGTGACGACTAAGCTAAGCGACCCTAGTGGCCGACACAAACACCTGGCCCATCTAGGAGTGGCACTGCAGTGTCACGCAGGATGGCCCTTCCAAAAAATACTCCCCAAACAGCACATGACGCAAAGAAAAAAAGAGGTGCAATGAGGTAGCTGTGTGACGACTAAGCTAAGCGACCCTAGTGGCCGACACAAACACCTGGCCCATCTAGGAGTGGCACTGCAGTGTCACGCAGGATGGCCCTTCCAAAAAATACTCCCCAAACAGCACATGACGCAAAGAAAAAAAGAGGCGCAATGAGGTAGCTGTGTGACGACTAAGCTAAGCGACCCTAGTGGCCGACACAAACACCTGGCCCATCTAGGAGTGGCACTGCAGTGTCACGCAGGATGGCCCTTCCAAAAAATACTCCCCAAACAGCACATGACGCAAAGAAAAAAAGAGGCGCAATGAGGTAGCTGTTTGACGACTAAGCTAAGCGACCCTAGTGGCCGACACAAACACCTGGCCCATCTAGGAGTGGCACTGCAGTGTCACGCAGGATGGCCCTTCCAAAAAATACTCCCCAAACAGCACATGACGCAAAGAAAAAAAGAGGCGCAATGAGGTAGCTGTGTGACGACTAAGCTAAGCGACCCTAGTGGCCGACACAAACACCTGGCCCATCTAGGAGTGGCACTGCAGTGTCACGCAGGATGGCCCTTCCAAAAAATACTCCCCAAACAGCACATGACGCAAAGAAAAAAAGAGGCGCAATGAGGTAGCTGTGTGACGACTAAGCTAAGTGACCTTAGTGGCCGACACAAACACCTGGCCCATCTAGGAGTGGCACTGCAGTGTCACGCAGGATGGCCCTTCCAAAAAATACTCCCCAAACAGCACATGACGCAAAGAAAAAAAGAGGCGCAATGAGGTAGCTGTGTGACGACTAAGCTAAGCGACCCTAGTGGCCGACACAAACACCTGGCCCATCTAGGAGTGGCACTGCAGTGTCACGCAGGATGGCCCTTCCAAAAAATACTCCCCAAACAGCACATGACGCAAAGAAAAATTAAAGAAAAAAGAGGTGCAAGATGGAATTGTCCTTGGGCCCTCCCACCAACCCTTATGTTGTAAAAACAGGACATGCACAGTTTAACGAACCCATCATTTCAGCGACAGGGTCTGCCACACGACTGTGACTGAAATGACTGGTTGGTTTGGGCCCCCACCAAAAAAGAAGCAATCAATCTCTCCTTGCACAAACTGGCTCTACAGAGGGAAGATGTCCACCTCATCATCATCGTCCGATTCATCACCCCTTTCACTGTGTACATCCCCCTCCTCACAGATTATTAATTCGTCCCCACTGGAATCCACCATCTCAGGTCCCCGTGTACTTTCTGGAGGCAATTGCTGCTGGTGAATGTCTCCATGGAGGAATTGATTATAATTCATTTTAATGAACATCATCTTCTCCACATTTTCTGGAAGTAACCTCGTACACCGATTGCTGACAAGGTGAGCGGCGGCACTAAACACTCTTTCGGAGTACACACTGGAGGGAGGGCAACTTAGGTAGAATAAAGCCAGTTTGTGCAAGGGACTCCAAATTGCCTCTTTTTCCTGCCAGTATACGTACGGACTGTCTGACGTGCCTACTTGGATGCGGTCACTCATATAATCTCCACCATTCTTTCAATGGTGAGAGAATCATATGCAGTGACAGTAGACGACATGTCAGTAATCGTTGGCAGGTCCTTCAGTCCGGACCAGATGTCAGCATCAGCAGTCGCTCCAGACTGCCCTGCATCACCGCCAGCGGGTGGGCTCGGAATTCGTAGCCTTTTCCTCGCACCCCCAGTTGCGGGAGAATGTGAAGGAGGAGATGTTGACGGGTCGCGTTCCGCTTGACTTGACAATTTTCTCACCAGCAGTTCTTTGAACCTCTGCAGACTTGTGTCTGCCGGAAAGAGAGATCCAACGTAGGTTTTAAATCTAGGATCGAGCACGGTGGCCAAAATGTAGTGCTCTGATTTCAACAGATTGACCACACGTGAATCCTGGTTAAGCGAATGAAGGGCTCCATCCACAAGTCCCACATGCCTAGCGGAATCGCTCTGTTTTAGCTCCTCCTTCAATGCCTCCAGCTTCTTCTGCAAAAGCCTGATGAGGGGAATGACCTGACTCAGGCTGGCAGTGTCTGAACTGACTTCACGTGTGGCAAGTTCAAAAGGTTGCAGAACCTTGCACAACGTTGAAATCATTCTCCACTGCGCTTGAGACAGGTGCATTCCACCTCCTTTGCCTATATCGTGGCCAGATGTATAGGCTTGAATGGCCTTTTGCTGCTCCTCCATCCTCTGAAGCATATAGAGGGTTGAATTCCACCTCGTTACCACCTCTTGCTTCAGATGATGGCAGGGCAGGTTCAGGTGTTTTTGGTGGTGCTCCAGTCTTCTGTACGCGGTGCCTGTACGCCGAAAGTGGCCCGCAATTCTTCTGGCCACCGACAGCATCTCTTGCATGCCCCTGTTGTTTTTTAAATAATTCTGCACCACCAAATTCAATGTATGTGCAAAACATGGGACGTGCTGGAATTTGCCCAGATGTAATGCACGCACATTATTGCTGGCGTTGTCCGATGCCACAAATCCCCAGGAGAGTCCAATTGGGGTAAGCCATTCTGCGATGATCTTCCTCAGTTGCCGTAAGAGGTTTTCAGCTGTGTGCGTATTCTGGAAAGCGGTGATACAAAGCGTAGCCTGCCTAGGAACGAGTTGGCGTTTGCGAGATGCTGCTACTGGTGCCGCCGTTGCTGTTCTTGCAGCGGGAGGCAATACATCTACCCAGTGGGCTGTCACAGTCATGTAGTCCTGAGTCTGCCCTGCTCCACTTGTCCACATGTCCGTGGTTAAGTGGACATTGGGTACAACTGCATTTTTTAGGACACTGGTGAGTCTTTTTCTGACGTCCGTGTACATTCTCGGTATCGCCTGCCTAGAGAAGTGGAACCTAGATGGTATTTGGTGACGGGGGCACACTACCTCAAGCAATTGTCTAGTTCCCTGTGAACTAACGGCGGATACTGGACGCACGTCTAATACCAACATAGTTGTCAAGGCCTCAGTTATCCGCTTTGCAACAGGATGACTGCTGTGATATTTCATCTTCCTCGCAAAGGACAGTTGGACAGTCAATTGCTTACTGGAAGTAGTACAAGTGGTCTTCCGACTTCCCCTCTGGGATGACGATCGACTCCCAGCAGCAACAACAGCAGCGCCAGCAGCAGTAGGCGTTACACTCAAGGATGCATTGGAGGAATCCCAGGCAGGAGAGGACTCGTCAGACTTGCCAGTGACATGGCCTGCAGGACTATTGGCTTTCCTGGGTAAGGAGGAAATTGACACTGAGGGAGTTTGTGGTGTGGTTTGCGCGAGCTTGGTTACAAGAGGAAGGGATTTACTGGTCAGTGGACTGCTGTCGCCCAAAGTTTTTGAACTTGTCACTGACTTATTATGAATGCGCTGCAGGTGACGTATAAGGGAGGATGTTCCGAGGTGGTTAACGTCCTTACCCCTACTTATTACAGCTTGACAAAGGCAACACACGGCTTGACACCAGTTGTCCGCATTTCTGTTGAAATAATTCCACACTGAAGAGCTGATTTTTTTTGTATTTTGACCAGGCATGTCAATGGCCATATTCGTCCCACGGACAACAGGTGTCTCCCCGGGTGCCTGACTTAAACAAACCACCTCACCATCAGAATCCTCCTTGTCAATTTCCTCCCCAGCGCCAGCAACACCCATATCCTCATCCTGGTGTACTTCAACAGTGACATCTTCAATTTGACTATCAGGAACTGGACTGCGGGTGCTCCTTACAGCACTTGCAGGGGGCGTGCAAATGGTGGAAGGCACAAGCTCTTCCCGTCCAGTGTTGGGAAGGTCAGGCATCGCAACCGACACAATTGGACTCTCCTTTGGGATTTGGGATTTCGAAGAACGCACAGTTCTTTGCTGTGCTTTTGCCGCAAGTCTTTTCTTTTTTCTAGCGAGAGGATGAGTGCTTCCATCCTCATGTGAAGCTGAACCACTAGCCATGAACATAGGCCAGGGCCTCAGCCGTTCCTTGCCACTCCGTGTCGTAAATGGCATATTGGCAAGTTTACGCTTCTCCTCAGACGCTTTTAATTTTGATTTTTGGGTCATTTTTTCACTGATCTTTTGTGTTTTGGATTTTACATGCTCTGTACTATGACATTGGGCATTGGCCTTGGCAGACGACGTTGATGGCATTTCATCGTCTTGGTTATGACTAATGGCAGCAGCTTCAGCACGAGGTGGAAGTGGATCTTGATCTTTCCCTATTTTTTTAACCTCCACATTTTTGTTCTCCATATTTTAATGCGCACAACTAAAAGCCACCACAGGTATACAATGTAGATGGATGGATAGTATAGTATTATATTACTTATGGACGATGAGTGCACTGACGACACAGAGGTAGGTACAGCCGTGGCCTACCGTACTGCTTATATATATATATATATATATATATATAATATATACTGTATATAACGGACCTGGTGGACACTGTCAGCAGACTGCTAAACTAGTATGAAGAAAAAAAAAACCACCACAGGTATACAATGTAGATGGATGGATAGTATAGTATTATATTACTTATGGACGACGAGTGCACTGACGACACAGAGGTAGGTACAGCCGTGGCCTACCGTACTGCTTATATATATAATATACTGTATAACGGACCTGGTGGACACTGTCAGCAGACTGCTAAACTAGTATGAAGAAGAAAAAAAACACCACAGGTATACAATGTAGATGGATGGATAGTATAGTATTATATATTACTTATGGACGACGAGTGCACTGACGACACAGAGGTAGGTACAGCCGTGGCCTACCGTACTGCTTATATATATATATATATATATATATATATATATATATAATATATACTGTATCAACGGACCTGGTAGACACTGTCAGCAGACTGCTAAACTAGTATGAAGAAAAAAAAAAACACCACAGGTATACAATGTAGATGGATGGATAGTATAGTATTATATTACTTATGGACGACGAGTGCACTGACGACACAGAGGTAGGTACAGCCGTGGCCTACCGTACTGCTTATATATATAATATACTGTATATAACGGACCTGGTGGACACTGTCAGCAGACTGCTAAACTAGTATGAAGGAAAAAAAAACCACCACAGGTAGGTATACAATGTAGATGGATGGATAGTATAGTATTATATATTACTTATGGACGACGAGTGCACTGACGACACAGAGGTAGGTACAGCCGTGGCCTACCGTACTGCTTATATATATAATATACTGTATAACGGACCTGGTGGACACTGTCAGCAGACTGCTAAACTAGTATGAAGAAAAAAAAACACCACAGGTATACAATGTAGATGGATGGATAGTATAGTATTATATATTACTTATGGACGACGAGTGCACTGACGACACAGAGGTAGGTACAGCCGTGGCCTACCGTACTGCTTATATATATATATATATATATATATATATACTGTATATAACGGACCTGGTAGACACTGTCAGCAGACTGCTAAACTAGTATGAAGAAAAAAAAAAACACCACAGGTATACAATGTAGATGGATGGATAGTATAGTATTATATTACTTATGGACGACGAGTGCACTGACGACACAGAGGTAGGTACAGCCGTGGCCTACCGTACTGCTTATATATATAATATACTGTATATAACGGACCTGGTGGACACTGTCAGCAGACTGCTAAACTAGTATGAAGGGAAAAAAAACCACCACAGGTAGGTATACAATGTAGATGGATGGATAGTATAGTATTATATATTACTTATGGACGACGAGTGCACTGACGACACAGAGGTAGGTACAGCCGTGGCCTACCGTACTGCTTATATATATAATATACTGTATAACGGACCTGGTGGACACTGTCAGCAGACTGCTAAACTAGTATGAAGAAAAAAAAACCCACCACAGGTATACAATGTAGATGGATGGATAGTATAGTATTATATTACTTATGGACGACGAGTGCACTGACGACACAGAGGTAGGTACAGCCGTGGCCTACCGTACTGCTTATATATATATATATATATATATATAATATATACTGTATATAACGGACCTGGTGGACACTGTCAGCAGACTGCTAAACTAGTATGAAGAAAAAAAAAAACCACCACAGGTATACAATGTAGATGGATGGATAGTATAGTATTATATTACTTATGGACGACGAGTGCACTGACGACACAGAGGTAGGTACAGCCGTGGCCTACCGTACTGCTTATATATATAATATACTGTATAACGGACCTGGTGGACACTGTCAGCAGACTGCTAAACTAGTATGAAGAAAAAAAAAAACACCACAGGTATACAATGTAGATGGATGGATAGTATAGTATTATATATTACTTATGGATGACGAGTGCACTGACGACACAGAGGTAGGTACAGCCGTGGCCTACCGTACTGCTTATATATATAATATACTGTATATAACGGACCTGGCGGACACTGTCAGCAGACTGCTAAACTAGTATGAAGAAGAAAAAAAACCACCACAGGTAGGTATACAATGTAGATGGATGGATAGTATAGTATTATATTACTTATGGACGACGAGTGCACTGACGACACAGAGGTAGGTACAGCCGTGGCCTACCGTACTGCTTATATATATAATATACTGTATAACGGACCTGGTGGACACTGTCAGCAGACTGCTAAACTAGTATGAAGGAAAAAAAACCACCACAGGTAGGTATACAATGTAGATGGATGGATAGTATAGTATTATATTACTTATGGACGACGAGTGCACTGACGACACAGAGGTAGGTACAGCCGTGGCCTACCGTACTGCTTATATATATAATATACTGTATAACGGACCTGGTGGACACTGTCAGCAGACTGCTAAACTAGTATGAAGGAAAAAAAACCACCACAGGTAGGTATACAATGTAGATGGATGGATAGTATAGTATTATATTACTTATGGACGACGAGTGCACTGACGACACAGAGGTAGGTACAGCCGTGGCCTACCGTACTGCTTATATATATATATATATAATATATACTGTATATAACGGACCTGGTGGACACTGTCAGCAGACTGCTAAACTAGTATGAAGAGAAAAAAAACCACCACAGGTATACAATGTAGATGGATGGATAGCAGTGGCGGATCCAGGGGAGGGGCACACAGGCCCGTGCCCCCCCTGTCATTTTTAGCACTTTTTTTTTTCAAACGTGAGCAGCAGCACTGCAGCGGTCAGGCAGCGTTATCTGACTTCTTCCGTGATTGCTTCTCCCCTGGTCTGCCTCCAGCTCTGTCTCCTCTACAAGAAGAAGCAGGCACACACCTGCAGGAGTGAAGATAGGTCAGCTGTTGTGCCTATCATTAGGTGGGCTGGACTATTCAAATGCATGCTGACAGGGCTCGGAGCCCTGTGGAGGCGTCAGCTCAGCATGAAATTGGAGCGGAGCTGGCCACACACACTGACACTGGTGAGTTGTAGCAGTGACAGCAATGTGCTGAGGCTGTGACACTACAATGTGTTAGGACTGGAGGCTGTAAATACATGACACACGCTGGTATTTGGCTGACAGGAACTTTGGTGTGACTGTGTTAGCTCCGTAGTACTGTGAGTCTGTGCGCTGACCCCATAATACAGCTCTGTTTTACGGGCTGTGACCCTGGGCTGATAACCCTGTGTTCTGGCTGCAGAAAGCCTGTAGCCAGAGCCACCCAGATGGCAGCGTGTGTGCACTCTGGTGCAGAACTAACCCCTCACTGGCTGTCAGAACATGCTGAAGCTCTATATACATATATTTCACACATACATGTTTGTTGCACAGTCACACATACATACTGCACACATGCCCACTGCACACATACATACTGCACATATGCCCACTGCACACATACATACTGCACACATGCCAACTGCACGTATGCCCACTGCACACATACATACTGAACACATGCCCACTGCACACATGCCCACTGCACACATACATACTGCACATATGCCCACTGCACACATACATACTGCACACATGCCAACTGCACGTATGCCCACTGCACACATACATACTGAACACATGCCCACTGCACACATACACACTGCACACATGCCCACTGCACATATGCCCACTGCGCACATACATACTGCACACATGCCCACTGCACATATGCCCACTGCGCATATACATACTGCACACATGCCCACTTGCATACTGCACACATGCCCACTATTACACATATGCCCACAACACTTATGCCTACTGCACACATGCCCCTTGTACACATAATACTGCACACATGCCCACTACACACATACATTTTTTATTTAAATTGCGCTCAGTGAGGCAGGATGTGCTGCTGTCAGTGAGGCAGTGATGCGCTGTTGTCAGTGAGGCGGAGATGTGAGGCGGAAATGTGCTGTCAGTGAGGCGGAAATGTGCTGCTGTCAGTGAGGCAGTGATGTGCTGTTGTCAGTGAGGCGGGGATGCATCGCTGTCAGTGAGGCAGTAATGTGCTGTTGTCAGTGAGGCGGGGATGCGCCACTGTCAGTGAGGCGGGGATGCACCTCTGTCAGTGAGGCGGAGATGCGCCTCTGTCAGTGAGGCGGGGATGCCCTGCTGTCAGTGAGGCGGGGATGCGCTGCTGTCAGTGGGGCAGGGATGCACCGCTGTCAGTGAAGCGGGGGTGTGCCGCTGTCAGTGAGGCGGGGATGAGCTGCTCTCAGTGAGGCGGGGATGTGCCGTTGTCAGTGAGGTGGGGATGTGCCGCTGTCATTGAGGTGGGGATGTGCTGTTGTCAGTGAGGCGGGGATGTGCTGCTGTTAGTGAGGGAGAGATGTGCTGCTGTCAGTGAGGCAGGGATGTGCTGCTGTCAGTGAGGCAGAGATGTGCTGCTGTCAGTGAGGCAGAGATGTGCTGCTATCAGTGAGGCGGTGATGTGCTGCTGTCAATGAGGCGGGGATGTGCTGCTGTCAGTGAGGCAGAGATGTGCCAACATGAAGTATATTTGGCTATTATTTGTCTCCGAGCACCGTTCTTGGATGGCATTAACATTATACATATATATACATATATATATATATATATTTATACGAAAATGAAAACGCCCTCAAGAAACCTGTGTTTGACCTTGGAAGGTGCCGCTGGTTGGGAGAGTGCTGTGCTGTGGAGTGGACACTGAAGGCGCCATGGTTGGTGGTGTATTGTACTGAAGACATTAAAGGGGCCGTGAAAGTGTTGTGGTGTGGACATTGAAGGGACTTGTGGGGGGAGGGGAGTTGTGGTTATTGAAGGGGGAGGGCTGTGAGCTGGACATCTCCGTTTTATTTTTACAACTGACTATAATGCACGGGCTGTGGAGAGGAGCCAGGCCGCCATTACTTGGAACAGTCATCCGGAAGGATCGGTCATCGACTAGGAGACAAAAGACCCACAGCATAGCAAGCAGGTAAGTGGAATGGCCTTGTTTTTTGTGTGTACCTCCCAGTGTGACTATAATGAGGGGTGTGGTTCACGGGGATGGCATATCTTGTGAGGTCATGCTCCTTGTAGTGATACCACCAACCTTTACTGTGAGCAAATACAACTGGTACCACAGACATTCTCCCCTTCCCCTATTATGGTGCCCCCCCTGTCATTTTTTTCTGGATCGGCCCCTGATGGATAGTATAGTATTATATTACTTATGGACGACGAGTGCACTGACGACACAGAGGTAGGTACAGCCGTGGCCTACCGTACTGCTTATATATATAATATACTGTATAACGGACCTGGTGGACACTGTCAGCAGACTGCTAAACTAGTATGAAGAAAAAAAAAAACACCACAGGTATACAATGTAGATGGATGGATAGTATAGTATTATATTACTTATGGACGACGAGTGCACTGACGACACAGAGGTAGGTACAGCCGTGGCCTTCCGTACTGCTGCTTATATATATAATATACTGTATAACGGACCTGGTGGACTCTGTCAGCAGACTGCTAAACTAGTATGAAGAAGAAAAAAAAACACAGGAGTGTTTTTCAGGCAGACAAACGTATACTGGACTGGTGGTCACTGTCAGCAAAACTGTGCACTGTACTCCTGCTATAACTGCTCCCCAGTCCCCACAATTAGGCAGTGTGAGCAGAGCAGTGCACTCAGCACAGATATATCATGCAGCAGTGCAGCACACTGAGTGAGCACAGATATGGTGGAGCGTTTTTTTCAGGCAGAGAAACAAAGGATTAAACTCACTGGTGGTATAATCAAAACCCTGCACTGTACTCCCTAACAGCTGCTCCCCGTCACCAATCCTCCCTACAATTATAACTAACTAAGTCACTCTGTGTTCTACTATAACGGAGAGGACGCCAGCCACGTCCTCTCCCTATCAATCTCAATGCACGTGTGAAAATGGCGGCGACGCGCGGCTCCTTATATAGAATCCGAGTCTCGCGAGAATCCGACAGCGGGATGATGACGTTTGGGCACGCTCGGGTTAACCGAGCAAGGCGGGAGGATCCGAGTCGCTCGGACCCGTGTAAAAAAATGTGAAGTTCGGGCGGGTTCGGATCCCGAGGATCCGAACCCGCTCATCACTAGAGAATAATGACATCCCCCAGATTAACAATAGAGGACAAGTCACTAATATTAGAAAATTATGGTGTTAAGGTGCTCACTTTGCCAGCGTATTTCATGCCCAAATCAGTGTTGGGCAAGGCAAAATACATGTGGGTCATATGCAAGTGACCCCCCTCTGATGATTTTAGAATTCAAATTTGTTGCTCAAGAGTCGTTAACCCTTGCAAAACTACAGCTTCTTATTCATAATAGAAAATTATGGTGTATATGCCCATTTTGCCAGTGTATTTCATGCCCAAATCAGTGTTGGGCAAGGCAAAATACATGTGGGTCATATGCAATTGACCACACTTTGTTGATTTTATGATTCAAATTTGTGGCCCGAGACTCGTTAACCCTTGCAAAACTACAGATACTTATTCAAAATGGTAAATTATAGTGTATGTGCCCACTTTGCCAGCGTATTTCATGGCCAAACCAGTGTTGGGAAAGGCAAAATACAAGCTGGTCATATGCAATTGACCACCCTCTGTTGATATCAAGTGTCAAATTTGTTGCCCAAGACTCGTTAAGCCTTGCAAAACTACAGCTACTTATTCAAAATGGTATGGTGTATATGCCCACTTTGCCAGCGTATTTCATGCCCAAACCAGCATTGGGCAAGGCAAAGTACATGTGGGTCATATGAAAGGGACCCTCCTCTGTTGATTTCAGGTGTCAAATTTGGTGCCCAAGGCTCATTACACCTTGCAAAACTGAATGATCTGAACAAGAAGCTGGAGTTTGAATTAGAGATGAGCGGGTTCGGTTTCTCTGAATCCGAACCCGCCAGAACTTCATGTTTTTTTTCACGGGTCCGAGCGACTCGGATCTTCCCGCCTTGCTCGGTTAACCCGAGCGCGCCCGAACGTCATCATGACGCTGTCGGATTCTCGCGAGGCTCGGATTCTATCGCGAGACTCGGATTCTATATAAGGAGCCGCGCGTCGCCGCCATTTTTCACACGTGCATTGAGATTGATAGGGAGAGGACGTGGCTGGCGTCCTCTCCGTTTAGAATAGATTAGAGAGACACTTGATTTACTAATTTTGGGGAGCATTAGGAGTACTCAGTACAGTGCAGAGTTTTGCTGATAGTGACCACCAGTTTTATTTATAATCCGTTCTCTGCCTGAAAAAAGCGATACA
Source organism: Pseudophryne corroboree (assembly GCF_028390025.1). Classification (NCBI taxonomy): domain Eukaryota; kingdom Metazoa; phylum Chordata; class Amphibia; order Anura; family Myobatrachidae; genus Pseudophryne; species Pseudophryne corroboree. Next base: position 142,960,119 of record NC_086454.1, read on the forward strand.
CAGCACACAGTGACTCAGTCACATACCATATCTGTGTGCACTGCTCAGGCTCAGGCCAGTGTGCTGCATCATCTATTATCATAATATCTATATATAATATTATATATATCTGTCTGACTGCTCAGCTCACACAGCTTATAATTGTGGGGGAGACTGGGGAGCACTACTGCAGTGCCAGTTATAGGTTATAGCAGGAGCCAGGAGTACATAATATATTATATAGTGAGTGACCACCAGACACACAGTGCAGTTTATTTAATATATCCGTTCTCTGCCTGAAAAAAGCGATACACACAGTGACTCAGTCAGTCACATACCATATCTGTGTGCACTGCTCAGGCTCAGGCCAGTGTGCTGCATCATCTATATATATTATATATCTGTCTGACTGCTCAGCTCACACAGCTTATAATTGTGGGGGAGACTGGGGAGCACTACTGCAGTGCCAGTTATAGGTTATAGCAGGAGCCAGGAGTACATAATATTATATTAAAATTAAACAGTGCACACTTTTGCTGCAGGAGTGCCACTGCCAGTGTGACTAGTGACCAGTGACCTGACCACCAGTATATATAATATTAGTAGTATACTATCTCTTTATCAACCAGTCTATATTAGCAGCAGACACAGTACAGTGCGGTAGTTCACGGCTGTGGCTACCTCTGTGTCGGCACTCGGCAGCCCGTCCATAATTGTATACTAGTATCCAATCCATCCATCTCCATTGTTTACCTGAGGTGCCTTTTAGTTGTGCCTATTAAAATATGGAGAACAAAAATGTTGAGGTTCCAAAATTAGGGAAAGATCAAGATCCACTTCCACCTCGTGCTGAAGCTGCTGCCACTAGTCATGGCCGAGACGATGAAATGCCAGCAACGTCGTCTGCCAAGGCCGATGCCCAATGTCATAGTACAGAGCATGTCAAATCCAAAACACCAAATATCAGTAAAAAAAGGACTCCAAAACCTAAAATAAAATTGTCGGAGGAGAAGCGTAAACTTGCCAATATGCCATTTACCACACGGAGTGGCAAGGAACGGCTGAGGCCCTGGCCTATGTTCATGGCTAGTGGTTCAGCTTCACATGAGGATGGAAGCACTCAGCCTCTCGCTAGAAAAATGAAAAGACTCAAGCTGGCAAAAGCAGCACAGCAAAGAACTGTGCATTCTTCGAAATCCCAAATCCACAAGGAGAGTCCAATTGTGTCGGTTGCGATGCCTGACCTTCCCAACACTGGACGTGAAGAGCATGCGCCTTCCACCATTTGCACGCCCCCTGCAAGTGCTGGAAGGAGCACCCGCAGTCCAGTTCCTGATAGTCAGATTGAAGATGTCAGTGTTGAAGTACACCAGGATGAGGAGGATATGGGTGTTGCTGGCGCTGGGGAGGAAATTGACCAGGAGGATTCTGATGGTGAGGTGGTTTGTTTAAGTCAGGCACCCGGGGAGACACCTGTTGTCCGTGGGAGGAATATGGCCGTTGACATGCCAGGTGAAAATACCAAAAAAATCAGCTCTTCGGTGTGGAGGTATTTCACCAGAAATGCGGACAACAGGTGTCAAGCCGTGTGTTCCCTTTGTCAAGCTGTAATAAGTAGGGGTAAGGACGTTAACCACCTCGGAACATCCTCCCTTATACGTCACCTGCAGCGCATTCATAATAAGTCAGTGACAAGTTCAAAAACTTTGGGTGACAGCGGAAGCAGTCCACTGACCAGTAAATCCCTTCCTCTTGTAACCAAGCTCACGCAAACCACCCCACCAACTCCCTCAGTGTCAATTTCCTCCTTCCCCAGGAATGCCAATAGTCCTGCAGGCCATGTCACTGGCAATTCTGACGAGTCCTCTCCTGCCTGGGATTCCTCCGATGCATCCTTGCGTGTAACGCCTACTGCTGCTGGCGCTGCTGTTGTTGCCGCTGGGAGTCGATGGTCATCCCAGAGGGGAAGTCGTAAGCCCACTTGTACTACTTCCAGTAAGCAATTGACTGTTCAACAGTCCTTTGCGAGGAAGATGAAATATCACAGCAGTCATCCTACTGCAAAGCGGATAACTGAGTCCTTGACAACTATGTTGGTGTTAGACGTGCGTCCGGTATCCGCCGTTAGTTCACAGGGAACTAGACAATTTATTGAGGCAGTGTGCCCCCGTTACCAAATACCATCTAGGTTCCACTTCTCTAGGCAGGCGATACCGAGAATGTACACGGACGTCAGAAAAAGACTCACCAGTGTCCTAAAAAATGCAGTTGTACCCAATGTCCACTTAACCACGGACATGTGGACAAGTGGAGCAGGGCAGGGTCAGGACTATATGACTGTGACAGCCCACTGGGTAGATGTATGGACTCCCGCCGCAAGAACAGCAGCGGCGGCACCAGTAGCAGCATCTCGCAAACGCCAACTCTTTCCTAGGCAGGCTACGCTTTGTATCACCGCTTTCCAGAATACGCACACAGCTGAAAACCTCTTACGGCAACTGAGGAAGATCATCGCGGAATGGCTTACCCCAATTGGACTCTCCTGTGGATTTGTGGCATCGGACAACGCCAGCAATATTGTGTGTGCATTAAATATGGGCAAATTCCAGCACGTCCCATGTTTTGCACATACCTTGAATTTGGTGGTGCAGAATTTTTTAAAAAACGACAGGGGCGTGCAAGAGATGCTGTCGGTGGCCAGAAAAATTGCGGGACACTTTCAGCGTACAGGCACCACGTACAGAAGACTGGAGCACCACCAAAAACTACTGAACCTGCCCTGCCATCATCTGAAGCAAGAAGTGGTAACGAGGTGGAATTCAACCCTCTATATGCTTCAGAGGTTGGAGGAGCAGCAAAATGCCATTCAAGCCTATACAATTGAGCACGATATAGTAGGTGGAATGCACCTGTCTCAAGTGCAGTGGAGAATGATTTCAACGTTGTGCAAGGTTCTGATGCCCTTTGAACTTGCCACACGTGAAGTCAGTTCAGACACTGCCAGCCTGAGTCAGGTCATTCCCCTCATCAGGCTTTTGCAGAAGAAGCTGGAGGCATTGAAGAAGGAGCTAAAAGGGAGCGATTCCGCTAGGCATGTGGGACTTGTGGATGCAGCCCTTAATTCGCTTAACAAGGATTCACGGGTGGTCAATCTGTTGAAATCAGAGCACTACATTTTGGCCACCGTGCTCGATCCTAGATTTAAAGCCTACCTTGGATCTCTCTTTCCGGCAGACACAGGTCTGCTGGGGTTGAAAGACCTGCTGGTGACAAAATTGTCAAGTCAAGCGGAACGCGACCTGTCAACATCTCCTCCTTCACATTCTCCCGCAACTGGGGGTGCGAGGAAAAGGCTCAGAATTCCGAGCCCACCCGCTGGCGGTGATGCAGGGCAGTCTGGAGCGACTGCTGATGCTGACATCTGGTCCGGACTGAAGGACCTGACAACGATTACGGACATGATGTCTACTGTCACTGCATATGATTCTCTCAACATTGATAGAATGGTGGAGGATTATATGAGTGACCGCATCCAAGTAGGCACGTCACACAGTCCGTACTTATACTGGCAGGAAAAAGAGGCAATTTGGAGGCCCTTGCACAAACTGGCTTTATTCTACCTAAGTTGCCCTCCCACAAGTGTGTACTCCGAAAGAGTGTTTAGTGCCGCCGCTCACCTTGTCAGCAATCGGCGTACGAGGTTACATCCAGAAAATGTGGAGAAGATGATGTTCATTAAAATGAATTATAATCAATTCCTCCGCGGAGACATTGACCAGCAGCAATTGCCTCCACAAAGTACACAGGGAGCTGAGATGGTGGATTCCAGTGGGGACGAATTGATAATCTGTGAGGAGGGGGATGTACACGGTGATATATCGGAGGGTGAAGATGAGGTGGACATCTTGCCTCTGTAGAGCCAGTTTGTGCAAGGAGAGATTAATTGCTTCTTTTTTGGGGGGGGTCCAAACCAACCCGTCATATCAGTCACAGTCGTGTGGCAGACCCTGTCACTGAAATGATGGGTTGGTTAAAGTGTGCATGTCCTGTTTTGTTTATACAACATAAGGGTGGGTGGGAGGGCCCAAGGACAATTCCATCTTGCACCTCTTTTTTCTTTTCTTTTTCTTTGCATCATGTGCTGATTGGGGAGGGTTTTTTGGAAGGGACATCCTGCGTGACACTGCAGTGCCACTCCTAGATGGGCCCGGTGTTTGTGTCGGCCACTAGGGTCGCTAATCTTACTCACACAGTCAGCTACCTCATTGCGCCTCTTTTTTTCTTTGCGTCATGTGCTGTTTGGGGAGGGTTTTTTGGAAGGGACATCCTGCGTGACACTGCAGTGCCACTCCTAGATGGGCCCGGTGTTTGTGTCGGCCACTAGGGTCGCTAATCTTACTCACACAGCTACCTCATTGCGCCTCTTTTTTTCTTTGCGTCATGTGCTGTTTGGGGAGGGTTTTTTGGAAGGGACATCCTGCGTGACACTGCAGTGCCACTCCTAGATGGGCCCGGTGTTTGTGTCGGCCACTAGGGTCGCTTATCTTACTCACACAGCGACCTCGGTGCAAATTTTAGGACTAAAAATAATATTGTGAGGTGTGAGGTATTCAGAATAGACTGAAAATGAGTGGAAATTATGGTTTTTGAGGTTAATAATACTTTGGGATCAAAATGACCCCCAAATTCTATGATTTAAGCTGTTTTTTAGTGTTTTTTGAAAAAAACACCCGAATCCAAAACACACCCGAATCCGACAAAAAAAATTCGGTGAGGTTTTGCCAAAACGCGTTCGAACCCAAAACACGGCCGCGGAACCGAACCCAAAACCAAAACACAAAACCCGAAAAATTTCAGGCGCTCATCTCTAGTTTGAATTAGAAATGAATAAAAAGCTGGAGGCTGAATAAGAAGTGAATAAGAAGTGAATAAGAAGCTGGCCGAATAAGAAGCTAACTTCAGCCTCGTTTTTTATATTGGATATTCACAATCCAATTACATCTCTGATGTTATATCAGCCCATTGTTACATTGGGCACTTGTTCTTTCGCAGCTGTACATTCAAAAGCTGCTACTTATAGGGGGTCATTCTGACCCGATCGCACGCTGCAGTTTATCGCAACAGTGCGATCGGGTCAGAACTGCGCATGTGCCGCAGTGCGCTGGTGCATGCCAGACATCACCAAGCCCCGCCCCCACATCGGCAAATGCCGCAATTCGCGGGGCCGCGGGAAGGGGATAAAATGACGCAATTTGCATCATTTTAACCCCTTCCCCACCCGACGGACCTGCGAAAACAGGAGATTATCTCTCCATCCTGCTCGCATCACTAGGGTGCGAGCAGGATGCGGGAGACCTGCCCACTCTTCCGGGGGTGTGGGGGGCTACCCCAAAAAACGGGAGCCATCCCGCAGCTTCTGGGAGAGTAGGTAAGTATCACTTACACCTGCCACTTGTCTCTGTGCAATATACACCTCTAATAGGATAAACATAGACTATTGATAAGAATATGTACCTGCTGTGAAAGAACTACAGCTCTATACAATTCTAAGATACCTCATTCTGCCCTTGAATAAGGTCATTTTTTAACTAGTTATGTGCACATTTTCTTTATGTCTGTAAGGTCTACACAGTATATGTCAGATTTTCAAGAGCATGCCGCGTGCTGTGTGAATTACACCTCATGAGCCCTGCAATGCATACAGGATCATTGGTGCTGATCACTGCTTGCTAGACAGCTCTAGCTTATCCTTTTCCTGTGTTGGTTCTTACTCTCTCATTCTCTATCCTATACCTTGGGGCGAGATGGAAGAAAAGCAGAAATGAGCAGCCATCAGTACAACAGGGACTATTTCTGTAACCTCAGTGTGCACCTCAATATATGATCTTTATTCTCTGCCTTTTATCAGTAACATTAGGCTAAAGGGCCCCATACAATAGGACGATAATGCCCAATTTCAAACGATTTTGGGCATTTGGCCCGATATATCGGATGAAATCTGGCATTTTGGAGGTGTTTCCGATCCGATGCGCGTTCCCGTGAGCATTGGATCGGATCCGGCAGATTGAATGTGCTGCACATTCAATCATGTCTGACCCCGCAGGCATGGCTGGAATCGCCCAAGATACATTGTATGCAAAAGGACAGCATACGATGTATCTTAGGCGAACCTGCCTGCCGGGGTGATCACCTGCGACATGTCAGACGGACATGTCGCGTAAGTGTATGGGGCCTAACTGGTAATTCCCATTGGGGAGTTTATGAGTGGCACCTTATATGAACCAGTGTTCTGGTGGTATTCACAACTGTTGAAGTATATATGTGAGTGATATATAACACATACTGTGTATATATATATATATATATATATATATATATTATTATTATCATTAATTATTTATTTATTTATTATTTCCTTGCTTTCTCTATTATATAAAATGAGTTGGGATTCTCTTGTGGGGATTCCCTCCTATTGTGCCCTTTGGTATCTGGATTCCTGAATCTGTATTTCTCTAACGTCCTTGAGGATGCTGGGACTCCGTAAGGACCATGGGGAATAGACGGGCTCTGCAGGAGATAGGGCACTTTAAGAAAGCTTTGGACTCTGGGTGTGCACTGGCTCCTCCCTCTATGCCCCTCCTCCAGACCTCAGTTTTACACTGTGCCCAGAGCAAGATGGGTGCACTGCAGAGAGCTCTCCAGAGTTCTCTGCCTAGAAGCATTTTTGTTTGGATTTTTTCTTTCTACCTTTTACTACTTTTTCACAGGGAGCACTGCTGGCAACAGGCTACCTGCATCGAGGGACTGAGGAGAGAGGAGCAGACCTTCTTGTCAAAGATAGGCTCTGCTTCCTCGGCTACTGGACACCATTAGCTCCAGAGGGGGTGAAGCAGGTTCTTACTGGGCGTCCACCCCCGGAGCCGCGCCGCCGTTCTCCTCACAGAGCTAGAAGTACAGTAGACAGAAGTCGTCAGGCGGCAGAAGCCTTCAGCTTCACTGAGGTAACGCACAGCACTGCAGCTGTGCGTCATTGCTCCCATACACCTCACACACTCCAGTCACTGTAAGGGTGCAGGGCGCAGGGGGGGGGGGGGGCGCCCTGGGCAGCAATATAAACCTCTGCATGGCAAAAAGACTATATACATGTACAGGTGGGCTCTGTACATGTATATAAAAGAGCCCCCGCCATATTTTACTAAGTTTGAGCGGGACAGAAGCCCGCCACCGAGGGGGGGGGGCTTCTCCCTCAGCACTCACCAGCGCCATTTTCTCTCCATAGCACTGCTGAGAGGAAGCTCCCCGGACTCTCTTCTGCTTACACACGGTGAAAGGGTGCTTAAAAGAGAGTGGGGGGGGGGGCACATAATTGGCAGTTTACATATTATACAGCGCTGCTGGGGAAAAACAATTGGTGTTGATCTCCATGGTTATTGCGCTGGGGGGTGTGCTGGCATACTCTCTCTCTCTGTCTCTCCAAAGGGCCTTGACAGGGATACTGTCTTCAGGAAAGGGGTTCCCTGTGTGTGTGTGAAGTGTGTCGGTACGCGTGTGTCGACATGTTTGACGAGGAATGCTCGCTTAATGTGGAGGGGGAGTGCTTGAATGTCAGGTCGCCGTCGGCAACGCCGACACCGGAATGGGTGGATATGCTGAATGTCTTGAATGCAAATGTCAATCTATTGCATAAAAGATTAGACAAGGCAGAAGCTAGGGATCAGTCAGGTAGCCAGTCCATGCCTGTCCCTGGGGCGCCAGGTCCTTCGGGGTCTCAGAAGCGCACCATATCCCAGATCGATGACACAGATACCGGCACAGATACTGACCCTAGTGTCGACTATGAAGATGCAAAATTACAGCCAAAGGTGGTTAAGGGTATACGGTACATGATTATGGCCATTAAAGAGGTTTTGCATATTACTGAGGAACCCCCTGTCCCTGACACGAGGGTACACATGTATAAAGGGAAAAAGCCTGAAGTCACTTTTCCATCCTCATTTGAATTAAGTGACTTATGCGAAAAGGCTTGGGAATCTCCGGATAGGAGACCACAAGTTCCCAAAAGGATTCTCATGGCGTATCCTTTTCCACAAACTGATAGGATACGCTGGGAATCTTTGCCAAAAGTTGACAAGGCGCTGACACATTTGTCCAAAAAGGTGGCACTGCCTTCTCAGGATACGGCTTCCCTCAAGGAACCTGCTGATCGCAGGCAGGAAATTACCTTAAAGCACATTTACAATCATTCCGGTACTATTGCTCGACCGGCTATGGCGTCGGCCTGGGTGTGTAGTGCGGTGGTAGCATGGGCAGATTCCTTATCTACGGAAATTGACACCTTAGATAGGGATGCCATTCAAATGACCATAGAGCATATCAGAGATGCTGCCTTGTATATGAGGGATGCTCAGAGAGACATTTGTTTATTAAGCTCCAGAATAAATGCTATGTCTATTTCTGCTAGGCGGCTCTTGTGGACCCGACAGTGGACGGGAGATGCCGATTCAAAGCGGCATATGGAGTCGTTGCCTTACAAAGGGGTGGAGTTGTTTGGAGACGGCCTCTCGGATCTTGTCTCTACGGCTACGGCTGGTAAGTCAAATTTCTTACCTTATGTCCCCCCGCAACATACAAAAAAGGCACCTCATTATCAAATGCAGTCCTTTCGTTCCAATAAAAACAAGAAGGTACGTGGATCATCCTTTGTTGCCAGAGGGAAAGGCAGGGGAAAAAAGCTGCACACAGCTAGTTCCCAAGAGCAGAAGTCCTCCCCTGCGTCTGCAAAGTCCACCGCATGACGCTGGGGCTTTCCGAGGGGATGCAGATCTGGTGGGGGCTCGTCTTCGATTTTTCAGCCACGTCTGGGTTCACTCGCAGGTGGATCCCTGGGCATTAGACATTGGTTCTCAGGGATACAGGCTGAAATTCGAAGACTTTCCTCCTCGCCGATTTTTCAAATCGGCTCTGCCGGCTTCCCCATCAGAGAGGGAGCTAGTGTTGGCAGCAATCCAAAAATTGTATATTCAACAGGTGATTGTCACAGTTCCTCATCTCCAGCAAGGAGAGGGATATTACTCAACCCTGTTTGTGGTCCCGAAACCGGACGGTTCGGTCAGACCCATTTTAAACCTGAAATCTCTGAACCTGTACTTGAAGAGGTTCAAGTTCAAAATGGAATCACTCAGGGCGTCATCACCAGCCTGGAGGGGGATGGGGGATTGGATGGTGTCCCTGGACATAAAGGATGCTTACCTTCATGTTCCGATATTCCCCCCGCATCAGGCGTTCCTGAGATTTAAATAATATACAATGGGCGCTAAGTTTATTGTACTGTCGATTAAAATAATTGCAGCTCACATAGGGAGGATCTGGAAGTCCTCCTAAATAAAGGGACACTGTACCTAAACAATAAATTCATACGTGTGAGCGCACATGTATTAAAAATGTGGTTAATTAGACTGCTGGTTTGATAAATAAAAAATATTTTTATTAATATAAAACAGACTAAGTAAACATTTACAGAATAAAAACCATCATAGTGGAATTCGCAGAATGGATTTATGCATATATCCCCGCTATGGCCAATTGGACTTTGTATGATTAGTATTAAGCATGCATGCCTATAGAGTTAGCTGGTTAATTAGAACAAGTCATGGTCCTTAAATACAGTCTTGATCGTTTGTAACTGTTTAATCCCTCCAGGGGAATTTTAGTAGTGATGTTAGTATTTAGTTGATTAGACAAGAACCAGAAGTTGTCCCTTAATATGAATTAATGGCACAGTCCATTTAAGTGAAACGGCTTCCTCAGATGATATTATATAATGCCAGTTTGCACTGGTTAGAAGTGTGATGCTGATAGATTTTATAATCAGTTAGTCCCCCGTCGTGACACTCATATGGGCAATGCTTACCCTCCCACTCTGCGGCGGTTCTCGTGTCTACAGCTGGGCTATATCAAACTGGAGGCAAGGACTTTGTCCGGCTAAGCGGTGACACGCTCCAAGCGTGTGGTGTAGCAGGGAGCGCTCGGCCGCACGTCGCGGCTTCCGGGTTGAGCGGGGCTTCCGATGCGCTCCACCTGCGTTCCACTTTACGTCGTTGAGTCAGCTGACGCGTTTCTCCGCCTTTTGTGGGTGGCGGTTTCTTCAGAGGTTTAAAGATCTCAAGGCACAGTCTCTATTTATCCCCCTCAGGGATGTTTCTCATTGGTCACAGAATTAGTGATCATTACTGATGGCGTCTGTATCGTCCTTCTCAGGGATACCCTGATTAGACCAGCTGTTTGGTCATTGTGGTCATGAGGGATTATGTTTATATTTATATCTGTCTTTTTTAAAAAAAGAAATATATTTGCATTTTTTATTCATATGATTTATGCATAGAAGTGGTATAAATGATTAGAAACAGCTGGTCTAATCAGGGTATCCCTGAGAAGGACGATACAGACGCCATCAGTAATGATCACTAATTCTGTGACCAATGAGAAACATCCCTGAGGGGGATAAATAGAGACTGTGCCTTGAGATTTTTAAACCTCTGAAGAAACCGCCACCCACAAAAGGCGGAGAAACGCGTCAGGTGACTCAACGACGTCAAGTGGAACGCAGGTGGAGCGCATCGGAAGCCGGAAGCCCCGCTCAACCCGGAAGCCGTGACGTGCGGCCGAGCGCTCCCTGCTACACCACACGCTTGGAGCGTGTCACCGCTTAGCCGAACAAAGTCCTTGCCTCCAGTGTGATATAGCCCAGCTGTAGACACGAGAACCGCCGCAGAGTGGGAGGGTAAGCATTGCCCATATGAGTGTCACGACGGGGGACTAACTGATTATAAAATCTATCAGCATCACACTTCTAACCAGTGCAAACTGGCATTATATAATATCATCTGAGGAAGCCGTTTCACTTAAATGGACTGTGCCATTAATTCATATTAAGGGACAACTTCTGGTTCTTGTCTAATCAACTAAATACTAACATCACTACTAAAATTCCCCTGGAGGGATTAAACAGTTACAAACGATCAAGACTGTATTTAAGGACCATGACTTGTTCTAATTAACCAGCTAACTCTATAGGCATGCATGCTTAATACTAATCATACAAAGTCCAATTGGCCATAGCGGGGATATATGCATAAATCCATTCTGCGAATTCCACTATGATGGTTTTTATTCTGTAAATGTTTACTTAGTCTGTTTTATATTAATAAAAATATTTTTTATTTATCAAACCAGCAGTCTAATTAACCACATTTTTAATACATGTGCGCTCACACGTATGAATTTATTGTTTAGGTACAGTGTCCCTTTATTTAGGAGGACTTCCAGATCCTCCCTATGTGAGCTGCAATTATTTTAATCGACAGTACAATAAACTTAGCGCCCATTGTATATTATTTATTGCTATTAAGGTTCCTCCTTATTAGGGGGAGTTCTGGTTGTGTGGCTGCTTGTTTGATAAAATGACCACTCTGAGGTGTCTAACCGAAAGGTTAGAAAGGAGAAATAGGTATATACAAGATCCCATTTTTAAAGAGGGAAGTGAAGTTAGAAATAGTGAAACTAGTGATGTACATAAATTATTCAACAATTTGGAAACACTCTGTATGGCTGAGACTAGACACTGGTGGGATCAGCAGACCCTTCAGAAATATATTAAGAATAAATTTATTCCCAGGGGTCTACGTATTTTCAAATCGGCCTCCTTTAAGGATGACAAAGAGTTCCTGGATAATTGGAATAATATATTGGATAAGTGCTCCTTCAATCTTATGGAGCTTCTGCTTGAATATAGAACCACTAAGGTCAAGAATATACAATTGGAAATAGAGAAAATCCAGGAACTCTTGAAACCTTTTGAAAATACCGCTGAATATAGGGAAAGAGATCAGCGGGTGAATAATAAGATAGAGGCGTATGAGAAGACAGTCATACAGTCAAAAGACCAAAAACTTGAGAGGGATAGAGGAGATTATGAGACAGACTCAGTGAGGATTTATAATAGGAAAAGAGGGGATTATTCAAGATCCCAAAACAGACAACCCTATAGAGAACGCTCTAATAAGAGATGGAATAGTAACACACGAAATAGATCAAGAAGTAAGCAAAATAGATGGATTACAACTGGGAAAAGACTCCCCCAGCGCAATACCCCTCAGAAAGATCCTAGAGGTTATGTACATCAAAATAGGTATGAGTGTCTACATAGGGAGGACTTTTCACCAGAAACTATTGAAAAGGGAGGGGCCAAACCTAAAAAACAATTACACCACTGGGATAATTGTAAGTATGACAAACAAAGTAGGGTAGATTATTCACCAGAAACCCTCGAAAGAAGAGGGGCTAAATCTAAATATAAAGATGATGAACAAAACCATTTTTTAGAGATAAGCCCAATGAAACACAATCATACCAACAGATTGAATACCAATCATATGAAAAGAGGAAGGGAAAGAGATTTAGAGGATGTAGGGGAGGACGATTACAACAAAAAAGAAAAAAGTCAAAGAAAAGTATAAACAACAAGGGAATTTTTAACCTGTCTTCCAGAGAATTAACAACAGCAGAAAAACAGTTACTTAGCAAAGGACTGAAATATGCTCCTGCAAAAAAACCAAATCTATTTGGATTGTTTGTTGACCTTAATAGGTTCACAAGGAATTTATGCCGTAAACGCTATTTTGCAAGTAAAAAATTAAAAAAGTTGTCTAATGGCGAGGATTTAATACCTATATTTCTGGACGAGGAGGACAAGGGTGCATTGAATATTCTGGAGGAGTTAAGATTGGAGAGTACAACTAATGGGACTGTTAAGTTATTTAATATTGATAAAGCCCAAGAAAATGATAGAGTCTTTAAAAAGAAATCAGACTTTTACCCTCTACAGTTCAGGGGTCCTTCCATAGAAGGTTTTTATAACGTAACCATGGAGGACTTTAGGAAATTATGTGAGACCGCAGAAAAAGAACCCTTAAAAGATAACTTATCCCATGAAGAACGGAAAGCTCTAAAAATCTTAATGGCTGATGAAAATCTTACCATAAAAATGGCAGATAAGGGGGGTGGGGTAGTACTGCAGGATACAGTAGACTACATTAAGGAGGCAAATAGACAATTGAATAACATTCTCTTTTATAAGGTTTTGTCCTCCAACCCCATCGAAAAATTTCAAGGTGAGCTAAAGGTTATGTTGGATGAGGCGTTGGACAGGGGAGCAATATCCAGGGACACCTGGCAATTTTTGTTTACACCTTATCCCATCACTCCGGTTTATTATCATTTGCCCAAACTGCACAAGTCACTCACTTCACCCCTGGGGCGCCCAATCATTTCCGGTATAGGATCTATCACTTCTAATTTGTCGCACTTTGTGGATGCTCACCTCCAGGGATACGTAGTACAATTAAAATCATACATTAAGGACACCACGCAATTTCTAAATATGGTGAAGACAATCAGGTGGAAAAACACATATCATTTCCTAACATGTGATGTAGAATCCCTCTACTCTAATATACCACATGACAAAGGACTACAAGTCATAACCGATATCCTGAAAAAAGACGAATCGGTTGATGACAATCTAAAGGCCCTGGTGGTGACATCCATAAAATTTATATTGGAGCACAATTATTTTACGTTTAATCACAAATATTATTTACAGTCACGGGGGACTGCCATGGGGACCAGGTTCGCCCCGAGTTATGCCAACCTATATATGGGGGCCCTTGAGGAGGAACTCATTTGGGGGGCAGACCTCGGGGGGAGCCTGGTCCTCTATGGCAGATATATAGATGACCTATTTTTCATTTGGGATGGGGATCTCAACTCTGTAACATCATTTTTATCACATTTGAACACCAACACTTATGGATTAAAATTTACTCATACTTGCGACCCTCACTCTATCACATTCCTGGATATTGCTTTACTGTCTGATGGTGAGAACATCCATACAGAGACCTATTTCAAACCGGTCGATACAAATAATTTTTTGAAATATAGTAGCAGTCACCTTAAGGCCTGGCGAGATAACATCCCAAAGAGCCAATTTCTAAGAGTGAAAAGAAATTGCTTGAGAGAATATAGATACCAAGAACAGGTAATGAAAGTACACTCCTCCTTCGAACAACAGGGTTACCCAGACCATATCCTCCAGAAAGCACTAAAAGATGTAGAGAAACAAGATAGAAATAGTCTTTTGACCAAAAAATCCCTCAAAAAGCAACAACAACAAAAAATATATAAGGGAGGTACCTTTAAAGAAAAATGCATTTTTGTAACACAGTATAACACACATGCTACCAAAATTAAACAAATAATAAAGAAAAACACCCCACTTCTATTGATAGATCCTCTGTTAGAACCCGTAATAGGTAAAAACATTAGAACTGTATATAAAAAATCGGAGACATTACAGGTTAAATTAGCACCAAGTATGTTCAACCCTGATAAAAAGAAAAAAACACAGAGGAATAGTAAGGTGCCGGAATTACCAAATACTAATCCTCTAGATAGACTGCGTGAGAAACCCAGGGGTTTCTTCAGGTGCGCCAGAACCAAATGTCTTACTTGCCTGAATGTCAATTCGTGCAGTGAGACATTTAAATCAAGGGTGACGGGAGAATCTTTTGAGATAGAGGGTTTCTTGAATTGTGAATCCACCTATGTAGTATATCTTGTCGAGTGTGGTTGTGGGTATCAATATGTAGGACGCACCATCAGAAAGCTGAAGGTGCGGTTTCTTGAACATAGAAGAAACATCATAAATAAAAGTAATATACATAGCGTATCCAGACATACAAATCAGTTTGAACAGGGAAAGATCTCCAACATTCGTCTAAAAGCTCTTGAACAGGTTGGGCTAACAAAAAGGGGAGGTGACAGATTCAACGCTCTGTGTAGAAGAGAAGCCTATTGGATCTTCCGTTTGAAGACTTTGGAACCTCAGGGCTTAAATGAAAATATAGAACTTAATAACATTTAATAAGAAGGGATAAGTGACTCCCCCTGATGAGATCCTTTATGTGAGATTTATTCTCAAGATGAGACCCTTTATGTGAGATTTATTCTCAAGAATCCTGTGAATGTAAATATTGGGCTAACAAACCTTTTAGTATGATTGTCTGTTTCTAATGTAGCCCTTGTAATTTATAATCCAAGTACTGTTGTTCTATGTTGATTCCATATATAGAAAATACTAATTGTTATGGATAATGCCATTCCCTGGGAAAAACCAGAAAGGATGGTCGTTAATAATGAAATAATATTTCCTCTAAAAAATGGTAAGCCTTCCATATAAGAAAATAAGTTATTCTACACTATATAGTATATGAATAGATTTAGTGTTGAATACGTACTCACAATATGATCTCCATATATATAACTATCCTCTCAGTAGATTTCTATATCAGAAAGATTGCACATTTTATTTATTATTTTCTAATTACACCTGTGTGTTTCCACATAAAAGTTCATATCATATATCTCCTCTTCTCTATATATGGGGCTTTATATTAGGAACCAAATTGGTTCGAGAGATATATATCCCATTAATTAATTGGGTCTTAAAACCATCTCTTCCCAACACCAATTAGAGTTTTTCTAAACAACGGCTTTTAGTTATCTGAGTCTTAATTAAGTATATACATATATATGAGCAAATGTTATTTGCATGTGATAACACCTCATTGTGGTCATGAGGGATTATGTTTATATTTATATCTGTCTTTTAAAAAAAAAGAAATATATTTGCATTTTTTATTCATATGATTTATGCATAGAAGTGGTATAAATGATTAGAAACAGCTGGTCTAATCAGGGTATCCCTGAGAAGGACGATACAGACGCCATCAGTAATGATCACTAATTCTGTGACCAATGAGAAACATCCCTGAGGGGGATAAATAGAGACTGTGCCTTGAGATCTTTAAACCTCTGAAGAAACCGCCACCCACAAAAGGCGGAGAAACGCGTCAGGTGACTCAATGACGTCAAGTGGAACGCAGGTGGAGCGCATTGGAAGCCCCACTCAACCCGGAAGCCGCGACGTGCGGCCGAGCGCTCCCTGCTACACCACACGCTTGGAGCGTGTCACCGCTTAGCCGGACAAAGTCCTTGCCTCCAGTGTGATATAGCCCAGCTGTAGACACGAGAACCGCCGCAGAGTGGGAGGGTAAGCATTGCCCATATGAGTGTCACGACGGGGGACTAACTGATTATAAAATCTATCAGCATCACACTTCTAACCAGTGCAAACTGGCATTATATAATATCATCTGAGGAAGCCGTTTCACTTAAATGGACTGTGCCATTAATTCATATTAAGGGACAACTTCTGGTTCTTGTCTAATCAACTAAATACTAACATCACTACTAAAATTCCCCTGGAGGGATTAAACAGTTACAAACGATCAAGACTGTATTTAAGGACCATGACTTGTTCTAATTAACCAGCTAACTCTATAGGCATGCATGCTTAATACTAATCATACAAAGTCCAATTGGCCATAGCGGGGATATATGCATAAATCCATTCTGCGAATTCCACTATGATGGTTTTTATTCTGTAAATGTTTACTTAGTCTGTTTTATATTAATAAAAATATTTTTTATTTATCAAACCAGCAGTCTAATTAACCACATTTTTAATACATGTGCGCTCACACGTATGAATTTATTGTTCCTGAGATTTGCAGTGCAGGACTGTCACTACCAATTTCAGACGTTGCCGTTTGGGCTTTCCACGGCCCCGAGAATCTTCACCAAGGTAATGGCGGAAATGATGGTGCTCCTGCGCAGGCAGGGGGTCACAATTATCCCCTACTTGGACGATCTCCTCATAAAGGCGAGATCTCGGGAGAGGTTGCTGGACAGCGT
This sequence comes from Pseudophryne corroboree, assembly GCF_028390025.1. NCBI lineage: Eukaryota > Metazoa > Chordata > Amphibia > Anura > Myobatrachidae > Pseudophryne > Pseudophryne corroboree. The sequence continues at coordinate 142,976,973 of NC_086454.1, forward strand.
GTCTCTGTCCATGAAGACGTTGCAGATACACTGATGGATTCTCAATATACCGAAGTCCCAGCTAGTCCCTACAACGCGTCTGACCTTTTTGGGACTGATTCTAGACACAGACCAGAAAAAGGTTTTTTCATCCGATCGAAAAGGTTCAGGAACTCATAGCCATGGTCAGGAACCTATTAAAACCAAAAAAGGTTTCAGTGCCTCATTGCACGCGGGTCCTGGGAAAGATGGTGGCTTCCTACGAGGCCATCCCTTTCGGCAGGTTCCATGCAAGGACTTTTCAATGGGACCTCTTGGACAAGTGGTCCGGGTCCCATTTACAAATGCATCAAAGGATCACACTGTCTCCCAGGACCAGGGTATCTCTCCTGTGGTGGCTGAACAGTGCTCACCTACTAGAAGGTCGCAGGTTCGGCATTCAGGACTGGGTCCTGGTGACCACGGACGCAAGCCTCCGAGGCTGGGGAGCAGTGACACTGGGAAGAAATTTCCAAGGTCTCTGGTCAAGCCTAGAGTCTTGTCTCCACATCAACGTCCTGGAGTTGAGGGCCATATACAACGCACTGCGTCAAGCGGAGGAATTGCTTTGGAGAAAACCGGTTCTGATTCAGTCAGACAATGTCACGGCAGTGGCTCATATAAACCGCCAAGGCGGAACAAGGAGCAGAATGGCCATGGCAGAAGCGACCAGGATTCTACGCTGGGCGGAAGGCCATGTAAGCGCGCTGTCAGCGGTGTTCATCCCGGGGGTGGACAACTGGGAGGCGGACTTCCTCAGCAGGCACGACCTGCATCCGGGAGAGTGGGGACTTCATCAAGAAGTCTTCGCACAGATCACGGATCGTTGGGGACTGCCTCAAATCGACATGATGGCATCCCGTCTCAACAAAAAGCTAAAGCGGTATTGCGCCAGGTCAAGGGACCCTCAGGCGGTAGCGGTAGACGCTCTGGTGACACCTTGGGTGTTCAGATCGGTCTATGTGTTTCCTCCTCTTCCTCTCATACCCAAGGTGTTGAGAATAATACGAAGAAGCAGGGTCAGGACAATACTCATTGTTCCGGATTGGCCACGGAGGACTTGGTATCCGGAGCTGCAGGAGTTGCTCGCAGGGGATCCATGGCCTCTTCCTCTAAGGCACGACCTGCTGCGGCAGGGGCCCTGTCTGTTCCAAGACTTACCGCGGCTGCGTTTGACGGCATGGCGGTTGAACACCGGATCCTAGCGGAAAAAGGGATTCCGGAGGAAGTCATTCCTACCCTGATTAGGGCTAGGAAAGATGTGACGTTAAAACATTATCACCGTATATGGTGGAAATATGTTGCTTGGTGTGAGGCCAGAGCTGCTCCTACGGAGGAGTTCCCTTTTGGCCGTCTACTCCACTTCCTTCAAACAGGAGTGACTATGGGCCTAAAATTAGGGTCCATAAAGGTCCAGATTTCGGCCTTATCCATTTTCTTTCAAAGAGAATTGGCCTCTATTCCTGAAGTACAGACCTTTGTGAAGGGAGTGCTGCATATTCAGCCTCCTTTTGTGCCTCCGGTGGCGCCTTGGGATCTTAACGTGGTGTTACGTTTCCTCAAGTCACCTTGGTTTGAACCACTCAAAACTGTGGAGTTAAAATACCTCACGTGGAAAGTGGTCATGTTGCTGGCGTTAGCTTCGGCAAGACGTGTTTCCGAATTGGTGGCTTTATCACATAAAAGCCCATACTTGGTTTTTCATGTGGATAGGGCAGAGTTGAGGACTCGCCCTCACTTTCTGCCCAAAGTGGTCTCATCTTTTCATGTGAACCAACCTATTGTCGTGCCTGTGGCTACACGGGACTTGGAGGATTCCGAGTCCCTGGATGTAGTCAGGGCTTTGAAGATTTATGTGACCAGAACGGCTAGAATCAGGAAGACTGAAGCTTTGTTCGTTCTGTATGCGGCCAACAAGGTTGGCGCTCCTGCTTCAAAGCAGACTATTGCTCGCTGGATCTGTAACACGATTCAGCAGGCACATTCTACGGCAGGATTGCCGTTACCGAAATCGGTTAAGGCCCACTCCACTAGGAAAGTGGGCTCTTCTTGGGCGGCTGCCTGAGGGGTCTCGGCATTACAGTTGTGCCGAGCAGCTACTTGGTCGGGGACAAACACCTTTGCAAAGTTCTATAAGTTTGATACCCTGGCTGAGGAGTACCTCCTGTTTGCTCAATCGGTGCTGCAGAGTCATCCGCACTCTCCCGCCTGTTTGGGAGCTTTGGTATAATCCCCATGGTCCTTACGGAGTCCCAGCATCCTCAAGGACGTTAGAGAAAATAAGATTTTACTTACCGGTAAATCTATTTCTCGTAGTCCGTAGATGATGCTGGGCGCCCGTCCCAAGTGCGGACTTCTTCTGCAAGACTTGTATATAGTTATTGCTTACATAAGGGTTATGTTATAGTTTTCAGTGGTACCGTGGCTATGTTGTTGTTCATACTGTTAACTGGGTACGTTTATCACAAGTTATACGGTGTGATTGGTGTGGCTGGTATGAATCTCGCCCTTAGATTTACAGAAATCCTTCCTCGTACTGTCCATCTCCTCTGGGCACAGTTTCCCTAACTGAGGTCTGGAGGAGGGGCATAGAGGGAGGAGCCAGTGCACACCCAGAGTCCAAAGCTTTCTTAAAGTGCCCTATCTCCTGCGGAGCCCGTCTATTCCCCATGGTCCTTACGGAGTCCCAGCATCCTCTACGGACTACGAGAAATAGATTTACCGGTAAGTAAAATCTTATTTTCACCTGGTATAGAAAACATCAATTCATACATGCAGGATGCATCTGAATAATCGAATAATTAATTCATGCATAATAAGTTTCATTTTGCTTATTATAAAAACAACCATTTCTGTCCAAGGATCATAAGTTTATATTTTCTATATATTCTTTATTGATGTCTCTGTTTGCTGTCTGACCTATGCTCTAGAATTGCCTCTCTACATGACCGAGCCCCCTGAACCTATGATCTGTACTATCTAATCAGTGCACCATCACTCCCAGTCATGTGATGCAGACACATGACCGGACTATGGAACAAACATATGGGTCATTTCTGATGAACACACAGTAGAGAGACTTATACACGTTGCACCACACAGTAGAGAGCCTTATTCAGGGTGCGCCACACAGTAGAGAGGCTTATACATGGTACGCCACACAGTATAGAGCCTTATACACGTTGCACCACACAGTAGAGAGCTTTCTACAGGGTACGCCACACAGTAGAAAGCCTTATACAGGGTACGCCAGACAGTAGATAGCCTTATATAGGGTACTCCACACAGTAGAGAGCCTTATACAGGGTGCACCACACAGTAGAGAGCCTTATACAAGGTGCGCCACACAGTAGAGAGACTTATACACGTTGCACCACACAGTAGAGAGCCTTATACAGGGTACGCCACACAGTAAAGAGCCTTATACATGTTGCACCACACAGTAGAGAGCCTTCTACAGGGTACGCCACACAGTAGAGAGCCTTATACAGGGTACGCCACACAGTAGAGAGCCTTATACAGGGTACGCCACACAGTAGAGAGCCTTATACAAGGTACGCCACACAGTAGAGATCCTAATACAGGGTGTGCCACACAGTAGAGAAGCTTATACAGGGTACGCCACACAGTAGAGAAGCTTATACATGTTACAACACATAGGGGGGTATTCAATTATTGCCGGATTTTTCATCCAGTCTAAAAATCGTCAATTATTGGTCATTTTTAGGGCGAATGACATTCCCCCTATTCAATGCCTGTGTGTTAGGCGCCGAGGGTCCGCCCGTCAGTGCGGCCCGGCGCCTAGCAACTAGGGACGCCGCAGGCAGACAGCCGCCGTCTCCCTAGCAACGCTAGACGCCGGGCGCACGGAGCCGCTCAGACCCTAGCAACGGGGACGCCACGGTCAGACCGCGTTCCCCGTTGCTGGGTCTTAATTAATCAGTGCTTGTGTATTCTGGCCGTGCAGCATGCAGCTGCACGGCATCATTATGTGATTACCCTGTCTGGATCATGATTGGAGGGCTCCCAAATTTAAGCACTCTCAGGACTTCTCACAGACGCCGGTGATAGCTTCCTGTTTGCTGTGTCAGTTACAGAGAGTTTCCAGTCCTGCTCAACCCGGTTGTTCCTGTCCTCAGTGATCCAGTACTCGGAATTTGTCATCTATTCCTGGAGTCCGACCGAGCACCTTTAACATCCTGTGGTGTTCGTGAGTCGCGGCGTAGCCGTGTGTTGCGGCTTGACCGCTTACTATTTATTATTTAGTTTATTGTGTTCTGGAGCTTTTGCGGAGGATTCCGCTCCCACAAATCCACTCTGGTATCCAGCGGTGCTGGATAGGAGTAACGGATCAGTGGATCTTTGGTTGTCCTTTTCCCTGGCGGTTTGTCCGCACATACTTTTGGTTTAAGTTAGATAGCTTGTAACCCCTGGCCTGGTTGCTTAGTCAGAGGGCCCCTTGTTATCACCCTGTCTCGGATTTCCCTTTGTCTCCCATTAAGACCTGAGGGGGCATCGGGGTTGGGCAGACATAATCCGCCCTTCGAACGCGGCTGCCATGGGCTCAAGCAACCATAGTCTCGCAGGGGATTTCTGATAACACGGGCGAGACAACGGAGTTAGGGCGCCAGGGGTTACTAGGCTTTCCTGCTCCCGTACCAGCATATCCTTCCAGTACTCAGACCTCTGCCATAAAGATCTCCTCTGGTCTGGAGTACGGGAATCATAACATTATCACCGGCCCAACTAAAATTTAAAATTAAACAGGAGTTAATTTTTTTTCCCTTATTCTGTTGGGAGATTTGTCAGCCTCATGAATCCCTCCGGTGTTGGGCCAAATCCTGGCCAGCTTTTAGTTAGCCAGATTCAAGAGCTTACTCAGATGGTTCAAGATCTGTCCCTTCGGGTGAGGTCACAGGAAGATCTTTTACGGACTTCCCCGAGGGTCATTCCTGAACCAAAAATGCATCTGCCTGACCGTTTTTCTGGGGATAGAAAGCAGTTTTTTAATTTTAAAGAGTCTTGTAAACTGTATTTTCGTTTAAGACCAGTCTCCTCAGGTACGGAATCTCAGCGGGTAGGAATTATTATTTCTTTGCTACAGGGGGATCCTCAGACCTGGGCTTTTGGCTTAAAGACAGACGATCCGGCTTTATTGTCTGTAGACGCCTTTCTGGGGTCTTTAGGGCTATTGTATGACGACCCTGATAGAGAGGCATCCGCCGAGAGTCAGTTGCGTGCTCTCAGACAGGGTAGGAATCCCGCAGAGATTTATTGTACGGAGTTTCGCCGTTGGTCGAACGACTGTGGATGGAATGACCCAGCCCTGCGCAGTCAGTTTCGCCTCGGCTTATCCGAGTCTATAAAAGACAGTCTCCTTCAGTATCCCGCTCCTGAGACTCTCGATAAACTCATGGAGCTCTCTATTAAGATTGATCGTCGTCTCAGAGAGCGGAGGGCTGAAAAAGGAGCATCTGTCGGGTCTTCTCCTTGTGTTTTTTCCATTCCTGTGGACATAGAGGAGCCCATGCAGATAGGCCTCTCCAAACTGTCTCCTGAAGAAAGAACCAGAAGGCAAAATTCTGGTTTTGTTTATACTGTGGGGGTAAGGGACATTTTGCCCGTAGTTGTCCGAACAAGTCGGGAAACGCCTCGACCAAGTGAGTTGTGAGGGGGTTCACTTTGGTCTGCAGCTTATCTCCTCAAATAATTCACTGTTGGTTCCAGCTAAAGTTTCCTTTGGCAGCCTCTGTTCCTCGGTCTCGGCTTTTGTGGACAGTGGAGCTGCAGGGAACTTTATGGATTTAACATGGGCTAAGGCCTTAGGTATTCCTCAGTTAGCCTTGGGTAGGTGTATCACCATGCATGGTTTAGATGGGAGTCCCTTGTCCAATGGGGTTATTTCTCTCTGTACACCTCCTGTTCTACTTTCGGTAGGAGCTCTGCATTCTGAAAAGATTGAGTTTTTCCTTACCCATTGCCCAGCAGTTCCTGTGGTTCTGGGTCACCCTTGGCTGGCCTTTCATAATCCCATCATTGATTGGCAGTCGGGGGAGATCTTACAATGGGGTACCATCTGTAATAAGGAATGTATTACGCTTCCCATCAGAATAGCAGCTGTCATTCCCGCACCCATTCCTGTGGAATACCAGGATTTTGTTGATGTATTTTCCAAGGGCAATGCGGATATTCTGCCTCCCCATAGGCCTTATGATTGTGCTATCGAGTTAATTCCTGGTGCCACTTTGCCTAAGGGAAGGTTATATGCATTGTCCGGACCTGAAACTGTGGCCATGAATGAGTATGTTAAAGAAAGCCTAGGGAAAGGATTTATCAGGCCATCTAAATCCCCTTTAAGTGCAGGCTTCTTCTTCGTGGAGAAGAAGGATGGATCACTCAGACCTTGCATTGACTTTAGAGCCTTGAATAAAATCTCAGTAAAGAATATTTACCCTTTGCCGCTGATTTCTGTCCTCTTTGATCAGCTACGTTCGGCTGTGATTTTTTCTAAGATTGACCTGAGAGGAGCATATAACCTCATCAGAATCAAGTCAGGGGATGAGTGGAAAACGGCATTCAGTACTCAATCAGGCCACTATGAGTATCTGGTTATGCCATTCGGCCTGTCCAACGCTCCGGCAGTTTTCCAGGATCTCATTAACGATGTGCTCCGTGAATTTCTTGGAAGATTCGTTGTAGTCTACTTAGACGATATTTTGATATATTCTGACTCTATTGAACAACATGTTACCCAGGTGCGTCAGGTTCTAAAAAAATTACGTGAAAATCACCTATATGCCAAGCTGGAGAAGTGTGAATTTCATGTCACGGAGGTATCCTTTTTAGGGTACATTATTTCCCCTCGGGGATTCTGTATGGAACCAAAGAAGCTCCAAGCCATCCTTAGTTGGGCGCAACCCACCAATTTAAAAGCAATTCAGCGCTTTTTAGGGTTTGCGAATTACTATAGAAGATTTATTCACTCTTTCTCTGACCTAGTTGCTCCCATTGTGGCACTGACTAAAAAGGGAGCAGATCCTACCAACTGGTCACGTGAAGCGGAGTTATCTTTTCAGGCCTTGAAACAAGCCTTTGTCTCAGCCCCGGTCCTCAGACATCCCAACCCAGAATTGCCTTTCATTGTTGAGGTTGATGCCTCGGAGGTTGGAGTAGGGGCTATCCTATCTCAGAAGGATCCGGATTCCCTGGAATTACATCCTTGTGCCTTCATGTCCAGGAAATTCTCATCTGCTGAATCCAACTACGATGTTGGTAACCGGGAATTACTGGCTATTAAATGGGCTTTTGAGGAGTGGAGGCATTGGCTTGAAGGAGCCACTCATACCATTTCAGTTTTGACTGATCACAAAAATCTTCAATACATTGAATCAGCTAAACGGCTGAATGCCCGGCAAGCTCGTTGGGCTTTATTTTTTACTCGTTTCAAGTTCATTATCACCTTCAGGCCAGGTTCCAAGAATACCAAGGCAGATGCCCTGTCACGCAGTTTTCTTCCAGTTCAAGACAACAGTCCTGTTACTCCCATACTTCCGTCTTCAGTCATTCGGGCAGGTCTCACACAAGATTTATTTACCCAGTTAAAGCAGCTTCAACATCAAGCTCCTGGAAATACTCCTGCTGGTCGTCTTTTTGTCCCCGAGTTTTTGAGAGCAACGGTTTTGACGGAGTTTCATGATAGCAAGGTTGCCGGGCATCCGGGGATCGCTAAAACTTTTGAATTAGTTTCCCGCTCGGTATGGTGGCCTGGTCTTTCCAAAGACATTAAGGAGTTTGTTTTTTCTTGTCAGGTCTGTGCACAGCATAAGGTTCCCCGTTCCTTGCCTATCGGTCAACTTATGCCCTTGAATGTTCCTCTTAGGCCATGGTCTCATATTTCCATGGATTTTGTGGTGGACCTCCCTCTGTCAGCCGGATGCCGAGTCATATGGGTGGTAGTGGACCGTTTTAGCAAAATGGCCCATTTCATTGCTCTTCCCCGATTGCCATCTGCCCAGGGATTGGCAGTCTTGTTCCTCCGCCATGTTTTCAGACTCCATGGGTTACCCACTGATATTGTTTCTGATCGGGGTCCACAATTCATTGCACAATTTTGGAAGTCTTTTTGTGCCTCATTAAAGATGAAATTATCTTTAACGTCTGGCTACCATCCCCAATCCAACGGGCAGACTGAGCGAGTTAATCAATCATTAAAACAATATTTGCGTTTGTACTCGGCCAAACTCCAAAATGACTGGTCTGAGTTTCTTCCGTTTGCAGAGTTTGCTTACAACAATGCCTGTCATTCCTCCACCAATGTATCTCCATTTTTTACAGTTTTTGGTTTTCACCCCAGAGCTAATTCCTTTTTTCAACATTCTTCTGTCTCCTCACTGACCTTGACCTCTCATCTCAAACTCATTTGGAGAAAAGTGCACCTGGCTCTCAGAAAAGCGGCATTTCGGGAGAAAAAAATTTCTGACAGGCTCCGGCGGCCGTGCACTTTTAAAGTTGGAGATAGGGTATGGTTGTCGACTCGCAACATTAAACTTCGACAAACCTCAGCCAGATTGGGTCCTAAATTTATTGGACCATTTCATATTATCAAAAAAGTCAATCCAGTGGCTTTCCGGTTACGTTTACCAAAAACTTTACGGATCGGAAATACCTTCCATTGCTCCTTGTTAAAACCATATGTTTCGTCCAGTAGATTTCCTCGCAAGATCTCTCAGGGGAAATCACCAATAGATGTACAGGGTCAGCAGGAGTTCTTAGTGGAGAAGGTTCTCGATTCCAAGTTGTCCCGGGGTCGGCTTTATTTTTTGGTACATTGGAGAGGTTATGGTCCAGAAGAAAGGTCTTGGGTCCTGGATGAGGATCTCCATGCCCCGAGGCTCAAAAGGGCATTTTTTCGAGAATTTCCTCAGAAACCTGGCCTTAGGGGTTCCTTGACCCCTCCTCAAGGGGGGGGTACTGTTAGGCGCCGAGGGTCCGCCCGTCAGTGCGGCCCGGCGCCTAGCAACTAGGGACGCCGCAGGCAGACAGCCGCCGGCTCCCTAGCAACGCTAGACGCCGGGCGCACGGAGCCGCTCAGACCCTAGCAACGGGGACGCCACGGTCAGACCGCGTTCCCCGTTGCTGGGTCTTAATTAATCAGTGCTTGTGTATTCTGGCCGTGCAGCATGCAGCTGCACGGCATCATTATGTGATTACCCTGTCTGGATCATGATTGGAGGGCTCCCAAATTTAAGCACTCTCAGGACTTCTCACAGACGCCGGTGATAGCTTCCTGTTTGCTGTGTCAGTTACAGAGAGTTTCCAGTCCTGCTCAACCCGGTTGTTCCTGTCCTCAGTGATCCAGTACTCGGAATTTGTCATCTATTCCTGGAGTCCGACCGAGCACCTTTAACATCCTGTGGTGTTCGTGAGTCGCGGCGTAGCCGTGTGTTGCGGCTTGACCGCTTACTATTTATTATTTAGTTTATTGTGTTCTGGAGCTTTTGCGGAGGATTCCGCTCCCACAAATCCACTCTGGTATCCAGCGGTGCTGGATAGGAGTAACGGATCAGTGGATCTTTGGTTGTCCTTTTCCCTGGCGGTTTGTCCGCACATACTTTTGGTTTAAGTTAGATAGCTTGTAACCCCTGGCCTGGTTGCTTAGTCAGAGGGCCCCTTGTTATCACCCTGTCTCGGATTTCCCTTTGTCTCCCATTAAGACCTGAGGGGGCATCGGGGTTGGGCAGACATAATCCGCCCTTCGAACGCGGCTGCCATGGGCTCAAGCAACCATAGTCTCGCAGGGGATTTCTGATAACACGGGCGAGACAACGGAGTTAGGGCGCCAGGGGTTACTAGGCTTTCCTGCTCCCGTACCAGCATATCCTTCCAGTACTCAGACCTCTGCCATAAAGATCTCCTCTGGTCTGGAGTACGGGAATCATAACACTGTGCAGGATTTTTCAACTGGTCGAAAAATCCAGCACTAACGAAAACCACGCGAATCTGTGAATTTCCTGGTGAGCCATGTGTTTTGACGAAATTGCAGGCATGTTTGCCCGTTTTTTGGGTCTGTTTTCTCCCATTCCAATTCGACAAAAAAAAGTGAAAAGTCATGGACGAAAAGGGATTCAAAAATGGGCGAAAACTCCGGCAATGAAATACCCATGGTCGAATTAGTACTGTTTCTTCGGCTAGCCGAAATTGAATACCCCACATAATAGAGAAAACTCAGGCCAGCCCCTTTTGATGTCTTCAAGGCTGAACCTGTTTAGCATACGAACAGACCAGTGACTTATCATGAATGAGAAAGTTCCCTCCCTTAGACTAGATGTGTGCACGCCCCCAAACTAGATAACACATTACAGAGACACACAGGAGAGAGTTGCTGTTTTGTCCCAGACGATGATGGAGATGCTGTCTGCCCAGTTCCTGTATTTATTTACAGAGAGAGAGAGAGTGATATGGAGGGAAGACTTTTATATGAGAAAGATATGGTAATTGTATCGCTGGCATGTAACTGTATGTATTAACTGCTTACTGTATGAATTGTAACCATGTAACTATATGTATACTGTACATTGTGATATATTGAATACATATCCTTTTAATAACAAATATATACATCAATGAGCTTTGGAACTCAGATAATGTGTGGGTGTATTGTTTTCATTATGGGATGCAGTGTTTTGCGATGTATAGCGCACATTCATGGCACATGGTAATAAGATGTGCAGGCTTCTACAATATATATTAGAGCGGGCATTTTAAATATTTGTTAGAAAGCAATTTGGTATTTACAGATGGGGGCTCGTCCACGATATCACGGTCTTAATGATGCACTGTACATTACAAACGCGACGCTGTGGTCAATCAGCTTGTGGTGGACGCATCGTGACGCTGAGAAAATCATATCCGTGTGTTCTGTTGTGTTATCAGTAAGCCGATGATATGAAAATTCAAGGGACAATGTGTTTCTCATAATATTTAAGATGCTAAAGCATATTTTTATTGTTGCAAAACAAAGTTCAAATAAGTCATATTGTGTTTGATTCAGATTGGATTGTTTATCTGTTAAGTAGATTTAAAAGTACATTTAAAAGTTGCTGCATAGCCTTGATATAGTTTGTTTTTTTTAAACTCAGGCCTAAAATAACTTCTGGTGCTTGTATAATTTGTCATTTCTTTGTGACAAAGGAAGCCGCATGGTCTGTCCTCCATTTTGGACTAACCACATGGCCTGTCCACCATCTTGTGTAAACCTCATGGATGTGGAAGGGGGAGGAGCAGTGGCCATTTTAGGAAGGTCACTTTCTAAATAGCTGATTTTCAGTCTGCTCAGAACAATCAGTTTCCTTTGTCACATTCATAGCACCATTTATGAGTTACCAATGAATTTATTTAACCCATGCCATAGTCAATTACAAATAGTTTTAATTGGGCCTAGTGAGAGTAAATGGTGACATAAGTGTTTTTTGCTTTTTTCCTTCTTGTCTGTGCGTAATTACTTTACATAAAGTTGGGGGTTGCACACAGATAGAAAAAAGAAAGAGTTGTGGTTTTGATTTTTTTTGTTTTTTTTTTCTTCCAAGACTTGTAGAATCTGCTTACTAGGGAGGATTGCCATTGAAATGCAAATTAACCTGTGTAGCTGCTTTTTTTTTAGCAGTGAAAAGCACATATCTTTATGGTGTCTCATAGAAGGCCAGTGAATGATACATATATATAATATTATTGTAATTATGTGTATATTTATATCAGTGTATTTTCTGCAAGATAGCTATCCAATCTGAATCATATCATTTAAATTATAGATTATTGCAGTCATTATAGATCTGTGTGAAATCGGATACATTTGTTTGCTATACAGATAAATTTTAAATGTATTTAAGGGAGTAATTATAGACATGAAACGCAGTTCTGGCCTGGTTGTTAAGAAAAAAACTGGGTGTTGTGTTAAGTGAGCGATTATAGTTAGTATTGCTCACATTTATAGAGTTGTGTGATTTGTTTTATTGCGTACGCACATTGGTACACGTGGTACAGAACGTGAGGACAGCTTACAAAAATGTGCACGTGGCGCAAGGCCGCACACGTGGCATAGGGGTACGCACGGTTGCGTAATTACGCAAGCTTGCGTAGGGTTGTGTGCGCATAACAAAACCACATGATATTTGTTCAATTAAGGTGGGATAGTAGTTATTTAATACAATAGCACATAACTATCCGATTTCAAAAGCAGGTTACTCTAAATTTAGTTTAAAAACTGTAAGCACCTCTGGAATAAAGCTACTGACCTAAAGGAAGAAAAACAATTTTTCTGTACAGAAAAACAAAGCATATTTGAGTGAGTGAAAGTAATAGTGAACGTATTGAACCCCGGGAATTCGGGATCCCGTCTTGTGGTACACCAAGTGAGTGGAGGCTTGGCGGCATGAGGCGGCTGACTCACGTTAGTATAGATTGGAATCCGTAAGTCATGAGGAGACTTACACAGGAGCTTGATAGAGAATTGTGAAATTTGTGACCCATATAGGTTTTTGATACACTCCGGCTGAGGTTTCGCAGCTTGGGATTCGATTCCAGTGGTCGTAGGGCGGATCGGTAACAAGTACATATACGCTGTGCGATTGGACTGCGCGTTTGTGGGTGCGATACATAGCGTAACTTGATACCCCTTTTACGAGTTTTTGCGTAAAATCGCGGTATCATTAGCGCCGTGTAGAGCATACGCAAGCGTAATTTGTGTATAAAAAGTGCATAGGGAGTTTTCGCTGGTCTCTCTCAGGAAAAAGAAAAACAATTTTTCTGTACAGAAAAACAAAGCATATTTGAGTGAGTGAAAGTAAGAGTGAACGTATTGAACCCCGGGAATTCGGGATCCCGTCTTGTGGTACACCAAGTGAGTGGAGGCTTGGCGGCGTGAGGTGGCTGACTCACGTTAGTATAGATTGGAATCCGTAAGTCGTGAGGAGACTTACACAGGAGCTTGATAGGGAATTGTGAAATTTGTGACCCATATAGGTTTTTGATACACTCCGGCTGAGGTTTCGCAGCTTGGAATTCGATTCCAGTGGTCGTAGGGCGGATCGGTAACAAGTAACTATACGCTGTGTGATTGGACTGCGCGTTTGTGGGTGCGATACATAGCGTAACTTGATACCCCTTTTACGAGTTTTTGCGTAAAATCGCGGTATCATTAGCGTCGTGTAGAGCATACGCAAGCGTAATTTGTGTATAAAAAGTGCATAGGGAGTTTTCGCTGGTCTCTCTCAGGACAATCTCCAATGACAGATATTTACTGGAAAGGGTAAGTTACTCATAAAAACTTCCAGTAAATATAGGTCAATTAGGGGCCCTAAGTTGGGTACATCGCCTTCGCTATCGACAGTGTATGGTAGTACCGGCCAACGTGGGCGAGAGTGGGTGGAAGCGCTCGGAGAACATTCACCGTCGCCTTATATTGAGTATTTTGGTATTTGTGGGAATAGCCGAGAAGGCAAGACCCACAAATTATGGGAGCCAATTGCTCAACTAAGGGACGTATGGTAGCCAGGGTTCAGGTAGAAGAGTTGGGACCGAGAAGGTCAGAATTGCGGCCGAGAGGGTCAGCAAGGTTTATTATGTGTGGAAAATATGGTCCACACGCTGAATTTTACTGTGACGAATGGGTACGTATGACTGCGGAAGATAGGGCATCATTCCCTAGGGTGGGCAGCTTTGAACCAGAGGTTCTGCAGAACGTAAAGATTAAAATATGTCTGATAAAATCCAGAAAACAAAAGGTCAGACATACAAATTGTTTTAACCTGTGGCAGCAAGAGGGGTTGGTGAGTTTGATCCTAAGGTATTGCAGGTGGTATGTCTAACCAAAGTCATATAAGACAAGAATGGAAATATAAGAACTGTTTGAACTTGTAGCAACAATAAACAAGTAGGAAGAAAAAAAGAGAATGCAAGTACACCACCTTATGTAGATGTGGAAGCAGTTACGACCAGCATACTAACTATAGAAAATAATAAAAATATGAAAAATATGACTGTAACCTATATATGTACTAATGAATGTTGAAGTTTTATTTAGGAGGAGAAGGTGACCTGATTGTTGTCAGCCATTTCTCATGCACTCAGAGGAGTATCCAACCGGTAAAAGAAGAGCAGTAGCCTGCGGGGGAAGTGGCTGAGACCAGTGGAACTGGTAAGTATGGTATCATTCGTGTACATATATAGTAAAACCCAAAAATAAAACAAAAATCAAGAAAGTAACGTCAGAAATGGAGAAAAACCTGTCTGCACATTAGTATTTGCCAGTAGGAAAGCAGAAAGAGACAGGGTAACCCCCGGGTATTTCTTTCAGTTACCATATAAGAAGTATTAATTCCTAGTAATGCCCCTAGTCAATATGAGCTCGGAAATGTTAGTTGGACCATGTACAGACCCTTAATACGGGAGGAGAAGGATTGAATGAATACTTCGCATGACCTAGAAGCTTGTTAAACTTTTTTTTTTTTTTGTCTTTTGCAGTAATAGAAAACTCTCCATCTGGATAAGATCACTGGTAAACACTAATTTAGCAAATGGGAGGTGGCTGTCTCTGTGCTAATGGACGGGCTCAATAAGGCATTGAGGGCAGGGTGCAGACTTCTTTGCAAAATTGGAAAGGGGTCACAGTAGCTAATCTTAGAGAGTGTGCTATTGAACATCACAAGAATAGTGCTAGGCGCAGAGAACAACAGGTGGAGAGGTTGAGGACGGTAAGTATACTAGCACATACAGGAAAGACCCATCAGTCCAAACCCCAGATCCCTAATGGTCAATAATATGTTACACTTGTAGGAAGGAAGGGCATTTTGCCAGCGATTGTAGGAGTAGTAGGACACATAGTCAATATAGACCCCCTAGACAGAAAACACAAGCCACATTATTAAACACATAGACGGGACCAAGGGACATATAGTAAGGAATCACAAGCCATATAGAAAACACAGATTCAGCTAATGGGGAGAACAAAATAATTGCAACAATACCCTTTGACAAAACTTGCTGGGGTTAAGATGGGGCCTCTAAACTTTTGCTTCTTTTTCCTAGCAGAAATGGCCCATGATTAACTTAACAGGAGCTTAGTTAGATATGATATACATATAATGTGCTCCCACTCAGGAAGTAGAAAGTATGTTGGATACCCACGAAGACTAATGTTACAAATCACTGTTGTAGATGCATGTCCATCACAGGTAGAGGAAATGATCTCACAGATACCGGGTTCCCTATGAATTTAGGATGGACAGGACACTGGATTGATGGCTGGGATAGTCCCAATAGCGATACGACAAACACAGAATTTTTTTTAAGGGGAGTAGACCAAGCAGAGAACCACTTCCCCGTAGTGCCCAATCCAGTTGTCAAATTTTTATAAAATCTTCTCCACCTCTACAAACTCACCTGTCACCAACCTCTATTCTGTTTCTCTACAGTTTCCTCTTCATCTTTTGCGTTCACACAGGGTGGTACAATACATGGACCCGAGTACAGTTCAAACTCCACATGCCTAGGTCCTTCAGAATTTCTGCCCAAACCCAGTATATCCCAACAGCATGATAACAGCAGTATTACTGCAGTGTGCCTTGTCATGCACAAAGGGTGGAGGAAGGATGAGAATACTGGTGAAGGGAAATTTTGTATAGACACTGATATGCCTGTTGGTGAATGGCAAACCTGACATTTTCTTTTTCATTTTCTTCTTCTTTCTCTCCTCTAGAGATGTTTTTTTTTTCTTTTTCTTTTTTTTTTGAGTTATGCTCATGGTACTCTACATTGCAAACACACAATGACTTCGTACAGTTAACACCCTTTAGGAATTATTGTTATGTATTGGTGTGCACTGATGTTTTCTCAAACTGGGTAGAGGCATTTCCTGCCGCCACGGATGCTGCTGTGTTTACCGTAGAAAAAACAAATTGCGCAGAAATTTGTGTGTAGATAATGGTACCCCTAGAAGTAGGAGCAAAGCTTGAAATTGTACTATTGTGATCATAGATACTGCCACTAGTATTATGTAGCATCAGAACCACTCCCAGATCTTCACTTGACGAATCACCCTCTTAGAAATTTGTTTTTGTTTTGGTATTTGTGTTGTTTTTGGAAGACAACCTCATGTCATGATTGATCCGCACAATGATCAGAAATACACCAATGAGGTGACAGTACAGTACTTTATCGAGATGAGCCAGCATTTGAGAACTTGACAAAAGAACTTGAAATTGTTGATTGCTGGTATGCCAAATACTAACTGTCTTGATTGTGAACCAAGAGACTGTGTGATTGTTCTTACGCTCAGGTTGCCTAATAGGTGGGAAGGACCATACCAGCACAACAGCACTAAAGGTCGCCGAAAGAGAGACTTGGGTCCACTCGTCCCACTGCAAGAAGCTCGCTGACCCGGAAGAGAACTCGTGACAAAAGTAGTTTGGTAACTGTGTGTTCAAAGTGAACTGTGTGTTCCAGGTGAACTGTGTGTCCAAAGAGCAAGGCAAAGAGAACCTCGTATCACTAGAGACTCTGTTCCGTGAAGACTGAGAGGCGGCACTCAGTGCCGTAACTAGGCATTTTAGCGCTGTGTGCAAGAAACGACAGTGGCGCCCCCCCATGTAAGATAGGGGCAGTGCGCGCCATAGGCGCGCCAACAAATTATAGGGGCGTGGCTTCATGGGGAAGGGGCGTGACCACAAAATAATAGCAATTCATACTACGGTGCACAGTAGTCTACATTATTCAAATTACGCTGCACAGTAGCGCCACTACACCAGGTAGAGCCCCTTTTATACATTACAGCAGACAGCGTCCCCCTTTTTACACATTACAGCAGACAGTCCCCCTTTTTACACATTGCGGCAGCCAGTCCCCCTTTTTACACATTGCAGCAGCCAGGCCCCCTTTTTACACATTGCGGCAGCCAGTCCCCCTTTTTACACATTGCGGCAGCCATGCCCCCTCTTTACACATTGCGGCAGCCAGTCCCCCTTTTTACACATTGTGGCAGCCAGGGCCCCTCTTTACACATTGCCGCAGCCAGGAACCCTTTTTACACATTGCGGCAGCCAGGACCCCTTTTTACACATTGCGGCAGCCAGTCCCCCTTTTTACACATTGCGGCAGCCAGGCCCCCTCTTTACACATTGCGGCAGCCAGTCCGACTTTTTACACATTGCGGCAGCCAGGCCCCCTCTTTACACATTGCGGCAGCCAGGACCCCTTTTTACACATTGCGGCAGCCAGGCCCCCTCTTTACACATTGCGGCAGCCAGGACCCCTTTTTACACATTGCGGCAGCCAGAACCCCTTTTTACACATTGCGGCAGCCAGTCCCTCTTTTTACACATTGCGGCAGCCAGGCCCCCTCTTTACACATTGCGGCAGCCAGTCCCCCTTTTTACACATTGCGGCAGCCAGGCCCCCTCTTTACACATTGCGGCAGCCAGGACCCCTTTTTACACATTGCGGCAGCCAGGACCCCTTTTTACACATTGCGGCAGCCAGGACCCCTTTTTACACATTGCGGCAGCCAGGCCCCCTTTTTACACATTGCGGCAGACGGTGTCCCCCTGAGAGAGAGAGAGAGAGGGATATTCTTACCTTCTCCCTGCTGACAGGCTCCTCGTGCTGGCATCTCCCTCTCGGTGCAGGCAGTGGGGTGAGAAGGAGGAGGATGGAGGGGGAGCAGGGAGCCGCAGCAGCGCTATGTCATTGGTAGTAAGCGCCGCTGCAGCATCCCCCTCTCCTTCCGTATTAGCTGCCTGGCGCTGCTGTGGATGCTGGGATGAAGGAACCGCATCCCAGCATCCATAGCAGCGCCGGGCAGCCAATACAGAAGGAGAGGGGGATGCTGCAGCGGCGCTTACTACCAATGAAATAGCGCTGCTGCGGCTCCCTGCTCCCCCTCCCTCCTCCTCCTTGTCCGCTGCCCGGCGCTGGTCTCTTCTCCCTCCAGCGCGGCGCACGGCGCACACAGCAGAGGCGGCATGTAATGAGTCAATTTGACTCATTACATGCCGCTGGCCGTGCGCCCTCAGGGCAACTGCGCTGTGTGCCAAGCCCACTTGGCACACACGTAGTTACGGCCCTGGCGGCACTGTTGAACACTACCTGAGCGTACTAAAGGATTGCAGAAAGACCAGTCATTGTAATTGATTTGTTATGAACAAGAGCTGTTTTGTTCTATTTCTCTTTTCTCTCTTTCCCACTGACAAACATTTTTTTTCAGGACATTCTATTTTTGTGAGGGTTTTTATTATGAGGAGTCGAGTGTGGGACTGGAACTGGTTCTGGAGGAAGGAGTGATTTCCTTATAGGATCCCAGGATTAGCCGATCAGTTTGTTAAAGCCAGAGAAAATTCAAAGGTCTAGTAGTTATGGAGTTCGGAGGTAATCAGGAACAATCAGACAATGGCTATTCACACATTGCAGATAAAGAGCTCATTAATATATGTGGAAAAATGGTTTATGAGTGGCTCTCCCCGAACTCCGAAGGTTTATGTTATTTAGGAAGGACACTACTTATAACCCTTGTTCAATTATTAAACAGACCTAGCATACGTCCCAGAAATGGAAACAATGTTCAGAAAGGGATAGGAATATGTAGATCATGAAAATTTTATATGTCACTTTCACGATTTGTTTGTGTCTTCTTCATCTGCCCAGCAGAACCTCAATTGAATCCAAACATCAGTGTACAAAGACGTAGGTACATGTATGTGTGAAATGTTAGTCGCAAATCAGACATTATAGGCCAAAGCACTGTACCAGCATACTCTATAGGTTGAATGTTGTCCCACACCCAACCAGTGGTCCCGTGACCGCCGAGTGCATATAGAGGATGTCTCGTCCTCCTCCCTGTCTTCCCCAAATATAGTCAAGTGTCTGATTTGCGAAATTAATACATACTTGTGTCTAGGTCACCGATTATTGACTGAAATATTTTTTCTTATGTTAATAATTGTTTACTGCCAAAGGGTGGACTGTCGAAGTCAAAAATATTACATAGAGAGAACATACAGACTACACACATTATAAGTCGCTATGCTTGCAAATACATGCAGCGAGCACAGCAATATATGGTAACACGCATTTACACGGACATGCCACAGAGATGGATTTGACACTTATTTCATACAGCACATAATTATAATAATATCAAGCGCCAGACATCATAATGATTTAAAATTATATAATGGAGTAATGTCATGAATGTGTATTATTGGAACGAAGCAAGATAGTCCTGTCATATTTGGTATTAAAGCAACCAGATTAATGTGTAGATTAATTTGATACTTGTTAAGTTGTAGGACATTGCAACAAGTAGTTATGATTAAATGTATAAAAGCTAAAATCACTCTTATTAGGACAATAGACATTTACAGAAACAGGTGGTGGACAGGAAACTCAGGCCAGCCCCTTTTGATGTCTTCAGTGCTGAACCTGTTTAGCATACGAACAGACCAGTGACTCATAATGAATGAGAAAGTTCCCTCCCTTAGACTAGATGTGTGCACGCCCCCAAACTAGATAACACATTACAGAGACACACAGGAGAGAGTTGCTGTTTTGTCCCAGACGATGATGGAGATGCTGTCTGCCCAGTTCCTGTATTTATTTACAGAGAGAGAGAGAGAGTGATATGGAGGGAAGACTTTTATATGAGAAAGATATGGTAATTGTATCGCTGGCATGTAACTGTATGTATTAACTGCTTACTGTATGAATTGTAACCATGTAACTATATGTATATTGTACATTGTGATATATTGAATACATATCCTTTTAATAACAAATATATACAACAATGAGCTTTGGAACTCAGATAATGTGTGGGTGTATTGTTTTCTCTTATGGGATGCAGTGTTTTGCGATGTATAACGCACATTCATGGCACATAGTAATAAGATGTGCAGGCGTCTACAATATAAGAGCGGGCATTTTAAATATTTGTTTGAAAGCAATTTGGTATTTGCACAGCGTTCCTACTGGTGGTCTCATCTCAGGACTGATGTTCAGGAATTTGTGGCTGCTTGTCCAAAGTGTGCCCAACATAAAAGCCCCAAGAGTCTTCCAGCTGGTTTACTCCACCCGTTACCTGTACCGCAAAGACCATGGACGCATATCTCTATGGACTTTATTACCGATTTACCTGCTTCTGGCGGACGAAATACCGTGTGGGTCATAGTTGACCGGTTCTCTAAAATGGCACACTTCGTTCCTCTGGATGGTCTTCCATCAGCATCCCAGTTGGCAAAATTGTTCATAACAGAAATCTTCCGACTCCATGGTCTACCACAGGATATTGTATCTGATAGCGGTCCTCAGTTTGTAGCCAAGTTTTGGAGATCCCTATATTCTGCTCTCGGGGTGAAACTGAATTTTTCCTCCAGATATCATCCCCAAACAGATGGTCAAACGGAGAGAGTGAACCAGGACCTGGAGACATTTCTAAGTTTATTCATGTCCTCCTCTCAGGACGACTGGCTGGACTTTCTCCCATTTGCAGAAATTGCCCATAACAATCTCTACCATTCTGCTACAAAATCTTCTCCATTTTTCATAAACTATGGTTATCATCCAAAAGTTCCTGACTTCCAACTTCTACCTACGCTCGAGGTTCCTGCCGCAGAATCAGCACTTCGGCAATTTACTAAAACTTTGAGACAAGTTCACAAAGCCTTTCTTAAGATGTCCAAGAAGTATAAGACCTATGCAGATCTGAAGCGGAAAGCTGTACCAAGCCTTAAGGTGGGAGATCGGGTTTGGGTTTCCACACGTAACCTAAAGTTGAAGGTATCTACTAAAAAGTTTGCTCCCAGATTTATTGGGCCTTACCCAATCGAGAAAGTATTGAATCCTGTGGCTTACAAGGTGAAGTTACCTCCGCATTTAAGAATCCCGAATGCATTTCATATCTCTCTTTTAAAACCAAAAAAAACTAAGTTTTTCCCACGGATGGGAAAGGATAGAGGCGCTGATATTAAAATATTATTAATAAATACACCATATACCAATATATATAATTTTTGGTTTATTATTCAAATCTAATAAAAAGATTACTTTTGTTATTACCGGCCGGTAAATATAATAAAATATATTCCACTGTTTAAACAATCACATGCATAAAAATAAGAAAATTAAAAAAACTTGTTGAATAATGAATAAAAATCTGCAATATAAAGTGTCCTTTAGAGTTGTCAAGTATCCAAATACTGATAGTTTGTTTCACCTATACGTGAGCCCAATATTGTTATTGTAGTCACTCTTCCCGTCCGCTGGTAGCAGTTCCTTTATATGCGGACATATCAGGAGGTCAGGTAAAGGCGTTTAGCTTATAGATGTTTAGAAGTTGCCGAAAAAATAATACTGGCTCACCAAGTAATGTTTAGTTAATATTTAACTGAGGTGAAGCAGTCTCTTAATCAGTATATCATGGAGGGAACAGAGATTTTCTTTATACGAGGGGCTATTTAGCTGATGATGTGAGAGCTTTTCAGCAATATTTCCAATGGGGCGAGGTGTAATAATGAGTGCTCACCTCGTTCTCTGTGTTAGGCTACACGCCGCACATGGACTGTGCGGCCGGCGCTGCTTCAAGCGCTTCTCTTTCCCCAAGCTGCTTCGTAACTTGCTCCCTCTGTGCTTTGTGTCGGGCTGCACGCCGCACATGAGCCGCACGACAGGCACTACTGCAGGTGCCGCTCTCTCCTTGGATACCCGGTAGCTTTCAGGGCATGCAGATCGAATTGATCTCCTCGGTGTAATAGAATTAAAAAAGCCGGCTTGTAATAAATAATTAAGAAGGTTTACGCGTTTCTCCGCCTTCAAATCAGATCGGCGGCTTCCTCAGAACGTTCTGAGGAAGCCGCCGATCTGATTTGAAGGCGGAGAAACGCGTAAACCTTCTTAATTATTTATTACAAGCCGGCTTTTTTCATTCTATTACACCGAGGAGATCAATTCGATCTGCATGCCCTGAAAGCTACCGGGTATCCAAGGAGAGAGCGGCACCTGCAGTAGTGCCTGTCGTGCGGCTCATGTGCAGCGTGCAGCCCGACACAAAGCACAGAGGGAGCAAGTTACGAGGCGGCTTGGGGAAAGAGAAGCGATTGAAGCAGCGCCGGCCGCACAGTCCATGTGCGGCGTGTAGCCTAACACAGAGAACGAGGTGAGCACTCATTATTACACCTCGCCCCATTGGAAATATTGCTGAAAAGCTCTCACATCATCAGCTAAATAGCCCCTCGTATAAAGAAAATCTCTGTTCCCTCCATGATATACTGATTAAGAGACTGCTTCACCTCAGTTAAATATTAACTAAACATTACTTGGTGAGCCAGTATTATTTTTTGGCAACTTCTAAACATCTATAAGCTAAACGCCTTTACCTGACCTCCTGATATGTCCGCATATAAAGGAACTGCTACCAGCGGACGGGAAGAGTGACTACAATAACAATATTGGGCTCACGTATAGGTGAAACAAACTATCAGTATTTGGATACTTTACAACTCTAAAGGACACTTTATATTGCAGATTTTTATTCATTAATCTACAAGTTTTTTTAATTTTCTTATTTTTATGCATGTGATTGTTTAAACAGTGGAATATATTTTATTATATTTACCGGCCGGTAATAACAAAAATAATCTTTTTATTAGATTTGAATAATAAACCAAAAATTATATATATTGGTATATGGTGTATTTATTAATAATATTTTAATATCAGCGCCTCTATCCTTTCCCATTCGTGGGAAAAACTTAGTTTTTTTTGTTTCATCTATTGTGGGAAGAGTAAACCCACTTTAGAGGCTGCAGATATTTAAATATTATCAGCTGGCGCTGGGTGAATTTTTCTATATATATACATTTCCTCTTTTAAAACCGTTGGTACTTAATCGATTCAGAGCTGCTCTGCCCAAATCTCCCAAGATCCAATCAGCACAAGGAGACGAATTTGAGATTCACAAGATCCTCGACTCCCGCAGACGATATGGTCGCCTCCAGTACCTTGTTGATTGGAAAGGATATGGACCTGAGAAAAGGTCTTGGGTAGGAGCAGAAGATGTCCATGCTCCAAGACTTCTTCGGGCATTTCATGCCAAGTTTCCAGCCAAACCATATAGGTGTCCGGAGTCCACCCACGAAGGGGGGGGTACTGTCAGCGTCCGGGGTCTTACCAGTACGCCGGGGGCCGCAGGGCTTGCTGTACAGGCGGCGTGTGGGCAGCGGCGGAGGAGGGCTGCCGTGCCGGGTCCATGTGCAGCGGTAGGCGGCAGCGGGTCTCTCTAGCCTGGCGGTTGCTAGGAGACCAGGGGCAGTGAGCTGTGTGGCTATGCAGGGAGGTCTGCCTTACTGGGTGCCGCCATGTTGGAGACCAAGTTTGGAAGCATAGAGCAGGCTTCCTGTTTTTTCCAGCCAATCCAGAGTAAGTTCTCCTTATAAAAGGGGGCTGGTTTATGACAGGGAGGCCAGTGCTTCAAGTTACAACCCTGTTGTAGGTGCTTTAGCCCTGTGCTCCCAGGATTCTTGCCGTGTTCTGGTTACTCCTAACTCTGCTTAGCCGTGTCTCAGTTGCTGCTGCAGCCCTGCCGATCCTAGCCTACTGCTGCCTGTGGAAGCGCTCCTGGAAACACCGGTCCAGTAAGAGCCTTAGGGCATGGATGGTCCTGGGCTTTCTGCCTCACCTTTCAAGACACCGTCCGCAGTTCTTTGTCTCCAGCCACGTCTTTAAACCACCATCCACAGTCCGCAGTTCATTTTCTACAGCCTCATCTTCCAAGCCACAGTCTGCAGTTCTTTGTCTCCAGCCACGTCTTTGAACCACCATTCACAGTCCGCAGTTCATTATCCACAGCCTCGTCTTTTCAAGTCACAATCCACAGTTCTTTGTCTTCAAACCTTGTCTTCAAGTCAATGTTCACGAACCAGTTCTTTTCTCTCAGTCTCATTCTCAAGAACTACTACCCACTGCTCTTTGCTCTGCCTACGTTCTCCATTGATCTCTGTCCCATGAGAAGGAACTATGGGGGTCATTCCGAGTTGTTCGCTCGCAAGCTGCTTTTAGCAGCTTTGCACACGCGAAGCCGCCGCCTACTGGGAGTGAATCTTAGCTTATCAAAATTGCGAACGAAAGATTAGCAGAATTGCGAATAGACACTTCTTAGCAGTTTCTGAGTAGCTCCACACTTACTCGGCATCTGCGATCAGTTCAGTGCTTGTCGTTCCTGGTTTGACGTCACAAACACACCCAGCGTTCGCCCAGACACTCCTCCGTTTCTCCAGCCACTCCCGCGTTTTTCCCAGAAACGGTAGCGTTTTTTCGCACACTCCCATAAAACGGCCAGTTTCCGCCCAGAAACACCCACTTCCTGTCAATCACATTACGATCACCAGAACGAAGAAAAAACCTCGTAATGCCGTGAGTAAGAAACCTAACTGCATAGCAAATTTACTTGGCGCAGTCGCACTGCGGACATTGCGCATGCGCATTAGCGACTAATCGCTCCGTTGCGAGAAAAAAATAACGAGCGAATAACTCGGAATGACCCCCTATATCCAGCCCCCACATCTTCATCCGCAGACAACTACTTCCTTGGGCAAGTCTCAGCTGCCGGAAACTCAAAACCAGCCTAGCGTGACATTTTATACACGTTACGCCACACAGTAGAGAGGCTTATACACGGTACGCCACACAGTAGACAGGCTTATACACGGTACGCCACACAGTAGACAGGCTTATACACGTTACGACACATAGTAGACAGGCTTATACACGTTACGACACACAGTAGAGAGGCTTATACACGTTACGCCACACAGTAGAGAGGCTTATACACGTTACGCCACACAGTAGAGAGGCTTATACACGGTACGCCACACAGTAGAGAGCCTTATACATGGTACGCAAAACAGTAGAGAGGCTTATACACGGTACACCACACAGTAGAGAGCCTTATACACGGTACGCCATACAGTACAGCGACGCACACGTCAACATTTACTACCAGGAATGTGAGACAGATACAGATGAAGACAGCCTCATCGTTGCCGCGATGTGTTGGAACTGGCATACGCATCACAGCAAGCTGCAGTGAACGCCGTGCTGTGGCTAGTCGCAGCCTCCGTTCACTCCATAGAAGTCTATGGCTTGCATGCGTACACACACACACACGCTTCATAGACATGGGCACACTAGTCGCGCCATCCATGCCGTGATGCGATCTCATCGTGGGTTGGATGAGTGTGGCTACATCTATAGATATGGATATACACACACACATAGTAAAACACGCACAGCAAAACACATATACACAGACACATCCACAGAAAACACACACACACACAACACATAAATACAGCTAAACACACATAGCAAAATACATATACAGTATATACACAGAAACACACACCCATAGCTAAACACACACACACACACACACACACACACACACACACAGCTAAACAGACATAGCAAAATACATATACAGAATATACAGAAACACACACACAGCAAAACAGACAGAGGAAAATACATATAGAGTATACACTGAAACACACCCATAGCTAAACACACACATTGCCAGCAAAACACACACTCTTTACTTTACATATGTTTTCATTTTCTACAAGTTCCACACTGTGCACCTCCTGGCTCTGGCTCCGGCAAGGCTCCTCACTGCAGGGGCTGAGTGCACTGACGTGATGTCTCCTCAGTCCTCACTCTTCTGTACACACAGTAGCGGATCTTGCCACGGGCAAGCAGGACTTTTGCCCGGGGCGCCGCCTTCCGGAGGGCGCTGGCGCCATCCGGAGGGCGCCACACCATGGCAAGATCCGCCACTGCTGCCCGCTGTGTCCCCCGTCCGCCTCCGCTGCCCGCTGTGTCCCCGCCTCCTGTGAAGGGAACTAGATGCTACGCGTCTAGTTTCCCTTCGTGGAGAGGACCTTTTGCTGTGCGGTGCGCGATGACATCATCGCGCACCGCTCAGCTTTCAAGCGGTGCTACTAATGTACAGGGGGCGTAACTGACCACGCCCCCTGTATTAAGCCACACCCCATTTCCTGCACTGTGCGCAGAGCGGGCTTGAACCGGCCCTGTGTACACACACACTGCTGCCGTGACTCCCCTCTCCCCCCCCCCCCTCCCCCTGTCCAGTATGCAGTGACTCAGTCCAGGAAGCTGAGAGCTGCAGCCGAGATGAAGGGTGATGTGATCACTGATCACCCTTCTCATATCACTGGTGCCGGGGACCGCGTACAGACTTCCTCAGTTAGGATCCGCAGCTCAGCGGTGGCAGCGTGTAATGAGTCAGTCTGACTCATTATACTGCTGCCGCCAATGGGCCCCTTCACATCGCTGGGCCTCAGTGCACTGCACCGCTTGCACTGGCGCAAGTTCCGCCGCTGCCTCCAACCGTAATTGGACTCCACCTAAGGCTGATGCTACATCATGGGATCTATGCTTCAACATGTCCGGTAAACCCATTGCATACCTAGTGACTGTTTACACGGGATAGTGTCCTAACCTAGGGGGTAATTCCAAGTTGATCGCAGCAGGAAATTTTTTAGCAGTTGGGCAAAACCATGTGCACTGCAGGGGAGGCAGATATAACATGTGCAGAGAGAGATAGATTTGAGTGTGGTGAGTTAAATCTGCAATCTAAATTGCAGTGTAAAAGTAAAGCAGCCAGTATTTACCCTGCACAGAAACAAAATAACCCACCCAAATCTAACTCTCTCTGCAAATGTTATATCTGCCCCCCTGCAGTGCACATGGTTTTGCCCAACTGCTAAAAAATTTCCTGCTGCGATCAACTTGGAATTACCCCCCAAGTTTCCTGAACTACTCAGGAGTACAGAAGTGGAACTTCTCTTGTATTACAATATACATATACATCTCTATTGGTGGCAATAATCCATGTACTGTTTATTATTTTTGCATCTGCATATTTTAGAGAAGGGATTTTATTCTCTTTGTTATCTTAGATAATAAAATCAGATTATTTAAATTTTAAACCAACCGTCCATTCATTATTTATATAATTCAGCCAGCGCTGGTATACTCACCTGTTTTCTTGTATTTGCTATGTATTAAGGGATTTTAGACCATCCCTATACCAGCTGCTGTTGACAGCGCACTTGTAATTTTTACTTTGTTAATTTTTTACTTTGTAGTTTACATGGCAAAAGCAGGTTGATTTTACCATGTAAATGATTGCCACAATAAAAAAAAATAAGATTTTACTCACCGGTAAATCTATTTCTCGTAGTCCGTAGTGGATGCTGGGAACTCCGTAAGGACCATGGGGAATAGCGGCTCCGCAGGAGACTGGGCACAACTAAAAAAAAAAAGCTTTTAGACTACCTGGTGTGCACTGGCTCCTCCCACTATGACCCTCCTCCAAGCCTCAGGATACTGTGCCCGGAAGAGCTGACACAATAAGGAAGGATTTTGAATCCCGGGTAAGACTCATACCAGCCACACCAATCACACCGTATAACTTGTGATACTATACCCAGTTAACAGTATGAAATATAACTGAGCCTCTCAACAGATGGCTCAACAATAACCCTTAGTTAGGCAATAACTACATACAAGTATTGCAGACAATCCGCACTTGGGATGGGCGCCCAGCATCCACTACGGACTACGAGAAATAGATTTACCGGTGAGTAAAATCTTATTTTCTCTGATGTCCTAGTGGATGCTGGGAACTCCGTAAGGACCATGGGGATTATACCAAAGCTCCCAAACGGGCGGGAGAGTGCGGATGACTCTGCAGCACCGAATGAGAGAACTCAAGGTCCTCCTCAGCCAGGGTATCAAATTTGTAGAATTTTGCAAACGTGTTTGCCCCTGACCAAGTTGCAGCTCGGCAAAGTTGTAAAGCCGAGACCCCTCGGGCAGCCGCCCAAGATGAGCCCACTTTCCTCGTGGAATGGGCTTTTGCTGATTTAGGATGCGGCAATCCAGCCGCAGAATGCTCCAGCTGAATTGTGCTACAAATTCAGCGAGCAATAGTCTGCTTAGAAGCAGGAGCACCTATTTTGTTGGGTGCCTACAGGATAAAAAGCGAGTCAATTTTCCTGACTCCAGCCGTCCTGGAAATATAAATTTTTAAGGCCCTGACTACGTCCAGTAACTTGGAATCTTCCAAGTCCCTAGTAGCCGCAGGCACTACAATAGGTTGGTTCAAGTGAAAAGCTGATACCACCTTAGGGAGAAACTGGGGACGAGTCCTCAATTCTGCCCTATCCATATGGAGAATCAGATAAGGGCTTTTACATGACAAAGCCGCCAAATCTGACACACGCCTGGCCGAAGCCAAGGCCAATAACATGACCACTTTCCACGTGAGATATTTCAAATCCACAGTTTTAAGTGGCTCAAACCAATGTGATTTTAGGAAACTCAACACCACGTTGAGATCCCAAGGTGCCACAGGAGGCACAAAAGGGGGCTGAATATGTAGCACTCCCTTTACAAATATCTGAACTCCAGGCGGTGAAGCCAGTTCTTTCTGGAAGAAAATCGACAGAGCCGAAATCTGGACCTTAATGGAACCCAAGTTTAGGCCCATAGTCACTCCTGACTGTAGGAAGTGCAGAAAACGACCCAGCTGAAATTCCTCTGTTGGGGCCTTCCTGGCCTCACACCACGCAACATATTTTCGCCAAATACGGTGATAATGGTTTGCGGTTACTTCTTTCCTGGCTTTTATCAGCGTAGGAATGACTTCCTCCGGAATGCCCTTTTCCTTTAGGATCCGGAATTCAACCGCCATGCCGTCAAACGCAGCCGCGGTAAGTCTTGGAACAGACAGGGCCCCTGCTGTAGCAGATCCTGTCTGAGCGGTAGAGGCCATGGGTCCTCTGATATCATTTCTTGAAGTTCTGGGTACCAAGCTCTTCTTGGCCCATCCGGAACCACGAGTATCGTTCTTACTCCTCGTCTTCTTATTATTCTCAGTACCTTTGGTATGAGAGGCAGAGGAGGGAACACATAAACCGACTGGTACACCCACGGTGTCACTAGAGCATCCACCGCTATCGCCTGAGGGTCCCTTGACCTGGCGCAATATCTAGTTTTTTGTTTTGGCGGGACGCCATCATGTCCACCTGTGGCCTTTCCCAACAGTTTACCAACAGTTGGAAGGCTTCTGGATGAAGTCCCCACTCTCCCGGGTGTAGGTCGTGTCTGCTGAGGAAGTCTGCTTCCCAGTTGACCACTCCCGGAATGAACACTGCTGACAGTGCTAAGACGTGATTTTCCGCCCATCGGAGAATCCTTGTGGCTTCTGCCATCGCCATCCTGCTTCTTGTGCCGCCCTGTCCGTTTACATGGGCGACTGCCATGATGTTGTCTGATTGGATCAGTACCGGCTGGTTTTGAAGCAGAGGCCTTGCCAGACTTAGGGCATTGTAAATGGCCCTCGGTTCCAGAATATTTATGTGTAGGGACGACTCCTGACTTGACCAAAGTCCTTGGAAATTTCTTCCCTGTGTGACTGCCCCCCAGCCTCGAAGGCTGGCATCCGTGGTTACCAGGACCCAGTCCTGTATGCCGAATCTGCGGCCCTCTTGAAGATGAGCACTCTGCAGCCACCACAGTAGAGATACCCTGGTCCTTGGAGACAGGGTTATCAGCCGATGCATCTGAAGATGCGATCCCGACCACTTGTCCAAGAGGTCCCACTGAAAGGTTCTTGCATGGAACCTGCCGAATGGAATTCTGCTTCGTAAGAAGCTATCATTTTTCCCAGGACTCGTGTGCAGTGATGCACCGATACCTGTTTTGGTTTCAGGAGGTCTCTGACTAGAGATGACAGCTCCTTGCCTTTCTCCTGCGGGAGAAATACTTTTTTCTGTTCTGTGTCCAGAACCATCCCCAGGAACAGTAGGCGTGTGGTAGGAACCAGCTGTGACTTTGGAATGTATAGAATCCATCCGTGCTGTTGTAGCACTTCCCGAGATAGTGCTACTCCGACCAACAACTGCTCCTTGGACCTCGCCTTTATAAGGAGATCGTCCAAGTACAGGATAATTAAAACTCAGTTTTTTCGAAGGAGTATCATCATTTCTGCCATTACCTTGGTAAAGACCCTCGGTGCCGTGGACAGTCCAAACGGCAGTGTTTGGAATTGGTAATGGCAATCCTGTACCACAACTCTGAGGTACTCCTGGTGAGGATGGTAAATGGGGACATGTAGGTAAGCATCCTTGATGTCCAGGGATACCATGTAATCCCCCTCCTCCAGGCTTGCAATAACCGCCCTGAGCGATTCCATCTTGAACTTGAATTTTTTTATGTATGTGTTCAAGGATTTCAAATTTAACATGGGTCTCACCGAACCGTCCGGTTTCGGTACCACAAACAGTGTGGAATAGTAACCCCGTCCTTGTTGAAGTAGGGGCACCGTGACTATCACCTGCTGGGAATACAGCTTGTGAATTGCCTCTAGCACAGCCTCCCTGCCTGAGGGAGTTGTCGGCAAGGCAGATTTGAGGAAACGGCGGGGGGGAGACGCCTCGAATTCCAGCTTGTACCCCTGAGATACTACTTGAAGGATCCAGGGATCCACCTGTGAGCGAGCCCACTGATTGCTGAAATTTTTGAGGCGGCCCCCCACCGTAACTGGCTACGCCTGTGGATCCCCCGCGTCATGCGGTGGACTCAGAAGAAGCGGGGGAAGAATTTTGATTCTGGGAACTGGCTGACTGGTGCAGCTTTTTCCCTCTTCCCTCGTCTCTGTGCAGAAAGGAAGCGCCTTTGACCCGCTTGCTTTTCTGAAGCCGAAAGGACTGTACCTGATAATACAGTGCTTTCTTAGGCTGTGAGGAAACCTGAGGTAAAAAATTTTCTTCCCAGCTGTTGCTGTGGATACGAGGTCCCAGAGACCATCCACAAACAATTCCTCACCCTTATAAGGCTCTATGTGCCTTTTAAAGTCAGCATCACCTGTCCAGTGTCGGGTCTCTAATACCCTCCTGACAGAATGGACATTGCATTAATTCTGGATGCCAGCCGGCAAAATATCTCACTGTGCATCCCTCATATATAAGACAACGTCTTTAATATGCTCTTATGTTCGCAAAATAGTATCCCTGTTTGACAGGGTCACAGACCACGCTGCAGCAGCACTATCTGCAGGTCTCAGTCTAGTACCTGAGTGTGTAAATACAGACTTCAGGATAGCCTCCTGCTTTTTATCAGCAGGTACCTTCAAAGTGGCCGTATCCTAAGACGGCAGTGCCACCTTTTTTGACAAACGTGTGAGCGCCTTATCCACCCTAGGGGATATCTCCCAGCGTAACTTATCCTCTGGCGGGAAAGGGTACTCCATCAGTAACTTTTTAGAAATTACCAGTTTCTTATCGGGGGAACCCACGCTTTTTCACACTTCATTCACTCATTTGATGGGGGAACAAAACACTGCCTGCTTTTTCTCCCCACACATAAAACCCTTTTTTAGTGGTACTTGGGTTAATGTCAGAAATGTGTAACACATTTTTTATTGCCGGGATCATGTAACGGATGTTCCTAGTGGATTGTGTATATGTCTCAACCTCGTCGACACTGGAGTCAGACTCCGTGTCGACATCCGTGTCTGCCATCTGAGGGAGCGGGCGTTTTTGAGCCCCTGATGGCCTTTGAGACGCCTGGGCAGGCGCGGCTGAGAAGTCGGCTGTCCCACAGCTGTTACGTCATCCAGCCTTTTATGTAAGGAGTTGACACTGTCGGTTTATACCTTCCACCTATCCATCCACTCTGGTGTCGGCCCCACAGGGGGCAACATCACATTTATCGGCATCTGCTCTGCCACCACATAAGCCTCCTCATCAAGCGTGTCGACACAGCCGTACCGACACACCGCACACACACAGGGAATGCTCTGACTGAGGACAGGACCCCACACAGCCCTTTGGGGAGACAGAGAGAGAGTATGCCAGCACACACCAGAGCGCTATATAATTTAGGGATTAACACTATATTGAGTGAATTTTTCCCAATAGCTGCTTGTATATACAATATTGCGCCTAAATTTAGTGCCCCCCCTCTCTTTTTAACCCTTTGAGCCTGCAAACTACAGGGGAGAGCCTGGGGAGCTGCCTTCCAGCTGCACTGTGAAGAGAAAATGGCGCCAGTGTGCTGAGGGAGATAGCTCCGCCCCTTTTTCGCTGACTTTTCTCCCGCTTTTTTATGGATTCTGGCAGGGGTATTTATCACATATATAGCGTCTGGGGCTATATATTGTGATGTATTTGTCAGCCAAGGTGTATTTATTGCTGCTCAGGGCACCCCCCCCCCCCCCCCCCAGCGCCCTGCACCCTCAGTGACCGGAGTGTGAAGTGTGTATGAGGAGCAATGGCGCACAGCTGCAGTGCTGTGCGCTACCTTGGTGAAGACTGATGTCTTCTGCCGCCGATTTTCCGGACCTCTTCTTGCTTCTGGCTCTGTAAGGGGGACGGCGGCGCGGCTCCGGGAACGAACACCAAGGCCAGTTCCATGCGGTCGATCCCTCTGGAGCTAATGGTGTCCAGTAGCCTAAGAAGCCCAAGCTAGCTGCAAGCAGGTAGGTTCGCTTCTTCACCCCTTAGTCCCTCGATGCAGTGAGCCTGTTGCCAGCAGGTCTCACTGTAAAATAAAAAACCTAAAATAAACTTTCTTTCTAGGAGCTCAGGAGAGCCCCTAGTGTGCATCCAGCTCAGCCGGGCACAGAAATCTAACTGAGGCTTGGAGGAGGGTCATAGTGGGAGGAGCCAGTGCACACCAGGTAGTCTAAAAGCTTTTTTTTTTTAGTTGTGCCCAGTCTCCTGCGGAGCCGCTATTCCCCATGGTCCTTACGGAGTTCCCAGCATCCACTAGGACGTCAGAGAAACAGGAGAACTCTCTCAAAATCTCTCACCTTCTGATTCTCACACCCTGGGGGTCATTCCGAGTTGTTCGCTCGTTGCCGATTTTCGCAACATAGCGATTAAGGCAAAAATGTGCATGCGCATGGTACGCAGTATTTTAGCACAAAACTTAGTAGATTTACTCACGTCCGAACGAAGAATTTTCATCTTTGAAGTGATCGGAGTGTGATTGACAGGAAGTGGGTGTTTCTGGGCGGAAACTGACCGTTTTCTGGGAGTGTGCGGAAAAACGCAGGCATACCAGGATAAAACGCAGGAGTGTCTGGAGAAACGGGGGAGTGGCTGGCCAAACGCAGGGCGTGTATGTAACATCAAACCAGGAACAAAACGGGCTGAGCTGATCGCAGTGTAGGAGTAAGTCTCGAGCTACTCAGAAACTGCTAAGAATTTTCTATTCGCAATTCTGCTAATCTTTCGTTCGCTATTCTGCTAAGCTAAGATACACTCCCAGAGGGCGCCGACCTAGCGGGTGCAATGCTGCTAAAATCTGCTAGCGAGCGAACAACTCGGAATGACCCCCTATATCACATTCCCCCCCATAGTGTTAATAAACACTGTTATGCATGCGATACGTGACGGGATGTATTGGGGTCTAACACTGGCTGGGACTGGGAAGATTGATCCTTCCAGACCAATGACTACTACTAATAGAATGCCTGTGTGCCGCGACTGGTGGAAAGTAAAAGACAGCCGCCGCTGTTGATGTCATAACATACAACCGGCCTCCATAGCCATGGTTATGTCATCTGACAACCCCTCCAGCCGCCCTCTCCATGAAACCGGGACATTTAGGCATCCCAAAAATCAGAGCAAGATGCAAAGATTAATGTAAAGTGTTAATGAAGATTAAATCAATTCACAAATCCCCTGCCATTTCTTTATAAGTGCAAAGGGGAATCTGTTTGCTGCTTAAAAGCATTCCTGTAATAATACAAATAGATTGCAGCAGCGATATTATAATAGTATTAACATATGTTAGAGGGATTTGGAATGTCATCATCATCTGATTACAGTTTGCACCTGTGGTTCAGCACCCCTAGTGATCGCTTAAATGTGTCTTTCTTGTGGGACTTCACAGGACTCATTTTGCTGGTGGGTCATCATCTGTTCCACATCCCTAAACATAACTGGCCATAAGTGCAAAATACATCTCAGTGGGTAAAGGAAAGGGTGTGTCATTTTTGGTACATAATAGCATTTGGAAAAATCGTATATTGGGGGAGGAAGGGGAGTGCAAATTGCATTTCTGTCCAACTCTACATGAGCTCCATTATGTACTTATAGATTACAAGACAAATATAGATCAGAAAATATATAGAAAGGACTACAGTAGGAAATTGAATAACAGCACAAAGTAGTGTGAAGCAATCAAAAAATATATATACACAATACATTAGTATATAAGAACAAGAAGAAGAATATTACAGTTCTATTCCCAGTAATGTATGTATTAATATTGCGAGAAAGATAGGTATAGGGAGAGAGAACAGGTAAGGGCAGAGGAAAGGGAGGTGTAATTGGCATAGAAATTCAATATGTTACACTTCTATTTCTGCTATTATGTTTTGCAGCAATATATGAAATATTCCAATGTTATAACGCTAGAACTGACCTGAGTAACGGCAGGATCTCTTGCACACTGTGTGTCACTGTGTGTTCACGTTTGGTATACAGTTCATAGTTTCATTTCTGGACAAACTCCACCCTGTGTTATGTAACATTGGCTACAGTACAATAGTGTGCTGGGCTGAGATATAAGAATAATATGTTTCCTATAAATATCCCCTATAAATAGTTGTGCTCTCTCCACCACACTCCTCACAACTGCATACATTTTGTATATTTATTCAAGCAAAATGTATAAAGGAACAGCTCAGCTGACCTTTCTATAAATATATTTTCACAAACAAAAAACATGTTTTCTGTAATGTTCCTGAGGTTCCTGAGCCACAATAGGAAAATGATACTCAGAAAAAAAAAAGTTTATTTTTATTTGTTTGTATGTATGACAATGGTTTACTTTATGTTTATTTATTGTATTTATATTTAAATTATTTATATCTTAAATTATCACTTGCATACATACACAGGAGACAACTTCAGCTGAATAATATTACTAATACCCTTTCAGATAGAGAAAAGAACCCGGTAATTTCCCGGCTCGTGAAGGGTCGACCCGGGATTTTTTTCTGTCTGAAAGGGTCAACACGGGACTGAGTTCCCGGGAATTCGACCCAGGAATTTACCTAGGTTTTTCCCGGCTCTTACACGGGTTGCCGGCTGTCTGAAAGGGTCCGACCCGGTATTTTAGAAACGGGTCGCGGCTGAGAGCGCTTATTGGCTGAGCTGGCGGGGCACTGGCGATTGGCTGAGCAGCAGGGTCTCTCTGATTAGCTGAGCGGGCGTGGCACTGGTGCTGGTGTCTGAGGTCATCTTTATGCTGCAGGGGAGACGGAGGGAGACAGCATGGCGCATTGGAAGGAGGAAGAGATCAGGGAGCTGCTTTCTGTTAGAGGGGAGGAGGCGATCCGGAAGCAGATCACTGGGAGAGTGAAGGACGCCACAGTGTACACCAATATTGCCAAGATACTTACCTCAAAGGGCATTGAGCGCACACAGCAGCAGGTAGTGAATAAATTGAAAGCTCTCAGAAAATATTACAACAAAGTTCACGACCACAACAGGAGGAAAAGTGGTGCTGCTAGAATGGAGTGGCTTTACTACGATCAGTGCAATGAAGTATTTGGCAATTCTGCACTGGTTAATCCCATTGCCATTTCACCGTCCAGTTGTGCGTCCTCACAAAGCGCTACCCCAGAGAACAGCCAATCCATCCCACTGACGCCACCAATGCTGTATGATGACATCACTGAGATCAGTGACACCGATCCGATGGCTGCCGTGGGGGACCTAGTCACCAATACTATCGAGGTTGATGCCAGTGGAAGCAGCATGGTGACTCCGGCTGGGACACCGACTTCTGCGCAGACTGAGGCGCCAAAGTTGCGGAGGAACAGTAAGTTGTTTTTGTTTTATTTTACACACACTTAAGATTTTTCTTATATTTAAAATCCAGTATATACTGTAGTATGGGCCGTATTCCACAATGATGTTGTTTGCACTTGTTATGATTTTTGAATGCTGCGTTACACATTCAGTTCCTGTCTGTTTCTGTATTTCAACAATATTAGAAGGCCACACTACTTATTGCCCCATTTATGACTAATAACGACTGCTAACAACATCATAGGCCACACCTGCACGCTAATAGCACAAAGAAAGGAGACATCGTGCATAGCATGCAGTGTTTGTACAATTGCGCACTTCCATAAGTCACACATGATATCAGTGCCGTAACTAGGCATTTTAGCGCTGTGTGCAAGAAACGATAGTGCCCCCCCCCCCTCCATGTAAGACAGGGGCAGTGCGCGCCGCAGGCGCGCAAAAAAATCATAGGGGCGTGGCTTAATGGGGAAGGGGCGTGGCCACAAAATAATAGCAATTCATACTACGGTGTACAGTAGTCTACATTATTCAAATTACGCTGCACAGTAGCACCACTACACCAGGTAGAGCCCCTTTTATACATTACAATAGACAGCGTCCCCCTTTTTACACATTACAGCAGCCAGTCCCCCTTTTTACACATTGCGGCAGCTAGTCCCCCTTTTTATTTTTACACATTGCGGCAGCCAGGCCCCCTTTTTACACATTGCGGCATCCAGGCCCCCTTTTTACACATTACGGCAGCCAGTCCCCCTTTTTACACATTGCGGCAGCCAGTCCCCCTTTTTACACATTGCGGCATCCAGGCCCCCTTTTTACACATTACGGCAGCCAGTCCCCCTTTTTACACATTGCGGCAGCTAGTCCCCCTTTTTACACATTACGGCAGCCAGTCCACCTTTTTACACATTGCGGCATCCAGGACCCCTTTTTACACATTGCGGCAGACGGGACCCCATTTTACACATTGCGGCAGCCGGGACCCCATTTTACACATTGCGGCAGCCGGGACCCCTTTTTACACATTGCGGCAGCCGGGACCCCATTTTACACATTGCGGCAGACGAGACCCCATTTTACACATTGCGGCAGCCGGGACCCCATTTTACACATTGCGGCAGACGAGACCCCATTTTACACATTGCGGCAGCCGGGACCCCATTTTACACATTGCGGCAGACGAGACCCCATTTTACACATTGCGGCAGCCGGGACCCCATTTTACACATTGCGGCAGACGAGACCCCATTTTAAACATTGTGGCAGACGAGACCCCATTTTACACATTGCGGCAGACGGTGTGAGAGAGAGAGAGAGAGAGAGGGAGGGAGGATATACTTACCTTCTCCCCGCTGACAGGCTCCTCGTGCAGCTTCCTCTCGGTGCAGGCTGTGTGAGGTGAGAAGGAGGAGGAGGGAGGGGGAGCAGCAGCAGCGCTATTTGATTGGTAGTAAGCGCCGCTGCAGCATCCCCCTCTCCTCCTGTATTGGTTGCCTGGCGCTGCTGTGGATGCTGGGGAACCGCATCCCAGCATCCTTAGCAGCGCCGGGCAGCCAATACAGGAGGAGAGGGGGATGCTGCAGCGGCACTTACTACCAATCAAATAGCGCTGCTGCGGCTCCCTGCTCCCCCTCCCTCCTCCTCCTTCTCTCCGCTGCCCGGCGCTGGTCCTCTTCTCCCTACACAGCGGGGCGCACGGCGCAGACTTCGGCGGCATGTAATGAGTCAATTTGACTCATTACATGCCGCTGGCCGTTGCGCCCCCAGGGCAACTGCGCTGTGTGCCAAGCCCCCTTGGCACACACGTAGTTACGCCCTGCATGATATCTTTGTCATGACTAGTGATGTGCAGCGGAAATTTTTCGGGTTTTGTGTTTTGGTTTTGGATTCGGTTCCGCGGCCGTGTTTTGGATTCGTTTTGGCAAAACCTCCCTGAAAATTTTTTGTCGGATTCGGGTGTGTTTTGGATTCGGGTTTTTTTTTTTCAAAAACAGCTTAAATCATAGAATTTGGGGGTCATTTTGATCCCATAGTATTATTAACCTCAATAACTATAATTTACACTCATTTTCAGTAGAGATGAGCGGGTTCGGTTTCTCTGAATCCGAACCCGCACGAACTTCATGTTTTTTTTCATGGGTCCGAGCGACTCGGATCTTCCCGCCTTGCTCGGTTAACCCGAGCGCGCCCGAACGTCATCATGACGCTGTCGGATTCTCGCGAGACTCGGATTCTATATAAGGAGCCGCGCGTCGCCGCCATTTTCACACGTGCATTGAGATTGATAGGGAGAGGACGTGGCTGGCGTCCTCTCCATTTAGATTAGGAGAGAGAGAGAGAGATTGACCTGAGGCTGATACTGTAGAAGAGAGTGCAGAGTTTAGTGACTGACCACAGTGACCACCAGCAGTGCAGTTGTTTTATTTAATATATCCGTTCTCTGCCTGAAAAAAACGGTACACACAGTGACTCAGTCACATACCATATCTGTGTGCACTGCTCAGCCCAGTGTGCTGCATGCCTGCATCATCTATGTATATATTATATATCTGACTGTGCTCAGCTCACACAGCTTATAATTGTGGGGGAGACTGGGGAGCACTGCAGTGCCAGTTATAGGTTATAGCAGGAGCCAGGAGTACAAGACAGTCACATACCATATCTGTGTGCACTGCTCAGCCCAGTGTGCTGCATCATCTATGTATATATTATATATCTGACTGTGCTCAGCTCACACAGCTTATAATTGTGGGGGAGACTGGGGAGCACTGCAGTGCCAGTTATAGGTTATAGCAGGAGCCAGGAGTACATATTATATTAAAATTAAACAGTGCACACTTTTGCTGCAGGAGTGCCACTGCCAGTGTGACTGACCAGTGACCTGACCACACTGACCACCAGTATAGTTAGTAGTATACTATATTGCGATTGCCTGAAAAAGTTAAACACTCGTCGTGTGACTTCACTTGTGTGGTGTTTTTTTTTTTATTCTATAAAAAACTCATTCTGCTGACAGACAGTGTCCAGCAGGTCCGTCATTATATAATATATATACCTGTCCGGCTGCAGTAGTGATATATATATATTTTTTATATCATTATTTATCATCCAGTCGCAGCAGACACAGTACGGTAGTTCACGGCTGTAGCTACCTCTGTGTCGGCACTCGGCAGTCCATCCATAATTGTATACCACCTACCCGTGGTTTTTTTTTCTTTCTTCTTTATACATACATACTACTACATCTCTTTATCAACCAGTCTATATTAGCAGCAGACACAGTACAGTACGGTAGTTCACGGCTGTGGCTACCTCTGTGTCGGCACTCGGCAGTCCGTCCATAATTGTATACCACCTAACCGTGGTTTTTTTTTCTTTCTTCTTTATACATACATACTACGACATCTCTTTATCAACCAGTCTATATTAGCAGCAGACACAGTACAGTACGGTAGTTCACGGCTGTGGCTACCTCTGTGTCGGCACTCGGCAGTCCGTCCATAATTGTATACCACCTAACCGTGGTTTTTTTTTCTTTCTTCTTCATACATACATACTACGACATCTCTTTATCAACCAGTCTATATTAGCAGCAGACACAGTACAGTACGGTAGTTCACGGCTGTGGCTACCTCTGTGTCGGCACTCGGCAGTCCGTCCATAATTGTATACCACCTAACCGTGGTTTTTTTTTCTTTCTTCTTTATACATACATACTACGACATCTCTTTATCAACCAGTCTATATTAGCAGCAGACACAGTACAGTACGGTAGTTCACGGCTGTGGCTACCTCTGTGTCGGCACTCGGCAGTCCGTCCATAATTGTATACCACCTACCCGTGGTTTTTTTTTCTTTCTTCTTTATACATACATACTACTACATCTCTTTATCAACCAGTCTATATTAGCAGCAGACACAGTACAGTACGGTAGTTCACGGCTGTGGCTACCTCTGTGTCGGCACTCGGCAGTCCGTCCATAATTGTATACCACCTACCCGTGGTTTTTTTTTCTTTCTTCTTCATACATACATACTACGACATCTCTTTATCAACCAGTCTATATTAGCAGCAGACACAGTACAGTACGGTAGTTCACGGCTGTGGCTACCTCTGTGTCGGCACTCGGCAGTCCGTCCATAATTGTATACCACCTAACCGTGGTTTTTTTTTCTTTCTTCTTCATACATACATACTACGACATCTCTTTATCAACCAGTCTATATTAGCAGCAGACACAGTACAGTACGGTAGTTCACGGCTGTGGCTACCTCTGTGTCGGCACTCGGCAGTCCGTCCATAATTGTATACTAGTATCCATCCATCTCCATTGTTTACCTGAGGTGCCTTTTAGTTGTGCCTATTAAAATATGGAGAACAAAAATGTTGAGGTTCCAAAATTAGGGAAAGATCAAGATCCACTTCCACCTCGTGCTGAAGCTGCTGCCACTAGTCATGGCCGAGACGATGAAATGCCAGCAACGTCGTCTGCCAAGGCCGATGCCCAATGTCATAGTACAGAGCATGTCAAATCCAAAACACCAAATATCAGTAAAAAAAGGACTCCAAAACCTAAAATAAAATTGTCGGAGGAGAAGCGTAAACTTGCCAATATGCCATTTACCACACGGAGTGGCAAGGAACGGCTGAGGCCCTGGCCTATGTTCATGGCTAGTGGTTCAGCTTCACATGAGGATGGAAGCACTCAGCCTCTCGCTAGAAAAATGAAAAGACTCAAGCTGGCAAAAGCACAGCAAAGAACTGTGCATTCTTCGAAATCCCAAATCCACAAGGAGAGTCCAATTGTGTCGGTTGCGATGCCTGACCTTCCCAACACTGGACGTGAAGAGCATGCGCCTTCCACCATTTGCACGCCCCCTGCAAGTGCTGGAAGGAGCACCCGCAGTCCAGTTCCTGATAGTCAGATTGAAGATGTCAGTGTTGAAGTACACCAGGATGAGGAGGATATGGGTGTTGCTGGCGCTGGGGAGGAAATTGACCAGGAGGATTCTGATGGTGAGGTGGTTTGTTTAAGTCAGGCACCCGGGGAGACACCTGTTGTCGGTGGGAGGAATATGGCCGTTGACATGCCAGGTGAAAATACCAAAAAAATCAACTCTTCGGTGTGGAGGTATTTCACCAGAAATGCGGACAACAGGTGTCAAGCCGTGTGTTCCCTTTGTCAAGCTGTAATAAGTAGGGGTAAGGACGTTAACCACCTCGGAACATCCTCCCTTATACGTCACCTGCAGCGCATTCATAATAAGACAGTGACAAGTTCAAAAACTTTGGGTGACAGCGGAAGCAGTCCACTGACCAGTAAATCCCTTCCTCTTGTAACCAAGCTCACGCAAACCACCCCACCAACTCCCTCAGTGTCAATTTCCTCCTTCCCCAGGAATGCCAATAGTCCTGCAGGCCATGTCACTGGCAATTCTGACGATTCCTCTCCTGCCTGGGATTCCTCCGATGCATCCTTGCGTGTAACGCCTACTGCTGCTGGCGCTGCTGTTGTTGCTGCTGGGAGTCGATGGTCATCCCAGAGGGGAAGTCGTAAGCCCACTTGTACTACTTCCAGTAAGCAATTGACTGTTCAACAGTCCTTTGCGAGGAAGATGAAATATCACAGCAGTCATCCTGCTGCAAAGCGGATAACTGAGGCCTTGACAACTATGTTGGTGTTAGACGTGCGTCCGGTATCCGCCGTTAGTTCACAGGGAACTAGACAATTTATTGAGGCAGTGTGCCCCCGTTACCAAATACCATCTAGGTTCCACTTCTCTAGGCAGGCGATACCGAGAATGTACACGGACGTCAGAAAAAGACTCACCAGTGTCCTAAAAAATGCAGTTGTACCCAATGTCCACTTAACCACGGACATGTGGACAAGTGGAGCAGGGCAGGGTCAGGACTTTATGACTGTGACAGCCCACTGGGTAGATGTATGGACTCCCGCCGCAAGAACAGCAGCGGCGGCACCAGTAGCAGCATCTCGCAAACGCCAACTCTTTCCTAGGCAGGCTACGCTTTGTATCACCGGTTTCCAGAATACGCACACAGCTGAAAACCTCTTACGGCAACTGAGGAAGATCATCGCGGAATGGCTTACCCCAATTGGACTCTCCTGTGGATTTGTGGCATCGGACAACGCCAGCAATATTGTGTGTGCATTAAATATGGGCAAATTCCAGCACGTCCCATGTTTTGCACATACCTTGAATTTGGTGGTGCAGAATTATTTAAAAAACGACAGGGGCGTGCAAGAGATGCTGTCGGTGGCCAGAAAAATTGCGGGACACTTTCGGCGTACAGGCACCACGTACAGAAGACTGGAGCACCACCAAAAACTACTGAACCTGCCCTGCCATCATCTGAAGCAAGAAGTGGTAACGAGGTGGAATTCAACCCTCTATATGCTTCAGAGGTTGGAGGAGCAGCAAAAGGCCATTCAAGCCTATACAATTGAGCACGATATAGGAGGTGGAATGCACCTGTCTCAAGCGCAGTGGAGAATGATTTCAACGTTGTGCAAGGTTCTGATGCCCTTTGAACTTGCCACACGTGAAGTCAGTTCAGACACTGCCAGCCTGAGTCAGGTCATTCCCCTCATCAGGCTTTTGCAGAAGAAGCTGGAGACATTGAAGGAGGAGCTAACACGGAGCGATTCCGCTAGGCATGTGGGACTTGTGGATGGAGCCCTTAATTCGCTTAACAAGGATTCACGGGTGGTCAATCTGTTGAAATCAGAGCACTACATTTTGGCCACCGTGCTCGATCCTAGATTTAAAGCCTACCTTGGATCTCTCTTTCCGGCAGACACAAGTCTGCTGGGGTTGAAAGACCTGCTGGTGAGAAAATTGTCAAGTCAAGCGGAACGCGACCTGTCAACATCTCCTCCTTCACATTCTCCCGCAACTGGGGGTGCGAGGAAAAGGCTCAGAATTCCGAGCCCACCCGCTGGTGGTGATGCAGGGCAGTCTGGAGCGACTGCTGATGCTGACATCTGGTCCGGACTGAAGGACCTGACAACGATTACGGACATGTCGTCTACTGTCACTGCATATGATTCTCTCACCATTGAAAGAATGGTGGAGGATTATATGAGTGACCGCATCCAAGTAGGCACGTCACACAGTCCATACTTATACTGGCAGGAAAAAGAGGCGAGATTAATTGCTTCTTTTTTGGGGGGGGTCCAAACCAACCCGTCATATCAGTCACAGTCGTGTGGCAGACCCTGTCACTGAAATGATGGGTTGGTTAAAGTGTGCATGTCCTGTTTTGTTTATACAACATAAGGGTGGGTGGGAGGGCCCAAGGACAATTCCATCTTGCACCTCTTTTTTCTTTTATTTTTCTTTGCGTCATGTGCTGTTTGGGGAGGGTTTTTTGGAAGGGACATCCTGCGTGACACTGCAGTGCCACTCCTAAATGGGCCCGGTGTTTGTGTCGGCCACTAGGGTCGCTAATCTTACTCACACAGTCAGCTACCTCATTGCGCCTCTTTTTTTCTTTGCGTCATGTGCTGATTGGGGAGGGTTTTTTGGAAGGGACATCCTGCGTGACACTGCAGTGCCACTCCTAAATGGGCCCGGTGTTTGTGTCGGCCACTAGGGTCGCTTATCTTACTCACACAGTCAGCTACCTCATTGCGCCTCTTTTTTTCTTTGCGTCATGTGCTGATTGGGGAGGGTTTTTTGGAAGGGACATCCTGCGTGACACTGCAGTGCCACTCCTAAATGGGCCCGGTGTTTGTGTCGGCCACTAGGGTCGCTAATCTTACTCACACAGTCAGCTACCTCATTGCGCCTCTTTTTTTCTTTGCGTCATGTGCTGATTGGGGAGGGTTTTTTGGAAGGGACATCCTGCGTGACACTGCAGTGCCACTCCTAAATGGGCCCGGTGTTTGTGTCGGCCACTAGGGTCGCTTATCTTACTCACACAGTCAGCTACCTCATTGCGCCTCTTTTTTTCTTTGCGTTATGTGCTGATTGGGGAGGGTTTTTTGGAAGGGACATCCTGCGTGACACTGCAGTGCCACTCCTAGATGGGCCAGGTGTTTGTGTCGGCCACTAGTGTCGCTTAGCTTAGTCATCCAGCGACCTTGGTGCAAATTTTAGGACTAAAAATAATATTGTGAGGTGTGAGGTATTCAGAATAGACTGAAAATGAGTGGAAATTATGGTTTTTGAGGTTAATAATAATATGGGATCAAAATGACCCCCAAATTCTATGATTTAAGCTGTTTTTTAGTGTTTTTTTAAAAAAACACCCGAATCCAAAACACACCCGAATCCGACAAAAAAAATTCGGTTAGGTTTTGCCAAAACGCGGTCGAACCCAAAACACGGCCGCGGAACCGAACCCAAAACCAAAACACAAAACCCGAAAAATTTCAGGCGCTCATCTCTAATTTTCAGTCTATTCTGAACACCTCACAATATTATTTTTAGTCCTGAAATTTGCACCGAGGTCGCTGGATGGCTAAGCTAAGCAACCCAAGTGGCCGACACAAACACCTGGCCCATCTAGGAGTGGCACTGCAGTGTCAGACAGGATTGCACTTCAAAAAAATAGTCCCCAAACAGCACATGATGCAAAGAAAAAAAGAGGCGCACCAAGGTCGCTGTTTGACTAAGCTAAGCGACACAAGTGGCCGACACAAACACCTGGCCCCTCTAGGAGTGGCACTGCAGTGTCAGGCAGGATGGCACTTCAAAAAAATTGTCCCCAAACAGCACATGATGCAAAGAAAAATGAAAGAAAAAAGAGGTGCAAGATGGAATTGTCCTTGGGCCCTCCCACCCACCCTTATGTTGTATAAACAGGACATGCACACTTTAACGAACCCATCATTTCAGCAACAGGGTCTGCCACACGACTGTGACTGAAATGACTGGTTGGTTTGGGCCCCCACCAAAAAAGAAGCAATCAATCTCTCCTTGCACAAACTGGCTCTACAGAGGCAAGATGTCCACCTCATCATCATCCTCC
Source organism: Pseudophryne corroboree (assembly GCF_028390025.1). Lineage (NCBI taxonomy): Eukaryota > Metazoa > Chordata > Amphibia > Anura > Myobatrachidae > Pseudophryne > Pseudophryne corroboree. The sequence continues at coordinate 143,021,940 of NC_086454.1, forward strand.
GATTCCTCACCCCTTTCCCTGTGTACATCCCCCTCCTCACAGATTATTAATTCGTCCCCACTGGAATCCACCATCTCAGATCCCTGTGTACTTTCTGGAGGCAATTGCTGGTGAATGTCTCCACGGAGGAATTGATTATAATTTATTTTGATCAACGTCATCTTCTCCACATTTTCTGGAAGTAACCTCGTACACCGATTGCTGACAAGGTGAGCGGCTGCACTAAACACTCTTTCGGAGTACACACTGGAGGGAGTGCAACTTAGGTAGAATAAAGCCAGTTTGTGCAAGGGCCTCCAAATTGCCTCTTTTTCCTGCCAGTATACGTACGGACTGTCTGACGTGCCTACTTGGATGCGGTCACTCATATAATCCTCCACCATTCTTTCAATGGTGACAGAATCATATGCAGTGACAGTAGACGACATGTCAGTAATCGTTGCCAGGTCCTTCAGTCCGGACCAGATGTCAGCACTCGCTCCAGACTGCCCTGCATCACCGCCAGCGGGTGGGCTCGGAATTCTTAGCCTTTTCCTCACACCCCCAGTTGCGGGAGAATGTGAAGGAGGAGCTGTTGACGGGTCACGTTCCGCAATTTTCTCACCAGCAGGTCTTTGAACCTCTGCAGACTTGTGTCTGCCGGAAAGAGAGATACAACGTAGGTTTTAAATCTAGGATCGAGCACGGTGGCCAAAATGTAGTGCTCTGATTTCAACAGATTGACCACCCGTGAATCCTGGTTAAGCGAATTAAGGGCTCCATCCACAAGTCCCACATGCCTAGCGGAATCGCTCTGTTTTAGCTCCTCCTTCAATGTCTCCAGCTTCTTCTGCAAAAGCCTGATGAGGGGAATGACCTGACTCAGGCTGGCAGTGTCTGAACTGACTTCACGTGTGGCAAGTTCAAAGGGTTGCAGAACCTTGCACAACGTTGAAATCATTCTCCACTGCGCTTGAGTCAGGTGCATTCCCCCTCCTTTGCCTATATCGGGGGCAGATGTATAGGCTTGAATGGCCTTTTGCTGCTCCTCCATCCTCTGAAGCATATAGAGGGTTGAATTCCACCTCGTTACCACCTCTTGCTTCAGATGATGGCAGGGCAGGTTCAGGACTGTTTGCTGGTGCTCCAGTCTTCGGCACGCGGTGGCTGAATGCCGAAAGTGGCCCGCAATTCTTCGGGCCACTGACAGCATCTCTTGCACGCCCCTGTTGTTTTTTAAATAATTCTGCACCACCAAATTCAATGTATGTGCAAAACATGGGACGTGCTGGAATTTGCCCAGATGTAATGCACGCACAATATTGCTGGCGTCCGATGTCACAAATCCCCAGGAGAGTCCAATTGGGGTAAGCCATTCTGCGATGATGTTCCTCAGTTTCCGTAAAAGGTTGTCAGCTGTGTGCCTCTTCTGGAAAGCGGTGATACAAAGCGTAGCCTGCCTAGGAACGAGTTGGCGTTTGCGAGATGCTGCTACTGGTGCCGCCGCTGCTGTTCTTGCTGCGGGAGGCAATACATCTACCCAGTGGGCTGTCACAGTCATATAGTCCTGAGTCTGCCCTGCTCCACTTGTCCACATGTCCGTGGTTAAGTGGACATTGGGTACAACTGCATTTTTTAGGACACTGGTGACTCTTTTTCTGATGTCTGTGTACATTTTCGGTATCGCCTGCCTTGAGAAATGGAACCTAGATGGTATTTGGTACCGGGGACACAGTACCTCAAACAAGTCTCTAGTTGCCTCTGAATTAACGGTGGATACCGGAACCACGTTTCTCACCACCCAGGCTGCCAAGACCTGAGTTATCCGCTTTGCAGCAGGATGACTGCTATGATATTTCATCTTCTTCGCAAAGGACTGTTTGACAGTCAATTGCTTACTGGAAGTAGTACAAGTGGTCTTCCGACTTCCCCTTTGGGATGATGATCGACTCCCAGCAGCAACAACAGCAGCGCCAGCAGCAGTAGGTGTTACACTCAAGGATGCATCGGAGGAATCCCAGGCAGGAGAGGACTCGTCAGACTTGCCAGTGACATGGCCTGCAGGACTATTGGCTTTCCTGTGTAAGGTGGAAATTGACACTGAGGGAGTTGGTGGTGTGGTTTGCAGGAGCTTGGTTACAAGAGGAATGGATTTAGTGGTCAGTGGACTGCTTCCGCTGTCATTCAAAGTTTTTGAACTTGTCACTGACTTATGATGAATGCGCTGCAGGTGACGTATAAGGGAGGATGTTCCGAGGTGGTTAACGTCCTTACCCCTACTTATTACAGCTTGACAAAGGCAACACACGGCTTGACACCTGTTGTCCGCATTTGTGTTAAAATAATTCCACACCGAAGAGGTGATTTTTTTTGTAATTTGACCAGGCATGTCAATGGCCATATTCGTCCCACGGACAACAGGTGTCTCCCCGGGTGCCTGACTTAAACAAATCACCTCACCATCAGAATCCTCCTTGTCAATTTCCTCCTCAGCGCCAGCAACACCCATATCCTCCTCCTGGTGTACTTCAACAGTGACATCTTCAATTTGACTATCAGGAACTGGACTGCGGGTGCTCCTTCCAGCACTTGCAGGGGGCGTGCAAATGGTGGAAGGTGCCACCTCTTCCCGTCCAGTGTTGGGAAGGTCAGGCATCGCAGCCGACACAATTGGACTCTCCTTGGGGATTTGTGATTTCGAAGAACGCACAGTTCTTTGCTGTGCTTTTGCCAGCTTAAGTCTTTTCATTTTTCTAGCGAGAGGATGAGTGCTTCCATCCTCATGTGAAGCTGAACCACTAGCCATGAACATAGGCCAGGGCCTCAGCCGTTCCTTGCCACTCCGTGTCGTAAATGGCATATTGGCAAGTTTACGCTTCTCCTCAGACGCTTTTAATTTAGATTTTTGGGTCATTTTACTGAACTTTTGTGTTTTGGATTTTATATGTTCTCTACTATGACATTGGGTATCGGCCTTGGCAGACGACGTTGATGGCATTTCATCATCTCGGCCATGACTAGTGGCAGCAGCTTCAGCACGAGGTGGAAGTGGATCTTGATCTTTCCCTATTTTACCCTCCACATTTTTGTTCTCCATTTTTTAATGTGTGGAATTATATGCCAGTATCAATAGCAATGGCCTACTGCTATATATACTGCGCACAACTGAAATGCACCACAGGTATGGATGGATAGTATACTTGACGACACAGAGGTAGGTAGAGCAGTGGCCTACTGTACCGTAATGCTATATATTATATACTGGTGGTCAGCAAACTGTGCAAAACTTAAATGCACCACAGGTATGGATGGATAGTATACTTGACGACACAGAGGTAGGTACAGCAGTGGCCTACTGTACCGTAATGCTATATATTATATACTGGTGGTCAGCAAACTGTGCAAAACTTAAATGCACCACAGGTATGGATGGATAGTATACTTGACGACACAGAGGTAGGTACAGCAGTGGCCTACTGTACCGTAATGCTATATATTATATACTGGTGGTCAGCAAACTGTGCAAAACTTAAATGCACCACAGGTATGGATGGATAGTATACTTGACGACACAGAGGTAGGTACAGCAGTGGCCTACTGTACCGTAATGCTATATATTATATACTGGTGGTCAGCAAACTGTGCAAAACTTAAATGCACCACAGGTATGGATGGATAGTATACTTGACGACACAGAGGTAGGTACAGCAGTGGCCTACTGTACCGTAATGCTATATATTATATACTGGTGGTCAGCAAACTGTGCAAAACTTAAATGCACCACAGGTATGGATGGATAGTATACTTGACGACACAGAGGTAGGTACAGCAGTGGCCTACTGTACCGTAATGCTATATATTATATACTGGTGGTCAGCAAACTGTGCAAAACTTAAATGCACCACATGTATGGATGGACAGTATACTTGACGACACAGAGGTAGGTACAGCAGTGGCCTTCTGTACCGTACTCCTATATATTATATACTGGTGGTCAGCAAAATTATGCACTGTACTCCTACTATATACTACAATGCAGCACAGATATGAAGTGTTTTTCAGGCAGACAACGTAGACTGGTGGTCACTGGTCAGCAAAACTCTGCACTGTACTCCTCCTATATAATATACTGGTGGTCCCCAGTCCCCACAATAAAGCAGTGTGAGCACAGATATATGCAGCACACTGAGCACAGATATGGAGTGTTTTTCAGGCAGACAACGTATACTGGTGGTCACTGTCAGCAAAACTCTGCACTGTACTCCTCCTATATAATACAGCTGCTCCCCAGTCCCCACAATTAAGCAGTGTGAGCACAGATATATGCAGCACACTGAGCACAGATAAGGAGCGTTTTTCAGGCAGAGAACGGATAAAACTGGTGGTCACTGATCAGCAAAACTCTGCACTGTACTCCTCCTATATTATACAGCTGCTCCCCAGTCCCCACAATTAAGCAATAAGCACAATCAACAATAAACGGAGAGGACGCCAGCCACGTCCTCTCCTTAACATTTCCAATGCACGAGTGAAAATGGCGGCGACGCGCGGCTGCTTATATAGAATCCGAATCTCGCGAGAATCCGACAGCGGGATGATGACGTTCGGGCGCGCTCGGGTTAACCGAGCCATACGGGAGAATCCGAGTATGCCACGGACCCGTGTAAAATGGGTGAAGTACGGGGGGTTCGGTTTCCGAGGAACCGAACCCGCTCATCACTAGTCATGACCAATACTAAAAAATGTAATGTTGCAGTGTGAAGCTAGTGTGCATGAGGAAGAAGGCCTCAAGCACATATATGCTGACATCACTGCTATTTGCTATTTTAAAAATGTTGTTTTACTTCCATTTCTAGTCTTTGACGTACCAGAACGGAAGAAAAAAACTTCAAAGATGGAGCAAGCTACGCACGTTATGACAAGAATCCTAGTCAATCAGCTGCGAGAATCCGATGCAGAAATGCAGGCACAGGAGGATGACCGACTACAACGCTTTTTTGACAACGAGAAAGAGTTACAAAATTAATTTCTCACACAACTTGTGGGTATGCATGAACGCATTTCTAAGGAGAACAGAAAGGCTCAAATTTTCTTTCTTAACGGTCTGGTGTCTAGATTACACAATACGCACCCTCCACACCCTTATCCAGTGTATACTCCTCCTCAATATTCTGAGGGCAATTTTGCAAACTACCAGCATCATAGCAGAGGCATGCAGTTTATGGCAACAAACCAATCAAATCAACATACTGCTACTCCACATAATATTCCAGAGGGCACAGTGAATACTACTAACTATGGCGCAGTGCATAGTTATCTAGATGGCACAGCAAATAATTTATCACACGACCCAGCGCATAGCAGTCCACATGTCAATATGCAGACCAGTCCTGGTGTTACAATGCATAGCAGTCCACATGAAAGAGTGCATAATAGTCCAGATGGCACATGGCATAATACTACACATGGCACTGTGTATACCTATCCAGATGCCACAGTGAATAATACTCCACATGGCACTGAGAATAATTATCCAGATGTCACAACTCTCACCCATCCACTGGGCAGCAATTCGTACAGACAGTTGTAAATAATTTTTGTACACCTTTACTGTTGTTTGCGTTTGAGTGTTTGCAGTTGCAAATACTGTTTTTTCTCTTACGTCCTAGAGGATGCTGGGGACTCCGTAAGGACCAAGGGGGTATAGACGGGCTCCGCAGGAGACATGGGCACTCTAAGACTTTAGATGGGTGTGAACTGGCTCCTCCCTCTATGCCCCTCCTCCAGACCCCAGTTAGATCCTGTGCCCAGAGGAGACTGGATGCACTACAGGGGAGCTCTACTGAGTTTCTCTGAAAAGACTTTTGTTATGTTTTTTATTTTCAGGGAGCACTGCTGGCAACAGGCTCCCTGCTTCGTGGGACTGAGGGCAGAGAAGCAGACCCACTTTCCTGGACTGATGGGCTCTGCTTCTTAGGCTACTGGACACCATTAGCTCCAGAGGGTCGGAACACAGGTGTCGTCCTTGCTGTTCGTCCCAGAGCCGCGCCGCCGTCCTCCTCACAGAGCCGGAAGATTGAAGCCGGGTAAGGATAGGAAGCAAGAAGACTTCAAAGGCGGCAGAAGACTTCAGATCTTCATGAGGTACCATGCAGCTGTTGCGCTGCGCGCCATTGCTCCCACAACACACACAGGCACAGCAAGGGTGCAGGGCGCAGGGGGGTTGCCCTGGGCAGCAATTTTTACCTCACATAAGACTGGCACACGTATATAGATACTGCGGAGGCAGTATATAATACATCCCCTGCCAGTATATTAAAAATAGCGGGACCGAAGCGCGCTGCCGAGGGGGCGGAGCTTGATCTTCCAGCACTAACCAGCGCCATATTCTCCACAGCATGCTGCAGAGAAGCTGCTCCCGGACTCTCCCCTGCTGAACAAGTAACAGGGGGCAAAAACGAGAGGGGGGCACATTTATTTGGTGCTAATTCTATATATAAAGCGCTGTACAGGCTGGGACTTTGTTTCAGTATCTAGTGGCGCTGGGTGTGTGCTGGCATGCTCTCTCTCTGTCTCTCCAAAGGGCCTTATTGTGGATCTGTCCCCATATTCATATATCCCAGTGTGTGTGGGGGTGTCAGCAGAGCCGGATTAAGGCCACGGGAGGCATGGGGCACTAAAGAGCAGGGGGCCCCCATAGACTAAAAAAAAATAATTATATATATATATATATATATATATATACACATCACTAAGAATCCTCCTTCAGTTCAGCGTGCGGCGCGCCAATGACCGAGCCGCAGGCTTGCTAACCCGGACAGCAATTGGACAGCTGAACCGTCGCTCAGCTGCCCTGGCTACAACTGTTAGAGCACTCTTCTTAGAGCTGTAGTCAGCGCAGCTGAGCGACGGCTCAGCTGTCCAATTGCTGTCCGGCTCAGCAAGCCTGCGGCTCAGTCATTGGTGCGCCGCACACTGAACTGAAGGAGGAGGAGGGACAGGGCAGCGGGGAGCCGGGGCTCGTGAGCACAGCACCGCAGATCGGATTGAAGAGAGATCCGATCTGTGGTGTGGCAGGGGGCCCTTTTGGAAAGGGGGGCCCGGGGTACGTCTCCCCGGGACCCCCCCCCCCTTAATCCGGCTCTGGGTGTCAGTACATGTCTGAAGCGGAAGGCTCGTTTAGGGAGGAAGCAGAGCAGATGGTGGTGGTGTCTCCGTCGGCACAGCCGACACCTGATTGGTTGGACATGTGGAATGTTTTAAATGCTAATGTGGCTTTATTACATAAGAGATTGGACAAAGAAGAGTCCAAGGACAAAGCAGGGAGTCAATCCATGGCTGTTACTGTGTCACAAGACCCTTCAGGGTCCCATAAACGTCCCTTTTCCCAGATAGCAGACACTGATACCGACACGGATTCCGACTCCAGTGTCGACTATGATGATGCAAGTTTGCACCCAAGAGTGTTCAATATATGATTATTGCAATAAAAGATGTTTTGCATATCACAGAGGACCCCTCTGTCCCTGACACGAGGGTCTGCATGTTTAAGGAATAGAAACCTGAGGTAACGTTTCCCCCATCTCATGAGCTGAACGCTTTATTTGAAAAGGCTTGGGAAACTCCAGACAAGAGACTGCAGGTTCCCAAGAGAATTATTATGGCGTATCCTTTCCCCTCAAAGGACAGGGTACGGTGGGAATCCTTGCCCACGGTGGAAAGGCCTTGACGCGCTTGTCCAAAAAGGTGGCACTACCGTCCCCGGACACGGCGGTCCTAAAGGATCCTGTGAATCGCAGGCAGGAAACTACCTTAAAATCAATTTATGCGACTACGGGAGCCCTGCTCAGACCTGCAGTAGCGTCGGCATGGGTGGGTAGCGCAATTGCAGCTTGGGCAGATAACTTGTCATCTGACATTGACACCCTAGATAAAGATAGTATTTTGTTGACCTTAGGTCACATCAAGGACGCAGCGTTATATATGAGAGAGGCTGCGAGAGATATTGGGCTTTTGGGTTCAAGAGCCAATGCCATGGCAGTTTGTGATAGAAGGTCCCTGTGGACCCGTCAATGGACAGGTGATGCTGACTCAAAGAGACATATGGAGGCTTTGCCTTACAAGGGTGAAGTTTTATTTGGGGAGGGCCTTGCGGACCTGGTTTCCACAGCTACCGCAGGTAAGTCTTCTTTTTTGCCTTACGTTCCCCCACAGCAGAAGAAAACACCTCAATACCAGATGCAGTCCTTTTGGTCTCATAAGTTCAGAAAGGGGAGTGGCTCTTCCTTCCTCGCCAGAGGTAGAGGGAAAAGAACACCAGCTACGGCTAGTTTCCAAGAAAAAAAATCCTCCCCGGCCTCTACAAAATCCACCGCATGACGCTGGGGCTCCGCTGCGGGAGTCCGCACCGGTGGGGGCACGTCTTCGACTCTTCAGCCAAGTCTGGGTTCAGTCGGATTTGGATCCTTGGGTGGTCGAAATTGTATCCCAAGGCTACAAGCGAAGATGTGCCTCCACACTGATTTTTCAAATCGGCCTTGCCAGCTTCTCCACCAGAGAGGGAAATAGTTTCAGCTGCCGTACAAAAGCTGTGTCAACAGCAAGTGATTATCAGGGTTCCCCTAGTGCAACAGGGGAAAGGGTTTTATTCAACCCTATTTGTGGTCCCGAAGCCGGATGGCTCGGTCAGACCAATTCTGAATCTAAAATCCCTAAACCTATATTTGAAGAGGTTCAAATTCAAGATGGAATCTCTCCGGGCAGTGATCTCCAGCCTGGAAGGAGGGGATTTTATGGTGTCACTAGACATAAAGGATGCATACCTTCATGTCCCCATATATCCTCATCAGGCATACCTGAGATTCGCTGTACAGGATTGTCATTACCAGTTTCAGACGTTGCTGTTTGGGCTTTCCACGGCCCCGAGAATTTTCACCAAGGTAATGGCGGTAATGATGGTGCTCCTGCGCAAGCAGGGGGTCACAATTATCCCATACTTGGACGATCTCCTGATAAAGGCGAGATCAAGAGATCAGTTACTAAGAAGCGTGTCTCTCTCCCTGAGAGTTCTACAACAACACGGCTGGACTCTAAATCTACCAAAGTCGCAGTTGGTTCCGACAACTCGGCTGTCATTTTTGGGCATGATTCTGGACACGGAAACAAATAGGGTTTTTCTCCCAATGGAAAAAGCCCAGAAACTCCAGAACATGGTGAAGGACCTGCTGAAACCAAAAAGAGTGTCAGCTCATCAATGCACTCGAGTATTGGGAAAGATGGTGGCGGCCTACGAGGCCATTCCGTTCGGCAGGTTCCATGCAAGAACTTTTCAGTGGGACTTTCTGGACAAGTGGTCAGGGTCCCATCTACAGATGCATCGGCGGATAAGCCTGTCCCTCAGAGCCAGGGTCTCTCTCCTGTGGTGGCTCCAGAGTGCTCACCTTCTAGAGGGTCGCAGGTTCGGCATTCAAGATTGGGTTCATGTGACCACGGACGCGAGCCTCCGAGGATGGGGAGCAGTCACACAAGGAAACATTTTTAAGGGAATATGGTCAAGCCAGGAGGCTTGTCTACACATCAATGTGCTGGAATTAAGGGCCATATACAACGGCCTGCAACAGGCGGAAAATCTTCTTCGCAACCTACCCGTTCTGATCCAGTCAGACAACGTCACAGCCGTGGCGCATGTAAACCGCCAGGGCGGGACAAGGAGCAGAGCAGCAATGGCAGAAGCCACCAGGATTCTTCGCTGGGCAGAAAATCATGTAAGCTCTGTCAGCGGTCTTCATTCTGGGAGTAGACAACTGGGAGGCAGACTTCCTCAGCAGGCACGATCTCCATCCAGGAGAGTGGGGACTTCATCAATAGGTCTTTGCAGAGGTAACAAGTCGTTGGGGACTTCCTCAAATAGACATGATGGCGTCACGCCTCAACAGAAAGCTTCAGACGTATTGTTCCAGGTCGAGGGACCCTCAGGCAGTGGCGGTGGATGCCCTGGTGACACCGTGGGTGTTTCAGTCGGTCTATGTGTTCCCTCCGCTTCCACTTATCTCAAAAATATTGAGAATCATAAGACAAACAAGAGTGCAGACAATACTCATTGTCCCAGATTGGCCTCGAAGGGCCTGGTATTCAGATCTTCAGGAAATGATCACAGAAGATCCGTGGCCTCTTCGTCCCAGGGAGGACCTGTTGCAACAGGGGCCCTGTGTGTTCCAAGACTTACCGCAGTTACGTTTGACGGCATGGCGGTTGAACACCGAATCCTAGCTAGGAAAGGTATTCCAGGGGAAGTCATCCCTACTCTAATCAAAGCTAGGAAGGAGGTAACGGCGAAGCACTATCACCGTATCTGGAGGAAATATGTATCTTGGTGTGAAGCCAAGAATGCTCCTACGGAAGATTTTCAGCTGGGTCGTTTTCTCCATTTTCTACAGACAGGAGTGGATATGGGCCTAAAGTTAGGCTCCATTAAGGTGCAGATTTTGGCCTTATCTATATTCTTTCAGAAGGAATTGGCTTCTCTCCCAGAAGTCCAGACTTTTGTAAAGAGAGTGCTGCACATCCAACCTCCTTTTGTGCCCCCAGTGGCACCGTGGGACCTTAACTTGGTGTTACAGTTCCTTAAATCACACTGGTTTGAACCTCTTCAGACAGTTGAATTAAAATTTCTCACTTGGAAAGTGGTCATGTTGTTGGCCTTGGCATCTGTGAGGCGGGTGTCCGAATTGGCGGCTTTGTCTCACAAGAGCCCGTATCGGATTTTCCATGTGGATCGAGCAGAGTTGAGGACTAGAGATGAGCGGATTCGGTTTTACTCGGTTTTACTCGGTTCTCAAAACCGAATCTTATTGGCTCACGGATGTCACGTGTTTTGGATAGCCAATAAGATTCGGTTTTGAGAACCGAGTAAAACCGAGTAAAACCGAATCCGCTCATGAGGACTCGTCCTCAATTTCTGCCTAAAGTGGTTTCATCGTTTCATATGAACCAATCTATTGTGGTGCCTGTGGCTACGGGTGACGTAGAGGATTCCAAGTCCCTTGATGTAGTCAGAGCCTTAAAAATTTATGTAGCCAGGATGGCTCGGGTTAGGAAAACAGAGGCACTGTTTGTCCTGTATGCAGCCAACAAGGTTGGCGCTCCTGCTTCTAAGCAGACTATTGCTCGCTGGATCTGTAACACAATTCAGCAGGCTCATTCTACGGTTGGATTGCCGTTCCCAAATTCGGTAAAGGCCCATTCCACTAGGAAGGTGGGCTCTTCTTGGGCGGCTGCCCGAGGCGTCTCGGCATTACAGCTTTGCCGAGCAGCTACTTGGTCGGGTTCAAACACTTTTGCAAAATTCGTCAAGTTTGATACCCTGGCTGATGAGGACCTCATGTTTGCTCAATCGGTGCTGCAGAGTCATCCGCACCTCTCCCGCCCGGTCTGGAGCTTTGGTATAAACCCCATGGTCCTTACGGAGTCCCCAGCATCCTCTAGGACGTAAGAGAAAATAAGATTTTAAACCTACCGGTAAATCTTTTTCTCGTAGTCCGTAGAGGATGCTGGGCCTCCGTCCCAGTGCGGACAAATTCTGCAAGGCTTGTATATAGTTGTTGCTTACATAAGGGTTATGTTACAGTTGAGATCAGTCTCTGGCTGATGCTGTTTTGTTCATACTGTTAACTGGTTTCGTATATACCATGTTGTATGGTGTGGGCTGGTATGTATCTCGCCCTTAGATTAACAAAAATCCTTTCCTCGTACTGTCCGTTTCCTCTGGGCACAGTTCTATAACTGAGGTCTGGAGGAGGGGCATAGAGGGAGGAGCCAGTTCACACCCATCTAAAGTCATAGAGTGCCCATGTCTCCTGCGGAGCTCGTCTATACCCCCTTGGTCCTTATGGAGTCCCCAGCATCCTCTACCGACTAGGAGAAAAGATTTACCGGTAGGTTTCAAATCTTATTTTCTTCTTCAATGTTTTTGCAAACAATCATGTGTATTCAGCACTTTAGAGACCAGTCAAGTGTCCGGCCCATAGCTGGCCATTACCTCAGCCACTTCTACAGATAGGGGTGTAAGTTAAGCTAAATGTACAAGCATTATGCCCTCTATTTATGTGCCTACAGTGGCAAATACTCTTTTTTCTTCTTCAGTGTTTTTGCAAATGTTCATGTGTATTCAGCACTTTACAGGCCTGTCAAGTGTCCGGCCAATAGCTGGCCATTACCTCAGCCACTTCTACAGATAGGGGTGTAAGTTAAGCATAATGTACAAGCATTATGCCCTCTATTTATGTGCCTACAGTGGCAAATACTCTTTTTTTCTTCTTCAATTAGCACTTTACAGGCCTGTCAAGTGTCTGGCCGGGGTGGTATTCATGTGACCACCGGTCACCTGACCGACAGTCACATGACCTCCTCCACCAGCCCGACGGGTCACTATCCCGATGGTTGGCATACCGACCAACAGGGACTATTTCCACTCGTGGGTGTCCACGACACCCATAGAGTGGGAATTGAACCCGTGGCGACCGCAGGTCGCCACCGAGCCCGCAAGGGGCTTGCTGCACTCTCCCCTCCCCGCCGGGATCCCGGCGTCGGTATGCTGCCGGGATCCCGGCGTCGGTAAGCTGACCGCCGGTCAGCAGTACTACACCCATCTGGCCCTAACCTGGCCATTACCTCAGCCACTTCTATAGATGGGAGTGTAAGTTTAGCAAAATGTAAAAGCATTATACCCTCTATTTATGTGCCTACAGTGGCAAATACTCTTTTTTTTCTTCTTTAATGTTTTTGGGAATGATGTTTATGTGTATTCAGGGTGATGGCAATGTCATCGCACTTTAGCAGACACCACCAGCGCCCCTTCAGTCTCCCAAAGGCGTTCTCCACCATCATCCTGGCCGAGCTGAGAGTGTGTGTGAAATGCTCCTGTTCCGGAGAGAGTGGCAGATGCTGTGTGAAGCCCTTGATGAGCCATCGCCTCAAAGGGTATGCCGCATCTCCAATAAGGTGCACCGGGATCTCCACCCCATCAACAAACTTTGATTTCTGTAATGGGAAATAAAAATTAATATATAGTATAGGTGACATACATAATGTTCAGTAAAGTACAGGGAATAATTATGAATACCAACAATCTAATACTGACATGGGTGAGATAAGTATCCTAAACCCTCCCACCCCTCCCCTAACAACTAACCCTCCCTTTCCGCAGCCTAATCCTAGCCGAAACTTGTGAGCCTCCAGCTGTTGTGGAACTAGACATGCCAGCATGCCCTGTCTACCACAGTTGCAGTAATATTACCCATATACCAAAAATATTACCCATCAAAAGAGAAATATTTACCTCTCTAGGGAACAACCAGCCATGCTGGTTCTCCTCTGCAATCTGGAACAATTCCGAGTTGCCAAGTACCCGGGAGTCGTGAGCACGACCCGGCCAGCCAATGAAGACATCTGTGAAACAGAATAGTATACGTATTAGGGGGGTAATTCCAAGTTGATCGCAGCAGGAATTTATTTAGCAATTGGGCAAAACCATGTGCACTGCAGGGGAGGCAGATATAACATGTGCAGAGAGAGTTAGATTTGGGTGTGGTGTGTTCAATCTACAATCTAATTTGCAGTGTAAAAATAAAGCAGCCAGTATTTACCCTGCACAGAAATAAAATAACCCACCCAAATCTAACTCTCTCTGCACATGTTAAATCTGCCTACCCTGCAGTGCACATGGTTTTGCCCAATTGCTAACTAAATTCCTGCTGCGATCAACTTGGAATTACCCCCTAGCTGTGTTTAACAATACACGTCATGGGCCCAGCATATGAATCACATTAAAACACCATACTACTTACCAATACATATGGTCCACTACAGCCTGCAGGATGATGGAGTACCAGCTTTTTCGGTTGTAGTAATCGGCTGGGCAGTCTCTAGGGGCAATAATGGGTATGTGGGTCCCATCTATGGCTCCAGCACACTGGGGATATTTACGTTTCTGGAAAGCTTTGATGGTATCATCCAGCCGGGCACCTTGTGGTAAGGAGATGAAGCGGTGGTAAAGGGTATCCAGCAATGCCTGGGTCACTTCCCACACTAGCACACACACCGTCGATATGCCAACACCGAACAAGCAGGCGATGGTGCGGTATTCTCCCGGGGTTGCATACCACCACAACACAATCGCCAGTCTCCTGCACGGCTCGATGGTCTTGCGGTAGTTTGTATTTCCCCTGGTGAGTGCTGGAGTGAGAAGTTCCAGCAGGTAGTAAAAGGTATCACGCGACATCCGAAAGTGTGCCATCCACTCCTCTGGCTGATAAGCTTCCACGGTCGCCCAGAAAGCTTGTCCATGCCTGCGGTCCCTGGCCCACAACGAACGATTACTTGAGCTGGTAAACCTCAGGGTAGATGTAATGCTGCCCAAAATCAGGGCTCTCCTCCTGTGCAAATACCAGCGTCGAGTATTAGCCCTCTCTGACAGGTAGCACAGTGCTAGCAGCTGCATCAGGCTCTCATTTACTGTGTGAAACAGCAAAATACTAGAGATGAGCGCCTGAAATTTTTCGGGTTTTGTGTTTTGGTTTTGGGTTCGGTTCCGCGGCCGTGTTTTGGGTTCGACCGCGTTTTGGCAAAACCTCACCGAATTTTTTTTGTCGGATTCGGGTGTGTTTTGGATTCGGGTGGTTTTTTCAAAAAACCCTAAAAAACATCTTAAAACATTGAATTTGGGGGTCATTTTGATCCCATAGTATTATTAACCTCAATAACCATAATTAACACTCATTTTCAGTCTATTCTGAACACCTTACACCTCACAATATTATTTTTAGTCCTAAAATTTGCACCGAGGTCGCTGGATGACTAAGCTCAGCGACCCTAGTGGCCGACACAAACACCGGGCCCATCTAGGAGTGGCACTGCAGTGTCACGCAGGATGTCCCTTCCAAAAAACCCTCCCCAAACAGCACATGACGCAAAGAAAAAAAGAGGCGCAATGAGGTAGCTGTGTGAGTAAGATTAGCGACCCTAGTGGCCGACACAAACACCGGGCCCATCTAGGAGTGGCACTGCAGTGTCACGCAGGATGTCCCTTCCAAAAAACCCTCCCCAAACAGCACATGACGCAAAGAAAAAAAGAGGCGCAATGAGGTAGCTGACTGTGTGAGAAAGATAAGCGACCCTAGTGGCCGACACAAACACCGGGCCCATCTAGGAGTGGCACTGCAGTGTCACGCAGGATGTCCCTTCCAAAAAACCCTCCCCAAACAGCACATGACGCA
Source organism: Pseudophryne corroboree (assembly GCF_028390025.1). NCBI lineage: Eukaryota > Metazoa > Chordata > Amphibia > Anura > Myobatrachidae > Pseudophryne > Pseudophryne corroboree. The sequence continues at coordinate 143,037,191 of NC_086454.1, forward strand.
AAGAAAAAAAGAGGCGCAATGAGGTAGCTGACTGTGTGAGAAAGATAAGCGACCCTAGTGGCCGACACAAACACCGGGCCCATCTAGGAGTGGCACTGCAGTGTCACGCAGGATGTCCCTTCCAAAAAACCCTCCCCAAACAGCACATGACGCAAAGAAAAAAAGAGGCGCAATGAGGTAGCTGTGTGAGTAAGATTAGCGACCCTAGTGGCCGACACAAACACCTGGCCCATCTAGGAGTGGCACTGCAGTGTCACGCAGGATGTCCCTTCCAAAAAACCCTCCCCAAACAGCACATGACGCAAAGAAAAAAAGAGGCGCAATGAGGTAGCTGACTGTGTGAGAAAGATAAGCGACCCTAGTGGCCGACACAAACACCGGGCCCATCTAGGAGTGGCACTGCAGTGTCACGCAGGATGTCCCTTCCAAAAAACCCTCCCCAAACAGCACATGACGCAAAGAAAAAAAGAGGCGCAATGAGGTAGCTGACTGTGTGAGAAAGATAAGCGACCCTAGTGGCCGACACAAACACCGGGCCCATCTAGGAGTGGCACTGCAGTGTCACGCAGGATGTCCCTTCCAAAAAACCCTCCCCAAACAGCACATGACGCAAAGAAAAATAAAAGAAAAAAGAGGTGCAAGATGGAATTGTCCTTGGGCCCTTCCCACCCACCCTTATGTTGTATAAACAAAACAGGACATGCACACTTTAACCAACCCATCATTTCAGTGACAGGGTCTGCCACACGACTGTGACTGAAATGACGGGTTGGTTTGGACCCCCACCAAAAAAGAAGCAATTAATCTCTCCTTGCACAAACTGGCTCTACAGAGGCAAGATGTCCACCTCATCATCATCCTCCGATATATCACCGTGTACATCCCCCTCCTCACAGATTATCAATTCGTCCCCACTGGAATCCACCATGTCAGCTCCCTGTGTACTTTGTGGAGGCAATTGCTGCTGGTCAATGTCTCCGCGGAGGAATTGATTATAATTCATTTTAATGAACATCATCTTCTCCACATTTTCTGGATGTAACCTCGTACGCCGATTGCTGACAAGGTGAGCGGCGGCACTAAACACTCTTTCGGAGTACACACTTGTGGGAGGGCAACTTAGGTAGAATAAAGCCAGTTTGTGCAAGGGCCTCCAAATTGCCTCTTTTTCCTGCCAGTATAAGTACGGACTGTGTGACGTGCCTACTTGGATGCGGTCACTCATATAATCCTCCACCATTCTATCAATGGTGAGAGAATCATATGCAGTGACAGTAGACGACATGTCCGTAATGGTTGTCAGGTCCTTCAGTCCGGACCAGATGTCAGCATCAGCAGTCGCTCCAGACTGCCCTGCATCACCGCCAGCGGGTGGGCTCGGAATTCGGATTTGGGATTTCGAAGAATGCACAGTTCTTTGCTGTGCTGCTTTTGCCAGCTTGAGTCTTTTCATTTTTCTAGCGAGAGGCTGAGTGCTTCCATCCTCATGTGAAGCTGAACCACTAGCCATGAACATAGGCCAGGGCCTCAGCCGTTCCTTGCCACTCCGTGTGGTAAATGGCATATTGGCAAGTTTACGCTTCTCCTCCGACAATTTTATTTTAGGTTTTGGAGTCCTTTTTTTTCTGATATTTGGTGTTTTGGATTTGACATGCTCTGTACTATGACATTGGGCATCGGCCTTGGCAGACGACGTTGCTGGCATTTCATCGTCTCGGCCATGACTAGTGGCAGCAGCTTCAGCACGAGGTGGAAGTGGATCTTGATCTTTCCCTAATTTTGGAACCTCAACTTTTTTGTTCTCCATATTTTATAGGCAGAACTAAAAGGCACCTCAGGTAAACAATGGAGATGGATGGATTGGATACTAGTATACAATTATGGACGGACTGCCACGGTTAGGTGGTATAAAAAAACCACGGTTAGGTGGTATATAATACAATTATGGATGGACGGACTGCCTGCCGAGTTCCGACACAGAGGTAGCCACAGCCGTGAACTACCGCACTGTACACTGGTTGATAAAGAGATAGTAGTATACTCGTAACAACTAGTATGACACTATGACGACGGTATAAAGAATGAAAAAAAAACCACGGTTAGGTGGTATATATTATAATAATAATACAATTATGGATGGACGGACTGCCTGCCGACTGCCGACACAGAGGTAGCCACAGCCGTGAACTACCGCACTGTACACTGGTTGATAAAGAGATAGTAGTATACTCGTAACAACTAGTATGACACTATGACGACGGTATAAAGAATGAAAAAAAAACCACGGTTAGGTGGTATATATTATAATAATAATACAATTATGGATGGACGGACTGCCTGCCGAGTTCCGACACAGAGGTAGCCACAGCCGTGAACTACCGCACTGTACACTGGTTGATAAAGAGATAGTAGTATACTCGTAACAACTAGTATGACACTATGACGACGGTATAAAGAAAGAAAAAAAAATACCACAGTTAGGTGGTATATATTATAATAATAATACAATTATGGATGGACGGACTGCCTGCCGACTGCCGACACAGAGGTAGCCACAGCCGTGAACTACCGCACTGTACACTGGTTGATAAAGAGATAGTAGTATACTCGTAACAACTAGTATGACACTATGACGGTATAAAGAATGAAAAAAAAACCACGGTTAGGTGGTATATATTATAATAATAATACAATTATGGATGGACGGACTGCCTGCCGACTGCCGACACAGAGGTAGCCACAGCCGTGAACTACCGCACTGTACACTGGTTGATAAAGAGATAGTAGTATACTCGTAACAACTAGTATGACACTATGACGACGGTATAAAGAAAGAAAAAAAAAATACCACGGTTAGGTGGTATATATTGTAATACAATTATGGATGGACGGACTGCCTGCCGAGTTCCGACTGCCGACACAGAGGTAGCCACAGCCGTGAACTACCGCACTGTACTGTGTCTGCTGCTAATATAGACTGGTTGATAAAGAGATAGTATACAATACATACAACAATATACTACTATACTGGTGATCAGGCACTGGTCACCACTAGTCACACTGGCAGTGGCACTCCTGCAGCAAAAGTGTGCACTGTTTAATTTTAAATTAATATAATATTATGTACTCCTGGGGGCTCCTGCTATAACAACCTGCAGTGCTCCCCAGTCTCCCCCACAATTATTATAAGCTTTGCCTTTTATACATTGATGTGCAGCACACTGGGCTGAGCTGAGTGCACACAGACTGAGTCACACTGTGTGACTGGCTGCTGCTGTGTATCGTTTTTTTTCAGGCAGAGAACGGATATAGCAGAGAACGGATATATTATATTAAAATAAATAAAAGTTAACTAACAACAACTGCACTGGTCACTGTGGTAAACTCTGTCTGACTCTGCACAATCTCTCTCTCTCTTCTAATCTAATTTCTAATGGAGAGGACGCCAGCCACGTCCTCTCCCTATCAATCTCAATGCACGTGTGAAAATGGCGGCGACGCGCGGCTCCTTATATAGAATCCGAGTCTCGCGAGAATCCGACAGCGTCATGATGACGTTCGGGCGCGCTCGGGTTAACCGAGCAAGGCGGGAGGATCCGAGTCTGCTCGGACCCGTGAAAAAAACATGAAGTTCGTGCGGGTTCGGTTTCAGAGAAACCGAACCCGCTCATCTCTACAAAATACAGCATTAAGCCATGAACTTCGGGCTACTCAGCAGTAACTCATCGGCCATGGCTAATGCAATGCTGTGATCAGTCACCACCCACTTTCATGACCTCATCTCTGTGTGCCATAAAAACAGTCCATTTTTTATGACACACAAGTCTATTGCAGGGCTGACACGGGTTCTGTTTGAAAGGGGTCGACGCATACGCGTACGCATTACGGGTGCGATTGTTTATGTCCACGTGCTACATAGCTATGGATCCAGGGCCGGATTAAGCCTTGGGGGTGCCCAGGGCAGTTTAGACATGGGGTCCCCAGTGGAAGGGGGGGTGGGCTGTATATAAGATTGTGCATACTGTGCCTCCCAACATGACCCATTCCAGGAGGGACTACATGCTCTGTACATGGACTTCCATCTTAATATAGGATTGTAGTCACCAGTGTTAAACTATTTAATTGATAAGAAAGGTAATTCAGCACAGGCGATTGCAGTCATAACTTAAGTAGTCCAGGTAGGGAGCATGTTTATCTTGTCACATGCAAAAATAGCAGCAGCCTCTGTACTAGGGAGGCCAATCCCTGGCCATTTTTTCAATTGCGGGATTTGGGATTGAAAAACGCTCAATCCCGGGATCCCGGGATTGCAGTAGGGATCAGTGAAGGGTGTAGGGAGCAGCGCTGGAGGGAGGATGTAGGTAGCGGTGCGGGAGAGAGGGTGTAGGTAGCGGGGAGGGAGGGTGTAGGTAGCGGTGCGGGAGGGAGGGTGTAGGTAGGTAGTGGGGAGGGCGGGTGTAGGTAGCGGTGCGGGACTCGGGAGGGTGTAGGTAGCAGCGTGGGACGCGGGAGGGAGGGTGTTAGCACGGAGGGAGGGTGGGTGTAAGTAATACTACTTACTATTAGGTGGGCGGCAGCCATGGACACTGAATGCGGCGGCATTTCAAATGAAGGGCCGGCCGCCAGCCAACCAGAGCTGGCGGACCGGCAGCCAATCAGGAAAGCAGCCGCAGCAGTGGCTCCTGTTTGTCTGGCGGCCGGCGCTACATTTGAAGTGCCGCCGCGTTCAGCGTATCCATGGCTGCTGCCCGCCTAATAATAGTAAATATTACTTACACCCACCCTCCCGATCATGCGCAATGTAATCCCGTGAATCCTGGGATTGGAAGCTCCAATCCCGGGATTCAAATCCCGGCATTTTTGGGCCCAAATCCCGGGACCCGCCCGATCCCGGGATTGGCCTCCCTACTCTGTACTACTTACACTCTGGGACAGGACTGTGTGTGTGTGTGTGTGTGTGTGTGTGTGTGTGTGTGTGTGTGTGTGTGTGTGTGTGTGTGTGTGTGTCTCTAGACCCTCATTAGATAACAAGTTACACAGGGCTCCCACACAGGTGTGGAGAGAGCTGTAAGTGACACAGGGATCCCACCCTGTGTCACTTCCAGCTCTCTCCACCCTCCTTTCTCTCCTCTTGTTGGGAAGCTCCATCCATAGTTCATGAAATCTAATACGCCTGTGTCTTTGCATGCACTGCATACTGTCCTGCTCGCATTCTGTCTGGCTGGTTCTGCTGCTGCATAAGAGGGAAAGCTAGTGATGTCAGTGTCAGTGTGCTCTGGCCGGGGGGGCCCCTGACAGAGGGGGGCCCGGGGTACAGTATGCCCTGCATCCCTCCCTTAATCTGGCTATGTATGGATCGCTGTTGTATACGCAGTCCCAGCACACGTTTGCGAGCACTATTATCTCTGAAAATGAGACGCAAATATTAGCAGCACAGATGTGAATGAGCGTGGACACATCCGTATATTAGGCTGTGCATCACACTTAGGGCCAAATTTATAGACAATAGCGATATATGCTTATAAGAAAGCTCAGATACTCACAGCTTTTCAATTGCTGCGCTATTTATATATTTGACAGTTCCAGAACAGACCAAGGGGTAAATTTACTAAGATGGGAGTTCTATTTAAGATGCCCATAGCAACCAATCAGATTCTACTTCTCATTTATTTAGCTCCCTCTAGAAGATAATACCTGGAATATGATTGGTTGCTATGGGCAGCATCCCATCTTAAATAGAACTCCCATCTTAGTAAATTTACCCCCAAGTGGTAATGGTCTGTCCTGGCGAACACTTGCAAGCAAGGCGAGATGTCTTTCACAATAGCTAAAGACATCATTTAACATTAACACGTGCTACTCTACACATGCACAGGGGGCTGTGTGACTCACCTCACATAAAGGGGGTAATTCAGAGTTGATCGCAGCAGCAAATTTGTTAGCAGTTGGGCAAAACCATGGGGGTCATTCCGAGTTGATAGCTCGCTAGTAGTTTTTAGCAGCCGTGCAAATGCTAAGCCGCCGCCCTCGAAGTGTATTTTAGCTTAGCAGAAGTGCAAACGAAAGGATCGCAGAGCGGCTACAAAAAAAAAATGTGCAGTTTCAGAGTAGCTCCAGACCTACTCCTAGCTTGCGATCACTTCAGACTGTTCAGTACCGGATTTGACGTCACAAACACGCCCTGCGTTCGGCCAGCCACGCCTGCGTTTTTCCTGGCACGCCTGCATTTTTTCAAACTCTCCCTGAAAACGGTCAGTTGACACCCAGAAACGCCCTTTTCTTGTCAATCACTTTGCGGCTGGCATTGCGACTGAAATGCGTCGCTAGACCTTGTGTAAAAATACATCAGCCGTTGTTAAAGTACGTCGTGCATGCGCACTGCACCGCATACGCATTTGCAGAAGTGCCGCTTTTTCACTTAATCGCTGCGCTGCGAACATTTTTCACTAGCGATCAACTCAGAATGACCCCCCATGTGCACTGCAGGTGGGGCAGATATAACATTTGCAGAGAGAGTTAGATTTGGGTGGGCTATTTTGTTTCTGTGCAGGGTAAATACTGGCTGCTTTATTTTTACACTGCAATTTAAATTTCAGTTTGAACACCCCCCACCCAAATCTAACTCTCTCTGCACATCTTATATCTGCCTCCCCTGCAGTGCACATGGTTTTGCCCAACTGCTAACCAAATTCCTGCTGCGATCAACTTGGAATTACCCCCATGGTTTTGCCCAACTGCTAAAAAGTTTTCTGCTGCGATCAACTTGGAATTACCCCCATGGTTTTGCCCAACTGCTAACAAATTTGTTGCTGCGATCAACTCTGAATTAGGCCCATAATCAGATGCTGATACGAGAGGAAAGAGTCAACACATGCTGCAGCACCCACTGCTCTCTCCTACATATAACACCATCAAGATATGGCCTTATTATTATTTATTAATAACAACAACAGTTTCTTTTATAGAGCAGCAAATAATTTACAATTTGACACAATGATCAGACAAAACTGTGTAGTAACAAACAGTCATAGAGGTATTACTATAAAAGTAGATTGTAGGAAGGTTTGGATATGCGCTAGTGAAGTGTGAAAGCAGCCTACAGCGGTGGAACAGGTTTCACCCACACCTAATAAGCAACAGTTGGAAAAAAGTACCACTTAATGACAGGCTTGGTGTGAATGCTCACACTCTTATACCTATAATTCACTCAGTGGTGGGAGACAAAAATTATATATCATAGTGCAGCTTATGTTTTCAACCTTTAACATTGTTTTCCCCACTACTACATAGAGATGTGCGGCGGGCACTTTTTGTGTTTTGGTTTTGGATCTGGATCCCCGCTCGTGTTTCGGATCTGGATTGGTTTTGCCAAAACCAACCTTTCGGGTTTTGGTTTTAGTTTTGGATCTGGATGATTTTTGAAAACCCCCAATAAAACTAGCTAAAATCACAGAATTTGGGGGTAATTTTGATCCTATGGTATTATTAACCTCAATAACATTCATTTCCACTCATTTCCAGTCTATTCTGAACACCATACACCTCACAATATTGTATTTAGGCCTAAAAGCTGAACTGGATGACTAAGCTAAGCGACACAAGTGTGCGGCACAAACACCTGGCCCATCTAGGTGTGGCACTGCAGTGGAAGACAGGATGGCGCTTTTCAAAAACTAGGCCCCAAACAGCACATCATGCAAAGAAGAAAAAGAGGTGCAATGAGATAGCTGTATGACTAAGCTAAGCGACACAAGTGTGCGGCACAAACACCTGGCCCATCTAATAGTGGCACTGCAGTGTCAGACAGGATGGCACTTTTCAAAAACTAGGCCCCAAACAGCACATCATGCAAAGAGGAAAAAGAGGTGCAATGAGATAGCTAGATGACTAAGCTAAGCGACACAAGTGTGCGGCACAAACACCTGGCCCATCTAATAGTGGCACTGCAGTGTCAGACAGGATGGCACTTTTAAAAAACTAGGCCCCAAACAGCACATCATGCAAAGAAGAAAAAGGTGCAATGAGGTAGCTGTATGACTAAGCTAAGTGACACAATTGTGCGGCACAAACACCTGGCCCATCTAAGAGTGACACTGCAGTGTCAGACAGGGTGGCACTTTTCAAAAACTAGGCCCCAAACAGCACATCATGCAAAGAAGAAAAAGAGGTGCAATGAGGTAGCTGGATGGCTAAGCTAAGTGACACAATTGTGCGGCACAAACACCTAGCCTATCTAGGAGTGGCACTGCAGTGTCAGACAGGATGGCACTTTTCAAAAACTAGGCCCCAAACAGCATGTCATGCAAATAAGCAAAAGAGGTGCAATGAGGTAGCTGGATGACTTTGCTAAGCAACACAAGTGTGCGGCACAAACACCTGGCCCATCTAAGAGTGTCACGCAGTGGCTGAATGTCGAAAGTGGCCCGCAATTTTTCGGGCCACCGACAGCATCTCCTGCATGCCCCTGTAATTTCTAAAAATTCTGCACCACCAAATTAATTGTATGTGCAAAACATGGGACGTGCTGGAATTTGCCCAGATGTAATTCAAGCACAATATTGGTGGACTTATACGGCAGTACCTCTGAACTTATACGGCTGCACCACTGGACTGGACTTATATGGCAGTACCCCTGGACTTATACGGCAGTACCCCTGGACTTATATGGCAGTACCCCTGAACTTATATGGCTGCACCACTGGACTGGACTTATACGGCAGTACCCGTGGACTTATATGGCAGTACCCGTTGACTTATATGGCAGTACCACTGTACTTATACGACAGTACCCCTGAACTTATACAGCTGCACCACTGGCCTGGACTTATACGGCAGTACCCCTGGACTTATACGGCAGTACCACTGGACTTATACGGCAGTACCCCTGAACTTATATGGCAGCACCACTGGACTGGACTTATACAGCAGTACCACTGGACTTATACGGCAGTATCCCTGAACTTATACGGCAGTATCCCTGAACTTATACGGCAGTACCCCTGGACTTATACGGCAGTACCCCTGGACTTATATGGCAGTACCCCTGGACTTATATGGCTGTACCACTGGACTGGACTTATACAGCAGTACCCCTGGACTTATACAGCAGTACCCCTGGACTTAAGGCAGCACAGGACACCATCACTGAACTTATAGCAGCACAGGACACCACCATTGGACTGATGCAGCACCACTGCACTGGACTTATACAGCAGCACCACTGGACTTATGGCAGCACAAGACACCACCACTGGACTTATGGCAGCACAGAACACCACCACTGAACTGATGCAGCACAACACAGCACCACTGCACTGGACTTCTACAGCAGCACCACTGGACTTATGGCAGCACACGACACCACCACTGGACTTATGGCAGCACAGGACACCACCATTGGACTGGACTTATACAGCAGCACTGGGCTTATGGCAGCACAGGACACCACCACTGTGACTGGACTGATGCAGCACAAGACACCACCACTGGACTGATGCAGCACAAGACAGCACTGGAATGACACATAAGAGAAGGTTGCCACCCTATGCACCACGCCACTTTCCCACAAAGACACTGAGGAGACACATCCTCTCGCTACACTCTCCAGGACTGGAGTGAAGATGGCGGCGACGCGCAGCTCCTTATATGGAATCCAAAACCCGCAAGAATCCGACAGCGGGATGATGATGTTTTGCCTCGTTCTGGTTTCCGAGTCTGGCGGGAAGTCCTGAGCCAGGCTCGGGACGTGATGTTCGGTAGGGTTCGGTTCTCAGGGAACCGAACCTGCTCATCCCTACTTCTATATATATATATATTTGTACCAGAATGGATGGTCTACTAAAAAGTAAACAAATAGACACCCACAGGAGCGGACACTGCCAAACTCGATTCTCCCTTTTATCAGTATCCAGTAGGTATTCAGTTAAGACCCATAGTAAAGAAAAGAGAAAGGTGCTCCAATGGTGAAGCATTTAATAGCAATAAACAAGTAAAAAAAATTAAAACATAGAGGTAAACGATGGACTCTCACCAGAAAACTATGGGGCTAATCCAGACCTGATCGCTCGCTAGCTGTTTTTTGCAGTCCTGCATTCACATAGTCACCGCCCACCAGGGAGTGTACTTTAACTGTGCAAGTGTGCGATCGCATATGCAGCCGAGCAGTACAAAAAGATTTTGTGCAGTTTCAGAGTAGCCCAGGACTTACTCAGCTGCTGCGATCACTTCAACTTGTCCGGGACTGGAATTGACATCAAACACCCAACCCTGCAAACGCTTGGGAACGCCTGCGTTTTTCCAACCACTCCCAGAAAACGGTCAGATGACACCCACAAACTCCTTCTTCATGTCAATCACCTTGCAATCGCACGTGCGATTGGATCCTTCGCACAAATCCATCGCAGAGCAACAAACCACTTTGTACCTGTGCGACGCGCCTGCGCATTGCGTTGCATACGCATGCGCAGTTCTGACCTGATCAGAGCGCTGCAAAAAACGCTAGCGAGTGATCAGGTCTGAATTACCCCCTATGTCTACACACAAGTAGACCATAGAGCATGTGCATAAATCTAACAGGTGTCCATAGGTAGATGTTAAATGCAGTGTGATGAGTCCAAACGATCCCTGCGACCTCCTAACAGCCAACTAGTTTCGATAACTACTGGTATCTTCCTCAAGGCATAAGGAGAGTGGGCTCTGGGTACTGGTATTTATACCTCAATCCATGTATCCAGCCATACAATTAAAAATAAATCTAATAGCAGACATGAAATCTCCTAACTATCAAAATCACATAGACCTTATAACATTAACGGGTTCCGTGTTCCATATCCGTACTTTCCCAACAAGTGTCGCTAATTGGATTCCTCACATGTCCATTAATTATGGTTTCCCATCCAGTGCCTGCCAGGAAGTTCCATGTTCTACACTTGTTATCCTCCCCGCTTCTATCACTCTTTGGTTCCTGTTGTAACCCGGCCACGTCTCAGCACTCCCAGTCATGTGACGATCTATCGCTGCATCATTTCCTGTGACAAACTTCTGGGATATGTTTAGATCTCTCAAACAGATTGTATAGTCCCCCGTTTTATCATCGTGGCCATTTTGGAGCGGTAAGCTCTTTTAAATACATAGCGGCAGCTATTTTCACGGAGCATCATGAACCCATCTAGCAATATACAAATATGAGAATACAAAAAGTACATTCGTTATAAAGATACAATTCATAATAAAAACATTCTAAAAAGTTTTTTACTTTTAAATGGAACACCCTAAAAAGCATACCATCACAGGAACCATTTGATTTCAAAATCCTTATTAAGACCTGAAGGAATAAGTGTGTCAAAGTTATAGATTAGCCGCATTTCATTTCTAGCTAATTTGGATGTACTATCTTGATGCCTCACATCATTTTTTTTTTCCGAAGTCCATAAAAGTTCTTTATATACTTAATGTCACAATTATGGACCTGTTTGAAATGGGACGAAAGGTCATGAGTTTCCATCCCTTTCCGTATATTCCACATGTGCTCACCCAATCCGATTTTAAAGGGGCGACTTGTGCAGTCAATATAATACTTAGAGAAGGTACACTCTATTGCAGCCGTGGCCAACCTGTGGCTCTTGAGCCGCATGTGGCTCTTTCTTTATTCAAATGTGGCTCCTGACATGACCACAACAGATCCGGAAACTGCTGCACTTCAGCCAGACAGGCAGCAGCACTACGGGGGCTGAGAACTGAGGGAACCTGATACTAGAGGTGAGACACCCACTGGCAAACAGAGGACACATAAGGGGCTGCTGCAATGGCACAAGGTGTGTGTGTGGTGGGGGGGAGCTGTAGTGACACATGAGGGACCTGGCAGGAGTGACACAGGAGAGTGCAGACAGGAATGACTCATGGGGGAGCTGGATGGAGTGACATAGGAGGGTGCTAGCAGGAGTGACACTTGAGGGAGCTGGCTGGAGTGACATATGGGGGAATTGGAGTGTATTAGGTGAATCTGGCTTTTTCAATATATTTTATGTGGATCTTTCTTCCTCAATTATTTTATGTGGAAGTGGCTTTTTAAAATGTATTTTATGTTGGATCTGGCATTTTAAATGTATTTTATACCAGGGGAGTGGCCTAACAGGCACAAGGAAACACCCCATTTTTGTATGCTTGTCTTCGGCTCGATGCCGGCTCTTTGACGTACCTAATAAGATTTTTTGCTCTTTGCCTCTGTCTGGTTGGCCACCCCTGCTCTATTGCATAAATGATGTTTGCTGAGTTGCAAGTTATGAACTCCTTGATAGTATGCTTCTTATTATTGATATCCACCTCCACCACTTTCTTCCCAAAAGTATTGGTACATTCTTACAGCCAGCACACATCCCAAACCTATGAAATCCTGTTGTAAAGTTAGTTTTCTTTTTGGTGACCCTTGATGCAAGCTTTTCACTAATTTTGCTTTCAAAGTGAAAATTTAGTGAAATTAATACAAAACAAAATTCGTGAAAAACTAACATCAAGGGTCACCAAAATGAACAACTAAATTTACAACTTCATTTAAATGAGCTTACCACTCCAAAATGGCCACGGTGATAAAACGGGGGACTATACCATCTGTTTGATAGATCTAAACATATCCCGGAAGTGCGTCACAGGAAATGACGCCGCGAGAGATTGTCACATGATTGGGAGTACTGAGACATGGCCGGGTTACACCAGGAACCAAAGAGACAGAAGCGGGGAGGATAACATGTGTAGAACATGGAACTTCCTGGCAGACACTGGATGGGAGACCATAATTAATGAACATGTGAGTAATCCAATAAGCGGCACGTGTTGGGAAAGTACGGATATGGAATACGGAACCTATTAATGTTATAAGGTCTATGTGATTTAGCTGGTTAGGAGATTCCATGTCTGCTATTAGGTTATTTTTAATTGTATGGATGAATATATGGATTGAGGTATAAATACCAGTACCCAGAGCCAATCCTCCTTATGCCTTGAGGAAGATACCAGTAGGTATCGAAACTAGTTGGCTGTTAGAAGGTCGCAAGGATCGTTTGGACTCATCAGACTGCATTTAACATCTACCCAGGGATGCCTGTTAGATTTATGCACATGCTCTATGGTCTACTCTGTGTGTAGACATCGTTTTCTGGTGAGAGTCCATCGTTTACCTCTATGTTTTAATTGTTTTTACTTGTTTATTGCTATTAAATACTTCATCCATTCTGGTACGAATATATATAGAAGTGTGGAAGAAAATGTTAAAGGTTGAAAATATAGCTGCACAATGATATGTAATTTTTGTCTCCCACCATTGAGTGGATTATAGGTATTAGAGTGTGAGAATCCACACCAAGCCTTACAGAGAGAATGTAGCACCAGCCATAGAGGTAGGAAGGCCCTTCTCACAAGCTTACAATCTATAGGGAAATAGGCATTGATACACAAGGATAGGTGCTATCTATTGCATAGCTGTCCACCAGATTGCAAAGGTTCTCAGTGGGCTGCATGAGATCACATCACGGCAATGAGGAACCAGGGTCAGGAGGAAAGCAATGTGATGAAAGAGAAAATTTGTGGAGGATATGTGTCGACTGTACAGTGGGGATATAAGATAGGATACGAAGATTATGTGAGCGGTTCTGGAATTTGATAAGCTTGTATGAATAGATGAGTTTTCAGGAAACGCTTGAAGGTTTATAGACTAGAGGAGAGTCTTATTGTGTGTGGTAGAGCATTCCACAGAGTGGGTGCAGCCCGAAGAAAGTCCTGCAATCATGTATGGGAGCGAGTAATGAGTGTGGATGAGAGACGCAGATCTTGTGAAGAGCAAAGAGGTCGGGTTGGGAGATATTTTGAGATAAGCAAAGATATGTGCATAGGTGTAGTTTGGTTAATGGCCTTGTGTATGAGTAAAAGTATTTTGTATTGAATACAGTAAGATAAGCTAAGATAAATACTTTATTTGTCATTGATCAAACAAAAATTTGTACAGAACAATGAAATTACAACCGGATCAACGCATATGCAAATCAGTCAGCATAGATTAAATATCAGAATTCCCCAAACTGGTTCATTCTTACTGAAGGGAAAAAACTATTTCTAAACCGTGAAGTCCTGGTTTTAATACATCGGAAAGCGCCTTTTAGATGGTAAGAATACTGGTAACCAATGGAGAGACTGACAGAGTGGATCTGCAGCTGATGAACGTCTGGCGAGGAAGATTAGCCTCGCAGCTGCATTCAGAATGGATTGTAGTGGTGAGTCTCTTTTTTGGCATCACCAGTAAGAAGACTTTTGCAATAATCAGTGCAGAAGATAATGAGAGCATGGATTACAGTTTTTGCAGTGTCTTGTGTAAGATACTGTATGGTGGTATTATGGATATGTTTTTTAGATGCATGTAACATGTGAATGTGGGGAACAAAGGACAGTTAAGAGTCAAAGATGAAACCTAGGCAGTGAGCTTGTGGGGTAGGATTGATTGTCGAGTTCTCAACAGTGAAAGAGATATCAGGTTGGTAACTACTATTGGCTGGTGGAAATATAATCAACTCTGTTTTGAAAATATTAAGTTTGAGACGGCGAGATGACATCCAAGATGAAACAGCGAAGAGTCATTCAGTGACACTGACCAATACAGATAGAGACAAATCTGGGGTGCATAGGTAGATTTGAGTATCATCAGTGTACAGATGATTCTGAAATCCAAAAGAGCTGATTAGTTTGCCAAGAGATAGGGTATAGATTGAGAAAAACAGAGTACCTAAGACTGAGCCTTGCGGTACTCCAACTGAAAGAGGTAACGAAAAGGAGGTGGATTCACAGAAGCGGACACTAAAGGAGTGACTAGATAGGTAGGATAGGAACCAGGAAAGGGCTGTGTGCTGAAGGCCTAGGGATTGTAGTGTTTGTCAAAAGCAGCAGAGAGATCTAAAAGAATAAGAAGTGAGTAATGGCCTTTAGACTTAGCAGTGACCAGCTCGTTTACTACATTAGTCAGTGCTGTCTCTGTGGAGTGTTGGAAATGAAAGCCTGACTGGTGTGGGTCTAATAAGTTGTGAGTTAAGAAAGTGTGTGACACAAGGGTTGGAAAGTTTCTCAAGTACAGTAGCTTCGAGAGGCAAGGGAGCTGAGAGATGGGATGGTAATTTGAGAGACAGTTAGGGTCAAATTTCTTTATTTCAGAATGGGAGTAATCACTGCATGCTTGAACATTGAAGGAAAGATACCAGTAGAGAGAGAGATTACAGATGTTAGTTAAAGTTGGGATGAGCACAGGAGACAGAAACTTACTTATTTGTGAAGGTATAGGATCAAGAGGAGAGGTTGCAGAGCAGCAAGATGAGAAGAGTGTTGATACTTCATCTTCATTTGTGGAATCAAACAAAGAGAAAGTTCCACAGGGTTCAGGTAGGGAATTGAGTAGGTCACTAGCTGAGGAAGAGCATACAGATGTGTCCACTTACATCTTTGCTTTTTTTTACAAATTTGGCACAACATGCAAAACACGGCTAAGCTGCTTTTGACAAGTAGCGAGTGGATGAATTTTAAAATTTTTGTTTGCCATAATAGAATATATATAAAGTAACATATTAAAGAAGCAAATTAAGAAAAATGACAGGGCATGGCTAAATCTCTGAGTCTATGGCATGCAAAACTGTGCCATACATGGCGGGATATACCAAAGATGTATGTGGACATATCTGTACCATTTCAATCTTGTGCTTAAGTAGGTAGCAAGATCTTGCGCCTATATAGTGGCTGGTGGGTTGGGTGAGGGAGGGTTGAGAAGTGATTTAAATGTATTAAAAAGTCCTTTGGAATTAGAGGCTTGAACCATTAGGTTAGAAGATCCATTTGCAGGAAATATTTTCTCTTCTTTGTAAATAGCATTATTGATCAGCCCCCATTGCGACCTATGGGAGCTGCATCAGTAGACAAAGTACTATGAAAACTCAGTGAGATTGGGGCTTTCATTGCAGTTTTCCAATTTTTAGTTACATTAGGAAGAAGAGAAAAAAAATCCTTTTTTCCAGCTAAGATGCTAGAGAAAAGAAGTTTTTAGGTGTACTAAATTAGAGCCTTTATTCTTTTGATACATTTGACTATTTATTCACAGCCTTTAGTAAGATAACTAAGAGTGTATATTACTATATTTTTACAGATGTACTGCATTTGTTTTGGTAACTAGGTTGTCATTCAAATATTATTTTATATGAAGTATTTTGAAGTATACATCCTGCAGTTTAGGTCATTCTTTAGCATACAGTAATTTTAAGTTTATCAATCGCTGGGATACAGTGCTCTTATCTCCTATATATTACCCCAGATCTGTGACTCAGTGTATAAGCTGGGTGGAGTCACAATGCTGGGCAGATTCAGAGTCACAGATCTGGGCTAATATATCCGTGGGTGCTCCCGGCCCTGTCACCCACGGGCAACGAGGAACACCCACGGAACCAGCCACCCAGTAATGGTAGCTGCAGCAGCCCCCGCAGTAGTTTGAGATGCACTGGGGCCTGCGGAAGCGCTTCCGTACATTGCTGCGTTAAAACACCCACCAAAAATGGGCACCACCAAGAAGGAGACATATACGCTAGAGGTCACATTTGACCTCTAGCGCCTATCTCCTTGGCGGCCATTTTAAGGTTTTGGGTTTTACACTGCAATGTACGGAAGCGCTTCTGCAGCCCCCAGCGCATCTCAATCCACTGCGGGGGCTGTGGAGGCTAGCAGTATAATTAATTATGCACCCACCCTTCCATACTTTACAGGGGCTGCACTCAGGAGACTCCTGGTAACGGACATTTAACCCCTGGCAACACGCATGAAGCCCCTGGCAACGGACATTAAACCCCTGTCAACGCGCATGAAACCCCTGTCAACGGACATTTAACCCTTGGCAATGTACATGAAACTCCTGGCAACAGACATTAAACCCCTGGCAACGCGCATGAAACACCTGGCAATGCACATTAAACCCCTGGCAACGCGCATGAAACCCTTGACAATGGACATTAAACCCGTGGCAACAGACATTAAACCCCTGGCCACGGATATGAAACCCCTGGCAATGGACATTTAACTCCTGGCAACACACATTAAACTCCTGGCAATGCGCATGCAACCCCTGGCAATGGACATTCAACCCCTGGCAACGCAAATGAAACCCCTGGCAAAGCGCATGCAACCCCTGGCAACGGACATTAAACCACTGGTAATGCGCATGAAAACCCTGGCAATGCACATGAAACCCCTCACAATGGACATTAAGTCCCTGGCAATGTGCAGGAGACCCCTGACAATGTGCATGAAACCCCTGCCAACGTGCTGGAGACCCCTGGCAACGAGCACGAGACCCCTGACAACAGGCGGTAATTTAAAAGTAATTAGAAGACGTACTGTGTGGAATCATTTGTAAGGGGCATTATTGTGTGTGGGGCATAAAATGGTATCAGGACACACTATACTACGACTAACCTATGCCATCTGTAGACTACATTGGGTTACTGCAACCCATTAACAATAGTATTTGTAGATTTGTCCACAACATTTGAACAATTTACTTCTAAATTATATCTGATCTATATATATAAATGCGAAAGCCCTCACTCACTCACTCACTCACTCACTGACTGACTGACTCATCACTAATTCTCTTACTTACAGATAAGTTAGGAAGCTTAAATTTAACATAGGTATTCTTCAGGTGGTAAATAGGAAAGCTACGTAATTTGAATTTTAATAAATCCCCCCTAAGGAGATGAAAATGGGTTTGACATAATGACATCATTACCGATGTGTAGCTTGCGTTGCGTGAATGATAACGCCCAACCAGACAATCGGATCAATATTTGGATTGCACCTCCAGTGGGTAGAATATAATGAACTCCAAAAATGGTCCTGTCACTTTTTATCATATATGCTATGGGTGCTCCTCGGGTAATGCCAAGAACCATGGATTAATATTTACTTACATTAAGAGGTCTCAAATTTACATCTCTATAGATTTACCAAATTATTAGCACTCAAGGGCATAGCTACCATAGGTGTAGGCAGTGCAGCTGCTATGTGGCCCAGAGCCGAGAGGGTCCCACCTTTCCTATCAAAGTTACATGTGTTTTATACATTTATCGCCATTGGGTGGTACGTAGAGTTCCTTTCAAACATTTTCCTTGGGGTCTGCAATATATCTAGGTATGCCCATTGATCTGCTCATTGTAGTGTTGCGTAAAATGAACTGTAGGGCATTTTAATGTTATATAATATGAACCAGGGCACTGTAATGAGGCACAATATGAACGGGGAGCAGTGGCGGATTTAGCGGGGGGGCGATTAGGGCGAACGCCACCCCTACACATACCGGCACCGGGATGGAGGCCGGGTCCCGCCGCGGTGTTGGGAACGAGGTGGAGAGCGGTGCAGCGCGGCGGGGGAAGGGGAGAGAGAGAGCGTCCTGACGCGCATACAGCGGCTGAGCGGCCTCTGTTCTGACCACGCCCCCTCCTTCCTCTCTCTCTCTATCCCCGTCCCCCGCCGCGCTGCACCGCTCTCCACCTCGTTCCCACCCGGCCTCCATCCGACTCCTGATGCTGCTGGCTGCAGCAGGTGTCACTGTCAGTGTGTATGCCATGTCTCCTACCCTCCAAACTAAAGTAAGTGTGTGTGTGTGTGTGTGCCCCCTCTGTGTTCCTTGTCTCCCCCCTCCGCTCCTAGCTAAAGTGTATATGTCTCTGCATTATTTTGGCTAATTCAGTGTACTGTAATGTGAATTTCGGCTCATTCTACATGCTGTAATGTGAATTTCGGCTCATACATTGTGCTATGATGTGAATTTTGGCTCATTCAGTGTGCTATCATGTGAATTTTGGCTCATTCTGCGTGCTATAATGTGAATTTTGGCTCATTTTGCGTGCTATAATGTGAATTTCGGCCCAGTCAGTGTGCTATAATGTGAATTTTGGCTCATTCTGCGTGCTATGATGTGAATTTCGGCTCATTCTGCGTGCTATAATGTGAATTTCGGCTCATTCAGTGTGCTATAACGTGAATTTTGGCTCATTCTGCGTGCTATAACGTGAATTTTGGCTCATTCTGCGTGCAATAACGTGAATTTTGGCTCATTCTGCGTGCTATAATGTGCATTTCGGTTCATTCTGAGTGCTATGATGTGCATTTCGGCTCATTCTGCGTGCTATGATGTGCATTTCGGCTCATTCTGCGTGCTATGATGTGCATTTCGGCTCATTCAGTGTGATATAATGTGCATTTCGGCTCATTCTGCGTGCTATGATGTGCATTTCGGCTCATTCTGCGTGCTATGATGTGCATTTCGGCTCATTCAGTGTGCTATGATGTGCATTTCGGCTCATTCAGTGTGCTATGATGTGAATTTCGGCTCATTCTGCGTGCTATAACGTGAATTTTGGCTCATTCTGCGTGCTATAATGTGAATTTCGTCTCATTCTGCGTGCTATAATGTGAATTTCGGCTCATACAGTGTGCTATAATGTGAATTTTGGCTCATTCTGTGTGCTGTAGAAACAGAATTTGTCGGCAGATAAGAACCACTTGGCCCATCTAGTCTGCCCCTTTTTTTTTTTTTTTTTACATTATTTTTTATCTCTAACCTTATCTGATCCTTATTTCTTTGTAAGAATATCCTTACGTCTATCCCATGCATGTTTAAATTGCCCTACTGTCTTAGCCTCTACCACCCCTGATGGAAGGAATGGCGATTCGCCAGTCTGTATCACCAGTGCGCAGGGTTCTCTCCACTAACTGGCAACATTTTATTAGTAATGGCAACAATAGGAAATTTAAAAGCGAACGGGAAGGGCATTACTAAGTGGGAGGGGCTATGATTAGGGGGAGGAGTCATAATTCTTAAACCGCACCCCCTAAAAGTTAAGTCTAGATCCGCCATTGACGGGGAGTACTATTTATCATAATGTGAATTGGGGATACTGTGCGGCATAATGTGTACTGGCAGCTCTGAAATACAGTAGGGTGAACTTAACCACTACTGCGATTCACAAAAGAAAATGAGTTTTATGGTAAGAATTTACCTTTGTTAAATCTCTTTCTGTGAGGTACACTGGGTTCCACAGGGATAACATCGGGGTGTAGAGTTGGATCTTGATCCGAGGCACCAGCAGGCTCAAAGCTTTAACTGTTCCCAGGATGCTTAGCGCCGCCTCCTCTATAACGGGTGGTAGTCATGTGACCGCCGGTCGGCTGACCGACAGTCACATGACCTCCTCCGTGAGCCCGACGGCTCACTATCCCAATGGTCGGCATGCCGACCAACAGGGACTATTTCCACTCGTGGGTGTCCACGACACCCATAGAGTGGGAATAGAACCCGTGGCGACCACCGAGCCCGCAGCGTGGCGAGCGCAGCGAGCCCGCAAGGGGCTTGCTGCACTCGCCCCTCCCCGGCGTCGGTATGCTGCCGGGATCCCGGCGTCAGTAAGGTGACCGGCGGTCAGGAGACCGCTGGTCACCCGTACTACACCCTCTATAAACCCGCTTCCGTGCACAGGAGCTCAGTTTTGTTAACCAGTCCAATGCAGTGGCAGGTAAAAGAGACGACAACCGTTAGTAGCCACATACACCACATTCTCACGACAGGAGAAGGTATCAGCGGCTAATGCCATACAAACCCAAAGAAGCTAAGTGCGTCAGGGTGGGCTCCCTGTGGAACCCAGTGTACCTCGCAGAAAGAGATTTAACAAAGGTAAGTTCTTACTATAAATCTCCTTTTCTGCAGCGGGGTACACTGGGGTTCCATAGGGATAACATCGGGGATGTGCTAAAGCAGTTCCTCATGGGAGGGGATGCACTGTAGTGGGCACAAGAACCCGGCGTCCAAAGGAGGCATCCTGGGAGGCAGAAATATCGAAGACATAGAACCTTATGAACATATTCACTGAGGACCACATAGCCGCCTTGCACAATTGTTCAACAGACCGAATAGAATGGGCCGTAATGTGAGCAGGAGCTGACAGACCAGCCCTCACATAAGCATGTGCAATCACCATTCTAATCCATCTGGCCAAGGTCTGCTTATTAGCAGGCCAGCCACGTTTGTGAAAACCAAACAGAACAAAGAGAGAATCAGATCTCCTAAGAGAAGCTGTTCTCTTCACATAAATACGGAGAGCCCGTACCATGGAGGACAAACATGGAGCGGTAAATGCCGGAACCACAATCTCCTGGTTAAGGTGGAAAGACGACACCACCTTAGGCAAATAACCAGGGCGAGTTCTAAGAACCGCCCGGTCACGGTGAAAAATCAGAACGGGTGACCGACAGGACAAGGCACCCAAGTCTGAAACCCGTCTAGCAAAGGCAATAGCCAGCAAGTACAAAACCTTAAGAGTAAGCCACTTAAGGTCCACAGACTCAAGAGGTTCAAACAGAGACTCTTGTAAGGCGTCCAGAACAACCGACAAATCCCAAGGAGCCACAGGCGGCACATAGGGAGGTTGAATCCGTAAAAACCCCCTGAGTGAATGTATGTCGCAATTTTTCTCTGAAACCATATCGACAAGGCAGAAATATGAACCTTGAGGGAGGCCAGACGAAGGCCTAAGTCCAGGCACTGTTGCAGGAAAGCCAAAAGCTTGGCAGTACTAAACTTATATGCATCATAATTGTTAGTTGCACACCAGGCGAAGTAAGAATTCAAGACCCTATAATAAATCCGAGCAGATGCCGGTTTACGGGCCTTTAACATAGTTTGAATGACCGCCTCAGAAAATCCTTTGGCCCTCAGTACGGAAGCTTTAAGAGCCACGCCGTCAAAGCCAGCAGGGCCAAATCCTGGTAGACACAAGGGCCCTGAACGAGGTGGTCTGGGCGTTGCGGAAGTAGAAGAGGACCCTCTATCGAGAGACCCTGCAGGTCTGAGAGCCAATGCCGTCTGGGCCACGCTGGAGCGATTAGAAGTAGTATTCCTCCTTCTTGCTTGAACTTCCTTATAACCCTGGGCAGGAGTGACACTGGAGGGAACACATACGGCAGCCGAAATTTCCATGGAATTGCCAGCAAGTCCACGATTGCTGCTTGAGGATCCACTTGTCCTTGCTCCGAAAACCAGAACCTTCATGATTGTGTCGAGACGCCATCAGGTCTACATCTGGTAGGCCCCACTTGTCCACTAGGAGTTGAAAGACTTCCGGATGAAGGCTCCACTCTCCTGCGTGTACGTCCTGATGACTGAGGAAGTCCGCTTCCCAGTTGAGGACTCCTGGAATGAACACTGCTGATATGGCTGGCAGATGGCGTTCCACCCAACAAAGGATTTTTGATACTTCCATCATTGCCATGCGGCTTCGAGTGCCACCTTGATGATTTATGTACGTCACCGTGGTGGCATTGTCTGACTGTTCTTGAACAGGCCTGTTCTGTACCAGAGGCAGGGCTAGAGTCAACGCATTGAACACTGCCAGCAATTCTAGAATGTTTATCGGGAGGAGAGATTCCTCCCTGGTCCACTGACCCTGAAGAGAGTGTTGCTCCAACACCACACACAGCTCCGCAGACTAGCATCCATCGTCAGGAGGACCCAGTTGGAGATCCAGAAGGGACGACCCCTGCTCAATTGCTGGTCCTGTAGCCACCAGCTCAGTGACAGGCGGACCTCCGGCATCAAGGAGACCATGTGAGTCCTGATCCGGTGAGGCAGGCCGTCCCACTCGGAGAGTATCAACTTCTGCAGAGGGCGGGACTAAAATTGAGCATACTCCACCATGTCGAAAGCTGACACCATGAGGCCTAGTACTTGCATCGACACACGTGGGCGAGAGAGGAAGCATCTTATCTTTTCCTGAAGTTTCAGGACCTTTTCCTGAGATAAAAACAACCGCTGGTTGTGGGTGTCCAATAGCGCTCCCAGGTGCACCATGCTCTGAGCAGGGACAAGGGAAGACTTCTTCCGGTTGATGAGCCACCCGTGGGCTTGCAGGAATTGGACCGTCAGCTCCAGGAGAACCTCTGGAGAATTCGCCAGGATCAACAAGTCATCCAGATACGGCAGGATCCTGACACCCTGACAGCGGAGTAGAGCCGTCATGACCACCATGACCTTGGTGAAGATCCGTGGAGCCGTGTCAGACCAAAAGGTAAGGCTTGGAATTGAAAATGTAGGTTGCCAATAGAAAACCGCAGGTATTGCTGATGCGACGCTGCAATAGGTACTGTATATGCAGGTAAGCATCCTGAATGTCCAGGGATACCATATAGTCCTTGGGCTCCAAAGCCAGACCAATAGAGCGAAGAGTTTCCATACGGAATTTTGAAACTCTCACAAATTTGTTCAAAGACTTGAGGTTGACAATAGGTCGGGAAGATCCATTCGGCTTCGGAACTAAGAACAGCGTTGAATAGTACCCCTGCCTCTCTGAGTTAGAGGCACCGGCACTATCACTCCCATGTCCAGGAGGGATTGTACCACCAGATGGAGAGTTTTGGCTTTTGATGGGTGTGAAGGGACGTTTGTTGAGCAAAACTGGCGAGGGGGACATTTCTTGAAAGAGATGGCAAATCCGTGAGTGACGACTTCCCTTACCCAGGCGTCTGAAGTGGTCTGTAACCATACCTGAGCAAACCTTAGAAGTCGGCCTCCCACCCTGTCATGCAGCAGGCTTATCTGTTTTGGAAGCAGGCAGACGGGCAGCCCAGGCACGTTTAGGTTTGGGCTTACTGGATTTGGAAGTGCAAGCCTGTTTCGGGTACGCCTGACCCTTTGCTTTACCTGGAGGTCAAAAGGAATGAAAGGAAGTACTCGTAGCCTTTGGAGCTGAAGGAGTAGTACTAGATAGACATGCAGTTTTAGCAGATGCTAAGTCAGCAACAATCTTATTGAGATCTTCCCCAAAAATAATATTTCCCTTAAAAGGGATCACCTCCAAGGTCTTTTTAGAGTCCAGATCTACAGACCAGGACCGCAACCAGAGGATCCGGTGAGCCAGAATATACGTAGTAGACGCTTTGACCGCCAGGATACCTGCATCAGATGCCGCCTCCTGTATATAATGAGAGGCTGTAATAATGTATGAAAGACACTGTCTAGCATTATCAGGAAAATTAGATGGTAGTTCCACTTCAACTTCCTGAACCCAGGCCTCTATGGCTTTAGCAGCCTAAGAGGCCGCAATAGTAGGCCTATGCACAGCTCCAGCAAGAGTGTAAATAGATTTCAAGCAACCCTCCACTCGTTTATCTGTCGGTTCCTTCAAGGAGGTGATGGTAGTGACAGGCAGAGCAGATGACACCACCAGACGTGCGACTTGTGAGTCCACCGGCGGCTGTGTTTCCCAATTTCTACTTAACTCTGCAGCGAGGGGATAACGAATTAGCATCTTCTTAGACAGGGAGAATTTCTTCCCTGGATATTCCCTGGATTCCTGACGTATGTCAACTAAGTGGTCAGAATGAGGTAAAACTAATTTAGTAATCTTCTGACGTTTAAACTTATCTGGTTTCTTAGAGGTAGCTGGGTCTTTTTCGTCATCATCAATTTGAAGAATCAGCCTGATAGCCTCCAAAAGGTCAGGAATATCCACCTGTGTAGTAGACTCCCCATCAGAAGCATCTGCATCAGTGTCTGAGGGGTCAGTATGTGCGTCATCTTCATCAGATGAAGTATCTGAAACATGAGTGGATTGTGAGGAAGTTATGGACCATTTTGACGACCCCTTGGTCAAAGACTGATTTAATTGCTGTATCTGAGACGACAGAGTATCTGCCCATTGCGGATTAATAGCAGGGACAATGGCCCTCATTCCGAGTCGTTCGCTCGTTCTTTTTTTTCGCATCGCAGTGAAAATCAGCTTAGAGCGCATGCGCAATGTTCGCACTGCGACTGCGCTAAGTAATTCTGCTATGAAGAAAGGATTTTTACTCACGGCTTTTTGTTCGCACCGGCGAACGTAGTGTGATTGACAGGAAATGGGTGTTACTGGGCGGAAACACGGCGTTTTATGGGCGTGTGGCTGAAAACGCTACCGTTTCCGGAAAAAACGCAGGAGTGGCCGGAGAAACGGGGGAGTGTCTGGGCGAACGCTGGGAGTGTTTGTGACGTCAAACCAGGAACGACAAGCACTGAACTGATCGCACAGGCAGAGTAAGTCTGGAGCTACTCTAAAACTGCTAAGTTTTTTTTGTTCGCAATATTGCGTAAACTTCGTTCGCACTTTTAAGATGCTAAGATACACTCCCAGTAGGCGTAGACTAAGCGTGTGTAACTCTGCTAAATTCGCCTTGCGACCGATCAACTCGGAATGAGGGCCAATATGTGGCTGTAATGGCAAAGGAGGTCCCATAGTGGGCGCAAGTCTAGTTACAAGCGTAGTCAATAAATTAGAAAATGTAGACCACGGCGGGTCATGATTTGCCCCAGTTGCTGTGGACTGACCAAGGGGTATAAAACCCCCTGTACCTGAACCCTCAGCTGCAATATTTTCCTCAGAGACATCTATGGCATTAGCACTGCAGGGTGCAGGATTATCCATAGAATTATCACCCTGTGTAGCTGACATGATATGATAGCGTAACTGTAGGGCGAAATAGTACAATATAAGCAGACAAAGTACCTTACAAAAATCCCCCTGTAAAGTGTGACTGCAATCAGAGCACACACTGAGAATTTAAGAGATATATGGTGACTGTAAAATACAGAGAAAAATACCAAAGGAGTATATCCTTTGAAACACTATATTATATGAAACCCTGAAGCACTTAGTGCCCCTCAGGGTACAGACTATAGGGATAGCAGCAGGGGCGTATCTACGCCTTGGCCAGGATGGCACTCACCAGGGGCGCCGGGAGAGGAATGGCGCCACCCAGTGGTGCCCCCTAAGCCAGGGTGTAGAATCAATTAATAGAGGCATTACTTGTGTAGCACAGCAGATAGCAGCCACTGGAACATGAGTCGGTGTCCGGCACCGCGGCCGAACTAGAGTGAAGAAACTCGATTTAAACTACAGTTCCCAGCAGCCCTTGCTTCCGCGACCTCCTGGCAGCATTAGCTGCTGGGAACTATAGTTTATTTAGAGTCTCCTTTCCTCACTGTAGTGCGGGCGCTGTGCTGGACTCCGGCTCAAATTCCAGTGGCTGCTATCTGCTGTGCTACACAGGGACTGCCTATGGGGATTGACGTTTTGATAATAAGTTTTTGTATGTAACATAAATAATGTGGAAGATAATGCACTAGATGGGTCTATCCAACATTTGTTTTTTTTCAGGGATATAAATGGATTACACATTAAAATCATGTGAGCGTACCCTTTTTATATGTGTTAGTCACTGTATGTGCATGTCCACCTTGGGTGCGTATGATACTGCAGGGTGGTTTTGATTATTTCACAATCAGTTGCTTATGATGGATGATTTTAATTATATTTGAATTTTTTCCATTTTTTTAATAAAAAAATTACTGTGTGGTATAACGTGAATAATGGACGCAGGGCCGTAACTTGAGCAGTATGACCGGTGCTCTGCACATTCACTGTGGGTGGAACCGGACGCATCCACCTGCGATCGTGTATGTCTGGTACTGTCACTCCGGGATGAAGCTGCCTCTGGAACCCTCTCTGGGTGGGCGGGGAGCCTCTGTTAACTTCCTTCAGCCGCTCACTCAGGGAATTCCATCCTCCGCTCCACCCCCAACAGTCACCGTCTCTTAAAACCGCCAGAAGCCAGGGGGACACAGTTGCTGCTTCTTCATTTCAATCTACGCTAACTGCCTTGCAGTAAGCTGTGAAGCACCTCTCCTGCGGTCCCCTTAAGACTCCTGCCAACCATCCAGCAACCCAAACAGAATGGAGGGGTACCAGCATCTCAACATAGAGTGCCATGCTGAGTCAGTTAGCCAATGCAGAAGGGTGCAGAGGGGTTGACCTATGCACTAGGGTCCATTCCCCATGCTGGCAACCATCACAAGCGGCAGGGTGTGAAGACAACCACTACATCCACAGGAGAAGATAACCAGTGGGTGAGGGGTCACCATGCAGGCGCTCTCAGACGATCCTGAGGGGGCCATGGGAATGTTGTCCCCCTTCCCTGTATGTAAGATCGCTCACTCTGCTGACCAGAAAACATACATATTACCTTTATGTTTTTGTGAGGATATCCTAAGTAAAATATAAGATGGAATGCTACACAATCTGGTATATACTATTGTTACCTACACAATCTGGTATATACTATTGTTACCTACACAATCTGGTATATACTATTGTTACTACACAATCTGGAATATACTATTGTTAAGCTAGCTTGTTGCCAGTGTCGATATTTGTAAAAAAAAAAAAAAAAAAACTCTCGAAGGAATAAGATATAGTTCCTTAAAGAAGAGACAGGAGTAGATGCTGTAAAAATGATTAGGAGTGGTGTGCCACATTTATATGAAGATAGGAGAGAAGATGGAGTGATGATGATGATGATGATTGAGGAGGAGGAATGATGATGAGGAGCTCTACTGATGCGCATTGTGTACAAGGGGACTACTGTGTGGTGCAATGGACACTACTGTGTGGTTAGGTGTAATGTGTACAAATGGTAACACTGTGCAGTGTAATGTGAATTGCAGTGCTTAAAGTGGTCCTAGAGAGGTGGCAGAACTCACACCCTCTCCCCCTGACGTCCATGGAATAAAGGTATTCCCCCACAGAAAGGGGCGTGGTCACACAATAGTAATAATGCCCACAGTAGTAGCACCCCTAATACACATAAGGCCCACAGTAGTAGCACCCCTTATACAATGCCCACAGTAGTAGTGCTCCTTATGCAATGTCCACTGTACTGGTAGTGACCACAGTGTTAATGCCCCTTATAGTGGTGCCCCTTACGCAATGCCCCTAGTAGTAGTGCCCCTTATATCCCCAGGAGTGATGCCCCTTATGGAGTGCCCCCTTTACAATGCCGTCATTAGTAGTGCCCCCATTAGTAATGCCCTTTATGGGAATGCCCCTGTGTAGTATTTTCCCCAGTAGTGTCGCTTGTAGTAATGCCCCCAGTCGTTTAGCCCCAGTAGTTATGCCCCCATTTGTAAAACTCCTGCAGTTATGACCCCAGTAGTTTACCTTTAGTTTAGTCCCCAGTGGTAATTCCCCCTGTAGTTTAGTCCCTGCAGTTATGTCACCAGTAGTTTAGCACCTGTAGTTTGCCCCCATTAGTAATGCCCTCAGCTTAGCACCCCTGTAGTAATGCCCCCAGTAGTTTAGCCCCCCTGTAGTTTAGCACCTGTAGTTATGCCCCCAGTAGTTTAGCCCCCCTGTAGTAATGCCCCCAGTAATTTAGCCCCCCCTGTAGTTTGCCCCCTTGTAATTTAGTCCCCAGTAGTAATGCCCCCTGTAGTTTGCCCCAGTAGCTTGCCCCTTGTAATTAGCCCCCAGTAGATAGCCCACCTGTAGCTTGCCCCCTGTAGACACGCCGCTAATACATCACACATATGTAAAAAAACAAAACAAAAACACCATACTCACCCAAGCCCCGCTCCCGCATCAGACTGCTGCAGTCCTCCTGGCGTCCGCTCCTCGGCACAATGGGAGAGACGTCATGACTTCTCTCCCATAGCGCACACTGACAGAGCCAGAAGCCGGAGCTCAGTAGTGAGCTCCTGCTGCCGGTTTCCGCTGTGGAAAAAGAGCCGGGCGCCGGGCACACATCGGGTTAGGTGAGCCGAGGAGGCGGAACTGTGTTCCGTCTCCAAGTGGAACTGACAGAATGCAGTTCCGTCCCGTTTAGGCTCACTTTAACCGCTGGTGAATTGGTACTATATTGTTTTTCGCTCCCCTTCCCCCGCACCCCTTTATTTTTGGCACATGTCGGTAGTGCTTGCTACCCTGTTTCTATCCCTGCTACAAATATGGGGGGAGGGGGCACCGACTTGCACAGGGCACCAAAATGTATAGTTTACGGCACTGAATGGACACTACTGTGTGATGTGGTGTAATGTGAGTGAGGGGTACTACTGCGTGGTGTAATTTGAATTGGGGGTACTATTGTGTGGCCATGCGCCTTTTTTGGCCTTCCAAACATCAAATGTGGGGGGGGAATAGGGCACCAGTTTCTTAGTTTGCCAGAGGCGCTCGGACCACTAGATACACCCCTGGATAGCAGTATATGTGAGATACACGGAATGGAAATCACACAGCAGCTATTGGCACACACACACAGTCACATGTACAATGCAGAAATTATCACAAATAACAATAAAACTGCACTGGACTAGCAATACTAAGTAACAGCACTACAAAGTAAAGCTATGTATAAATAGAGATATAACAATGCACAGTAAAGACTGGATGTATATCATAGGGTACTTGTACTAAATAACCCTGAATGCATGCTCTTGTTCTTAAGTAACACTGTCCAAAGACATGTAGAATACTTAAGTGTCCTGTAAATGCACAGCGCTGTTGATGCAGGCAGCTTTACAGAGGAGACATTGCCCAGCAGTCCCAAAGTCAGCTCAGCATGTGTGTAATGGCGCCCAAATGCTGACAGGGAGTGAGGGAGACAGAGAGAAGCAGCTCCGGGGCGGGAACATTAGCAGTAAATGGTGCCTGGGGATGGGGGAGGGGCTACAGGTCAGAGCCTTATCCCCTTGCAGGACTTCTCCACCGGGTACTGCGGGCCTTAGTAAAATGGATTATGAGGTAATCCGACCTGTGCCCTTGCCCTGGTGGTCTAGTGGGGTCCCTGTATGGCCACAGTTTCCACGCAAGTGCGTGCGGTCCATCTTCTAAAGATCGCGCCGGATCGCGATTTCCAGCGGGTCCCGCCTGGGGGACCCTCTTACCTCCTCCCTGGAAGCGGCCACACGATCCCGGAGAGCTGCGGCAGGTGTGTGCGCCCTAGGTGAAGAACCGGAGCCCTCCGCTGTAAGTACCCGGCAACCAGGGCGCAAGAGTATACAGCGCCGTCGGGGGAGGTGAGGGATCTGCAGCATGATATGTCATAATGACATATAGCACTTCTAAGTGCCTATGCTGCGGCCCCTGAAGTCTTCTATCTTCATAAAAGCTCTTTTCAGGGCTGCTCAGTGCAGCCCTCCCTGTGATACCCCTTTCACACCAGATATGCAGGGGTCTTACCCGGGAATACGGTCCCTGGATCATGCAGGGACATTCCCGGGTAAGACCCCTTGCATACCGCAGTCAGTAGCCCGGCATATTGCCGGGTTGCTGACGTCAGCGGTGACGCGGCGGGGGCGGCGCAAGAGATCACATGATCTCCAAGCGCCGCCTGCTACATAGAAAGTGAACGGGAGCCCGGGCGCATTGACCCGGCTCCCGTTCACACAGACCAGGTTCCCGGGAGGATCCCAGAACCAACCCTGGTCGATTGCAGGGTTGAAATGCCGGGGCAGGAATCCCGGGATTTTGACCCTGTACCCTTTCACACCGAGAAATTTCCCGGATTGGTGCGCGTTCATGTGCAATAACCCGGGAAATTTTGGGCTGTGTGAAAGGGGTATTAGTTGCCTGCACTGCAGGCACCAACTTACAAACTGAGCTCCTGTGCACGGAGGCAGGGTTATAGAGGAGGCGGCGCTAAGCATCCTGGGAACAGTCAAAGCTTTTAGCCTGTTGGTGCCTTGGATCAAGATCCAACTCTACACCCCAATGTTATCCCTGTGGAACCCCAGTGTATCCCACTGCAGAAACTAGGGTACTACTATGGGGCATAACATTAAATAAGGCTCTAGTATGGTTCAGAAAATTAACTAGGGCACTATTACAGGTTGAGTATCCCTTATCCAAAATGCTTGGGACCAGAGGTATTTTAGATATCGGATTTTTCCGTATTTTGGAATAATTGCATACCATAATGATATATTATGGTTATGGGACCTAAATCTAAGCACAACATTCATTTATGTTACATATACACCTTATACACACAGCCTGAAGGTCATTTTAGCCAATATTTTTTAGAACTTTGTGCATTAAACAAAGTGTGTCTAATAATAATAATAATAATAATTTTATTTATATAGCGCTCTTTCTCCAACAGGACTCAAGGCGCTTTACAGACATCAAAAACAATGCACATGATACAGAGGATTTGAGTAATACAACAATTGATAAGCAACAGACATAAAAGAAAACCTTAAGCCCACAGAAAGCATAACGCAGGATTGGTGCAGGCATTTTGGGTAATAACTTCCAAGGGTTGTGTATTCCACCCTCACAAGGTACCAGGTGCAGCAGCCATCTTAGGCGCTCGGCGTAGGATTACCCAGGGTGGGATAGTCCACCCCTAGAAGTGATGACACAAAATGGGGGTGATTTCAGAGTCCTACAGTTCAGAGTAGGGTTCCATCAAAACCATCAGGCCTATGTATTTTTCATCCCATCCACAAGTGTACCATAAGGGCAGCCATGTTGGGCGCACTTTGGAGGTTACACTGTCTACATTCACACAATTCATTTATGTTCCATATACACCTTATACACACAGCCTGAAGGTAATTTAATACAATATGTTTAATAACTTTGTATATTAAACAAAGTTTGTGTACATTGAGCCATCAAAAAACAAAGGTTTCACTATCTCACTCTCACTCAAACAAGTCCGTATTTCGGAATATTCCGTATTTCGGAATATTTGGATATGGGATACTCAACCTGTATATACTTATAGTGCATAAAATTAACAACTGCTGCACAGAAGTGTATCTCTAGAAGCACTGGGACGGGGGCCCTTCTAAATGTTGCTATGGGACCCACAAAGTTCTGGCTATGCCCCTGTTAGCTTAGCATTCACGTATATGTACAACCGTGAAAATCAGAAACTCCTGTGCGAAGAACGGGTAGAACAGCTAGTTGTAATAATAAAAATTGCATCTCCAATTATAAAAAGCTCAGTTGTCATTCTATGAAAACTGTGACTAGAAAACATTTAATGAAAACTGGGACTGGAACATATTTAACTGAACTTTATATCTACACATGAGGCATTAATATATTATCAACAATGTTTGGGAAATGTTGTCATGGAGCAGCTGAAATCACCAAGGCCAGACATTCCTAACCGCGTTGTGTCTCACTTTCACCATTGTCTGCCCCCGCAAAGACATTAATCAATTATGACATAATAGTAAGCCATTTATTAAGGCTTGTAATGTAATTAATATTATTTGATTAAACCAAAGCAATTATTTTTTAAGTTGGCATTTAGCTGTCTCCTCCCATTTACTGGGATAGAAACATTGTATAATATAAATCACTAAAACTGTGCAGTAAATATAAATAAAAGGTTCTTTTTTTTTTTTTTTTTTTTTTTTTAGAATGCAATGTATCATGCAGAAGCTGTGTTCTTCCTTCCAGTTCTTAAAGCACTTGGGGACCTGCTGAGAGTGATAAACAAAAAGCCTCATATTGGGCTCTTTGAAATATGACAGTGGATTTATCTGCTGTCTCTGCAGCTGGATAAATGTAGTATCTTTGTGTACACATAATATAATAAATATGTTAACAGAAAAATGTTTTCAATTTTTTTTATATAGATTTCACACTGCGGAGTGGTGATTTCTGTTGTGAGGAGTAGTTATCTTAAAATTAGGGTGGATGGGTCAATCATCTTGGGTGCATGGTAACAGGAGGCCGCCCTTATAGTTCCATATACAGTTGCTCTTTTGCGCAGTGCTGCAGTAATTGAGGAGTGTTGCTCACTCCCCCCGTTCACTACATCGGCAAGTGTGTATGCACTTGACAATGCCGGCAGCCCGCCGGGACCCACCGCGCCCGATAACGCTGGGTACATCGTCTAGTATGTACCCAGCTTGTGTCAAAAACAAGAGGGCTGTGATTTGTAATTGTTCCACATGTTAACAATAATTGCTGGAACTGTCTCGGGGGGGGGGGGGGACAAGGATTAAAACATAAATTGAAAAGGGAAAAAAAGCAAAAATTGAGATATAAGGTAAAAGAAATATAATAAGCAATAATAATATAAAGTAAGAAGACAAACACAGATTGAATACAAGACCCATAACAAAAGCACAGTCCGATATAAAATGTGAAATATAATCTTATAATCCCATCTGGCCATAGTCAAAGAAATGTAACTGATTTCACTAGGGAGAAAACGTGGGAGGGCAGGGGTGAGATACGTGCCTCTAGAAAAGAGGGTATATAACATGTTAGGTGAATTGTCACAGTATAAACCACTCCGTAATTTCAAACATTTTCCATATATTCCCTTGAGTTTGAGCTGGTACACTTTCAATATATTCGCAGCACTCTTTGTGACATGCCAGTACACCATTCTCAACATTTAATGTATAAGCCATTCAATGTTTTTGGTAAAGGATTTCCAATTAGGGCAGTTTTCTACTCACTCAGGGTGGGGGAGGATATAGGTATCTAATGTTTTGATATGATCTGTCTAATGGTGCCCATACACTTGTGCGATGCCCCACAAGGCGACATTGCGCTGCCAAAGTGATTACCATGCGATCATTCAATAGATCACATGTTAATCACGTGATGGGCACGTCACTGCCGATTGGGAGCGGCCTCTGGCCGATCTCGGCGGGTGCCTATCGCGCATCGCAGGGCGATATATTGCATGTGTTTTTAAAAACACATGCGATCGCACTGCGATGTGATAAATATTAAGTCTAGCACGTACTATCATGAGATGCGATATTCGAGCGGCGCGCCCGCGCATCACGTTGCATGGTACCTTAAATGTGCATACAATCCTTTGATTTCTCTCACAGAAGCGGTCGAAATCGAAGGATTGTACCTGATATCTCACAAGTGTATGGGCTACATTACTATCGCAAACATTACAGCTAATAGAGGTATAAGTGGCAGAGGCATAACTAGGGTCTTCGGTACACAGGACAAGATGGTGAATGGCAACCTCTCATACCCCCCTCCGAAACTATGTCCACACGCTGAAGGTGGGTGCCGAAAAATGGGTGTGTCCACACAGGGATGGATTTAGACTTTTCCTTTAGGGGGGACGGTGTACTGTTTAATTGTGACTCCTCCCCTCTCCAGTACCAACTCCGCCCCTCTCTAATACTGACTCCTCCCCACTCCATTCCTGACTTTTCCTGACTGCGCTGGCAGGGGTCAACCTTAATTGCAGATGCATCGTGAGATGGTGCTACACATGCTGGGTGGGTAGTATGGTATGCCGGCGGCCGGGCGGGGCCGGGCTCCCGGTGACCAGCATACCGGCGCCGGGAGCCCGACCGCCGACATACCAACAGCATGGTGAGCGCAAATGAGCCCCTTGCGGGCTCGCTGTGCTCGCCACGCTGCGGGCATGGTGGCGTGCTATGCGGGCATGGTGGCGTGCTATGCGCGCCACGCTATTTTATTCTCCCTCCAGGGGGCTCGTGGACCCCAACGAGGGAGAAAAAGTGTTGGTATGCCGGCTGTCAGGATTCTGGCACCGGTATACTGTGCGCCGGGATCCCGACAGTCGGCATACTGAAGACCACCCCATGCTGGATGGCCTTGCCCTTTGCTGGTCGGCCCCCAGCATGTGAGGAGATGGACGCACGGATGCATGGATCTGTGTCCATCTCTAAATAACCCTCTATGTGTACAAGGTGTATATAAAACATAAATGCATTCTGTGTTTAGACTTGGGACCTATTAAGTGGCAGATTTTCCCTATGGGTTCCAAGACTGCAAGTCAGGGAGTGTGGTAGATGGTAACTGCACTGAGTCTATTACCAGCAGGAGATTCTGGAGCTCACTCCAGACTGAGAGACACCAAAGCACTGACAGCTTGCTAGTGCTGAGACCTGGAAATTATACCCAGTGCTTACAGCTGAGTGGATGAGTGGCTCCCATGATGCGGAAGTGAATCCGGATTGGCTGCTGAGAGATCAGATGAAGACTGTCATGGCGCTCTTCATGGGGGAGAGCGGCAGGAACTTCAGCGTGCTTCGGCCAGAGCCAGCCGCTATAGCCGCCAGACAGGGAGATGCAGGTACACAGGGGCAGATTTATTAAGCTCGGTGAAGTGATAAAGGGGAAGGTGATAAAGGACCAGCCAATGAGATCCTGTAATTTTTCAAACCCAGCCTGTGACATGGCAGTTAGGATCTGATTGGCTGGTCCTTTATCACCTTCCACTTTATCACTTCACCGAGCTTAATAAATATGCCCCACAGTCACAGGTGCTGCGGCGAGCGACGGGACACATCAGTGGAGCGCCCAAATGAAGGATTGCGCCCAGGCTTGTGGCAGAGGTAAGCTTAAGTGCAGCTAGGGAGCGCAGATAACCTCCGTTTTGTAACAGTACCCCCTCCTTTAGGAGCGGCCTCAGGACGCCTATTTGGTTTCCGAGAAAATCTGGAATGGAATCTTCTTACCAGAAGAAGTGCATGTACGTCCCCAGCAAAGATCCAAGATCTCTCTTCTGGGCCATATCCCCTCAATCAATTAGATCCTGCAATCTCCCATAACGGATACTGGAGTCAAGAATCTTCTCATTTTCAAATTCCACTCCATGTTGAGTGTGAACTTTTGGGCCTGAAAAAAGAACTGACTAAAATTGATTGAGGATCAATGGTTTGAGCAAAGAGACGTGAAAAGAGTTCGGAATACGGAGGTATGAAGGAAGCTTCAGCTGATAGGCGACCGGATTGATCACCTTTTGTATGATGAACGGGCCAATGTACCGAGGTACAAATTTCACAGAAGATACTCATGGCACCCAAGATGGCTGCCTCAGCTTTTGCATGCTCCTGATCATCTCCATAAATCAGCTTAAATTCACCACAACTGACCTATGAATCATCATAAATATCCAAGGACTTACCTTTAACTTGTACTACTCTACGCGGACATCTCATCAAAACCAACGGATTGCATTCCTACGCTGAGATACACACTGGATTGAATCCTCTGCATACCTCCACTGACAAGTCCTTCAGTTTGGCAGCTGCTGTACTCTGCATTGGACATCTCAGATAAGGTACTGTGGACTACAACCTATTTTTGGCTCCATCCAGCCCCTCACTTAGAGATCATCCACCACTGTACTCTGAGCAACAAATAACTGACTTATTGCATTAACCAACTAATATCGGTATATTCAGGCTCTGAATTGCTGAAGGCTCACTGTTTCAAATCAGGATCCATTTCCCAGGACACGTTATCACTACCCCCACAAGAAATCTACTTCAAAGGCCTCTCACACTGAGACTTTTCACACCTACACAGTAGGAATTGGCTTCTAACACCTTTTCCACAAGACTGACTTTCCTAGGATAATTGACTAAATCAGCAGCTATTTTATTTATCACTTGCTTCAAATATACCCAATAGGTTATAGCAATAACTTTGTTCATAAACCCATTATAATTTTGGATCACATACCGAATTGGGGGAAAACAAAACACAAAAAGGAAAAAACAAAACAAACAAACAAACAAACAAACAAAAAACACTGCTTTCTCTCCCTCTCTCATCATCATATGCAGCTCATACTTATAGTAATCTGTCATTGATGACCAAATGTATACGTATTTCTCCAGCTTCATTCTTTCACTCCGCCCATCACGTTCCGCAGTTCCTATCACACCATCACAGGCTTCTATTCTCCAATCCCTTGGCATTTTAAAAAGAAAACACAGGCGCATTCGTGGGAAGCAAGCAGGCTGGAAATTTATTTCCCCCGGTAACCTCCTCAGTCCTTTGCCCACCTGCTCACCCCCATATTCAAAGAACAATCAAATAGAAGTGATACCCAAAAGACAGCCCTGTGCTTGGAAGAACAGAACTGTCAACTCTCGCTTTGTGACCCCCATACCCAGCGCTCTTGCACTTAACATAAAGAAAACTGAAGGCCCTCTGCTATGCCCAATCAGGTCAGTCCTTTGTAATGCCAGATCTATAAGAAACAAGACTGCAACAATTGCTGACCTTATTGAATCTACAGATCTAGCCTGTATTACAGAGACCTGGCTAGATGAAAATGCAGCACCTATATTGGAGGCTGCAGTACCAACAAACTACTCTGTCATCCACAACCCAAGACTGGACCGCAGGGGTGGCGGGGTGGCTATTTGCTTCAAAAAAGAACTTAAACTTAGGGTCCACCCTATTGAAATTACTCGCTCATTCGAGTGCATTGCTGCCCGGAGTTCAACAGGATTAGGTTTCAGAGTACTTCTCATTTACCGGCCCCCTGGAGATGGAAAGATATTTCTACAAGAAATTGCAGACACTGTTGCTGGCCTGGTTCTGGAACATCAAAGATGGCTCATCCTCGGGGATTTCAATGCATGGGTGGATGATAAGCTCTCACGCCTTGGCCAAGACCTCCTGTGCACAATGAATGGTCTGGGCTTCACACAGGTTATTCCTTCGGCCACACATAAAAGTGGTCACACTCTCGATCTTGTCTTTCAGATTGGATTAGAAGTCACTGACCTAAAAATAAACCCAGTCATCTGGTCAGACCACTACTCCCTTTGGTTCTCAGTTGCAACCCCTCAAATAAGATCTCTGCCCGTGGAGTTGACCAGGTGTCGTCCAAGGAGGGGTATGACTCCCCAGGCTCTTGCAGCAAATCTGGATCTCTCTGCTATACTGGGTGCCTGTGAAGATCCCTGTTCCCTAGTCCGTTATTATAATAGGGATGTTATGGCTGCAATTGATATTATCGCCCCTGTGCATATAAGACCTCGTAAACCACAACGTCAAGCTCCATGGTTCGACAACAGTGTTAGTGAGCTCAAGAAAAGGGGGCATAGACTGGAAAGACGATGGAGGAAGACTAACCTAGTGGATGGCAAAATAAAACTAATAAAGCATAACGAAGAATATCAATCGACAATCACTCGTAAGAAATCACAGTTCCTGTCAAATGAGATCACAGCAGCAAACAATAGGCCAGCTCAACTTTTCCGCACAGTGGAGATGCTTTGCAAGCCAGCATGCCTGCAGACTGATGAAACCCTCTCCCAGGCAAGATGCAACAAGTTTGCAAACTTCTTTGCAGATAAAATATCCACCATCCGGGCTGGAATCTCCACAGTGCCATCAAAGGAGTGCCAAACTACAAAGCCTGCCAATATAAGCTACCTGCCTTCATGGACCAGCTTTGACCCAGTGGATGTAAAGGACACTGCTGAAATTGCTCGGATTTTGCGTCCCACCACCTGTGATCTGGACCCGGCTTCAACCAAGCTTCTAATAGGTTGTATGGATATAATTGGTCCTGTCTTTGCAAAAATTGTTCAATGCTCTTTGCAGACAGGCATTTTTCCTGGACCCCTAAAGGAAGCAATTGTTAGACCGCTTCTTAAAAAAACTAATTTAGATCCCGACTGCATGACCAACTACAGACCGTTATCAAACCTTCCTTTCCTAGGAAAGGTTATTGAGAAAGTGGTTGCAAATCAACTGGAAGCCCGCCTGACAACCCATGATATTTATGATCCATTCCAATCAGGATTCAGGACAAGACGTAGCACTGAAACAGCCCTGGTGTGTGTGTTAAATGATCTGATGGCAAGAGACAGAGGTGACTGTTCAATATTAATCCTTCTGGATCTCTCGGCAGCATTTGATACCGTGGACCATGGGCTTCTGATTGAGCGACTGATACATTTCTGTGGTCTGGATGGCACAGTCCTAAGCTGGTTCAAATCATTTCTCACAGGCAGGTCACAGAGAGTATCATCTGGATTATACTCATCACCCCCAGTGCCCTTGCCATGTGGTGTCCCACAAGGTTCTATACTATCCCCCATGCTTTTTTCAGTATACATGCTCCCATTGGGTGAAATAATCAGGTGCCATGGCCTGGTCTACCACTGCTATGCAGATGATACACAACTGTACTTGTCCTTTGCTCCGGGCACTGATAACCCAATAGCAACCCTTAATGACTGTCTAGCTGATCTACAGGAGTGGATGAGCGCCAGTTGGCTGTGACTGAACCCGGATAAAACAGAGGTCCTTATGATACGACCGCAACATCAAAGGACAAGACTGCAGCATAGCCAACCAACTGGACTTACACTTGGGGATTCAGAATTACAGACCAGTGATCGTGTGCGGAATCTTGGCGTTGTCCTGGATGGTGGCTTGACACTTAAACATCAGATATCAGCCACAATCAAATCCTCATTCTTTCACCTGAGGAACATAGCCAGAATCAAGCACTTAATTCCTTCAGATGATATGCCAAAAGTCATACATGCATTTGTATCAGCTCGATTAGACTACTGTAATTCCCTCTACCTTGGTCTCCCAGCAAAAGAATTGCAACGCTTACAGTTGGTGCAAAACACAGCTGCCAGGCT
Organism: Pseudophryne corroboree; assembly: GCF_028390025.1. Lineage (NCBI taxonomy): Eukaryota > Metazoa > Chordata > Amphibia > Anura > Myobatrachidae > Pseudophryne > Pseudophryne corroboree. The sequence continues at coordinate 143,076,498 of NC_086454.1, forward strand.
GTTAACCAACCAGCCCCATTCTAGCCACATAACACCCATCCTCTACTCCCTTCACTGGCTGCCTGTAAGATGGTGAATCATCTTCAAGATTGGCTTACTGAGTTTCAAAGCATTACATGACCAGGGCCCAAGGTACCTGAAACAGCTTCTGACCCCATACTGCCCTACTCGATTACTGTGATCTGTAGATGAAGGATTTTTAGCAGTACCTAGAATCTCCCGTAATTCATCTGGGGGTCGAGCTTTTAGTCATGCGGCTCCGACTCTATGGAACTCACTTCCCCGCACAGTGCGAGAGGCCCCAACTATAGAATCCTTCAAAATTAGACTCAAGACTTTCCTGTTTACTCAAGCATTTCCATAATGTCCCTTTTAGTATCTTCATGCTTCTGTATTTTATGAAAATGTACTTCATTATTTTCTGTACTATATTATGCTATGTATCTGTTAAGCGCCTTGAGTCCTATTGGAGAAAGAGCGCTATAAAAATAAAATTATTATTATTATTATTATTATTAATATTATTACTCTGAGGTGAAGATTACGAGTAGACAGCCACACTGTGTCGCCAACTTGATGGAGAGGAACAGCTTTCCTTTTCTGGTCTGCAAAAAAAATTTCGCGCTTGGAAGACTTTTTTAGAGCAGAATAGACTTTTTTTCCAAATGAACATAAAGTCTTTGAGTGTTCTTTGTGCTGCTGGAACATCCAATGGCGGAGCAGCACGGAATTCTGGAACTCGTGGATGCAGCCCATATACTGTAAAAAACGGTGTGGATTCAGAAGAAGAGTGGTAAGTATTATGTGAAAATTCAGCCCACGGCAGAAGATCCACCCAATTGTCTTGAGACGAAGACAGGAACAAACTCAGAAATGTCTCTAAGTCTTGATTGACTCACTCTGTTTGACCATTACTTTGAGGGTGGTAAGCCATAGAAAACTTCAGTTTAACTTGTAATGAAGATCAGAGAGACCACCAGAATTTTGCTACAAATTGAACTCCTCTGTCGGATACAATCTCTTTGGGAAGGCCATGTAGTCGAAAGATCTCAGAGATGAACAACTTGGCAAGTTGAGGAGCAGAAGATAGACCTGAGAGAGGAACAAAGTGCGCCATTTTAGAAAATAGATCCACAATAACCCAGACATTAGTTTTTCCCTGGGAGACAGGTAAATCCGTAACAAAGTCCATTGATATGTGAGTCCATGGATGAACAGGAATGGACAATGGATGGAGCGGACCTTCAGGAGTCTGGCATGGGGACTTGTGTTGGGCACACTTGATGCAGAATGCTACAAATGTTCAGTGTCTTGCCAAATGGATGGCCACCAGTAGGATCTGCTTAAGAACTCCAGAGTTTTCTGTACTCCTAAATGACCAGAAAAAAAGAGATGAATGAGCCCATTGAAGAAGTTCCTTTCGAAGATTAGGGGCAACAAAGGTCCTCCCTGTAGAAAGTACTAGAGATGTTTTAGCTAAAGCAAAAACCGTGGGATTGAGAACAGAACTTTGGTCCTCAGAGACATCCTCCTGAGAAAAGTAGCGGGAAAGGGCACCCGCTTTTCCATTCTGAGATACTGATCGGTAAGTCAGTTTGAAGATAAATCTGGAGAAGAACTGATACCATCAGGCCTGGCGAGGAGAGCTACACTGTAAATTATTTAAGAAGAGGAGATTCTGATTATCTGTATAGACGGTAATTGGGAATTGAGCTCCTTCTAAAAGATATTGCAATTCAAAAGTGGCCTAGGCCTCTCAAGGAGAGATCTCTTGTGATTCCTTTCTCGGAAGCGCAAACCAATTTTATTGAAAAAGAGTGTCGAAGTCGAAAATATTACACCTACACTCTACACATACAAACACCATTCAGAGTGGCCTCTGTGCAGGTGCGTACTCGCCGTGCGGGTGCATACCTGCAAGCTGTGTACATTGGCTCATGAAGCCATGCATATTAGCACGTGGTATGAGTAAATACGGTAACATACGCATTCTCATAGAAAAGCCACAAAGCCATATTCAATATTTTGTCCATACAGTGCATAATTTACACGCAGTCTGTACAATCTTCAATGGCAAGTTACTGTGCGCACACATTATAATAAGATCACTCTCACACACAATTAAAGGTGATACTTCCAAGAACTCAATTATAAACAGTGCCTTGAATGTATCAGACTGTCTTGTTTACGCAAAGCTTTGTAATCATGGAAAATAGACCATGATCTATGGGGAATGTAAATACCTTTGTTTGCCCCCATTGTTTTACAGTTGTATAGTGAGACAACAGATACTGGACTGTCATTGTTGCACTAGAAGTCAGGACAAACAAAAGAACAATATATCCTAGACAAGAACACAAGCCAAACCCTAACTTGATTAACAACTTACAAAACCACATACCAGACATTTACAGACCAGACATTTGATGTATGATATATCAGAGGTATAACATTTATAGTCTCATACATATAGCCTAAATACTTCCAACCCATTGTTATATATATATATATAGATATTTCATAACTAATTGTAGTAGCAGAAGTATATATATATATATATAAAATAAAACCCAACAAACCCTATTTGCGCTCTGAAATTGGACCACCTGTACCTTTTAATGTAAAATTATTATTTTAAACCTACACTTTTATTGATGGGCAAGCTTCTACACAGAGATGATCCCCTGTCGAACGAGACCAATATTAAATAGAAACCAAGAAAAATGTGTATCTCTGTGGAGCGCACTTATTGAACTATAAATTAATATATTTTTGTCTGATGATTAGATACAATTTGGTATAATTATGGCCCTCATTCCGAGTTGTTCGCTCGCTAGCTGCTTTTAGCAGCATTGCACACTCTAAGCCGCCGCCCTCTGGGAGTGTATCTTAGCTTAGCAGAATTGCAAACGAAAGTTTCGCAGAATTGCGAATAGAAATTTCTTAACAGTTTCTAAGTAGCTCCAGACTTACTCAGCCATTGCGATCAGTTCAGTCAGTTTCGTTCCTGGTTTGACGTCACAAACACACCCAGCGTTCGCCCAGACACTACCCCGTTTCTTCAGACACTCCCGCGTTTTTCCCAGAAACGCCAGCGTTTTTTCACACACGCCCAGAAAACGGACAGTTTCCGCCCAGAACACCCACTTCCTGTCAATCACAGTACAATCACCAGAACGATGAAAAATCCTCGTTATGCCGTGAGTAAAATACCTAACTTTTGTGTAAAATAACTAACCGCATGCGCTCTGCGAACCTGGCGCATGCGCAGTAAGCGACTAATCGCAATATAGCGAAAATCGTCAACGAGCGAACAACTCGGAATGACCACCTATATTTGGATACTGATAAAGAGAGGATGACTTTACACAAACACCCTTTTTCTTTAAAACAATTGTTCCTTTTTATTGCTAAAAACTATTTTAAATTCTCATTTCCATTAAAAAGAGATGATAAACACTTTTACAATGTATTATTGTTCATTACAGACACAATATTGAGTTACAACTTTTCCAATAAAATGGGGTGAAAATATTTATATATGTTCTGTATAGTCTTAGAGGTGCTGGGGTAACCCGAGGGACAAACAGGAAAAAAGACGTTTATTATCTGTGTGTAATTTTGGTGCGAAAGCGTACACAGACGTACTGATACTTTGCATACATTCTCACATATTGTTGCCATAGGTTATTAAAGTCATTATAGATCTGTGTGAAATCGGATACATTTATTTGAAATATATATATATATATATATATATATATATTTGAAATAGTGTGTTAAGGGAGTAATTATAAAAAAAAACAAAAACACGAAATGCAGTTCTAGCCTAAACGTTAAGGTATACACTCAAAAGGGGATTGCCTGTGTGGGTGACTTCAGGCGAGTGTACGGGACAATTGTGTGTTGTGTTAGTGAGCAGTAGTATTTTTGTTGCTCTCATTTATCGAGATAGTGTGGTTTATTGAGTTGCGAACGCACGTTTGTACACGTGGTACGGTACACGAGGACAGCGTACAGGAGCGCACACGTGGTGTAGGGACACGCACGATCGTGTGTTTACGCAAGGTTGTGTAGAGTTGCGAGCGCAAGTTATAACCGCACAATACCAGTTCAATTTAAGGCGGGATAGAATACATTTATACTATAGCACATAACTATCCAATTTTAAAAAGCAAATTATTATAATATTTTGTTTAAACTGTACTACCTCTGGGACAGGCTATCAGTCAAAGGGAGTGATATTTTTCTGTACAGAAAAACACTGTGTATGTGTGTGAGCTGAAAGTAGGAGTGAACGTATTGAACCCCGGAAGTCGGGATCCCGTGGAGACATTGAGATAGCAGAGGCTCAGTGGCGTAAGGCCAGCTACCTTAAGTTATAAGACAAATACGCAAGTAGTGAGGAAACTTGCACAGGAGCGTGATAGAGTATAGATTGTGAAGTAATTGAAGTTTAAGGTTTTTGTGTTATGCTCCGGCTGTGGAGTGCAGCTTGTGAATTCGACTCCAGTGATCGTAGGGCGGATAGATAACAAGTATCTATACGCTGTGCGATTGGACCGCGCATTTGTGTGTGCGATACGTGGCGCAACATGATACCATTTGCGTTCTTTTGTGTAAATTGCGTCATCATACGTGTCATGTAAAGCATACGCAAACGTGATCTGTGTATAGTAGAAGGAAGTTTTCGCTGTTTCTCTCTCAGGAAAATCTTCCTAGGTGAGAAATTCGCTGGAAATGGTGATTGATAAGGTATTTCTCATCCTACAGAAATTCCAGTGAATAGAAACCAGAAGCTGATGGGAACCTCACTGGGTACGCGGTGGTCACTATTAGAGTGGGTCATGGTACGGCCAGCGGAGGCAGGAGCGAGTGAAAGCGCTAGGTTGACTTTCACCGTCTGCTCGTATTGTGCATTTGAGGATTGTGTTTAAAAAGTCCGCAATGGGAGCCAAGTGCACAAGCGGGAGGTGTTCAGCAGGCAGGGTTCAGGCTGCAGAACTGCGGCCTAGGGGGTCAGCTCGGTTGATAATGTGTGGGAAGTATGGTCCACACGCAGAGACTTTTTGTGACGAATGGGTATGTATGACTGCTGATGATAGGGCATCATTCCCTAGGACGGGTAGTTTTGAACCAGAGGTACTGCAGAGTGTAAGTATTAGAATATGTCTGATCAAATCTAGGAAACAAAGGATCAGACATACTGACTGTTTAAATCTGTGGCAACAAGAGGGAGATGTGCAAAGGGAGCTAGCTCGCACAGCAAGTTCCAAACCTGACAGGAATGCGATTGCGAGCACACCATCACCGACACATGTCGATGAAGAGGAAACAGCTACAACCAATGGTACATCGGCAAATGATAGGAACATTCATGTAAATTGTATTAACCCTAACCCATACGTATTGTACCCTGTCTTAAGTTCCCTCAAAGGTCATAGGTCGGAGGAAGATCCAGCCTAATCTCAGCCCTCATCCAGGCAGTCACCTTGCAGGAAACTCAGGTGGGCATGGCCCAACCAGTAGGAACAGTGACGGTGTCTCCCACTGAAGGGACGGGTGAGATCACAGCCACCGGTAAGTGTGAGACTGTTCATTACGCAGAGACAGTAACCCCTCACAGTGAGCCGATTAGGAATAGAATGGTTGGGTTACATCCTGTCCCATCCACCGGGCTTGATCACTTCCTGGTGAGGGCTGGATCCCAGCGGTGCTTTTAAAAGCAGGTTAATCTGGATCATCAAATCAGGCGGACATGTGTTTATCCATTAATTAGCTGCTAGGATCATATGACTTGAGTCCTCCGGATAGATTGCAATAGCACTGGATCAATTGTTGATTGCCAGGAGACGCCATTATACATGTGAACAAAATAAAATGGAAAAAAGGGGGATTATAAAACACAACCAAAGTAATAAATTTAGACACTTTGGTATATAAGTTGTAGATAATAACCGAAGAAATGCAAACTAAATTAAATGTACTGTAGGTAATTGCAGGTGATTGATTTGACACTACAAATGTAAAGGCACAAATAAATCCTAAAAAGCGTGAAGGATGCTGCTTGTTGAATAAATGAGTTTATGGACACAATTCACGGATGGTGTCACCTAATTACGAGCAGTCCTGGTTCATTAAAAGGATTATTTAGTGGTCTAATTTACAGCTGTAGATTATCTCATTAAGGCTGGGTAATCTAGCTGACATCGGCTGATACTGAGACAGTTTTAATAACATTTTTAAAAACATTTAATTGATCCTGTAGAATGCCCTCAGTGGATAGTCTCAACAGGATGAATTTGGGCCGTGATTAGTTGCCAAACAATAGTATATACACGGTAAGTGAATAAAATAAACGCAGTCTGCAAAGAATATACATGCACTGCTTAAAGTTTGACATGAGGGTAGTAGACTCCAATCCGTAGCACTATTACCACACATTAGTTTATACCTGATTAAAATTGGCATAAATCTAGACAGTTCATCTAGTATAGTAATAAACTAGTTGTGCCCATGGCTTATTGTGATAAGGGAACGGCTCTGATATTCCCCTTCTGGGGCTGAGTGTGTCTGCTCATGATGTATTCCTAAATATTAATAATAAATGAATCTGAAAAGGAGGTAAGTATAAGGAAAATAGGGAAGGATTGATTGAGTAACGGACTGGAGCTAGGAGGATTTAAATGATGGCTTGGGTTAATTGATGTTTTAAGTCATAAAGACTACTGTATCTGGGACACGGTAAAGCTATAAATATTAGGGACACTAAAGATACTAAGAAATGCTAATAAACAATAGTTGAAAGAATTGTGAGTAAGTGCATAGGTGATGGTGGTGTCTAGTGGAATTTGGAACCATTTAACGATGAGATAGTGAAGGGTGTGTGCTGTGATGTGCAATAACACAAATGCAGTTGTTATGTATAGGCAATGGGGAATAGGAACAACTAAAGGTTAGTGAACACCTGGAACCTAATTGTGAGTAAAATACAATGGGGAAGGCGAGAATTGATGGTGGGCGATGGGAAGATACAAGGATGGGTCATCACGGTGTTAAGTGACAAAAATAATTATACATGTATAAAGTATGGAGTAATACAGGAATAAATGAAATTATATTGAGGGGGGGGGGGAGTGATTGAGGTGTGTAAGTATATGTAAGAGGAAGTGAGTAGGAGTGGGATTGTATGGTAATGCTGCCGGATGACCTAGTAAAAGCAGGGTGCATATACCGTAGAACCGTGAACAGGTTTGTCGAAAATATAAATAAAAAGGTTAAAGGTGTAGCCACATTATTGGGTCAATATGGGTGTCATAAGAATACACTATAATTGATATACTCATTTAGACCTGAAGGTTTTAGCCCTCCCAGCTTGAAGGTCCATTCCCTTTCTTTCTTGATGAGTTCTTTATCTGAGGGCTTCAGAACTATATCCTTCCATGACTGAATTTCTTTGAGAGCAAGTCTCTCTCTATATTTCAGATTTTTAGTACAGCATCTTGTCTTGGAGTTCATTTGGATCTCATCGAATTCTCTCGCACCAGATCCAAGAAGACCTTGATCTCTGGACTGTTGTTATACGGTGGAAAAAAAACCCAAAAAGAGATACCCTAATTTTCCAAGACTAACCAAAGGATGAAAAAGATGAAACTAAAATTCGCTTTGTAGGTACCTTTTGCCCAGAATGGCGTCAGATAAAAAATGCAATCCATAAACATTTACCGGTTCTGCACCTTGATGCAGACCTATCACCTTTATTGGATTCCACGCTCTAAATTAGCTGGAGGAGAGCAAATAACGTGAAGGACATGCTCGTGCAGAGCCACTTTACATGTAATCCCACCAAAATCAGTAATACAACTGGGTCCTTGCCCTGTGGACAGTGTAAAGCCTGTCCTCAGATCCAGATTACAGACAAGGTTACAGATAGATTAGGTCGTGATATTCAAATACGACATTTCTTTAACTGTAACACAGAAGGAATGGTCTATTGCTTAATCTGCAGCTGCAATCAACGCTACATCGGTATGACCACAAGGAAATTTAAAACCCGAATCCTGGAACATATGGGTACCATCAGAAATGCCCCATCTGATCTTCAGAAAGGCAAAAAATTGACATCGGTAGCCAGGCATTTCCATGCTCATCACCATGATTCTCCATGTGAAATTCGAGCGTTTGGTCTTGACAGAGTTCACTTAGGCATACGTGGGGGTGACCTAAGTAAGGAACTCATCAAGAAAGAAAGTGAATGGACCTTCAAGCTGGGAGGGCTACAACCTTCAGGTCTAAATGAGTATATCAATTATAGTGTATTCTTATGACACCCATATTGAGCCAATAATGTGGCTACACCTTTAACCTTTTTATTTATATTTTCGACAAACCTGTACACGGTTCTACGGTATATGCACCCTGCTTTAACTAGGTCATCCGGCAGCATTACCATACAATCCCACTCCTACTCACTTCCTCTTACACACCTCAATCACTCCCCCCCCCCCTCAATATAATTTCATTTATTCCTGTATTACTCCATACTTTATACATGTATAATTATTTTTGTCACTTAACACCGTGATGACCCATCCTTGTATCTTCCCATCGCCCACCATCAATTCTCGCCTTCCCCATTGTATTTTACTCACAATTAGGTTCCAGGTGTTCACTAACCTTTAGTTGTTCCTATTCCCCATTGCCTATACATAACAACTGCATTTGTGTTATTGCACATCACAGCACACACCCTTCACTATCTCATCGTTAAATGGTTCCAAATTCCACTAGACACCACCATCACCTATGCACTTACTCACAATTCTTTCAACTATTGTTTATTAGCATTTCTTAGTATCTTTAGTGTCCCTAATATTTATAGCTTTACCGTGTCCCAGATACAGTAGTCTTTATGACTTAAAACATCAATTAACCCAAGCCATCATTTAAATCCTCCTAGCTCCAGTCCATTACTCAATCAATCCTTCCCTATTTTCCTTATACTTACCTCCTTTTCAGATTCATTTATTATTAATATTTAGGAATACATCATTAGCAGACACACTCAGCCCCAGAAGGGGAATATCAGAGCCGTTCCCTTATCACAATAAGCCATGGGCACAACTAGTTTATTACTATACTAGATGAACTGTCTAGATTTATGCCAATTTTAATCAGGTATAAACTAATGTGTGGTAATAGTGCTACGGATTGGAGTCTACTACCCTCATGTCAAACTTTAAGCAGTGCATGTATATTCTTTGCAGACTGCGTTTATTTTATTCACTTACCGTGTATATACTATTGTTTGGCAACTAATCACGGCCCAAATTCATCCTGTTGAGACTATCCACTGAGGGCATTCTACAGGATCAATTAAATGTTTTTAAAAATGTTATTAAAACTGTCTCAGTATCAGCCGATGTCAGCTAGATTACCCAGCCTTAATGAGATAATCTACAGCTGTAAATTAGACCACTAAATAATCCTTTTAATGAACCAGGACTGCTCGTAATTAGGTGACACCATCCGTGAATTGTGTCCATAAACTCATTTATTCAACAAGCAGCATCCTTCACGCTTTTTAGGATTTATTTGTGCCTTTACATTTGCAGTGTCAAATCAATCACCTGCAATTACCTACAGTACATTAAATTTAGTTTGCATTTCTTCGGTTATTATCTACAACTTATATATCAAAGTGTCTAAGTTTATTACTTTGGTTGTGTTTTATAATCCCCCTTTTTTCCATTTTATTTTGTTCACATGTATAATGGCGTCTCCTGGCAATCAACAATTGATCCAGTGCTATTGCAATCTATCCGGAGGACTCAAGTCATATGATCCTAGCAGCTAATTAATGGATAAACACATGTCCGCCTGATTTGATGATCCAGATTAACCTGCTTTTATAAGCACCGCTGGGATCCAGCCCTCACCAGGAAGTGATCAAGCCCGGTGGACGGGTGAAACGTGTTTTCCGACATCACCCCTTTTTTTCATCTGGCTGACTGCAGCAACGGACGTTCATTAGCACCTGTATGCGCCCAGCGCCTCCTCTGACTTTCCCGTCCCCGTCGAAGCAGTGGACGGCTTCCTGCACCCGCCAGCATTACCGCCAGGCCGGTGGCGCCCGGCGCCTTCCCCTCTCTCACCAATCGAGACATCAGGGGCTCTACCAAGCCAGTGGCACCCGTAGTGGACGGCTTCCCGCACCCGCCAGCATCACCGCCAGGCCGGCGGCGCCCGGCGCCTCCCCTCTCTCACCAATCGAGACATCAGGGGCTCTACCAAGCCAGAGGCACCCGCAATAATGAGACGGTGTCCAAGACTATACAAGGGGTCATTTCAGCTCAATACCCAGTGCGGTAATATCAGCTCCTTTTTCTCTCTTTTTCACCTCTATATCTTTTTTATTACAAAATGCATATCAGCAGTTAATGGCCCGCCATCGCTACACATTTAATTAGTATTAATTTATGTTTGAAAAAGGTCACACTTGCGGTTTTTCAGATTATTAGCTGGTTTTGTTCCAGCATTTTCAACTACATTAATATCTATAACACTCATTTATTCCATATTACGATTTACTATACATGTATTATGATATTGGGAATGACTCAATCTAAATCCCTTTAGACTTGTTCAAGTCAGGACACACCATTGTAATTTTGCTACAGTCTTTGTGTTATCTATTTTGTTTCTTTCAATATCAACATCCTGCAGCTGGATACTTTAATATAGTTGGGTAGTTATTTTGTTATCCCTCTTCATTCTTTCATTTCTTTGTTTCTTCATCTCAGACATTTCTATGTCTTGGTAATTTCTGATTACGATACTACTAGAATCCAGCCATTTACAAGAATTGATGCTACTATTTATTCCAATACTGTCCAAATTACAATACTGTCAAAATTACAAGCACTGTCTTCTTATTTCCTTCTTTTCTGTACTTCGTGGACTCTCACCATTGATTCAGGGCCACGTCCCTGTCTAACATTGGCAGCAGATCCATCTGGTTCCCTCTACCTCTGATATCTATCTTAATAACTATGTAATTTTGTGAACTTTCATCAGTGATTCCAGAGCTTCCAATTATTCTTCATTTCCTCTACTATCATACCACACTGGAAACGCCCGAAGCCGTCTGATCTCGGAAGCTAATCAGTGTTGGGCTGGGTCAGTACTCAAGTGGGTGACCATTGAGGAATACTCAGTTTAGTAGAGCTTATTGGTTTAGCCCATACAGTGTCTAACACTGACAGAAGATTCACACTGCCATCTTATTTTCCGCCCTTATACTATCCATAAGTACGCCCAGCATCCAGACTACTTTACTTGTATTAATTATACTCTTACAGGGAACATATTACAGTGTTTTGTTTATCAGTAGAACGTACCGCCCAAAAAAATCAAACTATTTGTTTATAAACATTTAAAATTTCTTCCATCAGCCAGAATTTAGTTTCCATCCTGTATCAGCACTCTGTGCTATTTGAATGTATTATCGTTCTGACCATTATTTTCTTTATGAACCACTTATTATCTTAATTTTGTTGAATCATTAAAATTGGAATTTTTAATCTATTTGGACTAATTTCTATATTCATTTCAAGTTAAAGAGTGCGCCCACAAAAGAGTCTTCTTTTCTCTACATTATCCTATGTTCTTATACTGACTCAGGGTGCACCACCAAGCAATATTAGAATTAGAAAACATTGTTTTCTTGTAATCATTTGACTTTGGTTTTATAATATCATTTGCTTATACTTACCATATCCTGTGCGGTATTCCCTCCCTTTCTTGCAAAGCTGGTATCAGTAAGAGATCTGGTAGTCACGGAGCTCGGAGGCAATGTGAAGGATTATTGTCTGAGGAATACTGCATATGTAGGTATTGCGATAACATAGTCAAAGATGGGTGCATCCAGAGATGTCAGTCAAACAGTAATATTGACATGAGCGGACATCCTTTAAGTGATTACCACTCATTAGTGGGTATGGTCTTAAACCAAACAGAATGCTGTGTGTGCTCACAAGTACTTCAAGGACAGAGTAAGTCGGGATTAGTGCCATACCCTTTAACAATAGATGAGGTACTCGAATTACGGGGGGGGGGGGGACCGGTGGACAAGAAATTCAATATATCTAGGCCCCCTAGCTTGAAGCTCCACCAGTACCACGTAGATAGGTCACTGTTGTGCTTTAACGTGTCCAATTTCCAGAAACCAGGAAATTGGGAAGTGACATGGAATAACCAGATAATGACCTTCTCACATAGAGCTGATAAAGTACCCATCAACTCCGAACTTGTACGTAAGATAGCCACAAGTGGGAAGTATTTTCGATATAGGTATACACGTGGCATCAAAACCATGTGGGCTGTAAAAGTGTTGCAGGGGTATTGTGCCCACATCATCCAGCCTGATACTTGTACTGAGCAAATGAGAGAACTGGGGACCGTTTTTTTTATAAGAAAAATCTGTGATATGGTTTTGTTACATTTTGTCCACTATGTTCTTCCAGATGTGGAAGGAAAGCGTACAAGTGGCTTACTCCGAGTTCTGAAGGGTTGTGTTATATTGGCAGAGTACTACCAGAGGTTATGACCATTGCACACGACAAAATGAAAGACATTCACCGCAACGCTCAGACTCCTTATACTCATACACATTATGAACACATTGTCAAGAGACACCTTATAGATAGGACAGAGCCCGCAGCCTCTGATTTGATCCATGAATCCACCGGGATTCAAATTCTTCTCGCATTAGATATCACCCTTACTGCCAGAGGAATAATAAATTATAGGTACATCCATGCGCTGGCGAACTTGATAGATAATATCACCGAGATGTATGATGACACCTTCAGGTATACGGGTAGGGAGCTACAGGCCTACAAGAAGGAGCTGGTCCAGCACAGGATGGTCTTGAATTACGTCACGGCTGTGACAGGTGGGTACTGTGTTACTCTGGCAACTCAATATGGTGTGAAGTGCTGTACTTACATTACGAACAGCACCGAAGACCCAACGGAGATCATCGATCAAAAAATGGACGAGATCTTGCAGTTGAAGTGGGAGTTCAGAAGGAAACACAACCTTACCTTGGCGGCTGTGGGTAATGAATTGACCGGCTGGGCCTCATGGTTGAACCCACTCAAATGGTTCTCTGGGTTAGGAGAGTGGGCGCAAAATGTAATTGCAAGTGTGGGAAAGTTTCTACTCTGTATCCTGGGTGTCGTCATAATTATTGGTCTGATATTCAGATATGTTCGAATTTTGTCGCGGCGCAAACACAGGACATATTTGATGAGTCTAAGGAGCAAGGGCGTTATAACAGCGGCAGATCTGTTTTATGACCCATCAGTAGAAACAGTGTTGTGATAAGGATTATAAATGAATTTCACGGCCTGTTTCTTTCACCATCATTCTGTTTTCCCCTCTACCCAGAAACATCCAACCGGAAAAGACTTCAACAATACCCAAATTTATGTAAATGTATTTTTATATGTCTTACCCTCATCTCTGCAATCTTCAATTAATGGCACACATAGTCGATAAATGTTACCCACATAGCATACACATACATTTCCCCTCCATGTATCATCAGATAAATGTGCTCCCCATTTGTTGGTATAAGAAGCAGGAAAGGTGAGGGCTAATGGCCCTTGCCCGAAAAGAGCTCGGGGTAGTGTTTGTTTGCCCATGTACAGACCCTTAATACAGGATGAGAAAGATTTAATGTATACTTCGGAGTACCTCGAAGCTTACTTAGAACTAGTGATGTGCACCGGACATTTTTCGGGTTTTGGGTTTTGGTTTTGGATTCGGTTCCGCGGCCGTGTTTTGGATTCGGACGCGTTTTGGCAAAACCTCCCTGAAAATTTTTTTGTCGGATTCGGGTGTGTTTTGGATTTGGGTGTTTTTTTTACAAAAACCCCTCAAAAACAGCTTAAATCATAGAATTTGGGGGTCATTTTGATCCCATAGTATTATTAATCTCAATAACCATAATTTACACTAATTTTCAGTCTATTCTGAACACCTCACAATATTATTTTTAGTCCTAAAATTTGCACCGAGGTCGCTGGATGACTAAGCTAAGTGACCCAAGTGGCCGACACAAACACCTGGCCCATCTAGGAGTGGCACTGCAGTGTCAGACAGGATGGTACTTCAAAAAAATAGTCCCCAAACAGCACATGATGCAAAGAAAAAAAGAGGTGCACCAAGGTCGCTGGATGGCTAAGCTAAGCGACACAAGTGGCCGACACAAACACCTGTCCCATCTAGGAGTGGCACTGCAGTGTCAGGCAGGATGGCACTTCAAAAAAATAGTCCCCAAACAGCACATGATGCAAAGAAAAATGAAAGAAAAAAGAGGTGAAAGATGGAATTGTCCTTGGGCCCTCCCACCCACCCTTATGTTGTATAAACAGGACATGCACACTTTAACAAACCCATCATTTCAGCGACAGGGTCTGCCACACAACTGTGACTGAAATGACTGGTTGGTTTGGGCCCCCACCAAAAAAGAAGCAATCAATCTCTCCTTGCACAAACTGGCTCTACAGAGGCAAGATGTCCACCTCCTCCTCATCGTCCAATTCCTCACCCCTTTCACTGTGTACATCCCCCTCCTCACAGATTATTAATTCGTCCCCACTGGAATCCACCATCTCAGGTCCCTGTGTACTTTCTGGAGGCAATTGCTGGTAAATGTCTCCACGGAGGAATTGATTATAATTCATTTTGATGAACATCATCTTCTCCACATTTTCTGGAAGTAACCTCGTACGCCGATTGCTGACAAGGTGAGCGGCTGCACTAAACACTCTTTCGGAGTACACACTGGATGGTGGGCAACTTAGGTAAAATAAAGCCAGTTTCTGCAAGGGCCTCCAAATTGCCTCTTTTTCCTGCCAGTATACGTACGGACTGTCTGACGTGCCTACTTGGATGCGGTCACTCATATAATCCTCCACCATTCTTTCAATGGTGAGAGAATTATATGCAGTGACAGTAGATGACATGTCAGTAATCGTTGGCAGGTCCTTCAGTCCGGACCAGATGTCAGCACTCGCTCCAGACTGACCTGCATCACCGCCAGCGGGTGGGCTCGGAATTCTTAGCCTTTTCCTCGCTCCCCCAGTTGCGGGAGAATGTGAAGGAGGAGCTGTTGACGGGTCACGTTCCGCTTGACTTGACAATTTTCTCACCAGCAGGTCTTTCAACCTCTGCAGACTTGTGTCTGCCGGAAAGAGAGATACAACGTAGGTTTGAAATCTAGGATTGAGCACGGTGGCCAAAATGTAGTGCTCTGATTTCAACAGATTGACCACCCGTGAATCCTGGTTAAGCGAATTAAGGGCTCCATCCACAAGTCCCACATGCCTAGCGGAATCGCTCTGTTTTAGCTCCTCCTTCAATGTCTCCAGCTTCTTCTGCAAAAGCCTGATGAGGGGAATGACCTGACTCAGGCTGGCAGTGTCTGAACTGACTTCACGTGTGGCAAGTTCAAAGGGTTGCAGAACCTTGCACAACGTTGAAATCATTCTCCACTGCACTTGAGTCAGGTGCATTCCCCCTCCTTTGCCTATATCGTAGGCAGATGTATAGGCTTGAATGGCCTTTTGCTGCTCCTCCATCCTCTGAAGCATATAGAGGGTTGAATTCCACTTCGTTACCACCTCTTGCTTCAGATGATGGCAGGGCAGGTTCAGGACTGTTTGCTGGTGCTCCAGTCTTCGGCACGCGGTGGCTGAATGCAGAAAGTGGCCCGCAATTCTTCGGGCCACCGACAGCATCTCTTGCACGCCCCTGTCGTTTTTTAAATAATTCTGCACCACCAAATTCAATGTATGTGCAAAACATGGGACGTGCTGGAATTTGCCCAGATGTAATGCACACACAATATTGCTGGTGTTGTCCGATGTCACAAATCCCCAGGAGAGTCCATTATGGGTAAGCCATTCTGCGATGATGTTCCCCAGTTTCCGTAAGAGGTTGTCAGCTGTGTGCCTCTTCTGGAAAGCGGTGATACAAAGCGTAGCCTGCCTAGGAACGAGTTGGCGTTTGCGAGATGCTGCTACTGGTGCCGCCGCTGCTGTTCTTGCTGCGGGAGGCAATACATCTACCCAGTGGGCTGTCACAATCATATAGTCCTGAGTCTGCCCTGCTCCACTTGTCCACATGTACAACTGCATTTTTTAGGACACTGGTGACTCTTTTTCTGATGTCTGTGTACATTTTCGGTATCGCCTGCCTAGAGAAATGGAACCTAGATGGTATTTGGTACCGGGGACACAGTACCTCAATCAAGTCTGTAGTTGCCTGTGAATTAACTGTGGATAACGGAAACACGTTTCTCACCGCCCAGGCTGCCAAGGCCTGAGTTATCCGCTTTTCAGCAGGATGACTGCTGTGATATTTCATCTTCCTCGCAAAGGACTGTTGGACAGTCAATTGCTTACTGGAAGTAGTACAAGTGGTCTTCTGACTTCCCCTCTGGGATGACGATCGACTCCCAGCAGCAACAACAGCAGCGCCAGCAGCAGGAGGCGTTACACTCAAGGATGCATCAGAGGAATCCCAGGCAGGAGAGGACTCGTCAGACTTGACAGTGACATGGCCTGCAGGACTATTGGCTTTCCTGTGTAAGGAGGAAATTGACACTGAGGTAGTTGGTGGTGTGGTTTGCAGGAGCTTGGTTACAAGAGGAAGAGATTTAGTGGTCAGTGGACTGCTTCTGCTGTCATCCAAAGTTTTTGAACTTGTCACTGACTTATGATGAATGCGCTGCAGGTGATGTATAAGGAAGGATGTTCTGAGGTGGTTAACGTCCTTACCCCTACTTATTACAGCTTGACAAAGGCAACACACGGCTTGACACCTGTTGTCCGCATTTGTGTTAAAATAATTCCACACCGAAGAGGTAATTTTTTTTTTGCAATTTGACCAGGCATGTCAATGGCCATATTCGTCCCACGGACAACAGGTGTCTCCCTGGGTGCCTGACTTAAACAAACCACCTCACCATCAGAATCCTCCTTGTCAATTTCCTCCTCAGCGCCAGCAACACCCATATCCTCATCCTGGTGTACTTCAACAGTGACATCTTCAATTTGACTATCAGGAACTGGACTGCGGGTGCTCCTTCCAGCACTAACAGGGGGCGTGCAAATGGTGGAAGGCGCCACCTCTTCCCGTCCAGTATTGGGAAGGTCAGGCATCGCACCCGACACAATTGGACTCTCCTTGGAGATTTGTGATTTAGAAGAACGCACAGTTCTTTGCTGTGCTTTTGCCAGCTTAAGTCTTTTCATTTTTCTAGCGAGAGGTTGAGTGCTTCCATCCTCATGTGAAGCTAAACCACTAGCCATGAACATAGGCCAGGGCCTCAGCCGTTCCTTGCCACGCCGTGTCGTAAATGGCATATTGGCAAGTTTACGCTTCTCCTCAGACGCTTTTAATTTTGATTTTTGGGTCATTTTACTGAACTTTTGTGTTTTGGATTTTACATGCTCTCTACTATGACATTGGGCATTGGCCTTGGCAGACGACGTTGATGGCATTTCATCGTCTCGGCCATGACTAGTGGCAGCAGCTTCAGCACGAGGTGGAAGTGGATCTTGACCTTTCCCTATTTTACCTTCCACATTTTTGTTCTCCATTTTTTAATGTGTGGAATTATATGCCAGTATCAATAGCAATGGCCTACTACTATATATATTGCGCACAACTGAAATGCACCACAGGTATGGATGGATAGTATACTTGACGACACTGAGGTAGGTAGAGCAGTGGCCTACTGTACCGTACTGCTATATATTATATACTGGTGGTCAGCAAACTGTGCAAAACTTAAATGCACCACAGGTATGGATGGATAGTATACTTGACGACACAGAGGTAGGTAGAGCAGTGGCCTACTGTACCGTACTGCTATATATTATATACTGGTGGTCAGCAAACTGTGCAAAACTGAAATGCACCACAGGTATGGATGGATAGTATACTTGACGACACAGAGGTAGGTAGAGCAGTGGCCTTCTGTACCGTACTCCTATATATTATATACTGGTGGTCAGCAAAATTATGCACTGTACTCCTACTATATACTACAATGCAGCACAGATATGGAGCGTTTTTCAGGCAGACAACGTATAATACTGGTGGTCACTGGTCAGCAAAACTCTGCACTGTACTCCTATATAATACTGCTGGTCCCCAGTCCCCACAATAAAGCAGTGTGAGCACAGATATATGCAGCACACTGAGCACAGATATGGAGCGTTTTTCAGGCAGAGAACGTATAATACTGGTGGTCACTGGTCAGCAAAACTCTGCACTGTACTCCTCCTATATAATACTGCTGGTCCCCAGTCCCCACAATAAAGCAGTGTGAGCACAGATATATGCAGCACACTGAGCACATATATGGAGCGTTTTTCAGGCAGACAACGTATAATACCGGTGGTCACTGGTCAGCAAAACTCTGCACTGTACTCCTATATAATACTGCTGGTCCCCAGTCCCCACAATAAAGCAGTGTGAGTACAGATATATGCAGCACATTGAGCACAGATATGGAGCATTTTTCAGGCAGACAACGTATAATACTGGTGGTCACTGGTCAGCAAAACTCGGCACTGTACTCCTCCTATAATATTGCTGGTCCCCAGAATAAAGATATTTGCACTGCAGCCCCCTGAAACAAAGTGAGAGGATGCCAGCCACGTCCTCTCACTGTCATTTCCAATGCACGAGTGAAAAATGGCGGCGACGCAAGGCTCCTTATATAGAATCCGAATCTCGCAAGAATCCGACAGCGGGATGATGACGTTCGGGCGCGCTCGGGTTAACCAAGCAAGGCGGGAGGATCCGAGTCTGCCCCGGACCCATGTAAAAAGGGTGAAGTTCGGGGGGGTTCGGATTCCGAGGAACCGAACCCGCTCATCACTACTTAGAACATATACGGCACAAAGATACATGCCCCTCAGACATTAATTCATACATACATGCTTTTTCCTATCCCACTAGGATATACATTTCCCACCTACAACTCTTCCCCAGTCACCCGAACTTTGTACATATTGTATATCAAATATTTTCTGTATTTTAATAATTTTGGCAGTTATTGTTTACTGCCAAAGGGTAGACTGTTGAAGTTGAAAATATTACACCTACACTCTACACATACAAACACTATTCAGAGTGGCCTCTGTGCGGGCGCATACCTGCAAGCTGCGTACATTGGCTTGTGAAGCCCTGCGTATTAGCACGTGGTATGAGTAAATACAGTAACATATGCATTTGCATAGAAAAGCCACAAAGCCATATTCAATATTTTATCCATATAGTGCATAATTTACACGCAGTCTGTACACTCTTCAATGGCAAGTTACTGTGCGCACACATTATAATAAGATCACTCTCACACACAATTAAAGGCGATACTTCCAAGAACTCAAATATAAACAGTGTCTTGAATGTATCAGACTGTCTTGTTTACGCAAAGCTTTGTAATTATGGAAAATAGACCCTGATCTATGGGGAATGTAAATACCTTTGTTTGCCCCCATTGTTTTAGAGTTGTATGGTGAGACAACAGATACTGGACTGTCATTGTTGCACTAGAAGTCAGGACAAACAAAAGAACAATATATCCTAGACAAGAACACAAGCCAAACCCTAACTTGATTAACAACTTACAAAACCACATACCAGACATTTACAGACCAGACATTTGATGTATGATATATCAGAGGTATAACATTCATAGTCTCATACATATAGCCTAAATACATCCAACCCATGGTTATATATATATATTTCATAACTAATTGTAGTAGCAGGAAAAAAAAAAAAAAAAAATATATATATATATATATATATATATAGCAGAGGGAATTAGGTGGCACTCACAGACTTGTAGCTTGTGGAATCAAACTTCACACCCATGATCACGACTCCCAGCTGCGTGGATCACGGCGTGTCTCGGCGTCCCCCGGCCCGCACTTCCGGCTTCGACGTCACCGCCTGGCCGGAAGTGAGTCATACAGGCTTCGCCGGTCACCATGTCAACGCCCTGGGAGTGCTGCAATGTAAACAAAGCACAACACACTTGTATTATTAATGAAAAGGACTAACAAAGTGTAAAAAAAACACACACACACACACACACATCTCAAAGATCGCTCGCCTGGAGCTGGAGTGTGTGGATAAAAACCATCATATCTGTGATAAAAAAAACAATACATATATATGTGCATACATGTTAAAAATTCTAATTTTACAACACCCAGTCTGACACATCTGAACCTGGACTATTCCAAACCCGCCAGTGTTGCTACTTTCTGAATAAAACAATAATGATATATATGGAATGAGAATAAGAATAAAAATCACTGGCGGTGGACAGGCATGGATGACTCTACTTTTGGAAAGATATATTTTATATGTTTATTAGCCAAAAGGTTTATTATGGGTGAATGGTTCTATTGCATGTTGAGTCTTATTATAAATTCTGCTACTGTTAATCTAACTGCATTAGGCAATGAACCTGAAAAGGCTGGCCCATAAATAGGGACTCGCCTGCAAAAAGAAGGATATATTGAAAAGTGACAACCTTTATTATATATCTTTTAGTCATTAATGTATAGTGACCTACAAAAAGTTACTAAGTCCTAAGGACTCGTTTAATCCTTTGGGGGCTAAACAATCCAGGCGAAAAATCCACCTGGATTCTAGTTGCAGCAGTTTTTTCCCCCTATCGCCACCTCTTATGGATGCTGGAACATGATCAATGGCCCTATATCTCAAACTGGCCAACGTGTGATGCTGTGTGGCAAAGTGCCTGGCCACTGGTTGATCACTAGTCCCTGTTGACAGGGCTGCTCTGATGGCAGACCGGTGTTGGGTTAAACGGATCTTCAATTGACATTCAGTTTTGCCCACATAATAGAGCCCGCAAGGGCACACTATTATGTAGACCACATATCGGGAAGTACAGGTCTATGGCCACCTAATTTTCAGGCGTCGGCCCGTGTGTGGGTGGGGGAAGGTCTCGCCGACTATAAAGAAGGAACAAGTCGTGCATCCCAGGCATTTAAAACAGCCATTCTTCTTGCTTAAAAAATGCCTGGGTGCACTCCTGGCGTCAAAACCTGTGATATCAGTCTTGACAACTAAATCCTTCAAGTTCTTGCCCCTGGCGTAACTCGCCATGAGTTTGCTATTTTGGAAGCATTTCAGGTCAGGGTCCGAGGTGACCATTTGCCATGTGTCCCTGACTTGCTTGACCAGTGCCGGGCTGTTGGCATTGTACTCCGTCACCCATGGAATGATCTCCCTGGGTAGGGTTCGGTGTCGCTGCTTGGCCTGTTTTTGAAAATTACAGAGGGCTCTCTCTCTAGCTTTTTTGAGTTCTGATAGTTCATACCCTCTCTCACTAAATTTGAGAATCATCTCCTCAAGTTGCTCCTCTCGTATATTCGGGTCAGTATTATTCCTGCAGACCCTGAGCAATTGGGAGTAGGGCAAGCTGCGTATCATTGCCTTAGGGTGGGAGCTCTCTGCCCGGAGCAGTGTATTCCTGTCCGTAGGTTTTTTATATAGGGATGTCTCAACTCTCCCCTCTATCAGTTGAATGCAGACATCCAGATAGCAGATGTCTGATTTGCTAGATACCAAGGTCAATTTGATGGGACTGTTGGAATCATTATGTTTATTAATGAGCCCAATCAATTTTTGTATATCGTCGTTCCACATCATCAAGAGATCGTCAATGTAACGAAAATATAGAAGAATTGCACTTGAAATGCTCCCATCCAGAAAAAACAAGTCCCTTTCCACCTCCCACATGAAGCTGTTGGCGAATGACGGGGCCACTGGGGACCCCATCGAGCAGCCCGTGAGTTGTTTGTAAAACTTCCCGTTAAACAAAAAGTAGTTGTGTATCAATGTGAAGGTCAGCAACTCAATAAACAAATCTATATCTGGACCCGTGTAAAGGCTATTGCCCGTGATCAACCGTCTGACCGTCTCCAGACCAGCCTCATGGGGGATGCATGTATAGAGGCTGGTCACGTCCAACGTGACCATGGTAGTTACCTCTGGCACTGGTCCCAACCCTGCTAATCTCTCTAACAGCATATTCGTATCCTTGAGGTAAGAAAATGTAGCTTGAATACATGGCTGCAGGAACGTATCAAGAAACACAGCTACTGGCTCGCACAGAGACCCACGGGCAGATATAATAGGTCTGCCCAGTGGTCTCTGTGCGTCCTTGTGGATCTTGGGGAGGGTGTAAAACAATGGGACCACTGGCCATTTAGTGGATAACTTGTCACAAATTACCTGTGATATCAACCCCTCACCAACTGCCCGTTTCAAAAGCAAATCAAGATCCTGCTTGAAGACCAATGTAGGGTCATGATCAAGCTGGCAATAGGTTTTACTATCACTGAGTAATCTGTCGCATTCTGCGACATATGAGGAAGTGTCCTGAATGACAACAGAGCCGCCTTTATCGGCGGCCCTAATAATGATGTCAGTCCTCTGTTGTAGACTCTTAAGTGCTTGTCGTTATGGGTCAGCCTTTTCAGGTTCATTGCCTAATGCAGTTAGATTAACAATAGCAGCCTTTATAATAAGACTCAACATGCAATAGAACCATTCACCCATAATAAACCTTTTGGCTAATAAACATATAAAATATATCTTTCCAAAAGTAGAGTCATCCATGCCTGTCCACCGCCAGTGATTTTTATTCTTATTCTCATTCCATATATATCATTATTGTTTTATTCAGAAAGTAGCAACACTGGCGAGTTTGGAATAGTCCAGGTTCAGATGTGTCAGACTGGGTGTTGTAAAATTAGAATTTTTAACATGTATGCACATATATATTAGAGATGAGCGGGTTCGGTTTCTCTGAATCCGAACCCGCACGAACTTCATGTTTTTTTTCACGGGTCCGAGCGACTCGGATCTTCCCGCCTTGCTCGGTTAACCCGAGCGCGCCCGAACGTCATCATGACGCTGTCGGATTCTCGCGAAACTCGGATTCTATATAAGGAGCCGCGCGTCGCCGCCATTTTCACACGTGCATTGAGATTGATAGGGAGAGGACGTGGCTGGCGTCCTCTCCATTTAGATTAGGAGAGAGAGAGAGAGATTGACCTGAGGCTGATACTGTAGAAGAGAGTGCAGAGTTTAGTGACTGACCACAGTGACCACCAGCAGTGCAGTTGTTTTATTTAATATATCCGTTCTCTGCCTGAAAAAAACGGTACACACAGTGACTCAGTCACATACCATATCTGTGTGCACTGCTCAGCCCAGTGTGCTGCATGCCTGCATCATCTATGTATATATTATATATCTGACTGTGCTCAGCTCACACAGCTTATAATTGTGGGGGAGACTGGGGAGCACTGCAGTGCCAGTTATAGGTTATAGCAGGAGCCAGGAGTACAAGACAGTCACATACCATATCTGTGTGCACTGCTCAGCCCAGTGTGCTGCATCATCTATGTATATATTATATATCTGACTGTGCTCAGCTCACACAGCTTATAATTGTGGGGGAGACTGGGGAGCACTGCAGTGCCAGTTATAGGTTATAGCAGGAGCCAGGAGTACATATTATATTAAAATTAAACAGTGCACACTTTTGCTGCAGGAGTGCCACTGCCAGTGTGACTGACCAGTGACCTGACCACACTGACCACCAGTATAGTTAGTAGTATACTATATTGTGATTGCCTGAAAAAGTTAAACACTCGTCGTGTGACTTCACTTGTGTGGTGTTTTTTTTTTTATTCTATAAAAAACTCATTCTGCTGACAGACAGTGTCCAGCAGGTCCGTCATTATATAATATATATACCTGTCCGGCTGCAGTAGTGATATATATATATTTTTTATATCATTATTTATCATCCAGTCGCAGCAGACACAGTACGGTAGTTCACGGCTGTAGCTACTTCTGTGTCGGCACTCGGCAGTCCATCCATAATTGTATACCACCTACCCGTGGTTTTTTTTTCTTTCTTCTTTATACATACATACTACTACATCTCTTTATCAACCAGTCTATATTAGCAGCAGACACAGTACAGTACGGTAGTTCACGGCTGTGGCTACCTCTGTGTCGGCACTCGGCAGTCCGTCCATAATTGTATACCACCTAACCGTGGTTTTTTTTTCTTTCTTCTTTATACATACATACTACGACATCTCTTTATCAACCAGTCTATATTAGCAGCAGACACAGTACAGTACGGTAGTTCACGGCTGTGGCTACCTCTGTGTCGGCACTCGGCAGTCCGTCCATAATTGTATACCACCTAACCGTGGTTTTTTTTTCTTTCTTCTTCATACATACATACTACGACATCTCTTTATCAACCAGTCTATATTAGCAGCAGACACAGTACAGTACGGTAGTTCACGGCTGTGGCTACCTCTGTGTCGGCACTCGGCAGTCCGTCCATAATTGTATACCACCTAACCGTGGTTTTTTTTTCTTTCTTCTTTATACATACATACTACGACATCTCTTTATCAACCAGTCTATATTAGCAGCAGACACAGTACAGTACGGTAGTTCACGGCTGTGGCTACCTCTGTGTCGGCACTCGGCAGTCCGTCCATAATTGTATACCACCTAACCGTGGTTTTTTTTTCTTTCTTCTTCATACATACATACTACGACATCTCTTTATCAACCAGTCTATATTAGCAGCAGACACAGTACAGTACGGTAGTTCACGGCTGTGGCTGCCTCTGTGTCGGCACTCGGCAGTCCGTCCATAATTGTATACCACCTACCCGTGTTTTTTTTTTCTTTCTTCTTTATACATACATACTACTACATCTCTTTATCAACCAGTCTATATTAGCAGCAGACACAGTACAGTACGGTAGTTCACAGCTGTGGCTACCTCTGTGTCGGCACTCGGCAGTCCGTCCATAATTGTATACCACCTAACCGTGGTTTTTTTTTCTTTCTTCTTCATACATACATACTACGACATCTCTTTATCAACCAGTCTATATTAGCAGCAGACACAGTACAGTACGGTAGTTCACGGCTGTGGCTACCTCTGTGTCGGCACTCGGCAGTCCGTCCATAATTGTATACCACCTAACCGTGGTTTTTTTTTCTTTCTTCTTCATACATACATACTACGACATCTCTTTATCAACCAGTCTATATTAGCAGCAGACACAGTACGGTAGTTCACGGCTGTAGCTACCTCTGTGTCGGCACTCGGCAGTCCGTCCATAATTGTATACTAGTATCCATCCATCTCCATTGTTTACCTGAGGTGCCTTTTAGTTGTGCCTATTAAAATATGGAGAACAAAAATGTTGAGGTTCCAAAATTAGGGAAAGATCAAGATCCACTTCCACCTCGTGCTGAAGCTGCTGCCACTAGTCATGGCCGAGACGATGAAATGCCAGCAACGTCGTCTGCCAAGGCCGATGCCCAATGTCATAGTACAGAGCATGTCAAATCCAAAACACCAAATATCAGTAAAAAAAGGACTCCAAAACCTAAAATAAAATTGTCGGAGGAGAAGCGTAAACTTGCCAATATGCCATTTACCACACGGAGTGGCAAGGAACGGCTGAGGCCCTGGCCTATGTTCATGGCTAGTGGTTCAGCTTCACATGAGGATGGAGGCACTCAGCCTCTCGCTAGAAAAATGAAAAGACTCAAGCTGGCAAAAGCAGTAGCACCGCAAAGAACTGTGCGTTCTTCGAAATCCCAAATCCACAAGGAGAGTCCAATTGTGTCGGTTGCGATGCCTGACCTTCCCAACACTGGACGTGAAGAGCATGCGCCTTCCACCATTTGCACGCCCCCTGCAAGTGCTGGAAGGAGCACCCGCAGTCCAGTTCCTGATAGTCAGATTGAAGATGTCAGTGTTGAAGTACACCAGGATGAGGAGGATATGGGTGTTGCTGGCGCTGGGGAGGAAATTGACCAGGAGGATTCTGATGGTGAGGTGGTTTGTTTAAGTCAGGCACCCGGGGAGACACCTGTTGTCCGTGGGAGGAATATGGCCGTTGACATGCCTGGTGAAAATACCAAAAAAATCAGCTCTTCGGTGTGGAACTATTTCAACAGAAATGCGGACAACAGGTGTCAAGCCGTGTGTTCCCTTTGTCAAGCTGTAATAAGTAGGGGTAAGGACGTTAACCACCTCGGAACATCCTCCCTTATACGTCACCTGCAGCGCATTCATAATAAGTCAGTGACAAGTTCAAAAACTTTGGGTGACAGCGGAAGCAGTCCACTGACCAGTAAATCCCTTCCTCTTGTAACCAAGCTCACGCAAACCACCCCACCAACTCCCTCAGTGTCAATTTCCTCCTTCCCCAGGAATGCCAATAGTCCTGCAGGCCATGTCACTGGCAATTCTGACGAGTCCTCTCCTGCCTGGGATTCCTCCGATGCATCCTTGCGTGTAACGCCTACTGCTGCTGGCGCTGCTGTTGTTGCTGCTGGGAGTCGATGTTCATCCCAGAGGGGAAGTCGTAAGCCCACTTGTACTACTTCCAGTAAGCAATTGACTGTTCAACAGTCCTTTGCGAGGAAGATGAAATATCACAGCAGTCATCCTGCTGCAAAGCGGATAACTGAGGCCTTGACAACTATGTTGGTGTTAGACGTGCGTCCGGTATCCGCCGTTAGTTCACAGGGAACTAGACAATTTATTGAGGCAGTGTGCCCCCGTTACCAAATACCATCTAGGTTCCACTTCTCTAGGCAGGCGATACCGAAAATGTACACAGACCTCAGAAAAAGACTCACCAGTGTCCTAAAAAATGCAGTTGTACCCAATGTCCACTTAACCACGGACATGTGGACAAGTGGAGCAGGGCAGGGTCAGGACTATATGACTGTGACAGCCCACTGGGTAGATGTATGGACTCCCGCCGCAAGAACAGCAGCGGCGGCACCAGTAGCAGCATCTCGCAAACGCCAACTCTTTCCTAGGCAGGCTACGCTTTGTATCACCGGTTTCCAGAATACGCACACAGCTGAAAACCTCTTACGGCAACTGAGGAAGATCATCGCGGAATGGCTTACCCCAATTGGACTCTCCTGTGGATTTGTGGCATCGGACAACGCCAGCAATATTGTGTGTGCATTAAATATGGGCAAATTCCAGCACGTCCCATGTTTTGCACATACCTTGAATTTGGTGGTGCAGAATTATTTAAAAAACGACAGGGGCGTGCAAGAGATGCTGTCGGTGGCCAGAAAAATTGCGGGACACTTTCGGCGTACAGGCACCACGTACAGAAGACTGGAGCACCACCAAAAACTACTGAACCTGCCCTGCCATCATCTGAAGCAAGAAGTGGTAACGAGGTGGAATTCAACCCTCTATATGCTTCAGAGGTTGGAGGAGCAGCAAAAGGCCATTCAAGCCTATACAATTGAGCACGATATAGGAGGTGGAATGCACCTGTCTCAAGCGCAGTGGAGAATGATTTCAACGTTGTGCAAGGTTCTGATGCCCTTTGAACTTGCCACACGTGAAGTCAGTTCAGACACTGCCAGCCTGATTCAGGTCATTCCCCTCATCAGGCTTTTGCAGAAGAAGCTGGAGACATTGAAGGAGGAGCTAACACGGAGCGATTCCGCTAGGCATGTGGGACTTGTGGATGGAGCCCTTAATTCGCTTAACAAGGATTCACGGGTGGTCAATCTGTTGAAATCAGAGCACTACATTTTGGCCACCGTGCTCAATCCTAGATTTAAAGCCTACCTTGGATCTCTCTTTCCGGCAGACACAAGTCTGCTGGGGTTGAAAGACCTGCTGGTGAGAAAATTGTCAAGTCAAGCGGAACGCGACCTGTCAACATCTCCTCCTTCACATTCTCCCGCAACTGGGGGTGCGAGGAAAAGGCTCAGAATTCCGAGCCCACCCGCTGGCGGTGATGCAGGGCAGTCTGGAGCGACTGCTGATGCTGACATCTGGTCCGGACTGAAGGACCTGACAACGATTACGGACATGTCGTCTACTGTCACTGCATATGATTCTCTCACCATTGAAAGAATGGTGGAGGATTATATGAGTGACCTCATCCAAGTAGGCACGTCACACAGTCCATACTTATACTGGCAGGAAAAAGAGGCAATTTGGAGGCCATTGCACAAACTGGCTTTATTCTACCTAAGTTGCCCTCCCACAAGTGTGTACTCCGAAAGAGTGTTTAGTGCCGCCGCTCACCTTGTCAGCAATCGGCGTACGAGGTTACATCCAGAAAATGTGGAGAAGATGATGTTCATTAAAATGAATTATAATCAATTCCTCCGCGGAGACATTGACCAGCAGCAATTGCCTCCACAAAGTACACAGGGAGCTGAGATGGTGGATTCCAGTGGGGACGAATTGATAATCTGTGAGGAGGGGGATGTACACGGTGATATATCGGAGGGTGATGATGAGGTGGACATCTTGCCTCTGTAGAGCCAGTTTGTGCAAGGAGAGATTAATTGCTTCTTTTTTGGGGGGGGTCCAAACCAACCCGTCATATCAGTCACAGTCGTGTGGCAGACCCTGTCACTGAAATGATGGGTTGGTTAAAGTGTGCATGTCCTGTTTTGTTTATACAACATAAGGGTGGGTGGGAGGGCCCAAGGACAATTCCATCTTGCACCTCTTTTTTCTTTTATTTTTCTTTGCGTCATGTGCTGTTTGGGGAGGGTTTTTTGGAAGGGACATCCTGCGTGACACTGCAGTGCCACTCCTAAATGGGCCCGGTGTTTGTGTCGGCCACTAGGGTCGCTAATCTTACTCACACAGTCAGCTACCTCATTGCGCCTCTTTTTTTCTTTGCGTCATGTGCTGATTGGGGAGGGTTTTTTGGAAGGGACATCCTGCGTGACACTGCAGTGCCACTCCTAAATGGGCCCGGTGTTTGTGTCGGCCACTAGGGTCGCTAATCTTACTCACACAGTCAGCTACCTCATTGCGCCTCTTTTTTTCTTTGCGTCATGTGCTGATTGGGGAGGGTTTTTTGGAAGGGACATCCTGCGTGACACTGCAGTGCCACTCCTAAATGGGCCCGGTGTTTGTGTCGGCCACTAGGGTCGCTAATCTTACTCACACAGTCAGCTACCTCATTGCGCCTCTTTTTTTCTTTGCGTCATGTGCTGATTGGGGAGGGTTTTTTGGAAGGGACATCCTGCGTGACACTGCAGTGCCACTCCTAAATGGGCCCGGTGTTTGTGTCGGCCACTAGGGTCGCTTATCTTACTCACACAGTCAGCTACCTCATTGCGCCTCTTTTTTTCTTTGCGTCATGTGCTGATTGGGGAGGGTTTTTTGGAAGGGACATCCTGCGTGACACTGCAGTGCCACTCCTAGATGGGCCAGGTGTTTGTGTCGGCCACTAGTGTCGCTTAGCTTAGTCATCCAGCGACCTTGGTGCAAATTTTAGGACTAAAAATAATATTGTGAGGTGTGAGGTATTCAGAATAGACTGAAAATGAGTGGAAATTATGGTTTTTGAGGTTAATAATAATATGGGATCAAAATGACCCCCAAATTCTATGATTTAAGCTGTTTTTTAGGGTTTTTTGAAAAAAACACCCGAATCCAAAACACACCCGAATCCGACAAAAAAAATTCGGTGAGGTTTTGCCAAAACGCGGTCGAACCCAAAACACGGCCGCGGAACCGAACCCAAAACCAAAACACAAAACCCGAAAAATTTCAGGCGCTCATCTCTAATATATATGTATTGTTTTTTTATCACAGATATGATGGTTTTTATCCACACACTCCAGCTCCAGGCGAGCGATCTTTGAGATGTGTGTGTGTTTTTTTTACACTTTGTTAGTCCTTTTCATTAATAATACAAGTGTGTTGTGCTTTGTTTACATTGCAGCGCTCCCAGGGCGTTGACATGGTGACCGGCGAAGCCTGTATGACTCACTTCCGGTCAGGCGGTGACGTCGAAGCCGGAAGTGCGGGCCGGGGGACACCGAGACACGCCGTGGTACACGCAGCTGGGAGTCGTGATCATGGGGGTAAGTGGGGTCATTTTAGGGTATTTATTCACTGTTATTGCATTGTCTCACTGTCTGAGGAAGGGGATACGTCCCCGAAACGTCACTGTTTTTTCATTAAACATCTTCACTGTGTGAAGTTTGATTCCACAAGCTACAAGTCTGTGAGTGCCACCTAATTCCCTCTGCTATACATAGGTGGGCCGGCAAGGTCCACAAGGAAGGGCATCACAGCAAGCTGTTTTGGATGAGTGCCGGGGCAGTTGTTTGGGAGTATATATATATATATATCACACATACACATGTCACAAGGATGGGAATAAGTAAATATATCATGTGTGGGATCATATTGTTCAGGGTCACATAAGCAGTAATCCGGTGGGTATGAGGATATTGTCTCATATTGCGGCAATAAGTCATTAGTAATACCGGATTTATGTATGATTAATGTGGTGGGTTTAACTGGTCTTGGGGCGGGAACTCAGATGTAAACAACAGTAATCACATCTCAGGCCTTAGCCATCGCCCACCGTTTGAGCTGACCAATGATCTCCAGTGCACAAGATATGTCCCACCCCGGACCAATGGAAGAAGAGCACACATTTCCCATTGTATTGTGTTTTGGACCATTATATAAAAACAAGGCCTCCTGGACGGTCTCAGGTTAATTCTCTGAAGGTCATCAAGCCAGATTGACTGAGGACCGGATCTGGGTGGCGCAGGCGAACAAAACGTATGTATACATTGGTTGTATCTTTTCTCTTGTGTTAAGGTATTTCTGTTGTGCCCCTTTTTTAAGTAAATAGTTGTTGATGCGTTGGACCACAACATTACATATACAATTGGTGTCGCATTTCCTTTCCTGTTAGGGGTTATAAAGTGTATTCCGACGCACGTGTAGCTACTTTGTGCTTACAGCGTGACTGCGTGCTTACGCAACGTGTACGCATTTGATAGGGGTTTCACACATACGCTTAATGGTCGCAGCGGCCTGAACATTAGTGTATTTAAGGTATTGCTTTTCTTCCTGTAAGTTAAACGAACTTAACAAGAGACATAATGTCCCTGAGGGTTGTTGGTAAGTCACGGGAGGCTAATTCAGGTTGGATCGCAGTGTGTACACAGACCTCAGAAAAAGACTCACCAGTGTCCTAAAAAATGCAGTTGTACCCAATGTCCACTTAACCACGGACATGTGGACAAGTGGAGCAGGGCAGGGTCAGGACTATATGACTGTGACAGCCCACTGGGTAGATGTATGGACTCCCGCCGCAAGAACAGCAGCGGCGGCACCAGTAGCAGCATCTCGCAAACGCCAACTCTTTCCTAGGCAGGCTACGCTTTGTATCACCGGTTTCCAGAATACGCACACAGCTGAAAACCTCTTACGGCAACTGAGGAAGATCATCGCGGAATGGCTTACCCCAATTGGACTCTCCTGTGGATTTGTGGCATCGGACAACGCCAGCAATATTGTGTGTGCATTAAATATGGGCAAATTCCAGCACGTCCCATGTTTTGCACATACCTTGAATTTGGTGGTGCAGAATTATTTAAAAAACGACAGGGGCGTGCAAGAGATGCTGTCGGTGGCCAGAAAAATTGCGGGACACTTTCGGCGTACAGGCACCACGTACAGAAGACTGGAGCACCACCAAAAACTACTGAACCTGCCCTGCCATCATCTGAAGCAAGAAGTGGTAACGAGGTGGAATTCAACCCTCTATATGCTTCAGAGGTTGGAGGAGCAGCAAAAGGCCATTCAAGCCTATACAATTGAGCACGATATAGGAGGTGGAATGCACCTGTCTCAAGCGCAGTGGAGAATGATTTCAACGTTGTGCAAGGTTCTGATGCCCTTTGAACTTGCCACACGTGAAGTCAGTTCAGACACTGCCAGCCTGATTCAGGTCATTCCCCTCATCAGGCTTTTGCAGAAGAAGCTGGAGACATTGAAGGAGGAGCTAACACGGAGCGATTCCGCTAGGCATGTGGGACTTGTGGATGGAGCCCTTAATTCGCTTAACAAGGATTCACGGGTGGTCAATCTGTTGAAATCAGAGCACTACATTTTGGCCACCGTGCTCAATCCTAGATTTAAAGCCTACCTTGGATCTCTCTTTCCGGCAGACACAAGTCTGCTGGGGTTGAAAGACCTGCTGGTGAGAAAATTGTCAAGTCAAGCGGAACGCGACCTGTCAACATCTCCTCCTTCACATTCTCCCGCAACTGGGGGTGCGAGGAAAAGGCTCAGAATTCCGAGCCCACCCGCTGGCGGTGATGCAGGGCAGTCTGGAGCGACTGCTGATGCTGACATCTGGTCCGGACTGAAGGACCTGACAACGATTACGGACATGTCGTCTACTGTCACTGCATATGATTCTCTCACCATTGAAAGAATGGTGGAGGATTATATGAGTGACCGCATCCAAGTAGGCACGTCACACAGTCCATACTTATACTGGCAGGAAAAAGAGGCAATTTGGAGGCCATTGCACAAACTGGCTTTATTCTACCTAAGTTGCCCTCCCACAAGTGTGTACTCCGAAAGAGTGTTTAGTGCCGCCGCTCACCTTGTCAGCAATCGGCGTACGAGGTTACATCCAGAAAATGTGGAGAAGATGATGTTCATTAAAATGAATTATAATCAATTCCTCCGCGGAGACATTGACCAGCAGCAATTGCCTCCACAAAGTACACAGGGAGCTGAGATGGTGGATTCCAGTGGGGACGAATTGATAATCTGTGAGGAGGGGGATGTACACGGTGATATATCGGAGGGTGATGATGAGGTGGACATCTTGCCTCTGTAGAGCCAGTTTGTGCAAGGAGAGATTAATTGCTTCTTTTTTGGGGGGGGTCCAAACCAACCCGTCATATCAGTCACAGTCGTGTGGCAGACCCTGTCACTGAAATGATGGGTTGGTTAAAGTGTGCATGTCCTGTTTTGTTTATACAACATAAGGGTGGGTGGGAGGGCCCAAGGACAATTCCATCTTGCACCTCTTTTTTCTTTTATTTTTCTTTGCGTCATGTGCTGTTTGGGGAGGGTTTTTTGGAAGGGACATCCTGCGTGACACTGCAGTGCCACTCCTAAATGGGCCCGGTGTTTGTGTCGGCCACTAGGGTCGCTAATCTTACTCACACAGTCAGCTACCTCATTGCGCCTCTTTTTTTCTTTGCGTCATGTGCTGATTGGGGAGGGTTTTTTGGAAGGGACATCCTGCGTGACACTGCAGTGCCACTCCTAAATGGGCCCGGTGTTTGTGTCGGCCACTAGGGTCGCTAATCTTACTCACACAGTCAGCTACCTCATTGCGCCTCTTTTTTTCTTTGCGTCATGTGCTGATTGGGGAGGGTTTTTTGGAAGGGACATCCTGCGTGACACTGCAGTGCCACTCCTAAATGGGCCCGGTGTTTGTGTCGGCCACTAGGGTCGCTAATCTTACTCACACAGTCAGCTACCTCATTGCGCCTCTTTTTTTCTTTGCGTCATGTGCTGATTGGGGAGGGTTTTTTGGAAGGGACATCCTGCGTGACACTGCAGTGCCACTCCTAAATGGGCCCGGTGTTTGTGTCGGCCACTAGGGTCGCTTATCTTACTCACACAGTCAGCTACCTCATTGCGCCTCTTTTTTTCTTTGCGTCATGTGCTGATTGGGGAGGGTTTTTTGGAAGGGACATCCTGCGTGACACTGCAGTGCCACTCCTAGATGGGCCAGGTGTTTGTGTCGGCCACTAGTGTCGCTTAGCTTAGTCATCCAGCGACCTTGGTGCAAATTTTAGGACTAAAAATAATATTGTGAGGTGTGAGGTATTCAGAATAGACTGAAAATGAGTGGAAATTATGGTTTTTGAGGTTAATAATAATATGGGATCAAAATGACCCCCAAATTCTATGATTTAAGCTGTTTTTTAGGGTTTTTTGAAAAAAACACCCGAATCCAAAACACACCCGAATCCGACAAAAAAAATTCGGTGAGGTTTTGC
Organism: Pseudophryne corroboree; assembly: GCF_028390025.1. Taxonomy (NCBI): domain Eukaryota; kingdom Metazoa; phylum Chordata; class Amphibia; order Anura; family Myobatrachidae; genus Pseudophryne; species Pseudophryne corroboree. Next base: position 143,110,533 of record NC_086454.1, read on the forward strand.
CAAAACGCGGTCGAACCCAAAACACGGCCGCGGAACCGAACCCAAAACCAAAACACAAAACCCGAAAAATTTCAGGCGCTCATCTCTAATATATATGTATTGTTTTTTTATCACAGATATGATGGTTTTTATCCACACACTCCAGCTCCAGGCGAGCGATCTTTGAGATGTGTGTGTGTTTTTTTTACACTTTGTTAGTCCTTTTCATTAATAATACAAGTGTGTTGTGCTTTGTTTACATTGCAGCGCTCCCAGGGCGTTGACATGGTGACCGGCGAAGCCTGTATGACTCACTTCCGGTCAGGCGGTGACGTCGAAGCCGGAAGTGCGGGCCGGGGGACACCGAGACACGCCGTGGTACACGCAGCTGGGAGTCGTGATCATGGGGGTAAGTGGGGTCATTTTAGGGTATTTATTCACTGTTATTGCATTGTCTCACTGTCTGAGGAAGGGGATACGTCCCCGAAACGTCACTGTTTTTTCATTAAACATCTTCACTGTGTGAAGTTTGATTCCACAAGCTACAAGTCTGTGAGTGCCACCTAATTCCCTCTGCTATACATAGGTGGGCCGGCAAGGTCCACAAGGAAGGGCATCACAGCAAGCTGTTTTGGATGAGTGCCGGGGCAGTTGTTTGGGAGTATATATATATATATATCACACATACACATGTCACAAGGATGGGAATAAGTAAATATATCATGTGTGGGATCATATTGTTCAGGGTCACATAAGCAGTAATCCGGTGGGTATGAGGATATTGTCTCATATTGCGGCAATAAGTCATTAGTAATACCGGATTTATGTATGATTAATGTGGTGGGTTTAACTGGTCTTGGGGCGGGAACTCAGATGTAAACAACAGTAATCACATCTCAGGCCTTAGCCATCGCCCACCGTTTGAGCTGACCAATGATCTCCAGTGCACAAGATATGTCCCACCCCGGACCAATGGAAGAAGAGCACACATTTCCCATTGTATTGTGTTTTGGACCATTATATAAAAACAAGGCCTCCTGGACGGTCTCAGGTTAATTCTCTGAAGGTCATCAAGCCAGATTGACTGAGGACCGGATCTGGGTGGCGCAGGCGAACAAAACGTATGTATACATTGGTTGTATCTTTTCTCTTGTGTTAAGGTATTTCTGTTGTGCCCCTTTTTTAAGTAAATAGTTGTTGATGCGTTGGACCACAACATTACATATACAATTGGTGTCGCATTTCCTTTCCTGTTAGGGGTTATAAAGTGTATTCCGACGCACGTGTAGCTACTTTGTGCTTACAGCGTGACTGCGTGCTTACGCAACGTGTACGCATTTGATAGGGGTTTCACACATACGCTTAATGGTCGCAGCGGCCTGAACATTAGTGTATTTAAGGTATTGCTTTTCTTCCTGTAAGTTAAACGAACTTAACAAGAGACATAATGTCCCTGAGGGTTGTTGGTAAGTCACGGGAGGCTAATTCAGGTTGGATCGCAGTGTGCGATCCAACCGCAGATATTGAGAAAAAGATGTGGGCGCATGCGCAGTGCCTGTCCTGCACATGCGCCCGCATTCTCTGCAGTGGGCTACAGAAAATGTGATCGCCTCTGCCTGTCAATCAGGCAGAGGCGGTCACAGGGCGGGGGCAACGCTCCATTTCCAGGAAGAACAAGCGTTGCGAGGCAGAGGTGGACAAATAAGGGTTGTGCGGCACGAACGGGGGCATGTCGGAGGCGTAATAACGGCAGCTGCATGACGTCACACGCAGCCGCCGCGATCGAGAACATAGCGGCAGGACTCCTGCGGGCGCAGTTAAGCTGCTCAGGCAGGAACCATCCTTAGTTTCTGCTAACAAGCAGAAATTGCAATGTGTTTGCAATTTTTTCTTGTTGAACGGGTGGAGGCGGTGGTCTGCGTGCTGGGCGACCTTGCCCAGCGAGGGGAGGCCCCCAGCATGCGATCTAAAGGATTGCAAATTCTGCTAATTAGCAGAATTTGCAATCCTTACTGAATTAGGCCCTTTATTGTATAGCTTAGTGACTGAGAAAGAAACTGAGGTATGCATGATCTCAATGTGACATCAGGAGAGGAGTAATAAAGAAAAAAAAATGATTGACACTCGGAGCACTGAAAGTTGGTGTTCCGATCAGGTGACATTGTGTTTATACTGTACTATGTGTACCCCTTATCGCCAACAATTTTCCTTTTCAGTCAAGCGCCTGTAGTTTGACGATCAACAAGTTGCAGGGGCAAATGCTCAGAGCTGCAGGCATAGGTAGATCTCAGGACCACAGCTGCAGCGCGGTTTTTACACATTTTAAAGCTATATTAATCTTGTTTTTTAATAACTGCAGCTAAAAGCATTACTGGGTACATAACACACTCATTAAGGCAGAATATAGGAGATTTTTTTTTCAATAGAGAAACCACCGCCTGAAATACAGGTAGAAGAAGAGAGATTTTGTGAGCAATTACTAAAATTGGAGAAACACTATAATCAGGAGATCAAACAATGGTGGGAAATCAAAACACTTTCTCAATATTTGGAACAAAATATTATACCAAGGGGTTTGATAATCCACAAGAACCCCACCTTTGAACCTGCCAATATAGAGTTTTATTTTAAATGGAACACTATACTGGATAATTGTTCCAAATAATTAATTAAACTCATAATATGGGATAGGAAAAAATCTCTCAACGATTTAAATGAAAAAATTAACATTATACAAAAAAGATTCAAACCATTATAGAAGATGTCAGAATATAACAATTTAATGAAAATGACTAACAGTAAGATGGAGGAAATAGAAGAGGAGACTATACAACAAATGCAAAGAAAATTTCACAGAGATATAAATGACTACAAGCACATCAAACAACATGAAAGACGGAACATGGGGAAATCTCAAATAAAATAAGGGGAAAAAACAGGAACAATACAGACACAATGCCAATACACAACATTTCAAACCAATATATACAGAAAAGCGAAAGGATACAGTAAAAGAACAAAATAAATACACATACAAGAAAACGGGGTGTAGTACAGCTGTCAGGAGACCGCCGGTCAGCTTACCGACGCCGGGATCCCCGGTGGGGAGGGGCGAGTGCATCAAGCCCCTTGCGGGCTTGCTGCGCTCGCCACGCTATGGGCTCGGTAGCGACCTGCGGTCGCCACGGGTTCTATTCCCACTCTATGGGTGTCGTGGACACGCACGAGTGGAAATAGTCCCTGTTGGTCGGCATGCCGACCATCGGGGTAGTGAGGGGTCGGGATGGTAGAGGAAGTCCTATGACTGTCGGTCTCCCGACCGCCGGTCACATGAATACCACCCAAGAAAAAGGAACCGATCATTAAAAGATTACCAACAGGACAAACAAGAAGAAGCGATTTCCAAACATACAACCCACGGAAGTTTACACATGAGAAGAAAACCACACAGGTAATCATGAAGGACTCATTTGAGAAAGGTAGAATTGCAGCAAAGGAAGAAACCTTCAAAAGAATTAAGGACATTGATAAACAATATACAACCTCCAAACCTTTTGAAAACAAGATATCTGGGCCTCAAAGAAAAAGGACATACAGTACAGAGAAGAAGAATCTGAGGAAAATTAGGAGGATTTTTTAGAATTTCTTCTGGCACCAGAGAAACCCCCAGAATGGCAAAATGCCCCACAAAAAAAGACACGGGTAGAGAACTCACCAGGAGAAGGTGGGTCCGGGGTGGAAAGAAGAAAAAATAGGATTTTGGTTACCTACCGGTAAATCCTTTACTCGTAGTCCGTAGAGGATGCTGGGTCCACATTAGTACCATGGGGTATAGAAGTGTCCACCAGGAACCATAGGCACTTTAAGAGTTTGAGAGTGGGCTGGCTCCTTCCTCTATGCCCCTCCTACCAGACAGTCTAGAAACTGTGCCCGAGGAGACGGACATCTTCGAGAGAAGGATTATACACAGATAGTGGCGAGATTCATACCAGCTCACACATACAAGGCATGTAAAGCCAACGTAGCTTGAACACTCAGCAACCGCTGAAACATTACTTACCAAGTAACAATGCAGTACTCAACTAAAACGAAGTTGTACTAAACCAAATAACATTTGCAGGAAAATGAAGTGCAGGGCGGGCGCCCAGCATCCTCTGCGGACTACGAGGAAAGGATTTACCGGTAGGTAACCAAAATCCTATTTTCTCTTACGTCCTAGAGGATGCTGAGGTCCACATTAGTACCATGGGGATGTACCAAAGCTCCCAAAACGGAAGGGAGAGCACGGAGGCTCCTGCAGAACTGATTGACTGAACTTCAGATCATCAGAGGCCAAACTATCGAACTTGTAAAACTTTGCAAACGTGTTCGACCCAGACCAAGTTGCAGCTCGGCAAAGCTGCACTGCCGAGACACCCCGGGCAGCCGCCCAGGAAGACCCCACCTTACGAGTAGAGTGGGCCTTAACAGATTCTGGACACGGTAGTCCTGCCGTAGAATAAGTGTGCTGGATAGTGAACCTGATCCAGCGAGAGATTGTCTGCTTAGAAGCAGGACACCAAATTTTCTTTGGATCATATAGGACAAACAGAGAGTCCGACTTTCTGTGATGAGAAGTTCTCTTCACATATATCTTCAGAGCCCTTACAACATTGATGTAATTGAGGAGTCAGTAGCCACTGGCACCATAATAGGTTGGTTGATATGAAATGTCAACACAATCTTCGGAAGAAACTGCTGACGTGTCCGGAGCTCAGCTCTATATTCATGGAAGATCAGGTAAGGGCTTTTACAGGATAAAGCCCCCAATTCGGACACGCATCTAGCAGAAGCTAAGGCCAACAATGTGACCGCCTTCCATGTAAGAAATTTGACCTCAACCTCCTGTATGTTAGGCGCCGGGGTCCGCTCGTCGGTGCGGCCCGGCGCCTAGCAACCAGGGACGCCGTGCGCGTACAGCCGCCGGCTCCCTGGCAACGCTAGACGCCGGGCGCACGGAGCCGCACGGACCCTAGCAACGGGGACGCCACTTACGGACTGCGTTTCCCCGTTGCTGGGTTCAATTTAATTAATAGATATCTGTTTTCCTGGCCATGCAGCTTGGCAGCTGTATGGCATCTAATCCAATCAGCCTCCAAACAGCTGATTGGAGGACTCCCTGTTAAATACACTTCCTGGGCTTCTCACAGACGCCGGTAATAGCTTCCTGCATGCTGAATCTGTTTGCTGTGAGTGTTTCCAGTCCTGCTGTATCCGGTCGTTCCTGTTCTCAGTTTTCCTGTACTCGGAAGTCGTCATCTGTTCCTGGAGTCCTGACTGAGCACCTTTTGAACATCCAGTGGTGTTCGTGAGTCACGGCGTAGCCGTGTGTTGCGGCTTGGGCCGCTTTATTATTTGTCATTTATTATTTGTGTTTCGGAGCTTTTGCGGAGGATTCCGCTCCCACAGATCCACTCTGGTATCCAGCGGTGCTGGGTAGGAGTACGGACTAGTGGATTTTGGTTGTCCTTTTCCCTGGCGGGTTACCGCACATACCTCAGGTTTAGTCAGTTAGCTTGTAGCCCCTGGCCTGGTTGTTTAGTCAGAGGGCCCCTTGTTATCACACTGTCTTGGATTTCCCTTTGTCTCCCATTAAGACCTGAGGGGGCATCGGAGTTGGGCAGACATAATCCGCCCTTCAAACGCGGCTGCCATGGGCTCAAGCAACCATAGTCTCGCAGGGGATTTCTGACAACACGGGCGAGACAACGGAGTTAGGGCGCCAGGGGCTACTTTCTATTCCCGCTCCCTTCCCCAGCATTCCGTTCCAGTGCTCCGGTCCTTGCAGTAGGACCACCTCAGACCAGAGTGCTGGAATCATAACATTATTACCGGCCAAACCAAAACTTAAAATTAAACAGGGTTTGATTTTTTCCCTTATTCAGTTTTGTAAGAATTGTCGGCCCCATGAATCCCACTGGTTTAGGGCCAAATCCTGGCCAGCTTCTAGTTAGCCAGATTCAAGAACTTACTCAAATGGTTCAGGATCTTTCCCTTCGGGTGAAGTCGCAGGAAGATCTTTTACGAACTTCCCCGAGGGTAGTCCCTGAACCAAAAATGCACTTGCCTGACCGTTTTTCTGGTGATAGGAAGCAGTTTTTTTAATTTTAAAGAGTCCTGTAAACTTTATTTTCGTTTAAGACCAATCTCCTCAGGTACTGAATCTCAGCGGGTCGGAATTATTATTTCTTTGCTCCAGGGGGATCCCCAGACCTGGGCTTTTGGTTTAAAAGCAGAGGATCCGGCATTGTTGTCAGTAGACGCCGTTCTGGGGTCTTTAGGGCTTTTGTATGATGACCCTGATAGGGAGGCATCCGCCGAGAGTCAGTTACGCGCTCTCAGACAAGGTAGAGATCCTGCAGAGGTTTATTGTACAGAGTTTCGCCGTTGGTCGAACGACTGTGGCTGGAATGACCCAGCTCTGCGCAGTCAGTTTCGCCTCGGCTTATCTGAGTCTATAAAAGACAGTCTCCTTCAGTATCCCGCTCCTGAGACGCTCGATAAACTCATGGAGCTTTCTATTAAGATTGATCGTCGTCTCAGAGAGCGGAGGGCTGAAAAAGGAGCACCTGTCAGGTCTACTCCTTGTGTATTTTCCATTCCTGAAGACATAGAGGAGCCCATGCAGATGGGTCTCTCCAGGCTGTCTCCAGAAGAAAGAGCCAGAAGGCAAAACTCTGGTCTTTGTTTGTACTGTGGGGGTAAGGGACATTTTGCCCGTAATTGTCCAAACAAGTCGGGAAACGCCTCGACCAAGTGAATTGTGAGGGGGTTCACTTTGGTCTGCAGCTTATCTCCTCGAGTAACTCCCTGTTAGTCCCAGCTAAAGTTTCCTTTGGCAGCCTCAGTTCTTCGGTGTCGGCTTTTGTTGACAGTGGAGCTGCAGGGAACTTTATGGACTTAACGTGGGCCAAGGCCTTAGGTATTCCTCAGTTAACCTTGGGTAGGTGTATCACCATGCATGGTTTAGATGGGAGTCCCTTGTCCAATGGGGTTATTTCCCTCTGTACACCCCCTGTACTACTTACGGTAGGAGCTCTTCATTCCGAAAAGATTGAGTTTTTCCTTACCCATTGCCCAGCAGTTCCAGTGGTTCTGGGTCACCCTTGGCTGGCCTTTCATAATCCCATCATTGATTGGCAGTCGGGGGAGATCTCACAATGGGTTACCATCTGTAATAAGGAATGTATTACGTTTCCCGTCAGAATAGCTGCTGCCATTCCTGAACCCATTCCCGTGGAATACCAGGACTTTGTTGATGTATTTTCCAAGGGCAATGCGGACATTCTGCCTCCCCATCGACCTTATGATTGTGCTATTGAGCTAATTCCTGGTGCCACATTGCCAAAGGGAAGGTTATATGCATTGTCCGGACCAGAAACTGCGGCCATGAATGAGTATGTTAAGGAGAGCCTAGGGAAAGGATTTATCAGGCCATCTAAATCCCCTTTAAGTGCAGGCTTCTTCTTTGTGGAGAAGAAAGATGGATCACTCAGACCTTGCATTGACTTTAGAGCTCTGAATAAGATCTCAATTAAAAATACTTACCCTCTGCCGCTGATTTCTGTCCTCTTTGATCAGCTGCGTTCGGCTGTGATTTTTTCTAAGATTGACCTGAGGGGAGCGTATAACCTCATCCGAATCAAGTCGGGAGATGAGTGGAAAACGGCGTTCAGTACTCAGTCGGGTCACTACGAGTATCTGGTGATGCCGTTCGGCTTGTCTAACGCTCCGGCAGTTTTCCAGGATCTCATTAACGATGTGCTCCGTGATTTTCTTGGAAGATTCGTGGTCGTTTACTTAGACGATATCCTGATCTATTCTGACTCTATAGAACAACATGTTACCCAGGTGCGTCAGGTTCTTCAAAAATTACGTGAAAATCACCTTTATGCCAAGCTGGAGAAGTGTGAGTTTCATGTCACGGAGGTATCCTTTTTAGGGTACATTATTTCCCCTCGGGGATTCTGTATGGAACCAAAGAGGCTCCAAGCCATCCTTAGTTGGGCGCAACCCACCAACTTAAAAGCAATTCAGCGCTTTTTAGGGTTTGCGAATTATTATAGAAGATTTATTCATTCTTTTTCCGACCTGGTTGCTCCCATTGTGGCACTGACTAGGAAGGGAGCGGATCCTACCAACTGGTCACGTGAAGCTGAGTTATCATTTCAGGCCTTGAAACAAGCTTTCGTCTCAGCCCCAGTCCTCAGACATCCCAACCCAGAATTGCCCTTCATTGTTGAGGTTGATGCCTCGGAGGTTGGAGTGGGGGCTATCCTATCTCAGAAGGATCCGGACTCTCTAGAATTACATCCTTGTGCCTTTATGTCCAGGAAATTCTCTTCCGCTGAATCCAACTACGATGTTGGTAACCGGGAGGTACTGGCTATTAAATGGGCTTTCGAGGAGTGGAGGCATTGGCTTGAGGGAGCAACACATACCATTTCAGTATTGACTGACCACAAAAATCTTCAGTACATCGAATCAGCTAAACAGCTGAATGCCCGGCAGGCTCGTTGGGCTTTATTTTTTACTCGTTTCAAGTTTATTATCACCTTCAGGCCAGGTTCCAAGAATACCAAGGCGGATGCCCTGTCACGCAGTTTTCTTCCAGTTCATAATAACAGTCCTGTTACTCCCATACTTCCGTCTTCAGTCATTTGGGCAGGCCTCACACAAGATTTATTTACCCAGTTAAAGCAGCTTCAACATCAAGCTCCTGGAAATACTCCTGCTGGTCGTCTTTATGTCCCTGAGTTTTTGAGAGCTACTGTTTTGACTGAGTTTCATGATAGCAAAGTTGCCGGGCATCCGGGGACCTCTAAGACTTTGGAATTAGTCTCCCGCTCAGTATGGTGGCCTGGTCTTTCTAAAGACATTAAGGAGTTTGTTTTTTCTTGTCAGGTCTGTGCACAGCATAAAGTTCCCCGTTCCTTACCCATCGGGCAACTTATGCCCTGAAATGTTCCTCTCAGGCCATGGTCTCATATTTCCATGGATTTTGTGGTAGACCTCCCTCTGTCAGCCGGATTCCGAGTCATATGGGTGGTAGTGGACCGTTTTAGCAAGATGGCCCATTTCATTGCTCTTCCCCGACTGCCATCTGCCCAGGAATTGGCAGTTTTGTTTCTCCGCCTTGTTTTCAGACTTCATGGGTTACCCACTGATATTGTTTCTGATCGGGGTCCACAATTCATTGCACAATTTTGGAAGTCTTTTTGTGCCTCATTAAAGATGAAATTGTCTTTAACGTCCGGCTACCATCCCCAATCCAACGGGCAGACCGAGCGAGTTAATCAATCATTAAAACAGTATTTGCGTTTGTACTCAGCCAAACTCCAGAATGATTGGTCCGAGTTTCTTCCTTTGGCGGAGTTTGCTTACAACAATTCTTGTCATTCCTCCACTAATGTGTCTCCATTCTTTTCAGTTTTTGGTTTTCACCCCAGAGCTAATTCTTTTTTTCAACATTCCTCTGTCTCCTCGCTAACCTTAACCTCTCATCTCAGACTCATTTGGAGAAAAGTGCACCTTGCTCTCAGAAAAGCGGCATTTCGAGAGAAAAAAATTTCTGACAGGCTCCGGCGGCCTTGCACTTTTAAGGTGGGAGATAGGGTATGGTTGTCGACTCGTAACATTAAACTTCGACAAACCTCAGCTAGATTGGGCCCCAAATTTATTGGACCATTTCATATTATTAAAAAAATCAATCCAGTTGCTTTCCGGTTACGTTTACCAAGAGCTCTCCGGATCGGAAATACGTTCCATTGCTCCTTGTTGAAACCATACGTTTCTTCCAGTAGATTTCCTCGGAAGATCTCTCAGGGGAAATCACCAGTAGATGTACAGGGTCATCAGGAGTTCTTGGTGGAGAAGGTTCTCGATTCCAAATTGTCCCGGGGTCGGCTTTATTTTCTGGTGCACTGGAGAGGCTATGGTCCAGAGGAAAGGTCTTGGGTCCTGGATAAGGATCTCCATGCCCCGAGGCTCAAGAGGGCATTTTTTCGGGAATTTCCTCGGAAACCTGGCTTTAGGGGTTCCTTGACCCCTCCTCAAGGGGGGGGTACTATTAGGCGCCGGGGTCCGCTCGTCGGTGCGGCCCGGCGCCTAGCAATCAGGGACGCCGTGCGCGTACAGCCGCCGGCTCCCTGGCAACGCTAGACGCCGGGCGCACGGAGCCGCACGGACCCTAGCAACGGGGACGCCACTTACGGACTGCGTTTCCCCGTTGCTGGGTTCAATTTAATTAATAGATATCTGTTTTCCTGGCCATGCAGCTTGGCAGCTGTATGGCATCTAATCCAATCAGCCTCCAAACAGCTGATTGGAGGACTCCCTGTTAAATACACTTCCTGGGCTTCTCACAGACGCCGGTAATAGCTTCCTGCATGCTGAATCTGTTTGCTGTGAGTGTTTCCAGTCCTGCTGTATCCGGTCGTTCCTGTTCTCAGTTGTCCTGTACTCGGAAGTCGTCATCTGTTCCTGGAGTCCTGACTGAGCACCTTTTGAACATCCAGTGGTGTTCGTGAGTCACGGCGTAGCCGTGTGTTGCGGCTTGGGCCGCTTTATTATTTGTCATTTATTATTTGTGTTTCGGAGCTTTTGCAGAGGATTCCGCTCCCACAGATCCACTCTGGTATCCAGCGGTGCTGGGTAGGAGTACGGACTAGTGGATTTTGGTTGTCCTTTTCCCTGGCGGGTTACCGCACATACCTCAGGTTTAGTCAGTTAGCTTGTAGCCCCTGGCCTGGTTGTTTAGTCAGAGGGCCCCTTGTTATCACCCTGTCTCGGATTTCCCTTTGTCTCCCATTAAGACCTGAGGGGGCATCGGAGTTGGGCAGACATAATCCGCCCTTCAAACGCGGCTGCCATGGGCTCAAGCAACCATAGTCTCGCAGGGGATTTCTGACAACACGGCGAGACAACGGAGTTAGGGCGCCAGGGGCTACTTTCTATTCCCGCTCCCTTCCCCAGCATTCCGTTCCAGTGCTCCGGTCCTTGCAGTAGGACCACCTCAGACCAGAGTGCTGGAATCATAACACTGTAGAGGATCAAACCAATCCGACTGGAGGAACTGCAACACCAAGTTAAGGTCCCAAAGTGCTGTAGGCGGTACAAAGGGAGGTTGGATGTGCAGAACTCCCTTCAAAAAAGTCTGAACCTCAGGGAGGGCAGCGAATTGTTTCTGAAAAAAAATGGATAGGGCCGAAATCTGGATCTTCACAGATCCTAACCTCAGGCCCATATCCACTCCTGTTTGCAGGAAGAGGAGAAAACGTCCAAGTTGAAACTCCACCGTAGGAAACTCCTTGGATTCCCACCAAGAGACATATTTCTTCCAAATACGATGGTAATGTTTAGACGTTACCCCTTTCCTAGCCTGTATGAGGGTAGGAATGACCTTCTTCTGAATGCCCTTACGAGCAAGTATCAGGCGCTCAACTTCCATGCCATCAAACGAAGCCGCGGTAAGTCTTGATAGACGAACGGCCCCTGCTGCAGCAGGTCCTCCTGAAGAGGAAGAGGCCTCGGCTCTTCTTGCAGTAGATTCAGGAGGTCCGCGTACCAAGCTCTTCTCGGCCAGTCTGGGGCAACGAGGATCGCTTGAACCCTTGTTCTCCTTATGAGCTTTAGGATTCTTGGGATGAGTGGGAGTGGTGGAAACATGTACACTGACTGGAACACCCATAGAGACACCAAGGCGTCCACCGTCACTGCCTGTGGGTCCCTCGACCTGGAACAATAACGCCAAGGCTTCTTGTTGAGATGAGAGGTTATCATGTCTATTTGGGGTAATCCCCAAAGGTCTGTTATTTCCTTGAACACCTCCGGATGGAGACCCCACTCCCCTGGATGGAGATCGTATCTGCTTCCCAGTTGTCTACTCCCAGAATGAAGATAGCTGACAGCGCCAACGTGTGTTTTTCTGTCCAGAGGAGTATTCTTGTGACCTCTGACATTGCCACTCTGCTCTTTGTTCCGACCTGTCGGTTTATGTAAGCCACTGTTGTTACGTTGTCCGACTGCACTTGAATGGCCCGATTTCTTAGAAGAGGGGCCGCCTGAAGAAGACCGTTGTAGACGGCTCTTTGTTCCAGGATGTTGATGGGCAGGCCGGCTTCAAGGCTTGACCACCGTCCTTGGAAGGTTACTCCCTGAGTTACTGCTCCCCAACCCCAAAGGCTCGCATCTGTGGATAGAAGGACCAATTCCTGAATCTCGAACCTGCGGCCCTCCAGAAGGTGAGGTGATTGCAATCACCAGAGGAGCAAAATCCTGGCTCTTGGCAACAGACGAATTCTCTGGTGCATGTGGAGATGAGATCCCGACCACTTGTCCAGGAGATCCAGTTGGAAGGTCCGAGCGTGGAACCTCGGAACCTGGGTTGCAGATTCATTACTTGCAACCCTATCAGAAATCTGAGAAATCCAAGATTTGATAGAGGAAAACCACTGTGGTTCCCTTGCTGGTATCTGTGCTAAACCAGTGCTATCCTGATTACATGGAATGGGCTCATCCTGGGAGGATAAATCCTCTGCAGCATATGACACAGTGCCCCTGTCCCTAGCTAAAGGAGACCACCAAACACTCTACACACACACAGGTGAGGGCAGACAGAGTTTCCCCCCTAAGAATGGCAAGAGAGACACAGAGATTGGAGCCAACCCACACACAGCGCTTTTAGCAAAGGGAGACCCTTTGTCAGCACTGACTGTGCACCTTAATAGGACACACAGTCATATTATAGCCTCTCCCCCCCCCCCCCTTCTACAACCCCCTGGTACCGTGTACAGATAGCTGGAGTTGCTATGGAGGAACCTGTTCTTCCTCTCAGCGCTGTGCAGGCAGGAAAATGGCGCTGAAACGCTGCTGGGTCCGCTCTGAGGAGAAGCTCCGCCCCCTTAATGGTGCTGTCTTCCCGCTCTTCATGGATTATACTGGCCTGAGGAATTAGTGCTGGCTGAGATCCGAGGACCCCGACAGGCTTCTGGACCAGTGTGGGGGTAAGCGCTGGCCCAGGGCGCCCCTCACAGCACCGCACCATGTACCGCTGAGCCTTCCCAGGAGCGCAGTTAATACTGCGCTCCCTCCCCGCTGCCGCTATCTTCACACCGCCCCCCCCCCCCCCCGCTTGCTAGGGGGGTCGGTGTCTCACTCACCACTTCTTCAGCTCTGTAAGGGGTTGGCGGCATGCTGCTGTGGTGAGCGGTCCCCTGTGGCGGAGAACGATTAGACCCCTCTGGAGCTCAGTGTCCAGTCAGCGGAGACAGTGGCTCAGACCCCGCAGGGCGGACACTACTCCCCTCCTTAGTCCCTCACTGCAGGGAGGCTGTTGCCAGCAGCCTCCCTGTAAAATAAAAACTCTAAAATAAACTTTTACTAATAAAGCTCTGTAGAGCTCCCCTAGCTGTGACCGGCTCCTCTGGGCACATTTTCTAAACTGTCTGGTAGGAGGGGCATAGAGGGAGGAGCCAGCCCACACTCTCAAACTCTTAAAGTGCCTATGGCTCCTGGTGGACCTGTCTATACCCCATGGTACTAATGTGGACCCCAGCATCCTCTAGGACGTAAGAGAAAGGTAAAAACCGAAGAAAACACCAGAGAGACATCTGAACTCAAGGAAAATGGCAGTAGCAAACCACTAACAGGCATAAATTTCACTGTTAGAGAAATTAATAAAATTTTCCCCACATTCTAATTTGAATTCATTTGACCTATACGTAGATACACAGAGATTTGTAAGGAAACTGTGCATAAAGAAATTTTTCTCTAAATCAAATCATATACCAAAGGTTTTAACAAAGTTCAGGAGGGAAACATTCTTCAAAGGAAGAGAAGTATTAGAACTCGAGGACATGCACTGAAACTGGAGGGAGGCAGGTTCAGGGGAAATTTAAGGAAAAATTACTTCACAGAAAGGGTAGTGGATAAGTGGAATAGCCTCCCATCAGAGATGGTAGAGGCTAAGACTGTAGAGCAATTTAATCATGCTTGGGATAGGCATATGAATATCCTTACAAAGAATTAAGGTTACCTAAAGGATAAAAAAAAAAGGGGCAGACTAGATGGGCCAAGTGGTTCTTATCTGCCGTCAAATTCTATGTTTCTATGTTTCTATGTTAAGGTACACAGAAACCTAAAGAAGACAACAATTTCCAACATAGTAACCTGAAACCAAAATCCACATTCTTTCTGTCAAACATCAAAGGTCCTCACATAGAGACTTTTGAAAAACTTGTAGAACAGGATATATACCTAAAGCTACAGGAAAATAAAAATTGAAATACAACTTGACAAGAGAAGAAAAAGAAGCACTAATGAAGCTAAAAAAATATAAAACAAGAATCATCAAGCCCGCGGACATAGGCAGAAGTTTAGTGATTATGGACAAGACAGACTACAACAAGGAAATCAACAACCTGTTGTCAGCTGAGAATACCTATCTGAAATTGACTGCGAATTCTACTGGGAAATATCAATTGGAACTAGAGAATTAATATTTGCTGCTATATGGACAAATCCTTGAATTAGCCTCCTGGGGAGTGGTGTTATATACAAAAGCTCATACTATATAGCATTTTATATGTTGTGGGTTTTTAAATAGGATTTTAGTACCTACCGGTAAATCCTTTTCTCTTAGTCCGTAGAGGATGCTGGGGACTCCAAAAGGACCATGGGGTATAGACGGATCCGCAGGAGCTTGGGCACACTATAAAGACTTAAAACTGTGTGTGAACTGGCTCCTCCCTCTATGCCCCTCCTCCAGACCTCAGTTAGAAACTGTGCCCAGGAGAGATGGACAATTTCGAGGAAAGAATTTATTGTTATAAACACAGTAAGTGTCATACCAGCTCACACCGCAAAAACACCGTAGAACATGGCATTCAGTAGAATACCAGCCAACGACCTGAACAAAACACAGCCACATGCTGAGAGAATATGTAACACAACCCGTGTGTCCACAGAAGCAAAAATAAGACCCTGCATGCCATGTTATGAACAACGGTAGCAACCGCCAGACAGATAAAACACACCACCAGGGTGTAACCAAAAGCAATAACTGCAAACACCGTACGCAATGGGACGGGCGCCCAGCATCCTCTACGGACTAAGAGAAAAGGATTTACCGGTAGGTACTAAAATCCTATTTTCTCATACGTCCTAGAGGATGCTGAGGACTCCAAAAGGACCATGGGGTTTATACCAAAGCTCCAAAACGGGCGGGAGAGTGCGGACGACTCTGCAGCACCGAATGAGCAAACATAAGGTCCGCAAAAATCAGGGTATCAAACTTGTAAAGCATAGCAAAAGCGTTTGATCCCGACCAAGAATCCGCTCGGCAAAGTTGAACCGCCGAGACTCCTCGGGCATCCGCCCCAGAAAAACCCATCTTCCCAAAAGAAGGAACCTCCACCGACTTCGGTGACGGCAAATCAGCCGTAGAACGAACAAGCCAAACCGCATCACAGATTCAGCATGTAACAGACTGCATAACGCAGTCTCCCAAACCAAGCTGGGAACATACCAGACAAACAGAGCCTCTGTGTCTCCAAACTGAGCCAAAATGATGACCTACATACTCAAATCCCTGACTAGATCAAGGGAATTTGAACCAGCTAATGCCTAATTAACCACCGGCATCAAAATAGGCCGATTTCTGCGAAACCCAGAAACCACTCTTGGTAGAACTACCAACCTAGTACTCAATTCCTCTCTATCCACCTGAAAGTTCAAACAAGGCTCTTGTGAGACAAAAACCACCACTTCCGACACCCGCCTTACGGACGTCAAGTCAATAGCCTGACCACTTTCCAAGAGAGAAATTTCGTAAAGAAACTTATTAGGCTTGCCTCCACATCGGCTTGTAAAGCATGGATAAGCACGACCTAGCTGAAAGTCCTCCATAGGAGCCTTCCTGGATACCCACCGAAACACATAATTACTCCAACAACGGTGGTAATGCTGTGCCGTTAGTTCTTTCCTAGCCTGAAGAATTGAATTAACGACTTCACTGGGAACTCCCGTTCGGCTTAGGACATGGCATTCAACCGCCCCGCCGTCAGACGCAGGCTTGGTAAGTCCTGATACACGCCCTGATCTTGTTGTAACATTACCTCACGTAAAGGAAGAGGGCAGTAATTTTCTATGAGTAAACCATGAAAAACTGGATAGCCAACCCTCGCTGGCTAGACCGGATTTAAGAGGATCATCGGAACCTTCGATCATCTTACGCTTACCACTGTCAAAAAAGTGAAAGCGGAGAGGCCACATAGACCGATTAAAAACACCCACAGTGTCACGAGGATGTCCACCGCTATATCTTGAGTGTCCCTTGACCTGGAACAATCTCCTCGAGGCCTCTCGTTGAGGCGAGACGCCAACATGTCCAATTGCGACACTCCTCAAAGACTTGTCACGTCTGGGAAAGCTTCTCGATGATGACAGAATTTTTCCCGGCTGGACATCGTGTCAGCAGAGGAAATCTATTTCTCCGTCGTTTACCTCCGGAACGAAGACTGCTAATATAGCGTTTACCAGACTTCCCACTCGACTGCAAAGTGTGCATCTTCTGCCATTGCCGCTTTGCTCCTTGTTCTACCCTAGCGGTTTACTTACGCCATTGCTGACAAGTCGTCTGGCAGAATTAACACGGGCAGAACACGAAGAATACGTTCGTCTAAAATAGCTCTTAATTCAAGAAAACTTACAGCAGACAAGTTTCCCAACTTGACCTCATCCTCTGGAAATACGTCCCTTGCAAAGGACTGCTCCCCAGCTACGGAGATCTGTATGCACGGACACCAGGATCTAAACCTGGATCCCTAACCTTCATTCCTCTATAAGGAAAGAACCGAGCAGACACCACAGGAGCGATGTCCTGGCCGTTTTGATTATATTCCGGTGCATGCGCAGGTGAGACCCGGACCACATTTCCAACTGGTCCCTAGAAAACCACTCTGGTATTAGACCTGCTCACCGAAAAAAAACCTCTTAGGCCGCACCCATCTGTCTTATTAACGGAACCTATTGATGAGGTGTCACCTCAAAGCCGATCCAACTCTGGATCCTCAGACCGAAAAAACACTGAACCGTAACCGGGCAATATCTACTCTGAAACCCACTTCCGACATCTGCGTCGTTGGGAACAACAGCCAATTCCTGCGCCGAAGAACAGTCAGATAAACAACGATATGCACCTTTATACAGGGACAACCAGACAATGTCCTGAATGTGACGCACCTCTGTATGGCGTTGCGTACTACCTCCCCTACCATAGGGGAAAGGCAAGATCTATTAGAAAAAACAGTAAGGGGCAACAACCGTAACTCAGAATGTTCCCCTTTGTCTTCTATAAATAACTCACAGGTCCTAGTCTATTCCTGGACTAACTGAAAATTAGTAGACAATTGGTCACCGGAGTGGGGACCAGCCAGATAGACTCAGTGACAAGTGGTGTATGTAGTGGAAACAGAAAACTACGTCCACTTCTGCGAACCTAACAAGGCTGCAGAACACTTACCTTTTCACCTTCCACTGTCTACACAGAAAAGGAAAAAAGAACGGTATCGAACCGGTTAAAAGGACTGCATCCCACAAAGAATGCGTCACCAACCGTTGTGAAGGAGGCTAACTCACGAATTCAGACTTACCAGCGGAAACCTCCGAGATTGACTGAACAGAGGCCACACCAAACAGCTGTATACCTCCCACCAGCAACTCCCGGAGACCCCCTCCGCATATTTCCGGTCACACCACCTGCTGTCACGTGGCAGCCTGCTGTAATGTTATAAGGAAAAATAAACATAGGCAAGCCTACCCACTCTAGGTAGGATAATTCTATCGGATGCCTACCCGACTACCACACACCCTCAAGTGCATACAGTGCAAATAAGGTCAAAGTATAGAAATAAAATATCACTTAGCTGCCTGTGTATGATCCTTTGCGACCCGGCTCTGCGTCGACCAGGAGTTGACTGTCATAATTTTCTCTCCGCGTTGTGAAGAGAATAATATTCGGACTCCCTGAGAGAATCGAAATCAACTCGTCACGGCCAATCTAGAGCTTAACAACAGAGCGATCAGCACATGAGAAGAATACCATTATTTCAGCATTCATGGATATACATAATGTAATACACAATAAAACACCCATATCCTAACCATGCATATATAATATATCTACATATATATATACATATAGATACAACCTATACGCAAGTGGATAGTCCAGACCCGTCAGGTCCCTAGTGACAGTAATGTGTTGTGAATGTGTATGACCATGTACTGACGTGCCCCCGATGTGAATCTACCAGGAACGTTACGGCCGACAGAAACTGAGTAAATGTCGACATCACGGAATAGTAAGCAGGCAAAAATAATAATAATCTTGGAACCCCAAGGGGTCTGAGGGAAGCATACATATACAAATGTAATAACACTCCCCCCACATATACCTCTAAATATATATAATAAGAATTTACTTACCGATAATTCTATTTCTCGTAGTCCGTAGTGGATGCTGGGAACTCCGTAAGGACCATGGGGAATAGCGGCTCCGCAGGAGACTGGGCACAAAAGTAAAGCTTTAGGACTACCTGGTGTGCACTGGCTCCTCCCCCTATGACCCTCCTCCAAGCCTCAGTTAGGATACTGTGCCCGCACGAGCGTACACAATAAGGAAGGATTTATGAATCCCGGGTAAGACTCATACCAGCCACACCAATCACACCATACAACCTGTGATCTGAACCCAGTTAACAGCATGATAACAGAGGAGCCTCTGGATAGATGGCTCACAACAACAATAACCCGATTTAGTTAACAATAACTATGTACAAGTATTGCAGACAATCCGCACTTGGGATGGGCGCCCAGCATCCACTACGGACTACGAGAAATAGAATTATCGGTAAGTAAATTCTTATTTTCTCTGACGTCCTAGTGGATGCTGGGAACTCCGTAAGGACCATGGGGATTATACCAAAGCTCCCAAACGGGCGGGAGAGTGCGGATGACTCTGCAGCACCGAATGAGAGAACTCCAGGTCCTCCTCAGCCAGGGTATCAAATTTGTAGAATTTAGCAAACGTGTTTGCCCCTGACCAAATAGCTGCTCGGCAAAGTTGTAAAGCCGAGACCCCTCGGGCAGCCGCCCAAGATGAGCCCACCTTCCTTGTGGAATGGGCTTTTACAGATTTTGGCTGTGGCAGGCCTGCCACAGAATGTGCAAGCTGAATTGTATTACAAATCCAACGAGCAATAGTCTGCTTAGAAGCAGGAGCACCCAGCTTGTTGGGTGCATACAGGATAAACAGCGAGTCAGATTTTCTGACTCCAGCCGTCCTGGAAACATATATTTTCAGGGCCCTGACTATGTCCAACAACTTGGAGTCCTCCAAGTCACTAGTAGCCGCAGGTACCACAATAGGTTGGTCCAGATGAAACGCTGAAACCACCTTAGGGAGAAAATGAGGACGAGTCCTCAATTCCGCCCTGTCTGAATGGAAGATCAGATAAGGGCTTTTACAGGATAAAGCCGCCAATTCTGACACGCGCCTGGCCGAGGCCAGGGCCAACAGCATGACCACTTTCCATGTGAGATATTTTAACTCCACAGATTCAAGTGGTTCAAACCATTGTGACTTTAGGAACCCCAAAACTACATTGAGATCACAAGGTGCCACTGGAGGCACAAAAGGAGGCTGTATATGCAGTACCCCTTTTACAAACGTCTGAACTTCAGGAACTGAAGCTAGTTCTTTCTGGAAGAAAATTGACAGGGCCGAAATTTGAACCTTAATGGACCCCAATTTTAGGCCCATAGACACTCCTGTTTGCAGGAAATGCAGGAATCGACCTAGTTGAAATTCCTCCATCGGGGCCTTACTGGCCTCGCACCACGCAACATATTTTCGCCTAATGCAGTGATAATGCTTTGCGGTTACATCCTTCCTGGCTTTGATCAGGGTAGGGATGACTTCATCCGGAATGCCTTTTTCCTTCAGGATCCGGCGTTCAACCGCCCTGCCGTCAAACGCAGCCGCGGTAAGTCTTGGAATAGATAGAGTCCTTGATGGAGCAGGTCCCTTCTTAGAGGTAGAGGCCACGAGTCCTCCGTGAGCATCTCTTGAAGTTCCGGGTACCAAGTCCTTCTTGGCCAATCCGGAGCCACGAGTATAGTTCTTACTCCCCTCCGTCTTATAATTCTCAATACTTTTGGTAAGAGAGGAAGAGGAGGGAACACATACACTGACTGGTACACCCACGGTGTTACCAGAGCGTCCACAGCTATTGCCTGAGGGTCCCTTGACATGGCGCAATACCTGTCCAATTTTTTGTTTAGGCGGGACGCCATCATGTCCACCTTTGGTTTTTCCCAACGGTTTACAATCATGTGGAAGACTTCTGCGGAGGAAGTCTGTTTCCCAGTTGTCCACTCCCGGAATGAACACTGCTGACAATGCTATCACATGATTTTCCGCCCAGCGAAAAATCCTTGCAGCTTCTGTCATTGCCCTCCTGCTTCTTGTGCCGCCCTGTCTGTCTACGTGGGCGACTGCCGTGATGTTGTCCGACTGGATCAGCACCGGCTGACCTTGAAGCAGAGGTCTTGCTTGGCTTAGGGCATTGTAAATGGCCCTTAGCTCCAAGATATTTATATGTCTCCAGGCTTGACCACAAGCCCTGGAAATTTCTTCCCTGTGTGACTGCTCCCCAGCCTCGCAGGCTGGCATCCGTGGTCACCAGGACCCAGTCCTGAATGCCGAATCTGCGCCCTCTAGAAGATGAGCACTCTGCAACCACCACAGGAGAGACACCCTTGTCTTTGGTGACAGGGTTATCCACTGATGCATCTGAAGATGCGATCCGGACCACTTTTCCAGCAGGTCCCACTGGAAAGTTCTTGCGTGGAATCTGCCGAATGGAATTGCTTCGTAGGAAGCCACCATTTTTCCCAGGACCCTTGTGCACTGCTGCACTGACACTTGGCCTGGTTTTAGGAGGTTTCTGACTAGTTCGGATAACTCCCTGGCTTTCTCCTCCTGGAGAAACACCTTTTTCTGGACTGTGTCCAGGATCATCCTTAGGAATAGAAGACGTGTCGTCGGGATCAGCTGCGATTTTGGAATATTAAGAATCCAACCGTGCTGCCGCAACACTACTTGAGATAGTGCTACCCCGACTACCAACCGTTCCCTGGATCTTGCCCTTATCCGGAGATCGTCCAAGTAAGGGATAATTAAAACTCCCTTCCTTCGAAGGAGTATCATCATTTCGGCCATTACTTTGGTAAAGACCCGGGGTGCCGTGGACAAACCAAACGGCAGCGTCTGAAACTGATAGTGACAGTTCTGTACCACAAACCTGAGGTACCCTTGGTGAGAAGGGTAAATTGGGACATGGAGATAAGCATCCTTGATGTCCAGAGACACCATATAATCCCCTTCTTCCAGGTTTGCCATCACCGCTCTGAGTGACTCCATCTTGAATTTGAACCTTTGTATGTAAGTGTTCAAGGATTTCAGATTTAAATTAGGTCTCACCGAGCCGTCCGGCTTCGGTACCACAAACAGCGTGGAATAATACCCCTTTCCCTGTTGTAGGAGGGGTACCTTGATTATCACCTGCTGGGAATACAGCTTGTGAATGGCTTCCCATACCGCCTCCCTGTCGGAGGGAGACGTCGGTAAAGCAGACTTTAGGAAAACGGCGAAGGGGAGACGTCTCGAATTCCAATTTGTACCCCTGAGATACCACCTGAAGGATCCAGGGGTCCACCTATGAGTGAGCCCACTGCACGCTGAAATTTTTGAGACGGGCCCCCACCGTGCCTGAGTCCGCTTGTAAAGCCCCAGCGTCATGCTGAGGACTTGGCAGAAAACGGGAGAGGGCTTCTGTTCCTGGGAACTGGCTGTTTGCTGCAGCCTTTTTCCTCTCCCTCTGCCACGGGGCAGAAATGAGGAGCCTTTTGCCCGCTTGCCCTTATGGGGCCCAAAGGACTGCGCCTGATAATACGGCGTCTTCTTATGTTGAGAGGCTACCTGGGGTAAAAATGTGGATTTCCCAGCCGTTGCCGTGGCCACCAGGTCTGTTAGACCTACCCCAAATAACTCCTCCCTTTTATAAGGCGATACATCCATATGCCTTTTGGAATCAGCATCACCTGACCACTGTC
This sequence comes from Pseudophryne corroboree, assembly GCF_028390025.1. NCBI lineage: Eukaryota > Metazoa > Chordata > Amphibia > Anura > Myobatrachidae > Pseudophryne > Pseudophryne corroboree. Next base: position 143,132,727 of record NC_086454.1, read on the forward strand.
TTGTCCATAACCCTCTTCTGGCAGAGATGGACAGCGCACTTACTCTTGATGCCAGTCGGCAAATATCCGTCTGTGCATCACGCATATATAGAAATGCATCTTTTAAATGCTCTATAGTCAGTAATATACTGTCCCTATCTAGGGTATCAATATTGTCAGTCAGGGAATCCGACCAAGCCACCCCAGCACTGCACATCCAGGCTGAGGCGATTGCTGGTCGCAGTATCACACCCGTGTGAGTGTATATACATTTTAGGATATTTTACTGCTTTCTGTCAGCAGGTTCCTTAAGGGCGGCCGTATCCGGGGACGGTAGTGCCACCTGTTTAGACTAGAGATGAGCGCCGGAAATTTTTCGGGTTTTGTGTTTTGGTTTTGGGTTCGGTTCCGCGGCCGTGTTTTGGGTTCGACCGCGTTTTGGCAAAACCTCACCGAATTTTTTTTGTCGGATTCGGGTGTGTTTTGGATTCGGGTGTTTTTTTCAAAAAACCCTAAAAAACAGCTTAAATCATAGAATTTGGGGGTCATTTTGATCCCAAAGTATTATTAACCTCAAAAACCATAATTTCCACTCATTTTCAGTCTATTCTGAATACCTCACACCTCACAATATTATTTTTAGTCCTAAAATTTGCACCGAGGTCGCTGTGTGAGTAAGATAAGCGACCCTAGTGGCCGACACAAACACCGGGCCCATCTAGGAGTGGCACTGCAGTGTCACGCAGGATGTCCCTTCCAAAAAACCCTCCCCAAACAGCACATGACGCAAAGAAAAAAAGAGGCGCAATGAGGTAGCTGTGTGAGTAAGATAAGCGACCCTAGTGGCCGACACAAACACCGGGCCCATCTAGGAGTGGCACTGCAGTGTCACGCAGGATGTCCCTTCCAAAAAACCCTCCCCAAACAGCACATGACGCAAAGAAAAAAAGAGGCGCAATGAGGTAGCTGACTGTGTGAGTAAGATAAGCGACCCTAGTGGCCGACACAAACACCGGGCCCATCTAGGAGTGGCACTGCAGTGTCACGCAGGATGTCCCTTCCAAAAAACCCTCCCCAAACAGCACATGACGCAAAGAAAAAAAGAGGCGCAATGAGGTAGCTGACTGTGTGAGTAAGATAAGCGACCCTAGTGGCCGACACAAACACCGGGCCCATCTAGGAGTGGCACTGCAGTGTCACGCAGGATGGCCCTTCCAAAAAACCCTCCCCAAACAGCACATGACGCAAAGAAAAAGAAAAGAAAAAAGAGGTGCAAGATGGAATTGTCCTTGGGCCCTCCCACCCACCCTTATGTTGTATAAACAGGACATGCACACTTTAACCAACCCATCATTTCAGTGACAGGGTCTGCCACACGACTGTGACTGATATGACGGGTTGGTTTGGACCCCCCCCAAAAAAGAAGCAATTAATCTCTCCTTGCACAAACTGGCTCTACAGAGGCAAGATGTCCACCTCATCATCACCCTCCGATATATCACCGTGTACATCCCCCTCCTCACAGATTATCAATTCGTCCCCACTGGAATCCACCATCTCAGCTCCCTGTGTACTTTGTGGAGGCAATTGCTGCTGGTCAATGTCTCCGCGGAGGAATTGATTATAATTCATTTTAATGAACATCATCTTCTCCACATTTTCTGGATGTAACCTCGTACGCCGATTGCTGACAAGGTGAGCGGCGGCACTAAACACTCTTTCGGAGTACACACTTGTGGGAGGGCAACTTAGGTAGAATAAAGCCAGTTTGTGCAAGGGCCTCCAAATTGCCTCTTTTTCCTGCCAGTATAAGTACGGACTGTGTGACGTGCCTACTTGGATGCGGTCACTCATATAATCCTCCACCATTCTTTCAATGTTGAGAGAATCATATGCAGTGACAGTAGACGACATGTCCGTAATCGTTGTCAGGTCCTTCAGTCCGGACCAGATGTCAGCATCAGCAGTCGCTCCAGACTGCCCTGCATCACCGCCAGCGGGTGGGCTCGGAATTCTGAGCCTTTTCCTCGCACCCCCAGTTGCGGGAGAATGTGAAGGAGGAGATGTTGACAGGTCGCGTTCCGCTTGACTTGACAATTTTGTCACCAGCAGGTCTTTCAACCCCAGCAGACTTGTGTCTGCCAGAAAGAGAGATCCAAGGTAGGCTTTAAATCTAGGATCGAGCACGGTGGCCAAAATGTAGTGCTCTGATTTCAACAGATTGACCACCCGTGAATCCTTGTTAAGCGAATTAAGGGCTCCATCCACAAGTCCCACATGCCTAGCGGAATCGCTCCGTGTTAGCTCCTCCTTCAATGTCTCCAGCTTCTTCTGCAAAAGCCTGATGAGGGGAATGACCTGACTCAGGCTGGCAGTGTCTGAACTGACTTCACGTGTGGCAAGTTCAAAGGGCATCAGAACCTTGCACAACGTTGAAATCATTCTCCACTGCGCTTGAGACAGGTGCATTCCACCTCCTATATCGTGCTCAATTGTATAGGGTTGAATGGCCTTTTGCTGCTCCTCCAACCTCTGAAGCATATAGAGGGTTGAATTCCACCTCGTTACCACTTCTTGCTTCAGATAATGGCAGGGCAGGTTCAGTAGTTTTTGGTGGTGCTCCAGTCTTCTGTACGTGGTGCCTGTACGCCGAAAGTGTCCCGCAATTCTTCTGGCCACCGACAGCATCTCTTGCACGCCCCTGTCGTTTTTTAAAAAATTCTGCACCACCAAATTCAAGGTATGTGCAAAACATGGGACGTGCTGGAATTTGCCCATATTTAATGCACACACAATATTGCTGGCGTTGTCCGATGCCACAAATCCACAGGAGAGTCCAATTGGGGTAAGCCATTCCGCGATGATCTTCCTCAGTTGCCGTAAGAGGTTTTCAGCTGTGTGCGTATTCTGGAAACCGGTGATACAAAGCGTAGCCTGCCTAGGAAAGAGTTGGCGTTTGCGAGATGCTGCTACTGGTGCCGCCGCTGCTGTTCTTGCGGCGGGAGTCCATACATCTACCCAGTGGGCTGTCACAGTCATATAGTCCTGACCCTGCCCTGCTCCACTTGTCCACATGTCCGTGGTTAAGTGGACATTGGGTACAGCTGCATTTTTTAGGACACTGGTGACTCTTTTTCTGAGGTCTGTGTACATTTTCGGTATCGCCTGCCTAGAGAAATGGAACCTAGATGGTATTTGGTACCGGGGACACAGTACCTCCAACAAGTCTCTAGTTGGCTCTGCAGTAGTGATGGATACCGGAACCACGTTTCTCACCACCCAGGATGCCAAGGCCTCAGTTATCCGCTTTGCAGTAGGATGACTGCTGTGATATTTCATCTTCCTCGCAAAGGACTGTTGGACAGTCAATTGCTTGGTGGAAGTAGTAAAAGTGGTCTTACGACTTCCCCTCTGGGATGACCAGCAGCAACAACAGCAGCACCAGCAGCAGTAGGCGTTACACGCAAGGATGCATCGGAGGAATCCCAGGCAGGAGAGGACTCGTCAGAATTGCCAGTGACATGGCCTGCAGGACTATTGGCATTCCTGGGGAAGGAGGAAATTGACACTGAGGGAGTTGGTGGGGTGGTTTGCGTGAGCTTGGTTACAAGAGGAAGGGATTTACTGGTCAGTGGACTGCTTCCGCTGTCGCCCAAAGTTTTTGAACTTGTCACTGACTTATTATGAATGCGCTGCAGGTGACGTATAAGGGAGGATGTTCCGAGGTGGTTAACGTCCTTACCCCTACTTATTACAGCTTGACAAAGGCAACACACGGCTTGACACCTGTTGTCCGCATTTCTGTTGAAATACTTCCACACCGAAGAGCTGATTTTTTTGGTATTTTCACCAGGCATGTCAACGGCCATATTCCTCCCACGGACAACAGGTGTCTCCCCGGGTGCCTGACTTAAACAAACCACCTCACCATCAGAATCCTCCTGGTCAATTTCCTCCCCAGCGCCAGCAACACCCATATCCTCCTCATCCTGGTGTACTTCAACACTGACATCTTCAATCTGACTATCAGGAACTGGACTGCGGGTGCTCCTTCCAGCACTTGCAGGGGGCGTGCAAATGGTGGAAGGCGCATGCTCTTCACGTCCAGTGTTGGGAAGGTCAGGCATCGCAACCGACACAATTGGACTCTCCTTGTGGATTTGGGATTTCGAAGAACGCACAGTTCTTTGCGGTGCTACTGCTTTTGCCAGCTTGAGTCTTTTCATTTTTCTAGCGAGAGGCTGAGTGCTTCCATCCTCATGTGAAGCTGAACCACTAGCCATGAACATAGGCCAGGGCCTCAGCCGTTCCTTGCCACTCCGTGTGGTAAATGGCATATTGGCAAGTTTACGCTTCTCCTCCGACAATTTTATTTTAGGTTTTGGAGTCCTTTTTTTACTGATATTTGGTGTTTTGGATTTGACATGCTCTGTACTATGACATTGGGCATCGGCCTTGGCAGACGACGTTGCTGGCATTTCATCGTCTCGGCCATGACTAGTGGCAGCAGCTTCAGCACGAGCTGGAAGTGGATCTTGATCTTTCCCTAATTTTGGAACCTCAACATTTTTGTTCTCCATATTTTAATAGGCACAACTAAAAGGCACCTCAGGTAAACAATGGAGATGGATGGATACTAGTATACAATTATGGATGGACTGCCGAGTGCCGACACAGAGGTAGCTACAGCCGTGGACTACCGTACTGTACTGTGTCTGCTGCTAATATAGACTGGTTGATAAAGAGATGTAGTATGTATGTATAAAGAAGAAAGAAAAAAAAACCACGGGTAGGTGGTATACAATTATGGACGGACTGCCGAGTGCCGACACAGAGGTAGCTACAGCCGTGGACTACCGTACTGTACTGTGTCTGCTGCTAATATAGACTGGATGATAATGAGATGTAGTATGTATAAAGAAGAAAGAAAAAAAAACCACGGGTAGGTGGTATACAATTATGGATGGCCTGCCGAGTGCCGACACAGAGGTAGCTACAGCCGTGGACTACCGTACTGTACTGTGTCTGCTGCTAATATAGACTGGTTGATAATGAGATGTAGTATGTATGTATAAAGAAGAAAGAAAAAAAAACCACGGGTAGGTGGTATACAATTATGGATGGACTGCCGAGTGCCGACACAGAGGTAGCTACAGCCGTGGACTACCGTACTGTACTGTGTCTGCTGCTAATATAGACTGGATGATAATGAGATGTAGTATGTATAAAGAAGAAAGAAAAAAAAACCACGGGTAGGTGGTATACAATTATGGATGGACTGCCGAGTGCCGACACAGAGGTAGCTACAGCCGTGGACTACCGTACTGTACTGTGTCTGCTGCTAATATAGACTGGATGATAATGAGATGTAGTATGTATAAAGAAGAAAGAAAAAAAAACACGGGTAGGTGGTATACAATTATGGACGGACTGCCGAGTGCCGACACAGAGGTAGCTACAGCCGTGGACTACCGTACTGTACTGTGTCTGCTGCTAATATAGACTGGATGATAATGAGATGTAGTATGTATAAAGAAGAAAGAAAAAAAAACCACGGGTAGGTGGTATACAATTATGGATGGACTGCCGAGTGCCGACACAGAGGTAGCTACAGCCGTGGACTACCGTACTGTACTGTGTCTGCTGCTAATATAGACTGGATGATAATGAGATGTAGTATGTATAAAGAAGAAGAAAAAAACCACGGGTAGGTGGTATACAATTATGGATGGACTGCCGAGTGCCGACACAGAGGTAGCTACAGCCGTGGACTACCGTACTGTACTGTGTCTGCTGCTAATATAGACTGGATGATAATGAGATGTAGTATGTATAAAGAAGAAAGAAAAAAAAACCACGGGTAGGTGGTATACAATTATGGACGGACTGCCGAGTGCCGACACAGAGGTAGCTACAGCCGTGGACTACCGTACTGTACTGTGTCTGCTGCTAATATAGACTGGTTGATAATGAGATGCAGTATGTATAAAGAAGAAAGAAAAAAAAACCACGGGTAGGTGGTATACAATTATGGATGGACTGCCGAGTGCCGACACAGAGGTAGCTACAGCCGTGGACTACCGTACTGTACTGTGTCTGCTGCTAATATAGACTGGATGATAATGAGATGTAGTATGTATAAAGAAGAAAAAAAAAACCACGGGTAGGTGGTATACAATTATGGATGTACTGCCGAGTGCCGACACAGAGGTAGCTACAGCCGTGGACTACCGTACTGTACTGTGTCTGCTGCTAATATAGACTGGATGATAATGAGATGTAGTATGTATAAAGAAGAAAGAAAAAAAAAACCACGGGTAGGTGGTATACAATTATGGATGGACTGCCGAGTGCCGACACAGAGGTAGCTACAGCCGTGAACTACCGTACTGTGTCTGCTGCGACTGGATGATAAATAATGATATAAAAAATATATATATATCACTACTGCAGCCGGACAGGTATATATTATATAATGACGGACCTGCTGGACACTGTCTGTCAGCAGAATGAGTTTTTTATAGAATAAAAAAACACCACACAAGTCACACGACGAGTGTTTAACTTTTTCAGGCAATCACAATATAGTATACTATACTGGTGGTCAGTGTGGTCAGGTCACTGGTCAGTCACACTGGCAGTGGCACTCCTGCAGCAAAAGTGTGCACTGTTTAATTTTAATAATATGTACTCCTGGCTCCTGCTATAACCTATAACTGCTCCCCAGTCTCCCCCACAATTAAGCTGTGTGAGCACAGTCAGATATTATACATAGATGATGCAGCACACTGGGCTGAGCACAGATATGGTATGTGACTGAGTCACTGTGTATCGTTTTTTTCAGGCAGAGAACGGATTATATTAAATAAAACTGCACTGGTGGTCACTGGTCAGTGGTCAGTCACTAGTAAACTCTGCACTCTCTAGTACTCCTAAGCTCCAGTAAATTAAGTGTCTCTGTCTCAATCTCACTCTCTCTCTTCTAATCTAAATGGAGAGGACGCCAGCCACGTCCTCTCCCTATCAATCTCAATGCACGTGTGAAAATGGCGGCGACGCGCGGCTCCTTATATAGAATCCGAGTCTCGCAATAGAATCCGAGCCTCGCGAGAATCCGACAGCGTCATGATGACGTTCGGGCGCGCTCGGGTTAACCGAGCAAGGCGGGAAGATCCGAGTCGCTCGGATCCGTGTAAAAAAAGCTGAAGTTCGGGCGGGTTCGGATTCCGAGGAACCGAACCCGCTCATCTCTAGTTTAGACAAGCGTGTGAGCGCTTTATTCACCCTAGGGGGTGTTTCCCAACGTGCCCTATCCTCTGGCGGGAAGGGGTATGATGCTAATAACTTTTTAGGAATTAACAGTTTTTATCGGGGGAAACCCACGCATCATCACACACTTCATTTAATTCCTCAGATGCAGGAAAAACTACAGGCAGTTTTTTCTCACCCAACATAATACCCTTTTTAGTGGTACTGGTATCATCAGAAATGTGTAAAAACATTTTCCATAGCCTCAATCATGTAACGTGTGGCCCTACTGGAAATCACATTCGTCTCTTAATCGTCGACACTGGAGTCAGTATCCGTGTCGGCGTCTGTATCTGCCATCTGCGGTAACGGGCGTTTTAGAGCCCCTGATGGCTTTTGAGACACCTGGACAGGCACAGGCTGAGTCGCCGGCTGTCTCATGTCATCAATCTTTTGCAAAGAGCTGACACTGTCACATAATTCCTTCCATAAGCTCATCCACTCAGGTGTCGACTCCCTAGGGGGTGACATCTCTGTTACAGGCAATTGCTCCGCCTCCACCTCATTTTCCTCCTCATACATGTCGACACAACGTACCGACACACAGCACACACACAGGGAATGCTCTGATAGAGGACAGGACCCCACTAGCCCTTTGGGGAGACAGAGGGAGAGTATGCCAGCACACACCAGAGCGCTATATATATATACAGGGATAACCTTTGTGACAAGAACACTGGGATAGTGTTTGAGGGCAGGTATATTTGTCCCAGGTTCTTGTCTTACATGTTTTAGAAAATGTTAACTTCTAGGAAAAATGCTTTTTGTTTTGTCTGAACCTTTTCAGTTTGCTGTAAAAGCTGGGTAAAGGCTCTGAGAGAGAGATAAGGCGAGTTCTAGACATTGGGCCCAGTTCGGGTCTTTGGCCTCACAGAGGGCTAATCAGGGTTTCAGCTGTGTAAGTGTGTTATAGTGCTGCTAACCTGATTAGTATGGGCAGACTGCCTGGGAAGGCTGAGGGATCTGTGTGTGAGAGACACGCTTTCTGATGCAAGTAAGCTATACAGTATGTACTGAAGAACTCTGTGTTTTGTTTAGTGACAGTTAGGAATATCTTATGTTTAGTTAGTGCCGGACAGGCAAGGTATTTTTATTTTGGGGTTTGTTTTATTTTCTGTTTCAATAAAACTGTCCGGGGTCAGTTGTACCAGAAACTGGACTTGTGTTGTTCCTCAGCTGCTGCGTGCTACCATATTCCCCAGGAAAAGGCGCCTTGCACCCCTACAGTGTTACAACTTGGTGGAGAATACGAGCAACCCGTTCTGCGCATAAGTGAAAGCAGCAGCTTTGTGAGGCCTGCAGAAAACGGTGGTTTATGCAGATACAGCCCAGTGTGAAGTTACTGAGACTCACCTCTGAGGGTTTGATATATGTCTTGGGTGAAAGCAGCTACAAAGCCGCCTGAAAAATCTGTCGACATGGAGGATCTGCTTAAAGCCTTGCTGCAAGCTACAGCGGCTCAGCAGGAGGCCAACCGACAGCAGCAGGTGGCAATGGAGGAAAATAGGAGACAGCAGCAGGTGGCTATTGACGAACTTTACCGGCAACAGCGTCAGGATAGAGAGGCCTTAACAGAAGTGGTGCAGAGCCTTGCAGCCCGGATTGGAGATGTGGCCGTCAGTGCTCCGACCAGCTCTAGTTCTATACGGGCCAGTCACTTCTTGCAGAAAATGACAGAGGCTGACGATGTGGAGGCCTACTTGACCACGTTTGAAAGGACTGCAGAGCGTGAGAACTGGCCAAAAGCACAGTGGGCCAGTCTGCTGGCACCTTTTCTGTCAGGTGAGCCCCAAAAAGCGTACTTTGATTTAAGCCCTGCTGAGGCTCGGGACTATGATAAACTAAAGACTGAGATCCTGACCCGCCTGGGAGTCACGCTGTCAGTACGAGCACAACGGGTGCACCGTTGGGTGTACGCCATGGAGAAGCCTCCGCGCTCTCAGATGCACGACCTTATTCAGCTAACAAAAAAATGGCTACAGCCAGAGACATTAACTGGTCCCCAGATGGTTGAAAGAGTCGTCATGGACCGCTACTTGAGATCTTTGCCCATGGTCCTGCGCAAGTGGGTGAGCCATGGAAACCCGGGTACTGCTGACCAATTAGTAGACATGGTAGAGCGGTATTTGGCAGCAGAGGAACTACTGATGACCACCCAGCAACCCATAGATCCTCGACAGCGCCCTTCAGTAAAGACTGGTAAGACTGTTCCGTGGGAAAACGTTGCTGGGCGGTTAAGAGAACGCAAGGCTGGAGAGACTGTAAACACTGGCCCTGGAGACAGGCCAATGGGGCTAGAACGGTCTATGTTGCCCAAACGGGTTGATAATCGTGTGGTTAAATGTTTTAGATGTGGTATGCCAGGTCATGTTGTTGCCAATTGCCCAGTCATGCAAGAACCCATGCAATGTGATGCTGCCTTTGAATGTCGCAGAATGTCTTTCTTTGCTAGGTTAGCCTGTACTGTGGTACCTTCACCTGAGCTGGAAAAACAAATGTGTGATGTGTTCTTAGAGGGTAACCGGGTAGAGGCCTTGCTAGATTCAGGAAGTTTAGTTACCCTCGTGAAAGCTGGGTTAGTGAACCCCTTAAAGGTCCAGCAAATACCTATTGGGGTAACTTGCATACATGGGGATACCCAACATTATGCCACTGCTGAGGTGAATATAGAAACTTGTTGTGGGTCAGCAATGGTTAAAGTGGGACTGGTCCCTACCTTGGTGCATGAGGCCATAATAGGGAGGGATTTTCCTCATTTTTGGAAACTGTGGGAATCACGGTTATCAACAGATGTGAGAAGTAAAAAGCCAGTTGATAATACCGGTGATTTTATGGATGTACGTGGGTCTTCGGAACTTTCTGGCCCTTTGCCTTTTGCTAGTTTGGCTGGGGAAGTGACAGATGGGGAGTCCAGTGAGGACCCTCTTGCCGGGAACAGAGACATAGTAGTTAGAACTGAAAGCGTGCCTGACCTGGAGGTAAAGAAGGATCTGTTTGCGTCTGAACAGTTAAAGGATCCTACCTTAATAAAGACTAGAGAGAATGTTAAGATTGTTAATGGGGAACCTGTGGTACCAGGTGACAGGGTTACGTATCCCCACATGGCCATCTGTAATGAGCTCTTGTACCACATTGTCAAAAGGGGTGAGGATGTGGTAGAACAGCTGGTAGTTCCCCAGCCTTATCGGAGAACGGTACTAGATTTAGCTCATAGTCACGTTACCGCAGGACATTTAGGGGCAGAAAAAACCACTGAAAGAGTTTTACAAAGGTTCTTTTGGCCAGGGGTTTATAAAGAAGTGTCTGAATATTGTTCTTCCTGTCCTGAATGCCAGTATCATGCCCCTAGACCCCATTTCAGGAGCCCACTAGTTCCCATGCCTATTATAGAGGTCCCGTTTGACAGAATAGCCATGGATCTCGTGGGGCCCTTGTTAAAGTCTGCTCGGGGCCATCAGTATATCCTGGTAATTATGGACTATGCCACTCGATATCCTGAGGGTGTCCCTTTACGCACTATCACAACCAAGGCGATAGCTAAGGAGCTGGTGCAGGTATTTAGTAGAGTGGGAATACCAAAAGAAATTTTGACTGACCAAGGTACTCCATTTATGTCAAGGATCATGAAAGAATTGTGCAAGTTATTTAAGGTCACTCACCTCAGGACGTCCATCTACCATCCCCAAACTGACGGGTTGGTGGAAAGGTTTAATAAAACATTAAAAAGTATGTTAAAAAAGGTTGTTGAGAGAGATGGGAAAAACTGGGATTGTTTGTTGCCCTACTTGTTAATGGCCATCAGAGAAGTTCCTCAGTCCTCTACGGGGTTTTCTCCGTTTGATTTGTTGTATGGTAGACACCCCAGAGGGTTGTTGGATATTGCCAAAGAGACGTGGGAAGGACAGCCCACTCCTTATAGAAGCGTTATTGAGCATGTAACACAAATGCAGGATAGGATTGCAGCCGTGGTACCTGTTGTCAGAGAGCACATGGAACAGGCCCAAAGTGCTCAACAGAGGGTCTATAACCGGAGTGCCAAGATACGGGAATTTGCTCCTGGAGATAGAGTTCTTGTTTTGGTACCCACTGTGGAAAGCAAATTCCTAGCTAAATGGCAGGGTCCATTTGAGATTAGGGAAAAAGTGAATGAGGTTAATTACAAAGTATACCAGCCGGGAAAGAGAAAACCCGAACAGATTTACCATGTTAACTTAATCAAACCCTGGAAAGATAGGTTGTCTCTGTCAGCGGAGCCTTGCCCTTCGGTGTTTTCACCCCGGTTGCTTCCCGCAGTGAAGGTGTCAGAGACATTATCAGCTGATCAGAACAATCAGGTTAAAGAATTTCTCATCCAAAATAGGGAGGTATTTTCAGAGCTGCCTGGCCGAACGACCATAATAAAACATGACATTGTCACAGAACCAGGGGTCAGGGTTCATTTAAAGCCATATAGGATTCCTGAAGCTCAGCGAGAAGCTATTTCTAAGGAAGTTAAAACCATGTTAGAACTTGGAGTCATAGAGGAGTCTAACAGTGAGTGGTCCAGTCCCATAGTGCTCATCCCGAAGCCCGACGGTAGCATACGCTTCTGTAATGACTTTCGTAAGTTAAATGAGGTGTCCAAGTTTGACGCATACCCCATGCCCCGTGTGGATGAGCTTGTAGAAAGGCTGGGAACAGCCAGGTTTCTCACCACATTGGACCTGACCAAAGGTTACTGGCAAATACCTTTATCTGATAGCGCCAAAGAAAAAACAGCCTTTTCGGTTCCGGAGGGGCTGTACCAGTATAAGATGTTACCCTTTGGGTTGCATGGGGCTCCAGCAACCTTTCAACGGGCGATGGATAAAATTTTGAGGCCCCATAGAAAATATGCAGCTGCCTATTTGGATGATGTGGTAATTCACAGTACAGACTGGGGGTCCCATTTGGTTAAAGTACAAGCAGTACTGGACTCAATCAGAGAGGCAGGGTTAACTGCTAACCCAAAGAAGTGCTGCCTCGCAATGGAGGAGGTCAAATACTTGGGCTTCACCATAGGCAGAGGTCTGATTAGGCCCCAATTGAATAAAGTTGATGCTATTCAAAACTGGCCTCGTCCAGTGAATAAAAAACAGGTAAGGGCTTTTTTGGGAATTACTGGGTACTATAGACGGTTTATTCCTAATTTTGCGACCACAGCGGTGCCGTTGTCAGACCTTACCAAAGGGAAGCAGTCAAATGTGGTGAAATGGAACCCTGATGCAGAAAAGGCGTTCCAAGCGTTAAAAGTGGCTTTGTGTTCACAACCGGTGTTGATAACACCAGATTTTTCAAAAGAATTTGTGGTACAGACAGATGCCTCAGAGATAGGGATAGGTGCTGTGCTGTCCCAAACCAGAGATGGGGACGAACACCCTATCATTTATTTGAGTAGGAAACTCAATGAGCATGAAAAAAGGTATGCCATTGTGGAAAAGGAGGCTTTGGCCATTAAGTGGGCACTAGATACCTTGAGATATTACCTCTTGGGTAGACAATTCAGACTAGTGACAGACCATGCCCCTTTAAAATGGATGTATGTAAATAGAGGCAAGAATGCTCGTGTAACTAGATGGTTTCTAGCGTTGCAGGACTTTAAGTTTACTGTCGAACATAGACCGGGAACACAATTGGCCAACGCAGATGCATTGTCTCGCATCTTCTGTTTGGGGGCTACAAGTGTTCCGGCCCCTAGGTCGAAACAGGGGAGGGGGATATGTGACAAGAACACTGGGATAGTGTTTGAGGGCAGGTATATTTGTCCCAGGTTCTTGTCTTACATGTTTTAGAAAATGTTAACTTCTAGGAAAAATGCTTTTTGTTTTGTCTGAACCTTTTCAGTTTGCTGTAAAAGCTGGGTAAAGGCTCTGAGAGAGAGATAAGGCGAGTTCTAGACATTGGGCCCAGTTCGGGTCTTTGGCCTCACAGAGGGCTAATCAGGGTTTCAGCTGTGTAAGTGTGTTATAGTGCTGCTAACCTGATTAGTATGGGCAGACTGCCTGGGAAGGCTGAGGGATCTGTGTGTGAGAGACACGCTTTCTGATGCAAGTAAGCTATACAGTATGTACTGAAGAACTCTGTGTTTTGTTTAGTGACAGTTAGGAATATCTTATGTTTAGTTAGTGCCGGACAGGCAAGGTATTTTTATTTTGGGGTTTGTTTTATTTTCTGTTTCAATAAAACTGGCCGGGGTCAGTTGTACCAGAAACTGGACTTGTGTTGTTCCTCAGCTGCTGCGTGCTACCATATTCCCCAGGAAAAGGCGCCTTGCACCCCTACAGTGTTACAACTTATATAAGTGTTTTTCCCCTTATAGCTGCTGTATTGTTATACTGCGCCTAATTAGTGCCCCCCTCTCTTTTTTAACCCCTTTCTGTAGTGTAGTAACTGCAGGGGAGAGCCAGGGAGCTTCCCTCCAACGGAGCTGTGAGAGAAAATGGCGCCAGTGTGCTGAGGAGATAGGCTCCGCCCCCTTCTCGACGGCCTTTTCTCCCGTTTTTTCTGTGGAATCTGGCAGGGGTTAAAATTCATCCATATAGCCCTGGGGGCTATATGTGATGTATTTTCGCCAGCCAAGGTGTTTTTATTGCTGCTCAGGGCGCCCCCCCCTAGCGCCCTGCACCCTCAGTGACCGAAGTGTGAAGTGTGCTGAGGAGCAATGGCGCACAGCTGCAGTGCTGTGCGCTACCTTGGTGAAGACAGGATGTCTTCTGCCGCCGATTTTCCGGACCTCTTCTTGCTTCTGGCTCTGTAAGGGGGCCGGCGGCGCGGCTCTGGGACCGGACTCCGAGGCTGGGCCTGTGTTCGGTCCCTCTGGAGCTAATGGTGTCCAGTAGCCTAAGAAGCCCAATCCACTCTGCACGCAGGTGAGTTCGCTTCTTCTCCCCTTAGTTCTTCGATGCAGTGAGCCTGTTGCCAGCAGGTCTCACTGAAAATAAAAAACCTAAAACTAAACTTTCACTAAGAAGCTCAGGAGAGCCCCTAGTGTGCACCCTTTTCGGCCGGGCACAAAAATCTAACTGAGGCTTGGAGGAGGGTCATAGGGGGAGGAGCCAGTGCACACCAGGTAGTCCTAAAGCTTTACTTTTGTGCCCAGTCTCCTGCGGAGCCGCTATTCCCCATGGTCCTTACGGAGTTCCCAGCATCCACTAGGACGTCAGAGAAAAATATATATACAAATACAGGTACAAGGCAATAACCGCCTGTTAATTCTTTTACCCAGGAAATACCGTTGATGCCGACAGGGCAACATCAGATAACCGTGTCTCCCCAAGAGTGTTTACTCGTTTTTAAGCACACAAAAGCAACCTGCTAATACTTAGTTGTTTGAATCAAGTACCGCCAAGCGTCTGCGAAACCGACAGTTATCCCCACAGGAGTTTACGACAAATCCCTCACACCTGTCGACACATGTCGACTTACCAATAGTGGGTAAATAAACAGGGAAACAGTGAATTTATGTAACACAACAGGGATTATGCGTCCATTATTTGACATAATGCTATATTCCACCCATATAGCATTAAAAAACACTGTGTCCCCCCTGCTTCTTACCATACAGTAAATCTTGGCGGGGACCGGAGGAAAATGGCGCCGACTCCTGTGTAAGGGCTAAGCTCCGCCCCCTCCCGGCGCGCTTAAGCCCGCACAAACATATCTTAAATTGAGCTGGGGACTTATATACAGGGATTAATCCCCTGTATATTCCTTTATATATACAAAACGCAGCCCAGGCCCCCCCCCCCCGCGCCCCACACCCACGGAAACCGTTGGTGTGTGGGATCGATGGAGCGCAGCGGGGACGCTGTGGTGCCCTGGCGGGGTGAATACACCCGGAGTCCGGGTATGTTCCCCCGCCCGGGAAGAATTAAGAAATGCTGCCCAAGACGCTCCTATTAATGCCCTTATACACATGACACACATAGTACCCCTTACATATATGCCGCGCATTATTAGTGCATTAATACACATGACACGCATAATGCCCCTTACAGATATGCCGAATACTATTGCACAACCAACCCACTCACACACAGCACTCACATGGCCGCTAACTCTGTGACCTCTGCCTCTGCTTGGATACAGATGTGTCCTCATAAATCTTGCCTCAATACACCATGCAGCAGGAAATGCCTGGCGTGGGTCAGCTGGCATCTCTGCTAACGTTGAGCGCCTTTTTTTTTATGAAAATGCATCTTATTTGCATTGCTATGTTCCTAGGATACACAAGCAGCTTCTGCTGTTTAAAATGATATGCGGCATGCCTATATTCTGTGTGCAACTGTGGCTGTATCTGCATACGAAATGCTTCACACAGAATATACTGTATGCATGCTGCATATCATTTTAATCAGCAGAAGCTGCTGGTGCCCCTAGGCATAGCAAATGCCGTAGGCATTTGCCTAGTTTGCCTATGCTTAGGGCCGGCTCTGCTCACACATACAAGGCATGTAAAGCCAACGTAGCTTGAACACTCAGCAACCGCTGAAACATTACTTACCAAGTAACAATGCAGTACTCAACTAAAACAAAGTTGTACTGAACCAAATAACATTTGCAGGAAAACGAAGTGCTGGGCGGGCGCCCAGCATCCTCTGCGGACTACGAGGAAAGGATTTACCGGTAGGTAACCAAAATCCTATTTTCTCTTACGTCCTAGAGGATGCTGAGGTCCACATTACTACCATGGGGATGTACCAAAGCTCCCAGAACGGGAGGGAGAGCGCGGAGGCTCCTGCAGAACTGATTGACTGAACTTCAGATCATCAGAGTGTTATGCACTGTCACGAACCTCGGGCAGCGGCGACCGCGCTTGTCCCTGCGGGTGGCCTGGTCTGCCCGGCGCCTCTCTTCCCCTGTCAGTCTCCGGCTTCAGCGGCGGGTCGGCGCTGCTCTCCGGCGGCTTCCCGGAAGCAAGGGCGCCGCCATCACAAGCAAGGGCAAGGAGGCGGAGCAGGTCTGACGTCACCTGCCTGCTCCGCCAATCAGGCTAGGGCGGGGAATTTAAAATCAGATACCAGGCAGAGATCCGATGCCTGAGTATCTTCGTTTCTCCTGTGGAAGCTATGATCCAGAGCTCCCTCGTCCCTGCAAGCATCCTGTGCTTCCAAGCATCCTGTCCCTGCAAGCATCCTGTGCTTCCAAGCATCCTGTCCCTGCAAGCATCCTGTGCTTCCAAGCATCCGGTGCCTACAAGCAACCTGTGCTTCCAAGCATCCTGTGCCTACAAGCAACCTGTGCTTCCAAGCATCCTGTGCCTACAAGCACCTCCGTGCCTCCAGTTACCTCCGTGTCTCCAAGCACCTCGTGCCTCCAAGCACCTCCGTGCCTCCAAGCACCTCCGTGCCTCCAAGCACCTCGTGCCTCCAAGCACCTCGTGCCTCCAAGCACCTCCGCGCCTCAAGCACCTCCGTGCCTCCAGTTACCTCCGTGCCTCCAGTTACCTCCGTGCCTCCAGTTACCTCCGTGCCTCCAAGCACCTCCGTGCCTCCAAGCACCTCGTGCCTCCAAGCACCCCGTGCCTCCAAGCACCTCCGCGCCTCAAAGCACCTCCGTGCCTCCAGTTACCTCCGTGTCTCCAAGCACCTCGTGCCTCCAAGCACCTCGTCCCTCCAAACACCTCGGTGTCTCCAAACACCTCCGTGCCTCCAAGCACCTCCGTGCCTCCAAACACCTCCGTGCCTCCAAGGGTCTCCCAGCACTCCCTGTACTCCCAGTACCTCAGTGCCTTCAATACCACAGTGTCTCCAATATCTCAGTACCCCAGCCTTCATTATTTCTACAAGTCTTGTCTTACAGGAGACCTACAAGAATTCCTCTGGGCCTCCCGCCTGCCGTCTTAGTTCTGCATGAGGAAGACCTACATCCGGCCATCTCTACTACGACCCAGTGGCGGTTCCTCTTCCCGGTCATCGGAAGAAGCCCCGAGTCCACAACACTCCCAAACCAGGTCAGTGATAGTATACTCAGGCCTCATGGACTCGGGGGATCGGAACACGGACTCTAGTGCCATCCAGAACCTGGCTTCTCGAGTGCAAAGTCAGGAAGCAGCACAAGGTCAGGTGATGCAGTACCTCCAGCAGTTGTCCGGGCGTCTGGATCAGATTCAGGCGTCTCTGGCCTCAGTAATTCCGGCTCCTGTTCCAGCAGTCGCACCAGTTGCCGTTGCCAGCAATGTTCAACCATCGGCCGGTGTCACTCCACGCCTTCAGTTGCCTACTCCGTCCCGCTATAATGGGAATCCCAAAAATTGTCGTGGTTTCTTGAACCAGTGCGAGGTACATTTCGAGCTACTTGCACACAACTTTCCTACAGACCGGTCCAAGGTAGCATATATTATTTCTCTGTTGGAAGGTTCTGCTTTGGATTGGGTGTCTCCATTATGGGAACGATCTGATCCCATGGTTTCCAACTACACCAACTTCATCTCGTCCTTTCGAAGGATTTTCGACGAGCCCGGCAGAATGACCACTGCTTCTTCCGATTTGCTCCGTGTTCGGCAGGGCGCCCGTTCCGTGGGCCAGTACGTGGTTCATTTCCAGACCATTGCTTCCGAACTACGCTGGAATAATGATGCCCTGAGAGCTGCCTTCTGGAACGGTCTTTCCGACCGGCTGAAAGACGAGCTGGTTACTAGAGATCTGCCGGATCCATTAGAAGATTTGATTTCCCTTTGCGTCAAGGTGGATCTTCGGATGCAGGAGCGTGGAAGAGAACGTAACCGTTCGGATCGTTCCAGGTTCCGGAATCCTACTCCTAGGCCGGTGGCCTCACCTAGCTCAGATGAGCCCATGCAAATTAACCGCTCCCGACTGTCTCCGGAAGAACGACAGCGTCGTCGTGAGGGTAAACTCTGCCTTTACTGTGGAGCCGCAGATCATTTTCTTAAATCTTGTAAAGTCCGTCCGGGAAACGGGCAGACCTAGCTTGTTCCGGAGGAGTCAAGCTGGGAGTTACGACAAAAGCTTCTCCAACTTCGGACTGCTTGCTTCCAGTAACTCTAGTCTCCAATTCAGTCTCCAGGTCTTGTGAAGCCCTATTGGATTCCGGAGCTGCAGGGAACTTCGTTTCTTCCTTCTGTGCCCAAAGTTTGGGTTTAAAGTTACGGCCTATCGAGCGGCCAATTTCACTGACGGCTATCAACGGGACTAGAATTTCCAAAGGTCTCATAATGTGGCGCACGGGGCCAGTTAAGCTGCGGGTCGGGGCTCTACATCAGGAAGATTTGGAACTCTTGGTAATCCCAGAAATGCCCCATGATCTGGTTCTTGGAATGCCTTGGCTGAAAAGTCATAACCCCCACATCGATTGGAAGTCGTCACAAATTCTGTCCTGGAGTTCCTTTTGTCACACTAATTGTCTTACTCCTGTTTGTCCGCTCCGTGTTACCTCCAAAACGGATGAAGAGCACATTCCGGAGGCATATCAAGGGTACAAGGACGTATTTTCGGAACAAGCTGCTGACCTGTTACCACCTCACAGGCCTTGGGACTGCCCTATTGACCTTGTCCCAGGGAAGACGCCACCTCGTGGTCGCACATATCCTCTGTCTCTTCCCGAGACTCAAGCCATGTCGGAGTATATTAAGTCCAATATGCTCAAGGGATTCATTCGCCCCTCTTCCTCCCCTGCTGGTGCAGGCTTCTTTTTCGTGAAGAAAAAGGACGGGGGGTTGAGACCATGCATCGACTACCGCGGCCTAAACGACATTACTATTAAGAATAAATACCCCTTGCCACTAATCACAGAGTTATTTGATAGGGTTCGTGGTGCCCGCATTTTTTCAAAACTCGACTTGAGAGGAGCTTATAATCTTATACGCATCCGAGAGGGGGATGAATGGAAGACTGCCTTTAATACCCGAGATGGGCATTACGAATACTTGGTGATGCCGTTTGGTCTTAGTAATGCTCCCGCGGTTTTCCAGGGATTCGTCAACGAAATCTTTCGTGATATGCTGTATCAGAGCGTTGTGGTATATCTGGACGACATACTGATTTTTTCCAAGAATCTTGTCGAACACAGGACTCAAGTCAAAGAGGTGCTACACCGTTTACAAGAGAATCATCTCTACGCCAAGCTTTCCAAATGTACCTTTGAAGTAACATCTATTCCGTTCCTCGGTTATGTCATCTCGGGGACGGAGCTTCGCATGGATCCGGAAAAGTTGTCGGCCATTCGTGATTGGACTCAGCCTCTTTCCCTGAAAGCAATACAAAGGTTCCTGGGCTTTGCGAACTACTACAGGAAATTCATTAAAGGTTTCTCCACCATTGTTGCACCCATTACTGCCCTGACGAGAAAGGGTTCTAATCCTAGTTTGTGGCCTCCGGAAGCCATTGTAGCTTTTTCTCGCTTAAAGTTAGCTTTCACGACGGCTCCAGTTCTCCAACAACCAAATTTCGAGGAACCCTTCTTCTTAGAAGTTGATGCATCTTCAGTCGGGGTGGGGGCTGTCCTCTCCCAGCATTCCTCTGATAAGAAATTACATCCGTGTGGCTTCCACTCTCGTAAATTCTCTCCAGCCGAACGAAATTACTCTATTGGAGACCAGGAACTCTTGGCAATCAAATCTGCCTTGGAAGAATGGAGATATCTTCTAGAAGGGGCTAAACATGTGTTTACCATCTACACGGATCACAAGAATTTACTGTACATCAAATCCGCACAATGTTTGAATCCTCGCCAGGCGAGATGGGCACTTTTCTTTTCCCGATTCTCGTTCATTATCAAGTACCGTGCCGGGACTCTCAATATTAAAGCAGATGCGCTTTCCCGTTCACAGGTTCCCACAGACGAGGATGAACCTCCGGAGCGGGGTTTAATTCTGAATCCAGTTTCTGTCTCTGCTGCTTTAACTACTCCAGCTCCTCCTCCTGGAAGAATGTCCGTACCAGCTAGATTCCGCCCAGGAATACTACGGTGGGTCCATAACTCCAAGTTTTCCGGTCATCCCGGCGCTCAGAAGATGTACAAGTTTCTGCAAAGGTCTTACTGGTGGAACACCATGAGGAAGGATGTACAAGATTGCGTTAATTCATGTCCCCAATGTACACAACATAAATCTCCTCGTCTGCCTCCTGCAGGGTTACTTCGTCCTCTGCCTATCCCTGTGAGACCCTGGACTCACATTTCCATGGACTTCATCACTGACTTGCCCTGTTCCAAGGGTTGCAACACCGTTTGGGTTATCGTTGACCGTTTTTCGAAGATGGCACACTTTGTGCCCTTGACTGGTCTTCCGACAGCACCGAAACTGGCTCTATTGTTTATCCGAGAACATTTTCGTTTGCATGGGTTGCCACAAGAGATTGTTTCTGACCGTGGAGTACAGTTCACCGCCAGGTTTTGGAAAGCCCTTTGTTCAACTCTACACATTAAACTTAAGTTTTCGTCGGCTTATCATCCCCAAACAAATGGACAAACGGAACGAGTCAATCAAGATCTAGAGACTTTTCTTCGGTTGTATCTCTCTCCTTCACAGGACAACTGGGTGGAGTTGTTGCCTTGGGCGGAGTTTGCCCATAACCATTTGTTTCATTCTTCCACTGGGGAATCACCATTTTTCGTCAACTACGGGTTCCATCCCCGTGTTCCGGAATTTCCAAGCCTTCCGATAATAGAGGTTCCTGCTGTAGCGTCCACTCTACGACACTTTGGACAAATTTGGAGAAAGGTTCATGCTAATCTTAAGCAGGTTTCTGTTCGGTACAAGTTCTTTGCAGATAAGAAACGGCAAGCCGCACCTCAATATAAAGTTGGGGACAGGGTATGGCTGTCCACACGGAATCTCCGGTTGAAGGTGCCCACCATGAAATTCGCTCCAAGGTTCATCGGTCCTTACCCTGTGCTACAAGTCTTAAATCCTGTGGTCTGTAAACTGGGTTTGCCTGCCCATCTTCGCATACCTAACGCCTTCCATGTTTCTCTACTCCGTCCCCTCATACTGAATCGATTCCACTCAGCACTCCCAAGGCCAACGTCCGTAGTGGCAGAAGCTGGAGCGGAGTTTGAAATCAAAGCTATTCTGGACTCTCGTTATCTTCATAAAAAATTACAGTACTTGGTGGACTGGAAGGGTTATGGACCTGAGGAGAGAAGTTGGATTGGGGCTACTGAAGTAACGGCTCCTCGTCTGATTCGGATCTTCCACTCCAGACATCCGACTAAGCCCGGGAAGTGTCCAGGGGCCACTCCTGGAGGAGGGGGTACTGTCACGAACCTCGGGCAGCGGCGACCGCGCTTGTCCCTGCGGGTGGCCTGGTCTGCCCGGCGCCTCTCTTCCCCTGTCAGTCTCCGGCTTCAGCGGCGGGTCGGCGCTGCTCTCCGGCGGCTTCCCGGAAGCAAGGGCGCCGCCATCACAAGCAAGGGCAAGGAGGCGGAGCAGGTCTGACGTCACCTGCCTGCTCCGCCAATCAGGCTAGGGCGGGGAATTTAAAATCAGATACCAGGCAGAGATCCGATGCCTGAGTATCTTCGTTTCTCCTGTGGAAGCTATGATCCAGAGCTCCCTCGTCCCTGCAAGCATCCTGTGCTTCCAAGCATCCTGTCCCTGCAAGCATCCTGTGCTTCCAAGCATCCTGTCCCTGCAAGCATCCTGTGCTTCCAAGCATCCGGTGCCTACAAGCAACCTGTGCTTCCAAGCATCCTGTGCCTACAAGCAACCTGTGCTTCCAAGCATCCTGTGCCTACAAGCACCTCCGTGCCTCCAGTTACCTCCGTGTCTCCAAGCACCTCGTGCCTCCAAGCACCTCCGTGCCTCCAAGCACCTCCGCGCCTCAAAGCACCTCCGTGCCTCCAGTTACCTCCGTGTCTCCAAGCACCTCGTGCCTCCAAGCACCTCGTCCCTCCAAACACCTCGGTGTCTCCAAACACCTCCGTGCCTCCAAGCACCTCCGTGCCTCCAAACACCTCCGTGCCTCCAAGGGTCTCCCAGCACTCCCTGTACTCCCAGTACCTCAGTGCCTTCAATACCACAGTGTCTCCAATATCTCAGTACCCCAGCCTTCATTATTTCTACAAGTCTTGTCTTACAGGAGACCTACAAGAATTCCTCTGGGCCTCCCGCCTGCCGTCTTAGTTCTGCATGAGGAAGACCTACATCCGGCCATCTCTACTACGACCCAGTGGCGGTTCCTCTTCCCGGTCATCGGAAGAAGCCCCGAGTCCACAACACTCCCAAACCAGGTCAGTGATATGCACACCAGTGCCAGCAGGAATGTACTGGTGTTTGAATTGTTATGCACACCAGTGCCTGCAGGAATGTACTGGTGTTTGAACTGTTATGCACACCAGTGCCTGCAGGAATGTACTGGTGTCTGAACGGAGAGGGATGCAAAACAAATGAACTCACAGACAGACTGGGGAATATGACATTACATACACAGAAGGTGATAGGGTAACAAAATAAACACAAAGTGAACAGAGAAGCCCAAAGGCTAAGAAACTGGGTGTCTCCCTAGTATTAGGAATGCTCAGATGGAAAGAAGCGAGATGTTGTGATTTAATACGTAGAGAACCCAAAATGCTGTTGCTAAGGGCAACAGCAAAACCCTAAAGGGTTACCAACGGGTGTGGCAGTAAACTCCTTGGTCAGAGATGGAATAATAGACACAAGGAGAGTCTCCACAATCCTAGTCTTCACTTGCAGTGCACTGGTTCAGCTTACTGCCACTAAACTGACACCTGAACACCTTGCACAGTGAGAAAGGATTTTGGCAGGCAAGTCTGAGAATACAGCCGCAAACTTGCTAGGTTCACAGAGTAGCAAAAGAACCCCAGCAGGTTAAACGACTGACTCCAGTCTTACTGCTAGGTCTGGATTGGCAGAGTGTAATACCAAATCCCAAGGCCTATTTGCAGTAAGCAACAAACAAATACAAAGTTTACACAGTACTAGCTAGCTTTCAGGAACTGACTAACCAACAAAGATTCAGCAGCATCTGCCTAACCTGAGAAGAGGGTTTATATAGCAGGTGCTGTCCACGCCCCACTCAGACCTCACAGACTGTGAGCACAAAAACCAGCACCGGATCCCCTGCCGTGCACAGAGCCTGTAACCACTGCACAGCAAAAGACCCGAACCGGAGTATCAGCTGCGCTCAGGTTACTCCGCTAGCACTTGTCTCCCGGTTGCCATGACGACGTGGCAGCACAGAGCAGGAGACCCAAACAGTACCCCCCCTCTGACGAGGGGTCAAAGAACCCCTACCACCGGGTTTATCGGGGAACTGCGAGAAGAAAGAGCGTAACAGTCTGGGGGCATGAAGATCACAACTGCGTACCCACGACCGCTCCTCCGGGCCATACCCCTTCCAGTGCACCAAAAATGACAGCCGACCCCGAACCATCTTGGAGTCAAGAATCCTTTCAACAACAAACTCCCTCTGGCCACGTATCAGAAGAGGGGAAGGTCTTCCACTGGAAGAAGTATTACTAATCGCCCGTTTTAAAAGGGAACAATGAAATATTTTATTGATACCCAAAGAACGGGGTAGATCTAACTGAAATGCCACCGGATTGATAACCCTAGTGATCTTATAAGGACCGATGAACCGGGGGCCTAACTTATGAGATGGCTGTCTCAACTTCAAATTCTTGGTAGACAACCAGACGAAGTCTCCTAATTTGAAGCTGCAGGGTCTCTTCCGCTTATCAAAAACCCTTTTGGTCACTAATGACACAGACACAAGGGCTTTCTTCACTTTCCTCCAAATACCTCTAAGGACCGAAACCACAGAGGAACCACCAGGCGTGGAGTCCAGTGGATCAAAAGAATTGGCCTTAGGATATTGCCCATACACACAAAGGAAGGGAGAGATCCCTGTAGCAGAGTGAGCCGCGTTGTTATAGGCAAACTCCGCCATGGACAGATGAGCAACCCAGTCAGTCTGACACTTGGAGACATAACACCTGAGGAACTGCTCCAAGGACTGGTTCGCCCTTTCAGTCTGCCCATTAGACTGCGGATGGTAGCCTGACGACAAGCTGACAGAAATCTGGAGATCGGAACAAAATGCCCTCCAGAATTTGGCCACAAACTGAGATCCGCGGTCAGAGACCACATCAAGTGGCAACCCGTGGAGGCGCACAACATGCAGCATAAATAATTCAGACAGGCGTCTGGCCGATGGCAGCCCAACCAATGGAACGTAGTGCGCCATCTTCGAAAACCTGTCAACGACAACCCAGATGGCTGTCATCCCCGAGGATTTGGGCAAGTCCACCACAAAATCCATTGAAATGTGGGTCCATGGCTTAGATGGAATAGAGAGTGGATGTAATGGGCCAACAGGAACCCCTCTAGGAGTCTTATTTCGGGCACAGATGTCACATGCCCAAACCCACTGATCCACATCCCTAGCCACCGAGGGCCACCACACCGCCCTAGATAGCAACTCCCGAGTTCTGGCAATACCCGGGTGACCTGCCGACTTCTTGGCATGGAATTCCAGGAACACTCGCTGTCTTAACCTAGGAGGCACAAACAAAAGACCTACCGGAAGGTCTGGAGGAGCCT
The DNA here is from genome assembly GCF_028390025.1 of Pseudophryne corroboree. NCBI lineage: Eukaryota > Metazoa > Chordata > Amphibia > Anura > Myobatrachidae > Pseudophryne > Pseudophryne corroboree. Next base: position 143,157,553 of record NC_086454.1, read on the forward strand.
GCTCCTGTGCTCTAAGGACTAATGATAAGAGGTCCTGGGTAATGCCCACTTTAATACATGATGGGGACACAATGGGCAATGGCTCCTCGGTGGTCTCCTGGATTGGAGCAAAACTCCGCAAGAGCGCATCAGCCTTGATGTTTTTTGACCCAGGGCGATATGTTATCAAAAAATTAAAGCGAGCAAAAAACAAAGCCCATCGTGCCTGCCTGGCATTGAGGCGCTTCGCTGACTCTAAATATGGCAAATTCTTATGGTCGGTGAGAATTGAGACCACAAACTTTGCCCCCTCAAGCCAGTGTCTCCACTCCTCGAGTGCATCCTTAATAGCCAACAATTCCCGGTTACCCACGTCATAATTCATCTCGGCAGGCGAAAATTTACGGGAAAAGTAAGCACAGGGATGAAGGCGATTATCAGACACCCCCATCTGAGAGAGCACTGCCCCAATACCCATCTCAGAGGCATCCACCTCCACCACAAAAGGACGCTCTGGATCTGGGTGTCGCAGCACCTTGGCCGAGACAAATGCCCTTTTGAGACGGGCAAAAGCCGCTTTGGCCTCACAAGACCAGTGAGCAACATCCGCCCCTTTCTTAGTGAGTGCCACCAAGGGCGCCACTATAGACGAAAATCCAGCGATAAATTGTCTATAAAAATTTGCAAAGCCCAGAAAACGCTGAAGCGCCTTCAAACTAGTGGGCTGCACCCAATCCAGGACTGCCTGTACCTTGGAACCCTCCATTTGGAAACCTTCTGGAGAGATAATATATCCTAGAAATGCGATTTGCTGAACTTTAAATTCGCACTTCTCCAGCTTCGCCCCAAGCCGGTGGTCTCTGAGTTTCTGGAGGACTAAGCGTACATGCTTCCGATGTTCCTCCAGGGAATGGGAGAAGATTAGGATGTCATCTAAGTATACAACTAAGAATCTATCCAAATATTCCCTGAGCACATCGTTCATGAAGTCCTGGAAGACTGCCGGGGCATTACAGAGCCCAAAAGGCATCACCAAATACTCATAGTGCCCTGAGTGGGTATCAAAGGCAGTCTTCCATTCATCCCCCTCTCTTATTCGGATTAGATTGTACGCACCGCGTAGGTCAATCTTATAAAAAATGGTGGCCGTACGAAGCTGGTCAAACAAGACCGAAATGAGAGGCAGTGGGTATGAGTTTTTAATCGTGATACGGTTCAATTCCCTGAAGTCGATGCAGGGTCGCAACGAACCGTCCTTTTTACCCACGAAGAAGAACCCCGACCCAACTGGAGACTGTGAAGGTCTGATAAATCTCTTAGCCAAGTTCTCCTGAATGTACTCTGCCATAGCCTGAGTCTCAGGACGTGACAGGGAGTACAACCTGCTCTTGGGAAGCTTAGCATTCGGCAACAAATTAATGGCACAGTCATAGGGGCGATGGGTAGGTAGTAACTCTGCAACTCTTTTGGAGAACACGTCCGCAAAATCTGCATAACATCCTGGCAATCCTGGTAAACTTAGCTGCGAAAGCCTGACTGGAAGGCTCAAGCAACTCCTGAAACAATCAGTACCCCAACTAAGAATCTCCCCAGAGACCCAGTCAAATTGAGGATTGTGGGCCCTTAACCAGGGTAACCCCAACACAAATGGGGCAAAAGTACAGACAGTCACATAAAAGGACAATTTTTCAGAGTGTGTGGCTCCAATAAACAAAGAAATCTGGCTAGTGCAAGAGGTAATTTGGTTCCCCGTTTAACCCACAAATCTCAATTTCCGATGCCAAGGGTACTAAGGGAACAGAGTGTTTCAGGGCGAATTGGCGGTCCATAAAAACCCCGTCGGCCCCACTGTCCACAAAGGCCTCAGTCTTGACAGTTTGACCGAGGATCTTCAAGGTCACCGGAATAATAAAAGTCTTCTTGGGAAATTCTAACTTCTGGCCTGACAGGATATTTCCCATCACCCTCAGGCCCTGAAGTTTTCCGGCTTTTCTGGGCATGATACTACCACATGACCTTTATTCCCACAGTACAAACATAACCCCTGCTGTCTCCTCCGCGTCTTCTCACGCGAGGAGAGGCGGGTAGCCCCAATCTGCATAGGCTCCTCTGAAAATTCCTCAGAGTCTGAGGTTCCCTTGGGAAAGAAGGAAACCTCGGTCTCCCTTTCAAGCCTGCGCTCTCTCAGCCGTCTATCCACCCGAATGGATAACTGCATGAGCTGATCCAAGCTATCAGGCAAGGGATATTGTACCAGTTGGTCTTTTAACTGGTTAGAAAGACCTCTTCGGTACTGGTGTCTCAGGGCTGGGTCATTCCACTGGGTATCATGGGCCAACCTCCGAAACTCCGTACAATAAACCTCAACTGGCCTTCGCTCTTGCTTAAGGATCGAAATCTGAGCCTCGGCTGAGGCCGTCTTGTCAGGGTCATCATACAACATGCCCAGTGCCGTAAAAAAAGCATCAACACTTTTAAGCGACGGACAGTCAGGCTGCAACCCATATGCCCAGACCTGTGGTTCTCCTTGTAGCAAGGAAATCACTATGCCCACCCGCTGAATCTCCGACCCAGAAGACTGAGGCCTAAGCTGGAAATATAGCTTGCAGCTCTCCTTGAAACAATAGAACTGCGAGCGATCTCCAGAAAAACGATCCGGGAGATTTACTTTCGGCTCCTTAACCCCTGAAGGTACTGCTGCTGCGGGAGCTCCGCCAGCGGCCTGCGAGGTGTGCATTTTAATGGACAAATCATTAAATTGTCGAGTCAGGACCTGCACCTGATCGACCACCTGTTGCAAAGAATTTTGAGGGGTATGCTCCATATTCCCACAAAATTTCAACAGGAGTATTAGGCTGCTGAATATGTTATGCACACCAGTGCCTGCAGGAATGTACTGGTGTCTGAACGGAGAGGGATGCAAAACAAATGAACTCACAGACAGACTGGGGAATATGACATTACATACACAGAAGGTGATAGGGTAACAAAATAAACACAAAGTGAACAGAGAAGCCCAAAGGCTAAGAAACTGGGTGTCTCCCTAGTATTAGGAATGCTCAGATGGAAAGAAGCGAGATGTTGTGATTTAATACGTAGAGAACCCAAAATGCTGTTGCTAAGGGCAACAGCAAAACCCTAAAGGGTTACCAACGGGTGTGGCAGTAAACTCCTTGGTCAGAGATGGAATAATAGACACAAGGAGAGTCTCCACAATCCTAGTCTTCACTTGCAGTGCACTGGTTCAGCTTACTGCCACTAAACTGACACCTGAACACCTTGCACAGTGAGAAAGGATTTTGGCAGGCAAGTCTGAGAATACAGCCGCAAACTTGCTAGGTTCACAGAGTAGCAAAAGAACCCCAGCAGGTTAAACGACTGACTCCAGTCTTACTGCTAGGTCTGGATTGGCAGAGTGTAGTACCAAATCCCAAGGCCTATTTGCAGTAAGCAACAAACAAATACAAAGTTTACACAGTACTAGCTAGCTTTCAGGAACTGACTAACCAACAAAGATTCAGCAGCATCTGCCTAACCTGAGAAGAGGGTTTATATAGCAGGTGCTGTCCACGCCCCACTCAGACCTCACAGACTGTGAGCACAAAAACCAGCACCGGATCCCCTGCCGTGCACAGAGCCTGTAACCACTGCACAGCAAAAGACCCGAACCGGAGTATCAGCTACGCTCAGGTTACTCCGCTAGCACTTGTCTCCCGGTTGCCATGACGACGTGGCAGCACAGAGCAGGAGACCCTAACACAGAGGCCAAACTATCGAACTTGTAAAACTTTGCAAACGTGTTCGGCCCAGACCAAGTTGCAGCTCGGCAAAGCTGCACTGCCGAGACACCCCGGGCAGCCGCCCAGGAAGACCCCACCTTACGAGTAGAGTGGGCCTTAACAGATTCTGGACACGGCAGTCCTGCCGTAGAATAAGTGTGCTGGATAGTGAACCTGATCCAGCGAGAGATCGTCTGCTTAGAAGCAGGACACCAAATTTTCTTTGGATCATATAGGACAAACAGAGAGTCCGACTTTCTGTGATGAGAAGTTCTCTTCACATATATCTTCAGAGCCCTTACAACATTGATGTAATTGAGGAGTCAGTAGCCACTGGCACCATAATAGGTTGGTTGATATGAAATGTCAATACAATCTTCGGAAGAAACTGCTGACGTGTCCGGAGCTCAGCTCTATATTCATGGAAGATCAGGTAAGGGCTTTTACAGGATAATTCGGACACGCATCTAGCAGAAGCTAAGGCCAACAATGTGACCGCCTTCCATGTAAGAAATTTGACTTCAACCTCCTGTAGAGGATCAAACCAATCCGACTGGAGGAACTGCAACACCAAGTTAAGGTCCCAAAGTGCTGTAGGCGGTACAAAGGGAGGTTGGATGTGCAGAACTCCCTTCAAAAAAGTCTGAACCTCAGAGAGGGCAGCGAATTGTTTCTGAAAAAAAAAATGGATAGGGCCGAAATCTGGATCTCCACAGATCCTAACCTCAGGCCCATATCCACACCTGCTTGCAGGAAGAGGAGAAAACGTCCAAGTTGAAACTCCACCGTAGGAAACTCCTTGGATTCCCACCAAGAGACATATTTCTTCCAAATACGATGGTAATGTTCAGACGTTACCCCTTTCCTAGCCTGTATGAGGGTAGGAATGACCTTCTTCGGAATGCCCTTCCGAGCAAGTATCAGGCGCTCAACTTCCATGCCATCAAACAAAGCCGCGGTAAGTCTTGATAGACGAACGGCCCCTGCTGCAGCAGGTCCTCCTGAAGAGGAAGAGGCCTCGGCTCTTCTTGCAGTAGATTCAGGAGGTCCGCGTACCAAGCTCTTCTCGGCCAGTCTGGGGCAACGAGGATCGCTTGAACCCTTGTTCTCCTTATGAGCTTTAGGATTCTTGGGATGAGTGGGAGTGGTGGAAACATGTACACTGACTGGAACACCCATGGAGACACCAAGGCGTCCACCGTCACTGCCTGTGGGTCCCTTGACCTGGAACAATAACGCCAAGGCTTCTTGTTGAGACGAGAGGTTATCATGTCTATTTGGGGTAATCCCCAAAGGTCTGTTATTTCCTTGAACACCTCCGGATGGAGACCCCACTCCCCTGGATGAAGATCGTATCTGCTTCCCAGTTGTCTACTCCCAGAATGAAGATAGCTGACAGCGCCAACGCGTGTTTTTCTGTCCAGAGGAGTATTCTTGTGACCTCTGACATTGCCACTCTGCTCTTTGTTCCAACCTGTCGGTTTATGTAAGCCACTGTTGTTACGTTGTCCGACTGCACTTGAATGGCCCGATTTCTTAGAAGAGGGGCCGCCTGAAGAAGACCGTTGTAGACGGCTCTTTGTTCCAGGATGTTGATGGGCAGGCCGGCTTCAAGGCTTGACCACCGTCCTTGGAAGGTTACTCCCTGAGTTACTGCTCCCCAGCCCCAAAGGCTCGCATCCGTGGATAGAAGGACCAATTCCTGAATCTCGAACCTGCGGCCCTCCAGAAGGTGAGGTGATTGCAATCACCAGAGGAGCAAAATCCTGGCTCTTGGCAACAGACGAATTCTCTGGTGCATGTGGAGATGAGATCCCGACCACTTGTCCAGGAGATCCAGTTGGAAGGTCCGAGCGTGGAACCTCGGAACCTGGGTTGCAGATTCATTACTTGCAACCCTATCAGAAATCTGATAAATCCAAGATTTGATAGAGAAAAACCACTCTGGTTCCCTTGCTGGTATCTGTGCTAAACCAGTGCTATCCTGACTACATGGAATGGGCTCATCCTGGGAGGATAAATCCTCTGCAGCATATGACACAGTGTCCCTGGACATAGCTAAAGGAGACCACCAAACACTCTACACACACACAGGTGAGGGCAGACAGAGTTTCCCCCCTAAGAATGGCAAGAGAGACACAGAGATTGGAGCCAACCCACACACAGCGCTTTTAGCAAAGGGAGACCCTTTGTCAGCACTGACTGTGCACCTTAATAGGACACACAGTCATATTACAGCCTCCCCCCCCCTTCTACAACCCCCTGGTACCGTGTACAGATAGCTGGAGTTGCTATGGAGGAACCTGTTCTTCCTCTCAGCACTGTGCAGGCAGGAAAATTGCGCTGAAACGCTGCTGGGTCCGCTCTGAGGAGAAGCTCTGCCCCCTTAATGGTGCTGTCTTCCTGCTCTTCATGGATTATACTGGCCTGAGGATTAGTGCTGGCTGAGATCCGAGGACCCCGACAGGCTTCTGGACCAGTGTGGGGGTAAGCGCTGGCCCAGGGTGCCCCTCACAGCACCGCACCATGTACCGCTGAGCCTTTCCAGGAGCGCAGTTAATACTGCGCTCCCTCCCCGCTGCCGCCATCTTCACACCGCCCCCCCCCCCCCCCCCCCGCTTGCTAGGGGGGTCGGTGTCTCACTCACCACTTCTTCAGCTCTGTAAGGGGTTGGCGGCATGCTGCTGTGGTGAGCGGTCCCCTGTGGCGGAGAACGATCAGACCCCTCTGGAGCTCAGTGTCCAGTCAGCGGAGACAGTGGCTCAGACCCCGCAGGGCGGACACTACTCCCCTCCTTAGTCCCTCACTGCAGGGAGGCTGTTGCCAGCCTCCCTGTAAAATAAAAACTCTAAAATAAACTTTTACTAATAAAACTCTGTAGAGCTCCCCTAGCTGTGACCGGCTCCTCCGGGCACATTTTCTAAACTGTCTGGTAGGAGGGGCATAGAGGGAGGAGCCAGCCCACACTCTCAAACTCTTAAAGTGCCTATGGCTCCTGGTGGACCCGTCTATACTCCATGGTACTAATGTGGACCCCAGCATCCTCTAGGACGTAAGAGAAAGGTAAAATCCAAAGAAAACACCAGAGAGACATCTGAACTCAAGGAAAATGGCATCTTTAACCTCAGTAGCAAACCACTAACAGGCATAATTTTCACTGTTAGAGAAATTAATAAAATTTTCCCCACATTCTAATTTGAATTCATTTGACCTATACGTAGATACACAGAGTTTTGTAAGGAAACTGTGCATAAAGAAATTTTTCTCTAAATCAAATCATATACCAAAGGTTTTAACAAAGTTCAGGAGGGAAACATTCTTCAAAGGAAGAGGAGTATTAGAACTCGAGGACATGCACTGAAACTGGAGGGAGGCAAGTTCAGGGGAAATTTAAGGAAAAATTACTTCCCAGAAAGGGTAGTGGATAAGTGGAATTGTGGACATGTGCCCCGTGTCCCAGGGCACATCTGACCGGCAGGGTGCAGGGTATCTGCATCCCCTGCAGTTCCTAGCTGTGGGCAGCGCTGGGGCAGCTTGTCTGTCCCCAGCGCCTGTCAGTGCGTGGCGGCGGCGGGTGTCCGGTGCAAGGATTACCCTTTTCCCTGCACCGGACCGGAGGCTGCGGAGGGGTTTAAATGTTGGCGCCCTCCGGGAGCCAATCGCGGCTCCCGGAGCGGCGGACAATCAGAGAGGGGTGCGGCGAGCCAATCGTCATAGTCCCCGCCCCCGGCGTCTGACGTCAGACGCCGGGCGGGAGCCGAAGAGGACGAGAAGCGCGCGGAAGAGCGCTGAAGAAGCGGCCGGGACCCGGAGAGAGGAGTCGGCGCGCCGGAGCACAGAAGAGAGTCCGGCGCGGAGGGGAAGACGACGGCCGTGGGAAGAAGAGCTCCGGTGGCCGCTGAAGAGGCCGGAAGACGTCGGGCTCCTGCAAGAAGATGCCCAGCAGCGGCTGGACGCGGCGAGGCGACGGCGGCGCTGCTGGCCAGGACGGGCCAGCGGCCGAAGAGTGAAGGGGAGCGCCGGAGAGGCCACCAGGGGTGGGAAGGAAGAGAGCTGACGAAGCTCCCCCCTGGTGCCTCTCCCACCGGGTCAGGTAGGCCTTTATCAGGTGCCCCTGTACTCCCTTCTCCTCCCTAGACCACCGGGTGTTCGGGCATTAGGCCCCTGGGCAGAGTCAAGCCCTCCCGGCCTGTGGGCAATCAGTCGGGCCCTACCGGCCCGTGGGCACAGTCAGGCCCTTCCGGTCTGTGGGCACCTTTATTCGGGCCCTGCGCAGTCGGGGTCCCCCCCCCCCCCGACCCGTGGCCCGGCTAAGATTTGGGGGTCACCATTTGGGTAGTTTGGGTATTAGGCCCAAGCTACCCCTCAAGCGCCAGTTAGGTGGGCATTAGGCCCGAGGGCGAGTACAGGCAATAGGCATGAGGGGACAGTAGGGGGCACTAGGCCCTACTTCAGTTGGCGGCCGCTAGGGATATATAAAGGTGATGCTTGGTACTAGGCCCAGGTCACCCCACGAGTGACAAGTTAGGCGGGCGATAGGCCCGTGGGTGAAATCAGGCCTACGGCCTGTGTGCAGTCAGGGGGCGCTAGGCCCAGTGGATAAGTGCCCCCGAGGTGAATAAAGGTGGCACTGGGCACTAGGCCCAGGCCACCCTGAGGTGTTTAGGTAGGCACGTCCGCTTGACCTGAGCCCTATAGACGGAAGTGTACAGGAGGTGGGCAGGCTGTGTGGCGCCCACCCCCTCCCAGCGGCAGGTAGGGATTTAAAGGGACAGCACCGTGTGATCTTGTATTCCGATATTGTGATGTATGTTGTTACCGTGCAGGGCAAAGTGTCTGTTTGTTTTAAGTTTGTGCATAGTTGTGTTGCACCACTCACACGAGCTAGTTTGAGGGCTCTGTTTATGTAGCTAGTGTAGCGGACGCACACTAGGGTAGTTCTAGGCCCTGCACGGCTGTTTCTCTCTTTGCCTCCTTACAGGGACCTGTAAGTGGAGAGGATCGGAGTACAAGACGTAGGACGGTGAGTAACATCGGTCTGTGTGTTCCTTCTGTGTGTGTCCCTATCTGTCTCCCTTCCTTCAGGGCGAACGGTGAGCCTTGCACGCCGGTGCAAGGTAGAATTTCCACCTGGTGCGAGAGTGCCAATAGGTGAAATTCGGGCTCTGAGGCGGACGCCTGGGATGACCCTCACCTAGCCCGAAAGCACTATTTTTCTCGGGGTCGGAGGGCGTTTCGGTCCACAGTTAGGAGGACGGCACTCAGCAATCTCCTTCCTCCTAGGTCGTCATGTCCGGGTCCGACGGAAGATTTGCCAGGTCCGTTGAAGGTTCCGGTACCTGAAGGTGAGAGAGAGCGGCGCCTGGTGAGTACCGAAAATACACCTGCACGGCAGCAGGCACTACCACACGCACCGCCGCCACCCTCTTACATTTTGGCGTAGTCGGCAGGATCAAGGATACCGGATCACGGACATGATGTGGAACGCCACCAAGAAGACCTCCCTGCGGACGGATCCGGAACAGACTCACCCCCGGACGTGTGCGGACCAGAGCGACTGGGTGACGGTGTCTGGGGCAGACCTCCTGAAGATGGTGCAGCGGTCGGTCCAGCGTGAAAAGGAGGAGCACCGGGAGAAGGGGCGCAAGAAGGCCGCTGTGACGCCCTGCAAGAAATGTCGGCAAACAGGGCACTTTGCCGACGAGTGTACTTGGCGAGAGACGTCCCAAAGAAGGTGGTCCAGGAAGCGGACCGAAGACGTCAGAAGGGCCAAGCGAAGAAGGAGTCCTGGTGTTTGCTCTGCGGAAACTACGGGCATGAGCATAACAGTTGTCCCTGGGACGAAGAGTTGAGCCAAGACGAGGTTGATTCCTGGTGTGAAAGCTGTGGAGATCCCCGACATCGGCTCCTGGAATGTCCATGGACTGAAGATAGGACGGACTACGAGGCCACGGTGAAGCAGCTGACGAAATCTCGTCAGCAGCTTTGGGACCGGGTGGCTGCAGAGCCTGTGTGTGCGCTCTGCGAGGCGAGAGGACATGCGCTTCCCGATTGTCCGTGGAATGAAGACCGGATGATTGCGGATGGTCGTGCCCAGAAATGGGAGGAGGGAACCAGGGAAATGGAGCGGAAGACCCTGCTTGAAGTTAGTTCGTAGGTGCCCATTTCCTCTGAGCCGGAACCAACGGGTGAAGATTCCTCAGCGAAGGAGGTGGACAAGGAACCCGTCTTGGAGAAGGTGGCAGTGGCCCTCCCTTGTTGGAAGTGTCGGCGACCAGGACATGCGGCCAGTGAGTGCCCCTGGGAAGATGCCGCGGACCTACTTTGTCCCAAGAAAGTGACCCCAGTAAGGCAGAATCCTTTCCCGCATAAGGCGGAGGTGGACGACTGGGAGGTGAAGAGACCACGCTGTGAAGAAAAGCGTGAAGACCCAGTGACGGAGACGTCCGGAATCTCCCCACGATGGAACCGTCCACGACCAGGACGTGCGGAACAGGCGTGTCCTGGGTACCTAGAGATGCCAGCGGAAGCGAAGGAGTACGCTGAGGAAGTAACGATGCCAGCGGAAGCGAAGGAGTACGCTGAGGAGGAAAATAATGCCCCAGTCCAGATATCGGAGGAGGACTCGGACTACGGTGAGCTGTCCGCCGACGCATCCCTCCAAGAACAGATGGAGGACGACTCTGGCATCGGAAACGCCGACGAGAGTGACTGGCAGGATCGGGTGGAGTCGTGCTCCCAGTTGAATGCCCTCCGTGAAGAGGAGGAGATGGTCCTGGAGCAAGAAGACCTGCCGGAAGTGCCGAAATGGACGGACGCACGGGGACAGGATCGTGATGCCGTGGGAGGACCCGTTCCAGAGGAAGACATAGGACCTTTGGAGATGCCCCACGAGGAGATGCGACAGATGGTGGTTGTTGCCCGGGGGGAAACTGATGCCCCGGAGGATTCCACTGTTGGGTGGTGGTCAGTACCACACCCTGAAGACAGGGACGATGCCACAGACGACATGGGAGGTCAAGAGTGGGTGACTGTTGTCTCCGTGGAGGAAGAGTCCCCTTGGTGGCCAACGTCGAGCGACCGTGAGGAGATGCCACTCCCCCAGAGGATCCGCCGATGGAGGTCAGGAGGTAAGAAGAGGAACCCGGAGGTGGAAGGATGTGGGGTCACAGTCTGTCCGGGCTGGGCCCTCGAACACAATCTCGCCGGCGGGACCTCGGAGTTCCCTGACCCGCGGACGATGGACGTCGTGGAGACCTTTGTAGGGACTACAAAGGAAAAAGGGGGGGGGGGGAAATGTGGAGATGTGTCCCAGGGCACATCTGACCGGCAGGGTGCAGGGGATCTGCATCCCCTGCAGTTCCTGGCTGTGGGCAGCGCTGGGGCAGCTTGTCTGTCCCCAGCGCCTGTCAGTGCGTGGCGGCGGATTACCCTTTACCCTGCACCGGACCGGAGGCTGCGGAGGGGTTTAAATGCTGGCGCCCTCCGGGAGCCAATCGCGGCTCCCGGAGCGGCGGCCAATCAGAGAGGGGCGCGGCGAGCCAAACGGCGCTCGCCGCGTCATAGGCCCCGCCCCCGGCGTCTGACGTCAGATGCCGGGCGGGAGCCGAAGAGGACGAGAAGCGCGCGGAAGAGCGCTGAAGAAGCGGCCGGGACCCGGAGAGAGGAGTCGGTGCGCCGGAGCGCAGAAGAGAGTCCGGCGCGGAGGGGAAGACGACGGCCGTGGGAAGAAGAGCTCCGGTGGCCGCTGAAGAGGCCGGAAGACGTCGGGCTCCTGCAAGAAGATGTCCAGCGGCAACTGGACGCGGCGAGGCGACGGCGGCGCCGCTGGCAAGGACGGGCCAGCGGCCGAAGAGTGAAGGGGAGCGCCGGAGAGGCCACCAGGGGTGGGAAGGAAGAGAGCTGACGAAGCTACCCCCTGGTGCCTCTCCCACCGGGTCAGGTAGGCCCTTATCAGGTGCCCCTGTACCCCCTTCTCCTCCCTAGACCACCGGGTGTTCGGGCATTAGGCCCGTGGGCAGAGTCAGGCCCTCCCGGCCTGTGGGCAATCAGTCGGGCCCTCCCGGCCCGTGGGCACAGTCAGGCCCTTCCGGCCTGTGGGCACCTTTAGTCGGGCCCTGCGCAGTCGGGGTCCCCCCCCGGCCCGTGGCCCGGCTAAGATTTGGGGGTCACCATTTGGGTAGTTTGGGTATTAGGCCCAAGCTACCCCTCCAGCGCCAGTTAGGTGGGCATTAGGCCCGAGGGCAAGTACAGGCAATAGGCCTGAGGGGACAGTAGGGGGCACTAGGCCCTACTTCAGTAGGCGGCCGCTAGGGATATATAAAGGTGATGCTGGGTACTAGGCCCAGGTCACCCCACGAGTGACAAGTTAGGCGGGCGATAGGCCCGTGGGTGAAATCAGGCCTCCGGCCTGTGTGCAGTCAGGGGGCGCTAGGCCCAGTGGATAAGTGCCCCCGAGGTGAATAAAGGTGGCACTGGGTACTAGGCCCAGGCCACCCTGAGGTGTTTAGGTAGGCAGGTCCGCTTGACCTGAGCCCTATAGAAGGAAGTGTACAGGAGGTGGGCAGGCTGTGTGGCGCCCACCCCCTCCCAGCGGCAGGTAGGGATTTAAAGGGACAGCACCGTGTGATCTTGTATTCCGATATTGTGATGTATGTTGTTACCGTGCAGGGCAAAGTGTCTGTTTGTTTTAAGTTTGTGCATAGTTGTGTTGCACCACTCACACGAGCTAGTTTGAGGGCTCTGTTTATGTAGCTAGTGTAGCGGACGCACACTAGGGTAGTTCTAGGCCCTGCACGGCTGTTTCTCTCTTTGCCTCCTTACCGGGACCTGTAAGTGGAGAAGATCGGAGTACAAGACGTAGGACGGTGAGTAACATCGGTCTGTGTGTTCCTTCTGTGTGTATCCCTATCTGTCTCCCTTCCTTCAGGGCGAACAGTGAGCCTTGCACGCCGGTGCAAGGTAGAATTTCCACCTGGTGCGAGAGTGCCAATAGGTGAAATTCGGGCTCTGAGGCGGACGCCTGGGATGACCCTCACCTAGCCCGAAAGCACTATTTTTCTCGGGGTCGGAGGGCGTTTCGGTCCACAGTTAGGAGGACGGCACTCAGCAATCTTCTTCCTCCTAGGTCGTCGTGTCCGGGTCCGACGGAAGATTTGCCAGGTCCGTTGAAGGTTCCGGTACCTGAAGGTGAGAGAGAGCGGCGCCTGGTGAGTACCGAAAATACACCTGCACGGCAGCAGGCACCACCACACGCACCGCCGCCACCCTCTTACAGAATAGCCTCCCATCAGAGATGGTAGAGGCTAAGACTGTAGAGCAATTTAAACATGCTTGGGATAGGCATATGAATATCCTTACAAAGAATTAAGGTTCAAAAAGGGTTGAGATTACCTAAAGGATAAAAAAAAAAAAGGGGCAGACTAGATAGGCCAAGTGGTTCTTATCTGCCGTCAAATTCTATGTTTCTATGTTTCTATGTTAAGGTACACAGAAACCTAAAGAAGACAACAATTTCCAACATAGTAACCTGAAACCAAAATCCACATTCTTTCTGTCAAACATCAAAGGTCCTCACATAGAGACTTTTGAAAAACTTGTAGAACAGGATATATACGTAAAGCTACAGGAAAATAAAAATTGAAATACAACTTGACAAGAGAAGAAAAAGAAGCACTAATGAAGCTAAAAAAAATATAAAACAAGAATCATCAAGCCCGCGGACATAGGCAGAAGTTTAGTGATTATGGACAAGACAGACTACAACAAGGAAATCAACAACCTGTTGTCAGCTGAGAATACCTATCTGAAATTGACTGCGAATTCTACTGGGAAATATCAATTGGAACTAGAGAATTAATATTTTCTGCTATATGGACAAATCCTTGAATTAGCCTCCTGGGGAGTGGTGTTATATACAAAAGTTCATACTATATAGCATTTTATATGTTGTGGGTTTTTAAATAGGATTTTAGTACCTACCGGTAAATCCTTTTCTCTTAGTCCGTAGAGGATGCTGGGGACTCCAAAAGGACCATGGGGTATAGACGGATCCGCAGGAGCTTGGGCACACTATAAAGACTTAAAACTGGGTGTGAACTGGCTCCTCCCTCTATGCCCCTCCTCCAGACCTCAGTTAGAAACTGTGCCCAGGAGAGATGGACAATTTCGAGGAAAGAATTTATTGTTATAAACACAGTGAGTGTCATACCAGCTCACACCGCAAAAACACAGTAGAACATGGCATTCAGTAGAATACCAGCCAACGGCATGAACAAAACACAGCCACATGCTGAGAGAATATGTAACACAACCTGTGTGTCCACAGAAGCAAAAATAAGACCCTGCATGCCATGTTATGAACAACGGTAGCAACCGCCAGACAGATAAAACACACCACCAGGGTGTAACCAAAAGCAATAACTGCAAACACCGTACGCACTGGGACGGGCGCCCAGCATCCTCTATGGCAGAGTTTCTCAAACTCGGTCCTCGGGGGCCCACACAGTGCATGTTTTGCAGGTAACCCAGCAGGTGCACAGGTGTATTAATTACTCACTGACACATTTTAAAAGGTCCACAGGTGGAACTAATTATTTCACTTGTAATTCTGTGAGGAGACCTGCAAAACATGCACTGTGTGGGCCCCCGAGGACCGAGTTTGAGAACCTCTGCTCTACGGACTAAGAGAAAAGGATTTACCGGTAGGTACTAAAATCCTATTTTCTCATACGTCCTAGAGGATGCTGGACCTTGGGGTTTATACCAAAGCTCCAAAACGGGCGGGAGAGTGCGGACGACTCTGCAGCACCGAATGAGCAAACATAAGGTCCGCAAAAATCAGGGTATCAAACTTGTAAAGCATAGCAAAAGCGTTTGATCCCGACCAAGAATCCGCTCGGCAAAGTTGAACCGCCGAGACTCTTCGGGCATCCGCCCCAGAAAAATCCATCTTCCCAAAAGAAGGAACCTCCACCGACTTCGGTGACGGCAAATCAGCCGTAGAACGAACAAGCCAAACCGCATCACAGATTCAGCATGTAACAGACTGCATAACGCAGTCTTCCAAACCAAGCTGGGAACATACCAGACAAACAGAGCCTCTGTGTCTCCAAACTGAGCCAAAATGATGACCTACATACTCAAATCCCTGACTAGATCAAGGGAATTTGAACCAGCTAATGCCTAATTAACCACCGGCATCCAAATAGGCCGATTTCTGCGAAACCCAGAAACCACTCTTGGTAGAACTACCAACCTAGTACTCAATTCCTCTCTATCCACCTGAAAGTTCAAACAAGGCTCTTGTGAGACAAAAACCACCACTTCCGACACCCGCCTTGCGGACGTCAAGTCAATAGCCTGACCACTTTCCAAGAGAGAAATTTCGTAAAGAAACTTATTAGGCTTGCCTCCACATCGGCTTGTAAAGCATGGATAAGCACGACCTAGCTGAAAGTCCTCCACAGGAGCCTTCCTGGATACCCACCGAAACACATAATTACTCCAACAACGGTGGTAACGCTGTGCCGTTAGTTCTTTCCTAGCCTGAAGAATTGAAGAAACTACTTCACTGGGAACTCCCGTTCGGCTTAGGACATGGCATTCAACCGCCCCGCCGTCAGACGCAGCCTCAGTAAGTCCTGATACACGCCCTGATCTTGTTGTAACATTACCTCACGTAAAGGAAGAGGGCAGTAATTTTCTATGAGTAAACCATGAAAAACTGGATAGCCAACCCTTGCTGGCTAGACCGGATTTAAGAGGATCATCGGAACCTTCGATCATCTTAAGCTTACCACTGTCAGAAAAGTGAAAGCGGAGAGGCCACATAGACCGACTAAAAACACCCATGGTGTCACGGGGATGTTCACCGCTATATCTTGAGTGTCCCTTGACCTGACACAATCTCCTCGAGGCCTCTCGTTGAGGCGAGACGCCAACATGTCCAATTGCGACACTCCTCAAATACTTATCACGTCTTGGAAAGCTTCTCGATGATGACAGAATTTTTCCCGGCTGGACATCGTGTCAGCAGAGGAAATCTATTTCTCCGTCGTTTACCTCCGGAACGAAGACTGCTAATATAGCATTTACCAGACTTCAAAGTGTGCATCTTCTGCCATTGCCGCTTTGCTCCTTGTTCCGCCCTAGCGGTTTACTTACGCCATTGCTGACAAGTCGTCTGGCAGAATTAACACGGGCAGAACACGAAGAATACGTTCGTCTAAAATAGCTCTTAATTCAAGAAAACTTACAGCAGACAAGTTTCCCAACTTGACCTCATCCTCTGGAAATACGTCCCATGCAAAGGACTGCTCCCCAGCTACGGAGATCTGTATGCACGGACAACAGGATCTAAACCTGGATCCCTAACCTTCATTCCTCTATAAGGAAAGTACCGAGCAGACACCACAGGAGCGATGTCCTGGCCGTTTTGATTATATTCCGGTGCATGCGCAGGTGAGACCCGGACCACATTTCCAACTGGTCCCTAGAAAACCACTCTGGTATTAGACCTGCTCACCGAAAAAAAACCTCTTAGGTCGCAACCATCTGTCTTATTAACGAAACCTATTGATGAGGTGTCACCTCAAAGCCGATCCAACTCTGGATCCTCAGACCGAAAAAACACTGAACCGTAACCGGGCAGTATCTACTCTGAAACCCACTTCCAACATCTGTTGGGAGCAACAGCCAATCCCTGCGCCGAAGAACAGTCAGATAAACAACGATATGCACCTTTATACAGGGACAACCAGACAATGTCCTGAATGTGAAGCACCTCTGTATAGCGTCGCGTACTACCTCCCCTACCATAGGGGAAAGGCAAGATCTATTAGAAAAAACAGTAAGGGGCAACAACCGTAACTCAGAATGTTCCCCTTTGTCTTCTATAAATAACTCACAGGTCCTACTCTATTCCTGGACTAACTGAAAATTAGTAGACAATTGGTCACCGGAGTGGGGACCAGCCAGATAGACTCAGTGACAAGTGGTGTATGTAGTGGAAACAGAAAACTACGTCCACTTCTGCGAACCTAACAAGGCTGCAGAACACTTACCTTTTCACCTTCCACTGTCTACACAGAAAAGGAAAAAAGAACGGTATCGAACCGGTTAAAAGGACTGCATCCCACAAAGGAATGCGCCACCAACCGTTGTGAAGGAGGCTAACTCACGAATTCAGACTTACCAGCGGAAACCTCCGAGATTGACTGAACAGAGGCCACACCAAACAGCTGTATACCTCCCACCAGCAACTCCCGGAGACCCCCTCCGCATATTTCCGGTCACACCACCTGCTGTCACGTGGCAGCCTGCTGTAATGTTATAAGGAAAAATAAACATAGGCAAGCCTACCCACTCTAGGTAGGATAATTCTATCGGATGCCTACCCGACTACCACACACCCTCAAGTGCATACAGTGCAAATAAGGTCAAAGTATAGAAATAAAATTTCACTTAGCTGCCTGTGTATGATCCTTTGCGACCGGGCTCTGCGTCGACCAGGAGTTGACTGTCATAATTTTCTCTCCGCATTGTGAAGAGAATAATATTCGGACTCCCTGAGAGGATCAAAATCAACTCGTCACGGCCAATCTAGAACTTAACAGCAGAGCGATCAGCACATGAGAAGAATACCATTATTTCAGCATTCATGGATATACATAATGTAATACACAATAAAACACCCATATCCTAACCATGCATATATAAAGTTATATCTACATATATATACATATAGATACAACCTATACGCAAGTGGATAGTCCAGACCCGTCAGGTCCCTAGTGACAGTAATGTGTTGTGAATGTGTATGACCATGTACTGACGTGCCCCCGATGTGAATCTACCAGGAACGTTACGGCCGACAGAAACTGAGTAAATGTCGACATCACGGAATAGTAAGCGGGCAAAAATAATAATAATCTTGGAACCCCAAGGGGTCTGAGGGAAGCATACATATACAAATGTAATAACACTCCCCCCACATATACCTCTAAATATATATAAAAATATATACAAATACAGGTACAAGCCAATAACCGCATGTTAATTCTTTTACCCAGGAAATACCGCTGATGCCGACAGGGCAACGACAGATAACCGTGTCTCCCCAAGCGTGTTTACTCGTTTTTAAGCACACAAAAGCAACCTGCTAATACTTAGTTGTTTGAATCAAGTACCGCCAAGCGTCGGCGAAACCGACAGTTATCCCCACAGGAGTTTACGACAAAGCCCTCACACCTGTCGACACATGTCGACTAACCAATAGTGGGTAAATAAACAGGGAAACAGCGAATTTATGTATCACAACAGGGATTATGCGTCCATTATTTGACATAATGCTATATTCCACCCATATAGCATTAAAAAACACTGTGTCCCCCCTGCTTCTTACCATACAGTAAATCTTGGCGGGGACCTGAGGAAAATGGCGCCGACTCCTGTGTACGGGCTAAGCTCCGCCCCCTCCTGGCGCGCTTAAGCCCGCCCAAACATTTCTTAAATTGAGCTGGGGATTTATATACAGGGATTAATCCCCTGTATATTCCTTTATATATACAAAACGCAGCCCAGGGCGCCCCGCACCCACGTAAACCGTTGGTGTGTGGAATCGATGGAGCGCAGTGGGGACGCTGTGGTGCCCTGGCGGGGTGAATACACCCGGAGTCCGGGTATGTTCCCCCGCCCAGGAAGAATTAAGAAATGCTGCCCAGGACGCTCCCCCCCAGCGCCCTGCACTCCTGGAGCCGGTGGCGTTGTAGAGATGGCGAACAGTGCGCTACAACACGCTGTCGGGGTCCGGGACACGGAGCCCTGGCACCGCCAGCTTAACTCTGCAAATTGTAATATGCTGCCCAGGGCGCTCCCCCCCAGCGCCCTGCACCCGTGAGAACTGGCGGCGGGGAAGAAATGGCGCCTAGTGCGCTACACATACTGGCGGGTGTCCGGGACATGGAGCCCCGGCACCACCAGAGTTACACAGAGACCGTAAAAAGACTGCCCACAGCGCTCCCCCCCCCAGCGCCCTGCACCCGTGGAAGCTGGCGGCGGGGGAGTAGTGGCGCGCAGCGCGCAGTATATGCTGGCGGGGGTATGAAACACGTGTGCCCAGGCACCAAAATGCTTTTCTGCCAGCCACACAAAGAAATCAGCAACCTGCTACCCAGGGCGCTCCCCCCCCCCAGCGCCCTGCACCCTGTGAGTGCGTTGGTGTGTGGGAACATGGAGCGCAGCGCGACCGCTGCACCTCCGTTACTGAAGTCTTCTGCCGTCACTGAAGTCTTCTTGCTTCTTTATACTCACCCGACTTCTTTCTTCTGGCTTCTGTGAGGGGGGTGACGGCGTGGCTCCGGGAACAAGCAGCTAGGCGCACCAAGTGATCGAACCCTCTGGAGCTAATGGTGTCCAGTAGCCGAGAAGCAGAGCCTTGAAACTCACAGAAGTAGGTCCTGCTTCTCTCCCCTTACTCCCACGCTGCAGGGTGCCTGTAGCCAGCAGGTCTTCCTGAAAATAAAAAACCTAACAATAAAGTCTTTCAGAGAAACTCAGGAGAGCTCCCCTAGTGTGTGACCCATCATTCCTGGGCACAAAGTCTAACTGAGGTCTGGAGGAGGGACATAGAGGGAGGAGCCAGTTCACACCCAGTTTTAAGTCTTTATAGTGTGCCCAAGCTCCTGCGGATCCGTCTATACCCCATGGTCCTTTTGGAGTCCCCAGCATCCTCTAGGACGTATGAGAAATATATTTTCTGTCCAGTCGACTGTGAGGTATATGATATTAATATTTTAAAAAACTGAATTTGTGTTTTTTTAATATTTTACAAACGCATTTGTCATTGAATTCTCTCTGATTTGTGTTTTTCTTTTAAGGGGTTGAGTATTCCCCTCTCTCACACAGCTGCTAGGTAAAGGGATTTTTTACAGGGCAAACCAGGCGCTTTGTCATTTTTCTGTCTGAATTATTGGAAGATTTGCAGCTAGGAATACTTACCAAGAAGAATATGAATTTTTATACATACAGTATCCAAAAATTCCTACCTTCCACAAATTGCCTAAAATACATGAAAACCCAACACATCCGGCAGGAAAACCAATCGTCTCAGGGATAGGTTCTTTAATGTCAAATCTTTCCAAATACGTGGACTTTTTTTTTACAAGAACTAGTATGCAAACAACAAAGCTACTTAAAGGACACAATGCTGGTTCTTCAACTTTTACAAACAATTGAATGGATTGATAACTACTGTATATACTTTGTACAAGTGACGTTAAATCATTATACACGTGCATCCCACATAATATTGGATGTGAAGCCACAGTGTTTCCTATCAACCTCTGCAGACCTACCCAATGCACAGATTAATTTCATTACGAACAGCATATATTTCATTTTACCTAAAAATTATTATTGCCTCTTTGTCGCCAGATGGGAAGAGGAAACCATCTGGAACAATAATCCATATAGAGAGAATCTTATCATCTGGAGATGGTAAATAGACAACCGGCTTTTTATTTGGAATGGGAATGAAGA
Organism: Pseudophryne corroboree; assembly: GCF_028390025.1. Taxonomy (NCBI): domain Eukaryota; kingdom Metazoa; phylum Chordata; class Amphibia; order Anura; family Myobatrachidae; genus Pseudophryne; species Pseudophryne corroboree. Next base: position 143,177,850 of record NC_086454.1, read on the forward strand.
AGTTTTGAAGGAGTTTTTAGAACATATGGAGAACAATAGATATGGGTTGGAATTTACATCTTTTACTCGTAAAGAAATGGTGATATATCTGGATCTCGACACCTACATTTCAGAAAAAATGTTACAAACAAGAACACATACGAAGACGGTTAGCAGTAATAGCATGCTATCGATTAATAGCAATCTTCATACACATTGGACTCGGAACATACCAGGAGGCCAATTTAGGCGAATGAAAAGAAACAGTTCACAACAAGAAAACTTTATAACACAAGTAAATCAAATTAAACTACAAATCTTAGAAAGAAGATACAAAGAATCTGTTCTACAACAGGATATGGAAAAAACAACAAGAATGGAAAGGAATTAATTCATTATAAGCAAAAACCAGAAATAAGCCAATTTCAGATGGCTTTCGTTACCCAATACAAAAGTCAACATCGTTTTTTGAAGCAATCTTACAAAAACATTGGCACATACTTCAATTGGATGCACAACTACAACAGTTACTTCCAGAGAAACCCAGGAACATTTACAGAATGAAAAAACAAGTTTTATGGTAAGAACTTACCTTTGTTAAAACTCTTGCTGCGAGGTACACTGGGCTCCACAAGGAATGGACAATGGGGTGTAGAGTAGGATCTTGATCCGAGGCACCAACAGGCTCAAAGCTGTGACTGTTCCCAGAATGTATAGCGCCGCCTCCTATATCACCCCGCCTCCCTGCACAGGAGCTCAGTTTTTAGTTAACCAATCCAATGCAGTAGCAGGAAAAGAGACGACAACGGTTAGTAGCCACAACACCGCATTCACGACAGGAGACGTGTCAGCGGCTAATGCCATACCAACCCAAAGAAGCTAAGTGCGTCAGGGTGGGCGCCTTGTGGAGCCCAGTGTACCTCGCAGAAAGAGTTTTAACAAAGGTAAGTTCTTACCATAAAACTCGTTTTCTGCTGCGGGGTACACTGGGCTCCACAAGGAATGGACAATGGGGATGTACTAAAGCAGTTCCTTATGGGAGGGGACGCACAGTAGGGGGCACAAGAACCCAGCGTCCAAAGGAAGCATCCTGGGAAGTGGCAGTATCGAAGGCATAGAACCTTATGAACGTGTTCACAGAGGACCACGTAGCCGCCTTGCACAATTGTTCAAGGGTCGCACCACGTTGGGCTGCCCAAGAAGGTCCAACAGACCGAGTAGAACGGGCCTTAATGTGATCAGGAGCAGAGAGACCAGCCTTCACATAAGCATGTGCAATCACCATTCTAATCCATCTGGCCAGAGTTTGCTTGTGAGCAGGCCAGCCCCGTTTGTGAAACCCAAACACAACAAAAAGAGAATCAGATTTCCTAATAGGAGCAGTTCTCTTCACATAGATACGGAGAGCCCGTACCACATCCAAAGACCGCTCTTTGGGAGACAGATCAGGAGAAACAAGTGCCGGAACTACAATCTCCTGATTAAGGTGGAACGAAGAAACCACCTTAGGTAGATAGCCGGGACGAGTCCTAAGAACCGCCCGGTAGAGGTGAAATATCAGATATGGGGAACTACAGGACAAGGCACCCAAATCCGACACTCTTCTAGCTGAAGCAATAGCCAGCAGAAACACCACCTTAAGGGAAAGCCACTTAAGGTCAGCTGAACCAAGAGGTTCAAACGGAGACTCTTGTAACGCCTCCAAAACCACCGACAAGTCCCAAGGAGCCACAGGCGGGACATAGGGAGGTTGGATACGCAACACGCCCTGAGTAAAGGTATGCACATCAGGTAAGGTCGCAATTTTTCTCTGAAACCACACCGACAAGGCAGATATTTGAATCTTGAGGGAGGCCAGACGCAGGTCTAAGTCCAGGCCCTGCTGAAGAAACGCCAACAACTTGGCTATACTAAACTTGGAAGCGTCATAATCGTTAGATGCGCACCAAACAAAGTAAGAATGCCAGACCCTATAGTAAATCCGAGCCGAAGCCGGTTTCCGGGCCCGCAACATAGTTTGAATGACCGCCTCAGAAAACCCTTTAGCCCTTAAGACGGAAGCTTCAAGAGCCACTCCGTCAAAGACAGCCAGGCTAGGTCCTGGTAGACACAGGGGCCCTGAACGAGGAGGTCTGGGCGTTGTGGAAGTAGAATTGGACGCTCTGACGATAGGCCTTGCAGGTCTGAGAACCAGTGCCATCTAGGCCACGCTGGAGCTATGAGAAGCAGAATTCCTTTTTCTTGCTTGAACTTCCGAAATACCCTGGGCAGGAGTGACACCGGAGGGAACACGTACGGCAGCCGAAACCTTCACGGTACCGCCAGCGCATCCATGAATGCTGCTTGAGGATCCCTTGTCCTTGCTCCGAAGACCGGAACCTTGTGATTGTGTCGAGACGCCATTAGATCTACGTCTGGAAGGCCCCACCTTTCCACTAGGAGTTGAAACACTTCTGGATGGAGGCCCCACTCGCCGGCATGCACGTCCTGACGACTGAGAAAGTCCGCTTCCCAATTCAGGACTCCCGGAATGAATATTGCCGATGTGGCCGGTATATGGCGTTCTGCCCATTGTAGAATCCGTGAGACTTCCTTCATTGCTAGTCGGCTTCGAGTGCCGCCTTGATGATTTATGTAAGCCACTGTGGTGGCGATGTCCGACTGTACTTGAACAGGACGGTTCTGAATTAAATGCTGGGCTAGGTTCAGGGCATTGAAGACCGCCCGCAACTCCAGAATATTGATCGAGAGGAGGGACTCCTCCTTGGTCCACCGCCCCTGAAGGGAGTGTTGCTCCAGCACCGCGCCCCAACCTCTTAGACTGGCATCTGTCGTCAACAGGACCCAGTCGGATATCCAGAACGGACGGCCCCTGCACAGTTGTTGGTCCTGGAGCCACCAGAGCAGGGACAGACGGACCTCCGGAATCAATGAGATCATTTGAGACCTGATCCAGTGAGGCAGGCCATCCCATTTGGCTAGAATCAGCCTCTGGAGAGGGCGAGAGTGAAATTGAGCGTACTCCACCATGTCGAATGCTGACACCATGAGGCACAGCACCTGCATCGCCGAATGTATCAACACTTGCGGACGAGATAGGAAGCAACGAATCCTGTCCTGAAGTTTCAGGACTTTCTCCTGAGACAGGAACAACCGCTGGTTGTGAGTGTCCAATAGTGCTCCCAGATGCACCATGCTCTGAGCAGGGATCAGGGATGACTTCTTCCAGTTGATGAGCCACCCGTGGGCTCGCAGAAACCGGACCGTCACATCTAGATGATGCAGGAGAAGTTCTGGGGAATTTTCCAGGATTAACAAGTTGTCCAAATACGGCAGTATCCTGACCCCTTGACGGCGGAGTACCACCGTCATCACCGCCATGACTTTTGTAAAGACTCGCAGAGCCGTTGTTAAACCAAAAGGTAACGCCCGAAACTGGTAATGGCAGTTGCCAATCGCAAATCTCAGGTATTGCTGATGAGACACTGCTATAGGAATATGCAGGTAAGCATCCTGTATATCCAGGGAGACCATGAAGTCTTCAGGTTCCAAGGTCAGAACTATAGAGCGAAGGGTTTCCATCCGGAACTTGGAAACCTTCACAAACCTGTTCAATGCCTTGAGGTTGAGAATGGGCCGGGAGGACCCATTCGGTTTCGGGACTAGAAACAGCGGAGAATAGTAACCCCGGCCCCTCTGCGCAAGAGGCACCTGTACTACGACTCCTGTATCCAGGAGGGTCTGTACCGCCGAATGTAGAGTGTTTGCCTTTGTCTTGTCCAATGGGACATCTGTCAGGCAAAATCGATGAGGGGGTCGGTTTTTGAAGGCTATGGCGTAACCTCGATTGACGACTTCCCGTACCCAGGCATCTGAAGTGGTCTTCAACCATTCCTGGGTATACCCTAGAAGCCGGTCCCCCACCCTGAGATCCCCCAGAGGGAGGCCCGCCCCGTCATGCGGCAGGCTTATCTGTCTTGAAAGCTGGCTGACGGGCCGCCCAGGCTCTTTTGGGCTTAGGCTTACCAGGTTTGGAAGTGCGGGCCTGCTTGTTGTACGCCGGACCTTTTGCTTTACCTGAAGGATGAAATGGGCGAAAGAAAGTACCTTTAGCCTTCGACACAGAAGGAGCAGTACTTGGCAGACAGGCAGTTTTGGCAGTAGCCAAGTCAGCCACAATCTTATTTAAATCCTCCCCAAACAGAATATCTCCCTTAAAAGGGAGTACCTCCAGGGTTTTTCTAGAGTCCAGATCCACAGACCAGGATCTCAGCCACAATATCCGTCGAGCCAGGACTGACATAGTAGAGGCCTTGGCTGCCAGGATACCGGCATCAGAAGCCGCCTCTTTAATATAACGAGTAGCTGTGACAATATAAGACAAGCATTGTCTAGCATGGTCAGAGGAGATTTCAGCTTCTAACTCCAAGGCCCATGCTTCAATGGCCTCTGCAGCCCAAGTAGCTGCAAGTGGGCCTTTGTGCAGCACCCGTGAGCGTGTAAATCGCTTTCAGATAACCCTCCACACATTTATCCGTAGGCTCTTTTAGAGACATGACGGTGGTGACAGGTAGAGCTGAGGAAACCACCATCCTAGCCACATGTGAGTCCACTGGAGGAGGCATTTCCCAATTCTTAGACAGCTCCGGCACAAGGGGATAGCGAGCCAGAATCTTCTTTTGAGGCACAAACTTCGTACCCGGGTTTTCCCAGGGTTCCTGACGTATATCAATTAGGTGGTCAGAGTGAGGTAAAACTTGTTTAATCACTTTCTGACGCTTGAACCTATCTGGTTTCTTAGGAGGAACGGATGGCTTGGGATCATCCGTAATCTGTAAAATTAACCTAATAGCCTCCAAAAGATCAGGAACATCCACATGTGAACTACCCTCCCCATCAGCCGTATCTGATTCAGAACCTGTGGGGTCAGTGTAAGTGCTTTCTTCATCCGACGAGGTGTCAGTGACAGCAGTGGATTGTGAGGAGACAAGCGCTCGCTTAGAGGACCCCTTGGACGTAGGAGAGCGACAGTCAGACTTTTTAGTAGTCAGGGACTGGTTAAACTTCTTTATTTGAGCAGATAAATCGTCCACCCATGGCGGGTTAGCTGCAGGGACCACAAATGGTTGCACCGGCATAGGGGGTGTTAGTTTATGAACTAGCGTATGCAGAAGCGTGGAAAAAGCAGCCCACGGCGGGTCATTATTTGCCCCCGTTGCCACCGTCCCACTGGGGGGGAAGGAGCCCCCAGAACCAGAGCCCAAAGCTGCTATATTCTCCTCATAGATATCTGCGGCTTCAGCAACACCGGCAGTGTGTTCAGGCCCAGAACCGTTACCCTCAGAAGCTGACATGATACAACTTGCAGTATCAGGTAACACAGTACAATTTGTCAGCAGTACAATACCTCTAGCCCAAACCCCTGCGCAGTGTAGTCAGCACCAGCAGAGATAAAGGAGAGATATGGCATTGGTGACTAAATCACAGAGAAAAATATGTAATACAGTATATCTTTGTGAAAATCCTATATTAGATAAAACCTGACGCACCAAGCCCCCTTCAGGTTATAGAATATAGGGATAGCAGGTTGAGTGAAAGACACGAAATGGACACCAGTCAGCTATCAAATGCACACACAAATAGTCACAGTCTGTACAATGCAGAGGTTATTACTAACAATAAAACTGCACTGGACTAGCTTACACAGCTATATAACAATAGATATAACAGTACACAGTAAGAACTGGATGTATATCACAGGGTAATTGTACTAGGAAACCTTGACTAAGTGCACTCTTTCTTAACTAACACTGACTAAAAAAGGCAGGTAGAATACTTAAGTGTCTTGTAAAGTCACAGCACTGACAACCAGGCGGCTTTACATAGGAGGATTTGCCCAAGCATTCCCAGGAACAGTGAGCTGAGGGATAATGGCGCCGCAGACACTGCCAGGGAGTGAGGGAGAGACAGATATGCAGCTCCAGGGCGGGAACATTTGCAGAAAATGGCGCCCTGGGGCTGGGGGAGGGGCTTCAGGTCCAAGCTCAATCCCCCTGCTGGCAAAACCACCGGGTACTGCGGGCTCTGGTAAAACGGTTTATAGAGAAAACCTGACCTGTCCCATGCCCTGGTGATCTAGTGGGATCGCCTGTATAGCCACAGTGTCCACCGCCAGCGTGCGTGGCCCGCCTCCCACTGACCGCGCCGGATCACAATAAAGACCGGCTCCCGCAAGCGTGACCCACTTACCAACTCCTGAAGTGCGGCCACGCGATCCCGGAGAGCCCCCGTCGTGTGTGCCTGACAAGAAGAAAACCGGAGCCTCTTGCTGTAGTTACCGGGCAACCAGGGCTCGGGAGTGTACAGCGCCGCTGGGGAGAGCTGGAGCTGCAGCAGTGAATGTCCACTGACATGTAAGACTGCTGCTGCCCTTGAAGTCTTCACTTTTTTCCTCAGAAAAAAAGCTCTTCTTAGGGCTGCCTGGAGCAGCCCCTCTGTTAAGTGCCTGCTACTGCAGCACCAACTACAAAACTGAGCTCCTGTGCAGGGAGTCGGGGTGATATAGGAGGTGGCGCTATGCATTCTGGGAACAGTCAAAGCTTTGAGCCTGTTGGTGCCTCGGATCAAGATCCTACTCTACACCCCATTGTCCATTCCTTGTGGAGCCCAGTGTACCCCGCAGCAGAACAAAAATTAAAACAAGAACTAAGAGCTTTATACCACCAGAATTATCAGATAATACAAAAACTAGGGAAAAAAAAGTCATCATTACTGTCTCAACTGCACAGCTTGCAAATTGATGGGAAATGCATCAACTCAACCAGTAAAGCAATTTACATCACGAACCACAACAATACAATACAGAATAAAGGACTCCATCACATGTGACACTGTGGGAGTCATTTATTTATTGGAATGCCCATGTAACTTACAATACGTAGTTCAGACAAAAAGGAAGCTAAAAACACGAATAATGGAACATATATACAACATAAAAAAAGGTTTACAAACACACAGTGTTTCCAAACATTTTTTTGATCACCATCACCAAAATCCAACAGGAATAAAAAAAAATTGGTATTCAAAAAATACAGTCACATTGGAGAAGAGGGAATGTCTCTGACTCACTTAAAAGAAAGGAAACTAAATGGATATTTTTCTTAAAAACTCTCCAACCATCAGGATTAAATGTAGAAATCGAGCTAAATGTCTTTCTGAAATAAAAAAGAACATCTGGAAACAGTGATTCGAATCCCATAATTGCAACAAGTAGATTTATATAATTTTGATTGTTCAATTACGTTTTTTAACATTAATATCCCATGCGCACACATATTTTAATACACACATGATTTGAATTTCACATAACCTTATAGTAGAGTGCAATACCTAAAAATGGCTTAGCCATGTGCTAACCGCCCCTTTTTCCCCTTTTCTTCTTTTTAACATCCTGGAAGAGACTTCCGTGATTTAATGAGGATTAATAAAGTTTTTTAAATAAAAGAGAGAATCAAATCTGCGCATTCCTTGAGAAAGGACTTGTAGCCCCAAACGTGTTGGAAGCGCTGCTAACGGATATTCAGGTGACTGGGATTGCAATTCCCAGACCGCGCTGTTCAGCGCACACAAGCCACAGCAGGACCGGACTTTTATTCATACATCGCACTCCAGCTTGATTGATGTGCAGGATTAATAATACATACCAGATGAGCTGACCCCAACGGACCTTGGCGCTTAAACAATTTCAAACAACCCGCGCTACACTTTGATTGGTAGCGGGTACGATAAATAGGGTTGTTGGCGCGCACCTCCGGTTACCTTGACAAAGCTAATATGCAAAACGTACGTAGGACTGTAGCCTAGCATCCTACATGTCTACTTCCAATATTATATGTTATTTGTAACATTGTCAATACAAATGCTCAGCATGTAATTCTGATTAGAGGCAGAGTAATACATATATCCAATGTTTCACAACACAGCAATATTGCTAATAGGGATCAACTAGTATTAGGACGGTTGCGAAGCCAGATTGGGATGTATAGTGATTAGTACAATAGGCTTGCCTAGATTTCCTGTGTGATAAGCTATCAAAAATCTCTTATGCAGCAATTGTTCCATATCCCTGGGAATGCGAATATATTGTCTCATACGATAGACTGTGTATGAAGAGGCAGGGAAGGGGTATCGGTGAAAAGGGAAGTATACTGTACACGCCCGTCGTCCCACGACACAGCAATATCATTAATAAGGAGCAACTATTGCTGAGACTGGCATGAGGAGAGATTAGGATGCACAGTGATTAATATGACATGCTACTTTATAATCATTACATGACAAGTTGTTAAACTCATTGGGTGCAACTGCACTGTGTTCCAATAAACATGATCACATTACCCCAGATGATATAGATCGCATGAAATGATTCAAAACGAAGGAGGATCTCCTATAAATATCACTGCATCATAGTACCACACACTATTGAATGTCTCATTTGCATCTAATATTAAAAGGTGATGGGGAACAAGGTCACGGCTAGAGATTACAAACAGCAGCATGTCCTTCTCTTTCTGTGTACGGAACAGCTAGTGTCCCAACTGCATCTCAGATCAAGTTCTGCCATCATCATTTGGTTTATAATCCACATTGCAGTGCACATGATATATAATTCCACTGGGAATCCTTGTACCCTGATCCACTGGCAATGTAATAGATATTGCTGTAATTATTATTGTGAAGCATTATCTAACACTGCAGTTACAAACAACAGGTGTAAATTAGTGATGAGCGGGTTCGGTTTCTCGTAATCCGAACCCGCCGAACTTCAGCTTTTTTTACACGGGGCCGAGCAGGCTCGGATCCTCCCGCCTTGCTCGGTTAACCCGAGCGCGCCCGAACGTCATCATCCCGCTGTCGGATTCTCGCGAGGCTCGTATTCTATCGCGAGACTCGGATTCTATATAAGGAGCCGCGCGTCGCAGCCATTTTCACACGTGCATTGAGATTGATAGGGAGAGGACGTGGCTGGCGTCCTCTCCGTTTATAGAGAAGAGAGTAGAGAGTTAGAGACACTATTTACTAATTTTGGGGAGCATATTAGGACTGGAGTACTACTACTTGCTGATAGTGTGACCAGTGACCATTGACCACCAGTTTAATTAATCCGTTCTCTGCCTGAAAAAAAACGATACACAGTGTGACACAGTCACATACCATATCTGTGCTCAGCCTCAGTGTGCTGCATCATCATATGTAATACTGTATATCTGACTGTGCTGAGTGCTCACTGCTCACACAGCTTAATTGTGGGGGAGACTGGGGAGCAGTTAGAGCAGGAGTACATAAATAATATATTTTAAGTACAGTGCACACTTTTGCTGCCAGAGTGCCACACTGCCAGTGTGACTGACCAGTGACCACACTGACCACCAGTATATTGTGATTGTCTGCTTAGGACGGAGTACTACTTGCTGATAGTGTGACCAGTGACCAGTGACCACCACCAGTTTAATTAATCCGTTCTCTGCCTGAAAAAAAACGATACACAGTGTGACACAGTCACATACCATATCTGTGCTCAGCCCAGTGTGCTGCATCATATGTAATACTGTATATCATTATCTGACTGTGCTGAGTGCTCACTGCTCACACAGCTTAATTGTGGGGGAGACTGGGGAGCAGTTATAGCAGGAGTACATATTTTAAGTACAGTGCACACTTTTGCTGCCAGAGTGCCACTGCCAGTGTGACTGACCAGTGACCACTGACCACCAGTATATTGTGATTGTCTGCTGACCACCAGTATATTGTGATTGTCTGCCTGAAAAAGTTAAACACTCGTCGTGTGGTGTTTTTATAAACGCATTCTGCAGACAGTGTCCAGCAGGTCCGTCATTACATAATATATACCTGTCCGGCTGCAGTACTAGTGTGATATATATATATTTTAATTTTATCTCATTATCATCCAGTCTATATTAGCAGCAGACACAGTACGGTAGTCCACGGCTGTAGCTACCTCTGTGTCGGCAGTCGCTCGTCCATCCATAATTGTATACCACCTACCCGTGGTTTTTTTTTTTTCTATCTTCTTGATACTAGTAGCTTACTTTAGGAGTCTGCAGTGCTGACAGACAGTGTCCAGCAGGTCCGTCATTACATAATATATACCTGTCCGGCTGCAGTACTAGTGTGATATATATATATATTTTAATTATATCTTATTATCATCCAGTCTATATTAGCAGCAGACACAGTCCGGTAGTCCACGGCTGTAGCTACCTCTGTGTCGGCAGTCGCTCGTCCATCCATAATTGTATACCACCTACCCGTGTTTTTTTTTTTTTCTATCTTCTTGATACTAGTAGCTTACTTTAGGAGTCTGCAGTGCTGACAGACAGTGTCCAGCAGGTCCGTCATTACATAATATATACCTGTCCGGCTGCAGTACTAGTGTGATATATATATATATATATATATATATATATATATATTTTAATTTTATCTCATTATCATCCAGTCTATATTAGCAGCAGACACAGTACGGTAGTCCACGGCTGTAGCTACCTCTGTGTCGGCAGTCGCTCGTCCATCCATAATTGTATACCACCTACCCGTGGTTTTTTTTTTTCTATCTTCTTGATACTAGTAGCTTACTTTAGGAGTCTGCAGTGCTGACAGACAGTGTCCAGCAGGTCCGTCATTACATAATATATACCTGTCCGGCTGCAGTACTAGTGTGATATATATATATATTTTAATTTTATCTCATTATCATCCAGTCTATATTAGCAGCAGACACAGTACGGTAGTCCACGGCTGTAGCTACCTCTGTGTTGGCAGTCGCTCGTCCATCCATAATTGTATACCACCTACCCGTGTTTTTTTTTTTTTCTATCTTCTTGATACTAGTAGCTTACTTTAGGAGTCTGCAGTGCTGACAGACAGTGTCCAGCAGGTCCGTCATTACATAATATATACCTGTCCGGCTGCAGTACTAGTGTGATATATATATATATTTTAATTTTATCTCATTATCATCCAGTCTATATTAGCAGCAGACACAGTACGGTAGTCCACGGCTGTAGCTACCTCTGTGTTGGCAGTCGCTCGTCCATCCATAATTGTATACCACCTACCCGTGGTTTTTTTTTTACTATCTTCTTGATACTAGTAGCTTACTTTAGGAGTCTGCAGTGCTGACAGACAGTGTCCAGCAGGTCCGTCATTACATAATATATACCTGTCCGGCTGCAGTACTAGTGTGATATATATATATATTTTAATTTTATCTCATTATCATCCAGTCTATATTAGCAGCAGACACAGTACGGTAGTCCACGGCTGTAGCTACCTCTGTGTCGGCAGTCGCTCGTCATCCATAAGTATACTAGTATCCATCCATCTCCATTGTTTACCTGAGGTGCCTTTTAGTTGTGCCTATTAAAATATGGAGAACAAAAATGTTGAGGTTCCAAAAATAGGGAAAGATCAAGATCCACTTCCACCTCGTGCTGAAGCTGCTGCCACTAGTCATGGCCGAGACGATGAAATTCCATCAACGTCGTCTGCCAAGGCCGATGCCCAATGTCATAGTACAGAGCATGTAAAATCCAAAACACCAAATATCAGTAAAAAAAGGACTTAAAAATCTAAAATAAAATTGTCGTCGGAGAAGCGTAAACTTGCCAATATGCCATTTACCACACGGAGTGGCAAGGAACGGCTGAGGCCCTGGCCTATGTTCATGGCTAGTGGTTCAGCTTCACATGAGGATGGAAGCACTCAGCCTCTCGCTAGAAAAATGAAAAGACTCAAGCTGGCAAAAGCACAGCAAAGAACTGTGCGTTCTTCGAAATCCCAAATCCACAAGGAGAGTCCAATTGTGTCGGTTGCGATGCCTGACCTTCCCAACACTGGACGTGAAGAGCATGCTCCTTCCACCATTTGCACGCCCCCTGCAAGTGCTGGAAGGAGCACCCGCAGTCCAGTTCCTGATAGTCAGATTGAAGATGTCAGTGTTGAAGTACACCAGGATGAGGAGGATATGGGTGTTGCTGGCGCTGGGGAGGAAATTGACAAGGAGGATTCTGATGGTGAGGTGGTTTGTTTAAGTCAGGTACCCGGGGAGACACCTGTTGTCCATGGGAGGAATATGGCCATTGACATGCCTGGTGAAAATACCAAAAAAATCAGCTCTTCGGTGTGGAAGTATTTCAACAGAAATGCGGACAACATTTGTCAAGCCGTGTGTTGCCTTTGTCAAGCTGTAATAAGTAGGGGTAAGGAAGTTAACCACCTCGGAACATCCTCCCTTATACGTCACCTGCAGCGCATTCATAATAAGTCAGTGACAAGTTCAAAAACTTTGGGCGACAGCGGAAGCAGTCCACTGACCAGTAAATCCCTTCCTCTTGTAACCAAGCTCACGCAAACCACCCCACCAACTCCCTCAGTGTCAATTTCCTCCTTCCCCAGGAATGCCAATAGTCCTGCAGGCCATGTCACTGGCAATTATGACGAGTCCTCTCCTGCCTGGGATTCCTCCGATGCATCCTTGCGTGTAACGCCTACTGCTGCTGGCGCTGCTGTTGTTGCTGCTGGGAGTCGATGGTCATCCCAGAGGGGAGGTCGTACTCGTAAGACCACTTTTACTACTTCCACCAAGCAATTGACTGTTCAACAGTCCTTTGCGAGGAAGATGAAATATCACAGCAGTCATCCTGCTGCAAAGCGGATAACTGAGGCCTTGGCATCCTGGGCGGTGAGAAACGTGGTTCCGGTATCCATCATTACTGCAGAGGCAACTAGAGACTTGTTGGAGGTACTGTGTCCCCGGTACCAAATACCATTTAGGTTCCATTTCTCTAGGCAGGCGATACCGAAAATGTACACAGACCTCAGAAAAAGACTCACCAGTGTCCTAAAAAATGCAGTTGTACCCAATGTCCACTTAACCACGGACATGTGGACAAGTGGAGCAGGGCAGGGTCAGGACTATATGACTGTGACAGCCCACTGGGTAGATGTATGGACTCCCGCCGCAAGAACAGCAGCGGCGGCACCAGTAGCAGCATCTCGCAAACGCCAACTCTTTCCTAGGCAGGCTACGCTTTGTATCACCGCTTTCCAGAATACGCACACAGCTGAAAACCTCTTACGGCAACTGAGGAAGATCATCGCGGAATGGCTTACCCCAATTGGACTCTCCTGTGGATTTGTGGCATCGGACAATGCCAGCAATATTGTGTGTGCATTAAATATGGGCAAATTCCAGCACGTCCCATGTTTTGCACATACCTTGAATTTGGTGGTGCAGAATTATTTAAAAAACGAGAGGGGCGTGCAAGAGATGCTGTCGGTGGCCAGAAGAATTGCGGGACACTTTCGGCGTACAGGCACCACGTACAGAAGCCTGGAGCAACACCAAAAACACCTGAACCTGCCCTGCCATCATCTGAAGCAAGAAGTGGTAACGAGGTGGAATTCAACCCTCTATATGCTTCAGAGGTTGGAGGAGCAGCAAAAGGCCATTCAAGCCTATACAACTGAGCACGATATAGGAGGTGGAATGCACCTGTCTCAAGCGCAGTGGAGAATGATTTCAACGTTGTGCAAGGTTCTGCAACCTTTTGAACTTGCCACACGTGAAGTCAGTTCAGACACTGCCAGCCTGAGTCAGGTCATTCCCCTCATCAGGCTTTTGCAGAAGAAGCTGGAGACATTGAAGGAGGAGCTAACACAGAGCGATTCCGCTAGGCATGTGGGACTTGTGGATGGAGCCCTTAATTCGCTTAACAAGGATTCACGGGTGGTCAATCTGTTGAAATCAGAGCACTACATTTTGGCCACCGTGCTCGATCCTAGATTTAAAACCTACCTTGGATCTCTCTTTCCGGCAGACACAAGTCTGCTGGGGTTCAAAGACCTGCTGGTGAGAAAATTGTCAAGTCAAGCGGAACGCGACCTGTCAACATCTCCTCCTTCACATTCTCCCGCAACTGGGGGTGCGAGGAAAAGGCTCAGAATTCCGAGCCCACCCGCTGGCGGTGATGCAGGGCAGTCTGGAGCGACTGCTGATGCTGACATCTGGTCCGGACTGAAGGACCTGACAACGATTACGGACATGTCGTCTACTGGCACTGCATATGATTCTCTCCCCATTGAAAGAATGGTGGAGGATTATATGAGTGACCGCATCCAAGTAGGCACGTCAGACAGTCCGTACTTATACTGGCAGGAAAAAGAGGCAATTTGGAGGCCCTTGCACAAACTGGCTTTATTCTACCTAAGTTGCCCTCCCACAAGTGTGTACTCCGAAAGAGTGTTTAGTGCCGCCGCTCACCTTGTCAGCAATCGGCGTACGAGGTTACTTCCAGAAAATGTGGAGAAGATGATGTTCATTAAAATGAATTATAATCAATTCCTCCGTGGAGACATTGACCAGCAGCAATTGCCTCCACAAAGTACACAGGGAGCTGAGATGGTGGATTCCAGTGGGGACGAATTGATAATCTGTGAGGAGGGGGATGTACACGGTGATATATCGGAGGATGATGATGAGGTGGACATCTTGCCTCTGTAGAGCCAGTTTGTGCAAGGAGAGATTAATTGCTTCTTTTTTGGTGGGGGTCCAAACCAACCCGTCATTTCAGTCACAATTGTGTGGCAGACCCTGTCACTGAAATGATGGGTTGGTTAAAGTGTGCATGTCCTGTTTATACAACATAAGGGTGGGTGGGAGGGCCCAAGGACAATTCCATCTTGCACCTCTTTTTTCTTTAATTTTTCTTTGCGTCATGTGCTGTTTGGGGAGTATTTTTTTGAAGGGCCATCCTGCGTGACACTGCAGTGCCACTCCTAGATGGGCCAGGTGTTTGTGTCGGCCACTAGGGTCGCTTAGCTTACTCACACAGCTACCTCATTGCGCCTCTTTTTTTTCTTCTTTGTGTCATGTGCTGTTTGGGGAGTGTTTTTTGAAGGGCCATCCTGCGTGACACTGCAGTGCCACTCCTAGATGGGCCAGGTGTTTGTGTCGGCCACTTGGGTCGTTGAGCTTAGTCACACAGCTACCTCATTGCGCCTCTTTTTTTCTTTGCATCATGTGCTGTTTGGGGAGTGTTTTTTGGAAGGGCCATCCTGCGTGACACTGCAGTGCCACTCCTAGATGGGCCAGGTGTTTGTGTCGGCCACTTGGGTCGCTGAGCTTAGTCACACAGCTACCTCATTGCGCCTCTTTTTTTCTTTGCGTCATGTGCTGTTTGGGGAGTGTTTTTTGGAAGGGCCATCCTGCGTGACACTGCAGTGCCGCTCCTAGATGGGCCAGGTGTTTGTGTCGGCCACTTGGGTCGTTGAGCTTAGTCACACAGCTACCTCATTGCCCCTCTTTTTTTCTTTGCGTCATGTGCTGTTTGGGGAGTGTTTTTTGGAAGGGCCATCCTGCGTGACACTGCAGTGCCACTCCTAGATGGGCCAGGTGTTTGTGTCGGCCACTTGGGTCGTTGAGCTTAGTCACACAGCTACCTCATTGCGCCTCTTTTTTTCTTTGCGTCATGTGCTGTTTGGGGAGTGTTTTTTGGAAGGGCCATCCTGCGTGACACTGCAGTGCCACTCCTAGATGGGCCAGGTGTTTGTGTCGGCCACTTGGGTCGTTGAGCTTAGTCACACAGCTACCTCATTGCGCCTCTTTTTTTCTTTGCGTCATGTGCTGTTTGGGGAGTGTTTTTTGGAAGGGCCATCCTGCGTGACACTGCAGTGCCACTCCTAGATGTGCCAGGTGTTTGTGTCGGCCACTTGGGTCGCTTAGCTTAGTCATCCAGCGACCTCGGTGCAAATTTTAGGACTAAAAATAATATTGTGAGGTGTTCAGAATAGACTGAAAATGAGTGGAAATTATGGTTTTTGAGGTTAGTAATACTTTGGGATCAAAATGACCCCCAAATTCTATGATTTAAGCTGTTTTTTAGGGTTTTTTGAAAAAAACACCCGAATCCAAAACACACCCGAATCCGACAAAAAAAATTCGGTGAGGTTTTACCAAAACGCGTTCGAACCCAAAACACAGCCGCGGAACCGAACCCAAAACCAAAACACAAAACCCGAAAAATTTCAAGTGCACATCCCTAGTGTAAATAAGGAGCTATTAAAACTAATACGCCTATAACAACAATACATCAAACATCCAATGGCACAGCTGTATAGAGGACAAGACACAGCAGTTGCTGTGATTGTCACTGCGCACACTGGGTTTACCAAGATCTAACTGTATTGTGCGGTTATGTGTTAGATATAGTGTTACCACTGGCATACCTGTATGATACAGCTACAGACCAGACAGACTGTAACGTTTACCATAAATATCAGGTTCCCTGCATTATATATGTCGGATACTCAATGACATAACACAGAGGAATACTTAACCTTAACAACAATTAAATTACAGCTTATATTTCTCTGCTCTGGACCATTTAAAGTAGCACAATAATTATCATTACGATAATAGTTGAACATAAATAATTAACAGTACATGTACACAATAGTGCAGATAGGGGGTCACTTACACCAGATCACCCCATAACTGCAAATTACTGTTGCAGAAATTTTTCCCAAATACAGTAAGTTATACATGAGGAATTATGAGCTTCTTGTGAACAGATTAAAGAGGGATCAGTAAATATTATATCACAGCACCAAATTGATGCATTTGTATAAATAAACCACTGACTTTAGAGAGTATTGTAAACTGTGACAGTGACTGAATATCATCTGGTGAGAGATTTTTCATTTGAAGAACAGCATAAGGTGTACTTGCATTACTATTGGGTTATCATCAGGACCAGAAAGAGAAGTTCTGACCTTATAAATTATCTCTGTGCAGTATACTTCCCTCACGGTTCCTTGGTATCAGTATTGCACATTCCATCAATTGGATACAATACGATACACCACCCATAGGGGGTCATTCCGACCCGTTCGCACGCAGCAGTTCTTCGCTGCGGTGCGAACGGGTCAGAACTGCGGCACCCGCATTGCGCACTCGCATCGTTGCCCAGCAACGACGCCAGGACCGATGAAAGCGATCGCAGAAGATTGACAGCGGGAAGGAGGATCAGGGCGTCTACTCACCATTTCCCGGGCGTGGTAAGGCGAATGCAGGTGTTTGTCTGACGTCACATCCGGGACCTTCATCGCTGGATCCGTCGCACTGGGTAAGTAGGTGCAGGGCTGGTCTTGTTTTGCTTGAAACTTTTTTAGCATAGCAGGGCTACACAAGCGATCACAGCCCTGCTATGCTAAAATACACTCCCCCATAGGCGGCGTCAAGTTGATCGCACGAGCAGCAAAAAGTTGCAACATGCGATCAACTCGGAATGACCCCACTTAGGGTAAAAGAATTTACACACTGACTGCCAAGAATCAGTGCTGAGCTCTAATAGCAACATTCGTTGCAAACTTCTGTATAGATAGTTGCGCTTATCCAAACCAGGACTAATTACTAGAGATGTGCACCGGAAATTTTTCGGGTTTTGTGTTTTGGTTTTGGGTTCGGTTCCGTGGCCGTGTTTTGGGTTCGAACGCGTTTTGGCAAAACCTCACCGAATTTTTTTGTCGGATTCGGGTGTTTTTTTCAAAAAACCCTAAAAAACAGCTTAAATCATAGAATTTGGGGGTCATTTTGATCCCAAAGTATTATTAACCTCAATAACCATAATTTCCACTCATTTTCAGTCTATTCTGAACACCTCACACATCACAATATTATTTTTAGTCCTAAAATTTGCACCGAGGTCGCTGGATGACTAAGCTCAGTGACCCAAGTGGCCGACACAAACACCTGGCCCATCTAGGAGTGGCACTGCAGTGTCACGCAGGATGGCCCTTCCAAAAAACACCCCCCAAACAGCACATGACGCAAAGAAAAAAAGAGGCGCAATGAGGTAGCTGTGTGACTAAGCTCAGCGACCCAAGTGGCCGACACAAACACCTGGCCCATCTAGGAGTGGCACTGCAGTGTCACGCAGGATGGCCCTTCCAAAAAACACTCCCCAAACAGCACATGACGCAAAGAAAAAAAGAGGCGCAATGAGGTAGCTGTGTGACTAAGCTCAGCGACCCAAGTGGCCGACACAAACACCTGGCCCATCTAGGAGTGGCACTGCAGTGTCACGCAGGATGGCCCTTCCAAAAAACACTCCCCAAACAGCACATGACGCAAAGAAAAAAAGAGGCGCAATGAGGTAGCTGTGTGAGTAAGCTAAGCGACCCTAGTGGCCGACACAAACACCTGGCCCATCTAGGAGTGGCACTGCTCTTCACGTCCAGTGTTGGGAAGGTCAGGCATCGCAACCGACACAATTGGACTCTCCTCGTGGATTTGTGATTTCGAAGAACGCACAGTTCTTTGCTGTGCTTTTGCCAGCCTAAGTCTTTTCATTTTTCTAGCGAGAGGCTGAGTGCTTCCATCCTCATGTGAAGCTGAACCACTAGCCATGAACATAGGCCAGGGCCTCAGCCGTTCCTTGCCACTCCGTGTGGTAAATGGCATATTGGCAAGTTTACGCTTCTCCTCCGACGATTTTATTTTAGATTTTTGAGTCCTTTTTTTACTGATATTTTGTGTTTTGGATTTTACATGCTCTGTACTATGACATTGGGCATCGGCCTTGGCAGACGACGTTGATGGAATTTCATCATCTCGGCCATGACTAGTGGCAGCAGCTTCAGCACGAGGTGGAAGTGGATCTTGATCTTTCCCTATTTTTGGAACCTCAACATTTTTGTTCTCCATATTTTAATAGGCACAACTAAAAGGCACCTCAGGTAAACAATGGAGATGGATGGATACTAGTATACTTATGGATGACGAGTGACTGACGACACAGAGGTAGCTACAGCCGTGGACTACCGTACTGCGTCTGCTAGTATAGAGATGATAATGATATAAAAAAAATATATATATCACTACTGCAGGTATATATAATATAATGACGGACCTGCTGGACACTGTCAGCAGACTCCTAAACTACTAGTATTAAGAAGATAGAAAAAAAAAAACCACCACAGGTAGGTATACAATTATGGACGAGCACTGACGACACAGAGGTAGCTACAGCCGTGGACTACCGTACTGCGTCTGCTAGTATAGAGATGATAATGATATAAAAAATATATATATATCACTACTGCAGGTATATATAATATAATATAATGACGGACCTGCTGGACACTGTCAGCAGACTCCTAAACTACTAGTATGAAGAAGATAGAAAAAAGAACCCCACCACAGGTAGGTATACAATTATGGACAAGCACTGACGACACAGAGGTAGCTACAGCCGTGGACTACCGTACTGCGTCTGCTAGTATAGAGATGATAATGATATAAAAAATATATATATATCACTACTGCAGGTATATATAATATAATGACGGACCTGCTGGACACTGTCAGCAGACTCCTAAGCTACTAGTATGAAGAAGATAGAAAAAAAAAACCCCACCACAGGTAGGTATACAATTATGGACGAGCACTGACGACACAGAGGTAGCTACAGCCGTGGACTACCGTACTGCGTCTGCTAGTATAGAGATGATAATGATATAAAAAATATATATATATCACTACTGCAGGTATATATAATATAATGACGGACCTGCTGGACACTGTCAGCAGACTCCTAAACTACTAGTATGAAGAAGATAGAAAAAAAAACCCCACCACAGGTAGGTATACAATTATGGACGAGCACTGACGACACAGAGGTAGCTACAGCCGTGGACTACCGTACTACGTCTGCTAGTATAGAGATGATAATGATATAAAAAATATATATATATCACTTCTGCAGGTATATATAATATAATGACGGACCTGCTGGACACTGTCAGCAGACTCCTAAACTACTAGTATGAAGAAGATAGAAAAAAAAAACCCACCACAGGTAGGTATACAATTATGGACGAGCACTGACGACACAGAGGTAGCCACAGCCGTGGACTACCGTACTGCGTCTGCTAATATAGAGATGATAAAGATGATAGAGATGAACAAAAAAAATATAACACTACTGCAGGTAAATATTTATATAATATAATGAATGACGGACCTGCTGGACACTGTCAGCAGAATGCGTTTATAGAATAAAAAAAAAAAACAACACAGGAGTGTTTAACTTTTTCAGGCAGACAATATACTGGTGGTCACTGGTCAGTCACACTGGCAGCAAAAGTGTGCACTGTACTCCTGCTATAACTGCACCCCAGTCCCCCCCCACAATTCAGCTGTGTGAGCAGTGAGCACTCAGCACAGTCAGATATACATAGATGATATTATCAATCATGCAGCACACTGAGGCTGAGCACAGATATGGTATGTGACTGTGTATCGTTTTTTTTTCAGGCAGAGAACGGATTATATTAAATAATAAATAAAACTGGTGGTGGTCACTAGTAACTATCAGCAAAACTCTGCACTCTGAGTACTCCTAATGCTCCCCAAAATTACTAAGTTAGTAGTAAATCAACTCAAGTGTCTCTATCTATTCTAACGGAGAGGACGCCAGCCACGTCCTCTCCCTATCAATCTCAATGCACGTGTGAAAATGGCGGCGACGCGCGGCTCCTTATATAGAATCCGAGTCTCGCGATAGAATACGAGCCTCGCGAGAATCCGACAGCGGGATGATGACGTTCGGGCGCGCTCGGGTTAACCGAGCAAGGCGGGAAGATCCGAGTCTGCCTCGGACCCGTGTAAAAAGGCTGAAGTTCGGGGGGGTTCGGATTCCAAGGAACCGAACCCGCTCATCTCTACTAATTACAGTCACTAGGTCTACACATTAGATAGGAGTAGACATATTAAAGATGTCTAGGCTGTTTTAAAACTATATGCTTATTCTTTTTTTCTCCTTGACATTCACATTGTCATATACATTTACACCACTTTATATGTTTTTTAACCAATATTTTGCATAAATGTCTTTCTATTTAGTGTGATACTGTATATCACCCACTTTTAAAAATTAATTAATAAACATCATACAAGTTTTCCATTGATATCCCTTGTATGTAATGTATACAATTATGTTTCTTGCTTCAATAAAACATTATGATAATTAAGAATAAAACATAGGTATAAATATGTGGACACACATTTACACCTTCTTAAAATGTCCTTTAAGCAGTAGCACTACACTGAGGGGTAAATATATTAAGGGTTAAGTTGAGTTACGGTGTTCTTGTACCGCACCAGGTAAGGACGGATCATTCTGTACTATCTTGGTTTCCCTTGTCTACTTCTTCCACCAGAGAAGTAAGGAGGATGATACAAGACATGAATGATAGACTTTTTCTTAAGAAGAATTTCTTTATTCAAGGAAAGTTTACGTGTATTCAGGGACGGTGCTAGGGTGTATGGTGCCCTCCTGTAAACTATCAATTTTGCACCTTTCTACATATACAGATGTGGCCGATCTCATCCTCAGAGCTGTAACTAGACATTCCTCAAAAATATAGGGTCATAGAAAAATTACATAAACTATAGGGGCGTAAAATAATTATGATACACAGTAGTTTCCATTATTCAAAATTACGCCACACAGTAGTACCGCTTAAACACATTACGCCAGGTAGATCCCCTTATATACATTACGCCAGATAGAGCCCCCTTTTACATATTGCACCAGGTAAAGCCAGTCACACATTATTCCAGGTAAATCACCCTTTTACACATTGTGCAAGGTATAGTCTCCTTTTACAATGCCAGGTAGAGTCCCTTTTACACATTGTGCCAGGTAGAGCCCCTTTTACACATTGTGCCAGGTAGAGCCCCTTTTACAACACACGGTAGAGCCAGTCACACATTATTCCAGATAGAGCACCCTTTTATATACTGAGCCAGGTAGAGTTCCCATTTACACCTTGCGCCAGGTAGAGCACCCTTTTACACATACCACTTCCCCCAGCACACATTACTATGACCGCCTCCCCAGCACACATTAATGACAATCCCCTTCCCAGCACACAGGAAGAGGCATGATCACAATGGTACCCACAATTCAAATTATGCCACACAGTATTACAATCTGTGCCCCTGAATCATATTACGCCACATAATAGTGCCCCTTATTCACATTACGTCACACAGTAGTGCCCCTTATACACGTTTCGCCACACAGTACTATCCCTTATACACAGTGCTCCTTATCAGAGGTGTAGCTAGGTGCCATGGTGACCGGAGCAAAGTTATGTTTCAGTGCCCCCTCCTCTGTATTGAATTGGGGGTACGTTACATTTTTAAAAAAAAAGGATATTTTAAAATCGATAACAGAGCCCGTTCTAGACCTTGAGGAGCTAAGTGCAAAAGTTTCCTTTGGTGCCCGCCATGCTCAAAACAGGGACAGCACCAAAAATATAGGGGCCACAGAATAGTACCAATTCACATTACACTGCACAGTAGTGTTCGCTAGTCACATTACACCGCATAGTAGTGTCCATTAGTCACATTACACTGCACAGTAGTATTCGCTAGTCACATTACACCACATAGTAGTGTCTGTTAGTGACATTACACTGTACAGTAGTGTTCACTAGTCACATTACACTGCATAGTAGTGTCTGTTAGTCACATTACACTGCACAGTAGTGTCCAATAAAAAAAAAAGGCTGCTGACATGTCCGCTGGACATCTTCCTCCTGCAGGCCGACGTCTTCTGGCCTTTTCAGCGGCCACCGGAGCTCCTCTTCAAACGGCCGTCTTCTTCTCCTCGCGGCGTCATCTTTTCCGCTCCTCTGCGCGCCCGGCCTCTTCCTCGGCTCCCGCCCGGCGTCTGTCGTCAGACGCCGGGGGCGGGGCCTATGACGGGGCGAGCGCCGATTGGCTCGCCGCGCCCGCCTCCGATTGGCCGGCGCCCCGCGAGCCGCGATTGGCTCGCGGGCGGCGCCGGGTTTGAAAAGACGCCGGCGGCGCTTCTCATTGGCGGCCCAAGTGGCGCCAAGTTTGAAACGCCATGGCGCCGCTGCCCGTTGCCGCCGACAGTCTGGTGCAGGGAAATATCTGATCCCTGCACCGGACACCCGCCGCTGCTGGTTACTGACAGGCGCTAGGGACAGACACACTGTCCCATCGCTGTCAGAGACGCCCTCCCGCAGGGGACACAGATCCCCTGCGTGTTGTAGCTGGGATGTGTCCTGGGGAACAGGACACATCTCCACAGATGCATCGGGAGGCGGCGCTACACATGCTGGGCAGCTTTGTTTTGTGCTGAGCGGCCCTGAGCATGTGCAGAGATTAATGCAGGCTTGCCTACCCTCCCGCATTCAGCGGGAGGCTCCCGATTTTTACACGAGCCTCCCGCTGCCCCGCACCCCTAGACAACCCTCCTGGATTTTGAGGGTCCTAAGTTCAAATTCTGGACTGCGCATGCGCAAGTCCGGAGATGGGGGGGGGGGCGGGGCCGGCACGGGAGACTTCAAAGCCGGCCACCGCAGGGTTGTGTGCAGCGATCTCCCCCCTGCCGTGTACACAGAGAGCGAGGCAGTCTGAAGCTGGGCTTTGCTTCCTGGTTGCTGGCCCCTCCCACCACACTGAGTCAGATGGCAGCGTGTAGCAGCACATTCCCTCCTCCTGCTCCTCCATACGATGTGCCTGTGCAGTGCTGCCTTCCCACAGACCCACAGTGTCCTGGGGCCGGCCCCAGTCCTTATTGGAAGGAACTACATATAGCCAGGTGGGTGCTGTGTGGAAATGGGGCTGTGTGTCCTGCAATGTGGCACTGGGACTGTGTGTAATCTAGTACATGGTGTAATATGGGGAGGGGGTATGTATCATGTAATGTACTGGGTGTAATATGGGGGGGGCTGTAATGTAATGTGCTGGGTGTAATATGGGGGAGACTGTGTGTAATGTCATTGCTGGGTGTAATGGGGGGATACTGTGTGTAATGTCATTGCTGGGTGTAGTATGGGGGGTACTGTGTGTAATGCAATTGCTGGGTGTAATATGGGGGGTGTATGCTGTATATACTTTAATGTGCAGGGTGTATTATGGAGAAGGGAGGCTGTGTATGCTGGGTGTAATGTTGCACTGGGGGTAATATAGGGGCAGGCTCCTGCTTTTTACCAGAGTCCCCCACTGCCCTGCAAATTGAAGTACAGCCCACCACCCCTTCGGCACACAGGTTCCCCTCTGCTGCTCACTCTCTCCCCCATCCACGGCACCCTTGAC
The DNA here is from genome assembly GCF_028390025.1 of Pseudophryne corroboree. Classification (NCBI taxonomy): domain Eukaryota; kingdom Metazoa; phylum Chordata; class Amphibia; order Anura; family Myobatrachidae; genus Pseudophryne; species Pseudophryne corroboree. The sequence goes on from NC_086454.1 coordinate 143,202,049, forward strand.
CCTCCCCTCCTCACATCCCATCCCCCATCCACGGCACCCCCGACACAGGTTCCCTTCTGCTGCTCACACTCTACTCACATCCCCTCCTCCATCCAGGCCACCCCAGACTCCCCCCACACACACACAGATTCCCCTCCTGCTCGCTTTTTCCTCACATCCACCTCCCCCATCCACAGCACCCCTGACCCCCCACCCCTCACCACACAGGTTCGCCTCTCCTGCTGACTCCCTCCTCACATCCCCCATCTACGGCACCCCCAACCCACCCTCTTTCCCCTGCCCCCTCTCTCCTCACATCCCCCTCCCCCATCCACGGCACCCCCAATGCCCCCTTCCCACAGTTTCCCCTCTCATGCTCTCTCTCTCCTCACAGGGTCCTGACTCCGGCGGTGTCAATTAGGTGAGGGCTGGAGTGTGGAAGCAGTACATTCTTCATTGCTGTCCCCTCTCCCAGCGCGCGACTCCAGCATGGGCGGGACCCGGCTGCTGAAGTCTGACGCCGGCAACTCCCCACAGCCACCTTCGTGTTGACTGGTTAGTGTTCTCTGCTGCAGGACCGGATTCCTGTTGGGATTGAGGGGGGGGAGGGGTTTGGAAAAATCTGCCTTCAGATCTCTCTCTCTGTCTGAAAACCCTTCTCTTTCACCCCCCTCTCTCTATCCCTGACACACTCTCTTCCCTCTCTTTCACTATCTATCTATCTATCTATCTATCTATCTATCTCTGACACCCTCTCTCACCCCCTCTCTTTATCCCTGACACCATCTCTCTCTTACTCCCTCTCTCTCTCTCTACTCCTGACACCCTCTCTCTCAACCCCCTCTTGCACGACCCCTCTCTCTATCAATGATACCATCTCACCCCCTCTCTCGCTAACCCTGACACCCCCTCTCTCTATTCCTGACACCCACTCTCACTTCCTCTCTCTCTATCTCCAACACCATCTCTCTCTCACCCCATTTCTCTCTTCCCTCTCTCTTACCCCCCTCTCTATCCCTGATACCCTCTCTCCCCCTCTCTCTATCAATGACACCCTCTCTCACCCCCTTCTCTCTCATTCATCTTTCTCACCCCCTCTATCCCTGATACCGTCTCTCTCATCACCTCTGTCCCTGACACTTTTAACCCCTCTCTCTCTCTATTCTTGACACCCCTCTCTCTATCACCAAGTCTTTCACTCCCTTTCTCTCTTCCCTCTCTCACTCCCTTCTCTTTTTCCTCTCATCCTCTCTCTCACCCCCCTCTCTCTATCTCTGACACCGTCTCTCTCACCCCCCTCTCTCTTATCTCTGACACCGTCTCTCTCACCCCCCTTTCTCTCTGCCCTCCCTCTCTATCCCTGCCATCCTCTCTCGGTCATCCCCTTCTCTCTCTTCCCTCTCTCTACCTCTCCCCCTATCCTTGACACTGCCTCTCACCCCTTTCTCTCTCTTCCCTGTCTCTCTATCCCTGACATTGTCTCTCTCACCCTCTCTATTCATGACTCCCTCTCTCTCCCTCTCACCCCCTCTATCTATCGCAGACACCGTCTCTCACCCCCTTTCTCTCTCTTCCCTCTCTCTCTATCCGTCACACACACTCCCTCTCTCTTTCTCTCTATCCCTGGCACACACTCTCTCCCTCTCTATACCTGACACCCACTCCCACCCCCGCACTCTCTCACTTACTCCCCCTCTCTATCCCGCGCAACCTCTCACCCCCCCTATCTTTCTATCCCTGACACACTCTCTCACCCCTTCTCTCTCTATCAATGACACCCTCTCTCACCCACCCTCTCTCTATCCCTGACATCCTCTCTCTCACCCCTTCTCTCTATCAATGACACCCTCTCTCTCACTCCCTCTCTCTTTCTATCCCTGACACACGTTCTCACCCCCTCTCTCTATCCCTGACACATTCTCTCTCTCTCTCTCTCTCTCTCTCTCACCACTCTATCCCTGACACTCTCGCTCTCCCTTCTCACTTTGTCATTACCTCACTTTCTCTGACATCCTCTATCTCTCGCATTCCTCTCCCCCTCTCACCCTGACACACTCTCGTGCTCTGCTTCTCATTTACTCACTTTCTCTAACCCCCCACCTTTCCCTGACACTGAATAAGATCCCCCCACCCCAGGTGACACGTAAATAATCAACATTAGAAGTCAAATTTAGTAGTACTCACCAGGGCCGGATTAACGTCTGTCAAATGTATATGACGGGAGTGGTAAGCGTGACCGGCGGTCAGGAGACCGTCAGTCAGCATACCGATGCCAGGATCCCGATAGTGGAATCCTGGCGGGAGGGGGCAAGTTTAGCTAGCCCCTTGCGGGCTCGGTGGCGACTGTGCCAAGTGGGAAAAGTCCCTATTGGTCACGGGATGTAGGTGGAGGTTATGTGTCTGCCGGTCACATGGCTACATCCCGTATATGACACATACTGTATGTGTATAATGATGTAGATGTGATGTCAGTATTATGCTCTGCTGTGTAATTTAGGTGTGATGACCGTATATAGCCCCCATGTGTGATGTCAATGTGTAGCCCTGCTGTGTAATGTTGGTGTGATGTCAGTTTGTAGCCATGTAATGTAGCTGTGATGTCAGTGTGTCGCCCTGCTGTGTAATATAGCTGCAATGTCAGTGTGTAGCCAGTACTGAGCTTTGTACTTCAGTTTTCACCTACCGCTGCAGGACACACCCCTGTTTGACAGATACGCCCATAGGTGGAGATAGACACACCCCTTGGGTGGTATGTGACACGCCCCCTCAATGGTGCGCCGAGCGGCACATTAAGAGTGCGATCTATAATCTCCCTGAAACTACTTTTCAAAAGTAGGCAAGTATGGATTAATGAAGAACCACAGAAAAAGGGGAGTGTTGTAGGTGCACTGTCTCTAGCATCACTGATATCATACAGCTTAGCATATAATAAATAGTTAAGTTTAGATATAAATTGATCAATGCATGTAGCTGCAGCCCCACGGCAAGGAATGCCACTCTGCTGCAGTACATAACACTATAGGGGTTCAAACCTAGGGCACGGGACCCCCCCAAACCACCACAGCCAAGCGACCCCAGGGCATCACAGGGAATGATTATGTGTTGTGAAATGTATTAAGGAATAGGTGATAAAAAATAGGATTTTAAATACCTACCGGTAAATCCTTTTCTCGTAGTCTGTAGAGGATACTGGGTCCACATTAGTACCATGGGGTATAGACGGGTCCACTAGGAGCCTTGGGCACTTTAAGAAATTAGTAGTGTGGGCTGGCTCCTCCCTCTATGCCCCTCCTACCAGACTCAGTCTAGAAACTGTGCCCTAGGAGACGGACATACCTTGAGAGAAGGATTTAACAGAACAGTGGTGAGATTCGAACCAGCACACACCAAACAAGAGGAAAGCCTTGCTAACCAAACTTGAACAGGAACAGCAACGGCTGAACCAATAACAGCACTTAACGTAAGTAACAGTGCAGGAAACACAAAGCACTGGGCGGGCACCCAGTATCCTCTACGGACTACGAGAAAAAGATTTACCTGTTGATAAAGCTGATTATTTACCTTAGAACACAAGCTATTTACAAATATCGTGAAGCCGTAATGGCCGCTGTCCCTCGTGCACGTGCTACACACTTCGCACGCTATTTGCGTACAAAGACCTCGCACATGGTACGCAAGTTACGTACACACGCTGCGCTGTGAGTACGGGATATACACAGCGAGCGTACACACAGATAATAACCTTTTAAGCCTTACACAGAGTATGCTTATACTGTAATTCTTAGTGTTGAGATACTACAATGATATAACTGTTTAACCTTGGTCTGTAAGCTAGCTGTTTGAGCGATTGAGACGCTCCGATTACCCTCAGCAATGTAATAAACACACAATACATTGCTAAGGTTCCAACACCTTTACTAACAATATTTAGCTAAGTAAAAGGGAAAAAAAAACAGTTAACAGTTCATACACTACAGGCTAACATAAATATCTAACAGAATAACTAAACAGAAATATACACAACAGCGAACGATCGCAAACACAAATACATAGACTAAGAATGAATGGCTAACATTAAAACGGGTAACAAAGTGGCCACAGAGAAACATACCATACGGGGAACACTCGCTAGCGCAACCGGATCCAGTCCTCCAATTATCAGAGATAAATGTTGATGAGAGAGAGAGTACTGGCCGGTCTGGGGACAGTGACCCTTATATACACATCATACAGTGTACTACAAAGGGCCCTACAATCTTATTGTTCATTGGACACAGGAATGTCTCCTCGCATCATAACAAAAGGTCATAGGTTAGTTTGAACAGGTGGGCTGTGACTATATCAAACTGCTCAGGTGGGAGGGAATCTCAGAATTCCCGCCGCATGGATAATGAACCGCAAATATAGTAAATGTCCAGAAACTACTAATAGACATAACTATACGCAGGAGCGATTAATCTTTACCTAACCAGTACCGGATTGTTTCTAATAAAATGTTCTTTAGTTAGGTACCAAACACCACTGCTCAAACCCTGTCTGACCCTTCGTATCATGCAAAGAGGAATTCCTCTGTCCAGGGACCAGTTACAATAAACAAACTTACAGTTATTATTAAGGGGAACATTATCTATAAAACATACTATTTGGATTTACTATGTAACATTTGAGTCGCCCGCTAGATGCACACAAACTCTACCGTAAATGCACATACCACGCGCCAATGCGCACGGCCGTAGAAGCTCCATTACGCAACTGCGAGTATCCACACGCACGGGAGAGAATGTGCACGTGCAGCGGGCAAGCGCATGGGGTGAATATATGGCAACGTGTAGCGTGATATTTTTCGACTTTGACAGTCCACCCTTTGGCAGTCATCAATAACTGCCACTTCCTAAAACAGTTCAAAAAAGAAAAATATATGTCATCATGTAAATAACATTTTATGATTGGGTAAAGGGAGGAGAGGAGAAGGTGGGAAAAGGGTATGACCTAGTGAGATAGTAGAAGCATGTGTGTATGAGTCCATGTTTGAGGGGTCATGTATCATCGTGCCGTACGTGTTTTAAATCAAGCTTCGAGGTATTGCGAAGTATACATTTGAATCCTTCAAATCCCTTATCAGGAATCTGTGGATGGGCTGTCAAACTCTACCGAGCTCTTTTCGGCTTTTGGTTGCAACAAATGGGGAGCACATTTAGTTGATGATACATGAAGGGGGGGGGGAGAACATGTGAATGCTGATATGTGTCTATATCCCCTGTCGACTATGTGTGTCGTTACCTGGAGGTTGTAGAGATGAAGATAAGAAACAATTGTTATAAATGCAGTCGTAAACTATGTGAGTTTAAATAAACAGTTGCTGATTGAGGTCTTGTCTGATGTCTTGTCTTGATGTACATGTTGTCTGATGTCTCTCGGTGCTTTTGCTATAAATATCGAGCAAAAGTTGTTCCATTGTCCATAAAGTTACAGTCTCTAAAGTATTTGGCTATCGTAAAAGTTAAAGTCACTAGGGATATTGGGGGCTTGTAGCATAGTTCATCAATGGTCTGTATAAAAGAGGTTGTCAAATTCTTCTTCCAAGCGGATGTCTTTGTACCTTGGAGGAAAACAAAGGAGAAACGGGTGAAAGAAACGGACCGAGGAATCACATTTTCATCACAACATTGTCTCTATCGTTGGGTCATAAATCAAATTAGTTGTTGTTATTACAGTGTCTTCGCTCCTTAAACTCATCACCCTGGTACTACTTTTACACTTCGTCAAAACCCGAACGCATCTAAATATCAGGCCAACCAATATGACGACACCCAGAATACACAAGAGAAATTTCCCTACATCCATAATAATACCTTGGGCCCATTCTCCTAAGCCCGAGAACCAATTTCGTGGGTTCAACCATGACACCCAACTGGTCAGCTCATTACCCACAGCAGCGAGTGTGAGATTGTGTTTCCTTCGAAACTCCCACTTTAATTGTAAAATGTCATCCATCTTTTGGTCTATGACCTCGGCTGGGTCCTCCGTGCTGTTTGTAATGTACGTGCAGCACTTTATTCCATATTGAGTTGCTAGGGTAACACAATACCCGCCTGTCACAGCTGTGAGGTAATTGAGAATCATCCTATGCTGAACCAGTTCTGTTTTGTAGGCTTGTAACTCTTTCCCAGTATATCTGAATGTGTCGTCATACATTTCGGTGATATTGTCTAACAAATTTGCAAGCGCGGATATATATTTATAATTTATCACTCCTCGGGCGGTACGAGTGATATCTAACGCGAGTAGGAATTGAATCCCGGTGGATTCATGGATCAGATCAGAGGCCGAGTGCTCTGTCCTCTCTATCAGGTGCCTTTTAACGATGTGCTCGTAATGAGTGTGAGTATAAGGAGCTTGGGCACTGCGGTGAATATCTTTCATTTTGTTATGGGTTACAGTCATTACTTCAGGCAGTACTTTTCCAATATAACACAATCCCTCTGAGTTTGGGACAAGCCACTTATACGCCTTTCTCCCGCATATGAAATATGCATCATCGGGGAGAACATATGGGACAGAGTATGACATTATCATGTTACAAATTTTCCATGTGAAATCTCCTAACCCTAACTCTCCCATCTGTCTAGTACACATATCAGGTTGTACGATATGTGCACAGTATCCTGGTGATACTTCTCCAACTCGCATGGTCCTACTTCCTAGAGTGTACCTATACCGGAAATATTTTCCATGGTCGGCTATCTGGCGTATAAGTTCTGTGTCTATGGGCATTCTATCAGCTCTATATGAAAATGTCATGGTTTGATTACTCCATGACACTTCCCAATTTCCCGGCTTTCGGGGATTGGAAATGTTAAAGCATACTAAAGACCTATCCACATGATACTGGTGGAGCTTCAAACTAGGAGGACTAGAGATATTAAACCTCTTGTCCACCGGCCTCCCACCACTTATCTCAAGTACCTCTCCTACAGTTAAAGGGAATGGTACTAGTCCTGATTTGCTATGACCTTGAGGTACTTGAGAGCATACCCAACAGTCTGTCTGATTTAACACTTTACCCACTAAGGAGTGATAGTCACTCAATGGATGCCGGTCCATGTGGACATTAAAACTGGACTGACATTTCTTGATGCACCCATCCTCAACTATATTGTCACAATGCCTACAGATGCAGTTCTCTTCAGCTAACAATCCTTCACAATTCCTTCTATTGTCAATGTTACCAGATCGTTTTCTGATACTCGCCTTTACTCGGTGATTATGTTGCTCTTGGAAAACCATGCCTCCATCCTGGTCATCAGAACCCATTCCAGATCCTTTCTCGACCTCCATGGTACTCTCACCGAAACAGACTGCTCTGGTCAACATCATGGTCAACAGGAAAATCCGGATCACAGTCTCTTGGGGCAAGTCCATCTTAGAGGAGTAAAAGGAGAAAAATAAGAAGGGAGAAAGGAAATAGGAGGGAGGTGGGAACTGGAGAAAATAACAAATGGGAAAAAGAAATCTGGCTCGACAAACGCCTCCGATCTTATTATTCTCAGCGCTCAAGTGTCGTCTCAATCCTCCCTGAACAGACACTCTAGTGATACAACCTCTACCGTCTGTTCTTTATCACGGGACCTCTCTGGGTCAGCAACCTTTTTACAATGAGACGAATGGACCCAAGTCTCCCTCTCGGCAACCTTTAATGCAGTTGTGCTGGTCAATAAGACTTGATATGGTCCTTCCCATCTGTCAATAAGGCAACCTGAGCGTAGAAAATTCCGTATCATTACATAATCCCCAGGTTCAATATCATGACAATTACTGTCTGGCAAGTCAGGAATCACCAACTTTAGATTATCATTCTGATTCCTCAATTGCTTACTCATCTTAACCAAGTACTTTACGGTTACTTCATTGTTACATTTCAAATCATCCTGAGGGTTAATCATAACATGGGGTTGTCGACCAAACAGAATTTCAAAAGGAGACAGATTAAGAGGGGACCTGGGAGTGGTTCTGATGCTGTATAATACGATTGGCAAAGCTTCAGGCCATAACAGTCCTGTTTCAGTCATTACCTTGCTCAATTTATTTTTAATAGTGCTGTTTACTCTTTCCACCTTCGCACTCGCCTGGGGGCGGTACGGAGTGTGCAGCTTACTATTAATTCCCATCAACTTACACATTGTTTGAAAGACTTCACCTGTGAATTGGGTACCCCTATCGCTTTCAATTATTCTAGGGATACCGTACCTACACACAAATTCCTGCACAATTTTCTTTGCAGTAAACACAGCGGTATTTGTGGCCACGGGAAATGCTTCAACCCAATTTGAGAACACATCAATACAGACCAATACATACTTTAAATTTCTACAAGGTGGCAATTGTATGAAATCAATTTGTATTACCTGAAAAGGGCCATCTGTCGGAGGGATAGGGGATGGCTCTGTTGGTATTGCCTTTCCGATATTCTTCCTCAAGCAGGTGAGACATGTCATCGCTCTTTTACCCGCATGGGAAGAAAATCCTGGGGCGCACCAATAAGCTCTTACCAACTTACACATTCCTTCTTTGCCTAGATGAGTCAGCCCATGTGCCGCTACCGCTAGACTTGGAAGGTATGCTCTGGGTGCCACTGGCTTACCCTGTCCATCTGTCCAGAGTCCTGAGGACCCCTGGCCATATCCTTTTGACCTCCAAACTGCCTTTTCCTGTGGGGAACACAAGTTTTGCATTTCACACAATTTCTGTGTGTTTACAGAATTAAATACCATCAGTTGTGTGGTGTCTGTCTGTATGGGGGTACCTGCTGCTGATTTAGCAGCTTCGTCTGCTCGGCTGTTACCAAGTGATACCGGGTCTTGGCTATATGTGTGAGCTTTACACTTGATAACAGCCACTCTTTCGGGTTCCTGTATCGCTGTTAGAAGTCTTTTGATGTGGGCTGCATGCGCTACGGGTGTGCCAGCTGCCGTCATGAAATTCCTGAGGCGCCATAGGGCCCCGAAATCATGGACTACTCCGAAGGCGTACCTAGAATCTGTGTAAATATTGGCTGACTTGCCCTTAGCCAATTCGCATGCTCTGGTTAGGGCAACCAGTTCAGCAACTTGTGCTGAGTGTGGTGGGCCTCGCGGTTCTGCTTCTATGGTACTTTGGTCATCTACGACTGCGTATCCAGTACACAAGTCTCCCGAGTCCGTCTGTCTGTGACAACTACCGTCAGTGTAGAAAGTAAAATCTACATCTTCCAGTGGGTTGTCACTGATGTCAGGCCTTGCCGTGAAATTTTGGGTCAAATATTCCATACAATCATGCGTGTCATCCCCTGTATTAAATCCTCCTTCACCATCACTCTCATCCTCCACCCTTTGTGCCTGTCCAGGCACACCTGGGAGATACGTTGCAGGATCTAATGCGCTGCATATCCTTATGGTGATGTTTACGGGGACCATCAATGCCAATTCCCATCTTGTAAACCGCGCTGATGAGACGTGTCTGGTTTGGGCCGAATTCAGTAAGGCTGACACTGCATGTGGTGTATGAATTGTGAGGTTGTGTCCTAGCACTACATCTTCGCTTTTACTTACTAGCAATGCTATCGCTGCAACACTTCGCAAGCATGTGGGGAGGGATCGCGCTACCGTATCTAGCTGAGCGCTATAGTAGGCTACCGGCCTGCTGGCATCACCATGCTTCTGGGTTAAGACACCTGCTGCGCACCCAGCACTCTCTGTTCCGTACAGTTCAAAGGGTTTTCCATAATCTGGCATACCTAATGCTGGTGCCTGCGTTAGGCACTGTTTAAGTTTCTCAAATGCCATCTCGGATTCGTCTGTGTGCGAAATCCGATCAGGTTTGCTTGATGAGACCATCTCCTGTAAAGGTAGGGCAAGTATGGAAAAACCTGGGATCCAGTTACGGCAATACCCACACATTCCTAAAAACGTTCTAATCTGTTGCTGGGTTTGTGGCAGGGTCATGTCACGAATTGCTTGAATTCTATCAGTGGTAAGGTGTCTCAGTCCTTGTGTTAGACAGTGTCCCAAATACTTCACACGGGTCTGGCATAATTGTAACTTGTCCTTGGAAACCTTGTGTCCTGTGTCTGAAAGATGAAATAGGAGTTGTTTCGTATCTCTCAGGGACGCTTCCAGTGAATCTGAACACAGCAGTAAATCATCTACATACTGTATCAATATTGATCCACTCTCTGGTTGAAAAGACTGTAAACAATCATGCAGGGCCTGTGAGAAAATACTTGGACTATCTATGAAACCTTGTGGTAAGCGAGTCCAAGTGTACTGAACTCCTCTGTATGTGAATGCGAATAAGTATTGACTGTCAGGGTGCAGAGGTACCGAGAAGAAAGCGGAGCAGAGGTCAATCACAGTGAAAAATTTGGCAGTGGGAGGGATTTGCATAAGGATAACAGCTGGATTTGGCACTACAGGGAATTGACTCTCAACTATTTTGTTGATCCCCCTTAGATCCTGCACTAATCTGTAACCCCTCCCCCCACTCTTTTTAACAGGGAAGATGGGACTATTGGCAGTGCTGGACGTCCTTACCAGAATGCCCTGTTGTAGCAAGCGCTCTATTACAGGGTAAACTCCTAACTCCACCTCTGGCTTCAGAGGGTATTGTGGGATTTTTGGAGCTATCCTACCATCTTTTACTTGCACAACTACTGGGGCTACGTTTGCCATTAATCCAGTGTCTTGTCCGTCCTTGGTCCAAAGTGACTCCGATATCTGGGAAGTCATTTCTTCTACCTTGGACGGACACCTATTTACAACAACAGTGTGGGACATTAATCTTGTTGGGGAGTCTAGCATATCCTGCGCTTCCTGAGCGTGGTTTTCGGGTATGTCCAAGAACACACCTTCAGGAGTACAGTATACGACGCATCCCATTTTGCACAGTAAATCTCTCCCTAAGAGATTAGTCGGAGCCGATGCAGCCAGCAGAAAAGAATGCTTGGTATGCAAAGGCCCTATCGTAATCTCTGCTGGTTTGCTTAAAGGATATTGTCGCACTACTCCTGTTACTCCCATGGCTGGAATTGTTTTACCAGTGGTTCTCATGCCCACGGTCGAATTTATCACTGACTTGGCAGCCCCCGTATCTACCAGGAAATTTAGAGATTTACCAGCTACATCAATTGTAACCTCGGGTTCACTTCCAAGGCTCGCAATTAATTTCACTGGCTGCAGATTACAGGTGTGGCCCCACCCCTATGGTGCGTGGTGACCTCCCTGCATTGCGCTGGCAGCTATTACCTGTGAAGGGGGTAAATGGGAACTATCAGAGACTTGCCAGTCTCTTCTTGGGGGATACCTTCTTGTTTCCCCTGCGTGTGGCTCATAACTCCGTCTCTGTGGTCCTTGATCCCAATCTCGTATGTCATGTCGTTGTCTAGGGTTTTTATATGCATTGTGTGGGTTACTGGTGCAGTTACGTGCAAAATGACCTTCCCTGTTGCAATTGTAACATTTTACCATATACGGCTTACCACCAGGGGTCTGAGATTTAGACTGAGGCGGCCTTGTTGTAAGGGCTTGGATACTTATAGCCATCAGTTTATCACCCTGTGACTCCCTGCGTCTTGTGATGTTCCTGTCGTGCCCAACAGCAGTCTCTCTTAAGGCGGCCACCGACATACCTCTCCAGTTAGAGTGAGTGGTTTGTACCCTATTCCTTAATACCTCCTTTAAACCGTCCATCAAGACGGACACCGCTACCTCTCTATGGTGTATATTTGCCTCAATGTCCACGATCCCAGTATATTTAGCCATTTCCTCCAGTGCCCGGTGGAAATAGTCAGAGGCTGTTTCTCCTTCCGTTTGTTTAATGGAGAAAATTTTGTTCCATTTTACCACAGCTGGGAAGTATATTCCCAGCTGCAGATTGATTCTGGTTACATTATCTTGATTATACTCATCCGTAAGGGGTACTTCTTCGTCTAATTTACAGTCAGCTATAAATTTCACAGGGTCAATACTAGAGGGCAGGCATGCCCTCAGTAGTGTCCGCCAATCTTTGTTGTTAGGTTCAGTGGAGTTACCCAGGTCCTTAATGAACCTCTGACATGCGGCTAAATCTTTTCTGGGATCAGGAAATTCAGACAAAATTGTTCTTAATTCTGCTCGGGACCAGGGACAGTGCATTGCAATATTCCTGATGGGTGTGACCCCATTTGTGTCGGTCTTCCCATTGGGGACCGCTATCACTCTAACAGGATTAAGATTAATTACTTCACTCTGGGTTGATTCTACAGTGTGTGGTGCAACAGTTTCAGCATATTGTGCAGTGCCGTACTTACCTCTAGATACAACCTCACCTGTCCCTGAACTATGGGCCTTTGATACCCCTCTTACTGGTTGGGCGGTTCCCACTAGAGTATCGTTTATGGTGGCCGCTAGAGAGAGAGCTGAAATCGTAGTGGGCTCATCTTCCTGGTCGTATTCCTGGGGGAAGTTTAAAATGGGATACAACTTGCATGGGTTAGCGTTAGTATCAACATTTGCATTAACTTTAATTTTATTCTTATCACTACTACATTGGTTAAGTGCACCCTTATCGTACACCCGCATGTCATTCTCTGCAGCCACTTTTTCCCCTACTATATACGGTGGTGGTGCCGTTGCTATCAGACTCCTACCAGGATTTGAATTTGCTTTCTGAGCTAATTCCTGTTGTATTTCACTTTCCTGTTGCCATGCCTGTAAACAATCATAATGTCTGATCCTCTGCTTTGCAGATTTTATTAAACCTATCCTTTTTCTTAGATTCTGCAATACCTCAGGGTTCAAACTGCCTACCCGGGGAAACTGCTCCCCATCATCCTCTGTCATTCGTTCCCATTCTTTGCAAAATACCTGTGTGTGTGATCCGTATTTTTCACACATTATATACCGTGCTGACCCTTTGGGCCAGCAAATACCAACGTGAACCCTTGTTGGACGTGCCTTCTTTGAGAAATTGGCCCCCATTGTTTGCAGATATTGCTGTCTCAGCGAATTCTTACAAAACAAACCAAGTTGCCCGCGGTAAGGCGACGGTGAAAGTTCAACTAGTGCCTTCACTCACTTTACGCCCCAATTGGCCAATACGAGTTCCAGCAATGTGCCCACCACTGGACGTACCCAATTCGCGGGATCTTTTTGTAACCTCTATTTACTGGGGCGTGTGGGAGTATGCTACCCTCCCCAGTAAGTATTGGTTGTTGGAGATTTCCTGAGTGAACAGCGAAACTCCCTTAAAATAACAAAAACCTACACAAATCACATTAGAATGTACAAATAGCGTTTATGATCCCACAGTAAATTTTAATGGGTATCAAGGTAACAAACTAATGCACTCAATTACGTGCGGTCCAGTCGCACTGCGCATAAGTAACTTAATATTTATACGCTGTATGACCAACGGAATCGGTTGTTTAGGCTGCGAAACCTTCAGCCGGAGCTCAACTTGTCTATATGGGTACTACGCAAAACCCCCCGGGCTGCGCTTAAACCTTCGCAGTCCTTTTGTCTGCGGATACTACTTGCTCCTTTTACCTTGTATAATGTTAAATCGGGCAAGCCAGTCCCACGCCACCAAGTGTTCACTCACCTGATGTGGTCTCCGACGGGATCCCGATTTCTGGGTTCACAAAATAACACCTTTATTTCCACACTCACTCCTACTCACTCATATACACACTGATCTTTCTGTACAGAAATTCCTTTCATACAGGCAGTAGTCCAATCCCTGAGTATTGCAATAGAAAAAGGTTCTCTTTTAACTAAGCTTTTTGGAAAACTGAACAAACCTGTGCTATTATCAGGTGGCTATATTATACCGCCCCCACTAAAACAATGTTATCGTGTGATTTGAGTCCCGGTGGGCGTATCCGTACGCTCCATTGCGTAAACACGCTACGTGCGTATGCTTTGTGTTGCGTACGTAATCTCGCACGTTGCCCGAGGCACGTATGCACAAAGTCCAGATATGCCCACAGCAAGGCAACTAACACGCTTCTATAAATGTAAACGATGTTCAACTGTAATCGCTTACCGTACACCACACAGTATTTGCTATGCTGTGTGCGTGTCCTTTGCAATTATTCCCTTAAAAATTATCCTTTATAATCTCAACTAAATAGCACCAGATTTCCTCAGCACGTCTCTAATAATCGATTCTAATGGCAACAAGAGAGTGAGCCGCAACAATGCAGATGTGTGCGTGCGTGCGTGCGTGTGTGCGTACGCAAAACACAAATAAACAATTAAAAAGATAATAGCGTATTGTTCTTACCTTCCGGTTCCGGATTCCACCAGCACTCCTACAGCGTAGCGAAACAGACGCTTATCTAGCCAGCACTACTGTATCCCTCACCACTAATACGGATACGTAGGGATACTACTTTCCCGCCCTTTGCTGATAGATAAAGTCTGTGTTCGCTAGTGCGGATATGTGGAGGACGGACGAGGCCCCAATTGATAAAGCTGATTATTTACCTTAGAACACAAGCTATTTACAAATATCGTGAAGCCGTAATGGCCGCTGTCCCTCGTGCACGTGCTACGCACTTCGCACGCTATTTGCGTACAAAGACCTCGCACGTGGTACGCAAGTTACGTACACACGCTGCGCTGTGAGTACGGGATATACACAGCGAGCGTACACACAGATAATAACCTTTTAAACCTTACACAGAGTATGCTTATACTGTAATTCTTAGTGTTGAGATACTACAATGATATAACTGTTTAACCTTGGTCTGTAAGCTAGCTGTTTGAGCGATTGAGACGCTCCGATTACCCTCAGCAATGTAATAAACACACAATACTTTGCTAAGGTTCCAACACCTTTACTAACAATATTTAGCTAAGTAAAAGGGAAAAAAAACAGTTAACAGTTCATACACTACAGGCTAACATAAATATCTAACAGAATGACTAAACAGAAATATACACAACAGCGAACGATCGCAAACACAAATACATAGACTAAGAATGAATGGCTAACATTAAAACGGGTAACAAAGTGGCCACAGAGAAACATACCATACGGGGAACACTCGCTAGCGCAACCGGATCCAGTCCTCCAATTATCAGAGATAAATGTTGATGAGAGAGAGAGTACTGGCCGGTCTGGGGACAGTGACCCTTATATACACATCATACAGTGTACTACAAAGGGCCCTACAATCTTATTGTTCATTGGACACAGGAATGTCTCCTCGCATCATAACAAAAGGTCATAGGTTAGTTTGAACAGGTGGGCTGTGACTATATCAAACTGCTCAGGTGGGAGGGAATCTCAGAATTCCCGCCGCATGGATAATGAACCGCAAATATAGTAAATGTCCAGAAACTACTAATAGACATAACTATACGCAGGAGCGATTAATCTTTACCTAACCAGCACCGGATTGTTTCTAATAAAATGTTCTTTAGTTAGGTACCAAACACCACTGCTCAAACCCTGTCTGACCCTTCGTATCATGCAAAGAGGAATTCCTCTGTCCAGGGACCAGTTACAATAAACAAACTTACAGTTATTATTAAGGGGAACATTATCTATAAAACATACTATTTGGATTTACTATGTAACATTTGAGTCGCCCGCTAGACGCACACAAACTCTACCGTAAATGCACATACCACGCGCCAATGCGCACGGCCGTAGAAGCTCCATTACGCAACTGCGAGTATCCGCACGCACGGGAGAGAATGTGCACGTGCAGCGGGCAAGCGCATGGGGTGAATATATGGCAACGTGTAGCGTGATATTTTTCGACTTTGACACTGTAGGTAATTAAATTACATCCTAGAGGATACTGGGGTCCACATTAATACCATGGAGATGTACCAAAGTTCCAAAACCGAGTGGGAGAGTGCTGAGGATCCTGCAGAACGGATTGACCAAACTGAAGGTCCTCAGAGGCCAAAGTTTCAAACTTGTAGAACTTAACAAACGTGTTTGAACCTGACCAAGAGATGTAAAGCCGAGACACCCCGGGCAGCCGCCCAGGAAGAACCCAACGACCGAGTAGAGTGGGCATGAACAGAGTTAGGAACCGGCAAGCCTGCTCTAGAGAATTGCCTCTTTTTCCTGCCAGTATATGTACGGACTGTCTGACATGCCTACTTGGATGCTGTCACTCATGTAATCCTCCACCATTCTTTCAATGGTAACAGAATCATATGCAGTGACAGTAGACATGTCAGTAATCGTTGGCAGGTCCTTCAGTCTGGACTAGATGTCAGCACTCGCTTGCTCCTGACTGCCCTGCATCACCGCCAGTGGGTCGGCAAGGAAATCTTATCCTTTTCCTCGCAGCCTCAGTTGTGGGAGAAAATGAAGGAGGAGCTGTTGATGGGTCACGTTCTGCTTGGCTTGACAATTTTCTCACTAGCAGGTCTTTGAACCTCTGCAGACTTGTGTGTGCTGGAAAGAGAGATACAACGTAGGCTTTAAGCCTAGGATCGAGCACGGTGGCCGAAATGTAGTGCTCTGCTTTCAACAGCTTGACCACCATTGAATTCTGTCTGTCACCGCCCGGCGCAGGGAGGTGCGGGGGGGCCGGGACTTACCCGTCCGGGCGCTCTGGAGGGGGCCATCCAGCGGGGGTGTGGGCTGCTGGCGCTGGGTAGGATGTGCAGGCAGGGTGGCCAGGAACGCTGGTCTCCGTGTCCTGTGATGCAGCCTGGGAGCTGTGTCCTCGGCGTCACCATCTTGGTTATGGGCAAAATGCCTGTCTTGCCCACACTTCTTCTCTTTTATGTGTTAAGGCAGCCAATAGTATTTGGAGTGGCTGGTATAAGACAGGAAGGCCTGGGGAAGGTAATTTGCCAGTGCAATGTCTCTCACAGTTTACTGTGACCTTAGTTCTCTGTGCTTCTCCGCAGCTTCTCCAGCTTCGGGCTCCTGTTAGACGCAACAACAGCCGCAGATGACCCACGAACCTTGTTGTGGCTTCATACCGCTCTACCCAGCCAGCTGCTATAGTTCCGGCTACCAATCTAGCTACCTGCTCCCAGACGCCACAGTAACCAACCGGCCGGAAACTTCCCACTAACCCTGGGTTAGGGTCACCGGTGCCTTTCCACCTCCAGCCGGCCAATAGTTCTTTAGACTCAAGTAATTGGCATTGGCGAATTCGTTCAGTCATCTCCTATGTCCCTGTGACAATAAATACATGCACAAAACCTTCATCCATCCAGCTCGACTAGTATTTAAAGATCCGAGTACTCACGAGCCTTCTGTACCGAAACCGGATTCACAGAATTCCTCAGATATGACACTGGCAAAGCGAATGAAGGGCTCCATCCACAAGTCCCACATACTTTGCAGAATCGCTCCGTCTTAGCTCCTTCATCAATATCTCCAGCTGCTTCTGCAAAAGCCTGATGAGGGGAATGACCTGATTCAAGCTGCCAGTGTCTGAACTGACTTCACGTGTGGCAAGTTCGATGGGGCTGGAGAACCTTGCACAAGACAGAAATCATTCTCCACTGCGCTTGAGTCAGATGCATTCCTTTGTCTATATCGTAGGTGGATGTATAGGCTTGAATGGCTTTTAGCTGCTCCTCCATCCTCTGAAGCATATAGATTGTTGAATTCCACCTTGTTACCACCTCTTTATTCAGGTGACGGCAGGGCAGGTTCAGGAGTGTTTGATTGCGTTCCAGTCTTTGGCATGTGGTGGCTGAATGTCAAAAAGTGGCCCGCAATTTTACGGGCCACCGACAGCATCTCCTGCACACCCCTATCATTTTTCAAAAAATTCTTCACCACCAAATTAATTGTATGTGCAAAACATGGGACGTGCTGGAATTTGCCCAGATGTAATGCACGCACAATATTTGTGGCATTGTCCAATATCACAAATCGCCAGAAGAGTTTAATTGGGGTAAGCCATTGTACGATGATGTCCCTCAGTTTCTGTAAGAGGTTGTCAGCGGTGTTCCTCTTACAGAAAGCGGTGATACATACCATAGCCTGCCTAGGAACGAGTTGGCGTTTGCAAGATGCTGCTACTGTACCGCTGCTGTTGTAGCTGCGGGAGGCAATACATCTACCCAGTGGGCTGTCACAGTCATATAGTCCTTAGTCTGCCCTGTTCCACTTGTCTACATGTCTGCGGTTAAGTGGGTATAACTGCATTTTGTAGGACACTGAGGACACTTTTTCTGACGTCTCTGTACATTCTCGGTATCGCCTGCCTAGTGAAGTGAAACCTAGATGGGATTTGGTACCGGGGACACACTATCTCACACAATTCTCTAAGTCCCACTGAACTAATGGCGGATACCGGATGTACGTCTAACACCAACATAACTGTCAAGGCCTCAGTTATCCGCTTTGCAAAAGGATGGCTGCTGTCATATTTCATCTTCCTCACAAAGGACTGGTGGACAGTCAATTGCTTAGTTAAAGTAGTACAAGTTGTCTTCCGACTTCCCCTCTGGGATGATGATCGACTCCTAGCAGCAACAACAGCAGCGGCAGCAACAGCAGCAGTAGCCGTACCACTCAAGGATCCTCCGGAGGAATCCCGGTTAGGAGAGGACTCCTCAGTCTGGCCAGTGATATGGCCTGCAGGACTACTGACGTTCCTGACTGAGGAGGATGTTGACGTTGAGGGAGTTGGTGGTGTGGTTTGCAGGATCTTGGGTACAAGAGGAAGAAGGGATTTAGGTGTTAGTGGACTGCTTACGCTCTTACCCAAAGTTTCACAACTTGACACTGACTTCTGATGAATGCGCTGCAGGTGATGTATAAGGGAGGATGTTCCTAGGTGGTTATCATTCTTACCCCTACTTATTACAGATTGACAGGGGCAACACACGGCTTGACACCTGTTGTCCGGATTTGTGGAAAAATAATTCCAGACCGAAGAGGTGGCTTTTTTGATATTTTGCCCAGGCATCACAATAGGCTTTTTCATCCGACGGACAACAGGTGTCTCCCCCGGTGCCTGATTTAAACAAATCACATCACCATCACCTCATCGTCAACTTCCTCCTCAGCGCCAGCAACACCCATATTCTCATCCTGGTGTACTTCAACAGTGACATCTTCAATTTGAATATCATAAACTGGACTGAGGGTGCTACTTCCAGCACTTGCAGAGGGCGTGCAAATGGTCGAAGGAGCCACCTCTTCCCGTCCAATGTTGGGAAGGTCAGGCATCGCAAACGCTGGCACACTTGGACTCTCCTTGGGGATTTGTGATACCATCTTAGAATGCACAGTTCTTTGCTGTGCTTTTTCCAGCTTCACTCTTATAATTTTTCTAGCGGGAGAATGAGGGCTTCCATCGTCATGTGAAGCTGAACCACTAGTCATGAACATAGGCCAGGGCCTTAGCCGTTCCTTGCCACTCCGTGTCATAAATGGCATATTGGCAAGTATGCGTTTCTCTTCAGACCATTTTTTGGGTCTTTTTACTGAACTTTGGCTTTTTGGATTTTACATGCCCTCTACTATCACTTTGGGCATCGGCCTTGGCAGACGACGTTGATGGGATTTCATTGCCTATGTCATGACTAGTGGCAGCAGCTTCAGCACTAGGAGGAGGTGGTTCTTGATCTTTCACTATTTTATCCTCCAAATTTTTGTTCTCCATTATTTTTCTGGAGTTATATTACAATATGTGGTACAGGTGAGCGCACCTTTACATCACACAGGGCAAACCCTGTGAAAATAATTTGGATTAAATATTAATAACCCATATATTTGGAGTAAATAATATACAGCACAGGACAGCACCACTGAACTTATATGGCAGCACCACTGGACTGGACTTATACGGCAGTCCCACTGGACAAATAAGGCAGTATCACTGGACTGGATTTGTATGCCAGCACCACTGGATTTATACGGCAGGATCACCAGAATTATATGGCAGGATCACTGGAATTATGCAACAGGATCACTGGATTTATACATCAGTACCACTGGAATTATACGGCAGGATCACTGGAATTATACGGCAGGATCATTGGATTTATACGCCAGTACCACTGGAATTATACGGCAGGATCACTGGAATTATATGCCAGTACCACTGGAATTATACGGCAGGATCACTGGAATTATACTCCAGTACCACTGGAATTATACAGCAGGATCACTGGAATTATACGCCAGTACCACTGGAATTATACGGCAGGATCACTGGATTTATACGCCAGTACCACTGGAATTATACGGCAGGATCATTGGATTTATATGGCAGTACCACTGGACATATATGGCAGTATCACTGGACTGAATTTATACGCCAGTACCACTGGAATTATACGACAGGATCACTGGAATTATACGGTAGGATCACTGGATTTATACAGCAGGTTAACTGGAATTATACAGCAGGATCACTAGACTTATACGCCAGTACCACTGGAATTATAACGCAAGATCACTGGATTTATACGCCAGTACCACTGGAACAGGGACGTGCGGAATTATACAGCAGGATCACTGGAATGATACGCCAGTACCACTGGAATTATACGGCAGGATCACTGGAATTATACTCCAGTACCACTGGAATTATACAGCAGGATCACTGGAATTATACACCAGTACCACTGGAATTATACGGCAGGATCACTGGATTTATACGCCAGTACCATTGGAATTATACGGCAGGATCATTGGACTTATATGGCAGTACCACTGGACATATATGGCAGTATCACTGGACTGGATTTATACGCCAGTACCACTGGAATTATACGGCAGGATCACTGGAATTATACGGTAGGATCACTGGATTTATACAGCAGGATCACTGGAATTATACAGCAGGATCACTAGACTTATACGCCAGTACCACTGGAATTATAAGGCAAGATCACTGGATTTATATGCCAGTACCACTGGAACAGGGACGTGCGGAATTATACGGCAGGATCACTGGAATTATACGCCAGTACCACTGGAATTATACGGCAGGTTCACTGGATTTATACGCCAGTACCACTGGAATTATACGGCAGGATCACTGGATTTATATGCCAGTACCACTGGAATTATATGGCAGGATCGCTAGAATTATACGGCAGGATCACTAGAATTATACGGCAGTACCACTGGATTTATACGGCAGTACCACTGGACATATACGGCAGTATCACTAGACTGGACTTATACGCCAGTACCACTGGAATTATACGGCAGAATCACTGGATTTATACGGCAGTACCGCTGGACATATATGGCAGTATCAATGGATATATACGGCAGTATCACTGGACATGTACAGTAGCACAGGGACACCACCACTGGACTGATGCAGGATAACACAGCACCACTGCAATAGACTGGATTTATACAGCAGCACTGGACATATGGCAGCAGAGGACACCACCACTGTGACTGGACTGATGCAGCACAATACACCACCACTGAACTGATGCTGCACAACACAGCACCATTTGACGGGATTTATACAGCAACACTGGACATATGGCAGAAGAGGATACCGCCACTGTGACTGGACTGATGCAGCACAAGACACCACCACTGGACTGATGCAGCACAACACAGCACCACTGTACTGGACTTATACAGCAGCACTGGACATATGGCAGCAGAGGACACAACCACTGTGACTGGACTGATGCAGCACAAGACACTAACACTGAACTGATACAGGACACTGAGGACGGAGACACATCTTCTCTCGGGTGTAGTATGGTATGCCGGCGGCCGGGCTCCCGGCGACCAGCATACTGGCGCCGGGAGCCTGACCGTTGGCATACCGACAGTGTGGCGAGTGCAAAGGAGCCCCTTGCGGGCGTGGTGGCGCGCTATGCGCCACGCTATTTATTCTCCCTCCAGGGGGGTCGTGGACCCCCACGAGGGAGAAAAGCTGTCGGTATGCTGGGTGTCGGGATTCTGGCGCCGGTATACTGTGCGCCGGGATCCCGACATACGGCATACTGAAGACCACCCCTTCTCTCTACACTCTCCAATGCCGGAGTGAAAATGGCGGCGACTGTTAAATATCTGAATGCATAAGGAATATAATTTATTCTCTTAATACAATATAGTCACATATTTCAATATTTCATAGGTACAGCATACAGCTGTACCTATCATATACAGCTATACCTATCATATACTGTACCATACCTTATCATATAACATACCTTAACTCTTAATCCATTTTGTTAGAAAAGTGACCTTCATACAGACATTGGTTCACTTATCAGATACATGTACCTTTAAACAGAGTTTGGAAACCAGCAGACTCATTGTGTGTAATACAATTGGAATTAGCACCAAATAAGGCTAATTAGCTTCTAGCTGGTTCCTTGTCCTAATATGAGCATAACATTGTATCCAGATGCATGAGATAATTTGGGAGTGTGATAAGAATGGGGCGTAAATGAATATTATAAAAAACAGTGTATCACCATGTTTTTCTCTGTTGAAGCATTTTGACCCGGGCTGAGAGGATGTGGTCTCTCAACCTGTACACGGGCGGGGTCTTTTTAATAAATAATCAATTGCTTTTCTAAGTCTGACTTCAATTCAGTCTTTTACTTAACAGCAACAACAGCAACAAGATGGTCAAATTAGGATTAGACGATTTATATGGAATCCAAACCCCGCGAGAATCCGACAGCGGGATGATGACATTTTGCCTTGTTCTGGTCTCCGAGGCAGGCGGGAAAACCCGAGCCTGACTCGGATCCGGGCTCGGGTGGTGACGTTCGGGCGGGTTTGGTTCTCTGAGAACCGAACCCGCTCATCTCTAATTTTCTCCAAATCCGGTGGTAATGTTCAGATGTTACCCCCTTCCTGGACAGGATCAAGATAGGAAGAACAGTGTCCAGAACCAGAATGCCTTTCCGGGCTAGAATTTGATGATCAACTTCCATGCCGTCAAACGTAGCCGCGGCAAGTCTTGATAGATGAACGGCCCTTTTTGCAGAAGGTCCTCCCGAAGAGGTAGAGGCCACGGATCTTCCAGGAGTATCTCCAGTACGTCCGCGTACCAAGCCCTTCTTGGTCAATCTGGAGCAATGAGAATTGCTTAAACCTTTTCCCTTTTTATCCTTTTGAGAATCCTTGGGATCAGTGGAAGTGGTGGAAACACGTACACCCTCTGATAGACCCATGGAGTCACCAGAGGTTCTGCCTCCACCACCTGTGGGTCTCTCGACCTGGAACAATACCGCTGGAGTTTCGTGTTGAGACGAGAGGCCATCATGTCGATCTGTGGAAGTCCCCACCGACTTGTCAAGCACCCAAACACCTCCGGGTGAAGGGCCCACACTCCTGGATGGAGATCGTGTCTGCTGAGGAAGTCTGCTTCCCAGTTGTCCACTCCTGGAATGAAGATTGCGGACAACGCTATTGCTTGTCTTTCCGTCCAGATGAGAATCCTTGTTACCTCTGACATCGCTGCTCTGCTCTTCGTTCCGCCTTGTTGGTTTATGTACGTCACTGCCGTCACATTGTACGACTGAACCTGAATGGCTTGATCTTGAAGAAGATGTGAAGCCTGCAGAAGGCTGTTGTATATTGCCCTTAGTTCCAGAATGTTGATTAGAGGAGTGGCTTCCTGACTTGTCCATCTTCCTTGGAAGTGTTGCCCCCTGGTGACTGTTCCCCAACCTCAGAGGCTTGTGTCTGTGGTTAGAAGAATCCAATCTTGAATCCTGAACCTTTGGCTTTCTGTGAGGTTAGGAGTGTGAAGCCACCACAGCAGAGAAATCCTGACTCTTGGCGACAGATGTATCCTCTGGTGCATGTGAAGATGCGATCCGGACCATTTGTCCAACAGATCTAGTTGGATGAGCCTTGCATGAAACCTTCCGTACTGCAGCACCTCAGAAGCCGCTACCATCTTCCCCAGAAGACAAATTCACAGGTGCACCATATCCAGGGAGGTTGTAGAACCGCCCGCACCATCAACTGAATTACCAATGCCTTTTCCAATGCAAGGAAAACTCTCATTGCTTCCGTGTCCAGTATCATACCCAGAAACTGAAGTTTCCTCGTCAGTTCCAGGTGAGATTTTGGTAGGTTCAGAATCCACCCGTAATCCTGGAGCAGTCAAGTCGAAATTGCAATACTGTCCAGCAACTTCTCCCTGGATGATGCTTTTATCAGCAGGTCGTCCAGGTACGAAATTATGTTCACTCCCTGTTTGCGTAGGAGGAACATCATGTCTGCCATGACCTTGGTGAATACCCATGGTGCCGTTGAGAGGCCAAATGGCAGGGCCAGGAACTGGTAGTGACAGTCCTGTAATGCATACCTTAGATAAAAAAGGAGAAAAGAAGACTCTTTTGTGGGTGCACTCTTATATAATTGTGAAAGTATCAGAAAGATATTGGTTAAAATTTAATATTTATTAGTAACAAAAATAAAACACATAGTAGTTGAATGTACAGATAAAGAAATAAAAGAAAATAAACATCAGAACCGGTAATACTGATATTGATGTCCAATAGTGGTTCCAAGCTGTCTGGGTAAGGTCAAAATTTCAAATGTATGGTAAATCCATAGATTGGTCTCAACTAACTGCCTGAAATGTAAAAATGATGCAGACTGATAGGTACTTAGAGCCTCAGTGATGGCTAAGATTGTAAATGTGGACAGCTGTATTCCCTGCAACTGGCGTTGAAATTAGGGTAGAATGCAGATTGAATAAAGAAAAGATGAATCTGCTGTCAGTGTTAGACACTGAGCCTGGCCGCCCAAGATTTTCTACTAAACCGAGTATTCCTCAAGAGTCTCCCACTCGAGTACTGACTCGGCCCAACACTGCTTAGCTTCCAAGATCGGAAGGATTCGAGCGTTACCAGTGTGGTATGATAGTAGAAAATTTGTGATATTGCTCTGGAATCACTGATGAGAGTTCATAAATAACATAAAGTATTAGGAATAGTACTGAATAGGAAAGAAAAGGAAGGAACAAAAAAAGGGGGGATCTGCTGCCAATGTTAAACAGGGGTAAATACCACTGAATCAATGGTGAGAGTCCCGAAATTATAGCAATAGTTGGAAAAAAGAGGAAGTAGTGAAGACAAGATTAGTTTTATAGGTAAAGGTTCTCAATGAAACAGTCGTTCCCAATGATTGAAAAAATATGAAAATAATGGCTACTTAATATATTATGATACAAGATGCCAGATGTTAATATCAAATAGTGAATATGGCCACAGGTAAATCACTGGACGGTAGCCATATAAAAAGAGAAAAGGACAACACTGCAGCTGGCGTCAAAATGCTGATGCTATTAAAAGATGAATAACACCTCACAAAAAACATATATGAAAGTCCTGAAATAGTTGATATGAATAATACACAATATCAGATATCAGAAATAAATGTCCACAAAAATGAATCACTGAAAGGTAACTATGTATGAGAAGAAAAGAACAGCATTATAGCTGGAATCAGTAAAGACTGTTCAAAATGTAAATAACAACAACTGTAACCATGGCAGGTTTCAGTACTACTGAGACGCTGAGGCTATATTAATGCAATTCTTTAGGCTGGAATGAATATGATATCATGTGTCAGATATTGCTAGATGCACTATCAATGATAAATAGATCTAAATCAATAGATCAATAGATTCACTGTCAATAATAAATAGATCTAAATCAATGCAACTACAGCCATGGTGTGCCTGATATGGGTTAAGTATTACCTGCAAAGAAAAAACAGAATATAGCGGTTAAGAGCACGGGTAACTCTGGAAACAGATATTACCCGTGTAAGCGTCCTGATGATGGGTCGAATAACAGAGGTGTGCTGTGGATCTGGGAGACTGTAAGACCGCTGGGCTGGCGTGGGATGAGGCGCAGGTTTAGCAGAAGGAAAAGTCCATGGTCACAGGGCAGCCGTGTCAGAGTCCCGATGCAAGGTCGAATGCCATGCCGCAAAGGTGCGCTGTGGATCCGGGATACTGAAAGACCGCTGGGCTAGTGTGAGATGAGGCGCAGGTTAGCAGTAGGAAATGTCCGTAATACTGAGGCAGCTGTGTCAGAGTCCCGATGGCAAGTCGAATGTCGTGCCGCAAAGATGCGCTGTGGATCCGGGATGCTGTGGAACTGCTAGGCTGGCATGAGATGAGGCACAGTTTGGCAGAAGGAGACGTCCATGGTCCCAGAACAGCTGAGAGTCGTAAGACGCGTTTCGCCCATTCGCCTGGCTTGGTCAATCATTGGGAACGACTGTTTCATTGAGAACCTTTACCTATAAAACTAACCTTGTCTTCACTACTTCCTCTTTTTTCCAACTATTGCTATAATTTCGGGACTCTCACCATTGATTCAGTGGTATTCACCCCTGTCTAACATTGGCAGCAGATCCCCCTTTTTTTGTTCCTTCCTTTTCTTTCCTATTCAGTACTATTCCTAATACTTTATGTTATTCATGAACTCTCATCAGTGATTCCAGAGCAATATTACAAATTTTCTACTATCATACCACACTGGTAACGCCCGAATCCTTTCAATCTTGAAAGCTAAGCAGTGTTGGGCCGAATCAGTACTCGAGTGGGAGACTCTTGAGGAATATTCGGTTTAGTAGGAATCTTGGGCGGCCAGGCTCAGTGTCTCAAGGCCCAAACACACTGGTCGATATATCGGCCGTTCTCTTGAACGGCCGATATATCGCGGAACCGTCGGCCAGTGTGTACGGCCGATACATCTGTGAACTCCGTCATTCACAGACGTATCGCGTCGGCTGCGCAGCACAGCCGACGGCCAATATATCTAACGATATATCGGCGCGTCGCTGTGTGTGTACGGGGCGGTCGTCCGACCGCCCGTACACATGCTGCGGCGGCCGGCGGAGATTGACAGGTGAACTGGGTGGGCGCACGCCCGCCCAGTTCATGACATCAGTCCCCCGACGGATCGGGCAGTGTGTATGCACAGCACACTGCCCGATCCGTACATAGATATATCTGCAGATCAATTGATCTGCAGATATATCTACTAGTGTGTACCCACCTTCACACTGACAGCAGATTCATCTTTTCTTTATTCAATCTGCATTCTACCCTCATTTCAACGCCAGTTGCAAGGAATACAGCTGTCCACATTTACAATCTTAGCCATCACTGAGGCTCCAAGTACCTATCAGTCTGCATCATTTTAAGACTATACATTTCAGGCAGTTAGTTGAGACCAATCTATGGATTTACCATACATTTGAAATTCTGACCTTACCCAGACAGCTTGGAACCACTATTGCTCATCAATATCAGTATTACCGGTTCCGATGTTTATTTTCTTTTATTTCCTTATCTGTACATTCAACTACTATGTGTTTTATTTTTGTTACTAATAAATATTAAATTTTAACCAATATCTTTCTGATACTTTCACAATTATATAAGAGTGCAGCCACAAAAGAGTCTTCTTTTCTCCTTTTTTGTTGTATGTTTCATTACTGACTCAGGGTGCACCACCAAATTTAAGATTGATTGGAAAATATTTTTTCTCTCTCATCAGCGTATTTTGGTAATTTGACTATCTACTGCTTATCCTATTTCTCTGTGCAGTTTAACCCCTATACAAAACCTTAGATAAGCCTGGTGAGGTGGCCAGATCAGGATGTGAAGATACGCATCCTTGATATCCAGAGACACCAAGAATTCCCCTTCCTCCAGACCTGAGATCACTGCTCTCAGAGACTCCATCTTGAATATGAATACCCGTAAGTACGGGTTCAGGAATTTGAGGTTTAAAATGGGCCTTACCGAACCGTCCGGTTTCAGAACCACAAACAAGTTGGAATAGTAACCTTTGTTCTGTAGGTGAGGTGGAACTGGAACAATGACCTGAGTCTGTACCAGTTTTTGTATAGCTGCCTGTAGAGTTAGACTTGCTTCTGAAGAAGCTGGTAAGCCTGATTTGAAGACTCTGTGAGGTGGGAGTTCCTGAAACTCCAGTCTGTAGCCCTGGGTGATAAGAGCTTTCACCCAGGGATCTAGGCCTGATGTTGCCCATATGTAACCGAAATATCTCAAGTGGGCACCCACCTGCCTGTCTTCCAGGCAGTGCAGTCCACCGTCATGCCGAAGGCTTTGAGGAACCTGTAGGAGCAGGTTTTCTGGGTTTACCTCTATTACCTTTGAATGAAGCAGAAGAACTGTTGGATTTACCTTTGAACTTTGCTGTCTGAAAGGACTGCAGAGTTGGAGCAGAGTAGGTTTTCCTAGCTGGGGGCGCTGCAGACGGAAGGAACGTAGACTTACCCGCCGTAGCCTTGGATATCCACGCATCCAGTTCATCTCCAAACAGGGCGTCACCTTTGAATGGTAGGCTTTCCACTCCCTTTCTGGAATCCGCATTCCACTGACGTAGCCATAAGCCCGGACGCACCGACATAGCCATGGCCGTGGAGCATGCATGGAGTAAGCCAATTTTTTTTAGGGCTTCCACCACAAAATTAGCCAAGTCCTGTACATGCTGTAGGAGTAAAACTATCCCCCCCCCCCCCCCCCCCCATGTAAGGAATCTAAGTCCTCAATTAGAGTACCTGACCATATGGAAATGGCCCTAGAGATCCAAGCGCAAGCTATAGTGGGTCTCTGGGCCACCCCCACAGCCGTGTACAGAGATTTGAGAGTGGTCTCAATCTTACGGTCAGCCGTGTCCTTTATGGAGGCTGCACCTGGGACTGGTAAGATTATTTTATGGGACAATCTAGAAATTGAGGCATCAACAATTGGCGGTACTTCCCACTTTTTCCTGTCATCTTGCGGAAAAGGTAAAGATGCTATTAACCATTTAGGAAACTGAAACTTCTTGTCAGGAGTGAGCCACGTTTCTTCAAATAGAGAATTTAACTCATTAGATGCAGGGAATGTAGCAGAGGATTTCTTTTTTATATTGAAATGAGATTCCTCAGTGTCCTCTGTCACTGTATCAGGAATATGCAGGACCTCCCTAATAGCCTCTATTAGGGCCTGTATTCCCTGCATCCCCCCATCTAAATCCAAATAACCGTCACGTCATTTGCATCATGTCATCATCATCGGTGTCAGTATGCAGGATTTTTGCCAGCATACGTTTTTGTGGACAAATGGCAGGGGTCTGAGACCCTGGTATGTGCACTGAATCTCTCTCTATTCATCAGGTCATTCATAGACTGTTTTAAGTATTGCATCTCTTTCTCAGTTTGGGACAATTTATGAGAAATGTTTGAGATCATCCCTTTCAGTGAATCTAACCACACTGGTTCCGACCCACTAGCCTGAGAAGGTGTACTATCTTGTGTACACTGTATAGATCCCCCTGGAGACGAGAAGCACTCTGCAGTGCAGGACACACACTCTTTTGACATAGCAACAATTAAAAACACAGCCACACAGTAGAGAAGAGGGTATAACACAGTTAACCCACATCCAGAGCCATCCAGGGAGATGCAGAGTATGACAGAGCCAGCCACAACGCGCCCCTATGGTCAATAAAAGACTTAGGGGGTCATTCCGACCCGATCACAGCGTGCTTTCGTTCGCACAGCTGAGACCGGGTCACTACTGTGCACGCACGGGGGCCGTAATGCGCACGCGCGTCGTTGCCCGGCGATGGTCATTGCCGGGCAGCGACGCTGACTACGAACAAAGCGGTCGCAGCGGCGACCGCAAGACGATTAACTGCAGGAAGGCGTTCCGGGGTGGGTACTCACCGTCAAAGCCGAGCCCATCATCGCTGGATCCGTCGCACAGGGTAAGTATGTCCAGGGCTGGTCTTGTTTTGCAGGAAACTTTTTAAGCATAGCAGGGCTGCACAAGCGTTCACAGCCCTGCTATGCTAAAATACACTCCCCCATAGGCAGAGATTAGTTGATTGCACCAGCAGCAAAAAGTTGCTTGGTGCGATCAACTCGGAATGAGCGCCCTAGCTGGGTCCCAAACTAAGTACCCTCAATAGAGGCTTAGTATACCATTATTGCCCCCCTTCCTTTGCTATAACCCCTGGTACCACTGAGGTAAACTGGAGTCTTGAAGGAGGAGCTGTGCGTCCCTGTGAGACTGTTCAGTGAGAACTGCAGAGGGAAAATGGCGCTGGTGAGCTGCTGGATCCGCTCAGAGTGAAGCCCCGCCCCCTTAATGGTGCGCGGTCTTCCCGGTTTTTTATACTGGCTTGAAGTATTTCATGTGCTTAACAGTGGGTTAAAACCCCTGTAAGCGATAGCGCCAGTGTTGGTAGTGTTTGTGACTTCAGCTCGCCCCTCACCGTGGATACACACCTAAGAATGTTACTGAAGTCTGGAGCCGCAGCCTTGTCAGCGCTGCGCTCCTACCCTTGTGCCACCATTACCGCTGGCGACCCGCTAACCAGGACGCCGGCGTTCTACTCACCACTCTCTTTTCTTCTGGATCTGTTAGGGGTGGTGGCGTGCTTCGGGAGGGTACGCTCGCCATGGTGGGGCTTGCGAATGACTCCCTCAGGAGTTCAGTGTTCTGTCAGTGGAGAAACGGGACCATTAACTCTTTAGGAAGTTGGGCCGTTCTCCCCCCTAAGTCCGACGAAGCAGGCATGCTGGTGCCACCCAGCAGTGCCTGAAAATAACAAACAGAAAATAAATGCAGGAAACTCTTCAGGAGCTTCCCTAAGCATGACCGGCTCCTCCGGGCAGATTTTCTAAACTGAGTCTGATAGGAGGGGCATAGAGGGAGGAGCCAGCCCACACTATTAATTTCTTAAAGTGCCCAAGGCTCCTAGTGGACTCATCTATACCCCATGGTACTAATGTGGACCCCAGTATCCTCAAGAACGTAAGAGAAAATATGATATGCTTTATAATATCAGTAATGCTAGAGACAGTGCACCTACAACAACCCCCTTTTTTCTGTAGAACAACAAGTCTCAGTAGGTAGCACCTCACATTACTGGCAGATATAGGTGTGCAGTCTAAGGCTCCTCCCTAATGAATGCAGATCCGTCGGCCTATGCAGCGATCTGCATTAATCTCTGAATGACCCCCTATGCCAGGTACAGCCTTCATTCCCTCCACATTGTGGCCCCGGTACCTACAGGAGGTCCCGGCTCGGGCGCTGCTCCTCCTCTACCTTTTCCTCCGATATCTCACAGGCTCCGTTACTCCAGTGGCTCTCTAGGATGTTGTCAGTGACCCAGAGAGGGGGTACTACTTACTAGGGCCTGGGACTGATGGAGGGGCCCGGTGGAGGCCCTTGTCCACTGTACTCCCACCTTACTGGGCAGCAGCAGTAGCTCTCATCTTGGCAGCACAGCACATGCTGCAGTGTGCTGTGCTGCAGTGGGCAGAGAGGCTGCTGCTATTGCTGAGCCACTGTGTGTTCCTGTATGGGTGGGGGGATTGTGATCACAGTGATCACACTCCACCCTCGAAATGACCCTGGCTGAGGGGCTGAAGGCTGGGGGCTCAGGGACTAGGCACTGCACCCACCCTGCTCGGCACTGCAAAGACTTTTTTATTTTTTATTTTTCTCATAAAAGGGCGTGGCCACAGCTCCCACAATTAAGCCACGCCCCCAAATCTCTAGGCAGCTAGGGTTGTCGGCGGCAGCGGCACTGTATGTGGGCTGAGGCTACACAATGCGTGCGCTATCTCTGGGGAGGAGGAGGAGGAGGAGGGAGCCGCGCTGCAAGCTGCCAGCACCGCTACCTGTCATCCAGTGTGACAGACGCAGCGGCAGCAGCAGGGATGCAGAGCAGTGAGAGCGTCTCTTCAGTTTGGCGCCTCTCTGCACTGCATCCCTTTGCTGAGCGGTGAGCCCCGGCTCTGAGTGTATTATAGATAAAGTCATCAATTACACATGTATAGCTTCACCATTTACAATAGTTGCAAAGATACGTGTTCCCAATAACACTGTATAAGTAGAAATAAATATTTATTCAACATGAACTCTGGACTGCTATTGTGAAGGCGAACTGGTTAAAATGTACACTTATGCAAGCAATGTATCATTTCATTGCTACCAATATAAGATACAATTAGTGAAACATAACAATATTTATGTAATAACCCTATGTTAGAGGATTCGACTTTCCCTTTCCTATTACATACAAAGGCCCTCATTCCGAGTTGATCGCTCGCTAGCTGCTTTTAGCAGCAGTGCAAACGCTAAGCCGCCGCCCTCTGGGAGTGTATCTTAGCTTAGCAGAAGTGCGACCGAAAGGATCGCTGCGCTGCTACAAAAAAAAGAGTGTGCAGTTTCTGAGTAGCTTGAGACTTACTCCTAGCTAGCGAACACTTCAGACTGTTTAGTTCCTGTTTTGATGTCACAAACACGCCCTGCTTTCGGCCAGCCATGCCTATGTTTTCCCAGCCACTCCTGCGTTTTTATCCGACACGCCTGCGTTTTTACACACACTCCCCGAAAACGGTCAGTTACCACCCAGAAACACTCACTTCCTGTCAATCACTCTGTGGCCACCAGTGCGACTGAAAAGCATCGCTAGACCTTGTGTGAAACTGCATCGGCTTTTGTGAAAGTACTTTGCGCGTGCGCAGTGCGCGCCATACGCATGCGCAGAAATGCCAATTTTTAGCCTGATCGCTGCGCTGCGAACAACGGCAGCTAGCGATCAATTCGGAATGAGGGCCAATGTCTTTATAGGTATCTCTCTATCTCTATTTAGTCTTCTAGAAGATTGATAACACACAATATTAGTTTCACCTACTGGCCAGGTATTCTTCATCCGTTGGTGCACATATTGTTTGTTATTTATTTTCCCAGGTATTTAGAAATGTTGAGAATTATCAGTAACAGAGGTGATGTATGAGAACCACTTGATTGGTGCAAACCCAGGTTCATTTAAGAAGCTTGTATAATGGGTATAGATAGAAGATATCTGTATTACTGACTGTCCCTTGTTTAGGTAGATAGTAACTCCTTTGCAGAGAGCTGCTTGTTCCTATTTCACGTTGTATATCAACTATATATATATATATATATATATATATACACACACAGTGGGGCAAAAAAGTATTTGGACAGCCACCGATTGTGCAAGTTGACCCACTTAAAAAGATGAGAGAGGTCTGTACTTTCCATCACAGGTACACTTCAACTGTGAGAGACAGAATCTGAAAAAAAAAACCTATGAAATCACATTGTATGATTTTTAAACAATTTATTTGTATATTCTTGCGGAAAATAAATATTTGGACAATCAAAAAGTTTAACTCAATACTTTGTAATATAACCTCGGTTGGCAATTACAAAGGTCAAACGTTTCCTGCAGTTCTTGACAGGGCCGGTGCTAGGGTGTTCGGCGCCCCCCTGCAAACTCTAAATTTGCGCCCTCCCATATTCATTTGGCGCGCGCCGGGAAAAGGGGTGTGGTCTCACAAGTAAGGGGCATGGCCACACAGTAGTAAAATTACGCCACAATGTAGCACAATCTTATTAATCTTATACGTAATGCCCCACCCGTAGTAGTAGCGTCCTTATACGTAATGCCCCACCCGTAGTAGTAGCGTCCTTATATGTAATGCACCCCAGTAGTAGTAGCATCCTTTTACATAATGCACCCCCAATAGTAGTATCATCCTTATACATAATGCCCCCCGAGTAGTAGTAGCATTCTTATACATAATGCACCCACAGTAGTAGTAGCAGCGTCCTTATACGTAGTGCACCCCCAGTAGTAGACGTGTCCTTATACGTAATACCCCCCAGTAGTAGTAGCGTCCTTAAACGTAATGCCCTCCCGGTAATAGTAGCGTCCTTGTACATAATGCCCCCCCAGTAGTAGTAGCGTTCTTATACGTAGTGTACCCCAGTAGTAGTATCGTCCTTATACGTAATGCCCCCAGCCCCAGTAGTAGTAGCGTCCTTACACGTAATGGCCCCCCCAGTAGTAGCGTTGTTACACGTAATGCCCCCCTGTAGTAATAGCGTCCTTATACGTAATGCCCCCCCCAGTAGTGGCGTCCATAGAGCGCGCGCACAGACATACCTCACACATACACA
Source organism: Pseudophryne corroboree (assembly GCF_028390025.1). Taxonomy (NCBI): domain Eukaryota; kingdom Metazoa; phylum Chordata; class Amphibia; order Anura; family Myobatrachidae; genus Pseudophryne; species Pseudophryne corroboree. The sequence continues at coordinate 143,235,977 of NC_086454.1, forward strand.
CACACACACACAATTCACACATATATACACACACATACACACCCACCATACACACACACACACACACACACACACACAATTCACACATATATACACACACATACACACCCACCATACACACACACACACACACACACTTCTCTCTCACCCTCTACTTACCTAATCCAGTCTCCCTCTGTACAGCAGCCAGGTCCGTGTAGCTCCGCCCCCTTAAGGCCCGTTTAGCCACGCCCCCCTACTGTCCCATGTAGCTCCGCCCCCTTCTGTCCCGTACTCGGCGCTCTCACACAGATGAGATGAGGTGAAGGGAGGGAGGAGGCGTATCATGCTGCAGGTGCCCGCTGCCAGTGCCTGTCACACAGTGACAGACACAGCAGTGGCAGCAGCAGGGGGGACAGGACGGCGCAGCAGGGAAGGAATGCAGAGTAGGGGAAGCGCCTATCCGTCCCAGCGCCTCCCTGCACTGCATCCCTTCGCTGAGCGGGTAGCGCCGGGCCTGGTTCTTGACCAGGTTTGCACACACTGTAGCAGGTATTTTGGCACACTCTTCCATGCAGATCTTCTCTAGATCTGTCATGTTTTGGGGCTGTCGCCGGGAAACACGGACTTTCAACTCCCTCCACATATTTTCTATTGGGTTGAGGTCTGGAGACTGGCTAGGCCACTCCAGGACCTTAAAATGCTTCTTACGGAGCCACTCCTTAGTTACCCGGGCGGTGTGTTTGGGGTCATTGTCATGCTGGAAGACCCAGCCACGTTGCATTTTCAATGTTCTTAATGAGGGAAGGAGGTTCTTGCCCAAAATCTAACGATACATGGCCCCATTCATCCTCTCCTTAATACGGATCAGTTGCCCTGTCCCCTTTGCAGAAAAGCAGCCCCAAAGCATGATGTTTTCACCCCCATGCTTCACAGTAGGTATGGTGTTCTTGGGATGCCATTCATCATTCTTCTCCCTCCAAACACGGCGAGTGGAATTTATACCAAAAAGTTTGATTTTGCTCTCATCTGACCACATTACATTCTCCCAATCCTCCTCTGGCTCATCCAGATGGTCACTGGCAAACTTTAGACGGGCCTGGATATGTGCTGGCTTAAGCAGAGGGACCTTTCAGGCGCTGCAGGATTTCAATCCATGACAACGTAGTGTGTTACTAATGGTAACCTTTGTGACTGTGGTCCCAGCTCTCTGGAGGTCATTGACCAGGTCCCCCCATGTAGTTCTGGGCTGATTCCTCACTGTTCTCAAGATCATTGATACCCCACATCTTTTTAAGTGGGTCAACTTGCACAATCGGTGGCTGTCCAAATTATTTTTTGCCCCACTGTGTATCAGGGACGTGCAGTCAGGGGAGGCAGGGGAGGCAGTGCCTCCCCTGTCATTAATGATTAAGATAATACAAAGAAGATGCATATGACACATATTCTGTGTCATATGTATCCTCTTAATATTATTCTTAATCATTGCTCCCCTCCTTATGTGTTTGGGAGGCACCGATCGTGGTGCCTCCCGTTGTCTCTGGGGAAATGTATGGGAGCAGGGGGCAGGCACGGGCGGGGACTAGCCATGGGCAGTAAAAGCCCATTGAAAATATATGGGAAAGCGGCACCATTAGAGGTGCCGCTTTCATACAGGGACGTGCTTTCAACCTATGAAAGCACGTCCCTGTCAGTGAGGCCACAGTGATTGGCCAGGGGATCCGTCACTGGATCCGCTGTCAATCACTGTGTGGGCGACGCTGGCGGAGGAGGTGCGGGCGGCTGGATGAGGCGGTGGTGCGGGCGGCGGGATGCGGCAGTGGTGCGGGCGGCGGGATGCGGCGGTGGAGCGGGCGGCGGGTTGCGGCGGCGGTGCGGGTGGCGGAGGTTTACCTTTAGCCTGCAGAGTTTGGCAGCGGAGCGGTACCAGTTTCAAAAATGGCGCCTCAGCGTCATTTTTGAAATTCAAGATGGCCGCCGCGAGCCAATCATGGCTCGCCGCATCATCGCCCCGCCCCCTCCAGCTGACTTATATAAGTCAGCGCGAGGCAGAGGAGCGTCAGTCCGACGGCGGAGGAGGAGCTGTGAAGAGCTCCTAAAGAAAGAAGACGCCGGAAGTCCTGGATGGGCGGCGGCTATGCAAAAGAGCTTAGCAGCCGCCGCCCACCAGGTGAAGACGCTGGAAGCCCTGGGGAGGTGGCGCCCCCCCAGGTGAAGACGCAGGAAGCCCTGGGAAGGCGGCGGCCACGCAGAAGAGCTTAAAGGCCGCCGCCCCCAGGTGAAGATCCAGTTTAATAAAACTTATTTTTAAGACCGTGTGGTGTTTTATTTTAATATTTTCTTTACAGGTGGACTACAGGTGCCAGCGGGCCCTTTATGTCCGGGCATGCTGGCACTTGTGGTTCTCCAAGTGCCAGCATGCTGGGGCAGGCTTGCTGGGACCTGTAGGCCACCTGTAAAGAACAATATTACTATTCTTTGCAGGTGGACTACAGGTGCCAGCGGGCCCTTTATGTCCGGGCATGCTGGCACTTGTGGTTCTCCAAGTGCCAGCTTGCTGGGGCAGGCTTGCTGGGACCTGTAGGCCACCTGTAAAGAACAATATTAACACACAATGAACCCCGCACCCACCGCCACCAGGGGTGCGGGGCATAGCACTGGGCTATCAGCCCAGTGCTGGTTATTGCTCGGGAGGGGGGACCCCATTTTTATTTTTTGGGGTTCCCACTTTCCGAGGAATTCCAACCCTGGGCTGACTGGCTGGGGGGATGATTAATGTTATGGCAGGGGGACCCCACACTGAGTGTCTCCCCTGCTATGGCATTACTCCCCCTGGCTGGTTCGGCCTAGTGCTGGTTTTATTGATGTATCGGGAGACCACACTTTTTTTTTTTTCTCGGGGGGGGGGGGGGGGTGGCTTGTTAGCTGCCAGTGCCTCCCCAACCAGTGACCTACCGCACGTCACTGCTCTCCCCCCTTTGTTCTTGGCCACTTTTGGCTTCCTTCCCTCCAAAACTGCAATACAAACCTCTGACAGCAACACAATCCTATCACAAAAGTCTAGATCCACCGCTGCTCGTGCTACTGTTCAGGGATGATTCTGCTCGTCTCCAGCCTCCACCATAAGCAGCAGCTCTTCCAGCAGCAGCGCAGCTGCTGGGAGACTTGCTGCTGCTGCAACTGAAGGAAAATGGAGGCGGACACAGTCTGGCCCCATGCTGCCCAAAAAGAGGCTTCGGAATCTCCTCCTACTGCAGTAGTGCAGGTAGAACCTGCGCTGCTGCTATTGCCTTATGGACGTGTGAGGGAAGGAGACACAAGCACAGCAGGCACAGCCAGGGGCGGTGATGACAGGATAGTGCTATGGATTTTATGAGGAAGGGTGGCCCCAAATTGGTGTCTTGCTTAGGACCCCATGAGGTCTAAATCCACCTCTGGCGGCGGCCATAGCAGCGGCTTTAGCGGGCATGCCTCACCAACCACTGACCTCACCGCACGCCACTGGAGCCAACACGCCAGCTCACTCCCTGTGTGGTAACACCAATATGAACCATTATTATATGTGTGCAATATTCTACTTCATTTGAGAAATTTCTAATACCAAGTGCACTGCATGAAGTAAACTTGAGAGATAGGGTCGTAGATGGGATAAGTGCCTGCTGCAATAATTTGCATATGGTAATATCTGTCTAACAGTGGGATTCCCATGTTAAGCAGAAGGGAGAGCTGTATCTCTAACATACCAATATGAGTATATTTTGCTGAATTGAATGAATATATTATACAGGTTCATATTGGCACATATTGAATAGTTTCTAAGTAACAAATAAATACAGTAAATGACTTACTCCTATTTAATAGAAAAAGCCTATATGTCGGAGCCGTGACACGTAGATGCAAGTATATCCTGCAGTATTGTATTAGCATAACATACAGATTTACCCTGCCATCTGCCTGCAATATTCTATGTAACAAACAGACACAGTGAACAACCTGTGTCTATTTAATGGTAAAAAACTTGTAACTATGGCCCTCATTCCGAGTTGTTCGCTCGTTCTTTTTCATCGCATCGCAGTGAAAATCCGCTTAGTACGCATGCGCAATGTTCGCACTGCGACTGCGCCAAGTAACTTTACTATGAAGAAAGTATTTTTACTCACGGCTTTTTCTTCGCTCCGGCGATCGTAATGTGATTGACAGGAAATGGGTGTTACTGGGCGGAAACACGGCGTTTCAGGGGCGTGTGGCTGAAAACGCTACCGTTTCCGGAAAAAACGCAGGAGTGGCCGGGGAAACGGTGGGAGTGCCTGGGCGAACGCTGGGTGTGTTTGTGACGTCAACCAGGAACGACAAGCACTGAACTGATCGCACAGGCAGAGTAAGTGTGGAGCTACTCTAAAACTGCTAAGTAGTTAGTAATCGCAATATTGCGAATACATCGGTCGCAATTTTAAGAAGCTAAGATTCACTCCCAGTAGGCGGCGGCTTAGCGTGTGTAACTCTGCTAAATTCGCCTTGCGACCGATCAACTCGGAATGAGGGCCAATAGTCGCAACTGTTGCAACCTTCGGGACAGCAACAAAATAGATACATTGGAAAGGAGCTAACGGGCTACTAAAACAAGCCACACCATATGAAATGGGATATTAAGAATTACAATTGGTAACTTGTGGCAGTATTCCAACATTGATTAGAGATACCTAATATAGTGAGCGAGCAGAGTGAATAGCTCATGTCTGCTTAACATTTTGAGAGTATTCAACTCTAATCAAGCTGTATGATACAACGACAGTAAAGTTATATTGTATAATTTATGGGATCAGTTGCATTCACACTATGAAAGATAATGAATGCAACAGTTATATGATTAGCATCAGTGTGTCACAGTATGCCTTTATTACAAACGACAATAGCCCCGTTAAATGTGCGGCATGATTAGGCTTACTGCATTCCAATACATCCTATATAATACTGTTGATAACTACAGCAGCCTTACAGCTCTCGATTCCCAATCACACTACATAATATAGTAATTGGGAATAAAGTAACTAGAAAACCACAAATAGTACGTTACATTCCATTTCAGGCAATTCAGAGCAATACGCTCATCTGATACTCACGTACAGGATTAAGGCACAAGCGAGAGTTCCAATCAATCTCTAGAGACAGTCTTAATATTAGCAAAAGCTATTGATGCAAATTGCCCTGCCACAGGGATTTAACACTGAGATACCTGTCCCACAAACATAAATTAAATTATATTATTTATATACTTGGGAATATATTCCAATGGTGTCGGATGGCATTGACTCAAGTATTATTGAAGAATCAAAAGCTCATTCCCCATGTATAGAATTGGCATGGCAGATTCCATGTATGTACGCAAAACCATGAATATAGAATAAGGGTTTAAATATATACCCCTACACCAACCGTTAGACACTGTTATATACCACCCTGCAACCTGAAATAGATAATGTCAGGCAATTTATAGGGTACCTTAGTGAATAAGGGTATAATTCCAGTAGTCGACAATTTTGAGGTTGGTTCCAGGAATCTTTGCACACACACAAAAGTGATATTAATACAATAAAGACACATTAGTGAATTTGATATTGATTTTTATTAATTGATTGTAATTTTTGTCTTGCAATTTTTCACATCATCAGGCATTTTAATTTATGACATTAAAAGTGAAATTTTAATTATACTTACCTTCTTTCTATAAGTGCGCCAACAAAGAGACAAATCTTTCCATTCCAGTGTTTTTCTGGTCATTCCCAGTAATGTGTCCCGGGATATTTCCCAGGACACATTCCCGGGAATGATACTTTTACATTAGCGGCCCGACCCGGCATATTGCCGGGTCGGTGACGTCACCGCTGACTCTACTGGAGGCGGTGCTTTGAGATAATCTTCTCCAAGCACCACCTCCTCCTATACAGAGAATGGGTGCCGGGTCGCTTTGACCTGGTAAACCCGTTTACACTGCACAGCTTCCCGGGATGGTCCCGGATTCAACCCAGGTCGAGACCTGAGTTGAAATTCCGGGATGCTCGTCTCGGGAAATTGAAAGTGTACCCTTTTTACACTGACAAAAATCCCGGGATGATGCGCGTTCACGTGCAAAATCTCGGGATAAAATTGTCAGTGTAAAAGGGGTATTAGAAGCTTTTGGGAGGCTGGAGCTGGTCTTACAAGATGCTGCAGGGACTGATGGGAAAATTCCCTCTGTCCCTGCATTTTTGATCAGATTTATGGAGTTTCTTTACATAGCGTCATTCTGAAATGACATGAAATAACATGACATTTTGGCCTGAATAGGGTAAAACATTAAACCACAATAGAGATCAATAGAAAGACCCCTACTGTGCGATATTCAGCGAGCTGTGGAATGAATGGATGAGATAATTGCATTATGTTCTCTGTTAACCCTTTTGCTGCATAGCAAACACTCGTTTCCGCACTTTTATCATGAAAATAAACTTCTTGAACAGAGTGCAAATATCTCTTCTCAGTGGCGGCTGCAGCACCGTCCAAAATTCATATAGAAGATCCGCCCCAACTGCCACCTGAACTGCTGCCACACATCGCTGTCCGGGCTCACTGGCAGTTGGTGTTTCCCCCCTATGTGAATTTTGGATTGTGCTGCAGCCAACACTGAGAAGAGATATTTATCTGTTTGTGTTAAACAAACTTATCTCCATCTCTAGGAAATATAAATATCACATTTTCCAGCATTTATGAGATAATTATGTCTATTAAACATCCCTCAAATCTTAAGTGTCCTCCGTCGTCCTATAGAAATGTCAGGAGGTTTGGTTTATATGTAAAATAAAATAAAACGTCACAAATTATAACATTTCGGTAACGCGGGTGTAATAGCGGCTCTTCAGCGGGCTCTTGGTCACTATTAGGGAGGTGTTACCCTCGTATTGTAGTTTATTTTTTGAACCAATATCATTTAATGCACAAATCATGGAGAAACGTATTAGAGAGCGATGTGATGGAAGCACAGTTACACCCTTTACATGCCATGGCCTGGCCACTGTGACTAGTGAATTGTGATGTCATAATACATCATACAGTACTTACTACTGCTCCCATGCTACAACAGGTCATTGCCTCCCTGATCTGTCGAGCGACAACATCTTACTTGGTAAGTGATATTTCCTTGGCTTTAGATTTATAGTACAACTGTGCAGAAACTAATAGCAGTATAATAATTATCAGAATAAACCTGTATTCAATAATAAATAGCATCAACAAAGTATCTGACATGTGATGCTGCACTGCAGGTGGGGCAGATGTCAGATAAGAGTTTATTAAACATCACCCCAAATCTTAAGTGTCCCCCGATGTTCTACAGAAATGTCACAAGGGGGTATATTTAATAAAAGTCGATTTTGTTTGGTTTTGTTCGATTTTAGATCAATGTTAAATATATTTTAATCGATGTTGGGCTTCCAGGGTTAAAACACACATTTGCTAGCAGATAATATTTTATATAAATTTTTAAATGTTAGTAAATGTATTTTAACCCTGTAAGCCCAAAATCAATTAAAATCATTTTAACATCGATCTAAAATCAAACAAAACCAAACAAAATCGATATTTAGTAAATATACCCCAAGGTTTGGTTTATATGTAAAATGAAAATAAAAACTGTCACAAAGTATAACATTTCGGTAACGCGGGTGTAATAGCGGCTCTTCAGTGGTCTTTTGGTCACTATTAAGGCGGCTTTACCCTTGTATTATAGTTTATTTTTTGAACCAGTATCATTTAACGCACAAATCATGGAAAAACGTATTAGAGAGCAATGTCACAGAAACACACTTACATCCTTTACATGCCATGGCCTGACCACTGTGATGTCATAATTCATCATTGCATTGTGATCTCGTAATTCATCCAGCTTACAACTGCTCTCGGGCTGCCTCTCTGAGCTATCTCTGACCTATCTTGTCAGTGACATTTCCTTGGCTTTATATTTATACTAGTACATCTATGCAGAAATGAATAACAGTATAATAATTATCAGAATAATACTGTAGCAGCAACAAAGTATATGTCAGGCCTGAGGCTGACATACGATGCTGCACTGCAGGTGGAAGGGAGAAGTAACATAAGCGTTACATGTGCGAGGGGCGTGTCCAAACTCAAATCTAAATTACAGTGTAATAAAGCTGTCCAACATTTGTGGGCTACATGCAAAAGAAGCCAGTATTTACCCTGCAGGCAAAAAAAATCTAGTGTACTTGCCCACTTACATGGCAGCATAGTCTGTCCAGGTGCAGTTACTGGATCTTTGCTTAAAGCTGGGTACTCACTGACAGATTTTTTTTTATGTTGGCCTATCAATCAACCAATTTTTGGGGACATTGTAGGCACTAATATCTGAGCTACACACTAACAGTTTTCTTTTTAAAGTTACCATATCACACCGCATTTGCCTATGTCCGCCCGCAAGGAGGATGACATAGTGACAGGAAAACATAGGAAATATGGGCAGATTATTGAGATTACACACATACTGCTCGATATCAGGAGATTGTGGCCAAGATTATTGGTTTGGGGCAACAGATTGCAAAATCGATCGCTCATGTGTACGTGGGAGAGGTTTCCCAGAATTATCGGCAAAATGCTGAAACGCTCTTTCATACACACTATAAAAAATATTTGCCTGAGAACCTGATTATTGGTAAATCGGCCCAATAATTGTATAGTGTGTACCTAGCTTGTCTGTCACCTCAGAATCAGGCCCATAATACAAAGTAAGCACATTAGACAATTCCGTACAGGTTCTCAAATTACCACCTAGATCATAATTGCACATCGCCTGTCCTTGTTACTGTGTTACATTTCTCCATCAGATTTATTAGTATGTATATATATTATACAGATTACTCATTTTTTAATATTTGCACTCAACAGCTCTAAGAATGTCATCGATCATCGATTTTGTTTTGGGATGCGCGATGCGCGCGGATGAAGGACTGACCAGTAAGTAAAGTAGATAAAGCTGTGAAATGATGTGAATTCTCTTGTTGATTACAATTAATACACCTTTGGGGAATTATGCAGTCAGGATACTGAATACAAGGGCAGAACTACCATAGGCTATGGGGGTGCAGCTCACACCTGAGGTGAGCTATCTTCCCTGTTATAGTTCCTGTGCTGTATAGATTATGTATCATTTGGTGGTATATAAGAGATCTTATAAACAGTTGCTATGGGGCCTACACATATCTAGTGACGCCCCTGTCTCATAGTGTGTAGTGGTTGCTCCCAAAAGCTCTGCACCTAATTAAATGCCCCGTCTTGGGACTGATGTGTATTAAACTACGCTTGTATGCACCCGGCAGCTGCAGGTACATGTAACACTAATCACTTCACATAGTCATGTCAATTCCTAATCATGCACTTGGGAATAATAAGTAATGTGTTCAGCCATGGAGCCCCACACCGGCCATAAATTGTGAAGCCATGATCAGTGTAGCAGTGAGAGAGTATCTGCATTGGGAGATCGGCCATAAGTTGTACAGCCATGATCAGTGTAGCAGTGGGAGAGTATCTGCATTGGGAGATCGGCCATAAGTTGTACAGCCATGATCAGTGTAGCAGTGGGAGAGTATCTGCATTGGCAGATCGGCCATAAGTTGTACAGCCATGATCAGTGTAGCAGTGGGAGAGTATCTGCATTGGAAGATCGGCCATAAGTTGTACAGCCATGATCAGTGTAACAGTGGGAGAGTATCTGCATTGGGAGATCGGCCATAAATTGTACAGCCATGATCAGTGTAACAGTGGGAGAGTATCTGCATTGGGAGATCGGCCATAAGTTGTACAGCCATGAGCAGTGTAGCAGTGGGAGAGTATCTGCATTGGCAGATCGGCCATAAGTTGTGCAGCCCTGATCAGTGTAGCAGTGGGAGAGTATCTGCATTGGGAGATCGGCCATAAGTTGTACAGCCATGATCAGTGTAGTAGTGGGAGAGTATCTGCATTGGGAGATCGGCCATAAATTGTACAGCCCTGATCAGTGTAGCAGTGGGAGAGTATCTGCATTGGGAGATCGGCCATAAGTTGTACAGCCATGAGCAGTGTAGCAGTGGGAGAGTATCTGCATTGGGAGATCGGCCATAAATTGTACAGCCATGATCAGTGTAGCAGTGGGAGAGTATCTGCATTGGGAGATCGGCCATAAGTTGTACAGCCATGATCAGTGTAGCAGTGGGAGAGTATCTGCATTGGGAGATCGGCCATAAATTGTACAGCCATGATCAGTGTAGCAGTGGGAGAGTATCTGCATTGGAAGATGGGTCAGTCATAGCCTTGTATAAGACACTTGCGCTCAGGTATTGTGGGTCTTATACTGATGCCAGCACTTATATTACAGTTACAGAGAACTCCACATAGCTGATATATGCTAAACACTGTTTCCCACTAAGGGGCAGATTCAATTAGCAGGCTGTAATATTTTGTTTAACGCGCAATTAATTAATGCACATATTGCAGGGAAATGTCACTTAGCTCATCTGTGGAGCTCACACTTAACTCATAATTCCATGGTACATAGATTTTTTGTATCATTTTTGCCAATTTCTAAAATGTGTTGAAAACCCCTGTAACTCCCACCTGCTAGCCTAAAAACACTGGTCCTTTCAACACAACACCCATATACATGTCCAGCATCAGTTATCCCATTATTCTTGCAGAATATCTTCCCAAAAATGACAACATGATTGGCCAAATTAAGCTAATTAAAACTTCTAAGTGCCTAATCATTAATGACTGGGAGTGCCCCAGGGGTCCTGAACCAAGACCTGATATTTTTATCTTAAAATAGGGATTTCCCAAACTTTACAAACTTGCTCAGGGGCTATGAAGAGATGGACATCTTAAATCCTATGAAGAGTAAACGTGGGTAAATGTGCACATCTAATTAGTTAGCAAAAAAATTTGTGCCCACCCATTTTAAGTTGAATTCAGCGGCTATTAGAAACATTGTACAAGTCACATTGCCCATCAATGAGCAGCTGCAGAATCCAAGACACTGACTGTTGTTTTACATTTTCTTTACAGCTATTGAAAGAAATATCTTGTCCTTTGTGGATGTGTTAGAGACAATAAGGGTGAGTGAATAAAACATCTATATGTCAGTCTAGGGAATGTGAGGGAGACTGAGCCATATGGCTCTGGCATACAGCAGTTGGGCAGTACGTATGGCGCTGTGGTTAGCATTACTGCCTCACAGCACTGAAGTCGTGGGTCAGTACCCACCATGGCCCTGAGTTTGTATATTCTTCCCGTGCTTGTGTGAGTTTCCTCCGGGTACTCCAGTTACCTCCCACAATCTGGTAAATTGGCTCCCATCAATATTAACCCTAGTCTGTGCATATACATGTATTTAGGGCAGGCTAGATGGGCCAAGTGGTTCTAATTGTCTATCAAAATTCTCTATGTGGGACCGAGGTAATCTGCAGCTGGGAATAAAGCTGAGTACGCACCTATACAATCATCGCCCTGTTCTCCCGATATCAGGTGAACAGCCGTTGATTGTATAGGTGTGTACTCTGTATGGATGTAGGAGTGTTAGACAATAAATGGCTTATAGTGCTCCTGCAACAGCTAGGACCAGGAGGTCACATCTTATGTGCTGCACATGCGACCTCCCAAACCCCAAAGAGGAGCTACTACCCCCCAACCACCGCCTCACAGGAGGTCATAGGGGTCACAGCTGAGTACACACAGAGCTTGCCTGATTGGGAACGTTTTACTCGATCAGCCGAGGGTCGCGTAGGTGTGTACCCATCTTTAGCGGCCACTGTGTCTAATATACTAGTGTATATAATGACAATAGTGTTTGGATTCCCGTTACATCAGCCACCACTGACACCCCCACCTCTGCTTACCCTAGTCTGCTTATGGCTATCTGCAACCTTTATGGCCATCTTGTTATAATCTGAACGATATTGAATAAACCTGTAACATTTGTACCCCTTTTCCACTAGCGCAAAAAACACAGGTAAATGCACGGGGGCGCGCATTTACCCATGTTTTTTGCTAGTGGAAAAGGGTCAACCCGGATCAAGTGATCTGGGAATCCTACCCGGGTAGCTTACCGGGTCGAACACGAGTTCAACTCGGTAAGCTGTGCAGTGTAAACGGAAGCCGTGTCGATGCGACACGGCTCCCGTTCATAGTCTATGGAAGGGCAGCGCTGGGAGATCATGTGATCTCCCAGCACTGCACCCTGCCACGTCGCCAGCAGCGGCACAAACTCGGCAATATGCCGGGTTGGTGAGCGCAGTGGGAAAGGGGGCTGAGCATGGGTTGCAGCCGAGTAGCACCCGTGTTAGGCTCCCGGCTGCGACCCGTGCTTAAGGGGTGGAAAAGGGGTAGTAGTAACTAGCTTGTATTGGTGATTACTCTCTATAATCCTCCTAAAATGTATTGTATTTTCTTCCCTGTACCACAGAGATCTCGTAACCCCCAAAACAGAAAAGACAATCAAATAAGTAAGTGACTTTCAAAGCTGCCAATAAAACTATTGTCCACTCACTCATCCTTTCCCATCTCAACTACTGCAACCATCTCCTTACAGGCCTCCCTCACTCATATCTTGCTTCCCTTCAATCCATACTTAACGCTGCAGCAAGACTTGTCTCGCCGATCCACATCTGCCTCCCCTGCCTAACGCTGGCTCTCCTTCACTTACAGAATACTCCTCCATCTCTCACCCTCACATACAAGGCCCCCTCCAACTGCACTGCTCAGCTCCCTATATCTCCAACCTCATCCTCATACATACTCCCTCCCGCCTTTTCTCAGCTATGGTAACCACAACGTTTTCCCATTCTCTTTCCCTCATAATGTTCATATCTATGGTTGTCTACACTGTTTGTGTTGTGTACATGAGTCCCTGTACCTTTGTCACTTACAAGGTTTTTCTTCTCTTTACAGGAACAAGATGAAACACCACCGCCAGGGAGATTAGTGTGGGTGTGACCGCGCTGGTGTGGGTGACAACATCAACTGCTGCCTAATCCTAGTCAGTGGGGGGTTGCAGTTACACTGAGGTCCATGGTGAGGTCAGCTGTGATCACGCGGTAATCCTCTAGGAGAGGCCGGCAGACTGGAGGAAGTGTAGGTACTTACCCTAGGTGTAGCTGTGGGGAGCAACCTAGAAAAACAGGTAACTCCCCACAGCTACACCCAGGGTAAGTACCTACACTTCCTCCAGTCTGCCCCACTTATTCCATCTCCTAGTAAGCCAACAGAGGATTACCGCGTGATCACAGCTGACCTCACCATGGACCTCAGACACCAAATTCACCTTATACCCCCCACTGACTCGCATGGATAATAACATCTAAGGCAGCAGTTCTACCCACACCAGCACATACAGGTCACACCCATGGGGGGGGATTTACTACCTACCCCCCCCCCCCTTCCCCTTCCAACCCAGAGCATTAAAAAAAATAAAAAAAAACAACTGCTCTTTAAATTAATGAGTACTGTAAGGCTTTTGTTGAAATGTATTTTGCACGTTCAGAGAGTACATACAGGCCCTCATTCCGAGTTGTTCGCTCGGTATTTTTCATCGCATCGCAGTGAAAATCCGCTTAGTACGCATGCGCAATGTTCGCACTGCGACTGCGCCAAGTAACTTTACTATGAAGAAAGTAATTTTACTCACGGCTTTTTCTTCGCTCCGGCGATCGTAATGTGATTGACAGGAAATGGGTGTTACTGGGCGGAAACACGGCGTTTCAGGGGCGTGTGGCTGAAAACGCTACCGTTTCCGGAAAAAACGCAGGAGTGGCCGGGGAAACGGTGGGAGTGCCTGGGCGAACGCTGGGTGTGTTTGTGACGTCAACCAGGAACGACAAGCACTGAAATGATCGCACAGGCAGAGTAAGTCTGGAGCTACTCTGAAACTGCTAAGTAGTTAGTAATCGCAATATTGCGAATACATCGGTCGCAATTTTAAGAAGCTAAGATTCACTCCCAGTAGGCGGCGGCTTAGCGTGTGTAACTCTGCTAAATTCGCCTTGCGACCGATCAACTCGGAATGAGGGCCACAGTCTTCAGGTATATAATGTTATCTTGGTGTGCTGTAGCCGGTTATTGGGATGAAAGTGTAAATGACTGGTTAGGCATCAGCTTAGAGCAGGTGTGTGTAAGAGGGGAAGAAGTTGTGCGAACATTGGAAATGTGAAATTAGAAGCATTGTAGTGTCTTTCATTACTATTTCTCAATGAGATAACGTATATACAGTGCATCCGGAAAGTATTAACAGCGCTTCACTTTTTCTACATTTTGTTAAGTTACAGCCTTATTCCAAAATGGAATAAATTCATTTTTTCCCTCAAAATTCTACACACAATACCCCATAATGACAACGTGAAAAGTTTTTTTTTTTTGAGATTTTTGCAAATTTATTAAAAATAAAAAATAAAGGATTTTAAATACCTACCGGTGAATCCTTTTCTCGTAGCCTATAAGGGATTTTGGGGATAGATTAATACGACGGGGTATAGACGGGTCCAAAGGAGCCAGTGCTCTTTAAATTTCTTCAACTGGGTGTGCTAGCTCCTCCCCTCTATGCCTCCTCCTACAGGTCAGTTATAGGTAAAACAGTGCCCGAAAGAGAATGACATACTTGAGAGAAGGAACACAACAAGAAGAAGTGTGGTGAGATTTACACACCAGCACACCAACATATAACCTAGCCAGAAACGCACAGCAACATTAACAGCAACAGCTGAACAGGAAACACAGAACAGAGAACCTGCAGAAAGTCACCGCACAGAGTTGGGCACCCAATATCCCTTATAGACTACGACAAAAGGATTTACCGGTACGTATTTAAAATCCTATTTTCTCTAGCATCCATAAGGGATATTGGGGACAGATTAGTACGATGGGGATGCCCCAAAGCTTCCAGAATGGGTGGGAATGTGCAAAGACATCTTCAGCACCGCCTGCCCAAACTGGGTATCCTCTTTGGCCAGGGTATCAAACTTGTAGAACTTCACAAAGGTGTTCTTCCCCGACCAGGTAGCAGCTCGGCATAGCTGTAGGGCCGAGAATCTATGGGCAGTCACCCAGGAAGAGCCCACTGATCTGGTAGAGTGGGCCTTCAGAGACTGTGGAACAGGTAAGGCTGCCGACGCATAGGCCTGTTGGATAGTAAACCTAATCCAATGAGCAATGGGCTGCTTTGAAGCAGGGCAACCCTTTTTCCGCGCCTCATACAGCATGAACAAGGAATCTGTCTTTCTTATCCGAGCCATCCTCTTGACATAGACTTTCAAGGCTTGCACTGCATCCAGTGCCTCCGGAGGAGCAGAAGTGTCAGAACTGGACGGAATCACAATAGGTTGATTCAAGTGAAACGTGGAGACCACCTTCGGCAGGAACTGCTGTCTAGTCCTGAGCTCCGCTCTGTTCTTGTAAAAGACCAAGTCCGGACTTTTGCACGACAAGGACCCCAATTTTGAGACATGCCTAGCAGAAGCCAGGGCCAGTAACATCACTGTTTTCCATGTGAGGTATTTATCTTCTACTGTCGCCAGAGGTTCAAACCAGGAGGACTGTACAAAGCGTAACACTACATCCAGATCCTAAGGTGCCGTATGAACGAATGGAGGTTGTATGTGAAGCACCCCTTGCAAGAAGGTCTGAACTTCCAGCAAGAGAGCCAACTTCTACTGGAAGAAGATGGAAAGAGCTGAAATCTGGACTTTAATGGATCCCAGACGTGAGCCTTTATCCACTCCAGCCTGCAGGAAACATAGGAACCTACCCAAGTGGAATTCCACAGAGGGATATGTGCGTTCCTCACACCAGGAGACATATCTCTGCCAGATATGATGATAGTGTTTTGACGTCACAGGTTTTCTGGCTTGCACCATAGTGGCAATGACCTTTTTGGAAATGCCTTTGTGAGCTAGAATGTTCCGGTCAACTTCCATACCATCAAACGAAGCCACCGTAAGTCCGGGTAGATGAACGGTCCTTGTTGAAGAAGCTCCCTTCTTAGTGGTAGAGGCCAAGGGTCCTCCATGGACATGTCCAGAAGAGCTGCGTACCACACTCTTCTGGGCCAATCCGGGGCAATCAAGATTGCTCCCACTCTTTGATGCCTGATCCACTTGAGCACCCTTGGGATCAATGGAATCGGAGGAAACAGATAGACCAGCTGGTAAGGCCAAGGCGATGTTAACGCATTGACTGCGCTCGCCTGAGGGTCCCTGTTTCGTGAGTAATAGCAGCAAAGCTTCTTGTTGAGGCGAGAGGCCATCAAGTCGATCTGTGGGCATCTCCACCTGTCGATGATCTGTTGAAACACCTGAGGGTGTAGTCCCCACTCCCCCGGGTGGAGGTCGTGGCGACTTAGGAAGTCCGCTTCCCAGTTGTCCACTCCCGGAATGAAGATCGCGGACAGTGGTCTTGCATTTCCTTCTGCCCAGAGGAGTAGTCTTGACACTTCTTGCATGAAGGCCCTGCTTTTTGTCCCTCCTTGTCAATTGATGTACGCTACGGCCGAGGTATGGAATTAAGTTGACCTCCTGGACCCTGAGCTGAAACACCATTTCCGTCATCACCATCATGAACACACCCGGAGCTGTAGACAAGATGAAGGGTAACGCCTGAAACTGGTAGTGATCGTTCAGTAGGGTGAACCGCAGATAGGCCTGATGAGGAGGCCAAATTGGGATATGGAGGTAAGCATCCTTGATATCTAGGGACACTAGGAATTCTTATTGTTCCAGTCCTGCGATCACTGCTCTCAAAGATTCCTTCTTGAATTTGAAAACCTTCAGGTAAGGATTCAAGGACTTTAGATTCAGAATGGGTCTCACAGACCCGTCTGGTTTTAGTACTACGAACAGACAGGAGTAGTAACCTTGTCCTCATTGTTGTAGGGGTACTGGAACAATGACCTGGGACTGGACCAACTTGTTGATGACCAGTAGCAGCGTACCTCACATATTTTCCAAAGCTGGTACGCTTGATTTGAAAAATCATTGGGGAGGAGCACTGTCGAACTACAGCTTGTAACCCTGAGAGATAAGGTTCCTAACCCAAGCATCTTGGCAGGAACCATCCCAGATGTGTCTGTAGTGACGTAACCGAGCTACCACCATGAGATCCCCTCGGGGTGGGTGGGCACAGTCATGCTGAAGTCTTTACAGAAGCAGAACTGGTGCTCTGATCCTGAGACCCGGCAATGGCTGGTTTCTTAGGCTTACCTCTGGTGCCTCTAGCTACGTTGGAGGCCCCCCTGGCCCTAGATCAAAATGTAGAGGACCGAAAGGACTGAGTAGATGGTCCCGGGTAGACATGTCTAGCAGGTGGAGCTCCCGAAGGGAGAAACGTGGATTTCCCAGCAGCAGCTTTGGAGATCCATGCGTCCAATTCACCTCCAAAGAGCCATTCACCTGTAAAGCCATTCATCTTTAGATTGTAAGCTCTCACGAGCAGGGCCCTCTTCCCTCATGTGCTTATCCTTTGTCTTACTTTAATAATCTTACACTGTACCACATCCTGCAATCTTCTGCCACCTGATACTTATTCCAGTGTCATCTGCTGATGTAACTATGTTTATTTACCCTGTACTTGTCCTATACTATCATCAACTGTAAGTTGCTGTTTTCCTGTTTGTTTGTTTATTTATGTACTGTGTAATTGGGCGCTGCGGAACCGTTGTGGCGCCATATAAATAAAGGATAATAATAATAATAATAATAAAGGGAAGAGATTCCACATTACGTTTGGAGTCAGCATCAGCAATCCACTGACACAACCATATGGCTCTGCGCATTAATATTGCCAATCTCTTTAAGGTGAGTCACAGAGGACTCTTGCCATGTCCTGAATGTGTTTTAGAAAAGTTACAGTAGTAACTAAGGCCATATCACCCGAAAGACCTTCCTGAATTTGAGAAGCCCAGGAATGAATTGCATGTGTTATCCAGCCACCAGCAATGACTGGTCTTATAGCTACACCTACAGCAGTGTAGATAGATTTTAGAGTGGCCTCAATTTTCCTATCTGCCGAGTTGTTTACCATAAAGGAGCCTGGAGCAGGAAGTACCGCCTTTTTAGAAAGGTGAGAGACTGAGATGTCTACCGCTGGAGATTCCTCCCAGGATTTTCTGCCTTCAGGGGCAAAGGGGAATGTATGCAGAAACCATTTGGACACCTGATATTTATCTGTATTTTCCAGGCTATTTTAAATAAATCATCCAATTCCTTGGAATCAGGAAATGTGACTGTCATCTTGTGGGAGGAAAAATTGCTGAGTATTAGCATCCTCCAGGGGGAGCTTTAACACATCCCGAATAGCCAATATGAGGGGTTCAATACATTGGGTAGGGGTGGAATCCCTTATGGGGTCCACATCATCGCCATCATCCTGTATATCATCATCAGTATCTGATAGGAGTGCAGGTAGACACGTTTTTGTGCACCTGTAGCAGACAGGGGAGATGTTTAGCAGTTAGACTTGCCACTGTTTGTTGCAGTTCCTGAGTTTTATTTGAATTTGTGGTGAGCTCAGATGACATATCAGACATCATAGTTTTAATAGCCCCCAAACAGGAGTGCTCTGGACTCTCCCCCACATTGTTATCAGCATTCTGAGATTACTGACTACACTGTTCACATAACATTGAGCCAGATGAACTAGGGGAGAATCTAGCATTACAAACACTGCATAACTTCTGTTTTACCATATTGAATAAGCAAAACAGGTTCAGTACACATACACAGCCTGAAATACAATACAAGCCTGCCCTATTGCATGTGAGAGGAGACACAGGAGAGAGAATACCAGCGCACCCAACACTGTACAGCCCCAGTTAGGCTTTCAGCGTTTTATATATGTAAACAACAGTGAGACTGTATTGTGAAAAATCCCTCAGAGGGATGTTACTTGTGCACACTATAGCGGCTCTCCCCTCTACACCCGGTACCAGTGATCCAGGGACTGTTATGGAGGAGCTCTTGAGGCTGCTGCTGCTATGCAGAGGAAGGCGCCAAAATGCAGCTGAGCCCGCTCTCAGGTAGTTCCACCTCCCACCATGGCGCCGGAGCTACTGTTTTATATTTATACTGGCCATTTCACCCTATGTTTGTAGCCACACATAAATGTTTGGTACAATGTATTTTAGCCAGTCTCACGCAGGGCTACAGCGGGATCCATACGCCTCACCCATGCTTCAGCCACACAGTGAACCGGAGGACCCCCCTAGTGGGGTCGCCGGCGAGTACTCACCACCAATGATCACCTTCAGGCAGCGTTAGGGGTGTGCGGTATGCTGCGGCTGTGACAGCCACGGCGCCATGCCCCGCTGAACAAACAGCCCCTCAGGGGGGGAAGCAGCTATGCACCTCAAGAGGCCGGTGACCATCCCCCACTTACTCCCACAGTGCAGGTATGCTGTTGCCCAAACAGCATACCGAAAGAAGGAGAGAAAGAATGTCTCTTTGTTGTGCGCCAACAAAGAGACATTCTTTCTCTCCTTCTTTCTGTATAACATTATTTGTCTCTGGTAGCACCCCCGAGCATCCAGCAATAAGTGGATGATCCTCTGACGGATATAAGACGGGGTTTCCTTTCAAGTAAATACTAATAACTAGAGATGTGCACCGGAAATTTTTTCGGGTTTTGTGTTTTGGTTTTGGATTCGGTTCCGCAGCCGTGTTTTGGATTCGGACGCGTTTTGGCAAAAACTCCCTTAAAAATTTTTGTCAGATTCGGGTGTGTTTTTGATTCGGGTGTTTTTTTTCAAAAACCCCTCAAAAACAGCTTAAATCATAGAATTTGGGGGTAATTTTGATCCTATAGTATTATTAACCTCAATAACCATAATTTCCACTCATTTCCAGTCTATTCTGAACATCTCACACCTTACAATATTATTTTTAGTCCTAAAATTTGCCCCGAGGTCGCTGGATGTCTAAGCTAAGCGACCCAAGTGGGCGGCACAAACACCTGGCTCATCTAGGAGTGGCACTGCAGTGTCAGACAGGATGGCACTTAAAAAAATTGTCCCCAAACATCACATGATGCAAAGATAAAAAAATAAAAAAAAAGAGGTGCAAGATGGAATTGTCCTTGGGCCCTCCCACCCACCCATATGTTGTATAAACAGGACATGCACACTTTAACAAACCCATCATTTCAGCGACAGGGTCTGCCACACGACTGTGACTGAAATGACTGGTTGGTTTGGGCCCCCACCAAAAAAAGAAGCAATCAATCTCTCCTTGCACAAAAAAATAGTGATCACCAGCGCTAAGTTGTATGAAGTATATATAATACACTAATTATAAAAAATCTAGGACGGTAGGTTATGTTGAAAAAGTATATATAGTACATTTAATAAGAGTAATATCTTAAAATCACAGATGTCTTTACAACACAATTAGAAATTGATTAATCGTATGAAATGACACATCCACATATCTCCTCAATAAAGTATTAGGTCATACCCCGGCTAGGACTCCCTCTGGAATTATGTCCATATAAATTGTTGGAGAATTGATGAAAGCAATGGAGTTAAGAATGTCCCTTTTAAGCATACCAATGCAAGCGTTTCCAAGCAGATAGGGAAAACTCCAATTCCTCCACAGATGGTGATGTCCAAGGGAAATGCTGTCCAATTAGTGCCGTATGGGTAGTGGAAATGAGAATATCCAACGGTGTTGAGGGGATTTTTTGAAGATGTGTCTGGCAGTCTCTAACTCAACGCGTTTCGCTGGTATTAGCACC
Organism: Pseudophryne corroboree; assembly: GCF_028390025.1. Taxonomy (NCBI): domain Eukaryota; kingdom Metazoa; phylum Chordata; class Amphibia; order Anura; family Myobatrachidae; genus Pseudophryne; species Pseudophryne corroboree. The sequence continues at coordinate 143,256,749 of NC_086454.1, forward strand.
CAGCTTCCTCCAGAGTGAAATTCTTAACTCCATTGCTTTCATCAATTCTCCAACAATTTATATGGACATAATTCCAGAGGGAGTCCTAGCCGGGGTATGACCTAATACTTTATTGAGGAGATATGTGGATGTGTCATTTTATATGATTAATCAATTTCTAATTGTGCTGTAAAGACATCTGTGATTTTAAGATATTACTCTTATTAAATTTACTATATATACTTTTTCAACATAACCTACCGTCCTAGATTTTTTATAATTAGTGTATTATATATATTTCATACAACTTAGCGCTGGTGATCACTATTTTTACTGTATACATTTCTTTGGGGAATTACCACCCCCTACACCAGCAGCTTTTTGACAGCGCACTCTTTCTATTCTTTTTCACGTATCTCCTTGCACAAACTGGCTCTACAGAGGCAAGATGTCCACCTCATCATCATCCTCCGATTCCTCACCCTTTCACTGTGTACATCCCCCTCCTCACAGAGTATTAATTCGTCCCCACTGGAATCCACCATCACAGGTCCCTGTGTACTTTCTGGAGGCAATTGCTGGTAAATGTCTCCACGGAGGAATTGATTATAATTCATTTTGATGAACATCATCTTCTCCACATTCTGTGGAAGTAACCTCGTACACCGATCGCTGACAAGGTGACCGGCTGCACTAAACACTCTTTCAGAGTACACACTGGAGGGGGGGGGGGGGGGGGCAACTTAGGTAAAATAAAGCCAGTTTGTGCAAGGGCCTCCAAATTGCCTAATTTTCCTGCCAGTATACGTACAGACTGTCTGACGTGCCTACTTGGATGCTGTCACTCATATAATCCTCCACCATTCTTTCAATGGTGACAGAATCATATGCAGTGACAGTAGACGACATGTCAGTAATCGTTGGCAGGTCCTTCAGTCCGGACCAGATGTCAATTTTCGCTCCTGACTGCCCTGCATCACCGCCAGCGGATGGTTTTGGAAATCTGATCTTTTTCCTGGCAGCGAAAATGAAGGAGGAACTGTTGGCGGGTCACGTTCCGCTTGACTTGACAAGTGTCTCACCAGCAGGTCTTTGCATCTGCAGACTTGTGTCTGCCGGAAAGAGAGATACAACGTAGGCTTTAAACCTAGGATCGAGCACCAAAATGTAGTGCTCTGATTTCAACAGATTGACCACCCGTGAATCCTGGTTAAGCGAATTAAGGGCTCCATCCACAAGTCTCACATGCCTAGCGGAATCGCTCCGTTTTAGCTCCTCCTTCAATCTCTCCAGCTGCTTCTGCAAAAGCCTGATGAGGCTGGCAGTGTTTGAACTGACTTCACGTGTGGCAAGTTCAAAGGGTTGCAGAACCTTGCACAACGCTGAAATCATTCTCCACTGCGCTTGAGTCAGGTGCATTCCCCCTCCTTTGCCTATATCGTAGGCAGATGTATAGGCTTGAATGGCCTTTTGCTGCTCCTCCATCCTCTGAAGCATATAGAGGGTTGAATTCCACCTCGTTACCACCTCTTGCTTCAGCTGATGGCGGGGCAGGTTCAGGAGTGTTTGCTGCAGGGACGTGCAGTCAGGGGAGGCCCTGTCATTAATGATTAAGATAATACAAAGAAGATGCATATGACACATATTCTGTGTCATATGTATCCTCTTAATATTATTCTTAATCATTGCTCCCCTCCTTATGTGTTTGGGAGGCACCGATCGTGGTGCCTCCCGTTGTCTCTGGGGAAAGGTATGGGAGCGGGGGGCGGGCACGGGCGGGGACTAGCCATGGGCAGTAAAAGCCCATTGAAAATATATGGGAAAGCGGCACCATTAGAGGTGCCGCTTTCATACAGGGACTTGCTTTCAACCTATGAAAGCACGTCCCTGTCAGTGAGGCCACAGTGATTGGCCAGGGGATCCGTCACTGGATCCGCTGTCAATCACTGTGTGGGCGACGCTGGCGGAGGAGGTGCGGGCGGCTGGATGCGGCCGTGGTGCGGGCGGCGGGATGTGACGGTGGTGCGGGCGGCTGGATGCGGCGGTGGTGCGGGCGGCGGGATGCGGCGGTGGTGCGGGCGGCGGTGGAGCGGGCGGCGGGTTGCGGCGGCGGTGCGGGCGGCGGAGGTTTACCTTTAGCCTGCAGAGTTTGGCAGCGGAGCGGTACCAGTTTCAAAAATGGCGCCTCAGCGTCATTTTTGTAATTCAAGATGGCCGCGTCATCGCCCCGCCCCCTCCGGCTGACTTATATAAGTCAGCGCGAGGCAGAGGAGCGTCAGTCCGACGGAGGAGGAGGAGCTGTGAAGAGCTCCTGAAGAAAGAAGACGCCAGAAGTCCTGGATGGGCGGCGGCTATGCAAAAGAGCTTAGCAGCCGCAGCCCACCAGGTGAAGACGCTGGAAGTCCTGGGGAGGTGGCGCCCCCCCAGGTGAAGATGCAGGAAGCCCTGGGAAGGCGGCGGCCACGCAAAAGAGCTTAAAGGCCGCCGCCCCCAGGTGAAGATCCAGTTTAATAAAACTTATTTTTAAGACCGTGTGGTGTTTTATTTTAATATTTTCTTTACAGGTGGACTACAGGTGCCAGCGGGCCCTTTATGTCCGGGCATGCTGGCACTTGTGGTTCTCCAAGTGCCAGCATGCTGGGGCAGGCTTGCTGGGACCTGTAGGCCACCTGTAAAGAACAATATTACTATTCTTTGCAGGTGGACTACAGGTGCCAGCGGGCCCTTTATGTCCGGGCATGCTGGCACTTGTGGTTCTCCAAATGCCAGCATGCTGGGGCAGGCTTGCTGGGACCTGTAGGCCACCTGTAAAGAACAATATTAACACACAATGAACCCCGCACCCACCGCCACCAGGGGTGCGGGGCATAGCACTGGGCTATCAGCCCAGTGCTGGTTATTGCTCGGGAGGGGGGACCCCATTTTTATTTTTTGGGGTTCCCACTTTCCGAGGAATTCCAACCCTGGGCTGACTGGCTGGGGGGATGATTAATGTTATGGCAGGGGGACCCCACACTGAGTGTCTCCCCTGCTATGGCATTACTCCCCCTGGCTGGTTCTGCCTAGTGCTGGTTTTATTGATGTATCGGGGGACCACACTTTTTTTTTTTTTCCGGGGGGGGGGGGGGCTTGTTAGCTGCCAGTGCCTCCCCAACCAGTGACCTCACCGCACGTCACTGGTGTTCAGTATGCCGAATGTCGAGATCCCGGCGCACAGTACTCCTTTGTGCTTGCCACACTGTTGGTATTGCGGTGGTTTCCTCCCGGCGCTGGTATGCTGGTCGCCGGGAGCCCGGACGCCGGCATGCCATACTACACCCAGGAAGGGTGCCGAATGTCGGGATCCCGGCGCACAGTATACCGGCGCTGGGATCCCGACACCCGGCATACCGACAGCTATTCTCCCTCGTGAGGGTCCACGACCCCCCTGGAGGGAGAATAAAATTGTGCGAGTCACCGTGCCCGCAAGGGGCTCCTTTGCACTCGCCACACTGTCGGTATGCCGGCGGTCAGCCTCCCGGCGCCGGTGTGCTGGTCGCCGGGAGCCCGGCCGCCGGCATACCATACTACACCCAATAGGAAATGTGTGCTGTATTCACGTGGCTGTTTTACATAACATACTGTAGCACTAAGATAATGATTATAGCTGGGTACGCGCTTGAGTGACCATCTGTGTTCCGACATCCGAACGAATGCCCAGATTACCCGTACACACTGAAACGATGTTAATGTGCGATGTTTATGTCACTAGTGGCCATGGCGCATACACATACACAGTGGCCCTCATTTCGAGTTTGCTCGCTGGCTGCTTTTAGCAGCATTGCACACGCTAGGCCGCCGCCCTCTGGGAGTGTATCTTAGCAGAAGTGCGAACAAAAGATTAGCAGAATTGCTACTAAATAATTCTTTGCAGTTTCTGAGTAGCTCCAGATCTACTCACAGATTGCGATCAGCTCAGTCCGTCTAGTTCCTGGTTTGACGTCACAAACACGCCGCGTTCGGCCAGCCACTACCCCGTTTCTCCAGACACTCCCGCGTTTTTCCCTGACACGCCTGCGTTTTTTTGCAAACGCTGGGAAAACGCTGAGTTACCATCCAGAAACGCCCCTTTCCTGTCAATCATTTACCGAACAGCAGTGTGACTGAAAAGCGCCGCAGAATCCACAGCAAATCAGCTAAGTTTTTAGTTAAATAACTACGCATGCGCCCTGCGTGCCTTGCGCATGCGCAGTTTGCAACAAATCGCAGCATAGCGAAAATCGTCAATGAGCGAACAACTCGGAATGACCCCCACTGCTCGACATGTGAACGATACGTTGGTCCGATCTGACGGATCAGACATCGTTCAGTGTACCCAGCTTTAAGCTGGGTACCACTACACAGTATAGGCCCATATAGACGGGCCGATGCAGGAGAGATGTGTGCTGAGCGAACCGCTCAGCACACATCTCTCCCGCCGCTCAGCACAGCGCGATCTGTGCTGAGCGTGCGGGGGGCGCTCACTTCACCCAGCGGGTACACACAGAGCGATAATGCTGAAATTCTAAGCAATCTAGTCAGATTGCTTAGAATATCGCTCCGTGAGTACCCCCCTATGTGTATGTGTACCCAGCCGATGCGACGGAAGCTTGCATTAGCAAGTGCAAACACGCTTGGCGATGTTGCCGGCACACCATGATAGGCAATTATTCTGGGATGTTTATGCTCATCTGCGGACCTGTAGTCCAGTCACAGATACCACTCTAAAGGGGCATACACACAGGGCAATTTTTTCCTCTTTTCTAAGCGATCTGTCTAGATTGCTTAGAAATTAGGCACAAATTGCTCCGTGTGTACACCAGGGACGTGCAGTCAGGGGAGGGAGAGCCTCCCCTGTCATAATGATTAACATAATACAAAGAAGATATTTATAACACAGATTCTGTGTCATAGAAAATAAGATTTTACTCACCGGTAAATCTATTTCTCGTAGTCCGTAGTGGATGCTGGGCCTCCGTAAGGACCATGGGGATTGGCGGCTCCGCAGGAGACTGGGCACAACTAAAGAAAGCTTTAGGACTACCTGGTGTGCACTGGCTCCTCCCACTAAGACCCTCCTCCAGACCTCAGTTAGGATACTGTGCCCGGAAGAGCTGACACAATAAGGAAGGATTTTGAATCCCGGGTAAGACTCATACCAGCCACACCAATCACACCGTATAACTCGTGATACTATACCCAGTTAACAGTATGAAATATAACTGAGCCTCTCAACAGATGGCTCAACAATAACCCTTTAGTTAGGCAATAACTATAAACAAGTATTGCAGACAATCCGCACTTGGGATGGGCGCCCAGCATCCACTACGGACTACGAGAAATAGATTTACCGGTGAGTAAAATCTTATTTTCTCTGACGTCCTAAGTGGATGCTGGGACTCCGTAAGGACCATGGGGATTATACCAAAGCTCCCAAACGGGCGGGAGAGTGCGGATGACTCTGCAGCACCGAATGAGCAAACTCTAGGTCCTCCTCAGCCAGGGTATCAAACTTGTAGACTCTTACAAAAATGTTTTAACCCGACCAAGTAACAGCTCGGCAAAGTTGTAAAGCCGAGACCCCTCGGGCAGCCACCCAAGAAGAGCCCACTTTTCTCGTGGAATGGGCTTTTACAGAATTAGGGTGCGGCAGTCCAGCCGCAGAATGTGCAAGTTGAATCGTGCTACAGATCCAGCTAGCAATCCAGCTTGTTGGGTGCATACAGGAGAAATAGCGAGTCAGTTTTCCTGACTCCAGCTGTCCTGGAAACATATACTTTTCAGGGCCCTGACTACATCCAGTAACTTGGAATCCTCCAAGTCCCAAGTAGCCGCAGTCACCACAATAGGTTGGTTCACATTAAAAAATGATACCACCTTAGGAAGGAATTGGGAACGAGTCCTCAATTCCGCCTTATCCATATAAAATACAGATAAGGGCTTTTGTATGACAAAGCCGCCAATGCTTATACACGCCTGGCCGACGCCAAGGCCCACAGAATGACCACTTTCCACGTGAGGTATTATAGCTCCACGGATTTAAGTGGCTCAACCCAATGCGACTTCAGGAAATCCAACACCACGTTGAGATCCCACGGTGCCACTGGAGGCACAAACGGGGGCTGACTATGCAGCACTCCCTTAACAAAAGTCTGAACTTAAGGCAGTGAAGCCAGTTCAATTTTGGAAGAAAATCGATAGAGCCGAAATCTGGACCTTAATGGAACCCAATTTTAGGCCCATAGTCACCTCTGACTGTAGGAAGTGCAGAAATCGACCTAGCTGAAATTTCTCCTTTGGGGCCTTCCTGGCCTCACAGTACGCAACATATTTCCGCCATATGCGGTGATAATGGTTTGCGTTCACTTCTTTCCTAGCTTCAAATAGCGTAGGGATAACTTCCTCCGGAATTCCCTTTTCCTTCAGGATCCGGCGTTCAACCGCCATGCCGTCAACGCAGCCGCGGTACGTCTTGGAACAGACAGGCCCCCTGCTGCAGCAGTTCCTGTCTGAGCGGCAGAGGCCATGGGTCCTCTGAGATCATTTCTTGGAGTTCTGGTTACCAAGCTCTTCTTGGCCAATCCGGAACAATGAGTATAGTTCTTACTCCTCTCCTTCTTATTATTCTCATTACCCTGGGTAAGAGAGGCAGAGAAGGGAACACATACACCGACTGGTACACCCACGGTGTTACCAGAGCGTCCACAGCTATCGCCTGAGGGTCCTTGACCTGGCGCAATATCTTTGTAACTTTTAGTTGAGGCGGGACGCCATCATGTCCACCTGTGGCCTTTCCCAACGGTGTACAATCATTTGGAAGACTTCTGGATGAAGTCCCCACTCTCCCGGGAGGAGGTCGTGCCTGCTGAGGAAGTCTGCTTCTCAGTTGTCCACTCCGGGAATGAACACTGCTGACAGTGCTAACACATGATTTTCCGCCCATCGGAGAATCCTTGTGGCTTCTGCCATCGCCATCCTGCTTCTTGTGCCGCCCTGTCGGTTTACATGAGCGACCGCCGTGATGTTGTCTGACTGGATCAGCACCGGCCGGTGTTGAAGCAGGGGTCTAGCCTGACTTAGGGCATTGTAAATGGCCCTCAGTTCAAGAATATTTATGTGTAGGGAAGTCTCCTGACTTTTCCATAGCCTTGGAAGTTCCTTCCCTGTGTGACTGCCCCCCAGCCTCGAAGGCTGGCATCCGTGGTCACCAGGACCCAGTCCTGTATGCCGAATCTGCGGCCCCCTAGAAGATGAGCACTCTGCAGCCACCACAACAGCGACACCCTGACCCTTGGAGACAGGGTTATCCGCCTATGCATCTGAAGATGCGACCCGGACCACTTGTCCAACAGATCCCACTGGAAAATCCTTGCATGGGACCTGGCGAATGGAATTTCTTCGTAAGAAGCTACCATCTTTCCCAGGGCTCGCGTGCATTGATGCACCGACACCTGTATACGTATTAGGAGGTCTCTGTCTAGAGACAACAACTCCTTGGACTTCTCCTCCGGGAGAAACCCTTTTTTTCCTGTTCTGTGTCCAGAACCATACCCAGGAACAGTAGACGCGTCGTAGGAACCAGCTGCGACTTTGGAATATTCAGAATCCAGCCGTGCTGTTGTAGCACTTCCCGAGATAGTGCTACTCCGACGAACAACTGCTCCCTGGACCTCGCCTTTATAAGGAGATCGTCCAAGTACGGAATAATTATTTCGGCCATTACCTTGGTAAATACCTCGGTGCCGGGGACAGACCAACGGCAACGTCTGGAATTGGTAATGACAATCCTGTACCACAATATTGAGGTACTCCTGGTGAAGAGGGTAAATAGGGACATGCAGGTAATCATCCTTGATGTCCAGTGATACCATGAAATTCTCCAGGCTTGCAATAATCACCCTGAGCGATTCCATTTTGAACTTGAACCTTCGTATATAAGTGTTCAAGGCTTTCAATTTTAGAATGGGTCTCACCGAACCGTCTGGTTTCGGTACCACAACATTTTGGAATAGTAACCCCGGCCTTGTTGAAGGAGGGGTACCTTGCTTTCACCTGCTGGAAGTACAGCTTGTGAATTGCCGCCAGTACTACCTTTCTCCGAGGGCAGCCGGCAAGGCTGATGTGAGGTAACGGCGAGGGGGAGTCGCCTCGAACTCCAGCCTGTATCCCTGTGATACTATTTGCAGAACCTAGAGATCCACCTGTGGGCAAGCCCACTGGTCCCTGAAGTTCCCGAGACGCGCCCCTACCGCACCTGTCTCCACCTGTGGAGCCCCAGCGTCATGCGGTGGACTCAAAGGAAGCGGGGGAAGATTTTTGATCCTGGGAACTGGCTGCTGGTGCAGCTTTTTTCCTTCTTCCCTTGTCTCTGTGCAGAAAGGAAGCGCCTTTGACCCGCTTGCTTTTCTGAAGCCGAAAGGACTGTACCTGAAAATACGGTGCTTTCTTAGGCTGTGAGGAAACCTGAGGTAAAAAAATTTCTTCCCAGCTGTTGCTGTGGATACGAGGTCCCAGAGACCATCCCCAAACAATTCCTCACCCTTATAAGGCAGAATCTCCATGTGCCTTTTACAGGCAGCATCACCTGTCCACTGCCGGGTTTCTAATACCCTCCTGGCAGAATGGACATTGCATTAATTCTGGATGCCAGCCGGCAAATATCCCTCTGTGCATCCTTTATATATAAGACAACGTCTTAAATATGCTCAATGTAAGCAAAATATTATCCCTGTCTTAGCGTATTAATATTATCTGACAGGGTATCAGACCACGCTGCAGCAGCACTATTTATGCTGAGGCAATTGCAGGTCTCAGTATATAACCTGAGTGTGTAAATACAGACTTCAGGATCGCCTCCTGCTTTTTATCAGCAGGTTCCTTCAAGGTGGCCGTATCCTAAGACGGCAGTGCCACCTTTTGACAAACGTGTGAGCGCCTTATCCACCCTAAGTGATATCTCCCAACGTGACCTATCCTCTGGCGGGAAAGGGTACGCCATCAGTAACTTTTTAGAAATTACCAGTTTCTTATCGGGGGAAACCACGCTTCTTTTCACACTTCATTCATTCATCTGATGGGGGAACAAAACACTGGCTGCTTTTTCTCCCAATGATAAAGCCTAATATTTATCTTATTTAAAACACTCTAAAAGGTTAAAGAACACAGTACGCAATGGACGTACAGGTACCGTAAGGGTACGCCCTTAGCGTAGCGGACGCTGTATCGGAAGCGAGCCGCTCGAGCGACACAAACGCTCGCGAGAATACGCTGTTGGTATCGGGCACACTATAGGTGAGCGACTACCGTAATGCTACGCTATCAGCGTAGTGGACGCTCGAGACCACGAGGAGATCGCGAGCGGCGCAGACGCTCACGAGATAACAATCAGTAGACCTTGAATGTAACACACAGAAAGGATATTCTTATACTGTAGACCTTGTACTGAAACACTGTAGCGATATAACGCTGCTTAACCTTGTTTACACTAAAGCTGTTTGAGCGATAGAGACGCTCCTATTACCCTCTGCAATATAATGAACACACAACACCGGTCTAAGGGTCTAACGCCTTTTAAGGAAATGAATGAACGTTCAATTGCAAAAGAATAATACAATACAAGTTATACACTACCAAGATAACATAAAATACCTAACCAAATCACTACACATAAAATACAATAAAGATACAATTACTTTTAAAGGGGGAAGGAGAGAGAGAAAGAGAGAGAGAGTGAGAGAGAACGAGAGAGAATGGCTTATAACAATAAAGACAATATGATTGCAGGGAAACTTACGCACAAAGGGAAACAATCGCATGCGCCTTCTGGATGTCCAGCTCCCGATTATCAGTGATGAGAACCGTTGAAGAGAATAGAGAGCTGGCCCAGATCGGCTTGTCCTTTTATACACTACACACAATACAGTACAATGGCCCCTACATTCTTATTGTTCATTGGACACAGGAATTCGTCTTCGCATTATAACAAAAGGTCATAGGTTGATTCATACAGGTGGGCTGTGACTATTCCTAACTGCTCAGGTGGGTGGGAAACTGGGTTTCCCGCCGCATGGGTAATAAAGTGCAAATACAGTAAATGTTCATAAACTTCTTATGTCCATAACTATTCGAACGAGCGATTAATCCGCTTCAAACCAACACCAGAATATTGCTAATTAAATACTCTTCCGATGGATACAAAACACCACTGTATAACCCCTGTCTGACCCTTCGTATCAAACAAAGAGGGATCTCTTTGTCTATGAACATGCTACATTAACTAAACTTTCAGATTCTATCAAAGGGACCATAATCTACAAAATACATTATATGGTTAAAATATGTTACGATTGAGTCGCACGCTAGACGTATACAAACTCTACCGTAAATGCGCATACCGTGCGCCCGCGGGTGCACGCAACAGCGAGTATGCGCACGCACGGGAGAGCTCATGCACGCGCAGCGGGGACACGCATGAGGTGCAAATATGGCAGTATGTAGCGTGATATTTTTCTGACTTTGACAGTCCACCCTTTGGCAGTCACCAATAACTGCCACTTTCTAAAACATTTCAAAAAGAGAAAAATATATGTCATGTGTAAATACATTTCTATGGTTGGGTAGGGGAGGAGAGGAGAAGGTAGGAAAAGGGTATGACCTAGTGAGATAGCAGAAGCATGTGTGTATGAATCCATGTTTGGGGGGTCATCTATCATCGTGCCGTACGTGTTTTAAATCAAGCTTCGAGGTATTGCGAAGTATACATTTGAATTCCTTCTTATCCCGTATTAAGGGTCTGTGGATGGGCTGTCAAACTTTACCGAGCTCTTTTCGGCTTTTGGTTGCAACAAACTGGGGGAGCACATTTTAGTTGATGATACATGAGTAGGGGGGATATGTGGGTGCTGATATCTGTGCCTGTATTCCCTATCAACTATGTGTGTCATTACCTGAAGGTTGTAGAGATGAAGATAAAGAACAATTATGGTAAATGCAGTGATAAACTATGTGAGTTTAATATACATTTGCCGATTGAGGTCTTGTCTTGTCTTGTCTTGTCTCGATGTACATGTTGACTGTAGTCTCTTTGTGCTTTTGCCAATAAACGCAAGCAAAGCTTTATCAATGTCCATAGACTTACAAAAAGTGTTGGGCTAGCGTAAAATTAAAGGTACTAGGGATATGGGGGGTCTATGGCATAGTCCATCAGTTGTCTGTGTAAAAAGTTTGTCAAATTCTTCTTCCAACTGGATGTCTTTTTACCTTGGAGAGAAACAAAGGAGAAACGGGTGAAAGAAACGGACCGTGGAATCACATTTTCATCACAACATTGTCTCTATCGTTGGGTCATAAATCAAATCCATTGGAATTATAATGTCCTCACTCCTTAAACTCATCACCTTAGTACTTCGTTTACACTTCGTTAAAGCCTGAACGCATCTGAATATCAAACCAATCGATATGACAACACCCAAGATACACAGAAGAAATTTCCCTACATCCATTATAATTCCTTGAGCCCATTCTCCTAAACCAGAGAACCAATTTCGTGGGTTCAACCATGACACCCAACCGGTCAGCTCATTACCCACAGCAGCAAGGGTGAGATTGTGTCTCCTGCGGAATTCCCACTTTAATTGGAGAATGTCGTCCATCTTTTGGTCTATGACCTCGACCGGGTCCTCGGTGCTATTCGTAATATAAGTGCAGCATTTTACGCCGTACTGCGTTGCCAGTGTGACACAATATCCGCCTGTCACTGCTGTGAGATAATTAAGAACCATCCTATGCTGAACCAATTCTGTTTTATAAGCTTGAAGCTCCCTTCCGGTATACCTAAAAGTGTCGTCATACATTTCGGTGATATTGTCTAATAAATTTGCAAGCGCTGATATGTATTTATAATTCAACACTCCTCTGGCGGTGCGAGTGATGTCTAACGCGAGTAGATCCTGAATCCCGGTGGATTCATGGATCAGGTCAGAGGCCGGACGCTCTGTTCTTTCTATTAGGTGGCGTTTAACGATGTGCTCGTAATGAGTGTGAGTATAAGGAGCTTGGGCACCGCGGTGAATGTCTTTCATTTTAGTATGTGATACAGTCATTACTTCAGGCAGTACTTTTCCAATATAACACAATCCTTCTGAGTTTGGGGCAAGCCACTTATACGCCTTCCTCCCGCATATGAAATATGCATCATCGGGGAGAACATATGGGACTGAGTAGGACATTACCATATTACACATTTTCCATATGAAATCTCCTAACCCTAATTCTCCCATCTGTTTAGTACACGTATCAGTTTGTACGATATGTGCACAGTATCCTGGTGATACCTCTCCAACTCTCATGGTCCTACTTCCTAGGGTATACCTATATCGGAAATATTTTCCACTACCGGCTATGTGGCGTATAAGTTCTGTATCTGTAGGCATTCTATCGGCTCTGTATGAAAAGGTCATGGTTTGGTTATTCCATGACATTTCCCAATTTCCCGGCTTTCGGGGATTGGAAATGTTAAAACATACTAGGGATCTATCCACATGATATTGGTGGAGCTTCAAACTAGGAGGGCTGGAGATATTAAACCTCCTGTCCACCGGCCTCCCACCACTTAGCTCAAGTACCTCCCCTATAGTTAAAGGGAAGGGCACTAATCCTGATTTGCTATGGCCTTGAGGTACTTGAGAGCATACCCAACAATCTGTCTGATTTAACACTCTACCCACTAAGGAGTGATAGTCACTCAATGGATGCCGGTCCATGTGGATATTAAAACTGGATTGGCATTTCTTGATACACCCATCCTCAACTACACTGTCACAGAGTTTACAGATACAGTTCTCTTCAGCTAACAATCCTTCACAATTTCTTCTATTGTCAATGCTACCAGATCGTTTTCTGATACTCGCCTTTACTCTGTGATTATGTTGTTCTTGGAAATCTACGCCTCCATCTCTGTCATCAGAACCCATTCCAGAACCTCTCTCGACCTCTATGGTACTCTCGCCGGAACAGACTGCTCTGGTCAACATCATGGTCAACAGGAAAATCCGGATCACAGTCTCTTGGGGCAAGTCCATCTTATGGGAGGAAATGGAGAAAAATGAGAAGGGGGAAAGAAACAATTGAGGGAGATGGGATGGGAAGTGGGGAAAAACAATAAAAGGGAACAGGGAATCGACAACTGCCTCCGATCTTATTATTCTCAATGCTCAGGTGCCGTCTCAGTCCTCCTGAAACAGACACTCCAGTGATACAACTTTCTCTACCGTCTGTTCTTTATCACGGGACCTCTCTGGATCAGCAACCTTCTTACAATGGGACGAATGAACCCAAGACTCTCTCTCGGCAACCTTCAATGCTGTCGTGCTAATCAATAAGACTTGGTATGGTCCTTCCCATCTGTCAATAAGGCAACCTGAGCGTAGAAAATTCCGTATCATTACATAATCCCCAGGTTCAATGTCATGACAATTACTATCTGGCAAATCAGGAATCATTAACTTCAGATTGTCATTCTGATTCCTTAGCTGTTTACTCATGTTGACCAGGTATTTTACAGTCACTTCATTGTTACACTTCAAATCATCCTGAGGGTTAATCATAACATGCGGTTGTCGACCAAACAGAATTTCAAAGGGGGACAGATTAAGAGGGGACCTGGGAGTGGTTCTGATGCTGTATAGTACAATGGGTAAAGCTTCTGGCCATGTTAATCCTGTTTCTGCCATAACTTTGCTCAATTTATTTCTAATAGTGCTGTTCACTCTTTCTACTTTCGCACTCGCCTGGGGGCGGTACGGAGTGTGCAGTTTACTATCAATTCCCATCAACTTACACATTCCTTGAAAGACATCACCTGTAAAATGGGTACCCCTATCACTTTCAATTATTCTAGGGATACCGTATCTACACACAAATTCCTGCACAATTTTCTTAGCAGTAAACATAGCGGTATTTGTGGCCGCAGGAAATGCTTCGACCCAATTTGAAAACACATCTATACAAACAAGTACATATTTCAAATTTCGACAAGGGGGTAATTGTATAAAATCAATCTGTATTACCTGAAAAGGGCCGCCTGTAGGTGGGATATGAGATGGTTCTGTTGGTATTGCCTTTCCGATGTTCTTCCTCAAGCAGGTAGGGCATTACATTGCTCTCTTACCTGCATGGGATGAGAATCCTGGGGCGCACCAATATGCTCTTACCAACTTGCACATTCCTTCCTTGCCCAGATGAGTCAGCCCATGTGCTGCTTCAGCTAAACATGGAAGGTATGCTCTGGGTGCCACTGGTTTACCCTGTCCATCTGTCCAGAGTCCTGAGGACTCCTGGCCATATCCTTTTGACCTCCAAACTGCCTTTTCCTGTGTGGAACACAAATTTTGCATTTCACACAACTTCTGTGTGTTGATGGTATTGAATACCATCAATTGTGTGGTGTCTGCCTGTCTGGGGGTACCAGCTGCTAACTTAGCAGCTTCGTCTGCTCGGCTGTTACCAAGTGATACTGGGTCTTGGCTGTATGTATGTGCTTTACACTTGATAACAGCCACTCTGTCGGGTTCCTGTATCGCTGTTAGAAGCCTTTTGATGTGAGCTGCATGCGCTACCGGTGTACCAGCTGCCGTCATGAAATTTCTGAGGCGCCATAGGGCTCCGAAATCATGGACTACCCCGAAGGCGTATCTAGAATCGGTATAGATATTGGCTGTTTTGCCCTTAGCCAATTCACATGCTCTGGTTAGGGCAACCAGTTCAGCAACCTGGGCTGAGTGAGGTGGGCCTAGCGGTTCTGCTTCTATGGTGCCTTGGTCATCTACGACTGCATATCCAGTACACAAGTCTCCCGAGTCCGTCTGTCTGTGACAACTACCGTCAGTGTAGAAAGTAAAATCTACATCTTCCAGTGGGTTGTCACTGATGTCAGGCCATGCCGTGAAATTTTGGGTCAAATATTCCATACAATCATGTGTGTCATCCCTTGTATTAAATCCTCCTTCCCCATCACTCTCATCCTCCACCCTTTGTGCCTGTCCAGGCACACCTGGGAGATATGTTGCAGGATTTAATGCACTGCATCTCCTTATGGTGATGTTTACGGGGGCCATTAATGCCAATTCCCATCTTGTAAACCGCGCTGATGAGACGTGCCTGGTTTGGGCAGAATTCAGCAAGGCTGACACTGCATGTGGTGTATGAATTGTGAGGTTGTGTCCTAGCACTACATCTTCGCTTTTTGTAACTAGCAATGCTATCGCAGCGACACTTCGCAAGCATGTGGGGAGGGATCGCGCTACCGTGTCTAGCTGAGCGCTGTAGTATGCTACCGGCCTGCTGGCATCACCGTGCTTTTGGGTTAGGACGCCTGCCGCGCAACCAGCACTTTCTGTTCCGTACAGGTCAAAGGGTTTCCCATAGTCTGGCATACCTAATGCTGGTGCCTGCGTTAGGCACTGTTTAAGTCTCTCAAATGCCATCTCGGATTCGTCTGTATGCGAAATCCGATCAGGTTTGTTTGATGAGACCATCTCCTGCAACGGTAATGCTAGAATGGAAAACCCTGGGATCCAGTTACGGCAATACCCACACATTCCTAAAAACGTTCTGATCTGTTGCTGGGTTTGTGGCAGAGTCATGTCTCTAATTGCTTGAATTCTATCAGCGGTCAGGTGTCTCAGTCCTTGTGTTAGACAGTGTCCCAGATATTTTACTTTAGGCTGGCATAATTGTAACTTGTCTTTGGAAACCTTGTGTCCTGTGTCTGAAAGATGAAACAGGATGTTAGGGTCTCCTGCCCTGTGCTGCCACGTCGTCATGGCAACCGGGAGACAAGTGCTAGTGGAGTAACCTGAGCGCAGCTGATACTCCGGTTCGGGTCTTTTGCTGTGCAGTGGTTATAGGCTCTGTGCACGGCAGGGGATCCGGTGCTGGTTTTTGTGCTCACAGTCTGTGAGGTCTGAGTGGGGCGTGGACAGCACCTGCTTTATAAGGCCTCTTTTCAGGGTAAGCAGATGCTGCTGAATCTTTGTTGGTTAGTCAGTTCATGAAAGTTAGCCAGTACTGTGTAGCTTTGTATTTGTTTGTTGCTTACTGCAAATAGGCCTGGGGATTTGGTATTACACTCTGCCAATCCAGACCTAGCAGTAAGACTGGAGTCAGTCGTTTAGCTTGCTGGGGTTCTGTTACTACTCTGTGAACTTAGCAAGTTTGCGGCTGTATTCTAAGACTTGCCTGTCTAATCCTGTCTCACTGTGCTAGGTGTCAGGGGTCAGTTTAGTGGCAGTAAGCTAAAACCTGTGCACTGCAAGTGAGAATCAGGATTGTGGAGTCTCTCCTTGTGTCTATCATTCCATCTCTGACCAAGGAGTTTACTGCCACACCCGTTGGTAACCCTTTAGGGTTTTGCTGTTGCCCTTAGCAACAGCATTTCGGGTTCTCTACGTATTAAAACACAACATCTTGCTATTTCCATCTGAGCAGTTCTAATACAAGGGAGATACCCAGTTCCTTAGCCTCTGGGCTTCTCTGTTCACTTTGTGTGTATTTTGTTACCCTATCACCTTCTGTGTACGTTATGTCATATTCCCCAGTTTGTCTGTGAGTCCATTTGTTTTGCATAACAGTTCAAACACCAGTACATTCCTGCAGACACTGGAGTGCATAACAGTTCTGACACCAGTACTTTCCTGCAGGCACTGGTGTGCATAACATATTCAGCAGCCTAATACTCCTGTTGAAATTTTGTGGGAATATGGAGCATACCCCTCAAAATACGTTGCAACAGGTGGTCGATCAGGTGCAGGTCCTGACTCGACAATTTAATGATTTGTCCATTAAAATGCACACCTCCCAGGCTGCTGGCGGAGCTCCCGCAGCAGCAGCACCTGCAGGGGTTAAGGAGCCGAAAGTAAATCTCCCGGATCGTTTTTCTGGAGATCGCTCGCAGTTCTTTTGTTTCAAGGAGAGCTGCAAGCTATACTTCCGGCTTAGGCCTCAGTCTTCTGGGTCGGAGATTCAGCGGGTGGGCATAGTGATTTCCTTGCTACAAGGAGACCCACAGGTCTGGGCATATGGGTTGCAGCCTGACTGTCCGTCGCTTAAAAGTGTTGATGCTTTTTTTACGGCACTGGGCATGTTGTATGATGACCCTGACAAGACGGCCTCAGCCGAGGCTCAGATTTCGATCCTTAAGCAAGGGCGAAGGCCAGTTGAGGTTTACTGTACGGAGTTTCGGAGGTTGGCCCATGATACCCAGTGGAATGACCCAGCCCTGAGACACCAGTACCGAAGAGGTCTTTCTAACCAGATAAAGGACCAACTGGTACAATATCCCTTGCCTGATAGCTTGGATCAGCTCATGCAGTTATCCATCCGGGTGGATAGACGGCTGAGAGAGCGTAGGCTTGAAAGGGAGACTGAGATTTCCTTCCTTCCCAAGGGAACCTCAGACTCTGAGGAATTTTCTGAGGAGCCTATGCAGATTGGGGCTACCCGCCTCTCCTCGCGTGAGAAGACGCGGAGGAGACAGCAGGGCTTATGTTTGTACTGTGGGAATAAAGGTCATGTGGTAGTATCATGCCCAGAAAAGCCGGAAAACTTCAGGGCCTGAGGGTGATGGGAAATATCCTGTCAGGCCAGAAGTCAGAATTTCCCAAGAAGACTTTTATCATTCCGGTGACCTTGAAGATCCTCGGTCAAACTGTCAAGACTGAGGCCTTTGTGGACAGTGGGGCCGACGGGGTTTTTATGGACCGCCAATTCGCCCTGAAACACTCTGTTCCCTTAGTACCCTTGGCATCGGAAATTGAGATTTGTGGGTTAAACGGGGAACCATTATCCCAAGGTAAAATTACCTCTTGCACTAGCCAGATTTCTTTGTTTATTGGAGCCACACACTCTGAAAAATTGTCCTTTTATGTGACTGTCTGTACTTTTGCCCCATTGGTGTTGGGGTTACCCTGGTTAAGGGCCCACAATCCTCAATTTGACTGGGTCTCTGGGGAGATTCTTAGTTGGTGTACTGATTGTTTCAGGAGTTGCTTGAGCCTTCCAGTCAGGCTCTCGCAGCTAAGTTTGCCAGGATTGCCAGGGTGTTATGCAGATTTTGCGGACGTGTTCTCCAAAAAAGTTGCAGAGGTACTACCTCCCCATCGCCCCTATGACTGTGCCATTGATTTGTTGCCAAATGCTAAGCTTCCCAAGAGCAGGTTGTACTCCCTGTCACGTCCTGAGACTCAGGCTATGGCAGAGTACATTCAGGAGAACTTGGCTAAGGGATTTATCAGACCTTCACAGTCTCCAGTTGGGTCGGGGTTCTTCTTCGTGGGTAAAAAGGACGGTTCGTTGCGACCCTGCATCGACTTCAGGGAATTGAACCGTATCACGATTAAAAACTCATACCCACTGCCTCTCATTTCGGTCTTGTTTGACCAGCTTCGTACTGCCACCATTTTTTCTAAGATTGACCTACGCGGTGCGTACAATCTAATCCGAATAAGAGAGGGGGATGAATGGAAGACTGCCTTTAATACCCACTCAGGGCATTATGAATATTTGGTGATGCCTTTTGGGCTCTGTAATGCCCCGGCAGTCTTCCAGGATTTCATGAATGATGTGCTCAGGGAATATTTGGATAGATTCTTAGTTGTATACTTAGATGACATCCTAATCTTCTCCCATTCCCTGGAGGAACATCGGAAGCATGTACGCTTAGTCCTCCAGAAACTCAGAGACCACCGGCTTGGGGCGAAGCTGGAGAAGTGCGAATTTGAAGTTCAGCAAATCGCATTTCTAGGATATATTATCTCCCCAGAAGGTTTCCAAATGGAGGGTTCCAAGGTACAGGCAGTCCTGGATTGGGTGCAGCCCACTAGTTTGAAGGCGCTTCAGCGTTTCCTGGGCTTTGCGAATTTTTATAGACGATTTATCGCTGGATTTTCGTCTATAGTGGCGCCCTTGGTGGCACTCACTAAGAAAGGGGCGGATGTTGCTCACTGGTCTTGTGAGGCTAAAGCGGCTTTTGCCCGTCTCAAAATGACATTTGTTTCGGCCAAGGTGCTGCGACACCCAGATCCAGAGCGTCCTTTTGTGGTGGAGGTGGATGCCTCTGAGATGGGTATTGGGGCAGTGCTTTCTCAGATGGGAGTGTCTGATAATCGCCTTCATCCCTGTGCTTACTTTTCCCGTAAATTTTCGCCTGCCGAGATGAATTATGACGTGGGTAACCGGGAATTGTTGGCTATTAAGGATGCACTCGAGGAGTGGAGACACTGGCTTGAGGGGGCTAAGTTTGTGGTCTCAATTCTCACTGACCATAAGAATCTGGCATATTTAGAGTCAGCGAAGCGTCTCAATGCCAGGCAGGCACGATGGGCTTTGTTTTTTGCTCGCTTTAATTTTTTGATAACATATCGCCCTGGGTCAAAAAACATCAAGGCTGATGCGCTCTCGCGGAGTTTTGCTCCAATCCAGGAGACCACCGAGGAGCCGTTGCCCATTGTTTCCCCATCATGTATTAAAGTGGGCATTACCCAGGACCTCTTATCATTAGTCCTTAGAGCACAGGAGCAGGCTCCTCCAGACCTTCCGGTAGGTCTTTTGTTTGTGCCTCCTAGGTTAAGACAGCGAGTGTTCCTGGAATTCCATGCCAAGAAGTCGGCAGGTCACCCGGGTATTGCCAGAACTCGGGAGTTGCTATCTAGGGCGGTGTGGTGGCCCTCGGTGGCTAAGGATGTGGATCAGTGGGTTCGGGCATGTGACATCTGTGCCCGAAATAAGACTCCTAGAGGGGTTCCTGTTGGCCCATTACATCCACTCTCTATCCCATCTAAGCCATGGACCCACATTTCAATGGATTTTGTGGTGGACTTGCCCAAATCCTCGGGGATGACAGCCATCTGGGTTGTCGTTGACAGGTTTTCGAAGATGGCGCACTTCGTTCCACTGGTTGGGCTGCCATCAGCCAGACGCCTGTCTGAATTATTTATGCTGCATGTTGTGCGTCTCCACGGGTTGCCACTTGATGTGGTCTCTGACCGCGGATCCCAGTTTGTGGCCAAATTCTGGAGGGCATTTTGTTCCGATCTCCAGATTTCTGTCAGCTTGTCGTCAGGCTACCATCCGCAGTCTAATGGGCAGACTGAAAGGGTGAACCAGTCCTTGGAGCAGTTCCTCAGGTGTTATGTCTCCAAGTGTCAGACTGACTGGGTTGCTCATCTGTCCATGGCGGAGTTTGCCTATAACAACGCGGCTCACTCTGCTACAGGGATCTCTCCCTTCCTTTGTGTGTATGGGCATCATCCTAAGGCCAATTCTTTTGACCCCCTGGACTCCACGCCTGGTGGTTCCTCTGTGGTTTCGGTCCTTAGAGGTATTTGGCGGAAAGTGAAGAAAGCCCTTGTGTCTGTGTCATTAGTGACCAAAAGGGTTTTTGATAAGCGGAAAAGACCCTGCAGCTTCAAATTAGGAGACTTCGTCTGGTTGTCAACCAAGAATTTGAAGTTGAGACAGCCATCTCATAAGTTAGGCCCCCGGTTCATCGGCCCTTATAAGATCACCAGGGTTATCAATCCGGTGGCATTTCAGTTAGATCTGCCCCGTTCTTTGGGTATCAATAAAACATTTCATTGTTCCCTTTTAAAACGGGCGATTAGTAATCCTTCTTCCAGTGGAAGACCTTCCCCTCTTCTGATACATGGCCAGAGGGAGTTTGTTGTTGAAAGGATTCTTGACTCCAAGGTGGTTCGGGGTCAGCTGTCATTTTTGGTGCACTGGAAGGGGTATGGCCCGGAGGAGCGGTCGTGGGTGCGCAGTTGTGATCTTCATGCCCCCAGACTGATACGCTCTTTCTTCTCGCAGTTCCCCGATAAACCCGGTGGTAGGGGTTCTTTGACCCCTCATCAGAGGGGGGGTACTGTTAGGGTCTCCTGCCCTGTGCTGCCACGTCGTCATGGCAACCGGGAGACAAGTGCTAGTGGAGTAACCTGAGCGCAGCTGATACTCCGGTTCGGGTCTTTTGCTGTGCAGTGGTTATAGGCTCTGTGCACGGCAGGGGATCCGGTGCTGGTTTTTGTGCTCACAGTCTGTGAGGTCTGAGTGGGGCGTGGACAGCACCTGCTTTATAAGGCCTCTTTTCAGGGTAAGCAGATGCTGCTGAATCTTTGTTGGTTAGTCAGTTCATGAAAGTTAGCCAGTACTGTGTAGCTTTGTATTTGTTTGTTGCTTACTGCAAATAGGCCTGGGGATTTGGTATTACACTCTGCCAATCCAGACCTAGCAGTAAGACTGGAGTCAGTCGTTTAGCTTGCTGGGGTTCTGTTACTACTCTGTGAACTTAGCAAGTTTGCGGCTGTATTCTAAGACTTGCCTGTCTAATCCTGTCTCACTGTGCTAGGTGTCAGGGGTCAGTTTAGTGGCAGTAAGCTAAAACCTGTGCACTGCAAGTGAGAATCAGGATTGTGGAGTCTCTCCTTGTGTCTATCATTCCATCTCTGACCAAGGAGTTTACTGCCACACCCGTTGGTAACCCTTTAGGGTTTTGCTGTTGCCCTTAGCAACAGCATTTCGGGTTCTCTACGTATTAAAACACAACATCTTGCTATTTCCATCTGAGCAGTTCTAATACAAGGGAGATACCCAGTTCCTTAGCCTCTGGGCTTCTCTGTTCACTTTGTGTGTATTTTGTTACCCTATCACCTTCTGTGTACGTTATGTCATATTCCCCAGTTTGTCTGTGAGACCATTTGTTTTGCATAACAGTTCAAACACCAGTACATTCCTGCAGACACTGGAGTGCATAACAGTTCTGACACCAGTACTTTCCTGCAGGCACTGGTGTGCATAACACAGGAGCTGTTTCGTATCTTTCAGGGACGCTTCCAGTGAATCTGAACACAAGAGTAAATCGTCCACATACTGAATCAATATTGATCCACTCTCTGGTTGGAAAGACTGTAAACAATCATGCAAAGCCTGTGAAAATATACTTGGACTGTCTATGAAACCTTGCGGTAATCGAGTCCATGTGTATTGGACTCCTCTGTATGTAAATGCAAACAAATATTGGCTGTCAGGATGCAGGGGTACCGAGAAAAAGGCGGAGCAGAGGTCAATAACAGTGAAAAATTTTGCAGTGGGAGGGATTTGCATAAGGATGACAGCTGGATTTGGCACTACGGGGAACTGACTCTCAACTATTTTGTTAATCCCCCTTAGATCCTGTACTAGCCTGTAACCCCTCCCCCCACTCTTTTTCACAGGGAAGATGGGACTATTGGCAGTGCTGGATGTTCTTACCAGAATGCCCTGTTGTAGCAAGCGCTCTATTACGGGGTATACTCCTAACTCCACCTCTGGCTTCAGAGGGTATTGTGGGATGTTTTGGAGCTATCCTGCCATCTTTTACTTGCACAACTACTGGAGCTACGTTTGCCATTAATCCAGTGTCTTGTCCATCTTTAGTCCAAAGTGACTCTGGTATTTGGTATGTCATTTCTTCTACCTGGGATGGATTCCTATTTATCATAACAGTATGTGACATTAATTTTGATGGGGAGTCTAGCATGTCTCGCACTTCCTGAGCGTGATTCTCAGGTATGTCTAAGAATACACCTTCAGGAGTACAATAAATGACGCACCCCATTTTACACAATAAATCTCTTCCCAGGAGATTAGTCGGTGCCGATGCCACCAGCAAAAAGGAATGCTTGGTATGCAAAGGCCCTATTGTAATCTCTGCTGGTTTGCTAACAGGGTAGTGCTGGACTACTCCCGTTACTCCCATGGCTGGAATTGTCTTACCAGTGGTTCTCATGCCCACTGTCGAATTTATCACTGATTTGGCCGCCCCCGTATCTACAAGGAAGTTTAATGATTTACCAGCTACATCGATTGTGACCTCGGGTTCACTTCCAAGGCTTGCAATCAATTTCACTGGCTGCAGATTACAGGTGTGGCCACACCCCTATTGGGTATGGTGACCTCCCTGAATCGCGCTGGCAGCAACTACTTGAGAAGGGGGTAAATGGGAACTACCAGAGACTTGCCAGTCTCTTTTTGGGGGATACCTTTTTGTTTCCCCTGCATGTGGCTCATGACTCCATCTCTGCGGTCCCTGATCCC
Organism: Pseudophryne corroboree; assembly: GCF_028390025.1. Classification (NCBI taxonomy): domain Eukaryota; kingdom Metazoa; phylum Chordata; class Amphibia; order Anura; family Myobatrachidae; genus Pseudophryne; species Pseudophryne corroboree. The sequence continues at coordinate 143,279,870 of NC_086454.1, forward strand.
AATTTCGTGTGTCATGTTGTCGTCTAGGGGGTTGATATGATTTTTGTGCATTTTTCGATCTAAAGTCTCGTGCAAAATGTCCCTCTTTATGACAGTAATAACAAGTTACCACATTTGACTTACCCACAGGGTTTGGAGATTTATACAAAGGTTGCCTTGTGGTCAGGGCCTGTATACTTACGGCCATTAACTTATCACTTTGTGACTCCCTGTGTCTGGTGATATTCCGATCGTGATCAATAGCAGCCTCTCTCAAAGTAGCCACCGACAGACCTCGCCAACATGGTTGCGTGGTCTGTACCCTTGTCCTCAATACCTCCTTTAAACCATCCATTAACACAGATACTGCTACTTCTCTATGATTGGCATTTGTTTTAATGTCTTCTATGCCTGTGTATTTAGCCATTTCCAGTAGTGCCCTATGAAAATACTCAGCAGCTGTTTCTGACTCTTTTTGTTTAATGGAGAAAATTTTGTTCCATTTAACTACAGCTGGAAAATACTCTTTTAACTGTAAATTTATCCTCTTTACATTGTCTTGGTTGTACACATCCGTAAGGGGTACATCTTCATCTAATTTACAGTCAGCTAAGAATTGTGCTGAGTCGACATTGGAGGGTAAACATGCCCTCAGCAATATCTGCCAGTCTTTGTTATTGGGCTCTACAGTATTCCCTAGATCTCTAATGTATTTCTGGCTAGCAACTAGATCCTTCCTAGGATCAGGGAATTCAGACACTATTGCTCTTAATTCCATTCGGGAAAATGGGCAGTGCATGGCAATGTTTCTGACAGGAGTAACTCCTGAAGTATCCGTTTTCCCATTTGGCACTGCTATTACCCTAACGGGATTAAGTTTAATAACATCATTCTGAGTAGATTCTACAGCTTGTGGTGAAATGGTTTCAGCATAGTGTATGGTGCCGTACTTACCCGTTGATACGACCTCACCTGTCCCTCCGCTAGGGGCCTTGGATACTAATCTTACGGGTTGGGTCGTGCCCACTGCTGTTTCTGATATGGTGGCTGCTAGAGAGAGTGCCGATAGTGTTGTTGACTCGTCCTCTTGATCACACTCCTGGGGAAAGTTTAAAACAGGGTACAACTTGCACGGGTTAATATTTGCATTACTCATCTTATTCATATTATCCTTAACATTTATACAGTTACTAAGTGCCTGTTTATTACACATTAGTGCGTCATTCTCTGCAACCAACTTCTCTCCCGTTATGTAAGGTGGCGGTGGTGCCGTAGCTATCAGTTTCCTGATAGGGTTAGATCCAGCCGCCTGAGCCAATCCTCTCTGTATTTCACCCTCCTGTTGCCATAACTGTAAGTAGTCATAATGTTTGATCCGTCTCTTTGGTGATTTAATGAGACATATCCTTCTCCTTAGATTTTGTAACACATCTGGGCTAAAACTACCTACCCGGGGAAACTTTTCCCCGTCATGCACAGTCATCCTTTCCCATTCATCACATAAAACCTCCGTGTGTGAACCGTATTTTTCACACATTACATACCTTGCCGACCCGATTGGCCGGTTTACTGAATCAACCTGAATCGAGGTTGATCGCCCCCTACCTGAACAACTGGCCACCATACTTGCAGGTGTTGCTTTCACTACCTCTGACCTTCAAATCAGGGTCTTCAGCGAACCCTTACAAAAACCAAGATGTCCGGGGCAGGCCGGCGGCGAAGTTTACCGAGTACTCCACTCACTCCTCGCCCACGTTGGCCAGTACTGCAATCACTGATTCAGAGCTGCTGTACCCAACCTAGGGCCCCTATGAACCTTTACTTACTGGGGCGTGTTGGACCTACCAGTCCCCAGCAAGTATCGGTTGTTGGATAGTTCCCGAGTGACCAGCGAACCTCCCTTAAAATAAAAAAAATTACACAAATCACGTTAGAGTGTACAAATAGCGTTTATGACACCTTTCGTACGCAAATGGAACTGGTCAGGTTACTAACTAATGCACACAATTACGTGCGGTACAATCGTTCTGCACATAAGCAACTAATCTTATGTGCGGAGCGACCAGTGGAATCGAAAATTGCGGCTGCGAATTCCTTCAGCCAGAGCTTTAATGGCCTATATGGGTTCCGCACCAACCCTTCCCGGTGTTGTGCTACTTTTCTCTATTTTCTTCTTAGTCTGCTGTACCTAGACCTCCTGGTCTGTTCTGGACCTCCTGGTCTGTGCTACAGTAGACCTCCTGGTCTGCTATACTCTAATGCTCAAATTTATGTTTAACAAGGGATGCCTCCCAAGCCACCATGCACGTCACTTACATGTATGTACCTCACGAGAACTCGACTTCTTGTGGTTCAACCCAAAATTGTAGAAACTTATATATACAAACACTCACCACATGTACACTTTAATTTTATTTCTGCGCAGAAATTCCTTTCATTCAGTAAACAGTCTAGACCAGATGAGTCGCAAATTGGAGAAGGATCTATTAGCTTAAAATTTTGGACACTAAAATTGACTTGCGCTATTTATCGCGTTGCCTCCTTTTCGCCTGTTAAAAATAATACTATCGTGTGATTTGAATTATGTGGGCGTACCCGGACGCTCCGTTGCGTAATATACGCTACGTGCGTCGGCCTTTGTGTTGCGTACACTAGTCTCACCCTTTTGTTAGAAACACGTGTATGCCAGCCAGATATGTCCACAGAAATACAATTAACACGTTTATCAATGTAGATGATCTTTAATTGTATTCATCTACCGAGCACCACACAGGTCTCTCCTTGTATCTTAGGCAAAGCTGTGTGCGTGCTTTACAAATTACCCCTTAATGTATTACTTTTACTCTTTAACTACTAATAGCAACAAATCTTTCTTAGCACGTTATCAATTGTGAAATGGCAAACAGGAGAGTGATATGTGAAAATACACGGATGAAAAGAAATGCAGATGTATGCGTGCGTGCGTACGCAAGACAGAACAGAAAAAAAACAGTTTTAAAAGACACTAGCGTATTGTTCTTACCTCCGGTTCCGGATTCCTTCAGCACCCTTTACTAAGTGAAGCAGACGCTTATCTGGTCAGCACTACGAGGAATATTACCTCCCGCCCTTTGCTGACCGATAATGTCTGCTGAAATTACCTAGTGCAGATATGTGAAGGACGGACGAGCCGCCAATTGATAAAGCCTAATATTTATCTTATTTAAAACACTCTAAAAGGTTAAAGAATACAGTACGCAATTGACGTACAGGTACAGTAAGGGTACGCCCTTAGCGCAGCGGACGCTGTATCGGGAGCGAGCCGCTCGAGCGACACAAACGCTCGCGAGAATACGCTGTTGGTATCGGGCACACTATAGGTGAGCGACTACCGTAATGCTACGCTATCAGCGTAGCGGACGCTCGAGACCACGAGGAGATCGCGAGCGGCGCAGACGCTCACGAGATAACAATCAGTAGACCTTGAATGTAACACACAGAAAGGATATTCTTATACTGTAGACCTTGTACTGAAACACTGTAGCGATATAACGCTGCTTAACCTTGTTTACACTAAAGCTGTTTGAGCGATAGAGACGCTCCTATTACCCTCTGCAATATAATGAACACACAACACCGGTCTAAGGGTCTAACGCCTTTTAAGGAAATGAATGAACGTTCAATTGCAAAAGAATAATACAATACAAGTTATACACTACCAAGATAACATAAAATACCTAACCAAATCACTACACATAAAATACAATAAAGATACAATTACTTTTAAAGGGGGAAGGAGAGAGAGAGAGAGAGAGAGTGAGAGAGAACGAGAGAGAATGGCTTATAACAATAAAGACAATATGATTGCAGAGAAACTTACGCACAAAGGGAAACAATCGCATGCGCCTTCTGGATGTCCAGCTCCCGATTATCAGTGATGAGAACCGTTGAAGAGAATAGAGAGCTGGCCCAGATCGGCTTGTCCTTTTATACACTACACACAATACAGTACAATGGCCCCTACATTCTTATTGTTCATTGGACACAGGAATTCGTCTTCGCATTATAACAAAAGGTCATAGGTTGATTCATACAGGTGGGCTGTGACTATTCCTAACTGCTCAGGTGGGTGGGAAACTGGGTTTCCCGCCGCATGGGTAATAAAGTGCAAATACAGTAAATGTTCATAAACTTCTTATGTCCATAACTATTCGCACAAGCGATTAATCCGCTTCAAACCAACACCGGAATATTGCTAATTAAATACTCTTCCGATGGATGCTAAACACCACTGTATAACCCCTGTCTGACCCTTCGTATCAAACAAAGAGGGATCTCTTTGTCTATGAACATGCTACATTAACTAAACTTTCAGATTCTATCAAAGGGACCATAATCTACAAAATACATTATATGGTTAAAATATGTTACGATTGAGTCGCACGCTAGACGTATACAAACTCTACCGTAAATGCGCATCCCGTGCGCCCGCGGGTGCACGCAACAGTGAGTATGCGCATGCACGGGAGAGCTCATGCACGCGCAGCGGGGACACGCATGAGGTGCAAATATGGCAGTATGTAGCGTGATATTTTTCTGACTTTGACACCAAAAATAAAACCCCTTTTATGTGGTACTTGGGTTCATGTCAGAAAATGCGTAACACATTTTTCATTGCCGAGATCATGTAACGGATGTTCCTAGTGGATTGTGTATATGTCTCAACCTCGTCGCCACTGGAGTCAGACTCCGTGTCGACATCTGTGTCTGCCATCTGAGGTAACGGGCGTTTTTTTGAGCCCCTGATGGCCTTTGAGACGCCTGGGCAGGCGCGGGCTGAGAAGCCGGCTGTCCCACAGCTGTTACGTCATCCAGCCTTTTATGTAAGGAGTTGACACTGTCGGTTAATACCTTCCACCTATCCATCCACTCTGGTGTCGGCCCCACAGGGGGTGACATCCCATTTATCGGCCTCTGCTCCGCCTCCACGTAACCTTCCTCATCCAACATGTCGACACAGCCGTACCGACACACCGCACACACACAGGGAATGCTCTGACTGAGGACAGGACCCCACAAAGTCCTTTGGGGAGACAGAGAGAGAGTATGCCAGCACACACCAGAGCGCTATATAATGCAGGGATTAACACTATAACTGAGTGATTTTCCCCCAAATAGCTGCTTGTATACATATATTGCGCCTAAATTTAGTGCCCCCCCTCTCTTTTTAACCCTTTGAGCCTGAAAACTACAGGGGAGAGCCTGGGGAGCTGTCTTCCAGCTGCACTGTGAAGAGAAAATGGCGCCAGTGTGCTGAGGGAGAAGCCCCGCCCCTTTTTCGGCTGACTTTCTCCCGCTTTTTCTGGAATACTGGCAGGGGAAATTTTACATCTATATAGCCTCTAGGACTATATATGATGTAGATTTGCCAGCCAAGGTGTCATATATTGCCCTCAGGGCGCCCCCCCCCCAGCGTCCTGCACCCATCAGTGACCGGAGTGTGAGGTGTACATGAGGAGCAATGGCGCACAGCTGCAGTGCTGTGCGCTACCTTGGTGAAGACCGAAGTCTTCTGCCGCCGATTTTCCGGACTCTTCATGCTTCTGGCTCTGTAAGGGGGACGGCGGCGCGGCTCCGGGAACGAACACCAAGGTCGGGTCCTGCGGTCGATCCCTCTGGAGCTAATGGTGTCCAGTAGCCTAAGAAGCCCAAACTACCACCTGTTAGGTAGGTTCGCTTCTTCTCCCCTTAGTCCCTCGCTGCAGTGAGTCTGTTGCCAGCATATCTCACTGTAAAATAAAAAACCTAAATATACTTTCTTTCTAGGAGCTCAGGAGAGCCCCTAGTGTGCATCCAGCTCAGCCGGGCACAAGAATCTAACTGAGGTCTGGAGGAGGGTCTTAGTGGGAGGAGCCAGTGCACACCAGGTAGTCCTAAAGCTTTCTTTAGTTGTGCCCAGTCTCCTGCGGAGCCGCTAATCCCCATGGTCCTTACGGAGGGCCAGCATCCACTTAGGACATCAGAGAAATCTTCTTATGTTATTCCAATCATTATTGCTATGAAAATACTGCCATTCTGGATGGGAGGCAGTGACAACTCTGCCTGCCTCCCACTGACTATTGCAACAACAGCAGTGTCAGAAGCAGTAGGCGTTACACTCAAGGATGCATCGGAGGAATCCCAGGCAGGAGAGGACTCGTCAGACTTGCCAGTGACATGGCCTGCAGGATTATTGGCTTTCCTGGGTAAGGAGGAAATTGACACTGAGGGAGTTGGTGGTGTGGTTTGCAGGAGCTTGGTTACAAGAGGAAGGGATTTAGTTGGCAGTGGACTGCTTCCGCTGTCACCCAAAGTTTTTGAACTTGTCAATGACTTCTGATGAATGCGCTCCAGGTGACGTATAAGGGAGGATGTTCCTAGGTGGTTAACGTCCTTACCCCTACTTATTACAGCTTGACAAAGGCAACACACGGCTTGACACCTGTTGTCCACATTTCTGTTGAAATAATTCCACACCGAAGAGGTGATTTTTTTTTTAATTTGACCAGGCATGTCAATGGCCATATTCGTCCCACGGACAACAGGTGTCTCCCCGGGTGCCTGACTTAAACAAACCACCTCACCATCAGAATCCTCCTTGTCAATTTCCTCCTCAGCGCCAGCAACACCTATATCCTCATCCTGGTGTACTTCAACAGTGACATCTTCAATTTGAATATCAGGAACTGGACTGCGGGTGCTCCTTCCAGCAATTGCAGGGGGCGTGCAAATGGTGGAAGGCGCCACCTCTTCCCGTCCAGTGTTGGGAAGGTCAGGCATCGCAACCGACACAATTGGACTCTCCTTGGGGATTTGTGATTTAGAAGAACGCACAGTTCTTTGCTGTGCTTTTGCCAGCTTAAGTCTTTTCATTTTTCTAGTGAGAGGATGAGTGCTTCCATCCTCATGTGAAGCTGACCCACTAGTCATGAGGAACATAGGAGAGGGCCTCAGCCGTTCCTTGCCACTCCGTGTCGTAAATGGCATATTGGCAAGTTTACACTTCTCCTCAGACGCTTTTAATTTAGATTTTTGGGTCATTTTACTGAACTTTTGTCTTTTGGATTTTACATGCTCTCTACTATGACATTGGGCATCGGCCTTGGCAGACGACGTTGATGGCATTTCATCATCTCGGCCATGACTAGTGGCAACAGCTTCAGCACGAGGTGGAAGTGGATCTTGATCTTTCCCTATTTTACCCTCCATATTTTTGTTCTCCATTTTTTAATGTGTGGAATTATATGCCAGTAATATATCAATAGCAATGACCTACTGTACCGTACTGCTATATATTATATACTGGTGGTCAGCAAAATTATGCACTGTCCTCCTGCTATATATACTGCGCAAAACTTAAATGCACCACAGGTATGGATGGATAGTATACTTGACGACACAGAGGTAGCTAGAGCAGTGGCCTACTGTACCGTACTGCTATATATTATATACTGGTGGTCAGCAAAATTACGCTCTGTCCTCCTACTATATATACTGCGCAAAACTTAAATGCACCACAGGTATGGATGGATAGTATACTTGACGACACAGAGGTAGGTAGAGCAGTGGACTACTGTACCATACTGCTATATATTATATACTGGTGGTCAGCAAAATTATGCACTGTCCTACTACTATATATACTGCGCAAAACTTAAATGCACCACAGGTATGGATGGATAGTATACTTGACGACACAGAGGTAGGTAGAGCAGTGGACTACTGTACCGTACTGCTATATATTATATACTGGTGGTCAGCAAAATTATGCACTGTCTTCTTACTACTGCGCACAACAACTAAAATGCACCATAGGTATGGATGGATAGTATACTTGACGACACAGAGGTAGGTAGAGCAGTGGCCTACTGTACCGTACTGCTATATATTATATACTGGTGGTCAGCAAAATTCTGCACTGTCCTCCTGCTATATATACTGCGCAAAACTTAAATGCACCACAGGTATGGATAGATAGTATACTTGACGACACAGAGGTAGGTAGAGCAGTGGACTACTGTACCGTACTGATATAATACTGGTGGTCACTGGTCAGCAAAATTCTGCACTGTCCTCCTACTATATACTACAATGCAGCACAGATATGGAGCGTTTTTCAGGCAGAGAACGTATAATACTGGTGGTCACTGGTCAGCAAAACTCTGCACTGTCCTCCTACTATATAATACTGGTGGTCCCCAGTCCCCACAATAAAGCACACTGAGCACAGATATTTGCAGCACACTGAGCACAGATATGGAGCGTTTTTCAGGCAGAGAACGTAGATATTTTCAGCACACTGAGCACAGATATTTGCAAGCACACTGAGCACAGATATTTGCAGCACACTGAACACAACTGAGAGAACGCTGCACACGTCCTCTCCCTATCATCTCCAATGCACGAGTGAAAATGGCAGCGACGCGCGGCTCGCGAGAATCCGACAGCGGAATGATGACGTTCGGGCGCGCTCGGGTTAACCGAGCAAGGCAGGAAGATTCGAGTCCGCCTTGGAACCGTGTAAAATGGGTGAAGTTCGGGGGGGTTCGGATTCCGAGGAACCGAAACCGCTCATCACTAGTTACATCCAATGGGAGCCGTTCCCAGAGCAGGATTAACAATTGGGCTGATAGAGCTGCAGCTCCAGCTCCACACCCCAAAATAGGCCCACTGCATCTGCAGCACCATACCCTCCAACAGTTTACACATAAAAATTTGCTACAAAGTTGAAAAGGGGGCGTGGCCACGGGTACAGTGGCGTGGTCACGTCCCTTTTCCTATAATTTCAATGGAAGTTTGGAGAGCCAAAAAAACGGTACAGACCATAAAAAAAAAGGTACTGTACCTGCCAAAAAGGTCCAGCTGGAGGTTATGCCACTGCATCTGCAGCAAGTCTCTGCGCTGTAGATAGGGGGGAAAAAAAACCTTTTACTGCAGCGTCCTATGGAGGTCTTTCTGACCTGATCGCTCACTGCAGTTCATCGCAGTGCAGCGATCAGGTCAGAACTGCACATGCACCGGCACCGCAGTGCGCCGGCACATGGCTGACAGCCGACGGCTGATTGACAGGCAGAGGCGGTCGCTGGGCGGGAGGGGGCAGCACGGCGGCGTATGCCCGTCGCTATGTGGCCGTGGCCCGGCCAACGCAGGTGTGGCCGGACCGTTAGGTGGGCGTGCCACAGCGGCTGTGTGACGTCACGCGCAGCCACTGCAACCCGGCCAGTGATGAGTAACTCCCGGCCAGCCGCAGGAGCTGCGCTGGCTAGGAGTTACTTTTCAAGTAGAAAAGCATCGCCGCTGTGCGATGCTTTTGTACTTGTGTGTGGGGGGCCGGCCTGACATGCGGGCGGACTAGCCATGTGCTGGGCGTCCCTCCGCATGTCAGTGTAAGTGATCGTACGATCAGGTCTGAATTACCCCCTATGTCCTGCTGCCAGTCTGCCTGCCCCCTCCTGCATCAACAATCCCCACTCCCTAGCCACGGCGCACGTGTAACAAAAGCTGCTGCGGTCACCGGCATAGATGTGTATGAAAGCAGCGCAGCAGAAGGCTTTCATTCATAGCCATCCCAGCGCCGCATACTCTCTGAGCCCCGGAGCATCCTCTGCGCCTGATGTCACAGAAGTGCCTCCCCGCCACATCCGCGCACAGATCCCCAGAGGCCCTGACTCCGCAACACAGCACCTGGCCGGCTGGCCTGGAAGCCCCGAGATGGCTAATGTGATGGATAGAGTGGGTGATATCGCGGAGGGTAATCTCTGGATGCTGACACTGACACTGCACAGCACTCTCACCTTTTACATTGATTCAGCGAGTCAGTCAGTTCTGCCAGCCAGTCACTATTGTTAGCGCCGGTGTCCCAATGCGCCGCATTACAGGAAAGTATATGCACTAAATAAACTACAGTTCCCAGCAACCCTTAGCGCCGAAGCATTCAGGCGCTAAGGGCTGCTGGGAGCTGTAGTTTATTGAGTGCATCTTCTTCCCTATAATGCGGTGCGTTGGGACACCGGCGCTAACAATAGTGATTGGCTGCTGTGCGAGTCTCCGAGAGAGCGACTGCCAAAGGAAGGACAGCAGCCTAGCTGCTTCCAGGAGGAGAAGCAGGAGAAGCATTACCCGCCTCTACCCCACTCGCAGTACCTACGGGCCCCATCCGTGGCACCCGCACACAACCCCCTCCACCACCCACGGTGGCTCCGGACCCCCTTCCCCACCCGCAGCACCCATGCACCCGCCCCTCTCCCACCCGTGGCCCCTCCCAACCGCAGTGGCTCCGGACACCCACTCGCGGCACCCGCCCCTCCCCCACCATCGCACCAGCCCCTCTCCCTTCCGCACCACCCCCGCAACCACCCGCTGCATCCCCGGCCCCCCTCCCCCATCCGCATCTCCCCCGCACCCACCACTCCCCCAACCACAGCACCTACTAGGTAGTTCATCAGGCCCTGTGTGCACTGTTCACGCCATTGCAAGGGGCTACAACCCCTTAACCATTGCACGCCCTTTGTCCTTGCAATATTTAACAACTCACACAATTATGATTGGAGGTAATACTCCATATAATACAATTATTGCACGCCACAAGAGCGTGCAAGGGTTAAGGGGGCTTAGCCCCTCACGACGGTGTGAAGAGCGCCCGTAGGGCGCAATGAATCACCTAATATATATATATATATATATATATATACACTGCTCAAAAAAATAAAGGGAACACTAAAATAACACATCCTAGATCTGAATGAATGAAATATTCTTATTAAACACTTTGGCCCTCATTCCGAGTTGTTCGCTCGCAAGCTGCTTTTAGCAGCATTGCACACGCTAAGCCGCCGCCTACTGGGAGTGAATCTTAGCTTAGCAGAATTGCGAACGAAAGGTTCTCAAAATTGCGAATAGAAATTTCTTAGCAGTTTCTGAGTAGCTCGACACTTACTCTGCCACTGCGATCAGTTCAGTCAGTTTCGTTCCTGGTTTGACGTCACAAACACACCCAGCGTTCGCCCAGACACTCCCCCGTTTCTCCAGCCACTCCCGCGTTTTTCACAGAAACGGCAGCGTTTTTTTCACACACTCCCATAAAACGGCCAGTTTCCGCCCAGAAACACCCACTTCCTGTCAATCACACTACGATCACCAGAACAAAGAAAAAACCTCGTAATGCCGTGAGTAAAATACCAAACTTCTTAGCAAATTTACTTGGCGCAGTCGCAGTGCGAATATTGCGCATGCGCAATTAGCGGAAAATCGCTGCGATGCGAAGAAAATTACCGAGCGAACAACTCGGAATGAGGGCCTTTGTTCTTTACATAATTGAATGTGCTGACAAAACAATCACACAAAAATTATCAATGGAAATCAAATTTATTAACCCATGGAGGTCTGGATTTGGAGTCACACTCAAAATTAAAGTGGAAAAACACACTACAGGCTGATCCAACTTTGATGTAATGTCCTTAAAACAAGTCAAAATGAGGCTCAATAGTGTGTGTGGCCTCCACGTGCCTGTATAACCTCCCTAAAACGCCTGGGCATGCTCCTGATGAGGTGGCGGATGGTCTCCTGAGGGATATCCTCCCAGACCTGGACTAAAGCATCCACCAACTCCTGGACAGTCTGTGGTACAACGTGGCGTTGGTGGATGGAGCGAGACATGATGTCCCAGATGTGCTCAATTGGATTCAGGTCTGGGGAACGGGCGGGCTAGTCCATAGCATCAATGCCTTCGTCTTGCAGGAACTGCTGACACACTCCAGCCACATGAGGTCTAGCATTGTCTTGCATTAGGAGGAACCCAGGGCCAACCACACCAGCATATGGTCTCACAAGGGGTCTGAGGATCTCATCTCGGTACCTAATGGCAGTCAGGCTACCTCTGGCGAGCACATGGAGGGCTGTGCGGCCCCCCAAAGAAATGCAACCCCACACCATTACTGACCCACTGCCAAACCGGTTATGCTAGAGGATGTTGCAGGCAGCAGAACGTTCTCCTTGGCATCTCCAGACTCTGTCACGTCTGTCACATGTGCTCAGTGAGAACCTGCTTTCATCTGTGAAGAGCACAGGGCGCCAGTGGCGAATTTGCCAATCTTGGTGTTCTCTGGCAAATGCCAAACGTCCTGCACGGTGTTGGGATGTAAGCACAACCCCCACCTGTGGACGTCGGGCCCTCATACCACCCTCATGGAGTCTGTTTCTGATCGTTTGAGTAGACACATGCACATTTGTGGCTTGCTGGAGGTCATTTTGCAGGGCTCTGGCAGTGCTCCTCCTGTTCCTCCTTGCACAAAGGCAGAGGTAGCGGTCCTGCTGCTGGGTTGTTGCCCTCCTACGGCCTCCTCCACGTCTCCTGATGTACTGGCCTGTCTCCTGGTAGCGACTCCATGCTCTGGACACTACGCTGACAGACACAGCAAACCTTGCCACAGCTCGCATTGATGTGCCATCCTGGATGAGCTGCACTACCTGAGCCACTTGTGTGGGTTGTAGACTCCATCTCAAGCTACCACTAGAGTGAAAGCACCGCCAGCTTTCAAAAGTGACCAAAACATCAGCCAGAAAGCATAGGAGCTGAGAAGTGGTCTGTGGTCACCACCTGCAGAACAACTCCTTTATTGGGGGTGTCTTGCTAATTGCCTATAATTTCCACCTGTTGTCTATTCCATTTGCACAACAGCATGTGAAATTGATTGTCAATCAGTGTTGCTTCCTAAGTGGACAGTTTGATTTCACAGAAGTGTGATTGACTTGGAGTTACATTGTTTTGTTTAAGTGTTCCCTTTTTTTTTTGAGCATTCTATATATATATATACTGTGGTGAGAGGGCTTGTGTCTCACCACAAATTCCCACATTCTGGTGGGATCAGCTCCCTCCAAGGGTGAGGAAAGCAAGGCCTACACATTCTGCACCTGTAGTGGAGGTTTATAATTTCAGGCTTTCTGAATTGCACAGCTGCATCTGGAGAAACAGAGGTCCGGGTTTTCCAGCTCACCCAGAGACAGCAGGAAGTCAGGTGCATGAGATGGGTTTAAAAATCCCATTTACCCACAGTGCGATGCCTAATAGGGGCCAGTGAGCAGGGATCACTTTGCAGCGCCAGGGACTATGGGGGTAATTCAGACCTGATCGCTAGCTAGCTGTTTTATGCAGTCCTGCGTTCGCATAGTCGCCGCCCACCGAGGAGTGTATTTTAGCTGTGCAAGTGTGCGATCGCATGTGCAGCCAAGCGGTACAAAAAGATCTTGTGCAGTTTTTGAATTGCCCAGAACTTACTCAGCCGGAATTGACGTCAGACACCCGCCCTGCAAACGCTTGGACATGCCTGTGTTTTTCCAACCACTCCCAGAAAACGGTCAGTTGTCACCCACAAACGCCATCTTCCTGTTAATCTTCTTGCCATCAGCTGTGCGAATGGATTCTTCGTAAAACCCATCGCACAGCAATGATCCGCTTTGTACTAGAGATGAGCGGGTTCGGTTCCTCGGAATCCGAACCCGCCCGAACTTCATTTTTTTTTACACGGGGCCGAGCGACTCGGATCTTCCCGCCTTGCTCGGTTAACCCGAGCGCGCCCGAACGTCATCATCCCGCTGTCGGATTCTCGCGAGGCTCGGATTCTATCGCGAGACTCGGATTCTATATAAGGAGCCGCGCGTCGCCGCCATTTTCACACGTGCATTGAGATTCATAGGGAGAGGACGTGGCTGGCGTCCTCTCCGTTTATAGAGAAGAGAGTGAGACTAGAGTAGAGAGAGACACAGTAGTAATTTTGGGGAGCATTAGGAGGAGTACTACTACTTGCTGAAGTGATAGATAGATAGTGTGACTGTATAATGTATATCTGACTTGTGGGGGAGACACTGACAGTGGGGAGCAGTTAGAGTCTGAGAGCAGGACTCAGGAGTACATATAACGTACAGTGCACACTTTTGCTGCCAGAGTGCCACACTGCCATTGTGACCACACTGACCACCAGTATAATATATATTGTGATTGTCTGCTTAGGAGTACTACTTGCAAGTTGCTGATAGTGTGACCAGTGACCTGACCACCAGTTTAATAATCACCACCAGTTTAATATATATATATATATATATATATATAATTGTATATAATATATATATAATATTGTATACCACCTACCCGTTTTTTTTTTTTTTTTCTTTCTTCTTCTTTATACATACTACTATAGTAGCTTACTGTAGCAGTCTGCGGTGCTGCTGAGCTGACAGTGTCCAGCAGGTCCGTCATCAGTCATTACATAATAAATATATATACCTGTCCGGCTGCAGTACTAGTGATATTATATATATATATATATATTAATTTCATCTCATTATCATCCAGTCTATATTAGCAGCAGACACAGTACGGTAGTCCACGGCTGTAGCTACCTCTGTGTCGGCAGTCGCTGGTCCATCCATAATTGTATACCACCTACCCGTGTTTTTTTTTTTTCTTTCTTCTTGATACATACTACTATAGTAGCTTACTGTAGCAGTCTGCTGTGCTGCTGAGCTGACAGTGTCCAGCAGGTCCGTCATCAGTCATTACATAATAAATATATATACCTGTCCGGCTGCAGTACTAGTGATATTATATATATATATATTAATTTCATCTCATTATCATCCAGTCTATATTAGCAGCAGACACAGTACGGTAGTCCACGGCTGTAGCTACCTCTGTGTCGGCAGTCGCTGGTCCATCCATAATTGTATACCACCTACCCGTGTTTTTTTTTTCTTTCTTCTTGATACATACTACTAAAGTAGCTTACTGTAGCAGTCTGCGGTGCTGCTGAGCTGACAGTGTCCAGCAGGTCCGTCATCAGTCATTACATAATAAATATATATACCTGTCCGGCTGCAGTACTAGTGATATTATATATATATATATATTAATTTCATCTCATTATCATCCAGTCTATATTAGCAGCAGACACAGTACGGTAGTCCACGGCTGTAGCTACCTCTGTGTCGGCAGTCGCTGGTCCATCCATAATTGTATACCACCTACCCGTGTTTTTTTTTTTTTCTTTCTTCTTGATACATACTACTATAGTAGCTTACTGTAGCAGTCTGCGGTGCTGCTGAGCTGACAGTGTCCAGCAGGTCCGTCATCAGTCATTACATAATAAATATATATACCTGTCCGGCTGCAGTACTAGTGATATTATATATATATATATATTAATTTCATCTCATTATCATCCAGTCTATATTAGCAGCAGACACAGTACGGTAGTCCACGGCTGTAGCTACCTCTGTGTCGGCAGTCGCTGGTCCATCCATAATTGTATACCACCTACCCGTGTTTTTTTTTTTTCTTTCTTCTTGATACATACTACTATAGTAGCTTACTGTAGCAGTCTGCGGTGCTGCTGAGCTGACAGTGTCCAGCAGGTCCGTCATCAGTCATTACATAATAAATATATATACCTGTCTGGCTGCAGTACTAGTGATATTATATATATATATATATATATATATTAATTTCATCTCATTATCATCCAGTCTATATTAGCAGCAGACACAGTACGGTAGTCCACAGCTGTAGCTACCTCTGTGTCGGCAGTCGCTGGTCCATCCATAATTGTATACCACCTACCCGTGTTTTTTTTTTTTCTTTCTTCTTCTTTATACATACTACTATAGTAGCTTACTGTAGCAGTCTGCGGTGCTGCTGAGCTGACAGTGTCCAGCAGGTCCGTCATCAGTCATTACATAATAAATATATATACCTGTCCGGCTGCAGTACTAGTGATATTATATATATATATATATATATATTAATTTCATCTCATTATCATCCAGTCTATATGAGCAGCAGACACAGTACGGTAGTCCACGGCTGTAGCTACCTCTGTGTCGGCAGTCGCTGGTCCATCCATAATTGTATACCACCTACCCGTGTTTTTTTTTTTTCTTTCTTCTTGATACATACTACTATAGTAGCTTACTGTAGCAGTCTGCTGTGCTGCTGAGCTGACAGTGTCCAGCAGGTCCGTCATCAGTCATTACATAATAAATATATATACCTGTCCGGCTGCAGTACTAGTGATATTATATATATATATATATTAATTTCATCTCATTATCATCCAGTCTATATTAGCAGCAGACACAGTACGGTAGTCCACGGCTGTAGCTACCTCTGTGTCGGCAGTCGCTGGTCCATCCATAATTGTATACCACCTACCCGTGTTTTTTTTTTTTTCTTTCTTCTTGATACATACTACTATAGTAGCTTACTGTAGCAGTCTGCGGTGCTGCTGAGCTGACAGTGTCCAGCAGGTCCGTCATCAGTCATTACATAATAAATATATATACCTGTCCGGCTGCAGTACTAGTGATATTATATATATATATATATATATATTAATTTCATCTCATTATCATCCAGTCTATATTAGCAGCAGACACAGTACGGTAGTCCACGGCTGTAGCTACCTCTGTGTCGGCAGTCGCTGGTCCATCCATAATTGTATACCACCTACCCGTGTTTTTTTTTTTTCTTTCTTCTTGATACATACTACTATAGTAGCTTACTGTAGCAGTCTGCGGTGCTGCTGAGCTGACAGTGTCCAGCAGGTCCGTCATCAGTCATTACATAATAAATATATATACCTGTCTGGCTGCAGTACTAGTGATATTATATATATATATATATATATATATATTAATTTCATCTCATTATCATCCAGTCTATATTAGCAGCAGACACAGTACGGTAGTCCACGGCTGTAGCTACCTCTGTGTTGGCAGTCGCTGGTCCATCCATAATTGTATACCACCTACCCGTGTTTTTTTTTTTTCTTTCTTCTTGATACATACTACTATAGTAGCTTACTGTAGCAGTCTGCGGTGCTGCTGAGCTGACAGTGTCCAGCAGGTCCGTCATCAGTCATTACATAATAAATATATATACCTGTCCGGCTGCAGTACTAGTGATATTATATATATATATATATATGTATTAATTTCATCTCATTATCATCCATTCTATATTAGCAGCAGACACAGTACGGTAGTCCACGGCTGTAGCTACCTCTGTGTCGGCAGTCGCTGGTCCATCCATAAGTATACTAGTATCCATCCATCTCCATTGTTTACCTGAGGTGCCTTTTAGTTGTGCCTATTAAAATATGGAGAACAAAAATGTTGAGGTTCCAAAATTAGGGAAAGATCAAGATCCACTTCCACCTCGTGCTGAAGCTGCTGCCACTAGTCATGGCCGAGACGATGAAATGCCAGCAACGTCGTCTGCCAAGGCCGATGCCCAATGTCATAGTACAGAGCATGTAAAATCCAAAACACCAAATATCAGTAAAAAAAGGACTCCAAAATCTAAAATAAAATTGTCGGAGGAGAAGCGTAAACTTGCCAATATGCCATTTACCACACGGAGTGGCAGGGAACGGCTGAGGCCCTGGCCTATGTTCATGGCTAGTGGTTCAGCTTCACATGAGGATGGAAGCACTCAGCCTCTCGCTAGAAAAATTAAAAGACTCAAGCTGGCAAAAGCACCGCAAAGAACTGTGCGTTCTTCGAAATCCCAAATCCACAAGGAGAGTCCAATTGTGTCGTTTGCGATGCCTGACCTTCCCAACACTGGACGTGAAGAGCATGCGCCTTCCACCATTTGCACGCCCCCTGCAAGTGCTGGAAGGAGCACCCGCAGTCCAGTTCCTGATAGTCAGATTGAAGATGTCAGTGTTGAAGTACACCAGGATGAGGAGGATATGGGTGTTGCTGGCGCTGGGGAGGAAATTGACCAGGAGGATTCTGATGGTGAGGTGGTTTGTTTAAGTCAGGCACCCGGGGAGACACCTGTTGTCCGTGGGAGGAATAGGGCCGTTGACATGCCTGGTGAAAATACCAAAAAAATCAGCTCTTCGGTGTGGAAGTATTTCAACAGAAATGCGGACAACATTTGTCAAGCCGTGTGTTGCCTTTGTCAAGCTGTAATAAGTAGGGGTAAGGACGTTAACCACCTCGGAGCATCCTCCCTTATATGTCACCTGCAGCGCATTCATAATAAGTCAGTGACAAGTTCAAAAACTTTGGGCGACAGCGGAAGCAGTCCACTGACCAGTAAATCCCTTCCTCTTGTAACCAAGCTCACGCAAACCACCCCACCAACTCCCTCAGTGTCAATTTCCTCCTTCCCCAGGAATGCCAATAGTCCTGCAGGCCATGTCACTGGCAATTCTGACGAGTCCTCTCCTGCCTGGGATTCCTCCGATGCATCCTTGCGTGTAACGCCTACTGCTGCTGGCGCTGCTGTTGTTGCTGCTGGGAGTCGATGGTCATCCCAGAGGGGAAGTCGTAAGCCCACTTTTACTACTTCCACCAAGCAATTGACTGTCCAACAGTCCTTTGCGAGGAAGATGAAATATCACAGCAGTCATCCTGTTGCAAAGCGGATAACTGAGGCCTTGACAACTATGTTGGTGTTAGACGTGCGTCCGGTATCCGCCGTTAGTTCACAGGGAACTAGACAATTTCTTGAGGTAGTGTGCCCCCGTTACCAAATACCATCTAGGTTCCACTTCTCTAGGCAGGCGATACCGAGAATGTACACGGACGTCAGAAAAAGACTCACCAGTGTCCTAAAAAATGCAGTTGTACCCAATGTCCACTTAACCACGGACATGTGGACAAGTGGAGCAGGGCAGGGTCAGGACTATATGACTGTGACAGCCCACTGGGTAGATGTATGGACTCCCGCCGCAAGAACAGCAGCGGCGGCACCAGTAGCAGCATCTCGCAAACGCCAACTCTTTCCTAGGCAGGCTACGCTTTGTATTACCGGTTTCCAGAATACGCACACAGCTGAAAACCTCTTACGGCAACTGAGGAAGATCATCGCGGAATGGCTTACCCCAATTGGACTCTCCTGTGGATTTGTGGCATCGGACAACGCCAGCAATATTGTGTGTGCATTAAATATGGGCAAATTCCAGCACGTCCCATGTTTTGCACATACCTTGAATTTGGTGGTGCAGAATTTTTTTAAAAACGACAGGGGCGTGCAAGAGATGCTGTCGGTGGCCAGAAGAATTGCGGGACACTTTCGGAGGACAGGCACCACGTACAGAAGACTGGAGCACCACCAAAAATGCCTGAACCTGCCCTGCCATCATCTGAAGCAAGAAGTGGTAACGAGGTGGAATTCAACCCTATATATGCTTCAGAGGTTGGAGGAGCAGCAAAAGGCCATTCAAGCCTATACAATTGAGCACGATATAGGAGGTGGAATGTACCTGTCTCAAGCGCAGTGGAGAATGATTTCAACGTTGTGCAAGGTTCTGCAACCTTTTGAACTTGCCACACGTGAAGTCAGTTCAGACACTGCCAGCCTGAGTCAGGTCATTCCCCTCATCAGGCTTTTGCAGAAGAAGCTGGAGGCATTGAAGGAGGAGCTAAAAGGGAGCGATTCCGCTAGGCATGTGGGACTTGTGGATGGAGCCCTTAATTCGCTTAACAAGGATTCACGGGTGGTCAATCTGTTGAAATCAGAGCACTACATTTTGGCCACCGTGCTCGATCCTAGATTTAAAACCTACCTTGGATCTCTCTTTCCGGCAGACACAAGTCTGCTGGGGTTCAAAGACCTGCTGGTGACAAAATTGTCAAGTCAAGCGGAACGCGACCTGTCAACATCTCCTCCTTCACATTCTCCCGCAACTGGGGGTGCGAGGAAAAGGCTCAGAATTCCGAGCCCACCCGCTGGCGGTGATGCAGGGCAGTCTGGAGCGACTGCTGATGCTGACATCTGGTCCGGACTGAAGGACCTGACAACGATTACGGACATGTCGTCTACTGTCACTGCATATGATTCTCTCCCCATTGAAAGAATGGTGGAGGATTATATGAGTGACCGCATCCAAGTAGGCACGTCAGACAGTCCGTACTTATACTGGCAGGAAAAAGAGGCAATTTGGAGGCCCTTGCACAAACTGGCTTTATTCTACCTAAGTTGCCCTCCCACAAGTGTGTACTCTGAAAGAGTGTTTAGTGCCGCCGCTCACCTTGTCAGCAATCGGCGTACGAGGTTACTTCCAGAAAATGTGGAGAAGATGATGTTCATTAAAATGAATTATAATCAATTCCTCCGTGGAGACATTGACCAGCAGCAATTGCTTCCACAAAGTAGTACACAGGGAGCTGAGATGGTGGATTCCAGTGGGGACGAATTGATAATCTGTGAGGAGCGGGATGTACACGGTGATATATCGGAGGATGATGATGAGGTGGACATCTTGCCTCTGTAGAGCCAGTTTGTGCAAGGAGAGATTAATTGCTTCTTTTTCGGTGGGGGTCCAAACCAACCCGTCATTTCAGTCACAGTCGTGTGGCAGACCCTGTCACTGAAATGATGGGTTGGTTAAAGTGTGCATGTCCTGTTTATACAACATAAGGGTGGGTGGGAGGGCCCAAGGACAATTCCATCTTGCACCTCTTTTTTCTTTCATTTTTATTTGCGTCATGTGCTGTTTGGGGAGTGTTTTTTGGAAGGGCCATCCTGCGTGACACTGCAGTGCCACTCCTAGATGGGCCAGGTGCTTGTGTCGGCCACTAGGGTCGCTTAGCTTACTCACACAGCTACCTCATTGCGCCTCTTTTTTTCTTCTTTGCGTCATGTGCTGTTTGGGGAGTGTTTTTTGGAAGGGCCATCCTGCGTGACACTGCAGTGCCACTCCTAGATGGGCCAGGTGTTTGTGTCGGCCACTAGGGTCGCTTATCTTACTCACACAGCTACCTCATTGCGCCTCTTTTTTTCTTTGCGTCATGTGCTGTTTGGGGAGTGTTTTTTGGAAGGGCCATCCTGCGTGATACTGCAGTGCCACTCCTAGATGGGCCAGGTGTTTGTGTCGGCCACTAGGGTCGCTTATCTTACTCACACAGCTACCTCATTGCGCCTCTTTTTTTCTTTGCGTCATGTGCTGTTTGGGGAGTGTTTTTTGGAAGGGCCATCCTGCGTGACACTGCAGTGACACTCCTAGATGGGCCAGGTGTTTGTGTCGGCCACTAGGGTCGCTTATCTTACTCACACAGCTACCTCATTGTGCCTCTTTTTTTCTTTGCGTCATGTGCTGTTTGGGGAGTGTTTTTTGGAAGGGCCATCCTGCGTGACACTGCAGTGCCACTCCTAGATGGGCCAGGTGTTTGTGTCGGCCACTAGGGTCGCTTAGCTTAGTCATCCAGCGACCTCGGTGCAAATTTTAGGACTAAAAATAATATTGTGAGGTGTGAGGTATTCAGAATAGACTGAAAATGAGTGGAAATTATGGTTTTTGAGGTTAATAATACTTTGGGATCAAAATGACCCCCAAATTCTATGATTTAAGCAGTTTTTTTGTGTTTTTTGAAAAAAACACCCGAATCCAAAACACACCCGAATCCGACAAAAAAAATTCGGTGAGGTTTTGCCAAAACGCGGTCGAACCCAAAACACGGCCGCGGAACCGAACCCAAAACCAAAACACAAAACCCGAAAAATTTCAAGTGCACATCTCTACTTTGTACCCATGCACCGCAATGCGCAGTTCTGACCTGATCGTAGCTCTGCAAAAAACACTAGCGAGCGATCATGTCTGAATTACCCCCTATGGACATTTTTCATGCCGGAAAGCATGGCATGTGTATGGCTACAAGACACTACAGAGGGCTGACGATGGAGTACAAGAAGTGCTAGAACTTTTAATGTTTGTTTTCTCTTACGTCCTAGAGGATGCTGGGGACTCCGTAAGGACCATGGGGATAGACGGGCTCCGCAGGAGATATGGGCACTTTAAGAAAGACTTTAGGTATGGGTGTGCACTGGCTCCTCCCTCTATGCCCCTCCTCCAGACCTCAGTTTACTACTGTGCCCAGAGGAGACGGGGTGCATTACAGGGAGCTCTCCTGAGTTGCCTGTCAGAAAGTATTTTGTTAGGTTTTTTATTTTCAGGGAGCCTGCTGGCAACAGACTCCCTGCATTGAGGGACTGAGGGGAGAGAAGCAGATCCTACTTCTGTGAGTTTCAAGGCCCTGCTTCTTAGGCTACTGGACACCATTAGCTCCAGAGGGATCGGTACGCAGGTCTCACCCTCGCCGTCCGTCCCAGAGCCGCGCCGCCGTCCTCCTCACAGAGCCGGAAGATAGAAGCCGGGTGAGTATGAGAAGAAAAGAAGACTTCAGAGGCGGCAGAAGACTTCATGATCTTCACTGAGGTAACGCACAGCGGTGAAGCTGTGCGCCATTGCTCCCATACACCTCACACATGGCAGTCACTGTAAGGGTGCAGGGCGCAGGGGGGGCGCCCTGGGCAGCATATAAACCTCTTTCTGGCAAAAATAGATATATGTACATTTGGGCACTGTATATATAGAGAGCCCCCGCCAGTTTCAGTATATTTGAGGGGGACAGAAGCCAGCCGCCGAGGGGGCGGGGTTTCTCCCTCAGCACTCACCAGCGCCATTTTCTCCACAGCACAGCGATGAGAGGAAGCTCCCCGGACTCTCCCCTGCTTGACCATGGTGAAAGAGGGTTTTGAAGAAGGGGGGGCACATAATTTGGCACATTTATATATGTACAAACAGCGCTACTTGGTAAACATATAGAAACATAGAAACATAGAAACATAGAATTTGTCGGCAGATAAGAACCACTTGGCCCATCTAGTCTGCCCCTTTTTTTTTTTTTTAACATTATTTTTATCTCTAACCTTATTTGATCCTTATTTCTTTGTAAGGATATCCTTATGTGTATCCCATGCATGTTTAAATTGCTCTACTGTCTGAACCTCTATCACCTATGATGGGAGGCTATTCCACTTGTCCACTACCCTTTCTGTGAAATAATTTTTATATAGTGGTTTTTCCTGGGTCATATAGCGCTGGGTGTGTGCTGGCATACTCTCTCTCTGTCACTCCAAAGGGCCTTGTGGGGGAACTGTCTTCAGATAAGAGGATTCCCTGAGTGTGTGGTGTGTCGATACGCGTGTGTCGACATGTCTGAGGTAGAAGGCTTTCAGGGGGAGGAGGAGGAGAGAATGAGTGTGGTGTCTCCGTCGACAACGCCGACACCTGACTGGATGGATATGTGGAAGGTTTTAAGTGCTAATGTGAATTTATTGCACAAAAGATTAGACAAAGCTGAAACTAGGGAGCAGCCAGGGAGTCAACCCATGTCTGTCCCTATTTCGCAGGGACCTTCGGGGTCTCAAAAGCGCCCACTATCCCAAATTGTAGACACAGATACCGACACGGATTCTGACTCCAGTGTCGACTACGATGATGCAAAGTTACAGCCAAAAGTGGCTAAATGTATTCGATATAGGATCATTGCAATAAAAGATGTTTTGCATATCACAGAGGAACCCCCTGTCCCTGACACGAGGGTACACATGTATAAGGGAAAGAAACCTGAGGTAACCTTTCCCCCCTCACATGAGTTGAACGAATTATGTGAAAAAGCTTGGGAATCTCCAGACAAAAAACTGCAGATTCCCAAAAGGATTCTTATGGCGTATCCTTTCCCGCCTACGGACAGGATACGGTGGGAATCCTCCCCTAAGGTGGACAAAGCATTAACACGCTTATCCAAAAAGGTAGCGCTGCCAACCCAAGATACGGCTACCCTCAGGGATCCTGCTGACCGCAAGCAGGAGGTTATCTTGAAGTCCATTTACACACATTCTGGTACCTTACTCAGACCGGCGATTGTGTCGGCCTGGGTTTGTAGCGCGGTAGCAGCATGGACAGATACCTTATCAGCGGATATTGAGACCCTAGATAAGGATACCATTTTATTGACCCTAGGGCATATAAAAGATGCGGTCTTATATATGAGAGATGCTCAAAGAGACATTAGTCTACTGGGTTCTAGAATCAACGCGATGTCTATTTCGGCTAGACGAGTCCTATGGACCCGGCAATGGACAGGTGATACCGACTCAAAGAGGCGTATGGAGGTTTTACCTTACAAGGGTGAGGAATTGTTTGGGGAAGGTCTCTCGGACCTGGTCTCCACAGCTACAGCTGGTAAATCAAATTTTCTATCTTATATTCCCTCACAGCCTAAGAAAGCGCCACATTATCAAATGCAGTCCTTTCGATCACAAAGAAACAAGAAAGTACGAGGTGCGTCCTTTCTTGCCAGAGGTAAGGGCAGAGGTAAAAAGCTGCACAACACAGCTAGTTCCCAGGAACAGAAGTCCTCCTCGGCCTCTACAAAATCCACCAGATGATGCTGGGGCTCCGCTACAGGAGTCCACCCCAGTGGGGGCACGTCTTCGAGTTTTCAGCCACATCTGGGTTCACTCACAGGTGGATCCCTTGGCAATAGAAATTGTTTCCCAGGGTTACAAGCTGGAATTCGAAGAGGTGCCTCCTCGCCGGTTTTTCAAATCGGCCCTACCAGCTTCTCCCCCGGAAAGGGAGATAGTGTTAAATGCAATTCACAAATTGTATCTTCAACAGGTGGTGGTCAAGGATCCCCTGCTTCAACAAGGGAGGGGATATTACTCAACCCTATTTGTGGTCCCGAAACCGGACGGTTCGGTCAGACCCATTTTAAATTTCAAATCCCTGAACCTATACTTGAAAAGGTTCAAGTTCAAGATGAAATCGCTCAGAGCGGTCATCGCCAGCCTGGAAGGGGGGGATTTTATGGTATCTCTGGACATAAAGGATGCATACCTTCATGTTCCCATTTATCCACCTCATCAGGCGTACCTGAGATTTGCGGTACAGGGTTGACATTACCAATTTCAGACGTTGCCGTTTGGGCTTTCCACGGCCCCGAGGATTTTCACCAAGGTAATGGCGGAAATGATGGTGCTCCTGCGCAAGCAGGGTGTCTCAATTATCCCGTACTTGGACGATCTCCTCATAAAAGCGAGATCAAGAGAACAGTTACTGAACAGCGTATCACTTTTACTGAAGGTGTTACAGCAACACGGCTGGATTCTCAATATCTCGAAGTCGCAGTTGGTTCCTACGACTTGTCTGACTTTCTTGGCCATGGTTCTGGATACAGACCAGAAAAGGGTTTATCTTCCGATTGAAAAAGCTCAGGAACTCATGACTCTAGTCAGGAATTTATTGAAGCCAAAACAGGTGTCAGTGCATCACTGCACTTGAGTCCTGGGAAAGATGGTGGCATCATACGAAGCCATTCCCTTCGGCAGGTTCCATGCAAGGACTTTCCAATGGAACCTATTGGACAAGTGGTCCGGGTCACATCTACAAATTCATCAGTTGATCACCCTGTCCCCCAGAGCCAGGGTATCTCTCCTGTGGTGGCTACAGAGTGCTCACCTTCTAGAAGGCCGCAGGTTCGGCATTCAGGATTGGATCCTGGTGACCACGGATGCGAGCCTCCAAGGTTGGGGAGCAGTCACGCAGGGAAGAAACTTCCAAGGTCTTTGGTCAAGTCAGGAGACTTGTCTTCACATCAACATCCTGGAACTGAGGGCCATATACAACGCCCTACGTCAAGCGGAGACCTTACTGCGCGACCTACCAGTTCTGATCCAGTCAAACAACATCACCGCAGTGGCTCATGTAAACCGCCAAGGCGGCACAAGGAGCAGAGTGGCAATGGCGGAAGCCGCCAGGATTCTTCACTGGGCGGAAAATCATGTAAGCGCACTGTCAGCAGTGTTCATTCCGGGAGTGGACAACTGGGAAGCAGACTTTCTCAGCAGACACGACCTGCATCCAGGAGAGTGGGGACTTAATCAGGAAGTCTTCGCACAGGTTGCAAGTCAGTGGGGACTGCCCCAGATAGACATGATGGCATCCCGCCTCAACAAAAAGCTGCAGAGGTATTGCGCCAGATCAAAAGACCCTCAGGCCGGTAGCTGTAGACGCCCTAGTGACACCGTGGGTGTTCCAGTCGGTCTATGTGTTACCTCCTCTTCCTCTCATCCCAAAGGTGTTGAGAATAATAAGGAAAAGAGGAGTACAGACAATTCTCATTTTTCCAGATTGGCCACGAAGGACCTGGTATCCGGATCTACTGGAAATGCTCACAGAAGATTCGTTGCCTCTTCCTCTACGACAGGACCTGTTGCAACAGGGGCCCTGTCTGTTCCAAGACTTACCGCGGCTGCGTTTGACGGCATGGCGGTTGAACGCCGGATCCTAGCGGAAAAGGGCATTCCAGGTGAGGTCATTCCTACTCTGATAAAGGCTAGGAAGGACGTGACAGCTAAACATTATCACCGTATATGGCGAAAATATGTTGCTTGGTGTGAGGCCAGGAATGCTCCTCCGGAAGAATTCCATCTGGGCCGTTTCCTTCACTTCCTACAAACTGGAGTGAATTTGGGCCTAAAATTAGGCTCCATTAAGGTTCAGATTTCGGCCTTATCCATTTTCTTTCAAAAAGAATTGGCTTCTCTCCCAGAAGTACAGACTTTTGTAAAGGGAGTGCTGTATATTCAGCCTCCTTTTGTACCTCCGGTGGCGCCTTGGGACCTTAACGGGGTGTTGAGTTTCCTTAAGTCGCACTGGTTTGAACCACTTCAAATGGTGGAGTTGAAATATCTCACTTGGAAAGTGGTCATGTGGTTAGCCTTGGCTTCGGCTAGGCGAGTGTCGGAATTGGCGGCTTTGTCTCATAAAAGCCCCTATCTAGTTTTCCATATGGATAGAGCGGAATTGCGGACCCACCCTCAATTCTTGCCTAAGGTGGTGTCATCTTTTCATATGAACCAACCTATTGTGGTGCCTGTGGTTACGCGCGACTTGGAGGATTCCGGGTCCCTTGATGTAGTCAGGGCTTTGAAAATTTACGTGGCCAGAACGGCTAGAGTCAGAAAAACAGTAGCACTGTTTGTCCTATATGCGGCCAACAAGGTTGGCGCTCCTGCTTCAAAGCAGACTATTGCTCGCTGGATCTGTAACACGATTCAGCAGGCTCATTCTATGGCTGGATTGCCGTTACCAAAATCGGTCAAGGCCCATTCCACTAGGAAGGTGAGCTCTTCTTGGGCGGCTGCCCGGGGGGTCTCGGCACTACAGTCGGCACTACAGCTGTGCCGAGTGGCTACTTGGTCGGGTTCAAACACCTTTGCAAAATTCTATAAGTTTGATACCCTGGCTGAGGAGGACCTCCTGTTTGCTCATTCGGTGCTGCAGAGTCATCCGCACTCTCCCGCCCGTTTGGGAGCTTTGGTATAATCCCCATGGTTCTTACGGAGTCCCCAGCATCCTCTAGGACGTAAGAGAAAATAAGATTTTAAACCTACCGGTAAATCTTTTTCTCGTAGTCCGTAGAGGATGCTGGGCGCCCGTCCCAAGTGCGGACTACTTCTGCAAGACTTGTATATAGTTTTGCTTACATAAGGGTTATGTTATAGTTTTCATCGGTCTTGGACTGATGCTATGTTGTTTTCATACTGTTAACTGGTTAGTATATCTCAAGTTATACGGTGTGATTGGTGTGGCTGGTATGAATCTTGCCCTTGGATTAACAAAAATCCTTTCCTCGTACTGTCCGTCTCCTCTGGGCACAGTTTCTCTAACTGAGGTCTGGAGGAGGGGCATAGAGGGAGGAGCCAGTGCACACCCATTCCTAAAGTCTTTCTTAAAGTGCCCATGTCTCCTGCGGAGCCCGTCTATCCCCATGGTCCTTACGGAGTCCCCAGCATCCTCTACGGACTACGAGAAAAAGATTTACCGGTAGGTTTAATATCTTATTTTTTTATTTTTGTGCTTGTACCTGTGTGAACAGGCCCAAGCCTGACTATACTCTGCACAGTGTCTGCTACCAGTAAAGATGCTGTGTTGTAACCGGAATACCTTGCTGTGAGTCCTTATTTCAGTACCAGTGCATACTTGCCTACTTTTGAAAAAGCATTTCAGGGAGATTGTGATAGTAACACCTATCAGCGCGGACGTGTACTGCTACATCGGAGAGACGTCATAAAAATTAATTACATCCAAATGTAAATGAGCCCCAAAGTAAGATCTATTTGTTGAAGAAAGACGCTGATATTTTGCAGGCTTTGTTCGTGTATTGTGTTTTACAAGAGGTTCCATATACTTTAAGTGGCAACAAGAAACCTTATTTAAAATGCATGTAGCCATAGGGATCATTGTGCCTTATAGCCAATGCAGGGAAATGGCACTGATGATCCCATTTGAATGTATGTATCTTTGATTTCTTTTTCTCCTGAGAGAATGTAACAGGGGGTAAGGTGCAATCAGGGAGATTGCTGGACTATTCAGGGAGTGAAGGCGATTGCTGCTATTTCAGGGAGTCTCCTGCAGAATAACGGAGGGTAGGCAAGTATGTACCAGTGTTACATTTAGTGGCCCATACTCTGGGAAGAAAATTTGCGCTGCTGAGCCACCGCACAATAGCCAGATGCCTCCAACGTGACCCAAAGGATATACAGACATAAATACTGGTTATGTAAGTAATGGTTTGCGGACCAAAATAACCATACTTATAGTAAATCTGAGTTGTGTTTTGATAAGTTACCACTGTGAAGATAAACAGTTGCTATTTTTGTTTTTTTCCATAAGTGCTGTCTGCTATTCAAAAGATAGTTTTGGCTACTGTGTTATCAGAGACACTTGAAGTCAAACAGAGCAGGGCGCACACATTGAGACTAATTAAGCACTGCACTGCCCAAAGGGGAAAAAAATAGGATTTGAATTACCTACCGGTAAATCCTTTTCTCGTAGTCCGTAGGGGATTCTGGGAATCCATTTAGTACCATGGGGTACAGACGGGTCCACTAGGAGCCATGGGCTCTATAGAAGTTTGATTGTGTGTGTGTTGGCTCCTCCCTCTATGCCCCTCCTACCAGACTCAGTCTAGGAAACTGTGCCCGAGGAGATGGACATACTTTGAGAGAAGGCTATAGAATAGGAAAGTGGTGAGAATTCGAACCAGCACAACCAGAAGAAGAGGAAAGCCATGGTAACCAAACTTGCAAACAGGGACAGCAACAGCTGAACCAAACAACATTACTGAACCAAGTAACAGAGCAGGAATAACGAAGCACCGGGCAGGCGCCCAATATCCCCTACGGACTACGAGAAAAGGATTTACCGGTAGGTAATTAAAATCCTATTTTCTCTTACATCCTAGGGGATACTGGGAATCCATTTAGTACCATTGGGAAGTACCAAAGCTCCCAAACCAGTTGGGAGACTGCTGTGGTTTCTGCTGAACTGATTTACCAAACTGAAGGTCCTCAGAGGCCAAGGTATCGAACTTGTAAAACTTGGCAAACGTGTTCGAACCCGACCAAGTAGCCACTCGGCAGAGCTGTAAAGACGAGACACCGCCCAAGTGGAACCCACCGACCTAGTAGAGTGGACTTGAACAGATTTTGGAATCTGCAAACCTACCGTAGAATAAGCATGCTGGATAGGGAGCCTGATCCAGCGTGCAATTGACTGCTTCGAAGCAGGACACCCAATTTTATTGGGATCATAAAGAATACTCGGGATTACCTTGTCAGGAATCCCTCTCCTGGCTAGAATCAGCCGTTCATCTTCCATGCCACTAAACGTAGCCGCGGTAAGTCTTGATAGACGAACAAGCCCTGTTGCAAAGATCCTCTCAAAGAGGCAGAGGCCACGGATCTTCTACTAGCATCTCAAGCAGATCCACATACCAGGCCCTTCGCGGCCAGTCCGGGGCAATGAGGATTGCTTG
Organism: Pseudophryne corroboree; assembly: GCF_028390025.1. NCBI lineage: Eukaryota > Metazoa > Chordata > Amphibia > Anura > Myobatrachidae > Pseudophryne > Pseudophryne corroboree. The sequence goes on from NC_086454.1 coordinate 143,309,540, forward strand.
AACCTTCTCCCTTTTATATTCTTTTCAAAATTCTTGGGATTAGAGGAATGGGAGGAAATAAGTACACCAGCTTGTAGACCCACGGAGTAGTTAGGGCATCTACCGCTACTGCCTGTGGGTCCCTAGACCTGTAACAATACCGCTTGAGCTTCTTGTTGAGTTGAGAAGCCATCATATCGAACTGTGGATAACCCCACCTACGTGTCAGCCAGTGGAACACCCCCGAGTGGAGGCCCCATTTTCCCGGGTGCAGGTCATGTCTGCTGAGGAAGTCTGCTTCCCAGTTGTCTACTCCCGGAATGAAGATCGCCTATGATACCACGGCGTGTTTTTCCGCCCAGAGGAGAATTCTTGACACCTCTGACATTGCGGCCTTGCTTTTTGTTCCGCCCTGTCGGATGATGTAAAACACTGATGTCACATTGTCCGACTGAACTTGAATGGTCTGATTCTGAAGAAGGGGTGAGGCCTGTAGAAGATTGTTGTAGACAGCCCTGAGCTCCAGGATGTTTGTCAGAAGAACAATTTCCTGACTTGACCATCTTCCTTGAAACTGCACCCCCTGGGTGACTGTGCCCCAACCTCTGAGGCTTGCTTCTGTGATTAACAGAATCCAATTCTGAATCCTGAACCTTCGACCCTCCACTAGGTGAGAAGTTTTTAGCCACCACAGGAGGGAGAGCCTGGCTTTTAGCAACAGATGAATTCGCTGATGCATGTGAAGATGTGATCCAGAACATTTGTCCAACAGATCCAGCTGGAAGGGCCTAGCATGAAACCTTCCGTACTGAATAGCTTCGTAAGAAGCCACCATTTTCCCCAGAAGGCGGATTCACAGGTGTACTGAGATTTAGGTCGGCTTCAAGACAGCCCGAACCATCGACTGGATCACCATTGCCTTTTCCAAGGGAAGGAACACTCTCTGAGACTCTGTGTCCAGTATCATTCCCAAGAAATGAAGCTTCTGCGTTGGTTCTAGGTGTGATTTTGGTAGGTTCAGAATCCACCCATGATCCAGGAGTAATCTGGTTGTGAGACACAGCCTTTATCAGAAGATCGTCCAGGTAAGGAATTACGTTTACTCCCTGTGTGTGGAGCAACATCATCATCTCTGCCATCACCTTGATGAACACCCTCGGTGTCGTGGAGAGACCAAATGGCAGGCACTGGAACTGGTAGTGACAGTCCTGCAGTGCAAACCGTAGGTAAGCCTGATGAGGCGGCCAGATTGGAATATGAAGGTACGTATCCTTGATATCCAGAGATACTAGGAATTCCCCCTCCTCTAGACCTGAGATCACTGCTCTCAGAGACTCCATCTTGAATTTGAACACTTGTAAGTACGGATTCAATGACTTGAGGTTCAAAATCGGTCTTACACAACCGTCCGGTTTCGGTACTACAAACAAGCTGGAATAGTATCCCTTGTTTTGTAGATGAGGTGGAACTGGAACAATGACCTGGGTCTGTAACAGTTTTGAATGGCTTCCTGTAAAGTTATTCTTGCCTCTTGTGAACCTGATTTGAAGAATCTGTGAGGTGGGAGCTCCTGGAACTCCAGTCTGTAGCCCTGGAAGATATGGTCTATGACCCAGGGATCCTGGTACAATCTTGTCCAGATGTGACTGAAGAATTTTAGCCAGGGCTCCCACCCGCCAGTCTTCCAGGCATTGCGGTTCACCGTCATGCGGAAGGTGTTGAGGAAGCAGAGCCTGAGCCCTGTTCCTGTGAGCCAGCAGTCGCTGTTTTCCTCTAGCAACTCTGGCGGCGGTAGAAGAACTTCTGTCCTTGCCCCTAGATTGGTCAGTCCGAAAGGACTGTAAAGTGTGTCCTGAGTAAGCCTTTCTAGCTAGCGGGGCTGCAGAAGGTTGGTATGTGGACTTACCCACAGTAGTTCGAGATATCCATTTGCCGAGTTCATCTCCAAATAAGGCCTCACTTGTGAATGGCAGGCCTTCCACTCCTTTCCTGGAGTCCACGTCAGCAGTCCACTGATGTAGCCATAGACCCCTGCGTGCCGACACTGCCATAGCCGTAGTGTGTGCATTAAGCAAACCTATCTCCTTTATGGCTTCCACCAAAAAATTTGCGGAGTCTTGTATGTGCTGCAGGAGTAAAATAATTTCCTCTTGAGGTAAGGTGTCTAACCCCTCAATTAAATTACCTGACCATTTAGCAATGGCTCGAGTAATCCATCCACATGCTTTAGTGGGTCTCTGGGGCCCCCCAGCAGCAGTATACAAAGATTTTAGTGTAGTCTCAATCTTGTGATCAGCCGCATCTTTTAGGGAGGCCGCACCAGGCACAGGTAGTACAATTTTATGTGAGAGCCTGGAGACTGACGCATCCATTATCGGTGGATTTTCCCATTTTTTTCTATCCTCAGGAGGAAAGGGAAAAGATGATAACAACCTTTTAAGGATTTGAAATTTCTTATCTGGATTAACCCACGGTTCTTCAAACAGGGTATTGAGTTCCTTTGACATAGGAAAAGTAGCTGAGGATTTTTTCTTTATATTAAAGTAAGATTCCTCACTCTCCTGTGTCACCTTATCAGGGAAATAGAGGACTTCCCTGATAGCATTTATAAGAGCCTCTATTCCCTACAGCAGAGTACCCTTCCCCACTTCTGAGTCCACCTCACCCTCGTCCATTTTCCTTATCAGAGTCAGAGTGCAGGATATGGGCCAAAGGACATTTTTGCGGACCAATGGCAGGGGACTGAGACGCTGGTCTGGGTAATGAGTCCTTTTTCATAAACTCAGCCATAGACTGTGTTAAGTATTGTGTCTCTTTCTCATTCCGAGATAATTTAGTAGAAATGGTGGAAAGCATTCCTCTATTGGGGATATGTAGTGAGAGGGCTTGTGTCTCACCACAATTACCCACATTCTGGTGGGATCAGCTCCCTCCAAGGGAGAGGAAAGCAAGGCCTGCACATTCTTCACCTGTAGTGGAGGTTTATAATTCCAGGCTTTCTGAATTGCACAGCTGCAGCTGGAGAAACAGAGGTCCGGGGTTTCCAGCTCACCCAGATACAACGGGAAGTCAGGTGCAGGAGAGGGGTTCATACCTCCCAACTTTCCTTTTGCCGAAAACGGGACACACGCGTGGCTAAGCCACGCGCGCTCCCAAAAAAGGGTGTGGCGTAAAAAGGGGTGTGGCTTTATGGGAGGACCCGCAATGGCGAGCCATGCCCCTGTTTTCGTCACTGAGGGAGCATGCCCAGCGCTCTGTGAGCCACTGGCATGCCCCCTCTCCCTCTGACTTTAGTGAATAGACGCTGTGCACATGCGCACAGTGTCTATTCACCCCTGCTCTGCTAAGCAGGGCAGTGAGTGACAGAGCCTCCCAACTGCTCCCCCCACCGCGGGACACTGCGGCCCGCGGGAGGGACAGCGGGACAGTCCCACGAAAATCGGGACAGTTGGGAGGTATGAGGGTTTAAAAATCCCATTTACCCACAGTGAATTGCGCTGATGCCTATTACATACCTCCCAACTGTCCCGATTTTGGTGGGACAGTCCCGTTTTTCATGGTCTGTCCCGCTGTCCCACCCGCGGGTCGCAGTGTCCCGCGGGTGGGTGGGCAGTTGGGATATCCCCCCTGTCACTCGCTGCTCTGAGGAGAGCAGCGGTGAATAGATGCTGTGCGCATGCGCACAACGTCTTTTCACGGCATAGAGGGACAGGGGGCATGACCAGCAGCTCTCACAGCGCTGTCCATGCCCCCTTTCATGCCACAGCCCCTTTCCATTAGGCCCCCTCCTCCGCTGTTATCAATGTTGGGAGGTATGCTATTAGGGGCCAGTGCCAGCATGCCCCTGTGTGATCTAGAAGCATGCAGCATACAGCTGTGGCCATAGGCGTGCGCAGCACATTTTATTAGGGGGTGCACCATCGGAGGGGTGTGTCTAGCACCGCCTTTTGGGCGTGTCTAGCACCATCTATTGAGGTCAACGCAATATAAAATATCCACCCTTGTACCAATCCTAATAAAGCAGATACATTGTCAGATGTTGTGGTGTGCACCAAACAAACACCCCTGATGGCACTCACTGCAATTACAGTGCTCCTCCTCAGCCAGGCCTGGCTCCCCCTCTCTTTCCCCTGCAAGCTGCAGCAGCTTACTTACAAGTCAGTCACTCACTGACACTGACAGTCGCAGACTAGTACTGCTGCTGCTGGAAAAATGAGTGACGTGTCAATGTTGCTGCCGACCGCCTGCCAGTATTGAATTTGTCTTCCTAAGATGAACGCTGGCTGCATGCTGATCCTCATCAGTGGCTGGCGTTGGCATAGCATAGAAGGAGAGAGGTGGGCATGTGGCGGGTGGGCGTGCGAGCAGCATGACGTAATGATATCACGCTGTTTTTTACTAGATTTCTCCTATTCTCTGAAGAGCCATCTGAAAGCTCACCATCCGTTGTCTCCATTTCCGATGTGGAATTCATCTCACCAGGTCTCCTATCCCCCCTAGAGTTCCTCTTTTTATTCCATCTGAACACAGTGTTATTGATGTAGTCATTCTTATCTCGTAAGAATTTTTGTTGTTTCCTCTCTATCAGATTCTTCTCAAAGTTTTCTATTTCAGTCTTATATTTCTGATAGGCTTTCTGGAATGGTTCTAGATTTTCATATTCCTTCAGTTTAGCACTCAAGTCAGTAATCTCCTCTGTAAATTGTCTCATTCTTGTATCATCATGTTTGATTAATATGTTTATAAGTTCGTGTGAACACTTTAATAAGGCCTCCTCCCATTCCTTTTTTAATGTTTTCTCCAATTCGAAGGCCGGGAAGAACTTGGGATGAAGTCCCCTCGGTGTCATTTTGTTCTGCTGATAGCTCTCAAACATGGCTTTGTTCCAGAATATTTTTGCCTGTTTCATGAGGACATTTTTTAGATTTATCAAGTTGGTATTCCAGTTGGGTTGTATTCCTCCATCTGCACCAACCTGCATTTCACCAAAAATATTCCCTTTTTCTATTTTCCATTTCTCTTGTCTATTAAGGAGATCCTGACTTAAATTGAATGATGCCATTATGATAAAGTTTTTGGAAAGGATATTTTATTTCAAAAATCGTATTTTCTTTTTTCCACTGTTATAAACAGATGTTATTCAAGTGCCGTGCTGGGAAATAAGAATGCTGGCAAGACACCAGCTACACATTATATATAGAGCAACGGGGATAAGAGGATAAGAGGTTTGGAAAAAGTACAGCTAGGAATTTGAGGAGGGGATATGAAGAGAGAGCTTCTGAAAAAAGAGACCAAGTGGATCTTCCTGATGAACAGTGTTGACCCGGAGGGTCTAAATGAACACAATCAATTTTCCACTTTCTTGGATTAAATACATAAATTTCAGAATGACAGCTATTGGAACCTATTATCCTTTCAGAAGTCTAACACATATAGGAGAGATTTTGGGAGAAATATGAGACCCATGTATAAAATATATTTTTAATAAGAAGGATAAGGAAGAAGGGAAATAAGGGAGAAGAAACAATAGGGAAGAGAAATAATCAACAATAAAAGATATACAGTTATATACTAGTGATTAATGATAAGATCATAATGGAAATGTTATTCATGTACGAGTATATATGAGAAAATATTACAATCATACTTACCTTGGGGAAATGGTGGAGTGGATATAGTAGGGTTTGGAACTCAGATGGTTTATGGAGCTAGGTATTCTGCTCCAAGAAAGGACCAATTTAGAAATAAACATATACATTTTAATAATAGAATGACAAGGAATTTAGGGGGGATAAACTGTTGGGTAGGGAGCACTGTTTATTCACTGAATTTATTATAGTGGTGTGGCACTTAGTTGATCACTTCAGTTAAGGTAGGAGAAATAGAATAATGTAATAAAATAAATAGTTATGGTCACTTGCAGATTATCTGCATCACATGTATTATTCTGATAAGTACACTATAGAGTAAATAAGGATTATAATAATTATTGATAACACTTGTAGATATAATATCTACTATCTATATAAGGATTTTTTTCACTAACATACACTATGTTTAATGAGTTGAAATAATAAACAGCACGTTAATAAGAAGGGTTTTTATATATAAATTATTCACAGGTAGTATCCGCTCGAATGAATTAAATAGATGATAAACATATTTGATAAATCATATACCCTATTATTGAAAAAAGAGGGAATAATGTAAATATATAAGTAGAATAGAAATGGTGTTTTAATTTAACACATTAGCAGGTGCCTTTCTGCAGCTTAGAAAAATATATTTATAGATGGAAGAAAGGAAGAGCGGAGCACCCATCTGCATAAACCACTGAATTGAAAATGACAGGAACAATTTGAGTCCTGGGAAACGAACAAATCAATAAGTTAGGATATAGCTGTATATATATAAAAAATATATGAATTTCATTAAGTATGTGTGAGTCAATTAATATAAATTAATGTCAATACTCGGTTAGAATATAAAATTATTGTGGCTCATATAACTGAAATGGAATCTCCCTTTTATGTTTAAGAGAAACAATGAATATATGGCTCGGAGGGAAAGGGCTTCAATATGCTTTCACTGATAAATATAACATTAGGCACATGATGACCAATAGGAAGGAGGGGAGGGGTATATAAACCTACAAGGAATAACAATCAGGTTGATGCCCTGACGAAGCAGCCTCTGTGAAACGTGCGTTGGCATTTTTTCAGAGACTGCTGCATTGCTGTGATATTCTGCTGCTTTAATAATGAAAACATAATGTCACTTAACTAATATGTACTGTAGATTATCTGTCTAGGCCAAATATAGTATAGCTGGGGGGCAGGAGAACTAACCGCTTCACTATACCCGACACTGAGCGGCTAGAGTAGAAGCGGGTGCAGGGACGTGCAGGCGGAGGGAATAAGTCAGCCACATGCGATGGCTGCCCGGAGCCGCAGTACGCGGCTGAGATTTAGGACAGTAATAACACAGTGAAGCGTCAGCCAGACCACCCCAATACACCACGGAAATATTGAATTAATCATAAAGCATAGGTGGCTACGTGGAAAGCTTGTAGTGTGGTCAGGCAAAAGTATACTGTCTAACACCCGGCTCTAAGAAACAGATTAGCACTATTAGTTCCAACTAGTTAATAAGCATGTGCATGGGTATGTGCACCAGAAGTATTTTGTGAACACAATTTAAAACATCTAATCCACTACATGAGTATAACGATCAAATCAAAGGATTGATATGACTATATACTAGCTATAGTTTTCAAACAAATTGGAAACGTTTGAGTGAAACATAGCTGTATATTTGGAAACAGGTGTCTATAAGTGCAGGCTGGGATAATTAACTGGCCACACATGACTAACACCTGGAACCATTTATAGATACTGAACGATCATTATACCAGCATTGGTTTATTCATAAATGTGTTCATGGTTATTATTGAGACATTCCTACATATTGATTGTTATTATAAGTAGAATCAACCACATAGATACACTGATAACAGAATAATAAAGACAACTGATAAATGTGTGGAATAAATTGAGTGCTTTCTATTATATTTGATATAAACTACAGCACAGACATATGTTTTCATAAACAATCGAGTTTTATTGAAATAACACACCGATTACAATTTATTTCAACAATAAGCATTTAATATGAATTGATTGAATAGACATTGGTGACTGCTGAAAGGAAACATTGATAAATCAGCAGGGTTGTGAATAACAATAAGAGCAGCAGGGGCCATTGAGCCTTTATTGAAAGGGAAATTTCTATCACAGCAGCAGCAGTCTCTGTGGAGAATACATTTTTAATCTCACTATTTCTAACTTTATTTTCACTTAATAATCTTATCTATATTTCATGTGGCTAAAAAATTGATTTTAATGATAATAATAAAAGTTATATATTAATTGATAATCTATTTGAATCTCGGTGCACCCCAAGAAAGGCTTCTTTCTCTGTGTGTTTGTGTTATAGTCTTTTAAGCCAGGGGTAGCACTCCCGGACAGTAATAAAATGTGGAGTCACACTACAAATTAGTCATAAGGGAAAGAGAGTAACTGTCTGTCAAAATTCTGGCTGGTGCGGGAATATCCTTTGCTCTATAGTTACCACAATAGGTTGGTTCATATGAAACGATGAAACCACCTTACGCAAAAATTGAGGACGAGTCCTCAATTCTGCTCTATCCACATGGAAAATCAGATTGGGGCTTTTGTGAGACAAAGCCACCAATTCGGACACCCGCCTTGCAGATGCCAAGGCCAACATCATGACCACCTTCCAAGTGAGAAATTTTAATTCCACCGTTTGAAGAGGTTCAAACCAGTGAGATTTTAAGAACTGTAACACCACGTTAAGGTCCCATGGTGCCACTAGAGGCACAAAAGGAGGCCGTATGTGCAGCACTCCCTTTACAAAAGTCTGGACTTCCGGGAGAGAAGCCAATTCTTTTTGAAAGAAAATTGATAGGGCCGAAATCTGTACCTTAATGGAGCCTAATTTCAGGCCCATATCCACTCCTGTCTGCAGAAAGTGGAGAAAACGGCCCAGATGGAAATCTTCCGTAGGAGCATTCTTGGCCTCACACCAAGATACATACTTTCTCCAGATACGGTGATAATGCTTCGCCGTCACCTCCTTCCTAGCCCTTATCGGAGTAGTGATGACTTCTTCCGGAATGCCTTTTCCAGCTAGGATTTGGTGTTCAACCGCCATGCCGTCAAACGTAACCGCGGTAAGTCTTGGAACACGCAGGGCCCCTGTTGCAACAGGTCCTCTCTGAGAGGAAGAGGCCACGGATCTTCTGTGAGCATTTCCTGAAGGTCTGAATACCAGGCCCTTCGAGGCCAATCCGGAACAATGAGTATTGTCCGCACTCTTTTTCGCCTTATGATTCTCAATATCTTTGAGATGAGTGGAAGAGGAGGAAACACATAGACCGACCGAAACACACACGGTGTCACCAGGGCATCCACCACTACTGCCTGAGGGTCCCTTGACCTGGCACAATACCTCCGAAGCTTCTTGTTGAGGCGTTACGCCATCATGTCTATTTGAGGAAGTCCCCAATGACTTGTTAACTCTGCAAAAACTTCTTGATGAAGTCCCCACTCTCCTGGATGGAGATCGTGTCTGCTGAGGAAGTCTGCTTCCCAGTTGTCCACTCCCGGAATGAAGACTGCTGTCAAAGCGCTTACATGATTTTCCGCCCAGCGAAGAATCCTGGTGGCTTCCGCCATTGCCACTCTGCTCCTTGTTCTGCCTTGTCGGTTTACATGAGCCACGGCTGTGACGTTGTCTGACTGAATCAGAACCGGTAGGTCGCGAAGAAGATTCTCCGCTTGACGCAGGCCGCTGTATATGGCCCTCAATTCCAGTACGTTGATGTGTAGACAAGCCTCCTGGCTTGACCATAGTCCCTGAAAATTTCTTCCTTGTGTGACTGCTCCCCATCCTCGGAGGCTCGCATCCGTGGTCACCAGAACCCAGTCCTGAATGCCGAACCTGCGACCCTCTAGAAGGTGAGCACTCTGCAGCCACCACAGGAGAGACACCCTGGCCCTGGGGGACAGGCTGATTTTCTGATGAACGTGAAGATGGGACACGGACCACTTGTCCAGAAGATCCCACTGAAAAGTCCTCGCATGAAACCTGCCGAAGGGGATGGCCTCGTAGGACGCCACCATCTTCCCCAGTACTCAAGTGCATTGATGGACTGACACCCTTTTTGGTTTCAACAGGTCTCTGACCATGTTCTGGATTTCCTGGGCTTTTTCCATCGGGAGAAAAACCCTCTTTCGTTCTGTGTCCAGAATCATGCCCAAGAAAGTTAGCCGAGTCGTTTGAACCAACTGTGACTTTGGCAGATTGAGAATCCAGCCATGTTGCTGCAGCACTCTCAGGGAGAGCGACACGCTTTTCAGCAATTGTTCTCTCGATCTCGCTTTTATCAGGAGATCGTCCAAGTACGGGATAATTGTGACTCCCTGCCTGCGCAGGCAGGGCCGTAACTAGGTGTGTTGCACACAGCGCACTTGTAATAGGAGCGCATCATGCCCCTTCATGCCGCCCTTACAGCAAGTGACAGTCTCAGCATCAGCAGCCCCTCTCATGCATCAACTGCAGCGGCCTGTCCCACGCGCCGCATCAAGATCCCCGCACAGCTGAAAGAAGCTGCTTGAGCGCGATCCAAACCCTGCACACCAGCCGGGATCACAGCAGCGCCGCGCCCTCATCTTATCACGTGACCTGCCCATCGCGGTACCGCTCGCACATGAACGGATGCTGTCTGCTCCTATCACGGCCACCTCCTCGTTCCCCTCAGCCCCGGCTCGTTCCCCTCGGCTCAGTCCCGACTCTCTCCCCTCAGCTCCGGTGAGTGTTTATAGTGTATAGTCGCAATCACTGTGTCACCTGTGCAGGGATGTATGCTGCTACTACTGACCTACTGCTGGTATATGTAGGGCCAGTGACAGTATGTGCAGGGGGCGGTGTGTGAGTGTTCCCTTCCAGTAAGACGCACTAAGGAGTAGGTAGATGGAGTAACTGGCAGGGGCCCCTGGCTGTGGCCCCACTCGCCCATGCAGGGCGTTATCAGTGCTGGTATGAAGTGGGTAAAGGAAAGTGAATGCATATGTGCAGCTTCCCCCGAGGCTACAGCATTAACAGCACCTGCTTTCATCTGAGCTGTGAGCGCAGTGTGGGTGGTGGTCTATGCAGTCACCCCATCCTGGCATGTGCCTAGTTATATGGAAATAATCATTGTGTGGCCCAAGATGGCAGCATGTACCGATAGGAGGCATGCGTCTGCATTTTTCAGGACTGTATCATTATTTCAGTGACCTGATGTGTAAAAAGGGGTCTCTGCTGCCATAACGTGTAAAAGGTGGACGCTATCTGCCGTAATGTGTAAAAAGGGGACGCTGTCTGCCGTAATGTGTAAAAAGGGGAAGCTGTCTGCCGTAATGTGTAAAAAGGGGGACGCTGTCTGCCATAATGTGTAAAAAGGGGAAGCTGTCTGCCGTAATGTGTAAAAAGGGGGACGCTGTCTGCCATAATGAGTAAAAAGGGGGACGCTGTCTGCCGCAATGTGTAAAAAGGGGGACGCTGTCTGCTGTAATGTGTAAAAAAGGAGCCGCTGGCTGCCGTAATGTGTAAAAAGAGGGGAATTTGTCTGCCATAATGTGAAAAAGGGGCTCTACCTGGTGTAGTGGCGCTACTGTGCGGCGTAATTTGAGTAATGGAGACTACTGTGCACCATTATATGAATTGGTGTTATTTTGTGGCCACACCCCTTTCCCATGAAGCCACGCCCCTATATTTTTGGCACGCGCCTGCGGCGCTCACTGCCGCCGGTTTACGTTAGGGGGGGCGCCGATGCCGTTTCTTGCACACAGCGCTAAAATGTCTAGTTACGGCACTGTGCGCAGGAGCACCATCATTTCCGCCATTACCTTGGTGAAAATCCTCGGGGCCGTGAAAAGCCCAAACGGCAACGTCTGAAACTGGTAATGACATTCCTGTACAGCGAATCTCAGATACGCCTGATGAAGGGGATATATGGTGACATGAAGGTATGCATCCTTTATGTCTAGTGACACCATAAAATCCCCCCCTTCAGAGGCTGGAGATAACTGCCCGGAGCGATTCCATCTTGAATTAGAACTTTTTCAAGTACAGGTTTAGGGATTTTAAATTTAGAATGGGTCTGACCGAGCCATCCAGTTTCGGGACCACAAACAGGGTTAAATAGTACCCCTGCCCCTGTTGAAGTAGGGGAACCTTGACAACCACTTGTTGTTGACACAGTTTTTGAATTGCAGCTAAAACTATCTCCCTTTCTGGGGAAGAAGCTGGTAAGGCCGATTTGAAAAACCGGCGAGGAGGCACGTCTTCGAATTCCAGTTTGTAACCTTGGGATACAATTTCCATTGCCCAAGGATCCACATCTGACTGAACCCAGACGTGGCTGAAGAGTCGAAGACGTGCCCCCACCGGAGCGGACTCCCTCAGTGGAGCCCCAGCGTCATGTGGTGGATTTAGTAGAAGCCTGGGAGGACTTCTGCTCCTGGGAACTTGCCGTAGCAGGCATTCTCTTCCCTTTACCCTTACCTCTGGCGAAGAAGGAAGATCCCCGACCTCTTTTGGATTTATGCGACCGAAAGGACTGCATCTGATATTGCGGCGTTTTCTTCTGCTGTGGGGAAAAATAAGGTAAAAAAGTAGATTTACCCGCGGTAGCTGTGGAAACCAGGTCCGCGAGACCTTCCCAAATAAGTCCTCACCTTTGTAAGGCAAAACTTCCATATGCCTTTTTGAGTCGGCATCACCTGTCCATTGGCGGGTCCACAGGGCTCGCCTAGCAGAAATCGCCATGGCGATGGCTCTCGTACCTAGCAGGCCAACGTCTCTCTGAGCGTCTCTCATATATAAGACTGCATCTTTAATGTGACCTAAGGTCAATAAAATGGTATCCCTATCCAGGGTATCAATGTCAGCTGACAAGGTATCTGTCCAAGCTGCCACGGCGCTACAGACCCAAGCCAATGCTATTGCCGGTCTGAGCAAGGCACCCGTATGTGTATAAATTGATTTCAAGGTAGTTTCCTGTCTGCAATCAGCAGGATACCTGAGGGCTGCCGAATCTGGAGACGGCAGCGCCACCTTTTTGGATAAGCGCGTTAAAGCCTTGTCCACTCTGGGCGAGGATTCCCACCGTAACCTGTCTTGCGCAGGGAAAGGATACGCCATAAGAATTCTCTTGGGAATCTGCAGTTTCTTGTCTGGAGTTTCCCAAGCTTTCTCAAATAACGCATTCAGTTCATGGGATGGGGGAAAGGTTACCTCAGGCTTCTTTTCCTTAAACATGCATACCCTCTTGTCAGGGACAGAGGGGTCATCTGTGATATGTAAAACATCCTTTACTGCAATAATCATATAATGAATACTTTTGGCCACCCTTGGGTGTAACATCGCATCATCGTAGTCGACACTGGAGTCAGAATCTGTGTCGGTATCAGTGTCTGCTATTTGGGACAGGGGACGTTTCTGAGACCCTGAAGGGCCCTGTGACACAGGCAAAGCCATGGATTGACTCCCTGTTCTATCCCTGGACTCTGCTAAGTCCAATCTCTTATGTAACAAAGACACATTTGCACTTAAAACATTAAACATATCCATCCAATCATGTGTCGGCGTTGCCGACGGAGACACCACAATCATCTGCTCCACCTCCTCCTTAGCTGAGCCTTCCACGTCAGACATGTCGACACACACTTACCGACACCCCCACACACTCAGGGAAATAACTATATGGAGACAGTTCCCCAATAAGGCCCTTTGGAGAGACAGAGAGAGAGTATGCCAGCACGCACCCAGCGCCACCAGACCCTGGAATAAAATCCCAGTTAGGACAGCGCTTTTATATAAATATATATATATATATATATATATATATACAGTCACTGCGCCAATTAAAAGTGCCCCCCCCCCCCCCTCTTTTTTGCCCTCTGTCACCGTGTTCAGCAGGGGAGAGTCCGGGGAGCAAGCTTCTCTGCAGTGTGCTGTGGAGAAAATGGCGCTGGTTAGGGCTGGAGGATCAAGCCCCGCCCCCTCAGTGGCGGACTTCGGTCCCGCTCAATTTTACAATACTGGTGGGGGATTATTTCATATACTGCCTCCGCAGTATATATGTATATCAGCCAGTCCCTTGAAATTTATTATTGCTGCCCAGGGCGCCCCCCCCCCCCTTGCGCCCTGCACCCTTCAGTGCCCGCTGTTAGTGTGTGTGTGTGTGTGTGTGGGAGCAATGGCGCGCAGCGTTACCTCAGAGAAGATCTGAAGTCTTCATCCGCCTTTGAAGTCTTCTTTCTTCTTATACTCACCCGGCTTCTATCTTCCGGCTCTGTGAGGAGGACGGCGGCGTGGCTCCGGGACGAACGGCGAGGGTGAGACCTGCGTTCTGACCCTCTGGAGCTAATGGTGTCCAGTAGCCTAAGAAGCACAGCCTATCATTTAAGTAGGTCTGCTTCTCTCCCCTCAGTCCCACGATGCAGGGAGCCTGTTGCCAGCAGTGCTCCCTGAAAATAAAAAACCTAACAAAATTATTTTTCAGAGAAACTCAGGAGAGCTCCCCTGTAGTGCACCCAGTCTCCTCTGGGCACAGGATCTAACTGAGGTCTGGAGGAGGGGCGTAGAGGGAGGAGCCAGTGCACACCCATTCTAAAGTTCTTTATAGTGCCCATGTCTCCTACGGAGCCCGTCTATACCCCATGGTCCTTACGGAGTCCCCAGCATCCTCTAGGACGTAAGAGAAAAACAGGTACAAAACACATACAACACAGCCTGATATTGATATATTGCAAGCCTGCCCTAGTGCATGTGAGAGGAGACACAGAAGAGAGGACCCTAACGCACCCAGCGCTGCACAGCCCCAGTGAGGCTGTCAGTGGCCCTCATTCCGAGTTGATCGGTCGCAAGGCGAATTTAGCAGAGTTACACACGCTAAGCCGCCGCCTACTGGGAGTGAATCTTAGCTTCTTAAAATTGCGACCGATGTATTCGCAATATTGCGATTACTAACTACTTAGCAGTTTCAGAGTAGCTCCAGACTTACTCTGCCTGTGCGATCAGTTCAGTGCTTGTCGTTCCTGGTTGACGTCACAAACACACCCAGCGTTCGCCCAGGCACTCCCACCGTTTCTCCGGCCACTCCTGCGTTTTTTCCGGAAACGGTAGCGTTTTCAGCCACACGCCCCTGAAACGCCGTGTTTCCGCCCAGTAACACCCATTTCCTGTCAATCACATTACGATCGCCGGAGCGAAGAAAAAGCCGTGAGTAAAAATACTTTCTTCATAGTAAAGTTACTTGGCGCAGTCGCAGTGCGAACTTTGCGCATGCGTACTAAGCGGATTTTCACTGCGATGCGATGAAAAAGAACGAGCGAACAACTCGGAATGAGGGCCAGTGTTTTTATGTAAACACAGTGAGACTGTAATTTGATAAAATCCCTAAGAGGGATTGTTATTGTGCAGTAATATAGTGTCTCTCCCCCTCTCTACCCGGTACCAGCGATCCAGGGACTGTTTGGAGGAGCTGTGGAGGCTGCTGCTATGCAGGAGAAGGTGCCAAAATGACGCTGAGGCCGCTCTTGTGTAGCTTATGCCCCCCGCCATGGCGCTGGAGCTACTTCTGTATATTTATACTGGCAATGTCTGCCAAGTTGTAAAAACTTACAGAAATGCTAGGTTTGCCCTAAAGTAGGCAGTCTCATGCAGGGGGGCCCCCGGTTGGTACTCACCACCGATGATTATGTTCAGGCAGCGTTAGGGGTGTGTGGCATGCTTCGGCTGTGACAGCCAAGGCGCCATGCCCCGCCGAACAAACAGCCCCTCAGGACGGTGGTCCTGCAGCTGGGAAGCGGCTCTGCACCTCAAGAGGCCGGTGACCCCCCCCCAACTCCCACGGTGCAGGTATGCTGTTCCAGACAGCATACCGAAATAAGTGAAACTTTAAAAGAAATTGAAGAAAAACTCTCTAGCTTGCAGAGTGTGCATCCTCTCCTGAGGGCACTTTTTTCTAAACTGAGCTGTAGAAGGAGGCATAGAGGGGAGGAGCCAGCACACCCAGTGGAAGAAATTTGCACTGGCTCCTTTGGATCCGTCTATACCCCATCGTACTAATTCTGTCCCCAATATCCCTTATGGATGCTAGAGAAATATATATACATACCTCCCAACTGTCCCGATATTTTGGGACTATCCCGCTGTCCCACCCACGGGCCACAATGTCCCGCAGTGGGGACAGTTGGGAGGCTCCTTTCACTCGCTGCTCTGCTTAGCAGAGCAGTGGTGAATAGACGCTGTGCGCATGCGCACAGAGTCTATCCATGAAGACAAGAGGGAATGGGGGCATGGCCAGCAGCTCACAGAGCGCTGGCCATGACCCCATAGTGACGGGATCGGGGCGTGGCTTGCGATCATGGCAATAGTGCAAAGACTCGCCCCCGTTACTAAGGCAACGCCCGCTTATCCGGGCGGGCGCGGCTACGCCGCATCGGAGTCCCGATTCATACCTCCTCAAAGTTGGAAGCTATGTACTATGTGTGTGTGTGTGTGTGTGTGTGTGTGTGTGTGTGTGTGTGTGTGTGTGTGTGTGTGTGTGTGTGTATATATATATATATATATATATATAATAATAGGTGTGTTGTTAGGTTCACTGAAAATCGACTAGGCAAAGTCTTGTTATCTGTCTGAGGTGTCTTCTAAATATAACAGTAGTGTATAGATAATAGGATTTTAATTACCTACCGGTAAATCCTTTTCTCATAGATGCTGGGGTCCACATTAGTACCATGGGGTATAGACGGGTCCCCTAGGAGCCACTGGCACTTTAAGAGTTTAATAGTATGGGCTGGCTCCTCCCTCTTTGCCCCTCCTACCAGACTCAGTCTAGAAACTGTGCCCGAGGAGATGGACAACTTCCAGAGAAGGATTTTACAAAGATAGTGGCAAGATTCACACCAGCTCACACAAACAAGGCAAACCAAGCTAACAAGCTTGAAAACTCAGCAACAGCTGAATAACATTACTGAACCAAGTAATAACGCAGCACTTAACTAAGAACCAAGCAGTACTGAACCAAGTAACCACTGCAGGATAACAAAGCGCTGTGTGGGCACCCAGCATCCTCTACGGACTACGAGAAAAGGATTTACCGGTAGGTAATTAAAATTCTATTTTCTCTTACGTCCTAGAGGATGCTGGGGTCCACATTAGTACCATGGGGATGTACCAAAGCTCCCAGAACGGGAGGGAGAGCACGGAGGCTCCTGCAGAACTGATTGACCAAACTTTAGGTCCCCAGAGGCCAAAATATCGAACTTGTAGAACTTAGCAAACGTGTTCGACCCAGACCGGGTAGCCACTCAGCAAAGCTGTAAAGCTGAGACACCCTAGGCATCTACCCAGGAAGAACCCACCTTAACAGATTTTGACATGGCAGTCCTGCCATAGAATACGCATGCTGGACAGTGAACCTGATCCAGCGAGAGATCGTCTGCTTAGAAGCAGGACACCCAAGTTTCTTGGGATCATACAGGACAAACAGAGAGTCCTGTTCACATAGATTTTCAGAGCCCTTACAACATCCAAGGACTTTGACGGAATTGACGAGTCAGTAGCTACTGGCACAACAATAGGTTGGTTGATATGAAAAGCTGACACAACCTTTGGAAGGAACTGCTGACGTGTCCGGAGCTCAGCTCTATCTTCATGGAAGATCAAATAGGGGCTTTTACAAGACAAAGCCCCCAACTCCGACACACATCGAGCAGAAGCTAAGGCCAACAAAGTGACAGCCTTCCACGTGAGAAACTTGACTTCAACCTCCTGTAGAGGCTCGAACCAATTCGATTGGAGGAACTGTAACACCACTTTAAGATCCCAGGGTGCCGTAGGCGTCACAAAGGAAGGCTGGATGTGCAGAACCCTTTTCAAAAAGGTCTGAACCTCAGGGAAGGAAGCCAGCTGTTTCTGGAAGAAAATGGATAAGGCCGAAATCTGGACCTTTACGGATCCCAACCTTAGGCCTATATCCACACCTGCTTGCAGGAAGAGGAGAAACCGTTCAAGTTGAAACTCCACCATAGGAAACTTCTTGGATTCAAACCAAGATACTTACTTTTTCCAAATGCATTGTAATGTTTAGACGTTACTCCTTTCCTAACCTGTATCAGGGTAGGAATAACCTTGTTCGGAATACCTTTCCGAGCTAATATCTGGCGTTCAACCTCCATGCCGTCAAACGTAGCCGCGGTAACTCTTGATAAGTGAACGGCCCCTGTTGTAACAGGTTGTCCCGAAGAGGAAGAGGCCTCAGATCTTCCAGTAGTAGACCCAGAAGATCTGCGTACCAAGCCCTTCTTGGCCAGTCCGGAGCAATGAGGATTTCCGGAACTCTTGTTCTCCTTATGAGCTTTAGAATCCTTGGAATGAGTGGAAGTGGAGGAAACGCGTACACCGACTGGAACACCCATGGAGACAATACCTCCAAAGCTTCTTGTTGAGGCGGGAGGCCATCATGTCTATCTGAGGAACCCTCCAAAGATGGGGTATATTTACTAAAAATCGTATTTTCCCGTTTGAGGTCAAAGTTCAATCACGAATGACATCGAAAGTGTAAATATGCAACTTTTTGAATTTAGGCCCTCATTCCGAGTTGTTCGCTCGTTCTTTTTCATCGCATCGCAGTGAAAATCCGCTTAGTACGCATGCGCAATGTTCGCACTGCGACTGCGCCAAGTAACTTTACTATGAAGAAAGTATTTTTACTCACGGCTTTTTCTTCGCTCCGGCGATCGTAATGTGATTGACAGGAAACGGGTGTTACTGGGCGGAAACACGGCGTTTCAGGGGCGTGTGGCTGAAAACGCTACCGTTTCCGGAAAAAACGCAGGAGTGGCCGGGGAAACGGTGGGAGTGCCTGGGCGAACGCTGGGTGTGTTTGTGACGTCAACCAGGAACGACAAGCACTGAACTGATCGCACAGGCAGAGTAAGTCTGGAGCTACTCTGAAACTGCTAAGTAGTTAGTAATCGCAATATTGCGAATACATCGGTCGCAATTTTAAGAAGCTAAGATTCACTCCCAGTAGGCGGCGGCTTAGCGTGTGTAACTCTGCTAAATTCGCCTTGCGACCGATCAACTCGGAATGAGGGCCCTAGTACGACTAATTTACTAAGCTGCCGTATTCTGCATTTTCGGTTTTACCGATGTCGATGTCATTCGTTTTTTTAGGCAGTGTTTTACGTGAGTGACTTGTAAAACACTGCCGACTTTAATACAATGAATCTCGGCCGGATCTGAGAGATCCGTGCTGGGCTTCATTGTGCACCTTTATTTAAAAAAAAAACAGTGTAAAAAAAAAAAAAAAATTGCGTGGGGTCCCCCCTCCTAAGCCAAACCAGCCTCGGGCTCTTTGAGCCGATCCTGGTTGCAAAAATATGGGGGGGGGAATGATAGAGGTTCCCCCATATTTAAACAACCAGCACCGGGCTCTGCGCCTGGTCCTGGTTCCAAAAATATGGGGGACAAAAAGCGTAGGGGTCCCCCGTATTTCTGAAACCAGCACTGGGCTCCACTAGCCAGATACATAATGCCACAGCCGGGGGACACTTTTATATAGCACCCGGCGGCCCTGGCATTACATAACCAACTAGTCACCCCTGGCCGGGGTACCCTGGAGGAGTGGGGACCCCTTCAATCAAGGGGTCCCCCCCCAGCCACCCAAGGACCAGGGGTGAAGCCCGAGGCTGTCCCCCCCATCCAAGGGCTGCGGATGGGAGGCTGTTAGCCGTTTGGTAAAAAAATGAATATTGTTTTTAGTAGCAGTACTACAAGTCCCAGCAAGCCTCCCCGCAAGCTGGTACTTGGAGAACCACAAGTACCAGCATGCGGAGGAAAACCGGGCCCGCTGGTACCTGTAGTACTACTACTAAAAAAATACCCCAATAAATACATAAGACACACACCTTGAAAGTATAACTTTAATGCATACATACACACCTTCATATACACATACTTACCTTATGTTCACACGAGGGTCGGTCCTCTTCTCCATGTAGAATCCATGGTGTACCTGTGGAAAAAATTATACTCACAAAATCCAGTGTAGAAGGCTCCTCTTCTTCTTTTAATCCATTTGTAATCCAGGTACTTGTCAAAATAAAAAAACGGACACCCGACCTCGCACTGAAAGGGGCCCCATGTTTTCACATGGGACCCCTTTCCCCGAATGCCAGAAACCCCCTCTGACTTATGTCTAAGAGGGTTCCTTCAGCCAATCAGGGAGCGCCACGTTGTGGCACCCTCCTGATTGGCTGTGTGCTCCTGTACTGTATGACAGGCGGCACACGGCAGTGTTACAATGTAGCGCCTATGTGCTCCATTGTAACCAATGGTGGGAACTTTGTGGTCAGCGGTTGACCGAAAGTAACCTCACCGCTGACCACAAAGTTCCCACCACTGGTTACAATGGAGCGCATAGGCGCTACATTGTAACACTGCCGGGTGCTGCCTGTCATACAGTACAGGAGCACACAGCCAATCAGGAGGGTGCCACAATGTGGCGCTCCCTGATTGGCTGATGGAACCCTCTTAGACTTAAGTCAGAGGGGGTTTCTGGCATTCGGGGAAAGGCGTCCCATGTGAAAACATGGGGCCCCTTTCAGTGCGAGGTCGGGTGTCCGTTTTTTTATTTTGACAAGTACCTGGATTACAAATGGATTAAAAGAAGAAGAGGAGCCTTCTACACTGGATTTTGTGAGTATAATTTTTTCCACAGGTACACCATGGATTCTACATGGAGAAGAGGACCGACCCTCGTGTGAACATAAGGTAAGTATGTGTATATGGAGGTGTGTATGCATGCATTAAAGTTATACTTTCAAGGTATGTGTCTTATGTTTTTATTGGGGTATTTTTTTAGTAGTAGTACTACAGGTACCTGCGGGCCCGGTTTTCCTCCGCATGCTGGTACTTGTGGTTCTCCAAGTACCAGCTTGCGGGGAGGCTTGCTGGGACTTGTAGTACTGCTACTAAAAACAATATTCATTTTTTTACCAAACGGCTATCAGCCTCCCATCCGCAGCCCTTGGATGGAGGGGACAGCCTCGGGCTTCACCCCTGGTCCTTGCGTGGCTGGAGGGGGGGGACCCCTTGATTGAAGGGGTCCCCACTCCTCCAGGGTACCCCGGCCAGGGGTGACTAGTTGGTTATGTAATGCCAGGGCCGCCGGGTCCTATATAAAAGTGTCCCCCGGCTGTGGCATTATGTATCTGGCTAGTGGAGCCCGGTGCTGGTTTCAGAAATACGGGGGACCCCTACGCTTTTTGTCCCCCGTATTTTTGGAACCAGGACCAGGCGCAGAGCCCGGTGCTGGTTGTTTAAATATGGGGGAACCTCTATCATTCCCCCCCCCCATATTTTTGCAACCAGGACCGGCTCAAAGAGCCCGAGGCTGGTTTTGCTTAGGAGGGGGGACCCCACGCAATTTTTTTTCAAAAAATAAACACTTTCCCATCCCCTTCCCACTGATAAACATGCACGGATCTCATGGATCCCTGCATGCCTATCCAAACACGGGATAAAAAAGCAGGTCTGTTTTTTTTTAGCACTTTTTCACGAATTGTATTTCAGCACGGCAGTGTTTGGCTATTGTCGGCAGTGTTTGTGATTTGCACTTTTTAGTAAATTACCGATATCTACCAAATTGCAGGCGTATTTGACCGATGGTGTATTGATTCGTGATTTTTTCCTAGGACTTCCAAAATATTACGAATGCCATCATCACTGCCGAGACTTTTGCTTAGTAAATTACCGAAATGACACTTTGAAGAAAAAACGGCATCTCGGTCAAAATCGGGACCTTAGTAAATATACCCCGATGTGTCACTTCTGTGAACACCTCTGGATGGAGGCCCCACTCTCCTGGATGGAGATCATGTCTGCTGAGGAAGTCCGCTTCCCAGTTGTTCACTCCCGAAATAAAAATTGCTGACAGCGCCAACGCGTGTTTTACTGCCCAGAGGATGATTCTTGTCACCTCTGACATTGCAGCTCTGCTCTTCGTTCCACCCTGACAGTTGATGTAGGCCACTGTCGTTACCTTGTCCGACTGTACTTGAATGGCATGATCTCGCAGAAGATGTGCCGCTTGGATAAGACCGTTGTACACAGCTCTCAGTTCCAGAATGTTTATTGGAAGACTGGATTCCAGACTTAACCACCTTCCTTGGAAGGTTTCCCCTTGAGTGACTGCGCCCCAACCCCGGAGACTTGCGCCCGTGGTTAGAAGGATCCAGCCCTGAATTTTTAACCTGCGGCCCTCCAGAAGGGGAGACATTTGCAGCCACTAGAGGAATGAAATACTTGCTTTCGGCAACAGACGTATCCTCAGGTGCATATGTAGATGAGACCCCAACCTTGTCTAGGAGATCCAGTTGGAAGGATCGAGCATGAAATCTTCCGTACTGTAGAGCCTCGTATGAGGAAACCATCTTCCCCAGAAGGCGACTGCACTGATGAACAGATACCCAGGTTGGCTTCAGGACATCCCGGACCATTGTTTGAATCAACAACGCTTTTTCCTTCGGTAGAAACACCCTCTGCACTTCCGTGTTGAGGATCATCCCCAGGAAAGACAATCTCCTTGTCGGCTACAAATGTGACTTTGGAAGGTTCAGGATCCAACCATGTTCCCTGACAAGACGAGTCGTGAGAGCAATGGACTGCAACAAGGTCTCACTGGTCGATGCAGATCCAGATATGGAATTATGTTCACACCCTGTCTGCGGAGGAGAACCATCACCTCTGCCATCACCTTGGTGAACACCCTCGGTGCCATGGAGAGACCGAATGGCAGTACCTGAAACTGATAGTGACTGTCTAACAGTGCAAACCTGTGATAAGCCTGGTTGCGGCGGCCAAATCGGAATGTGGAGGTACGCATCCTTGATATCCAGGGATACCAGAAACTCTCCCTCCTCTAGACCAGAGATCACCGCTCTCAGAGACTCCATTTTGAACTTGAACTCCCTCAGATAAGGGTTTAACGATTTCAAGTTCAAAATCGGTCTGACCAAACCATCCGGTTTCGGTACCACGAAAAGGTATGAATAGTAACCCTTGTTTTGCATATGCGGTAGAACTGTAACAATGACCGCTGACCATTCCAATTTTTGAATGGCTTCCTGTAGGACAAGCCTGATTTGAAGAATCGGTGAGGCAGGAGTTCTTGAAACTCCAGTCTGTACCCCTGGGGTACAATATCCTGTACCCAGGGGTCCAGGCCGGACGGCACACAAACGTGGCTGAAACGTCTGAGCCTAACACCCACCAGACTGTCCTCCAGGCTGTGCGGCCCACCGTCATGCTGAGGATTTTGAGGAACCAGAAGCAGGCTTCTGGTCCTGGGAATCTGCAGGTGCAGTCTTTTTGGATTTTGCACGCCCAACTCTAAAGAAAGTGGCAGGGGGCTTGGACTTTTTTGCCTTAGCGGTCCAAAAGGACTGCGATGCAGATGAAGAAAAGGGTTTCTTCGTAGAAGGTGTAGCTGAGGGAAGAAAAGGTGACTTACCCGCGGTTGCCGTGGAAATCCACGCATCCAACGCTTCCCCAAATAGAGCCTGACCTGTGTAGGGTAGGTTCTCCACACTTCTCCTGGATTCCGCGTCTGCCGACCATTGACGTAGCCAGAGTCCCCTGCGAGCTGAGACAGACATGGAAGATATCCGTGCATTCAGCATACCCAGGTCCTTCATGGATTCCACCATGAACCCCGCAGAATCCTGCATGTCACTTCTATTCATTGTATCGAAGTCTTCTAGTAACATGCCTGACCACTTTGCTATAGCTTTTGAGATCCATGCACAGGCAATAGAAGGCCTTAACGCCACCCCTGAAGCAGTGTATATGGATTTGAGCGTAGTGTCAATCTTACGATCAGCCGGTTCTTTTAACGCTGTAGATCCAGGGACAGGTAGCTGGATCTGCAGGGAGGAAAATGGCGCTGAACGCTGCTGGGTCAGCTCTGAGGAGAAGCTCCACCCCCTGAAACATGGCGCTGCTTCCCGCATTTTACATCTTTATACTGGCCTGAGGTATGGTGCTGGCAGCATTACGGAGGTTCCTGACAGTGTAGGGTATAGGCGCTGGCTTAGGGCGCCCCTCATAACACCGCACTGTGTACCGCTGAGCCTCCGGAACGCAGTCATTACTGCGCTCCAACCCTGTTGCCGCCATTTTCACACCGGCTCCCCGCTTGCCATCAGATCACTGAACAGCTCTGGCATCCCCTCTTCCAGAGTAGGCCACTGTACCAGTCACATTTATGTGTAATTGAGGTAATTCTATTATAAGGGGACTTCCCTGACTAACTAGACTCCTCCTGTATAGGGTGGTCTTCAGTATGCCGAATGTCGGGATCCCGGCGCACAGTATACCGGCGCCGGAATCTTTACACCCGGCATACCGACAGATATTCTCCCTCGTGGGGGTCCACGACCCCCCTGGAGGGAGAATAGATAGCATAGCGCGCCACCGTGCCCGCAGCGTGGCGAGCCCGCAAGGGGCTCCTTTGCGCTCGCCGCGCTGTCGGTATGCCGGCAGTCGGGCTCCCGGCGCCGGTATGCTGGTCGCTGGGAGCCCGGCCGCCGGCATACCATACTACACCCCCTGTATAGTATGAGATGCTTTACTGAGGGCTCAGTTGCAGTGTGGGGAGCCTCTCCTGTGTCTGTCCTATCCATGGACCCTGGGTAGATGCTTTGCTGGAGTCCTCCCTGAAACACTCGTCAGAGTCTGTGTCCCAGTGCTGCCTCTCACTGACAGGTGGCTGCGCTGCTGAAGCCCAGACACACAGTGCTGTTACTTTGCTGCCTGCCTTACCATCTCCTCACCAGATATAGGGAGCAAGCCATGCTCTCCCTCTCTAGTCAGTTACCTCTGGCCAGTTGCCTCTCCCCTTGTCTCAGTGCTATTTACAGATCTTCCTGGTTGTCATGGGAACCTTCAAATTGGACACTCCCACACCAGCTCCCTCACTGCCATTATCCATGAATCTTTATAGCACATTGAAAGCATTGCAAAAAATATACATATCATTATTTACACATATGAAAAGGAAAATAAACAGGCATTATCTTTATACAAATAAACAAGTATATGGCACCAACGGGTGGTCTTCAGTATGCCGAATGTCGGGATCTCGGTGCACAGTATACCGGCGCCGGAATCCCGACACCCGGTATACCGACACCTATTCTCCCTCGTGGGGGTCCACGACCCCCCTGGAGGGAGAATAAAATAGTGTGTCGCGCCTAGCGCGCCACCGTGCCTGCAAGGGGCTCCTTTGCGCTCGACCTGCTGTCGGTATGCCAGCAGTCGGGCTCCCGGCGCCGGTATGCTGGTCGCCGGGAGCCCGAGCGCCGGCATACCGTACTACACCCGGCACCAACATGAGTAGGTACCAGGGGCGGATTGGGATACAAAACCAGCCCGGGAAATTTTAGAAGCAGCCCTAAATAGGGGATAGGGTCAGGGCAGCAGAGAGCGGATATGGATCGCAGTACTGGTGGGGTGTGGCCAAATGTGGAAAGCCACGGACCCCTCCCCCCCCCCCCCACCCAAAAAAAAAAAATGCTTTATGCTCCCCCCGCTGCCGGGCTCTGGCGGCCAGAATGCCGCTGTCAGTATATTGGCAGTCGGCATCCCGTCCACCGGGATATCATAACCATCCCATCCATGTGTGTAAAACATGTAAATATATTTAGCGATGAGTTACGTGAGGGAAGGAGAGCTGTTTGGGGGGATCTGAGTGCAAGGGAGAGGCAGAGCAGTGTGTGTGGGAGGGGGGTCTGTGTGAGGAGGGGAGAGCTCTGAGGGGGAAATCTAACTGAGGGGGAGAGCTGTGTAAGAGGGAGAGAGGTGTGTTGGGGGGATCTGAGTGGGAAGATGCAGGTCTGTGTGAGGAGGGGAGAGCTGTGTGTGGGGATCTGAGTGGGGGGAGAGCTGTGTGTGGGGATCTGAGTGGGGGGGAGAGCTGTGGGGGGGGGGGGTTGTATGAGGAGGGTAGGGCTGTGTGTGGGGATCTGTGTGAGGGGAGAGAACTGTGAGGAGGGCAGGCAAAGCTGTGTCTTTACCTTTAGTTGGATGGCTGTGTCTGGGGGCGGTTCCTCCATGGTGGCAGGTTCCTTTTGAAAGTGGCTGCAGGAGACAGAGTCGGCCAAGGAGAAGCTGAATGGAGCTGGATCAGCCAGGCCAGATGCACCGCTATCTTATGTTTTATAGAAACATAGAATTTGACGGCAGATAAGAACCATTTGGCCCATCTAGTCTGCCCATTTTTTTTATACTTTAGGCAATCGCAACCCTCTTTGAACCTTAATTCCTTGTAAGGATATTCACATGCCTATCCCAAGCATGTTTAAACTGTTCCACAGTCTTAGCCTCTACCACCTCTGATGGGAGGCTATTCCACTTATCCACTACCCTTTCTGTGAAATAATTTTTCCTTAAATTTTCCCTGAACCTGCCTCCCTCCAGTTTCAGTGTATGTCCTCGAGTTCTAATACTTCTCTTCCTTTGAAAAATGTTTCCCTCCTGAACTTTGTTAAAACCTTTGGTATATTTGAAAGTTTCTATCATGTCTCCCCTTTCCCTTCTCTTCTCCATACTATACATGTTAAGATCTTTTAGCCTTTCCGGGTAAGTTTTGTGATGTAGGCCATGCACCATTTTAGTTGACCTTCTTTGTACACTCTCTAATGTATTTATATCCTTCTGGAGATATGGTCTCCAGAACGGGACACAGTATTCCAGATGAGGCCGCACCAATGACCTATACAGTGGCATTATTACTTCTCTTTTCCTGCTACTGATTCCTCTCCCTATGCAACCAATCATCTGACTTGCCTTTCTCATTGCTTTGTTGCATTGCTTTCCTGCCTTTAAGTCACTTGAAATAGTGACTCCTAAATCCCTTTCCTCCTCAGTAGTTTCCATTATAGTACCCTTGATACTATATTTAGCCTTTGGGTTTTTGAGACCCAAGTGCATGATTTTGTATTTTTTAGCATTAAACTGTAGTTGCCACGTTCTTGACCATTTTTCAAGCCTAGCTAGGTCATCAGTCATTTGTTTTACCCCTCCTGGTGTGTCTACCCTGTTGCATATCTTTGTATCATCTGCAAAAAGGCATACTTTCCCTTCAATACCAATTGCAATGTCACCAACAAAGATATTAAAGAGAACTGGTCCGAGTACAGATCCCTGGGGTACTCCACTGGTAACATTTTCCTCCATAGATTGCACTCCATTTGCTACAAGTGTCTGTTTCCTATCTTGCAACCAGGTTCTTATCCATTTAACTATTCTATAAATCACCCCCACACTTTCAAGTTTATTTAGCAGTCTGCGATGTGGGACATGTCAAATGCCTTACTAAAGTCTAGATATGCTACATCTACAGCTCCCCCTTGTTCTATTATTTTCCTCACAGAGTCAAAAAAGTCAATAAGATTTGTTTGGCATGATCTCCTACCAGTAAATCCATGCTGTTTTGGATCCTGTAAGTTTTTTGATTTAAGATATTCCACAACTCTTTCTTTTAGTAGTTTTTCCATTACTTTCCCTACTACTGATGTAAGGCTTACTGGTCTTTAGTTACTTGCTTCTTCCTTTCTTCCACTTTTGTACAATGGAACTACATTTGCTCTTTTCCAGTCCTCTGGAATGGCACCTGTATTTAGTGACTGGTTAAATAATTCTGTTAATGGTGCCACCAGCACATCTTTTAGCTCTTTTAGTATCCTTGGGTGTATCCCATCTGGCCCCATTGATTTATCCACTTTTAGTTTTGAAAGTTCAGTTAGGACCTTCTCCTCCGTAAATGTACTTTCATCTACCTTATTTTTCTGAATGTCCTTGCAACATAACTGTGGCCCCTTCCCTTTTCCTTCTGTAGTGTTCCTTCTGTACAGATGTTACTCACCGTCCTACGTCTTGTACTCCGATCTTCTCCACTTACAGGTCCCTGTAAGGAGGCAAAGAGAGAAACAGCCGTGCAGGGCCTCACTCTAACCTAGTGTGCATCCGCTACACTAACTACATAAACAAACCCCTCAAACTGGCTCAAGTGTGGGTGGTGCAACACAAACTATGCACAAACTCTAAACAACACTATGCCCTGCACGGTAACAATACACATCAGAGTACATCAAACGGTGCGATTCCTTTAGATCCCTACCTGCACTCTGGGGGGTGGACGCCACACAGCCTGCCCACCTCCTGTACACTTCCGGGGGCTCAGGTCAAGCGGACCTGCCTACCTAACACCTCAGTGTGGCCTGGACCTAGTGCCCAGTACCACCTTTATTCACCTCGGGGGAACACTTATTCACTGGGCCTAGCGCCCCCCCTGACTGCACACAGGCCGGAGGCCTGACTTCACCCACGGGCCTAGCGCCCGCCTAACTTGTCACCCGTTGGGTGACCTGGGCCTAGTACCCAGCGTCACCTGTTTACCTAATTGGCCAGAATACACTAGGGCCTAATGCCCTCTAATGTCCCACAGGCCTATTGCCTGATGTGCCCCTCAGGCCTAATGCCCGCCTAACCGCTGCCACAGGCCCTGGCCTGACTATCCTTACGGGCCTAGTGCCCAACCTGTGCCCCCAGGCCTAGTGCCTGCCTATCTGGGCCACGGGCCGGGGGGTCCCCCGACTACGCGTGGCCGACGGGCCTGGAGGGCCCGACTAAATGCCCCACGGACCAGGAGGGCCCGACTATGTGCCCACAGGCCAGGAGGGCCTGACTGTGCCCACGGGCCTAATGCCCGAACACCCGGTGGTCTAGGGAGGAGAGAAGGGGGGGCACCTTAGAAGGGCCTACCTGCGGTGGAGAAGGCTGCAGTGGGGAACTGCACAGCTCAATTGCTTCCCACCACCGCAGCGCTTCTCGGCCTGGATGAGCTCTTCTGCCGCTGGCCCCTCGCCGCGTCCAGCCGCCGCTGGACATCTTCTTCCCGCAGGCCGACGTCTTCTGGCCTCTTCCGCGGCCTCAGGACCTCCTCACCGCTCTTCGGCGCGGCCCGGCGTCTTCTCCCGGCGGCGTCTCTCCTCTTCGCGCTCCTGCGCGCGGACCTATCTTCAGGCTCCCGCCCGGCGTCTGACGTCAGACGCTGGGGGCGGGCCTATGACGCGGCGAGCGCCGATTGGCTCGCCGCGCCCCTCTCCGATTGGCTGGCGCCGTCCGCGATTGGCTCGCGGACGGCGCCAGATTCAAACAGCCTCCGGCGGCGCTTCTCATTGGCGGCCCGAGCGGCGCCAAGTTTAAAGCGCCGCCACGCCGCTACCCGCCGCCGACAGCCTGGTGCAGGGAAACATCCGATCCCTGCACCAGATACCCGCCGCCGCCACGCACTGACAGGCGCTGGGGGCAGACAAGCTGCCCCAGTGCTGCCCACAGTCAGCACCGCTGATGTGCCTACAGGGCACATCTCTACAGTAGTACATACTGAGCAAAAATAATTATGTAGGTGATCTGCTATTGCCTTGTCTCCCTCCACCAAATGCCCACTCTCTGTCTTAAGTCTTATTATTCCTCCATTTGAATTTCTCCTTTCATTTATATACTTAAAAAAAGTTTTGCCCCCTTTATCTACCGACTGGGCCATTGTCTCCTCAGCTTCTGCCTTTGCACGTCTGATCACTTTCTTAGCATCCTTCCGTCTGTCAAGATACACCTCTTTGCCATTATTATTTTGTTTATTATTATATTATTATTATTATTATTATTATTATTATATAATTATTATTATTATTATTATTATTATATTATTCAGTTTTAAGCGGACATCTGCAGCCTGGCAATTCGGCAGCAGTTGTTCAGTGTGGTGGGTGGGCTGAGGCAGGCACCGGCCACACTACTCTCCCCGGTTCCCTCCTCTACTTTCCTACTTGCAGCGCAGGCTGACAGTGAGCCTGCGCTGCAGTGAGATGCTGCAGCCCGATCCCAGTAAATGAGTACAGAGGGACTGGAGGTAGCACGGCACATCTAAGCCTGCTAAAGCTTCTGCGCATGCACAGAAGCTGTCTCCCAACGCTGCCCGATCGCGGCAGCCGGCCTGACACCAGGGGTGAGTGAAAGCCACTGAGGGAACGTCGGGACCGGCTAAACGGAAACTGATCCGGCGTCCCAATCAGCACCTGGTAGGTACACCCATGGACAGGGTACCACATCGTGCACTGCCTTATACCGCTTCTCCCCATGTATTAATGCGGGAAGTGTGCTCAGTGACAAGTGCAATATGCTCCCCTGTCTATGTCAGTGCTGCTATCTGTAAGATAGAGCGCTGATATGCAAGGCAATGTATGAACACTCAGGGGCACTGACATTGCCAACACCTGCAGCTATTGATTTGACAGCTGCAGGTGTCGTTGCAATATATTCCATCACTCTCTGCATGCATAGCGGTGTTTACTAACACTGTATGCATGAAGAAAATCACAAAGGGCAGGTCTTGCAGTAAATGATGTCATTTGCGATGTGTGGACTTCCGGGTTTGGGACCCGGAAGTCCATTTGCGTATGTGTCTGGTGAATGTGTGAGCAGCGGGGGATGCTGGGAGGGTTCCAGTTGGATCCCTCGCAGCGCAACAGAAGCCCATAGGCGTCTATAAAACAACATCATCTCCCACCGCATCTAAGCCCCAGAATCTTTTGCAATATGGGGCTTGGCGCATATGCGTTACCCGGCAAAACCTCCGGAAACTACATTTTATGAGGTTTGGCCACATTTTTCAGCTTTCTGCATCGCGCCTAAAGTATCTATTCTGCGGGTAATGCTTACATAGGATGTCTGAATCTGTATAAGAATGGAAAGGTGAAGGAATACAGAGCCTTATGTAGTGCATTCTCCTGATATATTGGGTAAACGATGCAAACTAATGGACTTTGCACATGGAATGATTGTTGGCACTAGCAGCAGTTGTTACAGGTACACAGCAGGCAAATAACCAGGTCTAAGCATAAGGTCTGTGGTTGTAAACAGCTACTTAATACTCAAGCGGAATGGAGAGTGGGCAGACTTTTTCAGTCCCACTGATGGGCAACAGTGCACAAATTATGGATAATGGGAACAACAGACCACATCAGAAGGTCTCTAAGGGATCATTATGCCGTATATTACATCATATTAGCAACAGAAGTAGAAGGCCTGTTCTCTACGCCATTGCTATCTGCTGCAAACTGTAAAACGCAACCAGTTTGCCCAGGAACACACGGATTGGACAGTAAATGACTGGAAGTGAGTCATGTGGTCTGACAAATCATGATTTCAATTAGACCATGCAGATGGTAGGGTGAGGGGTATGTAGTTAGCAGCCCGACAGTCAGGATGCCAACGGTCACAACTTATACAATACTTACAGCGCCATCCTGACTGCCAGAATACCAACACATTACACTGGTAAGTAGTAGGGTTTGGCTGGGGAGGGAGTTGGTTTAGGCTGCGGGAGGGGTGGGGGGTAGGGTTAGGCTGCAGGAGTGGTGGGTTAAGCTGCAGGAGGGGTGAGTTAGGGTTAGGGGGAGTGTAAGGCTCCTGTCATAGTAGCTGGCACGGCAAACTCCCGGAATAGTAATGAATGCTCAGCCTCGATGAATGCTGTCATAGTAGCTGGCAGCCTCGATGAATGCTGTCATAGTAGCTGGCACTGCAAACTCCCGGAATTGTAATGAATGCTCAGCCTCCTTTCACACGGTACGGACACGGCCCGGAGCTGTGTTGCAGCTGGATCTATCCACTGAATATGAAGGTTGCCGGGCCGTGGCCGGGCCATCCATGAAGTTAGTGGATTTAGTGTGTGAATCGCCTCTTTCACACACAACGGCTTTTTTTTTGCCTTTGTTGCTGCTGGTGCTGTGCAGCATTAAACACGGCTCAAAGCCGTTGTGTGTGAAAGGACAGGGACTGCCAGCTAAAAACTGTCTGGCTTTTGCCGGCTTTTTGCCGGTTGGGACAAACTGGCATGTGTGGAAGGGGCCTAAGGGTTACAGTACTTACCAAAAGGTGTCAGTATTATGCTGATCAGGATGCTGTATTTTGACCATCGGCATCCTGACTGTCAGAATCCCGTAACCATCCGGGGAAGAATATGGGGGCGACAGCACTAAAGCATGGATCCTTCTTGCATCATCAGTACACTTCAGGCTGGCGGAAGCAATGTTATGGAGATACAGTTCAGCACGTGGGCTAATATTCCCCACAATACATACTGACAGTCAGTAGACTCCATGCCTAGAAGAATTTAGGCCGTATTATGGGCAACAGGTGTCCCAACAAAGTACTAACCCAGTGGTCATTATAATGACACGTTGAATAAATCTGCCTGTTTGTAGTGCATAGGCCACATTGCACAAGGAAATACAGCTTTTACATTAATGTGGGTAGTTCAAATAAATGCACAGTGGTGACTACAAACAATAACTGTGTCAGAGATATTTATTTTATACACAATGGTTCTGTATTAATGTTATTACAATCAGTATAAAATGTGGAAAGTGGAACACATTCTGATTACACAAAATGAAAGAACAGTCCCATGTCATTATTTCTGTACATCGGAATCTAGTTTCTCGTGATCCCCAGAAATATCTGGCTGTGCCCCAAGCTCTGCAGTTGTCAGCTCTGTCCCTGACCGGAGATACCCAATAATACTAGAGGCTCCAGCAGCTGATGCTGACCCTAACCAAGACAATCCAGTGGACACTGCTGACCCTACAGATGTTGAACCTGAAGAGATAGAAGATCCCAACTGCCTAACACTACGAGCTGTGGCTTCCTCTGCGTCTCCAGATTGTGCAGCTAAGGACTCTGCCAATGGAGCAACACATCCAGCTGCAGTCATCACCATGGTACCAGACCCAGGAGATACTACATCTACTTTAGCAGCTACTATGGGAGCCAGTGTTTGTGCACCTGCAGAAAGCATGTTCCCAAATGCAGCTAGGCCCCTACCAGCAGCTGAGCCCAATGCGCTGGACATTCCCATCACCCCCTGACCTGCAAGGTCAACTCCCTTGGCTGCCACTGATCCCACAAGTTCAGAACTTAAGCTTACACCTGAGCCAATGAGTTGGACTCCTTTAGCTGCAGTCACTGCCATTTCCTCTGGAATAGCTGCCAAGGTCCTAAGTATCTGTAAATCATACATACATAATTAGCACACATGACAAAAATAAAGAACTTTCAACTTATTCTTACATATTTTAATGGTGTATATCCAAAGGAAGAGAAAACATAACCTGCTCTCAGCAATGATAGCTGGATTACTTGCTCGGATCAACCAATGTAATAATGTATGCTTGAGCAGAGAGGCAGACATTCGGAAACAAATCTGTAAACACTACTGTCACCACATGGTGGATCTGGGTATTACATGTGGGTCTGAAAGGATTTCTAAAACAGAAAAAGACACGGTCTGTCTGAAAATGACCAAAAATCCTATTGAAGACATATACTGTATATCTCTGTGGTACCCCGGTCCGTAGGTGTGATCGGTTCTTAGTTGTAGCTGACTATTTTCAGGTACACGATTACTACCAGCACACCGTGACAGAGAGGCAAGCCAATTTGTTCCCCTTTTTAAAGCAGACTCATACTGACCCGTGAATGGAACAATACAATTTTATTGTGCTACAATGGTACGAATTTACAGTGGCAGCGGGAACAGTAAAATTACACAAACAATTACTCCCTTAACTTTTGTTCAATTATAAAACAGGTAAACAGGCTGGTTTTGGCTTTATGTAATACAGTCCCGAACAACCAGCAATTTTTAATTATATAGCAACAGGTGAGATGAACTTTAAGCAGGTATACGGCTGGGTAGAGCTTGTGTAAACGGCCGATTAGTGCAATAGCAGTAGCAGACAGGTGAATAAACTTTAAGCAGGTACACGGCTGATTTGAAGCTTGTAAGCACAGTCTGTAATGCCCCAGCGGTAGCAGAATAGCAGACAGGTGAATAAACTTTAAGCAGGTACACGGCTGATTTGAAACTTGCAAAGCACAGTTAATAATGACCCAGCAGTAGCAGATTTAGCAGACAGGTGAATAACTTTAAGCAGGTACACGGCTGGGCAGAACTTGCATACACAGTCAATGAGGTACCCGCAGTAGCAGATTTAGCAAACAGGTGAACAGGTCTTTTTAAAAAAAATAAAAACATATCCTGCCAGCACTATACTCCTTCAGTATAATCACAATAACAGATTCAGCTTTTAACTTTATATGTACATCATTTCTCATACGTCCTAGAGGATGCTGGGGTCCATTTCATGACCATGGGGTATAGACGGTTCCGCAGGAGCCATGGGCACTTTAAGACTTTTCAAGGGTGTGAACTGGCTCCTCCCTCTATGCCCCTCCTCTAGACCTCAGTTTTAGAAATGTGCCCAGGCAGACTGGATGCACTCCAGAGGAGCTCTACTGAGTTTCTCTGAAAAGACTTATGTTAGGTTTTTTATTTTCAGGGAGAACTGCTGGCAACAGTCTCCCTGCTTCGTGGGACTGAGGGGGCAGAAGTAGGAACCAACTTCCTGAAGAGTTTCATGGCTCTGCTTCTGACTGACAGGACACCATTAGCTCCTGAAGGGAACTAAATGCTAGCCGTGCCTAGATGCTCACTCCCACCGCACGCCATCACCCCCCTCACAGAGCCAGAAGTCAGAAGACAGGTGAGTGTTAGAAGACAGATCTTCAACCAAGAAAGTGACGGCTAAAGGTACCGCATGGCTGGCGGGAGCGCAGCGCGCCATGTTGCCCACACATACACAGGCAATGCAGGCTGCAGGAGGGGGGGGGGGTGCCCTGGGCAGCATGAAATCTATGGAAACCGGCATAAAAAAGGGGCATAAGTTGCTGAGACACTACCCCCGCCAGTATAAAAAATGACCTCATAAAAGCTGAGGAGAAACACAACGTTGGTCCTTCTCCACTACTGAACAAGTATCAGGGTGCAAAACGGGGGCCACAGTGAATTTGGTGCTATATAATTGTGTGATTAGCATTATAAAAGCGCTGCATGTCAGTGGGCATTTTGTGTTCACAGACATTGTGTTACTGGTGCTGGGTTGTGAACTGACAAATCCTATCTGTGTCCCTCTGACAGATTTTACTGTGGGTCTGTCCCCTATAAGTCCCGGAGTGTCTGTGGTGTGGTTGAGCACGTGTGTGACATGTCTGTGTCAGGGAATCTCTTCCTCTGTGGAAGACATGTTAGAGACACAGAGGTGTAATATGACACCAAGACCCTGACTGGGTGAAAGGTTACCTGATAGTGTGAATCACTACTGAATCTCATCTGTTGAAGATGTGATTTTTAATAGTTCTGCCTTTCATCCAAAGGGACCTCTCTGGGTCACATACAAATTTGCAAGTAGTACAAACTGATACCGACACTGTGTCGATACTAGTGATTCCAGGGGAATAGTTCCTAAATTAGCAAAAAAGCATTCAAAACATGTTTAAGCTATAAAGGTGGTGTTAGAAGTTACGAAGCCCCTCTTTTACCATAAGAAGAGGGTTTACTTTAGTAAAGAAGTAATTTCCCCTCCACCTCAGGAACAGTCTCTTGGAGGGAGTCTGATTTAACCTAAAAAGAAATTTCAGATTCCCAAAAGGAATTCAGGCAGCTTACCTTTTTTCAAAAGGTGGGAGTCACCCCGCATTTTAGACAGGGCCCTGTCATAAAAGAGAAAAGGTGCTTCTCCCTGCGCCTGGAATGGCTTCACTTAAGGAGCTGACAGGCGCAAGTGAGTGAGGTGATCTATTGATGTGGCCAATGGGACACTACTCAGGCCTACCATTGTCTGTGCGTGGGTGAGTAGTGCTATTGAGAAGTGGTCAGAAAACTTGTCATTAGACATTGATACAATAGATGGAGACGAGATACTCCTAACGTTAGGTCATATCAAAGACGCTGCTGCGTACGTACTAGAAACCATGAAATATATTGGTCTCTTGGGATCAAGAACCGCTACCATGGCAGTATCGGCTCGGAGGGCGTTGTAGATTCGCCAGTGGAATGCTGATACAGATTCCAAAAGAAATATGGAGGCTCTCCCGTATAAAGGTGAGACCTTGTTTGGTGATGGGCTGGATGCGTTAGTCTCGGCATCTACCGCAGGTAAGTCAACATTCTTGCCTTATGCTCCTACACCGGCGAAAAAGACACATCACTCTCACATGCAGTCCTTTCGGCAAACAAATACAAAAAGGCCAAAGGTTCCCCCTTTTTTGCAGGTAGGGGAATGGGGAAAGGAAAGAAATCCGCAGCGTCTCCCGGATCGCAGGAGCAGAAGTCCACCCCTGCTTCTGCCAAATCTGCAGCATGACGCTGGGGCTCCCTTGCGGGAGTCCGCTCGGGTGGGAGCACATCTGAAACTTTTCAGTCAAATCTGGATTCAATCTGGCCTGGACCCATGGGTCTTACAAATAGTGTCCCATGGGTACAAACTAGAGTTTCAAGACATCCCCCCATGCCGATTTTTCAAATCGACCTTGCCAGCTTCTCTTCCAGAAAGAGAGGCAGTAACAACGGCAATTCAAAAATTATGTCAGGATCAGGTCATTCTCCTGGTACCCTTGTCACAGCAAGGAGAAGGTTTTTATTCAAAACAACAAGAGAGGCTGCGCTGTGTGTCAGTAGTTAAGTACAAAAAGAGCAAACGTGTACTATAAAGGTATTAAATTTATTAAAAATGACATGTGGTTAATAAAACAAACTTAAAATAAAAGCACACCTGTATCTGTCTCAAAGGTATATGGAGTAGTGATAACTGGTATATGGTATATGGCAATAAAGGTCCAATATAAAGTTCAGAAAAAAGAAACTCAATGCGGTGCAGTCCCAGAGAAATGGTTACCTCGTATATGTCACCCGGCAGATGGTGATGTGTGTGTATAGTACCTCTCCGATTGGGCTGGTATAAATTTCGGCCGAGCGTCCCCGGCCAAAACAATCCTGCTTTGCCCAAATTGTTGCACAGCGGAGGGACGATATCTAGTAGACAGCCTGTCAGTAGTCACTCGTCGCGGTGAGGAGATGGTATAAGCTTGCGGCTGGATGGAAGCAAAGTCCGGTAATGCTCACCAGTTGCAGTGGTGAGATGGACGGCAGCCTGTACGGTGACGAGCCGGTAATAGGCTGAAATTGGAAACCAAGGAGGGTTTGCACGGCAGTGTAACACCTTGGACCAGGTGTGCTAGTTTGGAGGCGGAGTCCTGATGCGTTTCGTCACGATCACGTGACGGCTCGGTCAGAACGATTTTAAACCTGAAAAATCTGAATCTCTACCTGAAAAGGTTCAAGTTCAAGATGGAATCCCTGCGGGTAGTGATTTCCAGTCTGGAGGAGGGGGACTTCATGGTGTCAGTAGACATAAAGGATGCTTACTTGCATGTTCCCATTTATCCTCCTCACCAAGCTTATCTGAGATTCGCAGTACAGGATTGCCGTTACCAGTTCCAGATGTTGCCGTTCGGACTCTCCACGGCACCGAAGGTATTTACCAAGGTGATGGAAGAGATGATGGTCCTCCTTCATCAAAAAGGAGTCAATATAATCCTTATCTGGACGATCTCCTGATAAAAGCGAGATCCAGGAAACAGTTGGTGCAGAACATCGCACTCTCCCTGTCAATACTCCAACAACGTGGTTGGATCATTAATTTTCCAAAGTCGCAGTTGGAACCGACGACAAGATTGTCCTTTTTAGGGATGATTCTGGACACCGAAGTACGGAGAGTATTTCTTCCAGTGGAAAAGGCTCTGGAAATCCAGAAAATGGTCAAACAAATATTGAAACCAACAAGCGTGTTGATCCATCAATGCATTCGGTTGTTGGGGAAAATGGTAGCGGCCTACGAGGCCATATAGTTTGGCCGATTTCATGCCAGAGTATTCCAGTGAGACCTGTTGGACAAGTGGTCCGGATCCCACCGACACATGCACCGGAATAATCCTGTCCCCCAAAGCCAGGATTTCGCTCCTGTGGTGGCTACACAGTTCTCACCTACTAGAGGGACGAAGGTTTGGGATTCACAACTGGGTCCTAATAACCATGGATGCAAGTCTCCGAGGCTAGGGAGCTGTCACACAAGGGGAAAGCTTCCAAGGAAAATGGTCAAGTCAGGAAGCCTGCCTTCACATAAACGTTCTGGAATTGAGAACCATTTACAACGGCCTTCTACAAGCGGTACATCTTCTTCAAGATCATCCCGTGCAGATCCAGTCGGACAATGTAACAGCAGTCGCGTACATAAAAAGGCAAGGCGGAACGAAAAGCAGAGCGGCAGTGGCAGAGGTGACAAGTATTCTCCTCTGGGCAGAAAGACATGTAAGAGCTCTGTCATCAATTTTCATTCCGGGAGTGGACAACTGGGAAGCAGACTACCTCAGCAGACACGATCTCCATACAGGAGAGTGGGGCCTCCACAAAGAAGTCTTCGCAGAGGTGACAAGTCTATGGGGAGTTCCTCAAGTAGACATGATGGCATCTCGATTAAACAAGAAGCTTCAGAGATATTGTTCCAGGTCGAGAGACCCTCAAGCAATAGCAGTGGATGCACTGGTGACCCAGTGGGTGTTTCGGTCGGTATATGTTTTCCCTCCACTTCCACTGATTCCAAAAGTTCTCAAAATAATAAGAAGAACAAGAGTTCGAGCAATCTTCATTGCCCCAGACTGGCCAAGGAGGGCTTTGTACCCAAATCTTCAGGAGTTGCTCATAGAAGATCCTCGGCCTCTTCCTCCTCGAGAGGACCTACTACAGCAGGGGCCGTGTGTGTATCAAGACTTGCCGTGGCTACGTTTGACGGCATGGCTGTTGAGCGTCGGATCCTAGCCCAAAAGGGTATTCCCAAGGAAGTCATCCCCACTCTTATTCAGGCCAGGAAAGGTGTAGCGTCTAAACATTACAACCGTATTTGGAGAAAATATGTGTCTTGGTGTGAATCCAAGAAGGCTCCTACGGAAGAGTTTGAGTTGGGACGTTTTCTCCTTTTTCTGCAGGCTGGTGTGGATGCGGGTCTTAGATTGGGGTCAATTAAGGTCCAGATTTCGGCCTTATCAGTTTTCTTTCAAAAACAATTGGCCTCCTTTCCAGAAGTCCAGACGTTCGTGAATGGGATTCTGCACATCCAGCCTCCATTTGTGCCTCCAGTGGCACCATGGGACCTTTATGTGGTGTTGCAGATCCTTCAATCAGATTGGTTTGAACCTCTGCAGGAGACAAAATTGAAGTTTTCTCACTTAGAAAGTGGTGAAGCTTTTAGCCTTGGCATCCGCAAGGCGGGTGTCTGAGTTGGGGGCCTTGTCTCACAAGAGCCCTTACCTGATCTTCCATGAAGATAGGGCAGAGTTAAGAACTCGTCAACAATTTCTTCCAAAGGTGGTTTCGTCCTTCCACATAAACCAACCTATTGTGGTGCCAGTAGCTACTGACACTTTCACTGAGTGACAGTCTCTAGATGTGGTTAGAGCTTTGAAGATTTATGTCGCAAGAACAGCTTGGTTACAGAAAACAGAGGCTCTGTTTGTCCTGTATGCTCCCAGCAAGATTGGGTGTCCTGCTTCTAAGCAGACTATTGCGCGCTGGATCAGAGGTACGATTCAGCATGCTCATTCTACGGCTGGATTGTCGCTCCCTACGTCGGTGAAGGCCCATTCTACTAGGAAGGTGGGCTCGTTCTGGGCGGCTGCCCGGGGGCTCTCGGCATTGCAACTTTGCCGAGCAGCTACTTGGTCAGGGTCAAACACTTTTGCTAAATTTTATAAGTTTGACACTTTGGCCGATGAGGACCTCAAGTTTGGTCAATCGGTGCTGCAGGGTCATCCGCACTCTCCTGTCCGTACTGGAGCTTTGGTATAAACCCCATGGTCATGAAATGGACCCCAGCATCCTCTAGGACGTATGAGAAAACAGGATTTTAATACCTACCGGTAAATCCTTTTCTCCTAGTCCGTAGAGGATGCTGGGCGCCCGACCCAGTGCGTACTTTACCTGCAGTTTTGTTCAGTTAGTTACACAAGTGTGTTACATTTGTTTTCAGCATGTTGCTGTAAATGGTTCATGCCTGTTGGTGTGTGTTATGTTGAATGCCATGTTATGCGGCATGGTTGAGGTGTGAGCTGGTATGAATCTCACCATTAGTATAAAAGTAAATCCTTTCCTCGAAATGTCCGTCTCCCTGGGCACAGTTCCTATAACTGAGGTCTGGAGGAGGGGCATAGAGGGAGTAGCCAGTTCACACCCTTGAAAAGTCTTAAAGTGCCCATGGCTCCTGCGGAACCGTCTAATCCCCATGGTCATGAAACGGACCCCAGCATCCTCTACGGACTAGGAGAAAAGGATTTACCGGTAGGTATTAAAATCCTGTTTTTCATCATATATTTCCGCAACTTTCTTCCCTGGCCCTGCGGGGCACAAGTAACTGAGGGGAGCCAACCTCCTTATCAAACACACATGCAGAGGCACTGGGTAATTAAGGGGTGCCTACCCCCTTTTTTTGATGTGTGGGGCACTGTGGACTGAGAGTAATGAAGGGGAGCCTACCCCCTTTTTTAATCCTATGTACCCAATGCAGTTTGGCAGCGGAAGGGTTAATTGCAGGGCAGCTCAGCGGAGTCTTTCCCCTATTTCTTTACACCTGAGGGGCCCCTAAAGGAAAAGGGGAGGCAACCCCCTTAATTAATTAGTCTTGCGGGTCACTGGAGAAGGGGAGCCTACCCCCTTTTTAATAACTTTGTCCCCTTTAGGAGAGTACTGCAGCAGAAGGGCAAGCACGGCAGAGTCTGGCAGTGGAAGGGCAAACAGGTTTCCTCACCACAAGCTGCTGTGCTTCTGCCACCTTCGATCACCTCCTGGATCTTCGGTGCCACCCGGGATGCAGAGCACTGCACCGGGGATGCACCCTTGTAGCCAAGGGTCCTCGCTGGGGTCCTCTCCGTGGGGCCGTCCCGCGCGCCGCCCCCGCTACTCCGTCCACAGCAGTCCGCGACTTGTCTCTCCGCCTCCACGCCAGTCGGGCTGCCAGCACTGGTCCTCTTCCTTTCTCTGGGGTTTTCCTTCCTCGGGCTTCTCTTCTCAGCGAAGCCTCTGCTCCCATACTGCCCAGCAGTAGCAAAGATGGCTCCTCTTCTCCGGCATCGACTGGGGGTCCTCACAGGGCTGGGATCCTCCCAGCACTATGGGCTTCGGACACACTCCACTCTTCTCGATCCTCTACGGGTGGGCAGCTCCTCTGATCCTGCGGGCTCCACCACTCCCTGCGGCCGGTCAGCACCGCTTCCTAGGATCCACGAACACTCCACTCTCCCTCCGGTAAGCAGTCTTCCTTCCAGTCTCTCCCCAGGGCAGGACTCTGTTCCGAGCTGTGGGGCTGCTTATATCGGTCCCTGTCCCTCCGGACCTCCCCTGTTCTGGGACCTCACTGGCTCTCCGGGCCCCAGCAACAGACCGCCCTCAGGCCACTCTGCCCAGTTGTTGCTGGACAGAAGAGTGACACAGGATTTTTCTGTGGTGCCAAACCTCCCTGTTCTAAGAGGACAGGGCCAATTAAAGTGCATCCCTGTACTCCTATGGGCTGCCTGGGGCTAACTAACTATAAGATGCCACAAAGGGACCTCTGTTCGTACATTAAAAAAATAAAAATAAAAGGGATATACATGTGTGGGGTATTGCATCTCACTATGCTGTTGATCTTTTTAACCACCTAACTGGCAATGTCGCATGTGATGATACCTGCTCGGTCACATCACATTCGACGTGCTGCTCTCCGGAGCCTCCGCAGTCTGCTGCGTCCTGTTACGCCCTGGACACGGCAGTGACGTGGCAGTCTCTGACCGCCGCCATCACTGCCAGAATCACGGCCCAGAATGCCTTGTGGACTCATTATAAAGCACACGTTCCGGAGAAGCACATTGTGGGGAGGAGAACTTCGTTCCTCTCCCAGCACATTTTAGCTGGGAGGGATAGGGGCTTTTAAGGGAGGGGGGCTAATGGACGCATGGGGGGCTTGCAAAACACCCTGAAGATATAAATTTTATAAAAAATATATATATTTTAAGAATTTATTAAAAATACTTTCTAGACTTTAAGTAATAAAAAAAATAAACAATTTCTGGGCAGTTTTTTTGGGGGGGAAATAATCAGTTAAGGGGTTAAACTCCTGTTATCAGATGGAGAAGTGTGTATATAAGACAGGTGTGGGGAACCTGCGGCCCTCCAGCTGTATTTGAACTACACATCCAAGCATGCCCTGCAACAGTTTTAGCATGGCCAAATAGCAAAACTAAGCAGGGCATGCTGGAATGTGTAGTTCAACAACAGCTGGAGGGCCAAAGGTTCCCCATCCCTGATATAAGATAAATACACATGTAAATATAATGTGAACTAATTATCAACAGCTAATAGCTCATATACTTCTACATACACACACAATTTTAATCAATTTAGACACAGCAAGATATTTAATCCAATACCCTGCTGTCCTCTATTTGATGCATTCTTTCAGCCCCTGAGTTTCTATAATATTTAAAATAAATAGTGCTCACGCTATGCAGGATGTCAGGTTAACTAGCAGAGCCAATGGACCTCATTCCGAGTTGATCGCTAGCTGCTTTCGTTCGCAGCGCAGCAATCAGGCAAAAAAATCGGCATTTATGCGTATGCCGCGCAATGCGCCTGCGCGACGTACTTTCACAACATCCGATGTAGTTTTACACAAGGTCTAGCGACGCTTTTCAGTCGCACTGCTGGCCGCAGAGTGATTGACAGGAAGTGGGTGTTTCCGGGTGTCAACTGACTGTTTTCAGGGAGTGAGTGAAAAAACGCAGGCGTGACTGGGGAAACGTAGGCGTGGCTGG
Source organism: Pseudophryne corroboree (assembly GCF_028390025.1). NCBI lineage: Eukaryota > Metazoa > Chordata > Amphibia > Anura > Myobatrachidae > Pseudophryne > Pseudophryne corroboree. The sequence continues at coordinate 143,352,023 of NC_086454.1, forward strand.
CCGAACCCAGGGCATGTTCGTGACGTCAAAACAGGAACTAAATAGTCTGCAGTGATCGCAAGCTAGGAGTAGGTCTGGAGCTACTCTGAAGCTGCACAAAATTATTTTGTAGCCGCTCTGCGATCCTTTCGTTCGCACTTCTGCTAAGCTAAGATACACTCCCAGAGGGCGGCGGCTTAGCGTTTGCACGGCTGCTAAAACCAGCTAGTGAACGAACAACTCAGAATGAGGGCCAATACACATTAGCCTGTTTTAGATCTCAGCTGCTTAAACAAACCAGAGACAGCAGAAGGAGTCCTTCTCTCTGCAACATGGAGGCCTAGAGTGCACCACGTGGGGAGGGGAAGACCTCAACATGAAAACTGTTTAATAACCCACTGTTGGAGAGGAGGGCTGCCCACCAAGGTTAGGGTGTCGCACCACGGGTGGGGGTTTGGGACAAAGCCGTGACAGAGGGTAAGAGGATAGCAAAAGGTGGGACCAGTCAGAGATGGGTGGGGCTAAGTGTGGGTGGAGACTGAGGTGACCCATATGCCATGTCCATTAAACTAGCAAAATAATAACGCTATATGAATTCATCTCTTGTGTTAACTTGGATGCACTGGTCATGTTGCTATAGCTCTTGCTGCTTCGCCTGTTTATCAAGGCGAAGGAAGAATCAATACTCTCGGCTACTGGAGTGGGGGAGTGAAAACCCCTCCCTTCTGTGGCCCCTGCCAGAGCCCAAAGCAAATCAGTCTAGTGCTGATTAGAGATGAGCGGGTTCGGTTCCTCGGAATCCGAACCCGCCCGAACTTCATGTTTTTTTCACGGGTCCGAGCGACTCGGATCTTCCCGCCTTGCTCGGTTAACCCGAGCGCGCCCGAACGTCATCATGACGCTGTCGGATTCTCGCGAGACTCGGATTCTATATAAGGAGCCGCGCGTCGCCGCCATTTTCACACGTGCATTGAGATTGATAGGGAGAGGACGTGGCTGGCGTCCTCTCCATTTAGATTAGAAGAGAGAGAGTGAGATTGATTTGAGACAGAGACACTTGATTTACTGGAGCTTAGGAGTACTGTAGAGAGTGCAGAGTTTAGTAGTGACTGACCACAGTGACCACCAGACAGTGCAGTTTTATTTAATATAATCTGTTCTCTGCCTGAAAAAAACGATACACAGTGACTCAGTCACATACCATATCTGTGTGCACTGCTCAGCCCAGTGTGCTGCATCATCTATGTATATATCTGACTGTGCTCACACAGCTTATAATTGTGGGGGAGACTGGGGAGCAGTGCCAGTTATAGGTTATAGCAGGAGCCAGGAGTACATATTATTAAAATTAAACAGTGCACACTTTTGCTGCAGGAGTGCCACTGCCAGTGTGACTGACCAGTGACCTGACCACACTGACCACCAGTATAGTTAGTAGTATACTATATTGTGATTGCCTGAAAAAGTTAAACACTCGTCGTGTGACTTGTGTGGTGTTTTTTTTTTTATTCTATAAAAAACTCATTCTGCTGACAGACAGTGTCCAGCAGGTCCGTCATTATATAATATATACCTGTCCGGCTGCAGTAGTGATATATATATATTTTTTATATCATTATTTATCATCCAGTCGCAGCAGACACAGTACGGTAGTTCACGGCTGTAGCTACCTCTGTGTCGGCACTCGGCAGTCCATCCATAATTGTATACCACCTACCCGTGGTTTTTTTTTCTTTCTTCTTTATACATACATACTACATCTCTTTATCAACCAGTCTATATTAGCAGCAGACACAGTACAGTACGGTAGTCCACGGCTGTAGCTACCTCTGTGTCGGCACTCGGCAGTCCGTCCATAATTGTATACCACCTACCCGTGGTTTTTTTTTTCTTTCTTCTTTATACATACATACTACATCTCTTTATCAACCAGTCTATATTAGCAGCAGACACAGTACAGTAGTCCACGGCTGTAGCTACCTCTGTGTCGGCACTCGGCAGTCCATCCATAATTGTATACCACCTACCCGTGGTTTTTTTTTCTTTCTTCTTTATACATACATACTACATCTCTTTATCAACCAGTCTATATTAGCAGCAGACACAGTACAGTACGGTAGTCCACGGCTGTAGCTACCTCTGTGTCGGCACTCGGCAGTCCGTCCATAATTGTATACCACCTACCTGTGGGTTTTTTTTCTTTCTTCTTTATACATACATACTACATCTCTTTATCAACCAGTCTATATTAGCAGCAGACACAGTACAGTAGTCCATGGCTGTAGCTACCTCTGTGTCGGCACTCGGCAGTCCATCCATAATTGTATACCACCTACCCGTGGTTTTTTTTTCTTTCTTCTTTATACATACATACTACATCTCTTTATCAACCAGTCTATATTAGCAGCAGACACAGTACAGTACGGTAGTCCACGGCTGTAGCTACCTCTGTGTCGGCACTTGGCAGTCCGTCCATAATTGTATACCACCTACCCGTGTTTTTTTTTTCTTTCTTCTTTATACATACATACTACATCTCTTTATCAACCAGTCTATATTAGCAGCAGACACAGTACAGTAGTCCACGGCTGTAGCTACCTCTGTGTCGGCACTCGGCAGTCCATCCATAATTGTATACCACCTACCCGTGGTTTTTTTTTCTTTCTTCTTTATACATACATACTACATCTCTTTATCAACCAGTCTATATTAGCAGCAGACACAGTACAGTACGGTAGTCCACGGCTGTAGCTACCTCTGTGTCGGCACTTGGCAGTCCGTCCATAATTGTATACCACCTACCCGTGTTTTTTTTTTCTTTCTTCTTTATACATACATACTACATCTCTTTATCAACCAGTCTATATTAGCAGCAGACACAGTACAGTAGTCCACGGCTGTAGCTACCTCTGTGTCGGCACTCGGCAGTCCATCCATAATTGTATACCACCTACCCGTGGTTTTTTTTTTCTTTCTTCTTTATACATACTACATCTCATTATCAACCAGTCTATATTAGCAGCAGACACAGTACGGTAGTCCACGGCTGTAGCTACCTCTGTGTCGGCACTCGGCAGTCCGTCCATAATTGTATACCACCTAACCGTGGTTTTTTTTTCTTTCTTCTTTATACATACTACATCTCAGTATCAACCAGTCTATATTAGCAGCAGACACAGTACGGTAGTCCACGGCTGTAGCTACCTCTGTGTCGGCACTCGGCAGTCCATCCATAATTGTATACCACCTACCCGTGGTTTTTTTTTCTTTCTTCTTTATACATACTACATCTCATTATCATCCAGTCTATATTAGCAGCAGACACAGTACAGTACGGTAGTCCACGGCTGTAGCTACCTCTGTGTCGGCACTCGGCAGTCCGTCCATAATTGTATACCACCTACCCGTGGTTTTTTTTTCTTTCTTCTTTATACATACTACATCTCATTATCAACCAGTCTATATTAGCAGCAGACACAGTACGGTAGTCCACGGCTGTAGCTACCTCTGTGTCGGCACTCGGCAGTCCATCCATAATTGTATACCACCTACCCGTGGTTTTTTTTTCTTTCTTCTTTATACATACATACTACATCTCTTTATCAACCAGTCTATATTAGCAGCAGACACAGTACAGTAGTCCACGGCTGTAGCTACCTCTGTGTCGGCACTCGGCAGTCCATCCATAATTGTATACCACCTACCCGTGTTTTTTTTTTCTTTCTTCTTTATACATACATACTACATCTCATTATCATCCAGTCTATATTAGCAGCAGACACAGTACAGTACAATAGTCCACGGCTGTAGCTACCTCTGTGTCGGCACTCGGCAGTCCATCCATAATTGTATACTAGTATCCATCCATCTCCATTGTTTCCCTGAGGTGCCTTTTAGTTTTGCCTATTAAAATATGGAGAACAAAAATGTTGAGGTTCCAAAATTAGGGAAAGATCAAGATCCACTTCCACCTCGTGCTGAAGCTGCTGCCACTAGTCATGGCCGAGACGATGAAATGCCAGCAACGTCGTCTGCCAAGGCCGATGCCCAATGTCATAGTACAGAGCATGTCAAATCCAAAACACCAAATATCAGTAAAAAAAGGACTCCAAAACCTAAAATAAAATTGTCGGAGGAGAAGCGTAAACTTGCCAATATGCCATTTACCACACGGAGTGGCAAGGAACGGCTGAGGCCCTGGCCTATGTTCATGGCTAGTGGTTCAGCTTCACATGAGGATGGAAGCACTCAGCCTCTCGCTAGAAAACTGAAAAGACTCAAGCTGGCAAAAGCACCGCAAAGAACTGTGCGTTCTTCGAAATCCCAAATCCACAAGGAGAGTCCAATTGTGTCGGTTGCGATGCCTGACCTTCCCAACACTGGACGTGAAGAGCATGCGCCTTCCACCATTTGCACGCCCCCTGCAAGTGCTGGAAGGAGCACCCGCAGTCCAGTTCCTGATAGTCAGATTGAAGATGTCAGTGTTGAAGTACACCAGGATGAGGAGGATATGGGTGTTGCTGGCGCTGGGGAGGAAATTGACCAGGAGGATTCTGATGGTGAGGTGGTTTGTTTAAGTCAGGCACCCGGGGAGACACCTGTTGTCCGTGGGAGGAATATGGCCGTTGACATGCCTGGTGAAAATACCAAAAAAATCAGCTCTTCGGTGTGGAAGTATTTCACCAGAAATGCGGACAACATTTGTCAAGCCGTGTGTTCCCTTTGTCAAGCTGTAATAAGTAGGGGTAAGGACGTTAACCACCTCGGAACATCCTCCCTTATACGTCACCTGCAGCGCATTCATAATAAGTCAGTGACAAGTTCAAAAACTTTGGGCGACAGCGGAAGCAGTCCACTGACCAGTAAATCCCTTCCTCTTGTAACCAAGCTCACGCAAACCACCCCACCAACTCCCTCAGTGTCAATTTCCTCCTTCCCCAGGAATGCCAATAGTCCTGCAGGCCATGTCACTGGCAATTCTGACGAGTCCTCTCCTGCCTGGGATTCCTCCGATGCATCCTTGCGTGTAACGCCTACTGCTGCTGGCGCTGCTGTTGTTGCTGCTGGGAGTCGATGGTCATCCCAGAGGGGAAGTCGTAAGCCCACTTGTACTACTTCCAGTAAGCAATTGACTGTCCAACAGTCCTTTGCGAGGAAGATGAAATATCACAGCAGTCATCCTGCTGCAAAGCGGATAACTGAGGCCTTGACAACTATGTTGGTGTTAGACGTGCGTCCGGTATCCGCCGTTAGTTCACAGGGAACTAGACAATTTATTGAGGCAGTGTGCCCCCGTTACCAAATACCATCTAGGTTCCACTTCTGTAGGCAGGCGATACCGGGAATGTACACGGACGTCAGAAAAAGACTCACCAGTGTCCTAAAAAATGCAGTTGTACCCAATGTCCACTTAACCACGGACATGTGGACAAGTGGAGCAGGGCAGGGTCAGGACTATATGACTGTGACAGCCCACTGGGTAGATGTATGGACTCCCGCCGCAAGAACAGCAGCGGCGGCACCAGTAGCAGCATCTCGCAAACGCCAACTCTTTCCTAGGCAGGCTACGCTTTGTATCACCGCTTTCCAGAATACGCACACAGCTAAAAACCTCTTACGGCAACTGAGGAAGATCATCGCAGAATGGCTTACCCCAATTGGACTCTCCTGTGGATTTGTGGCATCGGACAACGCCAGCAATATTGTGTGTGCATTAAATATGGGCAAATTCCAGCACGTCCCATGTTTTGCACATACCTTGAATTTGGTGGTGCAGAATTTTTTTAAAAACGACAGGGGCGTGCAAGAGATGCTGTCGGTGGCCAGAAGAATTGCGGGACACTTTCGGCGTACAGGCACCACGTACAGAAGACTGGAGCACCACCAAAAACTACTGAACCTGCCCTGCCATCATCTGAAGCAAGAAGTGGTAACGAGGTGGAATTCAACCCTCTATATGCTTCAGAGGTTGGAGGAGCAGCAAAAGGCCATTCAAGCCTATACAATTGAGCACGATATAGGAGGTGGAATGCACCTGTCTCAAGTGCAGTGGAGAATGATTTCAACGTTGTGCAAGGTTCTGATGCCCTTTGAACTTGCCACACGTGAAGTCAGTTCAGACACTGCCAGCCTGAGTCAGGTCATTCCCCTCATCAGGCTTTTGCAGAAGAAGCTGGAGACATTGAAGGAGGAGCTAACACGGAGCGATTCCGCTAGGCATGTGGGACTTGTGGATGGAGCCCTTAATTCGCTTAACAAGGATTCACGGGTGGTCAATCTGTTGAAATCAGAGCACTACATTTTGGCCACCGTGCTCGATCCTAGATTTAAAACCTACCTTGGATCTCTCTTTCCGGCAGACACAAGTCTGCTGGGGTTGAAAGACCTGCTGGTGAGAAAATTGTCAAGTCAAGCGGAACGCGACCTGTCAACATCTCCTCCTTCACATTCTCCCGCAACTGGGGGTGCGAGGAAAAGGCTCAGAATTCCGAGCCCACCCGCTGGCGGTGATGCAGGGCAGTCTGGAGCGACTGCTGATGCTGACATCTGGTCCGGACTGAAGGACCTGACAACGATTACGGACATGTCGTCTACTGTCACTGCATATGATTCTCTCAACATTGAAAGAATGGTGGAGGATTATATGAGTGACCGCATCCAAGTAGGCACGTCACACAGTCCGTACTTATACTGGCAGGAAAAAGAGGCAATTTGGAGGCCCTTGCACAAACTGGCTTTATTCTACCTAAGTTGCCCTCTCACAAGTGTGTACTCCGAAAGAGTGTTTAGTGCCGCCGCTCACCTTGTCAGCAATCGGCGTACGAGGTTACATCCAGAAAATGTGGAGAAGATGATGTTCATTAAAATGAATTATAATCAATTCCTCCGCGGAGACATTGACCAGCAGCAATTGCCTCCACAAAGTACACAGGGAGCTGAGATGGTGGATTCCAGTGGGGACGAATTGATAATCTGTGAGGAGGGGGATGTACACGGTGATATATCGGAGGATGATGATGAGGTGGACATCTTGCCTCTGTAGAGCCAGTTTGTGCAAGGAGAGATTAATTGCTTCTTTTTTGGGGGGGTCCAAACCAACCCGTCATATCAGTCACAGTCGTGTGGCAGACCCTGTCACTGAAATGATGGGTTGGTTAAAGTGTGCATGTCCTGTTTATACAACATAAGGGTGGGTGGGAGGGCCCAAGGACAATTCCATCTTGCACCTCTTTTTTCTTTTCTTTTTCTTTGCGTCATGTGCTGTTTGGGGAGGGTTTTTTGGAAGGGCCATCCTGCGTGACACTGCAGTGCCACTCCTAGATGGGCCCGGTGTTTGTGTCGGCCACTAGGGTCGCTTATCTTACTCACACAGTCAGCTACCTCATTGCGCCTCTTTTTTTCTTTGCGTCATGTGCTGTTTGGGGAGGGTTTTTTGGAAGGGCCATCCTGCGTGACACTGCAGTGCCACTCCTAGATGGGCCCGGTGTTTGTGTCGGCCACTAGGGTCGCTTATCTTACTCACACAGTCAGCTACCTCATTGCGCCTCTTTTTTTCTTTGCGTCATGTGCTGTTTGGGGAGGGTTTTTTGGAAGGGCCATCCTGCGTGACACTGCAGTGCCACTCCTAGATGGGCCCGGTGTTTGTGTCGGCCACTAGGGTCGCTTATCTTACTCACACAGTCAGCTACCTCATTGCGCCTCTTTTTTTCTTTGCGTCATGTGCTGTTTGGGGAGGGTTTTTTGGAAGGGACATCCTGCGTGACACTGCAGTGCCACTCCTAGATGGGCCCGGTGTTTGTGTCGGCCACTAGGGTCGCTTATCTTACTCACACAGCTACCTCATTGTGCCTATTTTTTTCTTTGCGTCATGTGCTGTTTGGGGAGGGTTTTTTGGAAGGGACATCCTGCGTGACACTGCAGTGCCACTCCTAGATGGGCCGGTGTTTGTGTCGGCCACTAGGGTCGCTTATCTTACTCACACAGCGACCTCGGTGCAAATTTTAGGACTAAAAATAATATTGTGAGGTGTGAGGTATTCAGAATAGACTGAAAATGAGTGTAAATTATGGTTTTTGAGGTTAATAATACTTTGGGATCAAAATGACCCCCAAATTCTATTATTTAAGCTGTTTTTTAGGGTTTTTTGAAAAAAACACCCGAATCCAAAACACACCCGAATCCGACAAAAAAAATTCGGTGAGGTTTTGCCAAAACGCGGTCGAACCCAAAACACGGCCGCGGAACCGAACCCAAAACCAAAACACAAAACCCGAAAAATTTCCGGCGCTCATCTCTAGTGCTGATGCGCTGTGTCTTACCTCCCAGACTGCTCTACTGGGCATGTGCAAGATCTCACAACCATCGCAAGATCTACCATGAACAGCCTGGGCCCCAGCAGCCACCACGGGTATGTACACATATCATATATTGGCAGGTAATACCTGTTGATATATGGAAAAAAAGATAAGCAGAAAAAGTGCACTTATCCTTTTTTCATACAGCTGAAAGATAGTATGGTGGCAGCGAAATCATTAGAGGTTTGCAGATAACATAGAGATTATCACTTTTATCTACCTTATCTGCTTTCGTACATACTGGGGCTCATTGTGTCAAATTCTGCTGGTTATAGCGCATTTGACACTTACCACATCTTCATGCATCTCCCCCTGAGACATTCAATTCAGGGAGAACAAGTGATCTCTCCGGGGTAACAGAAACACAGGGGAGCCCTGTGCACAGTCAGCCCTTGTGTACTAACACATAACTGAAAACATTCTAATATTTTCCTTACTCTTTTTCTTCAGCATTATAGGATATTGAATAGAATTCTTGATATTGTTTTTGTGGCCAATTCCCATACATCACACTTCACACAAACTTACAATATCCAGGTTTGCACTCCCAAATTTCAGTTCAAGGGCAAAGTCTCGGCAGCTGGACCCATATGGTTTACTCTCGCCCACTGTTTGCAGAGCTGAACTGACCACCTCGTCTCTGGGCACCGGGATCAGATCTCCATCATAAATGTTGTTTACTTTGTAGCTGCAGCCCTTTACTACACCCTCCAGCATTGTTTTCTCAACCACGACAGAGTCTCCATGAAGAGCGTCATCTCCCATCCCTACCAGCCTGCCTGAGTAAGAAGTCAGTATTAGTGCTTCAAGCAAGACAAGCAGTGGGCATATTCAGCTGTTTTAACGGGTGTAGTATGTTATGCCGGCGGTCGGGCTCCCGGCGGCCAGCATACCGGCGCTGGAATCCCGACCGCCGGCATACCGACAGCTGGGCGAGCGCAAATGAGCTCCTTGCGGGCTCGCTGCGCTCGCCATGCTGCGGGCACAGTGGCGTGCTATGCGGGCACAGTGGCGTGCTATGCGGGCACAGTGGCGTGCTATGCGGGCACAGTGGCGTGCAATGCGGGCACAGTGGCGTGCTATGCGCGCCACGCTATCTATTCTCCCTCCAGGGGGGTCGTGGACCCCCAAGAGGGAGAAAAGCTGTCGGTATGCCGGCGGTCAGGATCCTGGGGCCGGTATGCTGGTCGTCGGGAGCCCGGCCGCCGGCAAACTGAAGACCACCCGTTTTATCATGTCTGTCAAATGTCTTAAAATCAGCGGGTATGGGTCGTTGGGTTGACCCAACTTAGGTTGACACTCATTAGGTTGACCACTGCATGTCGACATTGCCATTAGGTCGACGTACATTAGGTTAACATGGGCGTTAAGTCGACATGTACTAGGTCAACAGGTCAAAAGGTCGACATGAGGTTTTTGACTGTTTTTGGTGGCGTTTTATTCGTAAAAAGTGACGGGGAACCCAAATTAGTGCACCGTGTCCCCTCGCATGTCTCGCTTCGCTCGCCATGCTTCGGGCAAGGTGCCTCGCGGTACCGTTCCAATCGTAGTCCACGTGGATCGTTAAGTATGAAAAAGTCCAAAAAATTTGAAAAACTCATGTCGACCTTTTGCCCTGTCGACCTAGTACATGTCCACCTAACGGCCATGTCGACCTAATGCATGTCGACCTCATGGCATTGAGGACCTTCAGTGGTCGACCTAATGAGTGTCGACCTAACGACCATAACCCAAATCAGCTATACCTTGCGGTGCTGTTGTAGCCACAGCGGTAAACATCTTAGATATATGTACACTGGTCTAGCAATGTAATGTGGGCCATACGTCTATGGCCCGATTCCCCATTCTGCCGATCTGATCCGCCAATCAGCAGACTCTGATGGTAACTGAATTGTCCGGGGAACAGCAAAATATTACATGTCATAAATAGCCGACTCGCCCATTTCAATCATCTTTGGGTCGGAATAGGCAAATTAAGGTTCAACATGTTGGATTTCATTGATGACCCGACGCAGGCAACAGCAAATCGGGGAATTGCCATAATTAATCGTAGGTGTATGGATCCCTGTTAACGTGTAAATAGTTCACAATCATAGATATACGTATAAAGGTAACCATTTTTATAAAGTGCAGGCAAAACTTTTTATGGCTTGCTATTCACACAGAGTTCGGGACTTCTACTGTGCATGACATATATATGCTGTACCTAATTATTATTGCATTAATGTCACAGTATAATTGTGTGCCTGAGCATACAGTACCTGTTATATGCACAATATATCCATCCCCTACATATACTGCAAAATGATGATGACCAGTTTGTAAAATCTCAATAATGTCTCCATTCTGAAGAGGGCAGCCCTGCGAGAGCAAGAAAGGTCATTATTAGTCTATTCAGTCATTAGCCTATTGCCATTTTATTTGGAATATGTTGAGTGATAGTTGTAAATGGGAAGATATTGTGAATAAACATTACTTTACAATTAACTAGAAAAACGACGCCACCAATAAGATTGGTTTAAGTAAAATAATGACTATATGTACAGTGTGACACATTCATCCTATCGCTACTGTACTTTCCAAGGACAGGATATGTACACATTATTCAAGCTGTTCTCCCGGCCGTCACATTATACAGTAAACTAATGACCCCCACACATCCCCTATACCGTTATCTACTAATATATGATTTACCACTAGCAAGAAACACTACATAGACTTGTGCCTAGGCCACGTATATTGCAGGAGTGACTTGTAGTTCAATATGCACACACAAGGGTTAGCTCTGCATTAAGACTATGGGCCTAATTCAGACCTGATCGCAGCAGCAAATTAGTTAGCTAATGGGCAAAACCATGTGCACTGCAGGGGGAGGCAGATATAACGTGCAGATAGTTAGATTTGGGTGGGGTGTTATTTACCTTGCACAGAAACAATATAACCCACCCAAATCTATCTCTTTCTGCAAATGTTATTTCTCATACGTCCTAAAGGATGCTGGGGTCCACTTCAGTACCATGGGGTATAGACGGTTCCTCAGGAGCCATGGGCACTTTAAGACTTTTCAAGGGTGTGAACTGGCTCCTCCCTCCTCCAGACCTCAATTTAGAAAATGTGCCCAGGCAGACTGGATGCACTCCAGGGCAGCTCTACTGAGTTTCTCTGAAAAGACTTATGTTAGGTTTTTTATTTTCAGGGAGAACTGCTGGCAACAGCCTCCCTGCTTCGTGGGACTTAGGGGGCAGAAGTAGGAACCAACTTCCTGAATAGTTTCATGGCTCTGCTTCTGGCTGACAGGACACCATTAGCTCCTGAAGGGAACTGAACGCTAGCTGCGGCTATGTGCTCACTCCCACAGCCCGCCTTCACCCCCCTTACAGAGCCAGAAGTCAGAAGACAGGTGAGTGTAAGAAGAAATCTTCAGACATCGTGACGGCTAAAAGGTACCGCGCAGCGGGTGGGAACGCTGCGCGCCATGCTACCCACACATACACAGGTAATGCAGGGTGCAGGGCGCGGGGGGGCACCCTGGGCAGCATGAAACCTAGTAAAACTGGCAAATAAAGGGGCATAAGATGCTGAGGCACAGTCCTACCCCCGCCAGTATAAAAAATTACCTCATAAATGCTGAGGAGAAACGCGCCATTATGGGGGTGGGGCTTCCTCCTCAGTCAGCCAGCACACTGCTCAGCGCCATTTCTCTCCTTCCAGGCTGCAGAGAAGAACGCTGGTCCTCCACTGCTGAACCAAGTATCAGGGTGCAAAACAGGGGGGGGGCACAGTGAAATTTGGTGCTATATATTGTGTGATTACCATTATAAAAGCGCTTCATGTCAGTGGGCATTTTGTGTTTCACAGACAATTTATTACTGGCGCTGGATTGTGAACTGGCAAATCCTATCTGTGTCCTTCTGACAGATTTTACTGTGGGTCTGTCCCCTATAAGTCCCGGAGTGTCTGTGGTGTGGTTATGCACGTGTGTGACATGTCTGAGGCAGGGTGCTCTTCCCCTGAGGGAGCCATTTTAGGGACACAGAGTTGTAATGTGGTGGCGCTGCCGGCACACCACGAGCCTGAATGGGTGAAAGAATTACGTGATAGTGTGAATCATATCAGTAAGAGATTAGATAAGTCTGAATCTCATGCAGAGAGCTGGAGAAAATCAGTGGAAGATGTGATTTTTCATAGTTCTGCCTTTTCATCCACAGGTGACCCCTCTGGGTCACATAAGAGACCATTTGCACAAATAGTACATACTGATACAGACACGGACTCTGATTCCTGGGTCGACGATAGTGATTCCAGGGGGATAGATCCTAAATTGGCAAAAAGCATTCAATACATGATTCTTGCTATAAGGGAAGTTTTGGAAGTTACGGAAGTCCCTCCTGTACCTCAGGAGAAGGCTTATTTTTATAAAGAAAGAAAATAATGTAACTTTCCCTCCTTCTCATGAGCTTAATACTCTACTTGACGGAGTTTGGGTAAACCCTGAAAAGAAATTTCTGATTCCCAAAAGGATTCAGAATGCTTATCCTTTCCCGGCAGAGGACAGGAAAAGATGGGAGTCACCCCCCGTATTAGACAGTGCCCTGTCAAGGTTAATTAAAAAGGTGATTCTCCCTGCACCTGGGACGGCTTCACTAAAGGAGCCGGCAGACCGCAAGTTGGAGACTACGTTAAAATCTATTTATGTGGCCAATGGTACGTTGCTCAGGCCCACCATTGCTTACGCGTGGGTGAGTAGGGCTATCGAAAAATGGTCAGATAATTTGTCATCGGAAATTGACTTGATAGATAGACACGAGATACTCCTAACATTAGGTCATATCAAAGACGCTGCTGCATACATGCTAGAAGCAATGAAAGATATTGGACTCTTGGGTTCAAAAGCCGTTACCATGGCAGTATCAGCTCGGAGGGCGTTGTGGATTCTCCAGTGGAATGCTGATGCAGATTCCAAAAGAAATATGGAGGCTCTCCCGTATAAAGGTGAGGCCTTGTTTGGAGATGGACTGGATGCGTTAGTCTCGGCGGCTACCGCAGGTAAGTCGACATTCTTGCCTTATGCTCCTACACCGGCGAAAAAGACACATCACTCTCACATGTAGTGTCCCATGGATGCAAACTGGAGTTTCAAGACGTACCCCCTGGCCGATTTTTTAAATCGACCTTGCCAGCTTCTCTTCCAGACAGAAAAGTAGTAACAGCTGCAATTCAAAAATGATGTCAAGATCAAGTCATTGTCCTGGTACCCTTGTCACAGCAAGGAGAAGGTTTTTATTCAAACCTTTTCGTAGTTCCGAAGCTGGATGGCTCGGTCAGACCAATTTTAAACCTGAAAAATCTGAATCTCTACCTCAAAAGGTTCAAGTTCAAGATGGAATCTCTGAGGGCAGTGATTTCCAGTCTGGAGGAAGGGGAATTCATGGTGTCAGTAGACATAAAAGTTGCTTACTTGCATGTTCCCATTTATCCTCCTCACCAAGCTTATCTGAGATTCGCAGTACAGGATTGCCATTACCAGTTCCAGACGTTGCCGTTCGTCTCACCACGGCACCGAGGGTATTCACCAAGGTGATGGCAGAGATGATGGTCCTCCTTCGACAACAAGGAGTCAATATAATTCCTTACCTGGACGATCTCCTGATAAAAGCGAGATCCAGGGAACGGTTGGTGCAGAACATTGCACTCTCCCTGTCAGTACTCCAACAACACGGTTGGATCATGAATTTTCCGAAGTCACAATTGGAACCGACGACAAGATTGTCCTTTCTGGGGATGATACTGGACACAGAAGTACAGAGAGTATTTCTTCCAGTAGAAAAGGCTCTGGAAATCCAGAGAATGGTCAAACAGATTTTGAAACCAACAAGAGTGTCAACAATACATCAATGCATTCGGTTGTTGGGGAAAATGGTGGCGGCTTACGAGGCCATACAGTTTGGCCGATTCCATGCCAGAGTATTCCAGTGGGACCTGTTGGACAAGTGGTCCGAATCCCACCTACACATGCACCGGAAGATAATCCTGTCCTCCAAATCCAGGATTTCGCTCCTGTTGTGGCTACACGGTTCTCACCTACTAGAGGGACGCAGGACTGGGTCCTAGTAACCACGGATGCAAGTCTCCGAGGCTGGGGAGCAGTCACACAGAGGGAAAGCTTCCAAGGAAAATGGTCAAGTCAGGAAACCTGCCTTCACATAAACATTCTAGAATTGAGAGCCATTTACAACGGCCTTCTACAAGCGGTACATTTTCTTCAAGATCAACCCGTGCAGATCCAGTCGGACAATGTAATAGCAGTCGCGTACATAAACCGTCAATGCGGAACGAAAAGCAGAGCGGCAATGGCAGAGGTGACAAAGTTCCTCCTCTGGGCAGAAAGGCATGCAAGAGCTCTGTCAGCAATTTTCATTCCGGGAGTGGAAGCAGACTTCTTCAGCAGACACAATCTCCATCCAGGAGAATGGGGACTCCACCAAGAAGTCTTCACAGAGGACTTTGGGGAATTCCTCAAGTAGACATGATAGCATCTCGTCTCAACAAGAAGCTTCAGAGATATTGTTCCAGGTCGAGAGACCCTCAAGCAATAGCAGTGGATGCACTGGTGATCCAGTGGGTGTTTCGGTCGGTATATGTCTTCCCACCACTTCCACTGATACCAAAAGTTCTCAAAATCATAAGAAGAACAAGGGTTCGAGCAATCCTCATTGCCCCAGACTGGCCAAGGAGGGCTTGGTATCCAGATCTTCAGGAGTTGCTTATAGAAGATCCTCGGCCTCTTCCTCCTCGCGAGGACCTGCTGCAGCAGAGGCCGTGTGTGTATTAAGACTTACCGCGGCTGCGTTTGACGGCATGGCTGTTGAGCGCCGGATCCTAGCCCGAAAGGGTATTCCCAAAGAAGTCATCCCCACGCTTATTCAGGCCAGGAAAGGAGTAACGTCTAAACATTACCACCGTATTTGGGGAAAATTTATGTCTTGGTGTGAATCCAAGAAGGCTCCTACGGAGGAGTTTCAGTTGGGACGTTTTCTCCATTTTCTGCAGGCTGGTGTGGATGCGGGCCTAAGATTGGGTTCAATCCAGGTCCAGATTTCAGCCTTATCAGTTTTCTTTCAAAAACAATTGGCCTCCCTTCCAGAAGTTCAGACGTTCGTGAAAGGGGTGCTGCACATCCAGCCTCCATTTGTGCCCCCAGTGGCACCATGGGACCTTAATGTGGTGTTGCAGTTCCTTCAATCGGATTGGTTTGAACCTCTACAGGAGATAGAATTGAAGTTTCTCACTTGGAAAGTGGTGATGCTTTTGGCCTTGGCATCCGCAAGGTGGGTGTCTGAGTTGGGGGCCTTGTCTCACAAGAGCCCTTACCTGATCTTCCATGAAGATAGGGCAGAGTTGAGAACTCGCCAACAATTTCTTCCAAAGGTGGTTTCGTCTTTCCATATGAACCAACCTATTGTGGTGCCAGTGGCTACTGACACTTTCACTGAGTCAAAGTCTCTAGATGTGGTCAGAGCTTTGAAAATTTATGTTGCAAGAACAGCTTGGATAAGGAAAACAGAGGCGCTGTTTGTCCTGTATGCTCCCTACAAGATTGGGTGTCCTGCTTCTAAGCAGACTATTGTGCGCTGGATCAGAGGGACGAGTCAGAACGTTCATTCCACGGCAGGATTGCCGATACTGAAGTCGGTAAATGCCCATTCTACTAGAAAGGTGGGCTCATCCTGGGCGGATGCCCTGGGTGTATGGGCATTACAACTTTGCCGAGCAGCTACTTGGTCAGGGTCAAACACGTTTGCAAAGTTCTACAAGTTTGACACCTTGGCCGATGAGGACCTCAAGTTTGGTCAATCGGTGCTGCAGGGTCATCCACACTCTCCCGCCCGTACTGGAGCTTTGGTATAACCCCATGTTACTGAAGTGGACCCCAGCATCCTCTAGGACGTATGAGAAAATAGGATTTTAATACCTACTGGTAAATCCTTTTCTCCTAGTCCATAGAGGATGCTGGGCACCCGACCCAGCACGTACTTTACCTGCAGTAGTTACTTTGTTGTAGTTACACAAGTGTTGTGTTACAATTATTTTCAGCATGTTGCTGCAAATGGTTCATGCCTGTTGGCATGTGTTATGTTGAATGCCATGTTGTGCGGCATGGTTGAGGTGTGAGCTGGTATGAATCTCACCGTTAAATTAAAAGTAAATCCTTTCCTCGAAATGTCCGTCTCCCTGGGCACAGTTCCTATACTGAGGTCTGGAGGAGGGGCATAGAGGGAGGAGCCAGTTCACACCCTTGAAAAGTCTAAAAGTGCCCATGGCTTCTGCGGAATCGTCTATACCCCATGGTACTGAAGTGGACCCCAGCATCCTCTACGGACTAGGAAAAAAGGATTTACCGGTAGGTATTAAAATCCTATTATCTGCCTCCCCTGCAGTGCACATGGTTTTGCCCTTTACCTAACAAATTTGCTCCTGCGATTAGGTCTTATGGGGTCATTCCAACCTGATCGCACGCTGCAGTTGTTCTCAGTGCAGCGTTCGGGTCGGAACTGCGCAAGCGCTGCAGTGCGCCGGTGCATGCCATACGGACAAAGGCTGTCGTTACCTAGCGATCGCCTCTGCCTGACTGACAGGCAGAGGCATTCGCTGGGCGGGAGGAGGCGGCACGGCGGCAATTGGCCGCGGTTTTTGGGGCGTGGTCCGGCCAATGCAGGTGCGGCTGGACCGTGTGGGGGGCGTGACAAGGGGGGGCGTGACAAGGGGCAGAGACGAGTAACACCCAGCCACAGCCGCAGGAGCTGCGCTGGCCAGGAGTTACACTTCAAGTACAAAAGCATTGCTGCTGTGCGATGCTTTTGTACTTGTGCGGGGGGGGCCGGACTGACATGCGGGGTGGACTAGCCCTGTGCTGGGCGTCCCCCCACATGTCTGGGAAGATGATCGTAGCTGTGCTAAATTTAGCACAGCTACGATCAACTCGGAATGACCCCCTCAATTAGGCCCTATGACAGCCATTACCAATCACTCCAATAATACAATGTCAATGTTCTGTATAGCTTTCTAAACTTAGGGGTAAATGTAATAGGCTCCAAGCTGCCGGAGGTGAGGGACTTTGGACGAAAATGCCTGTATTTTTTAAAGCAGCAATCATTTACAAGGCCTTAAAAATACAGGCAATGATTTTCATGTCACAAGTGTACGTGTACTGTGCACCCCGAGTTCATACTTAGGGGCTTATTCTGAGTTGTTAGCAAACCCAAAAAGTTATCAAATCGCCAAAACCATGTTGCACTGCAGGTGGGACAGATGTAACATGTGCAGAGAGAGTTAGATGTGGGTGGGCTATACTGTTTCTGTGTAGGTTAAATACTGGCTGCTATTTAGATTTCAGTTTGAACACACCCCACCCAAATCTAACTCTCTCTGCACATGTTACATCTGCCCCACCTGCAGTGCAACATGGTGTTACCCAATTGCTAACTTTTTGGGGTTGCTAACAACTCTGAATAACCCCCTAACACTGCAGTATAATTCTGATACCACTATTTCATCAGTTTTAATCTGTATTTCCCAATAATCAGGAGATACAGTATGTTAATGCTGCAATGTGGAATTTGAAACTAGTTATGTGATTTACTGAACCGATTATCACTCCTGAGATAATGGTAAATGATTACAGATTCATGTCTTCCATCTCTATGTTACTATTCTCAGAGCCGGCCCTAACCAATATGATGCCCTAGGCAAGATTTTGGTTGGTGCCCCCTAGCACCACCGCTGGTTCTGCCTCTGACCTTGCACCTCTTTCCCAGCACCATCACCCCTCACCCATAGCAGTCCTTATACCCCTATATTTTAAATAGGAACAGTTCGCACATTTGACGCACAGCCCAAAAAGGGGCATCTTCTTGCTGGGAAGGGGCATGGCCACACAATAGTAACCCCAATTCCAATTACGCCACACAGCACTGCAACTTTATTCACATTTTATCTTGCGATAGTGTCCATAATTCATATTACATCCCACAGTAGTATCACTTTACCTTATAAACGTTACTCCTCACAGTAGAGCCCATTATTCACATTACATCACACTGAATTGCTCCTTATTAACATTACACCACACCTTATTGCTCTTTATTCACATTAGACGACACAGTAGTGCCCTTTCTATATGCAACACCACATAGTAGAGCACCTTATACACATAATGCCTCACATTAGTAATGCATTTATACACATAATTCCACACAGTAATGCCCCTTACACATATGAGACACATAAATGTCCTTATAAACATAATGCGCCTTACACATTATGACAACCTTTATTAATGCCCTTTTACACATAATGTACCTTACACATATGGCGCACATTATTAATGCCCTTATACACATAATGACACACATAGTGCCCCCTACACATTTGCTGCACATTATTAGTGCCCCTATACACATAATGACACACATACAGTAGTACCCTGTTACACATATGCCGCACATTATTAATGCCCTCATACACATAATGACACACATAGTGGCCCTTTACACATATGTTGCACATTATTAATGCATTTTTACATGACACACATAATGCTCCTTACACATATTTTGAACACTACTGCACAACCAACCCACTCACATACACACAGCACTCACACTTCCACTAACACTGTGACCTCTACCTCTGCTTGGATACAGATGTGTCCTCACAAATCTTGCATCAATGCTAACGTCGGGCACCTTTTCTTAATGAAAATGCATCTTATTTGCATTGCTATTGGCTAGGATGCACAAGCAGCTTCTGCTGATTAAACTGATATGCAGCATGCCTATATACTGTGTGAGACTGTGGCTGTATCTGCATATGAAATGCTACATATAGAATATAGGCATGCCGCATATCATTTTAATCAGCAGAAGCTGCTGATGCCCCTAGGCATATCAAATGCCCTAGGCAATTGCCTAGTTTGCCTATGCCTATGGCCGGCTCTGACTATTCTCCTCCAAATATACAATTCTAGGTAGTATGTCTAATCTCATCCATATTATGAATCTTAAATTGTAGCAAGTACATCTTTGCTTAATGCAAATTAAACTGACGTAGAGCCAAGACTATAAAGAAAATGAAATATTGTGTATTACAAGCACAGTAAGTTAATACCCTTTCTCATACATATCCCTTTCGGAAAAACCTGTTTTTTTTTTCCTGTGAAGGTGCATCATCCTGGGTTTTTGCTATGTGTGAACAGATACAAAAAGCAGACAGAGGGGAAGGGGGGGTGCTTTTCCCCCCCTGGTATTCCCCCAGCACACTGAAAATTACCTGTAACAATACCTGAACCTATCTGGTAATAGAATTTCAGAGAATTGGTCACATGTGTTTGCAAAGATATGTTTAGCTGCTGAGCCCCGTCAAGGCTTCTCCGATATCAGTAGTCCTAACACTACATAATAGCAGTGCCAACATAGGGCCATGTGATTTATCTACAGTAAGGACTCATGATAAAGGCTCATACCAAAACGCATCCAGACAGAGGGCTAGCTTACCTGGGAGCCACTCCGAGGATCTCCCATTAGCACTACAAGGACCAGCATGCCTTCCAGGTTCTGGTGTTGTTACAGGTAATTTTCAGTGTGCTGGGGGGATACCGGGGGGGGGGAGCACCCCCCCCCCTCTGCTGTTTGTTTGTGTTGTGACCCCTCCCCTTTTATAGCACTTAATATATAATTATCTCCAGGAATGATTGAACAGGTACTACTGTTTGTCTGCATGTGAACAGAGACAACCCAAGTCTTGGGTCCACGGCCCTGCTTTCTACCAGGGTTTTTCCCCAGGTGCGACCTGGGTCGCCTCTAGTGTGAATGCATCCAACCTGGGTTTTTAGACCTGGGTTGGACGAAAAGTGTCGGATTGGCTGTTCAGCTAATTGCTATGACATAACCCACTAGACTAGGCTATTAAACAGCAGACTATGCAAATGTTGTATACTGTACTTACAGAAAGTTTACATACGATAAGGGCAGATCCGAAACCGAGGAATGGTAATACTGGCTGATAGCTGGGTGTGGAAGGGGGAATATGAGTGGGAGCACCTTAGTAAGAAAAAAAAACACCTTTAAAACAAAATAAATTTAAATATGAAATAAAACCACAAATTTGCCATTAACGAATACACACCAAATGAGAGACTTCCGGTTCCAGTGCGGCTGATATGAGGACAGACCCAGGAATGGAGGCATCCACTATCAGCCTCCCCCAGGTACTCTTACCTTCTGCAGCTCCCACTAAGGTCCAGCCACCATCCACAGCCCCAGCTAAGGCACACCAAGCCCACACTTCCCTCCCTTCTTCACCCCTCACCTTTGCTGATGTTGTGCAGGCTGTGAGAGAGATAGTGCAGCTCATGTTAAAGGAACAAGCCACAATTAATGCAGCTGCCCTGCAACGAGCAGTTACCGACATTAAGAGCCAGTGTAAACAGCTGGCCAAGCGGGTGCTGGCAGTTGAACATACTGCTGGAGAAAATTGCCAAGCCATTTCATCCATGCAAGATTTAACTGCGCAGCTGAAACAATCTGACATGCAGGTATGGGCAAAACTGGACGATTTGGATAACTGTTCCCGTAGGAACAACTTGAGAGTAGTGGGGCTGCCAGAATCCCTCAAAGGACCGGCGTTATATAATTTCTTGAAACAGACCCTGCCTAAACTACTTGAAAATCAAGATGTCTGTTCGGATCCTGTGATTGAACTGGCCCATCGTACGGGACAGCTCCATGATTCTTCTTCTTCTAGACCTCGAGTCGTATTATTCAAATGCCTGAACTATATACACAAAGAGTCCATTTGGTCCGCCTCTCAGCGAAAGAGATCTTATGTGGAATGATACCAAACTTCTTATTTTCCAGAATTATTACACTGAATTGACAAGGATCCGTAAAGCATTTAACCCAGTGTGCTTGCAGTTGGCTCTTGGGGGGGAAAGTTTGCCCTCTTTTACCCGGCTCGTCTGAGAATCTTCAACGGTTCATCTTTCAAGGATTTTACTTCAGCTATTGACGCAGCTGCATTTCTACAGGAGCAAGCTCATTCTATGGCGGAAGATGATATCTGACACTGACTCCTGCTGTCTTGCTCTCGTCATATCAGACTCTCTCCACAGTCTGCGTTTTGCTTCCACAAACTCTCCTCTTGCTGCCTCCTTACGCCTGAAGGGGTTCTACTCAGACTTGTTTGCTTACCGGTTCTCTGCAGTATTCTTGCTATTGACCACATTGTCGCGTACTCCGTTGTGATGAAGTATTGGCTACGCATTTATTTCAACTACTCTACTTTCCTGTTTATTGCTGTTGTATTATCTGTTTGATTATATGCTGTTTGCTATATTGCTACGCAGAATGCCATTTTATTTTTATCTCAACACAGGGGATGTAGCATTATATTATATCTTTGTTCTTTTCAAAGTGTTATTACTTTTTATGGCCAAAATGCCTTTTTGTTGTTTTTATATTGGTCACTGACTTGGTTTTAGGAGGGATTATTGTTCCCTCTTACACATTCTTTGTTTAGGCGGATTACTCTGGGTTTTTTTCAGAAACGCGAATTGTGAAGTTCTTTTTCTTAAAATTGTTGTTGGTGCATACTTTATGCTCCCCCTACTGTTCTATTTTTCCCTCCTACCCTTTCTTTCCCGTCCTGTGTCTTATTGTTTTGGTTACCAGGAAGTCTGAGTCATTTGTTTATTTTATGTGTTTCGTGATATATGGCATCGATTAAGGTGGGCTCCTGGAATGTGGGGGGTATTCACTCCCCGATTAAATGAAAGAAGCTCCTCCTATATTTAAATAAGCTGCATTTAGATTTGGTGTTACTACAGGAAACCCATTTGCTCCTTCCAGAAATTAATAAGTTGTTCATGCTCGGATGGATGGTTCTTGCAGCTGCCCCTTATACTTCAAAGGCTAGAGGGGTTGTTCTCCTGGCTAGGAAGCACCTTGCTATAGAAGTATTACATACTGATATTGACCCTGAAGGCAGATATCTCCTGGTAGACCTCAACATTTATGCCACTTGCTATACTTTTTGTAATATATATGCCCCTAATTACTATTCCACCCAATTCTTTTGCATGATTTTGAATAAACTGGCCCCATTTATGTCTAACCGTTTAGTTTTGGGGGGTGATTTTAATTTTGTTTCCTCCCCATATATGGACTCCAATTCTATTACAACTAGAAGACCAGTTATTACTAACTGACGCATGGAGGGCCCTACACTCCGTTGAGCGGGACTTCACATGTCTATCTGCCGCTCATGGTTCACTCTCCCGAAAAGACTACATTCTCTTGTCAGACTCCATATTTTCTAATATACTTGATGCACATATTGAGCCAATGTTCCTCTCAGACCACTCCCTTATCTGGGTATCCTTCTCGTCTTCATTAGACGTACTGTAGGTTCTTATAAACTATGGCGCTTTCCTTCTTATTTTGCCTCTTCTTTAGAATTTTGCAATAAACTTGATTTATTCTGGGAGGAGTTTAGACTTGATAATCTTTACATACTAGAATCTGACCCTATTTTATTTTGGCAGACCTCTAAGGCTGTAATTAGGGGGCGTATAATCCAATATATCTCCCAGGTAAAGATGGACCGTACTTCCTCATACAAACTGCTGCAATCTCAATTGACAGCAGCGTACCAAGCTTATAAAACCACCCCAACTACCTGTACCAAATATAACTTCCTTTTGACGAAACACAAATTTGATGGTCTTCTTTCCTCTTTAGGTGATAGGCACACATTTTACAATGACCACAGGTTTTACAGATTTGGTAATAAAACCGGTCGCTTACTATCCAATTTAGTGAAGTCTTCTACTCCCCCATCTCTTATACACTCCTTTCAGCGACCTGATGGCACATATGCTTCCACTGGCAAAGATATTGCCTCTTTGTTGCAAGAATTTTATAGCGATATTTATACCCAACCACCCAGAGATGTCTCTGGTGAATGTTCCTTTTGGGAATCTATTACTACCCCACTCTATTCCGGCGGAGTCACGGTCATCCCTCTGTTCCCCGTTCACATCCCAGGACATTGAGGCTGCTATGAAACATCTTAAACCTGTGAAGTCTGAATGGATTCTCTGGGGAGTATTACAAAATACTATCACCAAAGCTCATAGATCATCTGGTTTCGGTTTTTAATGCCCTACTTACTGCTCCTTCCATGCCCAAATATTTTACAGTTGCTATTATTCGCTTGTTGACTAAACCAGACAGGAACCCCCACCTACCCGGCTCGTATAGACCTATATCTCTACTCAACATGGACTATAAACTGTTCACGAAGCTTATAGTGGACAGGATAAAATACCTGCTTCCTGGGGTTATTTATTCGGACCAGACGGGCTTCATAGTTGGCAGGCATTCCTTGGCGAACATCCGCAAGGTTGTTGCAACTTCCCACTGGCTGCATTCCACTTCAGATTCTAACGCTTCCTATTTATTGTTGCTTGATGCTGAGATAGCATACGATCTAGTTTCCTGGGATCATTTATTTAACACCCTTAATAACTTTGGCTTCCCTGACCAATTACTCTCCCTTCTACGTATACTATATAACGACTTATATTCTAGAATAATTTGTAATGGTTACCTGTCGGCTCCTATACCTTTAGGCAGGGGCACCAGACAAGGTTGCCCCCTCTCCCCACTTTTATTTGCATTAGCAACTGAACCTTTAGCGATTACCCTTCGCAAATTCCATGGTTTCCATATTGCCCAACATTCCCTCAAGGTTGTGCTATTTGCGGATGATATGTTGATTTTTATTTCTGACCCCCTCACTTCTATTCCAGCCATTCTTCACTCCATTAATTTGTTTGGCCTCTTTTCAGGGTTTAAGATTAATCATGACAAGTCTGAGCTCCTCCCACTGACCTCTGCTGCAGCCACTCTATTGTCTTCTTCTCCCTCTTCTTCTATCCTATCTCTATTTAAACACAATACTTCTAAACTGAAATATTTGGGAGTCTATATTACACCTTTTCTATTTGATATCTATGCTCTTAATTTTACTCCCGTACTACACAAAATTGCTACACAATTAGAATCCTGGACATCTCTACCTTTATCCCTCATGGGGAGGGTTGCGGTGCTGAAAAGCACAATTTTTCCTAAACTTTCCTACCTTATCCAGATGCTACCATATGCACTGACACGGCCGGATCTTCGCCACTGTGATAAACTTTTTACTAAAATTTTATGGTCCGGTTAGAGACCTCGTATAGCTTTAGCTAAGCTCAGGTTACGTAAATGTGCGGGTGGTCTGGCCGTGCCAGATATATCCGCTTTTACCAAAGCAGTAGCATTCCGATATGTGTTTGATTGGTTGCTTTCCCGCTCTACCTACTCTAACTACCTCCTAGAACAAACACTTTGCGCTTCATATGATCTGCAGGCTTTACTTCATACCCCTAAAGCTACTCTTCCCCCCTCTGCTTGTGCCAACCCTCTTTTTTGGGATGTCTACTTGGCGTGGTGGTCTGTGAACAAATCGCTTAAGAGGAACCCAGCTCACTCCAAATTTATACCCTTTTGTGGCAATCCATGTTTTCCAGCGGCTCTAGACAAAATGAAGTTCCCTCATTGGCAACAAAAGGGCATTGCCTCAATTAAGGATGTATTGGACCCTGGTGGCTTGCATGGCCGAGTCAATTGACACCTGAGGATGGTGAAGGAACCACTATATTTTGTCCCTTAGTTTCAATGTTTTGTTTATTGGTAGAAACAATCGTTGATTTTGGGAGTCTAGCAGGGCTCCCAGATGTACCATCCTTTGGGTCGGTATGAGTGAGGACTTTATCCAGTTGACAAGCCAACCGTGACTTTGTAGGAAGGCTATCATTGTTTGTAATTTGCTGTGCAATACCTCCTGTGAACTGGCCAGGAGCAGTATGTCGTCCAGATAAGGCAGTATCTTGATTCCCTGATGACACAGGTGTGCTGCCATGACTGCCATGACTTTTGTAAATATTCTGGCTGCTGTAGCCAGACCAAACGGCAGCGCCTGGAACTGATAGTGTTGGTTTAGGATAGCAAACCTCAGGTATTGTTGATGTCACAGTGCAATAGGTATATGCAGATATGCATCTTGTATGTCCACTGACACCATGAAATCCCCTGGCTCCAATGGAAACTGTATAGGTCTGTATGTCCCATTTGGATTTGGTACATGGAACAGGGATGAATAATAGCACCTTCCTTTTTGAGCTTAAGGAATTGGCACCATTACTCCTGATTGGAGGAGTGATTGAACCACTTTTTGTAGTATCCAAGACTTTTCTTTGTCTAATGGAAGGCTTGTGCGAAAATACTGCGGAGGGGGACGTCCTTTGAAAGAGATAGCATACCCATGAGAGACTACCTCTTGTACCCATGCATCTGGAGTGGTCTTGAGCCAGACTTGTGCGAAATGAAGAAGTCGGCCTCCCACCCTGAGGTCCCCCAGGGGGAGGCCCGTGCCATCAGGCTGTGGGTTTATCAGGTTTTGGGGGTTGTCTTGCTGCCCATGTCTGCTTAGTCTTTGTTTAGTAGACTTTGAGGCATTTGATTGCCTAGGAAACACTTGTCCTTTTCACTTTTCCTTGTGGGCGAAAGGTACAAACATTTGTGTAGAAGCTGAAGGGAGAAAAGCTGTTTTGGCAGCCGCTAAGGATGCCACTATTTTGTTTAGTTCTTCTCCAAACAGAACATCTCCCGTAAATGGTAGTACTTCCAGAGTTTTCTTGGATTCTAAATCCGGTTTCCAAAAGCGTAACCAAATAATGCGTCTTGCAAGCACTGATGTTGCCGATGCTTTTACTGCAAACTAGTGATGTGCACCGGAAATTTTTCGCGTTTTGTGTTTTGGTTTTGGGTTCGGTTCCGCGGCAGTGTTTTGGATTCGGACGCTTTTTGGCAAAACCTCACCGAAAATTTTTTGTCGGATTCGGGTGTGTTTTGTATTCAGGTGTTTTTTTCAAAAAACCCTAAAAAACAGCTTAAATCATAGAATTTGGGGGTCATTTTGATCCCATAGTATTATTAACCTCAATAACCATAATTTCCACTCATTTCCAGTCTATTCTGAACACCTCACACCTCACGATATTATTTTTAGTACTAAAATTTGCACCGAGGTCGCTGGATGGCTAAGCTAAGCGACACAAGTGGCCGACACAAACACCTGGCCCGTCTAGGAGTGGCACTGCAGTGTCAGGCAGGATGGCCCTTCAAAAAAATAGTCCCCAAACAGCACATGATGCAAAGAAAAAAAGAGGCGCACCAAGGTCGCTGTGTGACTAAGCTAAGCGACACAAGTGGCCGACACAAACACCTGGCCCATCTAGGAGTGGCACTGCAGTGTCAATCAAGACAGGATGGCCCTTCCAAAAAATTGTCCCCAAACAGCACATGATGCAAAGAAAAAAAGAGGCGCACCAAGGTCGCTGTGTGACTAAGCTAAGCGACACAAGTGGCCGACACAAACACCTGGCCCATCTAGGAGTGGCACTGCAGTGTCAATCAAGACAGAATGGCCCTTCCAAAAAATTGTCCCCAAACAGCACATGATGCAAAGAAAAAAAGAGGGTGGCTGTGTGACTAAGCTCAGCGACACAAGTGGCCGACACAAACACCTGGCCCATCTAGGAGTGGCACTGCAGTGTCAGGCAGGATGGCCCTTAAAAAAAATAGTCCCCAAACAGCACATGATGCAAAGAAAAAAAGAGGCGCACCAAGGTGGCTGTGTGACTAAGCTAAGCGACACAAGTGGCCGACACAAACACCTGGCCCATCTAGGAGTGGCACTGCAGTGTCAGGCAGGATGGCCCTTCAAAAAAATTGTCCCCAAACAGCACATGATGCAAAGAAAAAAAGAGGCGCACCAAGGTCGCTGTGTGACTAAGCTAAGCGACACAAGTGGCCGACACAAACACCTGGCCCATCTAGGAGTGGCACTGCAGTGTCAATCAAGACAGGATGGCCCTTTTAAAAAATTGTCCCCAAACAGCACATGATGCAAAGAAAAAAAGAGGCGCACCAAGGTCGCTGTGTGACTAAGCTAAGCGACACAAGTGGCCGACACAAACACCTGGCCCATCTAGGAGTGGCACTGCAGTGTCAATCAAGACAGGATGGCCCTTCCAAAACATTGTCCCCAAACAGCACATGATGCAAAGAAATAAAGAGGGTGGCTGTGTGACTAAGCTCAGCGACACAAGTGGCCGACACAAACACCTGGCCCATCTAGGAGTGGCACTGCAGTGTCAATCAAGACAGGATGGCCCTTCCAAAAAATTGTCCCCAAACAGCACATGATGCAAAGTAAAAAAAAAGAGGGTGGCTGTGTGACTAAGCTAAGCGACACAGGTGGCCGACACAAACACCTGGCCCATCTAGGAGTGGCACTGCAGTGTCAATCAAGACAGGATGGCCCTTCCAAAAAATTGTCCCCAAACAGCACATGATGCAAAGAAAAAAAGAGGGTGGCTGTGTGACTAAGCTCAGCGACACAAGCGGCCGACACAAACACCTGGCCCATCTAGGAGTGGCACTGCAGTGTCAGGCAGGATGGCCCTTCAAAAAAATAGTCCCCAAACAGCACATGATGCAAAGAAAAAAAGAGGCGCACCAAGGTGGCTGTGTGACTAAGCTAAGTGACACAAGTGGCCGACACAAACACCTGGCCCATCTAGGAGTGGCACTGCAGTGTCAGGCAGGATGGCCCTTCAAAAAAATTGTCCCCAAACAGCACATGATGCAAAGAAAAAAAGAGGCGCACCAAGGTCGCTGTGTGACTAAGCTAAGCGACACAAGTGGCCGACACAAACACCTGGCCCATCTAGGAGTGGCACTGCAGTGTCAATCAAGACAGGATGGCCCTTCCAAAAAATTGTCCCCAAACAGCACATGATGCAAAGAAAAAAAGAGGCGCACCAAGGTCTCTGTGTGACTAAGCTAAGCGACACAAGTGGCCGACACAAACACCTGGCCCATCTAGGAGTGGCACTGCAGTGTCAATCAAGACAGGATTGCCCTTCCAAAACATTGTCCCCAAACAGCACATGATGCAAAGAAAAAAAGAGGGTGGCTGTGTGACTAAGCTCAGCGACACAAGTGGCCGACACAAACACCTGGCCCATCTAGGAGTGGCACTGCAGTGTCAATCAAGACAGGATGGCCCTTCCAAAAAATTGTCCCCAAACAGCACATGATGCAAAGAAAAAAAGAGGGTGGCTGTGTGACTAAGCTCAGCGACACAAGTGGCCGACACAAACACCTGGCCCATCTAGGAGTGGCACTGCAGTGTCAATCAAGACAGGATGGCCCTTCCAAAAAATTGTCCCCAAACAGCACATGATGCAAAGAAAAAAAGAGGGTGGCTGTGTGACTAAGCTAAGCGACACAAGTGGCCGACACAAACACCTGGCCCATCTAGGAGTGGCACTGCAGTGTCAGGCAGGATGGCCCTTCAAAAAAATTGTCCCCAAACAGCACATGATGCAAAGAAAAATGAAAGAAAAAAGAGGTGCAAGATGGAATTGTCCTTGGGCCCTCCCACCCACCCTTATGTTGTATAAACAGGACATGCACACTTTAACGAACCCATCATTTCAGTGACAGGGTCTGCCACACGACTGTGACTGAAATGACTGGTTGGTTTGGGCTCCCACCAAAAAAGAAGCAATCAATCTCTCCTTGCACAAACTGGCTCTACAGAGGCAAGATGTCCACCTCATCATCATCCTCCGATTCCTCACCCCTTTCACTGTGTACATCCCCCTCCTCACAGATTATTAATTCGTCCCCACTGGAATCCACCATCTCAGGTCCCCGTGTACTTTCTGGAGGCAATTGCTGCTGGTGAATGTCTCCACGGAGGAATTGATTATAATTAATTTTAATGAACATCATCTTCTCCACATTTTCTGGAAGTAACCTCGTATGCCGATTGCTGACAAGGTGAGCGGCTGCACTAAACACTCTTTCGGAGTACACACTGGAGGGAGGGCAACTTAGGTAGAATAAAGCCAGTTTCTGCAAGGGCCTCCAAATTGCCTCTTTTTCCTGCCAGTATACGTACGGACTGTCTGGCGTGCCTACTTGGAGGCGGTCACTCATATAATCCTCCACCATTCTTTCAATGGTGAGAGAATCATATGCAGTGACAGTAGACGACATGTCAGTAATCGTTGCCAGGTCCTTCAGTCCGGACCAGATGTCAGCACTCGCTCCAGACTGCCCTGCATCACCGCCAGCGGGTGGGCTCGGAATTCTTAGCCTTTTCCTCGCACCCCCAGTTGCGGGAGAATGTGAAGGAGGAGATGGTGACGGGTCACGTTCCGCTTGACTTGACAATTTTCTCACCAGCAGGTCTTTGAACCTCTGCAGACTTGTGTCTGCCGGAAAGAGAGATACAACGTAGGTTTTAAATCTAGGATCGAGCACGGTGGCCAAAATGTAGTGCTCTGATTTCAACAGATTAACCACCCATGAATCCTGGTTAAGCGAATTAAGGGCTCCATCCACAAGTCCCACATGCCTAGCGGAATCGCTCTGTTTTAGCTCCTCCTTCAATGTCTCCAGCTTCTTCTGCAAAAGCCTGATGAGGGGAATGACCTGACTCAGGCTGGCAGTGTCTGAACTGACTTCACGTGTGGCAAGTTCAAAGGGTTGCAGAACCTTGCACAACGTTGAAATCATTCTCCACTGCGCTTGAGTCAGGTGCATTCCACCTCCTTTGCCTATATCGTGGCCAGATGTATAGGCTTGAATGGCCTTTTGCTGCTCCTCCATCCTCCGAAGCATATAGAGGGTTGAATTCCACCTCGTTACCACCTCTTGCTTCAGATGATGGCAGGGCAGGTTCAGGAATGTTTGGTGGTGCTCCAGTCTTCTGTATGCGGTGCCTAAATGCCGAAAGTGGCCCGCAATTCTTCGGGCCACCGACAGCATCTCTTGCACGCCCCTGTCGTTTTTAAATAATTCTGCACCACCAAATTCAAGGTATGTGCAAAACATGGGACGTGATGGAATTTGCCCAGATGTAATGCACGCACAATATTGCTGGCGTTGTCCGATGTCACAAATCCCCAGGAGAGTCCAATTGGGGTAAGCCATTCTGCGATGATCTTCCTCAGTTGCTGTAAGAGGTTTTCAGCTGTGTGCCTATTCTGGAAAGCGGTGATACAAAGCGTAGCCTGCCTAGGAACGAGTTGGCGTTTGCGAGATGCTGCTACTGGTGCCGCCGCTGCTGTTCATGCTGCGGGAGGCAATACATCTACCCAGTGGGCTGTCACAGTCATATAGTCCTGAGTCTGCCCTGCTCCACTTGTCCACATGTCCGTGGTTAAGTGGACATTGGGTACAACTGCATTTTTTAGGACACTGGTGAGTCTTTTTCTGAGGTCTGTGTACATTTTCGGTATCGCCTGCCTAGAGAAATGGAACCTAGATGGTATTTGGTACCGGGGACACAGTACCTCAATCAAGTCTCTAGTTGGCTCTGAATTAACGATGGATACCGGAACCACGTTTCTCACCGCCCAGGCTGCCAAGGCCTCAGTTATCCGCTTTGCAGCAGGATGACTGCTGTGATATTTCATCTTCCTCGCAAAGGACTGTTGGACAGTCAATTGCTTACTGGAAGTAGTACAAGTGGTCTTCCGACTTCCCCTCTTGGATGACGATCGACTCCCAGCAGCAACAACAGCAGCGCCAGCAGCAGTAGGCGTTACACTCAAGGATGCATCGAAGGAATCCCAGGCAGGAGAGGACTCGTCAGACTTGACAGTGACATGGCATGCAGGACTATTGGCTTTCCTGGGTAAGGAGGAAATTGACACTGAGGGAGTTGGTGGTGTGGTTTGCAGGAGCTTGGTTACAAGAGGAAGGGATTTAGTGGTCAGTGGACTGCTTCCGCTGTCACCCAAAGTTTTTGAACTTGTCACTGACTTATGATGAATGCGCTGCAGGTGACGTATAAGGGAGGATGTTCCGAGGTGGTTAACGTCCTTACCCCTACTTATTACAGCTTGACAAAGGCAACACACGGCTTGACACCTGTTGTCCGCATTTGTGTTGAAATAATTCCACACCGAAGAGCTGATTTTTTTTGTAGTTGGACCAGGCATGTCAATGGCCAAATTCCTCCCACGGACAACAGGTGTCTCCCCGGGTGCCTGACTTAAACAAACCACCTCACCATCAGAATCCTCCTTGTCAATTTCCTCCCCAGCGCCAGCAACACCCATATCCTCATCCTGGTGTACTTCAACAGTGACATCTTCAATTTGACTATCAGGAACTGGACTGTGGGTGCTCCTTCCAGCACTTGCAGGGGGCGTGCAAATGGTGGAAGGCGCAAGCTCTTCCCGTCCAGTGTTGGGAAGGTCAGGCATCGCAACCGACACAATTGGACTCTACTTGGGGATTTGTGATTTTGAAGAACGCACAGTTCTTTGCTGTGCTTTTGCCAGCTTAAGTCTTTTCTTTTTTCTAGCGAGAGGATGAGTGCTTCCATCCTCATTTGAAGCTGAACCACTAGCCATGAACATAGGCCAGGGCCTCAGCCGTTCCTTGCCACTCCGTGTCGTAAATGGCATATTGGCAAGTTTACGCTTCTCCTCAGATGCTTTTAATTTTGATTTTTGGGTCATTTTACTGAACTTTTGTGTTTTGGATTTTACATGCTCTCTACTATGACATTGGACATCGGCCTTGGCAGACGACGTTGATGGCATTTCATCGTCTCGGCCATGACTAGTGGCAGCAGCTTCAGCACGAGGTGGATCTTGATCTTTCCCTATTTTAACCTCCACATTTTTGTTCTCCATTTTTTAATGTGTGGAATTATATGCCAGTATCAATAGCAATGGCCTACTACTATATTTACTGCGCAAAACTAAAATGCACCACAGGTATAGAATGTAGATGGATAGTATACTTAATGGATGACGAGTGACGACACAGAGGTAGGTACACAGCAGTGGCCTACCGTACTGCTATATATAGTATACTGGTGGACACTGTCAGCAAACTGCAAAACTGTCTAAAATGCACCACAGGTATAGAATGTAGATGGATAGTATACTTAATGGATGACGAGTGACGACACAGAGGTAGGTACACAGCAGTGGCCTACCGTACTGCTATATATAGTATACTGGTGGACACTGTCAGCAAACTGCTAAACTATTCTAAAAAAATGCACCACAGGTATACAATGTAGATGGATAGTATACTTAATGGATGACGAGTGACGACACAGAGGTAGGTACAGCAGTGGCCTACCGTACTGCTATATATAGTATACTGGTGGACACTGTCAGCAAACTGCTAAACTAGTCTAAAAAAATGCACCACAGGTATACAATGTAGATGGATAGTATACTTAATGGATGACGAGTGACGACACAGAGGTAGGTACAGCAGTGGCCTACCGTACTGCTATATATAGTATACTGGTGGACACTGTCAGCAAACTGCTAAACTAGTCTAAAAAAATGCACCACAGGTATACAATGTAGATGGATAGTATACTTAATGGATGACGAGTGACGACACAGAGGTAGGTACAGCAGTGGCCTACCGTACTGCTATATATAGTATACTGGTAGACACTGTCAGCAAACTGCTAAACTAGTCTAAAAAAATGCACCACAGGTATACAATGTAGATGGATAGTATACTTAATGGATGACGAGTAACGACACAGAGGTAGGTACAGCAGTGGCCTACCGTACTGCTATATATAGTATACTGGTGGACACTGTCAGCAAACTGCTAAACTAGTCTAAAAAAATGCACCACAGGTATACAATGTAGATGGATAGTATACTTAATGGATGACGAGTGACGACACAGAGGTAGGTACAGCAGTGGCCTACCGTACTGCTATATATAGTATACTGGTGGACACTGTCAGCAAACTGCTAAACTAGTCTTAAAAAATGCACCACAGGTATAGAATGTAGATGGATAGTATACTTAATGGATGACGAGTGACGACACAGAGGTAGGTACAGCAGTGGCCTACCGTACTGCTATATATAGTATACTGGTGGACACTGTCAGCAAACTGCTAAACTAGTCTAAAATACACCACAGGTATACAATGTAGATGGATAGTATACTTAATGGATGACGAGTGACGACACAGAGGTAGGTACACAGCAGTGGCCTACCATACTGCTATATATAGTATACTGGTGGACACTGTCAGCAAACTGCAAAACTGTCTAAAATGCACCACAGGTATAGAATGTAGATGGATAGTATACTTAATGGATGACGAGTGACGACACAGAGGTAGGTACACAGCAGTGGCCTACCGTACTGCTATATATAGTATACTGGTGGACACTGTCAGCAAACTGCAAAACTGTCTAAAATGCACCACAGGTATACAATGTAGATGGATAGTATACTTAATGGATGACGAGTGACGACACAGAGGTAGGTACAGCAGTGCACTCTGCACTGTACTACTCCTATATAATATTAATTATACTGGTGGTCCCCAGTCCCCACAATAAAGCAGCACACTGTGAGCACAGATATGGAGTGTTTTTCAGGCAGACAACGTATAATGGTGGTCACTGTCAGCAAAACTCTGCACTGTACTCCTGCTATAGCTGCTCCCCAGTCCCCACAATTAAGCAGTGTGAGCACTCAGCACAGATATATCATGCAGCACACTGAGCACAGATATGGTATGGAGCGTTTTTTTCAGGCAGAGAACGGATAAAAAAAACTGGTGGTCACTTATCAGCAAAACTCTGCACTGTACTCCTAACAGCTGCTCCCCAATCCTCCCCACAAATAAGCAATAAAAAACAAACAAGAATCAACTGTCTTCTACAATAAACGGAGAGGACGCCAGCCACGTCCTCTCCCTATCATCTCCAATGCACGAGTGAAAATGGCGGCGACGCGCGGCTGCTTATATAGAATCCGAATCTCGCGAGAATCCGACAGCGGGATGATGACGTTCGGGCGCGCTCGGGTTAGCCGAGCCATACGGGAGAATCCGAGTATGGCTCGGACCCGTGTAAAAAGGGTAAAGTTCGGGGGGGTTCGGTTTCTCGGAAACCGAACCCGCTCATCACTACTGCAAACACACCAGCATCAGAAGCCACTTTCTTGATACAATCCAAATATATTCTACGCTCTTCTGATATAACTAGAGCCAATTCCTCCTCTATTGCCTGCAACCAAGATTCAATAGCTTTTGCTGCCCATGAGGCTGCTATTGTAGGCCTATTTACAGCACCCGTCAGTGAAAAGATAGACTTGAGTCAATTTTCAATGCGTCTATCTATGGGTTCCTTTAATGATGAAATGGTTGTGATAGGTAAGGTATATGTTTTTCCAAACGTGTGATATGAAAATCCACTGGAGGAGGAGTCTCCCACCTCACACTATCCTCCAAAGGTATAGGATAGCGAGATGAGAGTTGTTTAGACAGAGGAAACTTTTTACCAGGGGTATTCCAAGGTTCCTGTCTAATTTTCATCAAATGGTCAGAATGTGGAAATTCTGATCTGATTATTTTCTTTCGTTTAAATACATCAGTTTTCCTAGCAACAGCCGCAGGTTCATCTTCAGATAACTGAAGGATCTGTTTAATTGCAACTAGGGAAGCCAATCCCGGGCCACTTTTTCAATCCCGGGTATCGGGCTGCAGTTCTGGGGTCCCCACAGTGAGCGGTGCTAGATGCTGTGTGCGGCCCCTGCCGCAAGTACCCGCATTGGCATTGGTCTTGCAGGAGTTTTGGCGTCAGCGGGGGGTGATGGAGCTGTAGCGCTGAAGTCCGCTGACAAGCTCAGAGAAAAAAAAAAAAAAACTTTTAAAATGAAAAGCATAGGGCTGCTATAGCAGCCCCCTGTAGAGGTGAATCCCAGCTTCTAGCTGGCACCAACAAAAAAACTTACCTACCTGAGTATGGAGGCGGGGTTATAGGGGAGTGGAGCCGAGCATTCTGGGGAGCCAGAAAACTTAACTGTTCGGTGCCTAGACTCTCATCCACCACCTGCAACCCCCCGATGTTCTCCCTGTGGAGCCCTATGAATCCTCAAGAAGAAAAAATAAATAAATAAATAAATATATATATATATTACTTTGCTGGTGTCCTCACAGGTGTAAGCAGATACAGCAGCAAAAGGTGCGACACTCAAGCTGATTCTCTGTAATTAAGAGACACACACGGTCCTGCATTTCAACGTTTCAAACTTTGTAGTTTGTCATCAGGAATAAATCCTGGCTACCCTAAGCATTTGCGAAAAGGGTAGACCTTTTTTAAGCGAGGAGGGTGTTGCCTCAAATATTGACTTTCTGGATGTCTCCATATCACTTTCGGAGGGTAAGATCACTATCTTCATTTTTCAAAAGCCTGCAGATCGGAACACGCTATTGCAGGCAAGTAGCCAACACCCTCCTCTGCTTAAAAAAGGTCTACCCTTTTCGCAAATGCTTAGGGTAGCCAGGATTCCAAGTAACCCGGCAGGGATGTCAGAACAACTGGACAAGATGATAGTTAAATTTTGTGAACGTGGGCAGGGTTGGACTGGCCCACGAGGGTACAGGGGAAACCACCGGTGGGCCCTACTGCCTGGGCCCCCACTCCCTCCTCTAGGGATCAGGTTCCAGATTGTGCTGTTACTAATCTAGTACATTATCTTGCATGCACTACAGTATATATTTATCTAGGGGACCAACCCATGCAAAATGGTTAGGTAAACCAATGTGGTGACTGAGCACACCCCCTCTGGAGACTGGCCACACCCCTAAACATGGGCCCCTAACGGTGGGCCCTACATGCCCCAGTCCGACACTAAACGTGGGTATTGTTACAGAGATCTGTGTTCTACTAAAGCAAAGGTGATGCAACTGCAGCAGGCTGACCAGTTCAAATCTAAACCTGTCATGACTGAGAATCGTAATTTCACCTGGGTCGCCACTTATAACACTTCAAGCGCAGTTATTCCCAAAGCTACGAGGGCTTTATGGCCAATAATATCAACAGACCAAGATTTACTGTGTTTGCAGAAACTTCAACCTATGACTTGTTACAAAATGAATCGGAATATACAAGACTGGCTAGTTCGCACGGATGTTACAGACTATAACCTGTATAATTATTCCACGAAAAAAACGGGCTGTTATAGATGCCCCTCTTGTGTAACATGCAGCGACATGCTTTCAGGGTCCACATTTCATCATCCCCACTCGGGTAAACAATTAGACATACGTCATGTAGTATCCTGCAACACCAGGTTTGTGGTGTATATTATCAATTGTCCATGTGGACTATTTTACGTAGGAATGACCTCCCGTACATTCAAAGAAAGGATGGCACTTCACCGCTAGGCCATTAAGGCGGCATTAGAAGGGAAGCGTATGGAACAACCTGTGGCGGTGCATTTTAAATTAAAAGGCCATCAACTTAATACACTACATTATAATAGACCATATTTTACAACCGGTTCGTTGTGGAGATCGTATGTCCATGCTCATTAAACGAGAGGCTTCATGGATGTATAGACTTAATACCGTGGCACCACATGGATTAAATGAGTGGGATTCTTTGATTTAGCCTTCTGTTTAAACATATCTCATTAATATCAGCTTATTTTTTAATAATCAGATATGAGGGTGTGAACTCTTTAAATTTAACTTGTCATTGTATTATTTAAACCAGTGTATTTCAGCTAGAAAAATGTCTTTGATACCTTGTTTCAAGATAGAGCAGGGCCGTAACTAGGTGTGTGCCAGCGGTGCCTGGCACACAGCACAAGTGCACTGAGGGCGCAGGACCGCCGGCAACACCCGCAGGCAGGGCCGGAATAACGGTGGTGTGACGGGGAGGCTGTCTTGGCCGTAGCAGATTTACCGATAAGCGGCCAAAACGGACGCCAGGTCGCTGTGTTGTGCTGCCTTGCCTGCGTGTCCCATCTGTCTGAAAATAACACAGCATACAGCCTTGAAAAAAGCGCCCTGCGCGGCGCTGAAACGTCGGCAAAGCTATGCCATTTATTTATGTGATTTCTCACTAAAATTCTTAATACCTTTTGCATTAGTCCCCAGAGTGCCGTCTGGTTCTTTCAGCATTTGGGAGTGTGCTATATCCTCCCTAGGGACCACAGTGACTACATATACATATATATATATATGTATCAAGTTCCAAATCAGTCGGCACTCCGCTCCTCAGCACAACTGGTCCCGGTGCCCAGTGCAAATACACATGTACTCCTCCAAAGTAGCATGACACTCACAGGGACTCATCTCAAAGCATGTTTAATCACGGTGTTAGATCATCAACATGTTTCGAGGCCTCCGCCTCTTCCTCAGGACACACATTTTTGGTGTGTCCTGAGGATGAGGCGGAGGCCTAAAAACATGTTGATGTTCTAACACCGTGATTAAACACGCTTTGAGACGAGTACCTGTGAGTGCCGTGCTACTTTGGAGGAGTATGTATATATATATATATATATATATAATTTAGCAAATGATGAGGTAAGACAATGGTCAGCAAATTGTGGTCCAGGAGCTGGTAGTAGGGTTAGGTTGGGGCTGCTTTTGTGGTCTCGAGGCATCCGGACTGGCTCCCGAAATGATGGGGGCAATGACATGATGTAGGGGGAAGCCGGAATTGGGGGGGGGGGGGGGGGCAGCCAATAATGTGTTAGGGGCGGCCTGAGTCCTAAATTTGGCCCTGTGTGGGTGTAAGTATATTTATGGATGCCGGGCTGCCGAACGCATCCCTATCTATGTCCCATCCTATGAGAGACACTGTAGTTATACATCCGTAAACAGAGAATTGCCCTCTGTAAATAACCTAAATGGAGGGATAAATACTTGCAAAAACTGGCTTATACCCCTTATATCACTATATCATGACTCACCAACTCCAGTGACATGTCTTGCAGTGTCTTGTGCTGTCTCCTTGTCTCTGACATGTCCCAACTATCTGCTCATTGTAAATCAATGTTGCAATGTAGAATTTGAAACGAGGACATCCAATAGGTGATGTATTGATCTGATTGTCAATTCTGAGATAATAGTAACTAATAGCAAGGAGAGAAAACTACTAAAACAACTGAATTATGTTTGGTTTCTGTTTGTATTTTATTAATTTAAGAATAATATAATTAAATGCAGGACATTATAGTTAATCTCTGACATCACAACGATATAGATAGAATGTGACAGGTAACTGAAGTGAGGGGGAAAAAATCACCTAAACACAAATATATATGTGTGTAATAAGTGTATAAAGATTTTGGATTCACCCTCATTTTCATTAATGTCATGTATAATGTAGCATGTCTATAAATGTAAGGAGACCGTACTACATTACAGGCAAACCCTTGGAGTGAATATTTGCCTGCTTAGTAAATATTACTCTCACCAAAATGGCCACCGCCACTGATGTTATTTGAAATTATTTTTTCTTGCATTTTGGATCTAGTGCTCAGTGTTTTGTAATGTATAAAAAATATATATAAATAATGAAATAAAAGCAGATAGCAAATTACTTTTGCTTATAACGAAAACAATGCCCCAGAACTGCGTACCGGTGAGTATCAGCAGAAACTAAGCCCTGATATATTTTCCAAACTAGCATAATATTTTTGACTATAAAAATCACTGCTTTAAATTCTGCCACAAAATTCACTGCATTGAAATGTCTCACACTATTACATAAACCGCTCTGTCTATTTGAGTTTCGGTCTTGCTCTATTCCCGATTACTTCATTACTATGTTGAATCCTGACTATCACTTACTCTCACTTTCTAAATCACAGGTCTAGCTTCCTCAATCTTCAGTTTCTTTCTCCATACGGATTTCTGAGTCACTTACCTATCTCCCTAATCATTTTCTGACTTCACCCTTCTCATTCACAGTGACTTACCTGACATTACTTCACCGTCACTTCTCTGACGCCTCTCTCACAAGTCTTTTCTCATTACTTCCCTCACAAACTTCTCTTATTGGCAAGCTGATCTGGCTGGCCCTAATCACTTGGGACTTTCATACTATTTCACTACTCTGTTCAAAGTGTACTAGAGGTGAAGAGTGCATACACAAGCAGCTGTTTAGTTATTTTGTAATGGCTGGGATTTACTGCTTATATCACTTTTGGGTAATAAAATGGAGTAACAGCAATTCTCCTCCCGCCACGATAATATTGCTAGCTAAAGAAAAAAGGTAAAATGGAATAGATGCCCCTTCCCCCAGGGCCGTCTTAAAAGCATTGTAGGCCCTGGGCAAAGCAATGCACTGGGGTCCCTACACACCCATTCATGGACACTAATAGAAAAAAAAAAAAAAGCCTCTCCTGTGGTCCCACACTGTCTGTCCAAATCCTTCCATACAATGAATGGCTGTCAGGACTCTGATTTGTGGATAGCTCCAGCCATTCACCATTCTGACAGCCTAAGCTGTATGTAGACATTTTGGTGCCCTGTGCATGTTACGCCACAGTAGAGCCACTTATATATATTAAGCCATAGTAGAGCCCCTTACACACATTACACTACAGTAGAGCCCCCTATACACATTGGGGGTAATTCTGAGTTGATCGCAGCAGGAACTTTGTTAGTAGTTGGGCAAAACCATGTGCACTGCAGGGGGGGGCAGATATAACATGTGCAGAGAGAGTTAGATTTGGGTGTGGTGTGTTCAATCTGAAATCTAAATTGCAGTGTAAAAATAAAGCAGCCAGTATTTACCCTGCACAGAAACAAAATAACCCACCCAAATCTAACTCTCTGAAACATCACTCTACGGGAGGCAGCCCGCACCTCTCAATCACCCCAAGTGAAAAACGGGGGTCGGTATGTGAAGGGAGAAAGTCTGTCGGTATGCCGGCTGTCGGGATTCCGGCGCCGGTATACTGTGCGCCGGGATCCCGATAGTCGGCATACTGAAGACCACCCCTGTAGACAGCCACAAAAGGTGGCCCCATGACAAGCAAGATATCAGTCCATCTAACTCTGTGGAATCACAAGGACATCCCAGGGAATCATGTGCCAATCTAAAGAGAGTGTCAGTGAGGACTTACTAGTGCCAGACTAAGGGGACACGTTACCACCCTCCACCCCTTGTTTTATGGTTGGTAAGACAGGAAAAGTGGGAGTCTTCTGAAAGAAGTGTCCTCAGTGCTTTCACAACTCTTTTTTCCTGATTTTCACTTTATCTGTGCTAAAAACATGTATTTTATTCACATAAATTCTGTACTGTCAATGGTGTTGACGTTTCGATCTCATAATAAGATCTTTATCAAGACATGCTTAATCTACAATATCCACTACTTGGTTGGCGATGCAGCAATAAATATTATTATTATTATCCTTTATTTATATAGCGCCACAAGGGTTCCGCAGCGCCCAATTACAGAGTACATAAATAATCAAACATAAATAATCAAACCGGAAAACAGCAACTTACAGCTGATGACAGTATAGGACAGGTACAGGGTAAATAAACAGTTACATCAGTAGATGACACTGGAATAAGTATCAAGTGGCAGAAGACTGCTGGATGTGGTACAGTTGAAGATTATTAAAGTAAGACAAAGGATAAGCACATGAGGGAAGAGGGCCCTGCTCGTGAGAGCTTACAATCTAAAAGGGAGGGGTAGACAAGCAGGGGTGACACAGATGGGGTACATAGAGAACGTGGAACAGAGGGTTAGGATGAGATTTGGCTGGGTTTGGTGAAGAAGTGGGTCTTAAGAGCCCGTTTGAAGTTTTGTAGAGAGGTGGAGAGTCTGAGGGGGAGAGGTAGGGAATTCCAGAGAAGTGGAGCAGCATGTGAAAAATCTTGGAGGTAGGAGTGGGAGGAAGTAATCCGTAGGCAGGAGAGTCGTCATGCATTAGCAGAGCGAAGAGGACGGGTGGGAGTGTAAAGGGAGATAAGGTCAGAGATGTAGATGGGAGAGGAGTGGGTGAGGGCTTTGTAAGCAAGTGTGAGAAGCTTGAAATAGATTCTGAAAGGGAAGGGGAGCCAGTGAATGTCTAGTAAGAGAGGAGAGGTAGACGTAGTTCGTTTGGTGAGGAAAATGAGCCGGGCAGCAGCATTGAGGATAGATTGGAGTGGAGAGATGTGTTTGTCAGGAATGCCAGTCAGGAGGAGATTACAGTAGTCCAGTATGGAGATGACTAGTGAGTGGATAAGAGTCTTAGTAGCATCCTGGGTCAGAAAGGGTCTGATCCTGGAAATATTTTTTAGATGAAAACGGCAGGTTTGTGAGAGGTGCTGAATGTGTGGTTTGAAGGAGAGGGAGGAGTCAAGGATTACTTCAAGACAGCGCACTTGGGGGCTAGAGGAGATAGTAGTGCCATCAATAGATAATGAGATTGTAAGAGGTGAGGTTATGCAGGAGGGAGGGAAGATGATCAGCTCGGTCTTAGACATGTTAAGTTTAAGAAAGCGCTAGGACATCCATGAAGAGGTAGCAGAGAGACAGTTGGAGATACGAGTGAGGAGAGCAGGGGAGAGGTCTGGAGAGGAAAGATAGATTTGGGTGTCATCAGCATAGAGATGATATTGGAAACCAAAAGAACTAATGAGCTTACCTAGTGAGGACGTATAGAGAGAGAAGAGGACCAAGGACAGAACCTTGGGGTACACCTACAGTTAGTGGAAGTGAGGGGGAGGTGGAGTCATGTGAGGAGACAGAGAATGAACGGTCAGAGAGGTAGGAAGACAGCCTAGAGAGGGCAGTGTCACGCAGACCAATGGAGTGAAGGATTTGCAGTAGGAGAGGATGGTCCACAGTGTCAAAAGCAGCAGAGAGATCAAGTAGAGTAAGTAGAGAGTAGTGTCCCTTAGATTTAACAGCATGGAGGTCATTGTATACTTTTGTAAGGGCAGTTTCAGTGGAGTGGAGAGAACGGAAGCCAGACTGGAATGGGTCAAGCAGTGAGTGTGAGGAAAGAAAGGAAGTAAGGCGGTTGTAGACAATACGCTAAAGGAGTTTGGAGGCAAAAGGGAGGAGAGAGATGGGTCGGTAGTTGGAGAGAGTGTTTGGATCAAGGGTAGGTTTTTTAAGAATAGTAGAGATGAGTGCATGCTTGAAGGCAGAGGGGACAGTGCCTGATGAGAGGGAGAGATTGAGAAGGTGGGAAAGATGGGAACAAGCAGAAGGAGAGAGGCAGCGGAGGAGGCGGGAGGGGATAGGGTCAAGTGGGGAGGTGGTGAGGGGACAGGAACGAATGAGGGCCATGACTTCCTCTCCAGATGCATGGGAGAAAGATGTCAGAGTTGGTGGGAGGGATGGGGAGGAGTGGTAAGGGATGGGAGAGAGCTGGTTACTGATGGTCTGGTGTGATGTGATATCCTTACGTATGGAATCAAAAAATAGATCCATATTGTGTATATGGTCCTTCAACAGATAACATCAGGTGTAAAGTTAATGTCACTATGGAACTGTCAGCATCATAATAGATTCAAACTTCATATGTTAATTCCTTCCACGTGGTAAACACTCTATAAAGAGTCTTATGATTATCATCCAGCCATAATGCACCAAGCTGTCAGCATGGTGCATTATGGCTGGATGATAATCATAAGACTTTTTTTTAGATAGAGCTTGTCTCGGTGTAGTGCCTTTTGGGGTTACGTTTTTTATTTTATTTAGTAAAATATGCCCCATTTTAAAGATAGGGCATTTCAATTTGTTGCTCATGCTCAGTAGCCGCCTGCAGGGGGTGTACTCAGAGTAGCTTCAAATGGGTGTACAAATATGGCCGACTTTGAAGCAATACGATCTGCCTGCATCTGCTCGGCCACCCCCCGGGGAAAATTCTACTCTACAACAATCCTGGGTGACCCAGCCATTATATGTACAGTTACTGTATCTCACCCGTCAGTGTGCAGAGGAAAAAGGAAGGAGACAATAACCCGAAACAGAGAAAAGGTTGTGAGTGGGAGCAAGAGTGTGAGTGAGGCAGAGGCTGGCACTTACCATCTGAGAGCACCTGACACACACATATACACACACACACACACACACACACACACACATGTGCAGCACCTGAAACTCACACACATATACACTTGCAGCACCTGACAAACACACAATAACTGACACACACATATATACATGCGCAGCACCTGACACACATATATGCAACACTTGACACACACACATGCACGGCAGCTGATGCATACACACACAGCATCAGACACACTAATAAAAACACGCAGCACCTGAAACACATATATACATGCAGCACCTGACACACACATACACATGCAGTACCTGACACACACACATGCACAGGCAGCACCTGACACACACATTTACACACACAGCATCAGACACACACATATACACGCGCGGTACCTGACACAAACGTACACATGGCACCACACACATACATACACGCGCGGTGGCACCACACACGTACGTACATGCGCAGTACTTGACACACACGTACACGCGTCCAGTCACATCTTTGCAGAATGGCTTACCCCAATTGGACCAGGGCCGAAACTAGGATTTACGGCACCCGGGGCAAGGCAGGAATTTAGCCCCCCCCCCCTCCCGAAAAAATAATAATACAAAAAAGAATAAATAATAATGAATAAATAAATAAAATAATAAAAAAATAGATAAAAAAATACAATAAAATAGGAAATTAAAAAGACCGACAAAATTCAAAACTATGCCACTCAATGCAACCTTGTTCTCATTACCAAGCATAGCAATACCCCTCATTAACAGAGGAGAGGTGGAGAGATATGGAAGAAAGGAGAAGGAGAGAGAATATGCTTCATAATAACCCTCAGACAGGCAGACCCCAGCAAAACACACACAGTGTATATATATATATATGTGTGTGTATGTATATGTATGTGTATATATATACATACACACACATATACTACATATATATATATATATATATATATACATACACACACACACATATATATATATATATATATATATAACACATTTTAAATAAATATATATATATATATATATATATATATATATAAAATCTGTAGCTGTCACGGTGGTAGAAATAAACAGTCTCAGCATGATA
Source organism: Pseudophryne corroboree (assembly GCF_028390025.1). Lineage (NCBI taxonomy): Eukaryota > Metazoa > Chordata > Amphibia > Anura > Myobatrachidae > Pseudophryne > Pseudophryne corroboree. Next base: position 143,396,473 of record NC_086454.1, read on the forward strand.
TATTCAGTGTGTGTGTGTATATATATATATATATATATATATATATATATATATATACTTAAATAAACTACTTTAAATGAGCTGCAGGGGTTAACACCAGTCAGGGTGAGGGAGTGTGTGTGCCTGTGTGTTTTACCTCTCTAGTCCTCTCACTAATCAGACGGAGGTGAAGGGTGCTGGTCTGCTTCGATCAATCACTGCTGGTGTCAGCGACTCAGCAGCAGGGCTGAATGTAGGGCTGCGTGGGGCTGGAGAAAGCTCAGTAAGTCATAGGGTGGGTGGCTTGCCGCTTAGGATATCCGACTTCTGCAGCTCCAGCGGCGGCCTGCTCTCTGCAGGGTGAAATGCCTCATGGGATTTGTAGTCTCTCTGTTACAGCTCCAAGTGTAACCAGTAAGAGACATGACTACAAATCCCATGTGACTCCACTTCTCTGCTGTATCAGACGCAGACGGATCCCAGCGCCCTATCCAGTCCCGCGCCCGGGTCACATGCCCCCCTAGCCCCTCCCTAGTTACGGCCCTGATTGGACTCTCCTGAGGATTTGTGATATCGGACAACGCTACCAATATTGTGCGTGCATTACATCTGGGCAAATTCCAGCATGTCCATTGTTTTGCACATACAATTAATTTGGTGGTGCAGAATTTTTTGAAAAATGACAGGGGTGTGCAGGAGATGCTGTCGGTGGCCCGAAAAATTGCGGGCCACTTTCGGCATTCAGCCACTGCGTGCCGAAGACTGGAGCGCCAGCAAACACTCCTGAACCTGCCCTGCCATCAACTGAAGCAAGAGGTGCTAACGAGGTGGAATTCAACACTCTATATGCTTCAGAGGATGGAGGAGCAACAAAAGGCCATTCAAGCCTATACATCCACCTACGATATAGGCAAAGGAGGGGTAATGCACCTTACTCAAGCGCAGTGGAGAATGATTTCCGTCTTGTGCAAGGTTCTCCAACCCTTAGAACTTGCCACACGTGAAGTCAGTTCAGACACTGCCAGCTTGAGTGAGGTCATTCAGGCTTTTGCAGAAGCAGCTGGAGAAATTAAAGGAGGAGCTAGGACGGAGCGATTCCGCAAAGTATTTGGGACTTGTGGATGGAGCCCTTCATTCGCTTTGCCAGGATTCAAGGGTGGTCAATCTGTTGAAATCAGAGAACTACATTTTGGCCACCGTGCTCGATCCTAGGTTTAAAGCCTATGTTGTATCTCTCTTTCCAGCAGACACAAGTGTGCAGACGTGCAAAGACTTGCTGGTTAGTAAATTGTCAACTCAAGTGGAACGTGACCCGTCAACAGCTCGTCCATCAATTTCTCCCGCCACTAGGGCTGCAAGGAAAAGGATAAGATCTCCTAGCCTACCCGCTGGCGGTGATGCAGGGCAGTCAGGAACGAAAGCTGACATCTGGTCCAGGCTGAAGGATCTGCCAACGATTACTGACATGTCTACTGTCACTGCATATGATTCTGTCACTATTGAAAGAATGGTGGAGGATTATATGAGAGACAGCATCCAAGTAGGCATGTCAGACAGTCCGTATGTATACTGGCAGGAAAAAGAGGCAATTTGGATGCCCTTGCACAAACTGGCTTTATTTTACCTAAGTTGCCCCCCCTCCAGTGTGTACTCCGAAAGAGTGTTTAGTGCAGCCGGTAACCCTGTCAGCGATCGGCGTAGGAGGTTACTTCCACTAAATGTGGAGAAGATGATGTTCATCAAAATTAATTATAAATTCCTCCGGGAAGACCTTTACCAGCAATTGCCTCCAGAAAGTACACAGGGACCTGTGATGGTGGATTCCAGTGGGGACGAATTAATACTCTGTGAGGAGGAGGATGTACACAGTGAAAGAGGTGAGGAATCGGAGGATGAAGATGAGGTCGATATCTTACCTCGGGTTCACTACGGCTGGCCGGCGGTCGGGCTCCCGGCGACCAGCATCCCAGCGCCGGGAGCCCGACCGCCGGCTTACCGACAGCTTGGCGAGCGCAAATGAGCCCCTTGCGGGCTCGCTGCGCTCGCCACGCTACGGGCACGGTGGCGCGCTACGCGCGCCACACTATTTTATTCTCCCTCTATGGGGGTCGTGGACCCCCACGAGGGAAAATAAGTGTCGGTATGCCGGCTGTCGGTATGCCGGCTGTCGGGCTCCCGGCGCCGGTATACTGAGCGCCGGGAGCCCGACCGCCGGCAAACAGAAGACCACCCCTTACCTCTGTAGAGCCAGTTTGTGCAAGGAGAGATTGATTGCTTTTATTTTGGTGGGGGCCCAAACAAACCAATAATTTCAGCCGCAGTCGTGTGGCAGACCCTGTTGCTGAAATGAATGGTTTGTTAAAGTGTGCATGTACTGTTTATACAACATAAGGGTGGGTGGGAGGGCCCAAGGACAATTCCATCTTGCTCCTCTTTTTCTTCTTTGCATCATGTGCTGTTTGGGGACTAGTTTTTTTAAGTGCCATCCTGTCTGTAACTGCAGTGTCACTCCTAGATGGGCCAGGTGTTTGTGCCGCACACTTGTGTCGCTTAGCTTAGCCATCCAGCTACCTCATTGCACCTCTTTTTCTTCTTTGCATGATGTGCTGTGTGGGGCCTATTTTTTAAATCTGCCATCCTGTCTGCCAGTGCAGTGCCACTCCTAGATGGGCCAGGTGTTTGTGCCGCACACTTGTGTCGCTTAGCTTAGTCATACAGCTACCTAATTGCACCTCTTTTTCTTCTTTGCATCATGTGCTGTTTGGGGACTAGTTTTTGAATAGTGCCATCTTGTCTGCAACTGCAGTGCCACTCCTAGATGGGCCAGGTGTTTGTGCCACACACTTGTGTCGCTTAGCTTAGTCATGCAGCCACCTTGGTGCAATTTTTAGGCCTAAAAACAATATTGTGAGGTGTGAGGTGTTCAGAATAGACTGGAAATGAGTGGAAATGAATGTTATTGGGGTTAATAATACTGTAGGAGCAAAATTACCCCCAAATTCTGTGCTTTTAGCTGTTTTTATGTTTTTTTCAAAAATCATCAAGATCCAAAACCAAAACACGAAAGGGTGTTTTTGGCAAAACCAAAACACGAAAGTGGAATTAGAACCAAAACCAAAACACAAAACACAAAAAGTGCCAGCCGCACGTCTCTAATTAAGACATTAGCCTTAATGATTGGAATTTCATTGCTTTTTGGAGTTTGAGTGGAAGAGTTACAACAGGTTTCTGAAATGCCAGATCATGTGTAAGAAGCCTTAATGTGACATGTGAAACTGTAAGGTTTTTTTGTCTATGATATATATATATATATATATATATAGAAATACAGAGGGGACGGCACTCAGAGGATTTGTTCAAGTTTTGTATTCAAGTATAAAACATACTTAGTGATCCATCAACGTTTCGGTGTACGGCGACACCGTCTTCAGGATGTGAACAACACAATGAAATGAAGTGAAATGACAGTACATACATACCATGACTTACCCCGCTTATATGTGCTCCCTCTTCAATCTACACCCATGTCACGCACGCCAGTATCGTATTTCGCGCCCCTGCCACGGAGCGCACAGTGGTGATGTCACACAGCCCCTCACATCGCGCGAGACGGCATGCGTTCCACCCCCTCCAGTGCGCGTCCGTTACCATGGGGACTGAGATACACCACCGTGCGGGTGACCAAGCGCACAATCAGTGTCCGCCTGGTTCCGTTATCGGCAGTGTGTCAGGGCCCGCGGTATATGCCGATATCTGACATATGTAGACAAACATTAAAAGAGTTTAAAACCGTGGCAGATGTGTTACAGAGAACACATCTCCACTACTCTAACTGACATATATATTATTTTCAACATTCTTTTATATCATTTGATAACTGATATATATAATAAATTGAAAGCGAACATATGCTATATTATTCTCCAAGCGTTAACTAAATATATATGTCAGTTAGAGTAGTGGAGATGTGTTCTCTGTAACACATCTGCCACGGTTTTAAACTCTTTTAATGTTTGTCTACATATGTCAGATATCGGCATATACCGCGGGCCCTGACACACTGCCGATAACGGAACCAGGCGGACACTGATTGTGCGCTTGGTCACCCGCACGGTGGTGTATCTCAGTCCCCATGGTAACGGACGCGCACTGGAGGGGGTGGAACGCATGCCGTCTCGCGCGATGTGAGGGGCTGTGTGACATCACCACTGTGCGCTCCGTGGCAGGGGCGCGAAATACGATACTGGCGTGCGTGACATGGGTGTAGATTGAAGAGGGAGCACATATAAGCGGGGTAAGTCATGGTATGTATGTACTGTCATTTCACTTCATTTCATTGTGTTGTTCACATCCTGAAGACGGTGTCGCCGTACACCGAAACGTTGATGGATCACTAAGTATGTTTTATACTTGAATACAAAACTTGAACAAATCCTCTGAGTGCCGTCCCCTCTGTATTTCTACATTTGCATGGTACCTGCCTAGGACGTGACACCGGGGTAAGATTGTGCTTACATTTCATTGAGTGCCGGACCATAGAAACTGTATCTTGGATGGACATTGTTCTATCATTTTCAAGGCACCATGTGTTTATTTATTGAATGACTTTCTCTGTCACTAACTGACATTTATATGAAACTGTGAGAACGCTTGTAGTCGCTGTATCAATTGTGTGAATATATACTCTTGGTGTTTTGCTGCACATCTGGATATGGCACAAAAAATAACCGCACCTCCCACTACTCCCTTGGGGGAAATTATGAGTTACACCGATGACCAGATCAAAGGTATATTGTTCACGAAAGATCCCCAATACACCGAGCAAGGTGACACATGTGAAGATCTGTTTCAAATAATATACAAATTAAAGAAACGTGAGATTGATTACACGTTACATGGACTAACCCTGTCAGATTATTACCGGGATAAATATATACCTAGAGGATTCAGGGTTAGAAATACACCTACCATAGGCAGACAAAATCAAGATTTCTGCCGCAAGTGGATAGCAATCCTTAATAAATGTGCCTTTGACCTCATGATCTTGGTCATAGAAGAGGCATCCAAAGAGTTATCACTGGTAAAGGCCAAAATCACACAATTTGACACTAACCATAAAGAAACCTTACAACAGGACACATCTACTAATTGGTTAAACAAACTGCAAACACAGTGCGACAAATACAGAGCTGATCTCATTAAGTTTAAAAAACTCAAGCGTACTAAAGTAGTCCAAGACTACGAAGAAAATCGTGTATACAGATGGCTTACAGGCAGTGAACCATCCAGACCCTATAGGAGGTACCAAAGAAATTACAGAGGGGCTCGAGAACAGAGAACGGCTAAAGAACCCACTACATCTCAGAGCGATAGCGATTTTGTGGTTTCAGAAGGCGAAGACATCAACAGCACACAAAGTGCCCCTTTAGGGGTCAGTATGCGCAGTGGAAACCGTATTCCAAACGCCCCCACACTAGGCGAGGCGGTCAGGCGAAGAGGGGTAGGACGACCACCCTGGAAGAAGATCAACAATTAATATTTAATTTATCAACAAGGACATTAACTCCGGATGAGACTGCGGTACTGAATAAAGGGTTGGCATTTGTGCCCACCAATTGTCATTCAGAATATGAATGGAACCGAGACATGCACCAATTTGGAAGAAATTTAAGGCTGCACGAACATTTTCACAACTCCTCGGCAGTACCCAACACAACCCCCTCAGCAACTAACCCTGTGGAAATCTTCTGCAGGAAAGCTATCAAATCCACCTATGACCCTCCAGTAATAAATTCGTCACTTAAATGCTTCACGAGACTTCTGGATGACTCTGTACATAAATATCATAAAGAAAACCCTAAATTTCGTCATAATCTAACACAGGGTCAGCGTACAGCACTTAGAAATTTATCCAAGTATAATGATGTGGTAATACGCCCCGCTGATAAAGGCGGGGCAATTGTTATACAGAACACAGATGTCTATCGTAGTGAAATATTGAGTCAACTCAGTGACACGCATGTCTATGAGAATCTACCTAGAAACCCAGGTCCAGTATTTAAGCGTGAATTAGATCTAGTGTTAAAAACAGCTTTGGACAATGGGGTCATCTCAAAACGTGTGGTAACAGCATTAAGTCAGACGTACCCTGTTACCCCCATACTATATACCACGCCTAAGATCCATAAAGATCCCCTCAACCCCCCGGGTCGTCCTATAGTGTCCGCCATGAAATCATTGTACCAACCAGTGTCCAAATATTTGGACACCCTGCTACAACCATGTATTATTCATGAAAAATCTTATGTAAAAGATACCACTAGTTTCCTGGAACATATTCAGCCGTTCTGCAATGCACCATTCAATTTACTTATGTGCACATTAGATGTGAAAAATTTATACACTTCAATACCCCATCAAGATGGGCTAAAAGCTGTAGAAAGTTTCCTAGAGACAAGTCGGCATTACTGTGGACCCCCTATAACATTTATTTTGCAATTACTTACATTGGTACTGTATAGAAATTATTTTTTGTTTGATGGAAAATATTATTTGCAAAAATCTGGTTGTTCTATGGGATCCAACATCTCCCCCACGTATGCTAATATTTATATGTACCTACAGGAACAGATTCTATTTTTTGATAATCCGTTATTCATGCAACATGCAAAACTGTTCCTTAGGTACATAGATGATTTAATCATCTTCTGGGCGGGCACTCAGACAGAATTTGAACACCTGGTCCAATCCATCAATGTACAAAATGGTCCAATTAAATTTACCAGCAAGTGCAGTTTTCAGGAGATTGAGTATCTTGATGTTAAACTGGTCAATTGTGGGGGACAACTGGTTAGCTCGTTATACAGTAAGCCCACTGACCGAAATACATTATTAAGATTCTCTAGTCATCACCCTGTGGCCCTCAAATCTGGATTACCTTATTCCCAGATGTTGAGGGTGGCACGTATCAACAATGATAAACAGTGTTTGGAAGCACAGTTAGATGAAATGGTCAAGAAATTTACCCAGAGGGGATACCCCATACAATTACTGTTACAGCATAAAAAGAAAGTATTGAACACCCCGCGTCAATCTTTGTTTTCAGCGGTCACGAATAGAAAAACTCAGAAAAAATCAAAGGAAGATCGCATAATATGGACTTCCACATATTCCACTACCAGCTGTATTACACAATCAGCTACCAAGGCCTTATGGCCCATTGTAAGTACTGATAAAGAATTACAAAGTTTTAAAACACAAACTCCTATGGCTAGTTTCAGGCGTGGTAGAAACATTAAAGATATGGTAGTCAGAACGGATATCACTGACTTTAAACAACCACATGTTACCTTTTTAAGTAACAGGAAAAAAGGATGCTACAAATGTATCAACTGTGCCACCTGCAGCCACATGGACACAGGCAGTGAATTTAGACATCCACACAGTGGCAAGTACATTGCTATCAATCATGCTGTAACATGTACCACTCCTTTTGTCATATACATAATTAGATGTCCTTGCGGATACTACTATGTAGGCAAAACGATTCGCCCGTTTAAGGAACGGGCTACACAACACCGGTCCGCTATAAAAGCAGCAATACAGACGGGACATAGTGAGCAGCCAGTGGCACAGCATTTTTCAGATCGAGGACACACTATGGCTAGCGTCAAATACATGATCATTGATCACCTCCCAGAAAACCGAAGAGGAGGTGACCGGAATAAACAGCTCCTGATTATGGAGGCTAAATGGATCACACGCCTGGACACTGTATGGCCACGGGGATTAAACGAAAAGATCTGCTGGAACTCTTTAGTATAATCAATATATTGAATAGTATAAGTTTAGTTAACGCTTGGAGAATAATATAGCATATGTTCGCTTTCAATTTATTATATATATCAGTTATCAAATGATATAAAAGAATGTTGAAAATAATATATATGTCAGTTAGAGTAGTGGAGATGTGTTCTCTGTAACACATCTGCCACGGTTTTAAACTCTTTTAATGTTTGTCTACATATGTCAGATATCGGCATATACCGCGGGCCCTGACACACTGCCGATAACGGAACCAGGCGGACACTGATTGTGCGCTTGGTCACCCGCACGGTGGTGTATCTCAGTCCCCATGGTAACGGACGCGCACTGGAGGGGGTGGAACGCATGCCGTCTCGCGCGATGTGAGGGGCTGTGTGACATCACCACTGTGCGCTCCGTGGCAGGGGCGCGAAATACGATACTGGCGTGCGTGACATGGGTGTAGATTGAAGAGGGAGCACATATAAGCGGGGTAAGTCATGGTATGTATGTACTGTCATTTCACTTCATTTCATTGTGTTGTTCACATCCTGAAGACGGTGTCGCCGTACACCGAAACGTTGATGGATCACTAAGTATGTTTTATACTTGAATACAAAACTTGAACAAATCCTCTGAGTGCCGTCCCCTCTGTATTTCTACATTTGCATGGTACCTGCCTAGGACGTGACACCGGGGTAAGATTGTGCTTACATTTCATTGAGTGCCGGACCATAGAAACTGTATATATATATATATATATATATATATATATATATATATTTCCATGCATTTACAATTATAATTTTAGCAAGCAAAGCATCTCTGTGCTAAGAAATGTCCCATCTACTGCAAGAGGGTGCTTGTTGCAGTATAACAGAGGTTTATTGCATCACCACCAGCAAGTATAAACACCAACAAACACAGGGTTGCATCAGTAGCAATACATTAGTACAACTTCAGCATAAATGAATGAGCAACAGAGCGATGATCTAGAATCCAGCAGTTTAAGACAGAAATGTTATGCCTTCTCAATAGCTGGGTTTACGGTGGGTTATTTTGCCATATACCAGTTTTTTATTTAGCAACATATATTTGTTTCTATCTCTTTTAAATATTGTTTGATATCATTACTATCTTGTGAGAGTTTAAGTGGAGATAGAGATAAAGTGCCAACCAATCAGATTCTATCAGATTCTTCCATTCCCGACAACCATAGGTTACTATGGGAGATACAATGTTGTCAGATTTACTAGTTTGGTCACTGCAGCTACCATATTATTGTTTTATGTTTTTCTTGCAATCTCCCATGTAAGCACCTTTACTGTTGGTGAGAAAAAAGATACAAGTACAATTCGAGAGGACTGGAAAAGAGCAAACGTAGTTCCACTGCACAAAAGTGGAAGCAAGGAAGAATTAAGTAACTATAGACCAGTAAGCCTTACATCAGTAGTAGGGAAAGTAATGGAAAAACTATTAAAAGAAAGAGTTGTGGAATATCTTAAATCAAACAACAGGATCCAACACAGCATAGATTTACTGGGAGGAGAGCATGTCAAACAAATCTTATTGACTTTTTTTACTCCGTGACTAAAATAATAGATCAAGGGGGGTTGCTGTAGATGTAGCATATCTAGACTTTAGTAAGGCATTTGACACTGTCCCACATTGCAGACAGCTAAATAAACTCTAAAGCATGGGATTGGGTTATAAAACAGTTAAATGAATAAGAACCTGAGTGCAGGATAGGAAACAGACAGTTAAAGTAAATGGAGTGCATTCTATGGACAGAAATGTTACCAGTGGAGTACCCCAGGGATCTGTACTTGAACAAGTGCTCTTTAATATCTTTGTTGGTGACACTGCAAATAGTATTGAAGGGAAAGTATACCTGCTTGCAGATGTGTATGCAACAGAGTAAACACACCGGTAGGAGTAAAACAAATTATTGATGACCTAAGTAGACTTGTAAAATGGTCAAGAATGTGGCAACTACAGTTTAATGCTAAAAAATGCAAAATCATGCACTTCGGTCTCAAAAGCCCAAAGGCTAAATATAGTATATAGGGGTAAATGTATGAAGCAGTGATAAAAGTGGAGATGTGAGCCAGTGGAGAAGTTGCCCATGGCAACTAATCAGCATTGAAGTAACATTTATAATTTGCATACTATAAAATTATACAGAGCAGCTGATTGGTTGCCATGGGCAACTTCTCCACTGGCTCACTTCTCCACTCTTATCACTGCTTCATACATTTACCCCAAAGGGTACTATAATGGAAACTAGTGAGGAGAAAAGGGATTTAGGAGTCACTATTTCAAGCGACTTAAAGGCAGCCAATTAACCTACCAGTATATTTTTGAATTGTGGGAGGAAACCGGAGTACCCGGACTAAGTCCCCGCAAGCACGGGGAGAATATACAAACTCCACACAGTTAGTGCCATGGTGGAAACCTTGGACACACTGAGCCATTGATACCGCTGCAGTTTTAGGAGCACAACACACTTATATGTGTGTTACTATCATAAGGATAAAGAAGTTATTTTTACATCATGTGAAGTGATGTTAGAAAAAAAAACCTTATAATTCAGATCGTAATAATTACTGACACATATAACATGGCTCACCAATTCCTGTGACATGTCTTGTGCTGTCTGTGTCCGACTTGTCCCAGCTATCTGCTCACTGTGATTTACTCACTCTTATGACAGCAGCTTATAAACATTACATGTATGATTCAGTTCGTCTGGCAGCCTGTCAGAGATCAAATTCCATACATAATAAAATTATGGGAGATGTGTATTCTGGCATATATCCTATTATTTATTACTAGTAGAATACAGAATGTGAACAATCGCTGCCTCCACTGTTAAAAGGTTTGGGGTTGTTCAGCGGCTGCGTTATCCCCCAGACTCAGGGACGGATTCAGGGATGCATGAAATTGTGGTCAGATGCTTGTGCAAAAGTGTGCGCTGGGCACATAGGATCTGCGCATAACAACGTCTGCATACTGTACATCACCAGGTTTCTTCTTACACTTTCATCAATCATAGTTTCGTTTTGTTCAATTGCCCATTTCTCTAGCATCCATAAGGGATATTGGGGAAATCTAGTACGATGGGGTATAGATGGGGTCCAAAGGAGCCAGTGCACTTTAGATCTCTTCAACTAGGTGTGCTGGATCCTCCCTCTATGCCCCCTCCCACAGGCAGTTTAGAAAAAAGTGCCCTCAGGAAAGGATGCACATCTCTGCAGCTCCAGAGAGTTTTCTTCAATTTCTTTTTTTCTGTTTGTTATTTTCGGTATGTTGTTTGGGCAACAGCATTCCTGCACCATGGGAGTTAGGGGGGACGGGGACGGTTTTCCCGCTACAGGATCACCATCCTGAGGGGTTGTTGTTCAGCGGGGCACTGCGCCTTGTCTCTCACAGCAGCAGCACGCTGCACACCCCTAATGCTGCCTGAAGGTGACATCGGTGGTGAGTACACACCATGGGCCCCGCTAGGGGGTCCCCTGGTCCAAAGTGCAGCTGACCATGGGCGCGGCGTATCGGACCCTTCCGGGAAGGGGGGTCCTGCAAAGATACCCGTGTGAAAACTGGCAGAAACGCTTGACTATGCACTTGTTGTGAGGTTTTGGGCAAAAAATGGAGACTTTGCCAGTATAATAATATTAGTGTATCTCCGGCGCCATTGGAGGGGGAGGAGCTACCACAGAGCGGGACCTGAGGCGTTTTGACACCTTTTCTTTGCTTACTGCAGCCACAGACAGCATACACAGCGCTTCCTGATCCTCAGCCATGCTGGAAAACAGGTACAGGGTGTAGCATGGGGGAGAGCTGCTTGTGTACACTATCTGGATATTATTTAGGATAGAAATTGTTAGTGTTTACAGTATTATAGTTAGCTGACAGCCTCACTGGGGCTGTACAGCTCAGGGTGTGCTGGTGTCCTCTCTCTGTGTCTCCTCTCACATACAGTATGGCAGGCTTGCAATATCACTGTCTGTGTGTATGTGTATGTTGTACTTACTTGTGAAACATGGGTAAACACAAACAGTGCAGTGTATGTCACACCAGATTATCTCCATTATCAACTGATTCTGTTTCATGTGAACAATGCAGTCAATCTTCACAGATCAGGGGCTGGGGGAGAGGGTCCAGAACCCCACTGGTTAGGGTCTCTTAAAACTATGATGTCAGATATGTGATCCCAGCTCACTGCTAATGTGCAGAAGACTCAGCTACTACAACAAGCTGTTGCAGATTTAGCTGCTAGGACAGATGTACAGCCCCCCTTTCTCATGCAGGTCCACAGAAGCGTGGGTTACCTGCTCTACTCTCTGATACTGATGAGGATATACAGGAGGATGGGGATGACCTGGATCCCGTTAGTGGGGATCCTGATCCTGCTCAGGGTATTGAACCCCTATTCTGGCTATATGGGACGTGTTAAAGCTCCCTCTAGAGATGCTGCATCACAGTATTCATTTTTCTTTGTACAAAACAAGCCTGTCACTTTCCCTGATTCTACAGAGTTAGATGACCTAATCATACAAGCCTGGAAAAATCCAGAAAAAAAAATCCAAGTGTCCAAAAAGTTTTTGCGCACTTTCCATTTGCTCCCGAAGGTCAAACATTTTGGTAGGAACCCCCTGGGGTGGATATATCAGTCTCTCGCCTGTCTAAAAAAGGCGGTGCTGTCTGCCCCGGGCTCCTTTACCATGAAGGATCCTGGGGATAGGAAGATAGAGACTACCCTAAAGTCTATATACACAGCAGCCGGTATGGACTCATGCCATTCATTCCTGGGCCACTCAAATTCAGGAGGGGCCTCTCAGGAGATATGCACTTAGTTACTGTGGTAACCCTCCTGAAACACATTCAGGACACTATACGCGTCCTCTGTGATTCACTCAAGGAGATGGGGAACATTAATGCTCAGACTTTTGCCATGGCAGTGTTGGCGCGCAGGGCCTTGTGGTTGCGTCAGTGGATTGCGGATGCAGAATGCAAATGTAGTGTGGAATCCCTCCCCTTTTCTGGGGAATGGCTTTTTGGGGTTGAATTGGATACCTGGATTTCCAAGGTTAAGGCTGGGAAATCCACGTTTTTCCCCTCTGAGGCCCCCCGCCGGCGAGACGCTCCTATCCTGGACCATCTGTCCAGTCCTTTCGGTCTCACAGATTTCGATCTAAGGCCAGAGGTGCCTCCAATGAGACTAGAGGCACCAAAGGTAAGTCCAGAAAACCTGCAAGCACCCGTTCTCAGGAACAGTCCACCGGTTCTGCTTCCATTAAGGTCTCAGCATGACGGTGCCCACCACCCCGAGGGGATCTCTAGGTGGGAGCTCGACTGCATCACTTCAGTCGCGTCTGGGAGACTTCCTGCCAGAACACCTGGGTCAGAGATCTCATTTCTCAAGGCTACAAGCTGGAGTTCGACAGTACTCCCCCCACCGATTTTTCAAATCAAGCGTACCAGCTTTGCTGGATATGCAAGTTACGTTGCAACAGGCAATCCGAAAGTTGGTCCAGTCTAACGTCATTGTTCCAGTACACTGCGGCAAGGGTTTTTACTCAAACCTGTTTGTGGTGCTGAAACCGGACGGTTCAGGCAGACCCATTTTAAATCTGAAATCCTGGAATCCTTATTTGAAGGTGTTCAAGTTCAAAATGGAATCCCTGCGAGTAGTGATTGCCGGCCTGGAAGAACAGGAATTTCTGGTCTCCTTGGATATCAATGACGCCTATCTCCATATTCCGATTTGGCTGCCTCATCAGGCATACCTGCGGTTTGCCCTGCTGGACGATAACTTTCAATTCCAGGCACTGCCCTTCGGCCTGTCCACAGCCCAAAGGGTGTTCATGAAGGTGATGGCGGAGGTGATGTTTCAACTCCGGGTCCAGGTGGTCAATGTGGTCCCTTATCTGGATGATCTTCTGATAAAGGCAAGATCCAGGGAGCTTTTGTTGCTCCATATCGACCGCACCATCCGTCTTCTGTCAGACCATGGGTGGATCCTCAACTTACAGAAGTCCCACCTGGAGACAACTCAGCGGCTCCTGTTCCTGGGGATATTGCTGAATACTGTGTCCCAGAAGGTGTTTCTACCAGAGGACAAGGCGAAAACACTTCAGGAGATGGTCCGCATGGTGCTCCGACCTACTCAAGTTTCCATCCATCTTTGCATAAGATTGTTGGGAAAGATGGTCACCTCATACGAGGCGATCCAGTATGGAAGGTTCCATGCCAGAACATTTCAGTTGTATCTCTTGAACAAGTAGTCCGGATCGCATCTACAGATGCACCGGATGATTCGGCTGTCACCTCAGGCCAGGATTTCCCTCATGTGGTAGCTACAGTCCTCCAATCTCCTGGAAGGCCAGAGTTTCTGGATTCAGGACTGGACCCTCCTCATGACAGATGTGAGTCTACAGATTGAGCTGTCACCCAAGTGCTGCAGTTCTAGGACAGGTGGTCAGCCCACGAAGCCCTCCTTCCAATCAACATTCTGGAACTTCGGGCGATCTACAATGCTCTGTTGCAGGCCTCTCCTCTGCGCAAGGATCACGCGATCCAGGTACAATCGGACAATGCCATGGCTGGGGTGTATATCAATCGACAAGGAGGGACAAAAAGCAAAGCCTGAATGCGAGAGGTGTCAAAAATACACCTCTGGGCGGTCAGAAATGCAAGAGCAATGTCAGTAATATTCATTCCGGGAGTGGACAACTGGGAAGCGGACTTCCTGAATTGTCATGATCTCCACCCGGGGGAGTGGGGGCTCCACCATCTGGTGTTTCAGCAGATCATCGACCGGTGGGGTTGCCCACAAATAGACATGATGGCTTCTCGGATCAACAAGAAACTTCCTTGTTATTGCTCACTGACCAGGGACCCTCGGGCGAGGGCAGTGGATGCACTGGCATCGCCTTGGCCTTACCGGCTGGTCTACCTGTTTCCTCCAATTCCATTGCTCCCAAGGGTGCTCAAGCAAATCAGGAATCAAAGAGTCCAGGCAATTCCAATTGCCCCGGATTGACCTCGGAGGGCGTGGTACGTGGATCTTCTGGACATGTTCGTCGAAGACCCTTGGCCTCTACCACTAAAAAGCAGTCATCTTCAACAAGGACCGTTCGTCTACCTGGACTTACAGCGACTTCGTTTGATGGCATGAAGGTTGAGCGAAACATCCTAGCTCACAAGGGCCTGTCCAAGAAGGTCATTGTTACCATGGTTCAGGCCAGGAGACCTGTGACGTCAAAACACTATCATCATATCTGGTGGAGATATGTCTCTTGGTACGAGGAATGCACGTATCCACCTGTTGAGTTTCACTTGGGACGTTTCTTACATTTCATGTAGGCTGGTGTGGATAAGGGCTTACGTCTGGGTTCCATTAAGGTCCAGATTTTTGCCCTTTCCATTTTATTCCAGAAGAAATTGGCAGTGTTGCCTGAAGTTCAGACCTTCTTGCAAGGGGTGCTCCACATCCAACCTCCTTTTGTGCCTACGGCACCCTGGGATCTGCATGGTATTGGATTTTCTACGGTCCTCCTGGTTTGAACCTCTGATGACGGTAGAAGACAAGTACCTCACATGGAAGGCGGTGATGTTACTGACCCTGGCTTCTGCTCAATGTGTCTCAGAATTGGGGGCCTTGTCATGTAAAAGTCCATACTTGGTCTTTTACGAAGACAGAGCAGAGCTCCGGACTAGACGGAAATTCCTGCCGAAGGTTGTCTCTGCTTTTCACTTGAATCAGCCTATTGTGATTCTGTCCAGTTCTGGCACGTGTGCTCCTCCGGAGGCATTGGATGAGGTGCAAGCCTTGCAGATCTATGTCAAGAGAATGGCTCGGGTCAGAAAAACGGATTCTTTGTTTGTGCTCTATGATGCATAGAAAAAGGGTTGTCCTGCTTCAAAGCAGTCCATTGCTCGTTGGATTAGGCTTACTATTCAACAGGCCTATGTGTCGGCAGCTTACCTGTTCCTAAATCTCTGAAAGCCCACTCTACAAGATCAGTGGGTTCTTCCTGGGCGGCTGCCCATGGATTCTCGGCCTTACAACTTTGCCGAGCTGTTACCGGGTCAGGGAAGAACACCTTTGCGAAGTTCTACAAGTTTGATATCCTGGCCCAAGATGCTACCCAGTTTGGGCAGGCAGTCTCCGCACAGCAGTCTCCGCACGTTCCCGCACATTCTGGAAGCTTTGGGACGTCCCCATTGTACTAGATTTCCCCAATATCCCTTATGGATACTAGAGAAAATAGGATTTTAATACCTACCGGTAAATCCTTTTCTCGTAGTCCATAAGGGATATTGGGCGCCCGCCTCAGTGCGTTGACTTTTCTGCAGGTTCTTTTTATGTGGTTACCTGTTCAGCTGTTGCTGTTTTTTGTCCCCAGCTGTTGCTGGTTGTTGTATGTTAGTGGTGTGCTGGTTTGTAAATCTCACCACTCTTTGTTATCGTATTTCCTTCTCTCATATATATGTCCTTTTTTCTTCGGGCACGTTTTTACCTATAACTGCCTGTGGGAGGGGGCATAGAGGGGGAAAGCCAGCACACCCAGTTGAAGAAATTTAAAGTGCACTGGCTTCCTTTGGACCCCGTCTATGGCCCTCATTCCGAGTTGATCGTTCGCTGCCGATTTTCGCAGTGCAGCGATCAGGTATAAAAACGGCAAAACTGCGCATGCATACGGGCCGCAGTGCGCACGTGTGACGTACTTTCACACAACAGTATGTAGTTTTACATAAGGTCTAGCGACTCTTTTCTGTCGCTCTGTTGATCGGTGAGTGATTGACAGGAAGTGGGAGTTTCTGGGTGGTAACTGACCGTTTTCCGGGAGTGTGCTAAAAAACGCAGGCGTGTCAGGTGATAACGCAGGCGTGCCTGGGGAAACGGGGGAGTGGCTGGCCGAACGCAGGGCGTGTTTGTGACGTCAAAGCAGGAACTAAACAGACTGAAGTGATCGCAAGGAAGGAGTAGGTCTGCAGCCACTCTGAAACTGCATGAAAAAATGTCAGCACTGTTCTGCTAACCTTTCGGTCGCACTTCTGCTAAGCTTATATACACTCCCAGAGGGTGGCGGCTTAGTGTTTGCACTGCTGCTAAAAGCAGCTAGCGAGCGATCAACTCGGAATGAGGGCCTATACCACATCTTACTATATTTCCCCAATATCCCTTATGGACTACGAGAGAAGGAGATTTATGGTAGACTTACCATGGTTAAATCTTTCTGTGAGGTACACTGGATTCCACTGGGAATACATCGGGGTGTAGAGTTGGATCTTGATCCGAGGCACCAACAGGGCTAAAGCTTTGACTGTTCCCAGGATGCATTGCACCGCCTCCTCTATAACCCCACCTCCAGGCACTGGAGCTCAGTTTCATTAACCAGTCCAATGCAGTAGCAGGTAAAAGAGACGGTAGATGTTAGTCACATAGAACCACATTCTCACGACAGGAGAAGGGACTAGCGGCTAATGCCATACAAACCCAAAGAAGCTAAGCGCGTCAGGGTGGGCGCCCTGTGGAATCCAGTGTACCTCGCAGAAAGAGATTTAACCATGGGGTACACTGGGATTCCACAGGGAATACATCGGGGATTCCTAAAGCAGTTCCTCATGGGAGGGGATGCACCGTAGCGGGCACAAGAACCCAGCGTCCAAAGGAAGCATCCTGGGAGGCGGAAGTATCAAAGGCATAGAACCTGATGAACGTATTCACTGAGGACCATGTAGCCGCCTTGCACAATTGTTCAGCGAACGCGCCTCGGCGGGCCGCCCAAGAAGGTCCAACAGACTGAGTAGAATGGGCTTTAATAGCAGCAGGAGCTGGAAGACCAGCCTGTGCATAGGCTTGTGCAATCACCATTCTAATCCATCTGGCCAAGGTTTGCTTATTCGCAGGCCAGCCACATTTGTGAAAACCAAAAAGTACAAAAAGGGTATCTGACCTCCTGAGGGAAGCAGTCCTCTCTACGTAAATACGGAGAGCCCGTAACACATCCAAAGACCGCTCTTTGGAGGATAAACCAGAAGAGATAAAGTAGGGAACCACAATCTCTTGGTTAAGATGAAAAAATGATACCACCTAAGGTAGGTAGATAACCAGGGCAAGTTCGAAGAAAGGGTGGACGACAGTACAAAGCGCCTAAGTCCGACATCCTCCTAGCAGAGGCAACAGCCAGTAGAAACACGACCTTAAGCGTAAGACATTTAAGGTCCACAGACTCAAGAGGTTCAAATGGAGACTCTTGTAGGGCATTTAAGACAACAGACAGATCCCATGGAGCCACAGGAGGGACATAGGGAGGCTGAATCCGTAAAACACCCTGAGTGAAAGTATGAACGTCCGGAATAGATGCAATTTTCCTCTGAAACCACACCGACAAGGCAGATATATGAACCTTGAGGGAGGCCAGATGAAGGCCTATATCTAGGCCTTGTTGCAGAAAAGCCAAAAGCCTAGAAGTTCTGAACGAATAGGCATCATAATTCTTAGCAGCATACCATGTGAAGTAAGAGTTCCAGACCCTGTAATAAATCCGTGCAGAATCCAGTTTGCGGGCCTTCAAAATAGTTTGAATAACAGCCTCAGAGAATCCCTTGGCCCTCAAGAGTGAAGCTTCAAGAACCACGCCGTCAAAGTCAGTCTGGCCAGGTCTGGATAGACACAAGGGGCCTGAACGAGGAGATCTGGGCGTTGAGTAAGTAAAAGAGGACACTCTATTGACAGACCCTACAGGTCTGAGAACCAATGCCGTCTGGGCCACCCTGGAGTGACTAGAAGTAGTATTCCTCTTTCTTGCTTGAACTTTCGTAGTATCCTGGGCAGGAATGACACTGTAGGGAACACGTATGGCAGCCGAAAGTTCCATGGAATTGCCAGTGAGTCCACAAACGCTACTTGAGGATCCCTTGTCCTTGATCCGAAGACCGGAACCATGTGATTGTGTCGAGACGCCATCATGTCTACATGTGGGAGGCCCCACTGTTCCACTAGGAGTTGAAAGACTTCCGGATGAAGACTACACTCTCTGGTGTGAATGTCTTGACGACTGAGGAAATCCGCTTCCCAGTTGAGGACTCCGGGGATGAACACTGCCGATATTGCTGGCAGATGGTGTTCCGCCCAACGGAGGATTTTTGATACTTCCAGCATTGCCATGCGGCTTTGTGTGCTGCCTTGATTTATGTATGTCACCGTGGTGACGTTGTCTGATTGTACTTGAACAGGCCTGTTCTGTAACAGAGGCAGGGCCAGTGTCAATGCATTGAACACCGCCCACAATTCCAGAATGTTTATCGGGAGGAGAGACTCCTCCCTGGTCCACCGACCCTGGAGATAGTGTTGCTCCAACACTGCGCCCCAACCCTGCAGACTGGCATCCATTGTCAGGAGGACCCAGTTGGAGATCCAGGAGGGAGGGCCCCTGCTCAACTGTTGGTCCTGTAGCCACCAGCTCAGTGACAGTCGAACCTCCGGAGTCAAGGAGATCATTTGAGACCTGATCCGATGAGGCAGGCCATCCCACTTGGAAAGGATTAACATCTGCAGAGAGCAGGAATGGAATTGAGCGTACTCTACCATGTCGAAAGCCGACATCATGAGGCCTAGTACTTGCATCGCCAAGTGTATCGACACTCTTGGGCGAGAGAGGAAATATCTAATCCTGTCCTGAAGTTTCAGGACTTTCTCTGGAGATAAAAACAATTGTTGGCTGTGAGCGTCCAGTAGTGCCCCCAGGTGTACCATGCTCCGAGCAGGGACCAGCGAGGACTTTTTCCAGTTGATGAGCCACCCGTGGGCTTGTAGAAATTGAACCGTCACTTCCAGATGACTGAGGAGAACCTCTTGGGAGTTTGCCAGGATCAGCAAGTCGTCCAGATATATGGCAGGATCCTGATTACCTTACAGCGGAGATGAGCCGTCATCATGGCCATGACCTTGGTGAAGATCCGAGGGGTCGTGGCCAATCCAAAAGGCAGTGACTGGAATTGATAATGTAGGTTGCCAATAGCAAACCGCAGATATTGCTGACGCGACATGGCAATATGTATGTGCAGGTAAGCATGCTGTATGTCCAGGGATACCATATAGTCTTCGGGTTCCATGGACAGCACTATAGAGCGCAGTTTCCATACGGAATATGGATACTCTCACAAACTTGTTCAATGATTTGAGGTTGAGTATAGGCCGGAAGGACCCATTTGGCTTCGGAACTAGAAACAGGGTCGAATAGTATCCCCTGCCTCTCTGAGACAGAGGTACTGGCAGTACCACTCCTATATCCAGGAGGGTTTGCACAACCAAGTGTAGAGCTTGCACCTTTAACGGATCCGCAGGGATAACCATTGTGCAAATCTGGCGAGGGGGACGTCTCTTGAAAGAGATTGCGTACCCGTGAGAGACAACTTCCAGCACCCAGGTGTCCGAAGTGGTCTTTAACCAGGCCTGGGCGAACTGCAGAAGTCGGCCTCCCACCCTGGGGTCCCCCAGGTGGAGGCCTGCCCCGTCATGCAGCAAGCTTGTCTTGTTTGGAAGCAGGCTGACGAGCGGCCCAGGACTGTTAAGATTTAGGCTTAGTGGTTTTAGAAGCATGAGCCTGTCACGGATACGCCTGACCCTTTGCTTTCCCTGGAGGTCTAAAGGAACGAAAGGTGGTACTCTTAGCCTTTGGAGCAGAAGGATTAGTATTTGGGAGCCACACAGTCTTGGCAGTAGCCAAGTCAGTTACAATCTTGTTCAGATCCTCCCCAAATAGGATATCTCCCTTAAAAGGGAGCGCCCCCAAGGTCTTTTTGGAGTCCAGGTCCACCTTCCAGGACCTCAACCACATAATTTAACTGCCAGGATAGATCGCCATTACACCTGCATCAGAGGCCGCCTCCTAAATACAGTGGGAGGCTGGGGTAATATAAGACAGATAATGCCTGGCAGTGTCAGAAAAATCCTGAGGCAGCTCATCCTCAATTGCCTGAACCCATGCTTCAATTCCTTTCACAGCCCAGGAGGCCGCCTTAGTGGGTCTATGTACAGCACCAGTAAGAGAGTAAATAGACTTCAGGCATCCCTCCACATGCTTTTCTGTCGGTTTCTTCAATGAGGTGACAGTAGTGACAGGCAGAGTAGATGACACAAGACGGGCGACATGAGAGTCCACCGGCGGTGGAGTTTCCCACTTGTTATTCAACTCCGCAGGGATAGGATAACGAGCTAGCATCTTTTTAGACAGGGAAAATGTATTTCCTGGCAATGACCAGGAGTCCTGACGTATGTCACTTAAGTGGACAGAATGTGGTAAGACTACTTCAGCAACCTTCTGACATTTGAACTTATCAGGTTTCTTAGACACAGTAGTAGGCTCAATGTCATTATCTATTTGAAGAATTAGCTGAATAGCCTCCACTAGGTCAGGAACATCAACCTGGTTGTAGATTCCTCATCAGAAGCAACTGTATCAGTGTCTGACAGATCAATATATTCCCCATCCTCATCGGAAGAATTATCCAAAGTATTAGTGGATTGTGAGAAAGAAATAGCCCGTTTAGATGACCCCTTGGCCCCAGAGGGGTGTGGGGTAGACTTTTGTCTAACCAAGGACTGATTTAATTGTTGTAATTGGGTAAACAGAGTATCCGCCCAGGGTGGATTAACTACAGGGACAATATGTGGCTGCAATGGCACTGGAGGTCCCACAGGGGGCGTAAGACGTGTCACAAGTGTACTCAGCATACTTGAGAACGCTGCCCAAGGTGTGTGTGTGTGTGTGTATATATGTGTGTGTGTGTGTGTGTATATATGTATATATATATATATATATGGGACCCCTGACGCACCTAGACCCTCATGGTACAGAATATAGTGATAGCCAGTGGCGTCAGAAGTCGGGTGTGGGGGGTGCGGCCCGCACCTGAGTGTCCCCCTCGGAAGGTGTTACACCAAAGTGCCAGCTCTTCTACAGTGACAGGAGCCGAGTGCTGCAGTGAGATAATCTCGCAGATAAGAGCCGGCACACACACAGTCCAGTCACCGGGGGCATCCAGCATCTTCAGGGAAGCTGGACATGCCTCTCGGAGCGAAGGAGAAAAGACACAAAGCAGCTAGAGGCACACTCAGTCACATGTACAATGCAGAAGTTATTAAATATCTCCTATATATTTGCCCAGAGCTGTGACTTTGTGATTCATTTGCTAACGCTGGGCGGAGTCACAATGCTGGGCGGAGTCAAGTCACAGATCTGCCCAAATATATAGGAGAGAATAGGAGTACACACTGGCCAAATATATAGGAGAAAATAGAACATTTAACAGTACATGGTGATAACAGTACATACATAGTGAGCGCAGGAGAGACAACAGCAGCAGCAGGTTAAAGCTCCGTATAAGCACCACCCCCAGCCCTCAGCTATTGGACACATGTTAAAGCTCCGTACAAGCACCGCCGCCAGCCGCCAGCTATTGGACACATGTTAAAGCTCCATACAAGCACCGCCCCCAGCCACCAGCTATTGGACACATGGCTGAGGAGTGCGCTGTGATTGGCCGCCAATGCAACTAGCACCTGGGTCCCCGCTCACACAGGGAGACGCTGGCAGACACTACAGTGCCAGGCGCCGGAGAGTGCAGTAAGATGCATGTGCGCTCCGTCCCCTGGCAGTGAGCCTCGCTTCGTACCCGCCCGCACCCCGCGTCCCCGCTATATGTAGGGAGTTGGGGATGCTCTGTACCACGGGGGGAGCAGCAGTAGCTACATCCCATCACACCCACGGGTGGCCAATCACAGCGCACCCTTCAGCATGTGTCCAATGGCTGGCGCCTGGAGGCGGTACTTGTATGTCGCGTTAACATGCTGCTGCTGCTGCTGCTGCCTTTCCTGCGCTCACTATGTATGTACTGTTATTACAATGTACTGTTATGTGTTCTCCTATACTCTCCTATATATTTGGCCAGTGTGTACTCCTATTCACTCCTATATATTTGGCCAGTGTGTTCTCCTATTCTCTCCTATATATTTGGCCAGTGTGTTCTCCTATGCTTCTCCTATATATTTGGCCAGATCTGTAACTGGACTCCACCCAGCATTGTGACTCCACCCAGCTTTAGCAATGAGTCACAAAGTCACAGATCTGTCCTAATATATATAGGAGATACCTACCTCCATCCCACCCACAGCAAACCCACGGCTGCCCCTACACCACCTAGGAACCCCCTCGACCATCCACTGCACCCCCTACACCTCCCCCACCCAATGAACCCCAGCCCCTCACCCACCACCACCGGACCCCCAACACCACCCGCAAGCACACCTACCCCTTACCCACCCACAATGCTTCCAGAACCCCTCCCACATCCACGAGAGCCTTGCACCGACCCCTTCCCCACCCCCTCCAACGCTACCCCACCCACATTGCATCCAGACCCCATCCACCACCCCCAGTCCCCTGCTCCTCCCCCACCCACACCACCTCCTGCCCCCCTCTCCTATCCGCACACACTCCCGGCATTCGAATCTCCTCCACCCACAGACACCCTCCCCCATACGCGGTCACTCCTGCACCCGCTACATTCTGTACATCATGCCCTGCAGCCACTGTTTACACCCACTAAAGAGCCTACGCCCCCTTCACCATCAAACGCACTTTCGTCGTGCACTATTTACCCACTCACACAACTACGTGTAGGGGTTACGGGGGCGTAGCCCCTTCCGACGGTGTGAAGAGCGCCCGTAGGGCGCGATGAATCACCTAGTAAACAATAAACTGCACTGGACTAGTAAATTTACATATAAAAAAATATGTATGAGTATAGATATAATAATGCACAGTAGATACTGGATGTATATCACAGAATACTTGTACTAAATATTCAGATAGCAGTACACTTGTTCTTAATTAACACTGTCTAAAATGACATGTAGAATACTTAAGTGCCTGTAAATGCACAGCGCTGATGAGACAGGCGGCTTTACAGAGGAGACAGAGCCCTGCAGTCCCGGAGATCAGCCCAGCTATTAGTGAAGATGGCGCCAAAATCTCTGTCAGGGAGTGAGGGAGAGTGAAATGCAGCTCCAGGGCGGGAACACCAGCAGTAGATGGCGCCCGGAGCTGGGGGAGGGGCTACAGGTCAGCGCCTTATCCCCTGTGCTGGTCCTCACCGGGTACTGTGAAGCCTATATCAAACGGATTTTAGTAAATCTGACCCGTGCTCCCTTGCCCTGGTAGATATAGTGGGGTGCTGTACAGTGTCCATGCCAGCGGCGCGGTCCATCTCTTGGGACCATGACCGGACTGCGATTAACTGGCGGGTCCCACTTGGGGGACCCTCTTACCTCCTCCCTGATGTGCAGCCACGGGATTCTAGAGAGCGTCAGCGGTGGTGTGCCTGATCACCGGTGTGCTTCCGTTGCGAGCACCCGAGAACCCAACCGCGGGACTATGCAGCGTTGCTGGGGAGGTGATGGAGCCGCAGCACCAAATTTCAGACTGACAAATAGTGCTGCGGCCCTTGAAGTCTTCTTAAAAAGCTCTTTTCAGGGCTGCCTTGCGCAGCACCAACTTACAAACTGAGCTCCAGTGCCTGGAGGCGGGGTTATAGAGGAGGCGGTGCAATGCATCCTGCGAACAGTCAAAGCTTTAGCCTGTTGGTGCCTCGGATCAAGATCCAACTCTACACCCCCCATGTAGTCCCTGTGGAATCCCAGTGTACCCCGCTGCAGAAAAGGATTTACCGCTAGGTATTAAAATCCTATTTTATGCATACCAATTTTAATGCACCAAGTAGAGCAATCATTGCTTTGACAACCATGTACCAAACACCTTAATTATTGTATTATGCGTCACTAAGAAACATTTATTACCCTAATTCCCCATGTGCGGAGACACTGTGGTAGTGAGTGTTTGGGTAATTATGTCAAATGTTATACATGTACAGTATAAACACTAACACAACAACTACATTTTGTTTGTAATTCTGTCCGATTGGTGGTTCACACAATCAGTGTCGGACTTGGGCATGAAGGGCCCACCGAGGGAATGCTGTTATAGGGGCCCATGCTAAAGGGTGTGGCAAAGCTCCAGTGGGGGTGTGGCCAGCCACTAAAGAGGTTTGGCTAACCATTACTGAGTACATGTTCTGTGCCCCTTGGTAAATATATAATAAATCATATTCTTGTGAAGTATAATGTAACATATGTGTAATGCATAATTCAAGTACATGAGAATAGAGTCTGGAACTTGATCCCTAGAGAAGGAGGAGGGCCCATCGGGGGTTTCCCCTGTAGGCCAGTCCAACCCTGCATACAATCTTATCAATCCCTCACCTGCTCCACTGAAGCGATGTAAGTGTTGTGTATTACTGTAGTATGGTCCGCCAATGACACGCCCATGTTTGCAGATTTTTGTGACCATCACCTGGGCTCACGCCCACCACACATCCACCTTTCTCTATCCTCTGTTTTGTTGTGTGCTCAGTCAGGCACTGCAATATAATTTTTGCGCATGTACACCAGGGCTTTCCTCAGGATTGTGCCCGAGCAGTATGCAGATTATTGCTCCTGACATGTGTTTGCACTATTGCAGGCCTGGCCAACCTGTGGCTCTCCAGATGTTGTGAAACTACAAGTCCCAGCATGCCCTGTCTCAGGTTTGCTATTAGGGAATTTAATAACTGTGGCAGTGCATGCTGGGATGGGTGGTCTTCAGTATACCGGCATACCAAATCCCGACCCCCGGCATACCAACAGATATTCTCCCTCGTGGGGGTCCACGACCCCCCTGGAGGGAGAATAAATAGCGTGGCGTGCATAGCGCGCCACCGTGCCCGCAAGGGGCTCCTTTGCGCTTGCCACGCTGTCGGTATGCCGGCGGTCGGGCTCCCGGCGCCGGTATGCTGGTCGCCGGGAGCCCGGCCGCCGGCATACCATACTATACCCTGCTGGGATGTGTAGTTTGACAACAGCTGAAGAGCCACAGGTTGGCCAGGCCTGCACTTTTGCATCCATCTCAGAATCAGGCTCTAAGGAACCTCCATAACACTAGCCATCATACTGGGAGATCTGCGTAACGCTAATCACCAGATTACATGGCCTGCTCAACACTAGCCTTTACATTTGAAAGTCTTCTCTATACTAGCCATCAAAATGGATGGATACTTGAAATACTATTTAACAGAATTGGCCACACTTTGCATACTATACAACCCAACTAACTTAGATTTGTATAGCGGTTACTGATGATGACCCTGTATTGGACCCACTGGATTGGTGGATCGGAGAGAGATGTACGTGGCACAACATTTTTTTTTGAAGGCACCCCTACATTGATCAGTTAATATATATCATGTCAGCTTATTGGGAGATGAAGCAGAGCCCTCACTAAAGTGATACTTTTGCTGTGGACATCATGGATTGTGCTAATGAGCACAGTGTGTGTACATTGCTTGCATATTCAACTTTTGCTGGGCCTATGACTTATTATTTCCTCACATTGAGATCGTTCAGCACTAAGGTTAATCCATCTTGGGAGTCATTCAGGTGCGGTTGCACCTATACTATAATGCGCAAAGTGCAGATGTTCCCTACTTTGCGCATGACCCGTTCTGCACGTGAGCGAACGGGTCCTGGAACGTAGGAAACAGGATGGCAGCAGACCGTCGGTGATTGACAGTCTGCTGCCATTCAGGGGGTGGCGGCAATGGCCTCCCTTTGTGAAAAAGGAGCGTGGTGTTGCCAGGGAAGGGGTCAAAGATCTCCATCGTAGATGGAAGTCTGATCACTACTGCAGCAGGAGGCATCTGCTTGTAATAGACGCCTCCTGCTGTATCACCATCATAGGCAAATGCAGGGGGGGTTCCGTTTGCCCAGAAACCCGCTCCTCTTGGCATGTTGCTCAAATTCTAACAATAGCCATGGTATATAATACTAATACTAGAGCTGCCACAACATTATACAGTTTAAGGGACAGAGCTGCTGCACATGCCCAGTGGTAGCAGCTTCTTCTACAAAGTTTTCTATGTGTGTGGAAAACTCAATCAGTGCACTGGACCAGAGAGTAGCTACCAGGAAGAAGAGGCAGGAGCCTTACCATGAGGTGGAAGAATGTGTGCTTAGAAAGTACAGTACTGGTTCTATTATGTTTGTGTATTTATTTATTATAAGTTTAACCTTTTCCTGACCACTTATCATATTTATATTATTTAAATATGTTTGGTTCAGCCTACACTATAGACAATCTATAGTGTTAAATATTAATACTGTATTCCATACAGTATCCAGTGTATAAAAAGACCAATGCGTGTATTAATGGCCAAAGTCTGCTGCCATTCAGGTAGGTTCTTCTACTGCTCCCCCAGACTCCAGCACTTGATCCAATGTTCTGCAGAGTGGGAGATTGTGGATTGCATTTGGAAACCCCCCTCTAGAAATCCTGCGTTTGCCACTGACCATACAGCGCTATCACTGATGTTTCCAAGCACCTTCAACCGCAACTAAATGAGCCTCCTAGTGCCATTCTTACAGGAAAACAACACTGATGAATTTGGTAAGCTGTCCTTACACTAGTTGAGAATTTATGTGATATGCTGTTCAGAGTTCTAGGTTTATTAGTATGTATTTATAATACATTTATACAGTTAAAGAGAACATGCACTAGTAGCTTATATTTTCTTCTTGTTATTTGGGTACTGTGCTATTAACTTTATCTGCTGGAAGATAGAGGATGTTAATGCAGGGAGAGATTGCATTCCTGTTTAATCACCATGACCATATATGGTTAATTTGGAATACCTCTGTGAAGATGTGCAGAAAGATTTCGCTTAAGGCATTTTATACATTTGCCTCTAGTAAACGCAAGCATGGGAGGGAAGCTGGTTCACCAAACACAGAGTTGTACATAGAAGAATTTGCAATCCAACCTGAATTAGTCCCTATATCCAGGGCAGTATGGATGGTGTAATGGTTAGCATTACTGCCTCACAGCACTGAGGTCATGGGTTCAATTCCCACCATGACCTTAACTGTGCGGAGTATGTACTTGCGTGGGTTTCCTCCGGGTATTCTGTTTTCCTCCCACAATCCACAAATATATTGGTAGGTTAATTGGCTTCCAACAAAAATTAACCCAGTGTGAATGTGTCTGTGTGTACATGTGATTATATTCCCTACATGTGATAGGGAATATAGATTGTAAGCTCCACTGGGACAGGGACTGATGTGAATGGCCAAATATTCTCTGTAAAGTGCTGCGGAATATGTGTGCGCTATATAAATAACTGGTTATAAATAAATAATTAATATCGATGTATGTACTATTATTTTTACTGTTTTTATGTATGACTATGTCTTGCACTACAGAATCTGGCCAGTCACACAAATAGATTGCTGTAAGCAAGTCAATACTTTCTAACAGTTTGATTTCAAATAAAAACTCTTCAATGAAAGTGGTATAATTGCTTTTATTAAAAATGAAGCACAGAATAGAAAAATAAGCAGCAATAAGAAGAAATATTTCCTTGGTCCAGATTATGGTTTAGCAGTATTTGTGCTTTGGAATTCAGCTTGTAAAGAACATTTTACATCCTTAGGTAGGGAAGAAATTTCAGTTCTGGCAGTCCATTGTGAACCACTGTTCAATACTTCTAAGTATGTTCCCAGGTATATACACATATGCTTGTACTGTATATACATGTAGCAGGCACAAATATTACATACATACACATAATCGCACACAATGTGTTCAGATGTCAAAGAGACTACCGACTGCACATATAAATTGTATGTATAAGTGCATATAGTGCAAGGAATCATGTATGTACATATGTGTTTGTATAAATAGGTTTATTACACTGGAATGTCATGCAGTTAATTGGGCATAGTGCACAATACAGAAAAATCTAGCCCAACAAAAGTAACTACATGACAGAAGCTGTATGTGATTGTGATTAAATTCAATGCAAATATACAATATTAAAATGGACCTGTAGCCTACACGGTGGGGAAAGCCATTTTGTGGGCAGCAATAATATTCATTATATATCTGCCTATTCACTAGGATAAAGACACCAGGCCTAATTCTGAACTAGGACTAAGGCAATAAAGAGCAAGCCTTTCACACTACCTTCTAAATCCAGGACTTTTGCGCTTAAACACGCATCAACTCAGGATTTGGTAGGTCTGAATGCAAACTACCCAGGATGAAGTCCCGCGTCCCCGACCCTGCTGTTTACCAGGGTAGGGTCTGAGCCCAAGGAATTTGCCAGCTTTTAGACCCAGCAATTTCCCAGGTCCGATGTGTGAAAGGGAGGATTGTAGTTATGTGACCGGAGGTCAGCAGACAGCCGGTCACAATATCGGCATGTCGACCAACAGAGACTATTCCCAATCGTGGGTGTCCACGACACCCATTGAGTGGGAATAGAACCTGTGGCGAGCCCGCAAGGGGCTTCATTGCACTCTCCACACCCTCCGACTAGCTAACAGCTGGGATCCCGTCTGTATTGTGACCGCCAGTCACACAAACCCAACCCATGAAAGGGGTATAACTGAGCACCTTGGCAATACCATGTTGCACTGTAGATGGGGAGATTTAGAATGTCCAGAGATATAGATTAGGGAGGGACATGTTCTAGCCCGAATATAAACTGCAGAGTAAAAATAAAGCTGCCCAGCATTTGTGGGCTACATGCATAAGCAGCCAGTATTTATACTGCATGCAAAATATAAATGCATTTGCACCCATTGCAGTGCAACATGGTTTGTCTAGGTGCAGTTATCTGCTTTACTCATCTCAGAATCAGGTCCAGGGAGAGGTCACTAGTCCCTTGTGAACTGCTAGGCTGAAGATTGGTCCAACCCATGTACATTTCATTGTTTTTGTGTAATTGTTTGTTTTATAAGAACATTCAGTTTTCTTTCTGTTATAAACATCTGAGTCTCTTGCATCAAAACTTGATGATTTAGGTGTGACCTTAACTAGCACGGCCATAGGTGCGGACAAGTATATTGGACAGAAGTAAGTGCAGCGTTATAGGTGCATAACGTACTTGGTTATAAAGTTAAAGCAAGGCAGCTGTAACATTTTTAAACTCCCTAGAAGGTGCAGATTGTAAGGCACAACTTGTGCTAAGGTTTACTGTAAGGCCTCTCTTTAGAAATACATAAAAACACAACAATAATATAGACCCAGGAATGAAGAGCAACTACCCTACTACAATATATTTAACACCAAAAAAGCTTCCGAAAGAGAAAGAGAGAGAGAGAGAGAGAGAGTGTGTGAGTGAGTGAGTGAGTGAGTGAGTGAGTGAGTGTGTGTGTGTGTGTGTGTGTGTGTGTGTGTGTGTGTGTGTGTGTGTGTGTAATTTAAAGGTCTACATGACATTTATAAGACCACAGACACTGGGTAATTTTGCACTCACAAACATGCATTGATGCATCAGTAACACATCTGTAGCAATCGGTCCCGAGGAATACAATTTCTCATTGTAACATAGAAAATAAAATACTGGGAGCTGTTCTGTGTGAAAGGACCTTTCTATAAAAATACTTTGTCAGTCTGTGAAGATAACATGAGCTGATATTTTAAAGTGCTGAGTATATAATACAAACGCCACTGTTCTTCATGCTTGTTGTATGACGCAGAACATAACATTGCTTGTCTACCTGTATCATAAAGGGAATGTATGGAGAGAAATCTAAGACTGGAAAGAGCAGAGACTGGCAATGTGGTCAGGTAAGTTTGATCGCTGGAATGCCTGTGGATCAAAATGGTGGCTTGTGCTGAAGGAGGGAAAGAGGGAATCTTAGCAATCTGCTGTCACTTCTGCTTTTTCCTCTCAGGTGGTGCACCAATTGCAGGCTCTGTAGTGTGACGTGTGGAGTTGCCCAGGCGGTTTGTAGCCTTTGAAATGAATAAAAGTGCAGTGATTAGATAAAGAAAAATGTGAGAGTATTTAGAGGCTGTAAGTAGGC
Organism: Pseudophryne corroboree; assembly: GCF_028390025.1. NCBI lineage: Eukaryota > Metazoa > Chordata > Amphibia > Anura > Myobatrachidae > Pseudophryne > Pseudophryne corroboree. Next base: position 143,427,230 of record NC_086454.1, read on the forward strand.
AAGTAATATTGCCTCAATTTCTTACCTCACACTATTACAAAAAAAAATACATAAATCCATGCTCCTATAATATCTCAGGGTCGATTCAATTAGATTCACCCCGCGAACCTGTGCATCTAAATAGCGCACTCACGGTAGCTCCAGACTTGCTCGTAGCCCCCGCATATTAGAAACTGCAGGTCCAGACTGGGCTGTAAAGGGATCAAGATAAGTTGGCGTTGCCAGCATCTCCACGCCATTGCAACAGGAACTCGCCCCCCCAAACTCGTGGCTAATTGAATTGACCCTCACTGTTATACTCTCATACTGTCATTATTTTCAGATTTGTTTACATACCCCTACAAAGCAATGCATTATCAGACCAAGTTCATTCTTACCTGCTCTAGAACATAATCTGCACTGGAATCTATGACTTTTCCAAGGTCTCTGTACTGTCCGGAGTATTTGATGTAGCCCCACGTAAGGAGTGCAATGAGCAGCAATCCCATTGCGCAATTAAACAGCTGTGCCACAATTCCCAACCCTACAAAGCCTGTAATACCAGAGGCCATGTATAAGGCAGCCACCAGGGCCAAAAGCACAGCCGGGGTGCGAAAGGCCGTGAAGATGTTCTTGCTCTCATTGTGCTTGCATAAAGACGAATAAACATCATCCATATCTTTTTCCAATTCTTCTCTATACTGCCGGCTAAACTCCACACCTCCCATCTTCTTGGCACGGTCAAAATGAGAGAGAGCCTCCTCCCTGCAGGCAGCGTCTCGATCTCGCAGCACATCCGGAGACACATAGGGCTTATCCCCTCCACAAATCTGGTAAAAGGAAGAACAGTTAGGAATCAGAACCATTACAGGAACATTGTATTCTAAAAACTGCAACACAAGAAGAATCACAACACAAGGATGGAGCCAGTTAAGGAAAAACAAATAATGATTGAGCCTAATTTTGCATAGCAAATAAAAAATAAAAAGTACTATATATATATATATATATATTATATCTATACAAAAAGCTACCTATCTGAACCTTTGCAAATAAATGTAGATACTTAAAAAAAAAATAAAAAAAAATAAGATTTTACTTACCGGTAAATCTATTTCTCGTAGTCCGTAGTGGATGCTGGGGACTCCGTAAGGACCATGGGGAATAGACGGGCTCCGCAGGAGACATGGGCACTTTAAGAAAGAATTTAGATTCTGGTGTGCTCTGGCTCCTCCCTCTATGTCCCTCCTCCAGACCTCAGTTAGAGAAACTGTGCCCGGAAGAGCTGACAGTACAAGGAAAGGATTTTGGAAATCCATGGCAAGACTCATACCAGCCACACCAATCACACCGTATAACTTGTGATAAACTTACCCAGTCAACAGTATGAACAACAACAGAGCATCAGTTCAACCCTGATGCAACAATAACATAGCCCTTATTGCAGCAATAACTATATACAACAATTGCAGAAGAAGTCCACACTTGGGACGGGCGCCCAGCATCCACTACGGACTACGAGAAATAGATTTACCGGTAAGTAAAATCTTATTTTCTCTAACGTCCTAGTAGATGCTGGGGACTCCGTAAGGACCATGGGTATTATACCAAAGCTCCCAAACGGGCGGGAGAGTGCGGATGACTCTGCAGCACCGAATGAGCAAACACAAGGTCCTCCTCAGCCAGGGTATCAAACTTGTAGAACTTTGCAAAAGTGTTTGAACCTGACCAAGTAGCCGCTCGGCACAGCTGTAATGCCGAGACCCCTCGGGCAGCCTCCCAAGAAGAGCCCACCTTCCTAGTGGAATGGGCCGTAACTGATTTTGGCAGCGGCAATCCAGCCGCAGAATGAGCCTGCTGAATCGTATTACAGATCCAGCGAGCAATAGTTTGCTTTGAAGCAGGAGCACCATGCTTGTTGGAAGCATACAGGATAAACAAAGATTCTGTTTTCCTGACCCTAGCCGTTCTGGCTACATAAACCTTCAAAGCCCTGACCACATCAAGTAACTCGGAATCCTCCAAGTCAGTAGTAGCCACAGGCACCACAATAGGTTGGTTTATATGAAAGGATGAAACCACTTTTGGCAGAAATTGTGGACGGGTCTGCAATTCTGCTCTATCCACATGGAAAACCAGATAGGGGCTTTTATGTGACAAAGCCGCTAATTCTGACACACGCCTAGCCGAAGCCAATGCTAGAAACATGACCACCTTCCACGTGAGATATTTCAATTCCACCGTTTTGAGTGGTTCAAACCAGTGGGATTTCAGGAAACTCAACACCACGTTAAGATCCCAAGGTGCCACCGGGGGCACAAAAGGGGGCTGAATACGCAGCACTCCCTTCACAAACGTCTGAACTTCAGGTAGAGAAGCCAGCTCTTTTTGAAAGAAAATGGATAGGGCCGAAATCTGGACCTTAATGGAACCCAATTTTAGACCCAAAGTCACTCCTGACTGTAGGAAGTGAAGGAAACGGCCAAGCTGGAATTCCTCCGTAGGGGCATTCCTGGCCTCACACCAAGCAACATATTTTCGCCATATACGGTGATAATGTTGAGCTGTCACGTCCTTCCTAGCCTTTATCAGCATAGGAATGACCTCATCTGGAATGCCTTTTTCCGCTAGGATCCGGCGTTCAACCGCCATGCCGTCAAACGCAGCCGCGGTAAGTCTTGGAACAGACAGGGCCCTTGTTGCAACAAGTCCTGTCTTAGAGGAAGAGGCCACGGGTCCTCTGTGAGCATTTCTTGCAGATCTGGATACCAAGTCCTTCTTGGCCAATCCGGAACAATGAGTATTGTTCTCACTCCTCTTTTTCTTATGGGTATGAGAGGAAGAGGAGAAAATACATAGACCGACTGGAACACCCACGGTGTCACCAGTGCGTCCACAGCTATCGCCTGAGGGTCTCCTGACCTGGCGCAATACCTCTGTAGCTTTTTGTTGAGGCTGGATGCCATCATGTCCACCTGTGGCAGTTCCCACCGACTTGCAATCTTCGTGAAGACTTCTTGATGAAGTCCCCACTCTCCCGGGTGGAGGTCGTGCCTGCTGAGGAAGTCTGCTTCCCAGTTGTCCACTCCCGGGATGAACACTGTTGACAGTGCGCTTACGTGATTCTCCGCCCAGCGAAGAATTCTGGTGGCTTCTGACTGAATCAGAACCGGTTGGTTGCGAAGCAGGGTCTCCGCTTGACGTAGGGCGTTGTATACGGCCCTTAGTTCCAGGATGTTGATGTGAAGGCAAGTCTCCTGACTTGACCACAGACCTTGGAAATTTCTTCCCTGTGTGACTGCTCCCCACCCTCGGAGGCTTGCATCCGTGGTCACCAGGACCCAGTCCTGAATGCCGAATCTGCGGCCCTCGAGAAGGTGAGCACTCTGCAGCCACCACAGGAGAGACACCCTGGCCCTGGGGGATAGGGTGATTAACCGATGCATCTGAAGATGTGATCCGGACCACTTGTCCAGTAAGTCCCATTGAAAGGTCCTCGCATGGAACCTGCCGAAGGGAATGGCCTCGTATGATGCCACCATCCTTCCCAGGACTCGAGTGCAGTGATGCACTGACACCTGTTTTGGTTTTAATAGGTTCCCGACCAGTGTCATGAGCTCCTGAGCTCTCTCTATCGGGAGATTAAACCCTTTTCTGGTCTGTGTCTAAAATCATGCCTAGGAAAGGCAGATGAGCCGTAGGAACCAACTGAGACTCTGGAATATTTAGATCCAGCCGTGTTGCCGTTACACTTCCAGAGAAAGTGATACGCTGTTCAGCAACTGCTCTCTTGATCTCGCTTTTATGAGGAGATCGTCCAAGTACGGGATAATTGTGACACCTTGCTTCCGCAGGAGCACCATCATTTCCGCCATTACCTTGGTGAAGATTCTCGGGGCCGTGGAGAGACCAAACGGCAACGTCTGAAATTGGTAATGACAATCCTGTACCGCAAATCTGAGGTACGCCTGATGAGGTGGATAAATGAGGACATGAAGGTATGCATCCTTTATGTCCAGAGACACCATAAAATCTCCCCCTTTCAGGCTTGCGATGACCGCTCTTAGTGATTCCATCTTGAACTTGAACCTTTTCAGGTATATGTTCAGGGATTTTTAATTCAATATGGGTCTGACCGAACCGTCCGGTTTCGGGACTACAACATGGTCGAATAATAATCCCCTCCTTGTTGAAGGAGGGGAACCTTAACCACCACCTGTTGAAGATACAATTTGTGAATTGCAGTTAACACTATTTCCCTCTCGTGGGGGGAAGCCGGCAGGGCCGTCGGTGAGGGGGCATCTCCTCAAAGTCCAGCTTGTATCCCTGAGACACAATATCTATTGCCCAGGGATCCAACAGGGCGTGAACCCACTTGTGGCTGAAATTACGAAGACGTGCCCCCACCGGGCCTAGCTCCGCCTGTGGAGCCCCAGCGACATGCGGTGGATTTTGTAGAGGCCGGGGAGGACTTCTGTTCCTGGGAACTAGCTGTGTTGTGCAGCTTCTTTCCTCTGCCCCTGCCTCTGGCAAGAAAGGACGCACCTCGGACTTTCTTGTTTCTTTGTGATCGAAAGGCTGCATTTGATAATGTCGTGCTTTCCTAGGCTGTGCAGGAATATAAGGCAAAAGATCAGAATTACCAGCTATAGCTGTGGAGACCAGGTCCGAGATCCCTTCTCCACACAATCCTCTGCCTTCCATATGCCTCTTAAGTCGGCATCACCTGTCCATTGCATATTCTACAGGACACGTCAAGCAGAAGTCGACATAGCGTTGACTCTAGAACCCAGTAGACTAATGTCTCCTTGAGCATGTTTTCTATATATATATATATATATATATATATATATATATATATATATATATATCTATATCTTAAGACAGCATCTTTAATATCTATATATATCTATATATCTATATATATCTATATATATCTATATATATATATATATATATACACATACTAGGGTCTCAATCTCTGCTGATAAGGTACCTGTCCACGCTGCTACAGCGCTATAAACCCATGTCGACACAATTGCCGGTCTGAGTAGTGTACCAGAATGTGCACGCTATCTGCAGGTTCCCTGAGGATAGCTGTTAAGTCAGGGCTACCTTTTGGGCAAACGTGACACCCTAGGGGAAGATTCCCATCGTATCCTGGCCCTAGTAGGGAAAGGATACTCCCTGAGAATTCTTAGTGGGAAACTGCAGTCTCTTGTCTGGAGATTCCCGCTCTTTTTCATCATAAGAGGAGGGAAATTTACCTCCGCTTTCTTCCCCTTAAACATGTGTACCCTTGTGTCAGGGACAGATGAGTCATCAGTGATATGCAAACCATCTTTTATTACAATAATCATATATTGAATACTTTCCTGCCATTTTGGCTGTAACTTTGCATTATCGTAGTCGACACTGGAGTCAGACTCCGTGTCGATATCAGTGTCTATTATTTTGGATAGTGAGCATTGAGAGACTCTGAAGGTCTCTGCGACATAGGGACAGACATGGGTAGATTCCCTGTCTGTTCTCTAATCTTTTGTGCCATAAATTCACCTTAGCACTTAATTACACATATCCAAACAGGTGTCGGCGTTGTCGATGGAGACACCCCTCACACACACATTTGCTCCATCTCCTCCTTAGGGGAGCCTTTTACCTCAGACATGTCGACACACACGTACCGACACACCACACACTCAGGGAATGCTCATCTGAAGACAATTCCCCCACAAGGCCCTTTGGAGAGACAGAGAGAGAGTATGCCAGTACACACCCCAGCGCTATTAACCCAGGAATAACACAGTAACTTAATGTTAACCCAGTAGCTGCTGTTTATATTGATTTTTGCGCCTAATTATGTGCCCCCCCTCTCTTTTTACCCTCTTCTACCGTGTATCTGCAGGGGAGAGGCTGGGGAGCTTCCTCTCAGCGGTGCTGTGGAGAAAAAACATGGCGCTGGTGAGTGCTGAGGAAGAAGCCCCGCCCCTTCGACGGCGGGCTTCTGTCCCGCTTAAATATACATTTTCTTGGCGGGGGCTCATACATATATACAGTGCCCAACTGTATATATGTGTACTTTTGCCAAAAGAGGTCCATATGCTGCCCAGGGCGCCCCCCCCTGCACCCTTACAGTGACAAGTCTTCTTGCTTCTCATACTCACTCGGCTTCTGTCTTCCGGCTCTGCGAGGGGGACGGCGGCGCGGCTCTGGGATCGGACGACGAGGGTGAGATCCTGTGTACGATCCCTCTGGAGCTAATGGTGTCCAGTAGCCTAAGAAGCAGGACCTAGCTGCAGAGAGTAGGGCTGCTTCTCTCCCCTCAGTCCCACGATGCAGGGAGTCTGTTGCCAGCAGAGCTCCCTGAAAATAAAAAACCTAACAAAATACTTTCTTACAGCAAGCTCAGGAGAGCTCACTGAACAGCACCCAGCTCGTCCGGGCACAGATTCAAACTGAGGTCTGGAGGAGGGACATAGAGGGAGGAGCCAGAGCACACCAGAATCTAAATTCTTTCTTAAAGTGCCCATGTCTCCTGCGGAGCCCGTCTATTCCCCATGGTCCTTACGGAGTCCCCAGCATCCACTAGGACGTTAGAGAAAAGGAATTTAATACTTACCAGTAATTCCTATACCTAGAGATGGACATACCATGAGCGAAGGAAACATATACATATATAGAAACAGCGGTGAGGCAACGAGCCAACACACAACCATAATAGAATAGGAGTGCTAACCGGAAAAGAGGATAGCAACACCAACCACAACAAAGGATAGCAAAGCTAACCCAATCTGGAAAAGGGGCCGCAACAGTGGACCAACCAGAAACACTTATGTCAGGTGAGCAGAATTTGAAGAACTGAGGAAGGCGCCCAGTATCCACTACGGACTACGAGAAAAGGAATTACCGGTAGATATATAATTCCTATTTTCTCTAATGTCCTAGTGGATACTGGGGAATGTACTTTAGTACCGTGGGGAAGTCCAAAAGCTCCCAGAACGGGTGGGAGAGTGCCGAGACCCCTGCAAAACCGCCTGACTAAACTGAAGGACATCCTTGTCCAAGATTTCGAACCTACAGAACTTCACAAATGAGTTTGAACCAGACCAAGTAGCTGCTCGGTACAACTGTAAGGCCAAGACACCCCCTTGACAGCCGCCCAGGAAGAGCCCACAGATCTCGTTGAGTGGGCCTGAATAGACATCAGCAAAGGCAGAGCCTCCAGGGTATAGGCTTATTGGATGGTCAACCTGAGCGAACGAGCAATAGATTGCTTAGAAGCCGGACAACCAATCTTGGAGGCATCATAAAGGACAAACAGCGAATCAGTTTCCGGATGACGAGCAGTCCTTTTGACATAAACCTTCAGAGCCCCCACCACATCCAAGGACTCTGTTGGCCAACAGAAGCGTCAGACAACAATGGAACCACAATAGGTTGATTCACACAAAAAGTTGACACCACTTTCGGCAAAAACTGAGGCCGGGTCCTGACGTCTGCCCTATCTGCATGGAAAAACAAATAAGGGCTCTTACAGGATAAAGCCCCCAATTCAGAGACACGGCTTCCAGGTAAGAAATTTCAATTTCACCCTATGTAAGGGTTCAAACCAGTCCGACTGAAGATAGGACAAAAACCACATTCAGATCCCACGGAGCTGTGGCAAGTACAAAAGGCAGATGCAAATGAAGAACCCCCGTCAGGAAGGTCTGTACTTCTGGCAAGAGAGCAAGTTGCTTCTGGAAGAAAATAGAGAGCGCCAAAATCTGCACTTTTATGGAGCCGAAACGTAGACCCTTATCCACTCCCACTTGCAGGAAAAGTAGAAAGCGACCAATTCTAAATTCCACAGGAGACACCTTTCTACTTTCACACTACAAAACATACTTTTTCAAGATACGATGATAATGTTTTGACTTAACCATCTTCCTGGCCTGGACCATAGTGGAAATAACCGTGGAGGGAAGACCTTTTCTGGCTAGAATCTCCCTCTCAACTTCCAAGCCATCAAACGTAGCCGCGGTAAGTCTGGATAGACGAATGGACTTTGCTGGAGAAGATCCCTTTGGAGCAGCAGAGGCCAGGGTTCTTCCAAAACCAGGTTAGGAGGTCCGAATACCACACCCGTCGAGGCCAATCCAGGGCAATCAGAATTGCTTGAACGCTTTCCCTTCTTAGTTTTTTTTAGAACCCTTGGGATTAGCGGTATTGGAGGGAACAGGTACACAAACTGGTACATCCATGGCGTCGTCAGCGCGTCCACTGCTACAGCCTGCGGATCCCTCATTCTGGAACAGTAACGGCGTAGTTTCTTGTTGAGACGAGAAGCCATCAGATCTATCTGCGGACCCCGCACAGGTGAATCAACTGTTGAAACACCTGAGGATAAATTCGACTTGTCGAAAAGCACGTGGATCGGCGGAATAGCTGCCGATCCACCTGTCGATGTCGAAAACGGGGCCAAATCCGACAGGTTTTGGCCCCCTTTTCGACCATCTCAGTCCGACATCAAAATGATGTCGGATTGAGATGTGGACCCAGAGGAGGCGAGGAGGGGGAGCCGCAGGGAGACGGGGGGACAGCCGGCGGGCATACAGGGAGATCAGCGCTACGGAGTAGCGCTGCAGCTGGATGTCACTCACCCGCCCGACCTCTCGGCAGCTTCCACCCGGCTCCAGCACGCTGCTGGAGCCGGGTGGAAGCTGCCGTGAGGTCGGGCGGCTGAGTGACATCCTGCTGCAGCGCGATCTCCCTGTATGCCCGCCGGCTGTCCCCCCCCGCGGCTCGCCCCCCTTCTCCTCCTCTGCATCCCATCTAAAGTCAACTTGAAAAAGTCGAATTAAGATGGGATTGAATAGGGGCTGTCGGATCCATTCCGACAAATACATGTCGGAATGGATCCGACTTTAACTGAATATACCCCTTAGACTATTTTGTGCAGATCCATCACAAAAAATTAAGTTTAAAGAAAAAAAAAATTACAGGTTGTAATGTAACAAAATAGGTAAAAAGCCAAGGAGGCGAAAACTTTAGCAAGGCACTGTAGGTAGACTTACTTGCCGGAGAGATCCAGTTATTTAACTCGTCTTCATACAAGGCATCACCTCCTGTAAAGGGAAGATTTTCTACACCCTTTTTGGAATCAGCGTCCGCTGACCATTGACGTAACCACAGAGTTCTGCAGGCCGAAATCGCCATAGCAGTAGAGCGACCATTTATCGTGCACAATTCTTTTATAGCTTCGCTCATAACATTTGCAGCATCCTGTATGTGTTGCAGCAGAGTAATGACCTCATCCTGGGGCAGAGTGTCCAATTCATTAATAATATTATCATACCACTTGACTACTGCCCTTGAAATCCAACCACAAACAATTGTGGGGCGCTGCGCTATGCCCGCTGCTGTATATATTGCCTTGAGAGTGGTCTCAATCTTATGGTCAGCAGTGTATTTTAGGGATATAGCCCCTGTTATCGGCAGTACCAATTTTCTAGACAGTCTGGACACAGACATATCGACTGATGGGGGGCTTTCCCATACCTTCCTGTCATCAGCTGGGAGCGGAAATGTAGATAAGAACCTCTGAGGAGTTTTGAATTTTTTGTCAGGGTTCACCCATGTCTCCCTGACCAGGGAGTTTAATTCCTTAGACACAGGAAACGTGGGATATGGGTTTTACATTGAAGTACAACTCTTCATCTGGTTCTGCCTCCTGATCGGGTATATGAAGAACCTCTCTTACAGCATAAATGAGGGCCTCCACCCCTGGGGGACAGAGAGTTGTCCTTATCCATATCATCAGTGTCATCTACATCAGGCTGGTCAGAATCAGACTGTAGCACCTGTGGCAGTGAACATTTACGTGAAACCAACAAAGGGGGCTGAGAAGCCTTTCTGGTATCTGCTGCTTTATCCATACAATCAACAGACTATTTTAACACCTGTCTCTCCTTCCTAGCTGCAGCTAGTTCTAAATTCACATTGTGAATCATGCTCTTAAAAGTATCTAGCCAGTCAGGTGCCTGTGAACTGTGTTCCTGTGGAGATAATGAGGTACAAGATGAACACATAACCTTGTCAACAGACATGATGTACACAATGATAATGCAGCGAAAAACCCACTGAAACACCTCTACACAGACCCCAGAGAGCCCCTGGAGTGACACAGAGAAAACAGAGACCAGCACACAAACACAGCAGCGCAGTGTGTAAAAGTATGTGTATCACCTTAACTTATGTGCAGTGGCGTTACCGCTGATGTGCTCTCCCCCTGCTATGACCCCCTGGAATCAGTACAGAGTCTGTAACAGCGTGGGTCCGTGGAGGAGCAGCTTGCATGCAACCTTGTGATCAGCAGCAGCAGGAAATGGCGCCTTCCCGTCTCTGGTCCCGCTCTCCGGGAAGCCCCGCCCCCGTAACGGAGCACAGTCCCACTTAGTTTTATACTGGCTGAAAGGATTATACACAGTAAACACAATGCCTACTGACAGTGAGCACCCTGTGGAGCATAATGCCCTGCTGAGGCAGTGTAGTCCACGGCGGACACCGCAGCTCGTGGCCCGTGACCACTGCGTGACATGCCGCCAAACCGCATCGGGGACCCGCTAGCCAGGACCCCGGTGTTAACACTCTCCACACCTGCGACTCTTCGGCATCTGTTAGAGGGCGGTGGCTAGCTGCTGGCGTGGGCAAACACAGAATGGTGTGTGAAAAGCACCTCAGGAGCTGTGTCCTGTCAGCTGGGATTACGAATCATTAACCCTCAGGAGGTTGGTTCGGTCCCCCTCTAAGTCCCACGAAGCAGGTAGACTGGTTGCCAACCAGTACTACCTGAAAATAAATAACTGAAATAAAAAATAAAGGAAACACTCTGGAGCTCCAGAGAAATGCACCTGGCTACTTGGGCACATTTTCTAAACAGAGTCTGGTAGGAGCCAGCACACACATACACACACTAAAGGTTTTAAAGTGCCAGGCTCCAGTGGACCTAATATATACCCAGACCATGGTACTACAGTACAGTTCTCCAGTATCCACTAGGACGTAAGAGAAAAGTGTGTTAAGTCCGTAGTTTGGGAGCACAAACTCGGACTTTTGACGCACAATCAGGCTTTTCAGACAGGTTTAGCCACACAAAGGCTGGCAGGCGCCTTAACTGGCAATGGGCATCTGACCAGAGCAACAATTGAATAGCTCAGACAGACGCCTATTGCTATAGACGCCCAGCAGGGGTGCAGTAAACAACTCAATCGCCCCCTACGTCACAATCTGAATAGGGGATACTGTGTGGCATAATGTGTACTGGCAGTCCTACAATGTGACATCGTGTAAACTAGGGAACTACGATGGTTCATAAACTGGGGCACTACTATGGGGCATATTAACTAGGGCACTACTATGGTTCAGAACATAAATTAGAGCACTATTATGGGGCATAAAATTAATAACTACTACGTAGAGGTGTCTCTTAGTAAGCATTGGGACAGGGGCCCTTCAATATGTTGCTATGGGGCCGACAAAGTTCTGGTTATGACGGGTGGTATTCATGTGACTTGCGGTCGGGAGACAGATGGTCACATGACCTCCACCAACATCCCGCCCCCTCACTATCCCGACGGTCGGCATGTCGACCAACAGGGACTATTTCCACTCGTGGACACCCACAGAGTGGGAACAGAACCCGTGGCGACCGCAGTGTGCCCTCAAGGGGCTTGCTGCACTCGCCCCTACCCACCGGGATCCCGGCGTCGGTATGCTGCCAGGATCCCAGCGTCGATATGCTGACCGGCGGTCTCCTGTTGTCATGTTATGGGTAATGCAGTGTGCTAATTTGGAAGAAATGCGTAAGGAAAAAATGCTGTTTATTTTAGAAAATGGACATGTTACTGGGAGTTAAGAAAGCCACATAATATAAGGCAGAAGTAGCACAAAGAAAATGAGCTACAGGGGCAGATTTGAATGTACGTCAGTGTGCACAGCGTATCTTGCGTGAATTCGCACAAGTCATGCACAAAGAGAGGGCTTGTATATGAGAAGCGTATTTTGCACATATCAATCTTTACAACTATAATGCCAGAGCGGGAGGTGAAATGGCATCCTTCATAGTAGGCAAAGATCAGTAAGGGTATGTTCAAGCAAAGTCGGCTCATGCAGAACAGCAAGTAAAACATATACACGCCTGTTATGAGGCATAGGTACACATACACAGTGACGATGAGGTACAGTATAGTATAGTAAACTAGCGTGCTGCCCTGTCGTGTCGCTGCATCACAGGAGGTGTACAGCACAAAAAGTACTATTTTTCCGTGAACTTTTCTTTTGACGAACGTATGCATTTTCCTCCCTACAATGCACTGGCCCTGTAATCTTGTAGTATATTCAGTACAGAGATGGACAATCCTAATAATATATAATAAGTTAGGTAACGTGTCACACTCCAGCCACTGTGGAACTACACATCCCAGCATGCTCTGACAATTTTGTTATTAAGGCATTCACAAATTGCAGCAGGGTATGCTGGGATGTGTAGTTTCATAGCAGCTGAAATGCCCCAAGTTGCCTTATCTAGTTACAGAATATGGAGAACAAAGAAGGACAATCTTAAAGACAAATTGAGGCAAAGTTTCCTGTCCTCCATTGATACAATATCACCCAAACTGTAACTACAGCAATTCAGATGATACAAGACGTATCCTAGAAATTCACCAGGAATTAGCGACATCACCAAGACATGCGCTGACAGAGGCAGCGGGTACCGAGGAAGGCATGCCGGCTGTGGGTTAATTATATGGTGATTTATAAGGCTAATTATGATATAGAAAGAGCTAAGAACACAGGGATGTGAGGTCTATTTACTAAAGGGGGATACACAGGGAGCGATGTTCAGCTAATTTCTAAGCAATCTGACTAGATGTGTAGGGGTGCCGGCGACAGCGATGCTCAGTCCCGCCCATCGCTATCGCCTGTGCTAGATTGGCCTGCATGCAGGCACAATTTGGCAGGTCTCTCATTTCACCGCTGGGTGAAATGAGCGTCCCCCGTGTTCCCCCCTCGCTCAGCACATCGCGCTGTGCTGAGTGGGGGGAGATGTGTGTACTGAGCGATCTGTGCTAGACCGCTCAGCACACATCTCTGGGAAAATCTCCCCGTCAGTAAGGCCCTTAAGACTGGAGATAAAGTACCAACCAACCGGCTCCTAACTGACATTTTTCAAACCCAGCCTGTGCCATGCCAGTTAGGAGCCGGTTGGCTGGGACTTTATCTCCGTCGACTTTATCTCCATACAAGGCTTAGTAAATAGACCCCACAATAACATGAGGGAAGAATAAGGACAGTGATAGTGTCTAGGATGTGAGAAACATAATTATGGGGGTGTGAGGTATGGGTTCCAATGTACCGACAGACAGTATCCAGACAGTCAATAGGTTGACCTCTTATGGTCGACATGCATTAGGTCGACCTGGTCAAAAGGTCAACAGGGCATAAAGGTCGACAGGCACAAGGTAGACAGTGCTTAAGTTCGACAGGCACAAAAAGTTGACAGGTTCAAAAGGTTGACATGACAGTAGTCCACTTTAGTTTTTATGGGTTTTCACATATTTTTCGACTTGTGCTTGATTTGTCATCCACATGGACTACAACTGGGAACAGTAATCTGCCCGAAGCGTGGCGAGTTAAGCAAGCAGGCGAGGGTATAAGTTTGCAATAATTGTGGTCACATATGACAAAACAGAGAAAATGACACCTAAAAATCTTCTGTCAACCTTTTTTTTTTTTGTGTCAACGTTTTGTACCGGTCTATCTTTTCGACCTTTCTCATGTCAACCATATTGGGTCGGCCTAATGACTATCTAATTACTGTAGATCTTCTATAACACACCCGTGAGGTATACGGAACAAAGATGCCATGGAGAGGGAGATCTATAGGAAGGACATTAGGACAATTCACCTTCTCCATACTGTTGTTGTACAAATCTTTAGCGGATGCTACTGCTGCCAGGTTATTGGCTTCTGCGGTTGCCTGAGAAGAGAGAGACAGGTATACACTCATCATATCATGGAAGGTGAATTCTGAGAAAGAGAAGTGTACAGCAACAGCAGTCATTTCTCCACAACAAAAATACTCCTGCACCAGTCGGAATAAATTGACACGTTGTGTTCCCTTTCCCTTTACTTAATCAAATTATGTGGTATATGTATATACCTTATTTACAGTAAGTTGGGAGTGCCACCCATAGCCTGAAAACTACAACACAAACACACAGACACAGAAGCCGCTATCTGGGTGCACTGAGAACCCCACAATTAATAAAACATATCCTTTATTATTTGCATTTAAAATTAAATTGTTACAACTCAGCCATTATTGAATGGTAAAATTGATAGAAAAAGTGTAAAGAGTAAAGAAAAAGTGATTAAAAACGTTTTTAAAGACAGACTGCTTGCTTCTATTTTAATGATTTCTTTAATAATAGAGGCTTAATACCCCCCGCATTATGTTATATACCAGTCATACCTGCAGCATGGATTTGGGATGAGGCAAATCTTCACCTTGATAAATTTTTATGTAAGCCTTAAAAAAAAAAAAACACATTTAGATTTAACCCTGGTGCATAACATGTCATTTCCTGGAAGCCGAGATGACGACAGACAATGGGTACGTTATGTAGTGGTCTTTTCTTTCAGCATTACGTATAAATTAAGCATATTTATACAGTATACACTATTGTTTTCTCCTCGTCTTCTTAATATAAATAGGGTAAATCCAAGGACTAAAGGAAGCCTATAACCTATGTTTCATCAGAAACAGATCAGCCCTACGTGATTATCTCTTCAGTATGTAAGCAATGGACTCTTAAGTATACACTATCTTGAACCCTAACCTCTACATTACATACATTCATATACATGTGTATATCTATATCTATACTAGTTACAACATAGAAGTAATGGCAGCGATGGTGGCTGTGCAATTTAAGTGTTGCTCTTCTGGGCACCATCTAGTGGCTGCTGGTGTGCAAAACACTTGAATTCCCCCCATATACGGGAGGAGCAGCATTAGCCATTTATTATATAGGAGATATAATAGAGACCCGCTGCAGTACTGTGTGCTGAGCAAGTCTACCTACAGAGAAGGTGTGCCAAATAAGATGAAAACATAATAGTTTTTAAACACTTTATGTACTCTTTGTTTTATATAATAAGACATGATCAAGGAAAGGGCTCATAGTGTAGCATTTTTAGCTCATTATAGTCCAGACAATTATATGTTTGTGTACTGGTCACAAACCTGTCTTAGATAACCGGAAAAAATACCCCAAAATTCTACAGCTTGGGGTGAATTCAATTATTTTTCTTCACGTCTGCCTCCAGATGGCATCCAACAGAGCCATTCAATTGTTGCTCTGTTCAGGCACGAATTAGCCATGGGGACACACATTTCAGCTCGCCATCTCCTGGGATGACGAGCTGAAATGTGCAAAGTTTGTCCCATTTGGCACTTTGGAAGTAATAAGACACCTGATTGTAGAAACAATTTAATTGCTACGACAGGCACCCATTGCCCCTGGATGCTCCCCCCAAAAAACAATATATATATATATATATATATATATATATATACACACACACACACACACACACATACATATACACACATACATATACACACATACACATGTGTTATCATAATTAAGAATTAAGCTGTAAGTGTACAGTTATTGGAGATTAATGTTGTAATCTTTGGAGTACTGCTGCCACCTACTGTTCAAAGTTGTTATTGTTAGTTATGAAACCAATTACAATCAGTTATTTCTTTTGAGATTTCACAAAGGAGATAAAGAACTGGAAATTACAGATATTCTTTGGAATCTGGTTGGATCTCCCCAGCTCCCACTGCACATGCATGTTGGAGATGGGACAGACTTTAGCAGATTATTACATAGGTGAGCGTTCTAATATTCAGAAAATCCCTTCATAAATATTAAAGACTTCTAATAGCATGGAAAGAAGAAAATGGGCAGACTTCACATTTTCAGATGTGTCCACACACATCTAGCCTACTGGCACGTTAAACAGCCCTTCTAGTTACGCCATGCAGTGGAGTAACGTGTTAGCGCAAAGCATCATTACGTGCGACTGTATTCTATGTGCAACTGTGGCTGTATCTGCATACGAAATGCAACATTGTTTTCTAGGAAATACTGTAATGTAGCATTTCATATGCAGATACAGCCACGGTCGCACACAGAATGTAAGCATGCCACATATTTTAATCAGCAAAAGCTGCTTGTGCGTCCTATTCGCACAGTTTTGGAAAAAGTTGCAAGAATAGACGCTCTATGCTACAGAGTCACATAACGATGCAAAAAAAAAAAAAAAAAAAAAAAAGACACCCGTCACCTTCTGCTGTGTGGTGTATTGAGGTAAGATGTATGCAGACACATCTGTAGCTCTAGGTCAGGAATTTATAAAACTAATATAATATGTAGATGCGATTTACATTTTAACATTACGTTCCTGTTGTTGTGTGATAAAATGGGGTCAACGTACTAACTATGCCTTTTTCTCAGAGCTAAAAGACATAACAGCAATGCAAGATATCTTAGCGTTGAAATGTATTACAATTACAACCCCCCTGCTGCAGCCTCTTGTCAAGTAATCTGAATATAGCTATTAAAAGGATCAAGTTTAAATTACTTTTATTTATATAAATGTGTCAAAGATGTCAATTAACACAGATCAAGAATACCCAGATTTTACCTTAAAGTACTCGAGCAGACCTCGGCAGGTCACTTTCGCACCATTTATCTCTTTCTCCATAAGGCTGCTGGGTTCCAGGACTAGGGGTACTAAAGCACTGAGCTGCTCTGTAAATTCAGGAGCAATATCTGTGATAGCAAAAGCAACAGATAACAATGTGTTAGGAAAGAAGAATATAAGAGCAGTCAGTTACCTGGCCGGCTGCGAGTCTCACGTGCCAATCCTCGGATATGGCACATCTGCTGCTTCCGGATGCCAGTTGCTGATCGCTACAAAGCCAATTCATTACCAGGGATTCTGATTTCTATTCCAGGCTTCTCATCGAGACTGCATTGGGACCTGTCGGGCGTCCTGAAATATTTGAACTTCTAGTATGTGTTTTGGGTTTCTCTTATTTGCTGGTAGCTCTGACTATTGCATGATGCTGAATTCTGTCCTTCACTTGTTACTCTTACCGTAGGCTTGTGTTTGACACTTTGTTTACATTTGATACTGGCCTGTGATTTGCCTAGACCAGAGCTTTCCAACTCCAGTCCTCGGGAACATCTAACAGTGCCGGCTTTCCATATCTGGAGGAGGACTGGAGTTGGGACACAATGGTTTAGTCTACCCTGTTGTCTCGCTACAGCTGTCCTGCCTCCTGTACATCCAACTACCTCTATGGACTTTATTCCAAGCACTCCTGCCTCTAGTATGAAGCCTCTGAGTTGAAAGCACTGTATAAGATGATTTCTGATTCTTTCAGTTATCAAGTAACAAGGAGGAAGTGATATAAGAGAAAAGAAACTGAGACTTTCAAGTACAAGTAATACAATGACCAACCTTTCAGGCGTCCATCAAACTGGGGACTGGTTGCCACCTTGAGTCCAGGGTGTGGAAGAAGGAAGCAGCTCACGCTGGTGAAACAGGAGTGAATGTGTTTGCGTACATTCTGGATCTCTTCATGCTGATGTTCCTTCACCTGAAGGGTAACCGTAATTAGGGAGTCTGCATATCAGTAAGACAACTACCCTCTTCACAAGTACTTTAACTGTATATAGATGGATTAATATACTGCCTTATCTAGATTGGAGACTTGTTTAAGCAGATTGCCAATGTAGTACTGGCCCACACATAGTAGCCCACTGCTACAGTCCTTACTGTAAAAACATGGTCTGTCATTTGGAATGCCTCCTGGAATTCTGAATGACCACTCACTGGTATGAAAAATAGGATTTTAATTACCTACCGGTAAATCCTAATCTCGTAGTCCGTAGAGGATGCTGGGGTCCATATTAGTACCATGGGGTATAGACGAGTCCACTAGGAGCCATTGGCACTTTAAGAGTTTGAGAGTGTGGTGCTGGCTCCTCCCTCTATGCCCCTCCTACCAGACCCAGTCTAGAAACTGTGCCCGAGGAGACGGACATCCTTGAGAGAAGGATTACACAGATAGTGGCGAGATCCACACCAGCTCACACACAAGGCAACCCAAGCTAACTAGCTTGAAACATCAGCAACGGCTGAACAGGATTACTTACCAAGTAACAAACAGTACTTACCAAGAACTAAGCAGTACTGAACTAAATAACTACTGCCCAGCTTCCTCTACAGACTACGAAAAAAGGATTTACTGGTAGGTAATTAAAATCCTATTTTCTCTTACGTCCTAGAGGATGCTGGGGTCCATATTAGTACCATGGGGATGTACCAAAGCTCCCAGAACGGGAGGGAGAGCGCGGAGGCGCCTGCAGAACCAATTGACCAAACTTAGAGGCCTCAGAGGCCAAAGTATCGAACTTGTAGAACTTTGCGAACGTGCTCAACCCCAACCAAGTAGCTGCTCGGCAGAGTTGTAAAGCCGAGACACCCCGTGCAGCTGCACGGGAAGAACCCACCTTACGAGTAGAGTGGGCCTTAACAGACGTAGGACATTGCAAGCCTGCTGTAGAATACGCATGCTGGATAGTGAACCTGATCCAGCAAGAGATCGTCTGATTAGAAGCAGGACACCCAATTTTCTTGGGATCATACAGGACAAACAGAGAGTCCGATTTTCTGTGATGAGCAGTCCTCCTCACATAGGGGGTCATTCCGAGTTGTTCGCTTGTTGCCAATTTTCGCTATACTGCGATTAGTCGGTTACTGCGCCTGCGCAAGGTTCGCAGAGCGCACGCGTTTAGTTATTTTACACAAAAGTTAGGTATTTTACTCACGGCATAACAAAGCTTTTTCATCGCTGTGCTGATCGTAGTGTGATTGACAGGAAGTGGGTGTTTCTGGGCGGAAACTGCCCGTTTTATGGGAGTGTGCGGAAAAACGCAGGCGTTCGAGTTGCAAAACGCAGGAGTGGCTGGAGAAACGGGGGAGTGGTTGGGCAAACGCTGGGTGTGTTTGCGACGTCAAACCAGGAACGAAAAGGACTGAGCTGGTCGCAATGGCTGAGTAAGTCTGGAGCTACTCAGAAACTGCGGGGTAATCGTTACGAGAAAATTAGTGAAGCTTTCGTTAGCAATTCTGCTATGCTAAGATAAACTCCCAGTAGGCGGCGGCTTAGCGTGTGCAATGCTGCTAAAAGCAGCTAGCGAGCGAACAACTCGGAATCACCCCCATAGATCTTTAGAGCCCTTACAACATCTAAGGACTTTGATGAAATTGAGGAGTCAGTCGCAACTGGCACCACAATAGGTTGGTTGATATGAAATGCCGACACAACCTACGGAAGAAACTGCTGACGTGTCCGAAGCTCAGCTCTGTCTTCATGGAAGATCAAGTATGGGCTTTTACACGACAAAGCCCCCAACTCCGACACACCTCTAGCAGAAGCTAAGGCCAACAAAGTGACAGCCTTCCATGTGAGAAACTTGACCTCAACCTCCTGTAGAGGTTCAAACCAGTCCGACTGGAGGAACTGCAGCACCAAGATAAGATCCCAAGGCGCCGTTGGCGGTACAAAGGGAGGTTGGATGTGCAGAACTCGTTTAAAAAAAAGTCTGAACCTCAGGGAGGGCCGCCAACTGTTTCTGGAAGAAAATGGATAGGGCCAAAATTTGGACCTTTATGGATCCCAACCTTAGGCCCATTTCCACACCTGCTTGCAGGAAGAGGAGAAAAAGTCCAAGTTGAAACTCCACCGCAGGAAACTTCTTGGACTCACACCAAGATACATATTTCTTCCAAATATGATGGTAATGTTTTGATGTTACTCCTTTCCTAGCCTGTATCAGGGTACGAATAACCTTGTTCGGAATGCCCTTCCGAGCTAGTATCTGACGTTCAACCTCCATGCCGTCAAACGTAGCCGCGGTAAGTATTGATAGGCGAACGGCCCCTGCTGCAGCAGGTCCTCCCGAAGAGGCAGAGGCCTCGGCTCTTCTAGCAGTAGATCTAGAAGATCCGCGTACCAAGCCCTTCTCGGCCAGTCCGGAGCGATGAAGATTGCCTGAACTCTTGTTCTCCTTATGAGTTTGAGAACTCTTGGAATGAGTGGGAGTGGAGGAAACATGTACAACAACTGGAACACCCACAGAGTCACTAGGGCGTCCATCGCCACTGCTTGCGGGTCCCTCGACCTGGAACAATACCGCCAAAGATTTTTGTTGAGACAAGAGGCCATCATATCGATCTAGGGTACGCCCCAAAGATCTGTTACCTCCTTTAATACCTCCGGATGGAGACCCCCACTCCCCTGGATGGAGATCGTGTCTGCTGACGAAGTCCGCTTCCCAGTTGTCTACTCCCGGAATGAAGATCGCTGACAGCGCCAACGTGTGCTTTTCTGCCCAGAGGATGATTCTTATTACCTCTGGCATTGCAGCTCTGCTCTTCGTTCTGCCCTGTCAATTTATGTAAGCCACTGTCGTTACATTGTCCAACTGCACTTGAATGGCCCGATTTCTCAGAAGATGGGCCGCTTGGAGAATACCGTTGTAGACGGCTCTTAGTTCCAGAATGTTTATTGGCAGGCCGGCTACCAGACTTGACCACCTTCCTTGGAAGGTTTCCCCTTGAGTGACTGCGCCCCAGCCCCGGAGACTTGCATCCGTGGTTAGAAGGATCCAGTTCTGAATCCCGAACCTGCGGCCCTCCAGAAGGTGAGGTAATTGCAGCCACCAGAGGAGTGAAATACCGGCTCTTGGCGACAGACGTATTCTCTGGTGCATGTGTAGATGGTATCCCGACCACTTGTCCTGGAGATCCAGTTGGAAGGACCGAGCATGAAACCTCCCGTACTGCAGAGCCTCGTAAGAGGCCACCATCTTTCCCAGAAGGCGAATGCACTGATGAACTGACACCCGGGCCGGCTTCAGGACATCCCGGCACATTGTTTGTATCACCAATGCTTTTTTCTCAGGCAGAAACACCCTCTGCACTTCCGTGTCGAGGATCATTCCCAGAAAGGACAACCTCCTGGTTGGTTCCAAATGTGATTTTGTGAGATTCAGAATCCAACCATGTTCCCTGAGAAGCTGGGTCGTGAGAGCTATGGACTGTAACAGCTTCTCCTTTGACGATGCCTTTATCAGCGGATCGTCAGGATACGGAATTATGTTCACCCCCTGCCTGCGGAGAAGAACCATCATTTCCGCCATCACCTTGGTGAATACCCTTGGTGCTGTGGAGAGGCCGAATGGCAGGGCCTGGAACTGAAAATGACAGTCCAACAGTGCGAATCGGAGATAAGCTTGATGCGGCAGCCAAATTGGAATGTGGAGGTACGCATCCTTGATATCCAGGAATACCAGAAATTCCCCCTCTTCTAGACCAGATATCACTGCCCTTAGAGACTCTATTTTGAACTTGAACTCCCTCAGAAAGGGGTTTAGTGATTTTAAGTTCAGAATGGGTCTGACCGAACCATCCGATTTCGGTACCACGAAAAGGTTCGAATAGTAACCCGTGTTTTGCATTTGTGGAGGGACTGGTAAAATGACCTGTGCCTCCACCAACTTCTGGATGGCTCCCTGTCTGCCAGCAAAGCTGGCAAGCCCGATTTGAAGAACCGATGAGGAGCGAGATCTTGAAATTCCAGCCGGTACCCCTGGGACACAATATCTAGTACCCAGGGGTCCAGGCCGGACGACACCCAAACGTGACTGAAATGTCCGAGTCTCGCCCCCACCAGCCCTACCTCCAGGCTGCGCTGTCCACCGTCATGCGGAGGACTTTGGTGCACCTGAAGCAGGCTTCTGTTCCTGGGAACCAGACGCAGCAGGTTTCTTGGATTTTGGTCGGCCCCCTCTAAAGAACATGTTGGACGGTTTGGCCTTTCTCAGTTTAGTAACCCGAAAGGACTGTGATGCAGGTGAAGAAAAAGGTTTCTTCGTAGCAGGAGCTGCTGAGGGAAGAAAAGGGGACTTTCCCGCTATAGCCGTGGAGATCCACGCATCCAACACTTTTCCAAAGAGAGCCTGACTTGTGTAGGGTACGGTCTCCACACCTCTCCTGGATTCCGCGTCGGCAGACCACTGGCGCAGCCACAGTCCTCGACGAGCTGAGACAGACATGGAAGAGATTTCTGCAGCCATTGAACCCAGGTCTTTCATGGATTCTACCATAAAACCTGCAGAATCCTGAATGTTACGGAGAAACAATTCAACGTCACGCTTATCTAACATATTCAAATCCTCAAGTAACGTGCCTGACCACTTTACTATAGCTTTGGAAATCCATGCACAGGCAATAGTAGGACGGAGTATCGCCCCTGAAGCCGTGTATATGGATTTGAGCGTAGTATCAATTTTGCGATCAGCTGGCTCCTTTAAGGCGGTAGATGTGACAGGTAAAACCACCTTTTTCGAGAGTCTGGATATAGACGCGTCCACTATGGGTGGGTTTTTCCATTTCTTTCCATCCTCCTCCGGGAAGGGGAAAGCAACCAGAACCATCCTAGGGATCTGGAATTTTTTCTCTGGGTTTTCCCATGCTTTTTCAAAAATAGCATTTAATTCTTTGGACGCAGGGAAGATTAGCGAGGCTCTTATTATCAGTGAAGTAAGCCTCCTCAACCTGTTCAGGTGTTGTGTCAGTAATATTCAACACATCTCTAATAGTCTCTATCATCAACTGCACCCCTTTAGCAAGAGATGCGGCCCCCCTGAGCATGTCCCCATCACCGTCTGCCGTGTCAGAGTCAGTATCCATGTCGTCTTGCATGATGTGGGCAAGAGCACGTTTGTGGGAACCTACCGAGGGGAGTCCTGAGGTAACAGAACTGGACCAAACTGCCATAGAATTCTGTAAAACCTGAGTTGCAGATTCATTCTGAGCAACCCTAGCAGAAATCTGAGAAATCATAGTTTTGATAGAGGATAACCACTCAGGCTCCCTTGCTGGTATCTGTGCTACAACAGAGCAATCCTGATTACATGGAATAAGATCATCCTGAGAGGACATATCCTCAGCCGCATATGACACAGAGTCCCTGGACATAGCTAACTGGAGACCCCAAACACTCCACACACATACAGGGTAGGCTAGACAGAGTTTCCCCCCTGAGAATGGCAAGAGAGACACAGAGTTTGGAACCAACCCACACACAGAGCTGTTTTAGATAAAGGACACCTCTTACCAGCGCTCACTGTGTATTGTAATAGTTACACAGATCTAATTCACCGCCTTCCCCCCCTTCTACAACCCCCTGGTACCATACAGGATAGCTGGAGTTGCTTGGAGGGACAGCTCTGTCAGCGTCTGTGTACAGGATCTGCAGGCAGGAAAATGGCGCTGAATGCTGCTGGGTCCGCTCTGAGGAGAAGCTCCGCCCCTTGAAAATGGCGCGTCTCCCCACACAAATTTTTTATACTGGCCTGAGGACTCTGCCGCTAGGCGGGGGATTCCGTCCCCTGTGAGCGTCTGAGTACGGAGGATTCTGACGCTGGCCTGGGGATTCAGTCTCCGGTTAGCGTCTGTGACCAGTGTAGGGTATTAAGACGCTGGCCCAGGACACCCCTCAAAGCGACAACACTGTGTGCCGCTGAGCCTTCCCAGAGTGCAGCTGCTCAGAGCTGTGCTCCTACCCTTGTGCCGCCATTTCTCGCCTCTTCTGATCTTCTGGCTCTGTAAGGGGCTGGCGGCATGCTGCTGGGGTGAGCGATCCCCTGTTGCGGGTAACGTTCAATCCCCTCAGGAGCTCAGTGTCCTGTCAGCAAAGATAGTGGCTCAGACCATGCAGGGCGGACACTACTTCCCCCCCCCCCCCCCCTCCTTAGTCCCTCGAAGCAGGGAGGCTGTTGCCAGCAGCCTCCGTGTAAAATAATAAGATTTGACTCACCGGTAAATCTTTTTCTCGTAGTCCGTAGTGGATGCTGGGGACTCCGTAAGGACCATGGGGAATAGACGGGCTCCGCAGGAGACTGGGCACTCTAAAGAAAGATTTAGTACTACCTGGTGTGCTCTGGCTCCTCCCTCTATGCCCCTCCTCCAGACCTCAGTTAAGGAAACTGTGCCCGGAAGAGCTGACATTACAAGGAAAGGATTTTGGAATCCAGGGTAAGACTCATACCAGCCACATCAATCACACCGTATAACTTGTGATAACCTTACCCAGTTAACAGTATGAACAAACAACATAGCATCAACCAAAGGATGCCAATATAACATAACCCTTTATTAAGCAATAACTATAAAGCAATAACTATATACACGTATTGCAGAAAGTCCGCACTGGGGACGGGCGCCCAGCATCCACTACGGACTTCGAGAAAAACCGGTGAGTAAAATCTTATTTTCTCTAACGTCCTAGTGGATGCTGGGGACTCCGTAAGGACCATGGGGATTATACCAAAGCCTCCAAACGGGCGGGAGAGTGCGGATGACTCTGCAGCACCGAATGGGCAAACACAAGGTCCTCCTCAGCCAGGGTATCAAACTTGTAGAATTTTACAAAAGTGTTTGAACCCGACCAAGTAGCAGCTCGGCAAAGCTGTAATGCCGAGACCCCTTGGGCAGCCGCCCAAGAAGAGCCCACCTTCCTTGTGGAGTGGGCTTTCACTGATTTTGGATGCGGCAATCCTGCCGCAGAATGAGCCTGCTGAATCGTGTTACAGATCCAGCGCGCAATAGTTTGCTTTGAAGCAGGAGCACTCAGCTTGTTGGATGCATACAGGATAAACAGCGAGTCAGTCTTCCTGACTACAGCCGTTCTGCTAACATAAGTCTTCAAAGCCCGGACCACGTCCAGCAACTTGGAATCTTCCAAGTCACGAGTAGCCGCAGGCACCACAATAGGTTGGTTCAAATGAAACGAAGACACAACCTTAGGTAGAAATTGCGGACGAGTCCGCAATTCTGCCCTGTCCATATGAAAAACCAGATAGGGGCTTTTACATGACAAAGCCGCCAATTCTGACACACGCCTAGCCGACGCTAAGGCCAACAGCATGACCACTTTCCATGTGAGATACTGGAGCTCCACGGTCTTAAGCGGCTCAAACCAGTGGGATTTCAGGAACCCCAAGACCACGTTAAGATCCCTAGGTGCTACTGGTGGCACAAAAGGGGGCTGAATATGCAGCACTCCCTTAACAAACGTCTGGCAGCACTCCCTTAACAAACGTCTGAACCTCAGGCAGTGAAGCCAGTTACTTTTGAAAGAAAATGGATAGGGCCAAAATCTGGACCTTTATGGACCCTAATTTTAGGCCCATAGTCACCCCTGACTGTAGGAAGTGCAGGAATCGACCCAGCTGGAATTCCTCTGTAGGGGCCTTCCTGGCCTCACACCAAGCAACATATTTTCGCCATATACGGTGATAATGTTTTGCGGTCACGTCTTTCCTAGCCTTTATCAGCGTAGGAATAACTTCATCCGGAATGCCCTTTTCTGCTAGGATCCGGCGTTCAACCGCCATGCCGTCAAACGCAGCCGCGGTAAGTCTTGGAACAGACAGGGCCCTTGTTGTAACAGGTCCTGTCTGAGAGGCAGAGGCCATGGGTCCTCTGTGAGCATTTCTTGCAGTTCCGGGTACCAAGTCCTTCTTGGCCAATCCGGAGCAATGAATATTGTTCTCACTCCTCTTTTTCTTACAATTCTCAGCACCTTGGGTATGAGAGGAAGAGGAGGAAAGACATAGACCGACTGGAACACCCATGGTGTTACTAGTGCATCCACAGCTATCGCCTGAGGGTCCCTTGACCTGGCGCAATACCTGTTTAGCTTTTTGTTGAGGCGTGACGCCATCATGTCCACCTGTGGGAGTTCCCATCGATTTGCAATCAGCGTGAAGACTTCTTGATGAAGTCCCCACTCTCCCGGGTGGAGGTCGTGTCTGCTGAGGAAGTCTGCTTCCCAGTTGTCGACCCCCGGAATGAACACTGCTGA
Source organism: Pseudophryne corroboree (assembly GCF_028390025.1). Lineage (NCBI taxonomy): Eukaryota > Metazoa > Chordata > Amphibia > Anura > Myobatrachidae > Pseudophryne > Pseudophryne corroboree. The sequence goes on from NC_086454.1 coordinate 143,453,271, forward strand.
CAGTGCCTGCACGTGATTCTCCGCCCAGCGAAGAATCCTGGTGGCTTCTGCCATCGCCACCCTGCTTCTTGTGCCGCCCTGTCGGTTGACATGGGCCACTGCAGTGATGTTGTCTGACTGAATCAGCACTGGTTGGTCTCGAAGCAGAGGCTCCGCTTGGCTTAGGGCGTTGTATATGGCCCTTAGTTCTAGGATATTTATGTGCAGACAAGTCTCCTGACTTGACCACAGCCCTTGGAAGTTTCTTCCCTGAGTGACTGCTCCCCAACCTCGGAGGCTTGCATCCGTGGTCACCAGGACCCAGTCCTGTATGCCGAACCTGCGGCCCTCGAGGAGGTGAGCCCTCTGCAGCCACCACAGAAGAGACACCCTGGCCCTGGGGGCCAGGGTGATCAGCCGATGCATCTGAAGATGCGATCCGGACCACTTGTCCAACAGATCCCACTGAAAAATCCTGGCATGGAACCTGCCGAAGGGAATGGCTTCGTATGACGCCACCATCTTTCCCAGGACTCGCGTGCAGTGATGCACCGACACCTGTTTTGGTTTCAGGAGGTCCCTGACCAGAGTCACGAGCTCCTGAGCCTTCTCCTCCGGGACAAATACCTTCTTCTGGCCTGTATCCAGAATCATGCCCAGGAAGGGCAGACGCTTTGTAGGGATCAGCTGCGACTTTGGAATATTCAGAATGCTGATCAGTAATTGCTCCCTGGACCTCGCCTTTATGAGGAGATCGTCCAAGTATGGGATAATTGTAACTCCTTGCTTCCGAAGGAGCACCATCATCTCCGCCATCACCTTGGTAAATATTCTCGGTGCCGTGGACAGGCCAAACGGCAGCGTCTGGAATTGTTAATGACAGTCCTGTACCACAAACCTGAGGTACTCTTGATGAAGCGGATACATGGGGACATGCAAGTAAGCATCCTTGATGTCTAGAGACACCATGAAATCCCCCTCTTCCAGACTTGCAATGACCGCTCTGAGCGATTCCATTTTGAACTTGAATTTCCTCAGATAAATATTCAGGGATTTTAAATTCAAGATGGGCCTGACCGAACCGTCCGGTTTCGGTACCACAAACATAGTGGAATAGTAACCCCTTCCCTGTTGAAGGAGGGGAACCTTTACTACCACGTGCTGGAGGTATAGCTTGTGAATTGCCGCCAGCACTACCTCCCTTTCCATGGGGGAAGCTGGCAAGGCCGATTTTAGGTAACGGTGAGGGGGCGTCACTTCGAACTCCAGCTTGTATCCCTGAGACACAATTTGTATAGCCCAAGGATCCACCTGTGAGCGAACCCACTGGTGGCTGAAATTTCGGAGACGCGTCCCCACCGCTCCTGGCTCCGCCTGTGGAGCCCCAGCGTCATGCGGTGGATTTAGTGGAAGCCGGGGAGGACTTTTGTTCCTGGGAACTAGCTGCATGGTGCAGTTTTTTTCCTCTACCCCTGCCTCTGGCAAGAAAAGATGCCCCTCTGACTTTCTTGCTCTTTTGCGAACGAATGGACTGCATTTGGTAATACGGTGCTTTCTTCGGCTGTGAGGGAACATATGGCAAGAAATTTGACTTCCCTGCCGTAGCAGTGGAAACTAGGTCCGAGAGACCGTCCCCAAATAATTCCTCACCCTTATAAGGCAAAACCTCCATGTGTTTTTTAGAGTCGGCATCCCCTGTCCTATGCCAAGTCCATAAGACCCTTCTGGCAGAAATGGACATTGCGTTTATTCTAGAGCCCAGCAGGCAAATGTCCCTCTGGGCATCGCGCATATATAGGACAGCGTCCTTGATATGTCCCAGGGTCAGTAGAACAGTGTCCCTGTCCAGGGTATCTATCTCCTCCGAGAGATTATCAGTCCAAGCTGCTACAGCACTGCACATCCAGGCCGAAGCAATTGCTGGCCTCAGTAGAGTACCAGAATGTGTATAAACAGACTTCAGGATAGCTTCCTGCTTTCTATCCGCAGGATCCTTTAGGGCGGCCGTATCCTGAGACGGCAGTACCACCCTCTTAGATAAGTGTGTCAACGCCTTGTCTACCCTCAGGGAGGATTCCCAGCGTAACCTGTCCGTTGGCGGGAAAGGATACGCCATCAGTAATCTCTTGGAAATTACTACTTTCCTATCAGGGGAATCCCACGCTTTTACACATAATTCATTTAATTCATGTGAAGGGGGAAAAGTCACTTCTTGCTTTTTCTCCCCATACATATAAACCCTCTTGTCAGGGACAGGGTTTTCCTCTGATATGTGCAATATATCCTTCATTGCTATAATCATGTAGCGGATGGCTTTAGTCATTTTAGGCTGCAACTTCGCATCATCGTCATCGACACTGGAGTCAGACTCCGTGTCGGCATCTGTGTCAACCATCTGGGATAGTGGGCGCTTGTGAGACCCTGACGGCCTCTGCATTGTAGGATCAGGCATGGGTTGAGACCCTGACTGTCCCAAGGCTACAGCTTTATCCAACCTGTTATGCAAGGAGCTTACATTATCATTTAACACCTTCCACATATCCATCCAATCAGGTGTCGGCACCGTCGGCGGCGACACCTCATTCACCTGCACTTGTTCTGCCTCCACATATCCTTCCTCATCAAACATGTCGACACTGACGTACCGACACACCGCACACACACAGGGAATGCTCTGACTGAGGACAGGACCCCACAAAGGCTTTTGGGGAGACAGAGAGAGAGTATGCCAGCACACACCCCAGCGCTATATAACCCAGGGATTACACTGTACCTTAGTAATTACCCAGTAGCTGCTGTTTGTGATTGTTTTGCGCCTAAATTTATGTGCCCCCCCCCCTCTCTTTTTACCCTTTTTGCACCTGGATACTGCAGGGGAGAGCCTGGGGAGCGTCTTTCCAGCGGAGCTATGAAGAGAAAATGGCGCTGGTGTGCTGAGAAAGAAGGCCCCGCCCCCTCAGTGGCGGGCTTCTGTCCCGCTTCTGTGTGTAAAAAATGGCGGGGGCTCGAACATATATCCAGTGCCTGACTGGATATATGTGTTATTTTACCAAAAGGTACCTTAATTGCTGCCCAGGGCGCCCCTTCCCCCCCCCCCCCCCCTGCACCCTACAGTGACCGGAGTGTGCGGGTGTGCTGCGGGAGCAATGGCGCACAGCTGCAGTGCTGTGCGCTACCTTAAGTGAAGACAGGAGTCTTCTACCGCCGATTTCGATGTCTTCATGCTTCTGCTGCTTCTGGCTCTGCGAGGGGGACGGCGGCGCGGCTCCGGGAACGGACGATCAAGGTTAGGTACCTGTGTTCGATCCCTCTGGAGCTAATGGTGTCCAGTAGCCTAAGAAGCGCAACCTAGCCGCAGTTAGTAGGTTTGCTTCTCTCCCCTCAGTCCCACGTAGCAGAGAGTCTGTTGCCAGCAGAAGCGCTCTGAAAATAAAAAAACCTAAACTAAAATACTTTCTTCTTAGCAAGCTCAGGAGAGCCCACTAAAAGCACCCAGCTCTGGCCGGGCACAGATTCTAACTAAGGTCTGGAGGAGGGGCATAGAGGGAGGAGCCAGTGCACACCAGGTAGTACTAAATCTTTCTTAAGGGGGGTACTCACGGTAGAGATGTGTGCTGAGCGATCTTAACACAGACTGCTCAGCACACATCTCTCACCCCGCTCAGCACAGCGCGATGTGCTGAGCGAGGGGGAAAGCCGACGGGGGGCCGCTCACTTCACACAACGGTGAAGTGAGCGACCCGCTAGATTGAGCCTGCATGCAGGCTCAATCTAGCACCGGCGATAGCGATGCGCGGGGCCGCGCATCGCTATCGCTGGAGGGCATACACACGGCAGATCCGTGCTTAAAATCTAAGCAATCTAGCAAGATTGCTTAGATTTTAAGCACGGATCTCTCCGTGTGTACCCCCCTGTAGAGTGCCCAGTCTCCTGCGGAGCCCGTCTATTCCCCATGGTCCTTACGGAGTCCCCAGCATCCACTAGGACGTTAGAGAAAATAAGTTTTTAATAAAAGTTTTTAATTGGAATAAATAAAAGTTATATCTTAATTCTTTGTGCACCATAAACAGATCCTTTTCCTTTCTTTTTCTCCTTCACTTTACATTACGACATGATCTGTCATATCACCCCCAGCGAAAGCATGTGAACAATCAATGTTACACACAAATTTGGGGTATTTCTTTTTCCTGTGCAACGGACTTCCCTTACCTCTCCGCCCCTTTTCCCCCTCAACGACATATACCCCATGGTACTAATACGGACCCCAGCATCCTCTAGGACGAAATAGAAATAACTTGTGTATGAAAATCATAAAAAAAAAAAAAACATACATACTACCAATGCTGCTTTCCAGAATTCAAATGATAAAATTAAGTAATAATGAAAATAAACAGCCTTAAATAAAAATCCTCAGTTCTTCAAACTTATAAAGGAGTCAATTCATTTAGATGCAAGTTGGGTCCAGTGAACCGTTCTCACAGTGAACTGGCACCACAAAGTAGCAAATGAAATACTTTCCCGATAATTTATTTTCTTCAAGATACTTCATGGCAGCCATTACTCTGGGATTGCATCCCATCCCCCTAGTTCTAGACAAGAAGTTTTTTTCACACTAGGGACCGCCCACTTAAGGGCCATACCTCCTCCTACTCCTCAGTCTTTTGAGTGTCTCCTAAATCCAATACTTGTGAAAAAGGGTATCCGTTCACATGGTCGACCATGTTATGGTCGACAGTCATTAGGTCGACCACTATTGGTCGACATTGACATGGTCGACATGGACACATGGTCGACACATGAAAGGTCGACACATGAAAAGGTCGACATGAGTTTTTTAACTTTTTTTTCTTTTGGGTAACTTTTCTATACTTTACAATCCACATGGACTACGATTGGAATGGTAAAGTGTGCCGAGCGAAGCGAAGGCACCATGCCCGAAGCATGGCGAGCGAAGCGAGGGGACGCGGTGCACTAATTGGGGTTCCCAGTCACTTTACGCAAAAAACGACACCAAAAATAAGAATTCTATTTCTCGTAGTCCGTAGTGGATGCTGGGAACTCCGTAAGGACCATGGGGATTAGCGGCTCCGCAGGAGACTGGGCACAAAAGTAAAAGCTTTAGGACTACCTGGTGTGCACTGGCTCCTCCCCCTATGACCCTCCTCCAAGCCTCAGTTAGGATACTGTGCCCGGACGAGCGTACACAATAAGGAAGGATTTATGAATCCCGGGTAAGACTCATACCAGCCACACCAATCACACCGTACAACCTGTGATCTGAACCCAGTTAACAGCATGATAACAGAGGAGCCTCTGAAAAGATGGCTCACAACAATAATAACCCGATTTTTGTAACAATAACTATGTACAAGTATTGCAGACAATCCGCACTTGGGATGGGCGCCCAGCATCCACTACGGACTACGAGAAATAGAATTATCGGTAAGTAAATTCTTATTTTCTCTGACGTCCTAGTGGATGCTGGGAACTCCATAAGGACCATGGGGATTATACCAAAGCTCCCAAACGGGCGGGAGAGTGCGGATGACTCTGCAGCACCGAATGAGAGAACTCCAGGTCCTCCTCAGCCAGGGTATCAAATTTGTAGAATTTAGCAAACGTGTTTGCCCCTGACCAAGTAGCTGCTCGGCAAAGTTGTAAAGCCGAGACCCCTCGGGCAGCCGCCCAAGATGAGCCCACTTTCCTTGTGGAATGGGCTTTTACAGATTTTGGCTGTGGCAGGCCTGCCACAGAATGTGCAAGCTGAATTGTACTACAAATCCAACGAGCAATAGTCTGCTTAGAAGCAGGAGCACCCAGCTTGTTGGGTGCATACAGGATAAACAGCGAGTCAGATTTTCTGACTCCAGCCGTCCTGGAAACATATATTTTCAGGGCCCTGACTACGTCCAGCAACTTGGAGTCCTCCAAGTCCCTAGTAGCCGCAGGTACCACAATAGGCTGGTTCAAGTGAAACGCTGAAACCACCTTAGGGAGAAATTGAGGACGAGTCCTCAATTCTGCCCTGTCCGTATGAAAAATTAGGGAAGGGCTTTTATAGGATAAAGCCGCCAATTCTGAGACATGCCTGGCTGAAGCCAGGGCTAACAGCATTACCACTTTCCATGTGAGATATTTTAAGTCCACAGTGGTGAGTGGTTCAAACCAATGTGATTTTAGGAACCCCAAAACTACATTGAGATCCCAAGGTGCCACTGGAGGCACAAAAGGAGGCTGTATATGCAGTACCCCCTTGACAAACGTCTGAACTTCAGGAACTGAAGCCAGTTCTTTCTGGAAGAAAATCGACAGGGCCGAAATTTGAACCTTAATGGACCCTAATTTTAGGCCCATAGACAGTCCTGTTTGCAGGAAATGCAGGAAACGACCCAGTTGAAATTCCTCTGTAGGGGCCTTCCTGGCCTCACACCACGCAACATATTTACGCCAAATACGGTGATAATGTTGCACGGTTACATCCTTCCTGGCTTTGATCAGGGTAGGGATGACTTCATCCGGAATGCCTTTTTCCTTCAGGATCCGGCGTTCAACCGCCATGCCGTCAAACGCAGCCGCGGTAAGTCTTGGAACAGACAGGGTCCCTGCTGGAGCAGGTCCTTTCTTAGAGGTAGAGGCCACGGGTCCTCCGTGAGCATCTCTTGAAGTTCCGGGTACCAAGTCCTTCTTGGCCAATCCGGAGCCACGAGTATAGTCCTTACTCCTCTCCTTCTTATGATTCTCAGTACCTTGGGTATGAGAGGCAGAGGAGGGAACACATACACTGACTGGTACACCCACGGTGTTACCAGAGCGTCCACAGCAATTGCCTGAGGGTCCCTTGACCTGGCGCAATATCTGTCTAGTTTTTTGTTGAGGCGGGACGCCATCATGTCCACCTTTGGTTTTTCCCAACGGTTCACAATCATGTGGAAGACTTCTGGGTGAAGTCCCCACTCCCCCGGGTGGAGGTCGTGTCTGCTGAGGAAGTCTGCTTCCCAGTTGTCCACTCCCGGAATGAACACTGCTGACAGTGCTATCACATGATTTTCCACCCAGCGAAGAATCATTGCAACTTCTGCCATTGCCCTCCTGCTTCTTGTGCCGCCCTGTCTGTTTACGTGGGCGACTGCCGTGATGTTGTCCGACTGGATCAACACCGGCTGACCCTGAAGCAGAGGCCTTGCTTGACTTAGGGCATTGTAAATGGCCCTTAGTTCCAGGATATTTATGTGAAATGACGTTTCCATGCTTGACCACAAGCCCTGGAAATTTTTTCCCTGTGTGACTGCTCCCCAGCCTCTCAGGCTGGCATCCGTGGTCACCAGGACCCAGTCCTGAATGCCGAATCTGCGGCCCTCTAGAAGATGAGCACTCTGCAACCACCACAGGAGAGACACCCTTGTCCTTGGAGACAGGGTTATCCGCTGATGCATCTGAAGATGCGATCCGGACCATTTGTCCAGCAGATCCCACTGAAAAGTTCTTGCGTGGAATCTGCCGAATGGAATCGCTTCGTAAGAAGCCACCATTTTTCCCAGGACCCTTGTGCATTGATGCACTGACACTTGGCCTGGTTTTAGGAGGTTCCTGACTAGCTCGGATAACTCCCTGGCTTTCTCCTCCGGGAGAAACACCTTTTTCTGGACTGTGTCCAGAATCAACCCTAGGAACAGCAGACGTGTCGTCGGAATCAGCTGCGATTTTGGAATATTTAGAATCCACCCGTGCTGTCGTAGTACTACTTGAGATAGTGCTACTCCGACCTCTAACTGTTCCCTGGACCTTGCCCTTATCAGGAGATCGTCCAAGTAAGGGATAATTAAGACGCCTTTTCTTCGAAGAAGAATCATCATTTCGGCCATTACCTTGGTAAAGACCCGGGGTGCCGTGGACAATCCAAACGGCAGCGTCTGAAACTGATAGTGACAGTTCTGTACCACAAACCTGAGGTACCCTTGGTGAGAAGGGCAAATTGGGACATGGAGGTAAGCATCCTTGATGTCCAGAGACACCATATAGTCCCCTTCTTCCAGGTTCGCTATCACTGCTCTGAGTGACTCCATCTTGAATTTGAACCTTTGTATGTAAGTGTTCAATGATTTCAGATTTAAAATAGGTCTCACCGAGCCGTCCGGCTTCGGTACCACAAACAGCGTGGAATAATACCCCTTTCCCTGTTGTAGGAGGGGTAACTTGATTATCACCTGCTGGGAATACAGCTTGTGAATGGCTTCCAATACCGCCTCCCTGTCGGAGGGAGACGTTGGTAAAGCAGACTTCAGGAACCGGCGAGGGGGAGACGTCTCGAATTCCAATTTGTACCCCTGAGATACTACCTGCAGGATCCAGGGGTCCACTTGCGAGTGAGCCCACTGCGCGCTGAAATTCTTGAGACGACCCCCCACCGTACCTGAGTCCGCTTGTAAGGCCCCAGCGTCATGCTGAGGACTTGGCAGAAGCGGGGGAGGGCTTCTGTTCCTGGGAAGAGGCTGCCTGCTGCAGTCTTTTTCCCCTTCCTCTGCCCCGGGGCAGATATGAGTGGCCTTTTGCCCGCTTGCCCTTATGGGGACGAAAGGACTGAGCCTGAAAAGACGGTGTCTTTTTCTGCTGAGAGGTGACCTGGGGTAAAAAGGTGGATTTCCCAGCCGTTGCCGTGGCCACCAGGTCCGACAGACCGACCCCATATAACTCCTCCCCTTTATACGGCAATACTTCCATATGCCGTTTGGAATCCGCATCACCTGACCACTGTCGCGTCCATAACCCTCTTCTGGCAGAAATGGACAGCGCACTTACTCTTGATGCCAGAGTGCAAATATCCCTCTGTGCATCTCGCATATATAGAAATGCATCCTTTAAATGCTCTATAGTCAATAATATACTGTCCCTGTCCAGGGTATCAATATTTTCAGTCAGGGAATCCGACCAAGCCACCCCAGCACTGCACATCCAGGCTGAGGCGATTGCTGGTCTCAGTATAACACCAGTATGTGTGTATATACTTTTTAGGATATTTTCCAGCTTCCTATCAGCTGGCTCCTTGAGGGCGGCCGTATCCGGAGACGGTAACGCCACTTGTTTTGATAAGCGTGTGAGCGCCTTATCTACCCTAGGGGGTGTTTCCCAACGCGCCCTAACCTCTGGCGGGAAAGGGTATAATGCCAATAATTTTTTAGAAATTAGCAGTTTTTTATCGGGGGAAACCCACGCTTCATCACACACCTCATTTAATTCATCTGATTCAGGAAAAACTACGGGTAGTTTTTTCACACCCCACATAATACCCTTTTTTGTGGTACTTGTAGTATCAGAAATGTTCAAAACCTCCTTCATTGCCGTGATCATGTAACGTGTGGCCCTACTGGAAAACACGGTTGTTTCCTCACCGTCGACACTGGAGTCAGTGTCCGTGTCTGGGTCTGTGTCGACCATCTGAGGTAACGGGCGCTTTAGAGCCCCTGACGGTGTTTGAGACGCCTGGACAGGTATTAACTGTTTTTCCGGCTGTCTCATGTCGTCAACAGTCTTTTGTAAAGTGCTGACGCTATCACGTAATTCCTTCCATAAGACCATCCAGTCAGGTGTCGACTCCCTAGGGGGTGACATCACTATTACAGGCAATTGCTCCGCCTCCATACCATTTTCCTCCTCATACATGTCGACACAACGTACCGACACACAGCACACACACAGGGAATGCTCTGATAGAGGACAGGACCCCACTAGCCCTTTGGGGAGACAGAGGGAGAGTTTGCCAGCACACACCAGAGCGCTATATATATACAGGGATAACCTTATATAAGTGTTTTTCCCTTATATAGCTGCTGTATTTATTAATCTGCCAAATTAGTGCCCCCCCTCTCTTGTTTTACCCTGTTTCTGTAGTGCAGGACTGCAGGGGAGAGTCAGGGAGACGTCCTTCCAGCGGAGCTGTGAGGGAAAATGGCGCTTGTGTGCTGAGGAGATAGGCTCCGCCCCCTTCTCTGCGGCCTTTCTCCCGCTTTTTTAAGGAAAAACTGGCAGGGGTTAAATGCATCCATATAGCCCAGGAGCTATATGTGATGTATTTTTAGCCATCTAAGGTGTTTTTATTGCGTCTCAGGGCGCCCCCCCCCAGCACCCTCAGTGACCGGAGTGTGAAGTGTGCTGAGAGCAATGGCGCACAGCTGCGGTGCTGTGCGCTACCTTATTGAAGACAGGACGTCTTCTGCCGCCGATTTCCCGGACCTCTTCTGTCTTCTGGCTCTGTAAGGGGGCCGGCGGCGCGGCTCTGGGACCCATCCATGGCTGGGCCTGTGATCGTCCCTCTGGAGCTAATGTCCAGTAGCCTAAGAAGCCCAATCCACTCTGCACGCAAGTGAGTTCGCTTCTTCTCCCTAGTCCCTCGGTGCAGTGAGCCTGTTGCCAGCAGGACTCACTGAAAATAAAAAACCTAATTTAAACTTTTACTCTAAGCAGCTCAGGAGAGCCACCTAGTATGCACCCTTCTCGTTCGGGCACAAAAATCTAACTGAGGCTTGGAGGAGGGTCATAGGGGGAGGAGCCAGTGCACACCAGGTAGTCCTAAAGCTTTTACTTTTGTGCCCAGTCTCCTGCGGAGCCGCTAATCCCCATGGTCCTTACGGAGTTCCCAGCATCCACTAGGACGTCAGAGAAAAAAAAGTGAAAAAACTCATGTCGACCTTTTCATATGTCGACCATTTTCATGTGTTGACCATGTGTCCATGTCGACCATGTCAATGTCGATCTAATGACTGTCGACCATAACATGGTCGACCATTCATACCGGAACCGTGAAAAAGGGAGGGAAATTATAGGCTGCCATGAAGTATCTTGAAGAAAAGAAATTATCAGTGATTTGCTACTTTCTTCTACGCTACTTCATGGCAGCCATTACTCTGGGTTATACCAAAGCATAATCATAGGGAGGGTAATAATCAGCCCAACAAACAAAAATTCATGCTTAATCACTGACTTTTATTTGCTACAATGCCTCTTTCAAGACATGATTCCCAAAGTGGGCGTCAGCCACATCCAACGCATAGTGACTGGAAAAAGTGTGAACAGATGACCAAGTAGCAGCCGCACATATTTCCTTCACCGATACCTGTGCCTTCTTAGCCCAAGATGTTGCAACTGCCCTAGTTAAGTGTGCCTTCAAGTTCATTGGCGCTTCTTGACCATCTTCTTTGTATACAAACATAATCAGTTCCGTAATCCATCTGGAAATAGTCTGTTTTGTGGGTGTCTCACCCTTCCTTGCTCCTGAATGCAGGACAAATAAATGCTTAGACTTTCGAAGATCCTTCATTATTTCCAGACAAATGGATAATGCTTTTCCACCTCCTCCTCATTACTTGGATGCTGACAGAATGAGGGTAATATAATTTCCTGATTTAATTGGAATGTCGACATGTAAAAGACCAGCTACACCCCGGCCACAGCATGTTTAACTTGCTTCCTTCAGGCAGGTGTTACAGGGCTGTCCCCGCCAGATCCACCAGAAGCCTCAAAAGTTTCTTTCCCCAAGCTGTCCGCCTGCTAAACTCCTGAACATTGACTGACTAGACGTACATGTAACTCACTTGTGTCCCTACGGTATACCTATCTGTGTAACTTTACTTGCCCCCCTCACACACACACACACACACACACACACACACACACACACCTGCTTACCTGTTACCTACTTGGCTGTTGTATAGCAAACCGAAGACAAATTCCTAGTATACGTAAGTATACCTGGCCAATAAAGCTGATTCTGATGATTTTGGCCAAGAATTCTGGATTTGTCCTTAAAACTACGCTATCAGGAAAAATAGTCAAATATGGCTCTTCTGCCCATAACGCCTGAAGTTCACCAACTCTTCGTGCTGAAGTATTTCCCGTTAGGAAACCACCTTCCATGTCAGAAACTTCACAGACACCTCTTTCAAAGGCTCAAACGGAGGCAACATTAGTGCATTTAAGAGGAGATTCAAGCTCCGAGCTAAGATTGACCTAACTCGAGGCCTACTCCTCCTTATTGCCTGACAGAATCTCTTTGTAAGTTCATCTTCCGATAGCTCCCTATCAACCAATACACTTAGGGGGTAATTCAGAGTTGATCGCAGCAGCAAATTTGTTAGCAGTTGGACAAAACCATGTGCACTGCAGGTGTGGCAGATATAACATTTGCAGAGAGAGTTAGATTTGGGTGGGTTATTTTGTTTCTGTGCAGGGTAAATACTGGCTGCTTTGTTTTTACACTGCAATTTAGATTTCAGTTTGAACACACCCCACCCAAATCTAACTCTCTCTGCACATGTTATATCTGCGCCCCCCCCCCCCCCCCCCACAGTGCACATGGTTTTGCCCATTAGCTAACAAATTTGCTGCTGCAATCAACTCTGCATTAGGCCCTTAGTGACGATATTTGTACCTTAATGGTAGATACAGCCAGTCCTTTATTAAATCCATCATGCAAAAACTGTAGAATCTGTGATGTTTCAGCTTTCAGTACATCAAATTTAGACTCTGCCCAAGAGGCGAACGTATTCTAGATTCTATAATAGATTTCTGATGATATCTTCTTTCCTGCATGCATGAGAAGGGAAATTACTTGTTCTGATAACCCCTTCTTTCTTAACATTTCCCGTTCAACCTCCAAGCTGTCAAACGAAGATGCTGTATATTTGGGTGTACTACTGGACCCTGATGTCACAATCCTTCTTTGCTTGGTAAAGTCCAAGGACCTTGTACCGTCATCCTTGTCGCCATGGGGAACCACACCCGTTTCTGCCAATAAGGTAGGACTATTATGACTTCCGCTTTCCCGTCCCTGATCTTCTTCAGTGTGCGGGCAATCATGGGAAAAGGAGAAGAAATCCCCAGTGGTATGCTGATCCCACTCTCCCGGCGCTGTTCAATATATTGTTAGTATAGAAATATTTTTGTTATTTATTTCATGTAAGCAAACAGCAGCGTCTGTTTTGAGACTTGGTTAGGGTCTCTAGCATAAACAAAGTGATATAGATTTGGAAAACATCGCGCTATTAATAGAAAAAAATATAATAATATTGATTTTTGTGATATTATTTATCAGGCTGTAAAAGTTGTCAGAAATGAGGTCGGGAGACTTTATATGAATAAAAAATAAGATTTTACTTACCGATAAATCTATTTCTCGTAGTCCGTAGTGGATGCTGGGACTCCGTAAGGACCATGGGGAATAGCGGCTCCGCAGGAGACAGGGCACAAAATAAAAGCTTAAGGATCAGGTGGTGTGCACTGGCTCCTCCCCCTATGACCCTCCTCCAAGCCTCAGTTAGGATACTGTGCCCGGACGAGCGTACATAATAAGGAAGGATATTGAATCCCGGGTAAGACTCATACCAGCCACACCAATCACACCGTACAACTTGTGATCTGAACCCAGTTAACAGTATGATAAACGCAAAGGAGCCTCTGAAAAGATGGCTCACAACAATAATAACCCGAATCTTTGTAACAATAACTATATACAAGTATTGCAGACAATCCGCACTAGGGATGGGCGCCCAGCATCCACTACGGACTACGAGAAATAGATTTATCGGTAAGTAAAATCTTATTTTCTCTGACGTCCTAGTGGATGCTGGGACTCCGTAAGGACCATGGGGATTATACCAAAGCTCCCAAACGGGCGGGAGAGTGCGGATGACTCTGCAGCACCGAATGAGAGAACTCCAGGTCCTCCTCAGCCAGGGTATCAAATTTGTAGAATTTAGCAAACGTGTTTGCCCCTGACCAAGTAGCTGCTCGGCAAAGTTGTAAAGCCGAGACCCCTCGGGCAGCCGCCCAAGATGAGCCCACTTTCCTTGTGGAATGGGCTTTTACTGATTTTGGCTGTGGCAATCCTGCCACAGAATGTGCAAGCTGAATTGTACTACAAATCCAACGAGCAATCGTCTGCTTAGAAGCAGGAGAACCCAGCTTGTTGGGTGCATACAGGATAAACAGCGAGTCAGATTTTCTGACTCCAGCCGTCCTGGAAACATATATTTTCAAGGCCCTGACAACGTCAAGCAACTTAGAGTCCTCTAAGTCCCTGGTAGCCGCAGGTACCACAATAGGTTGGTTCATGTGAAATGCAGAAACCACCTTAGGTAGAAATTGAGGACGAGTCCTCAATTCCGCCCTGTCAGAATGAAAAATTAAGTAAGGGCTTTTATATGATAAAGCCGCCAATTCTGACACACGCCTGGCTGAAGCCAAGGCTAACAGCATCGACACCTTCCATGTGAGATATTTTAAGTCCACAGTGGAAAGTGGTTCAAACCAATGTGACTTTAGAAAACTCAACACCACATTGAGATCCCAAGGTGCCACTGGAGGCACAAAAGGAGGCTGTATGTGCAGCACCCCTTTTACAAATGTCTGAACTTCAGGTACTGAAGCCAGTTCTTTCTGGAAGAAAATCGACAGGGCCGAAATTTGAACCTTAATGGACCCTAATTTTAGGCCCATAGACAGTCCTGTTTGCAGGAAATGAAGGAAACGACCCAGTTGAAATTCCTCTGTAGGGGCCTTCTTGGCCTCACACCACGCAACATATTTACGCCAAATGCGGTGATAATGTTTTGCGGTTACGTCCTTCCTGGCTTTGACCAGAGTAGGGATGACTTCTTCTGGAATGCCTTTTTCCCTCAGGATCCGGCGTTCAACCGCCATGCCGTCAAACGCAGCCGCGGTAAGTCCTGGAACAGACAAGGCCCCTGCAGTAGCAGGTCCTTTCTTAGAGGTAGAGGCCACGGTTCGTCCGTGAGCATCTCTTGAAGTTCCGGGTACCAAGTCCGTCTTGGCCAATCCGGAACCACGAGTATAGTTCTTACTCCTCTCCTTCTTATGATTCTCAGTACTTTTGGTATGAGAGGCAGAGGAGGGAACACATACACTGACTGGTACACCCACGGCGTTACCAGAGCGTCCACTGCTATTGCCTGAGGGTCCCTTGACCTGGCGCAATATCTGTCCAGTTTTTTGTTTAGACGTGACGCCATCATGTCCACCTTTGGTTTTTCCCAACGGTTTACAATCAGGTGGAAGACTTCTGGGTGAAGTCCCCACTCTCCCGGGTGAAGGTCGTGTCTGCTGAGGAAGTCTGCTTCCCAGTTGTCCACTCCCGGAATGAATACTGCTGACAGTGCTATCACATGATTTTCCGCCCAGCGAAGAATCCTTGCAGCTTCTGTCATTGCCCTCCTGCTTCTCGTGCCGCCCTGTCTGTTTACGTGGGCGACTGACGTGATGTTGTCCGATTGGATCAACACCGCCTGACCCTGAAGCAGAGGTTTTGCTTGACTTAGGGCATTGTAAATGGCCCTTAGTTCCAGAATGTTTATATGAAGAGACGTTTCCAAGCTTGACCACAGGCCCTGGAAATTCCTTCCCTGTGTGACTGCTCCCCAGCCTCTCAGGCTGGCATCCGTGGTTACCAGGATCCAATCCTGAATGCCAAATCTGCGGCCCTCTAGTAGATGAGCACTCTGCAGCCACCACAGGAGAGACACCCTTGTCCTTGGCGACAGGGTTATCCGCTGATGCATCTGCAGATGCGATCCGGACCATTTGTCCAGTAGATCCCACTGAAATGTTCTTGCATGGAATCTTCCGAATGGAATCGCTTCGTAAGAAGCCACCATTTTCCCCAGGACCCTCGTGCACTGATGCACTGAGACCTGTCCTGGTTTTAGGAGGTTCCTGACTAGCTCGGATAATTCCCTGGCCTTCTCCTCCGGGAGAAACACCTTCTTCTGGACTGTGTCCAGAATCATTCCTAGGAACAGTAGACGTGTCGTTGGAATCAGCTGTGATTTTGGAATATTTAGAATCCACCCGTGCTGACGTAACACTACCTGAGATAGTGCTACTCCGACTTCTAACTGTTCCCTGGATCTTGCCCTTATCAGGAGATCGTCCAAGTAAGGGATAATTAAAATGCCTTTTCTTCGTAGAAGAATCATCATTTCGGCCATTACCTTGGTAAAGACCCGAGGTGCCGTGGACAATCCAAACGGCAGCGTCTGAAACTGATAATGACAGTTTTGTACTACAAACCTGAGGTACCCTTGGTGAGAAGGGTATATCGGGACGTGGAGATAAGCATCTTTGATGTCCAGAGACACCATATAGTCCCCTTCTTCCAGGTTTGCTATCACTGCTCTGAGTGACTCCATCTTGAATTTGAACCTTTTTATGTAAGTGTTCAAGGATTTCAGATTTAAAATTGGTCTCACCGAGCCGTCCGGCTTCGGTACCACAAACAGCGTGGAATAATACCCCTTTCCTTGTTGCAGGAGGGGTACCTTGATTATCACCTGCTGGGAATATAGCTTGTGAATGGCTTCCAAAACTGCCTCCCTGTCGGAGGGAGACTTTGGTAAAGCAGACTTCAGGAAACGACGAGGGGGAAACGCCTCGAATTCCAGTTTGTACCCCTGCGATACTACCTGTAGAATCCAGGGATCCACTTGCGAGTGAGCCCACTGCGCGTTGAAATTCTTGAGACGGGCCCCCACCATATCTGAGTCTGCTTGTAAAGCCCCAGCGTCATGCTGAAGACTTGGCAGAAGCAGGGGAGGGCTTCTGCTCCTGTGAAGCGGCTGCATGGTGCAGTCTTTTTCCTCTTCCTCTGCCCCGGGGCAGAAAAGAATGGCCTTTTGCTCGCTTGTACTTATGGGAACGAAAGGACTGAGTTTGAAAAGACGGTGTCTTTTTCTGCTGATGTGGAGTGACCTGGGGTAAAAAGGTGGATTTTCCAGCCGTTGCCGTGGCCACCAGGTCCGATAGACCAGCCCCAAATAACTCCTCCCCTTTATACGGCAATACTTCCATGTGCCGTTTGGAATCCGCATCCCCTGACCACTGTCGCGTCCATAACGCTCTTCTGGCAGAGATGGACATAGCACTTACTCTTGATGCCAGGGTGCAAATATCCCTCTGTGCATCACGCATATATAGTAATGCATCCTTTAAATGTTCTATAGTTAACAAAATATTGTCCCTATCCAGGGTATCAATATTCTCGGTCAGGGAATCCGACCATGCGACTCCAGCACTGCACATCCAGGCTGAGGCGATTGCTGGTCGCAGTATAACACCAGTATGTGTGTATATACTTTTTAGGATATTTTCCAGCCTTCTATCAGCTGGTTCTTTGAGGGTAGCCGTATCAGGAGACGGTAACGCTACTTGTTTTGATAAACGTGTGAGCGCCTTATCTACCCTAGGGGGTGTTTCCCAACGCGCCCTAACCTCTGGCGGGAAAGGATATAATGCTAATAATTTTTTAGAAATTAGCTGTTTTTTATCGGGGGAAACCCACGCTTTTTCACACACCTCATTTATTTCCTCTGACTCAGGAAAAAATATTGGTAGTTTTTTCTCACCCCACATAATACCCTTCTTTGTGGTACTTGTAGTGTCAGAAAGGTTCAATGCCTCTTTCATTGCCGTGATCATGTAACGTGTGGCCCTACTGGACATTACGTTTGTCTCGTCACCGTCGACACTAGACTCAGTATCTGTGTCAGGGTCTGTGTCGACCCACTGAGGTAACGGGCGTTTTAGCGCCCCTGACGGTGTCTGAGACGCCTGGACAGGCACTAATTGATTTGCCGGCTGTCTCATGTCGTCAACAGTTTTTTGCAAATTGCTGACATTATCACTTAATTGTTTAAATACAATCATCCAGTCAGGTGTCGACTCCCTAGGGGGTGACATCACCAACACAGGCAACTGCTCCGCCTCCACATAATTTTCCTCCTCATACATGTCGACACACGCGTACCGACACACAGCACACACACCGGGAATGCTCTGATAGAGGACAGGACCCCACTTAGCCCTTTGGAGAGACAGAGGGAGAGTCTGCCAGCACACACCCAGCGCTATATATATATATACAGGGATAACCTTATATAAGTGTTACTCCCTTATAGCTGCTGTTAATATATTTATTTGCTGCCAAACGTGCCCCCCCTTCTCTTTTTTACCCTGATTCTGAAGCAGGACTGCAGGGGAGAGTCAGGGAGCCGTCCTTCCAGCGGAGCTGTGAGGGAAAATGGCGCTTGTGTGCTGAGGAGATAGGCTCCGCCCCTTCACGACGTCCTTATCTCCCGCTTTTTTGTGTAAAATGGCAGGGGATTAAAATACATCCATATAGCCCAGGAGCTATATGTGATGTATTCTGTTTTGCCACCTAAGGTATTCTGTTATATTGCGTCTCAGGGCGCTCCCCCCCCAGCGCCCTGCACCCTCAGTGACCGGAGTGTGAAGTGTGCTGAGAGCAATGGCGCACAGCTGCGGTGCTGTGCGCTACCTTAGTCTGAAGACAGGATGTCTTCTGCCGCCGATTTCACCGGACCTCTTCGTCTCTTCTGGCTCTGTAAGGGGGACGGCGGCGCGGCTCCGGTGACCCATCCAGGCTGAACCTGTGATCGTCCCTCTGGAGCTAGTGTCCAGTAGCCTAAGAAACCCGATCCACTCTGCACTCAGGTGAGTCCGTTTCTTCTCCCCTTAGTCCCACGATGCAGTGAGCCTGTTGCCAGCAGGACTCACTGAAAATAAAAAAACCTAACTAAACTTTTATTCTAAGCAGCTCAGGAGAGCCACCTAGATTGCACCCTTCTCGGCCGGGCACAAAAATCTAACTGAGGCTTGGAGGAGGGTCATAGGGGGAGGAGCCAGTGCACACCACCTGATCCTTAAGCTTTTATTTTGTGCCCTGTCTCCTGCGGAGCCGCTATTCCCCATGGTCCTTACGGAGTCCCAGCATCCACTAGGACGTCAGAGAAAAATATATGTATACTTTTTATTTTATACCAAATACTACACCATAAACATAAAACATATATATAAAAAGATTCTATTCTATGCAAGCATCAGATATTTAATAGTCATAGCATAATTCGGGACCTATAAATGAATTAAACTATAATAACAACTCAAGTGAGTGTATTATAAAGTAGATACCACGTGTCCTTTATAGACAATATGTGTCAGATTGTATTTCTTTGCAAGATCCACACGGGTTTAATAGATGGTTCTATAAGCCGGCGTCCCGGCTGTGATGATTAGTTCAGAATACAGTGAAGGTAAGATAGTTACCGCCTGTGGCTGTCAAAGTTATACCTTATAGCGTCCTTCCTTTCCCGGTGGTGAGGCTATCACCGCCCCGGGCGTGTTGTATCGGGTGTCCGTGATATAATAGGAGACAGATTACTCACAGGTGGTTCCTGCCGAAGCTGCGTGCCGTCTTTCCTCTCCCGGTGGTGAGGCCGTCACCGCTCCGGGTTGCTGCTCCAATGTGCTCACGAATGCAGCCCGTAGGTCTCCCGCTGTCAGTGTGTTACAGCTGGGATGTTCAGTGAACAAATTGCCGGACAAATTACCAAGCAGGGCGGAGGGTAATCTGGAAGGTGCTGTTGGTATTAAGCGGCTGTAGTAGCTCTGTATAGGCTGTCAGAAGCCAAGTCCGTTTCTCCCGGTGGATCGAGACACTGCTGGATATCCAATATACGTCAACGCGTTTCGTCCCAACGCGTTTTCGTCCCACAACGCGTTTCGTCCCACAACGCGTTTCGTCCCACAATGCACTGGGACTTCCTCAGGTCCTGAGGAAGTCCCAGTGCATTGTGGGACGAAACGCGTTGACGTATATTGGATATCCAGCAGTGTCTCGATCCACCGGGAGAAACGGACTTGGCTTCTGACAGCCTATACAGAGCTACTACAGCCGCTTAATACCAACAGCACCTTCCAGATTACCCTCCGCCCTGCTTGGTAATTTGTCCGGCAATTTGTTCACTGAACATCCCAGCTGTAACACACTGACAGCGGGAGACCTACGGGCTGCATTCGTGAGCACATTGGAGCAGCAACCCGGAGCGGTGACGGCCTCACCACCGGGAGAGGAAAGACGGCACGCAGCTTCGGCAGGAACCACCTGTGAGTAATCTGTCTCCTATTATATCACGGACACCCGATACAACACGCCCGGGGCGGTGATAGCCTCACCACCGGGAAAGGAAGGACGCTATAAGGTATAACTTTGACAGCCACAGGCGGTAACTATCTTACCTTCACTGTATTCTGAACTAATCATCACAGCCGGGACGCCGGCTTATAGAACCATCTATTAAACCCGTGTGGATCTTGCAAAGAAATACAATCTGACACATATTGTCTATAAAGGACACGTGGTATCTACTTTATAATACACTCACTTGAGTTGTTATTATAGTTTAATTCATTTATAGGTTCCGAATTATGCTATGACTATTAAATATCTGATGCTTGCATAGAATAGAATCTTTTTATATATATGTTTTATGTTTATGGTGTAGTATTTGGTATAAAATAAAAAGTATACATATATTCTTTTATTCATATAAAGTCTCCCGACCTCATTTCTGACAACTTTTACAGCCTGATAAATAATATCACAAAAATCATTATTATTATATTTTATTCTATTAATAGCGCAATGTTTTCCAAATCTATATCATGGGAAAAGGAGGGAACACAAACCCCAGCCTGGACATCCATGACAGGAATAATGCATCCACGCCACTTGTCTGCGGAGGATATCATCTTGAAAAGAATCGAGGAACCTTTGTGTTGTAATGGGTGGCCATCAGGTCCACCTGAGGCTTCCCGAAGCGACTTACAATTTTCTGAAATGCCTGGACATCTAACTCCCATTCTCCTGGTAAAATGTCATGTCTGCTGAGGAAATCCGCATTGACATTGTCCTTTCTCGGAACATACAGGGCTGACACAGATTCCAGATACTTTTCTGCCCAGTTTAATATTCTTGATACTTCTTGTAACAGTACCTGGCTTCTGGTTCCCCCTTGACGGTACAAATAAGCCACAACTGCTACATTGTCCGAAAATATTCTTAAATGGCTTCCTTTTAATTGATTCTGGAAAGATTCTATTGCCCTCCATACTGCTCTCAACTCACGGTGATTTGAGGAACATTTTCTTTCCTGAACAGTCCAGGGACCTTGACAACTTTGTCGGGACAGGTGTGCTCCCCAACCTGTTAAACTTGCATCGGTTGTTAGCACTGTGTAATGTGGTTCTGACAAAGACTTTTTTCTGTATCTTAGATTGGGCTTTATCCACCATGAAAGCGACTTTTTTGTAGCTTGTTTTAACTTTACCTTGTGGCTTAATGGAATCCCTTTTCGAGTGAACTCTAACAGGTTCCATTGCAATTGTCTCCATCCTCCACCTTGCCCAATGAATTCTGTCTATAGTGGAGGCTATCATTCCAAGAAACCTCATTCCTAAACAAAGTGTTATTTTCTAATATACTTGCACTCTGACCACCAGCTCCTGAATTTATTTGCATCTTTCTTCTGAAATGGAAATTACATAATTGAGGGTATCTACTTTTACCCACAGAAACTGTAAATGCTGAACCGGGTCCAGTTGGCATTTCTCTCAATTTATCATCCAACCATGGGCCTGGAGAGTCTGTAACGTAACCCCCACTTTGACGTTCTCCTTGGAATCACCACAAATCAGCAGATCGTCCAGATACGGCCAAATTGCTCTGCCCTGTTTTCTTAACAGGACTATAATTGCAGAGAGAACTTTCATGAATGTCCTTGGAGATGTTTCCAAACCAAAGGGAAGACATGTAAACTGAAGGTGTTTCCCTTTTATGTAAAGTCTTAAGAACTTTCGTGACGCCCTGCATACTGGAATGTGAAAATAGGCGTCTTTTACATCTATCGATACCGTGAAGTCTTCTCTCTTTACGCCAGTAAGAATATATTTTAATGTCTCCATATGGAATTTTCTTACTGTCACAAACCTGTTCAATTGTCTGAATTCCAGGATAGTCCTGAATCCCCCAGAGATCCTTTTTACAACAAATATTCTGGAGTAAAAACCTGTTTCTTTTGGGTAATGGAACATGTTTCACGGCCTTTGACTCGATTAATTTCAACAAACTGTCTTCCAGAGCCTTGACCTCCAATACAGTATGTGGCATCTCTGACTCCACAAATTTGTCTCTCTGTCATCATGAAAAACCAACAAAGGCAGCCTTCAAGAAAGGGCTGCCAATTCTGAAACACATCTGGCCGAAGCAATGGCCAAAAGAAAAACAACCTTAAGAGTGAGGAACCTTAATTCCACCAATTCCAATGGCTCAAACTGAGATTTCTGAAGAGCCTTAAGAACTAAATTCAATTCCCTGGGAGGAACAAATGGAGGTTGAATACTGAGTACCCCCTGAAGGAACATCTGGACCTCTGGAATGAGAGCCAATCTTTTCTGAAAAAGCACAGAGAATGCGGGAATATGGCCTTTCAGAGAAGATAGACAAAGTACTTTAGTCAGACCCTCCTGACGAAAGAAACAGGCGAGAAAAACGAAAGAGGCCCGGCGACAACATGCGTTTTTCACACCAAGCAATGTAGATACGCCATACCCTGTGATAAATTCCAGAAGTAACTGGCTTCCTAGCCTGGAGCATAGTTTTCGCTACCGGTCGAGATAAACCTTTAGCTCTTAGAATGCTGGATTCAAGTACCATGTCGTCAAAGCCAGACGATTTAAAATCGGGGTGGCGACAAGGTCCTTAAAGAAGAAGATCTGGTCGCAGAGGTAGACGGAAGGGTTCCATTGTCACCATGCTGCGCAGAAGAGTGTACCACTGGTGACGAGGCCAATCCGGAGTCACGAGAATGACTGGCAGGCCTTCTTGTCGGATGCGTTTAAGCAGACATGGAATCGGAGAAAATGGCGGAAACACATATCCCAGGTGAAAGTGCCATGGAGCCGTCAAGGCATCGATCAGCGCCGCCTGAGGATCCTGAGTTTGTGAACTGTACTGGAGAAGCGTTTTGTTGAGACAAGATGCCATGAGATCGATGTCGGGAGCTCCCCACAGAGACACCAGAGAAAGAAACACTTCTTGATGAAGCTCCCATTCCCCTGGGTGAACCGTGTGACGACTTGAGTAATCTGCTTCCCAGTTCTCCACTCCTGGAATGTGAACTGCGGAGATAACCAGAACCCAATGTTCCACCGACTGGAGAATATGGGAGACTTCCTTCATGACTCTCCAGCTTCGAGTTCCTCCTTGTCTGTTTATGTAAGCCACTGTCGTGGCGTTGTCGGATTGAATGCGAACTGGATGACCCCGGACGATGGTCAGTATCTGAAGCAGAGCATACCAAATTGCTCTCTATGATGTTGATTGGTAACATAGATTCCTGGGTGTTCCAGAGTCCCTGGAAGTGTTGAGTTTGAAACACTGCCCCCCAACCCGTGAGGCTGGCATCCATGGTGACCATCATCCAAGACCAAATAGTGAACGACGCCCCCTTGGTCAGAGTGTGGCTGTGAAGCCACCAACTGAGAGACTGATGAGTCTGAACCAACAAGCGGAACAATAGCTGAGAATCTGATTTTGAAGAGGTCGAGCATGGAATCTGGCATATGGTACCGCGTCGAAGGTTGCTACCATCTTGCATAACACCCGCATACACTGGAGAACTGAGACCATCAGCAATTGCAACAGGGTTCGGAATCTGGACTGTACTTTGCCTTGATGTAGAAGAACCTTCTGGCTCCTGGTGTCAAATATGAGACCTAGAAACACCATCCTCTGAGAGGGAAGTAGTGTAGATTTTGGGAAATTCACTATTCACGCGAACGATTGCAGGGTGCCTATTGTGAGCTGTAAGTATTGGTGAAGTGCCTGCGATGTAGCCTTCAGCAACAGGTCGTCTAAGTAAGGAGTAATGTTGACTCCCTGACACCTCAGTACGGCAACTATGTGGGCCATAATCTTTGTAAATACCCGAGGGGCCATGGAAAGACCGAACAGAAGAGCTTGAAGCTGAAAATGCCATGGGCCAAATGCAAATCTCAGAAGTTGCTGGTGACCCGTCCATATGGGAACATGTAGGTAAGCATCTTTTATGTCTATGGAAGCCAAATATTCCTTGGAACCAATGATTGAACGAATGGATTCCATTTTGAATTTCTGTACAGAGAGATACAGACATTTTAGATTTAAAATGGGCCGAAACGAACAGTCTGGTTTGTTTACGAGAAAAAGACTAGAGTAAAAGCCCTAACCCTGTTGATGTTTGGGAACCTGAAGAATAACTCCGTTGTGGAAAAGTGCAGAAACTGCCTGAATGAGCGCTTGCTGTCTGGACGGATCGCATGGGAGAGGAGTGGTGAAAAATCGGTGTGGGACTGGTTCCTCGAGGTCCAAAATATATCCTCGACATACAACCCCCGTCATCCACCGATATGGATTCGACAGGAGCCACACCTCCTTGAACTGAAGTAACCAAACTCCAACCACCACAGATCCCTCCGAAGCCCTCAAACTATCATGCGGTAGGCTTGTCAGTAGGCTTGGCGGTCTACGAGTTGCCTGGGATCCCCTACCTCAGAACGCAACTCTGCGTGGAAATCTTGAAAAGGCTCGAAAGGACTGGAACGTTCCACTGCCTTGAGTACGAAAGGATCAAAGCCTTGTTAGTTTTGTTTTTTGAGGAGCAACCAGAAGAAAAGGACTCTTGCCCCCAGTGGTACTGGAGATAGTTTTCGTAAGTTCCAAGCCAAAGAGAAACTCCCCTTCAAAGGGAACGGCTGTTAAAGTCTGTTTGGAATCTGAGTCCGCGTTACAAACCCGAAGCCATAGAGATCTTCTTGCCGTTACAGCTAAGGCAGACACACGTGACTGTAGTGAGTCCAACAAAGCTTCCCCTACATAAGTGAGTGCTTCAGAAATTTGTTCCGCTAATTGAATAGCCTCCGATGGATCATCAGATTCCATTCCAGAGACCACCCTTGCTAGCCAGTCATCTACGGCCTTAAGGACCAGGCGCCTGCGAGGATCAGACACAGAGAAATACCTGATACGGCAAACATGGATTTAAGAATCGCCTCTATATTCCTATCTGTAGGATCCTTCAAGGTCACCGATTGCACTGAAGGAATAATGGTTGCCTTCGCCAGATGTGTAATAGGAGCATCAACCTTTGGGGCTGTTTCCCAGAATTGTGTGTCCCCCTCTGCAAATGGATACAGAAATCTCAACTTCTTTGGAGCTTGAAAACGAGTGTCCGGTTTAAGCCAAGGCTCTTTTAAAACCTCCGCAAAATGCGTATAGGAAGGGAAAACAGCAACCTGTCTTTTCTGTCGTTTGAAAAAGGCTTTTGAAGTCTCCGCCACTGCCGTATCTTGAAGATTAAGAGTCTGACGTATGGCTTCTATCAATCTGACTCCTGAGCTTGTAGATAAATCCTCCTCTTCCAAAGCGAGGCATCCTCCCACTCAGGGACTACTTCACTTTCCTCCAGGGGGAGGGGGTTACAGAATCCAACTCTTCTCCTGGAAAAGTGATAGCGGGTAGTGGCTGCGGTCGTTTAGTAGCAGTGGAACCTGAAGCAGTCACAATCTTGTTCAAAGACTGTGCTAATTCAGAGAGACATTTGCCCATACTTCTTGCCCATGGTGGTTCCACAGAAGTCTGACCTGAATCAGAACACGGCTGAGACTGACACAAGTCAGCTATAGCACTGGCCATGTTCTTGGCCCACAGAGGCATTGACTGATCTGCAGAACCTCCCTGCTGCGCCGCAACAGGAGACCCTGAGCATGCAGTGCAGAGAAAACCTGGGTCCATGCTACCCTTTGGAAGTTTGGAGCCGCTTTGTGAACAGGCAAAATAAAAAAACTGAGCCTGTTTTCCCCTTAGTAGATTTGTCTGGTTAACTGGCTATAGTATCTATAAATCTTACAAGTGGCCTAATAAGTAAACAATAAGAAAAGAAAATAGCTAAGAGTTAAGTCTAAAGTAGAAGTACGCTCTGACAAGTGTCTTGTAAAGCTATAAACCCTGCCTGTATTAATCACAGGGTGAGTAAAAGAACAACCCTGAGCCCAAAATTAAAATAAGTGTCTATCACTGCACCACAGTTAAAGAAAATACTAAAAACGAATAAGAATAACTGACAATAAGCACAGGGCTATTACAATACTTGCTGATAGCTGATTCCCGCCTTTACTAAACAGGGTGAGAAGCTGGATTCCCTGTATTTCAGTGTGTGTGCTGTGAGCTGCGCAGCATCCCCCGCTGTATCTGTCCAGCCAGCGTGGAGAAGATGGCGCTGCGGCTCAATCCCGCCCCCACAGTATGAGATGGGCGGACGGCAATACGTGGCTGAGCGGGAAAAGTAAGTTAGGAAGTTCTTACTTCCCCATCTGCGTCCCGCCACGGCTAGCCTGTACAATTCCTTCTTTAAAAAGGATCTCAGCGCTCTGTACTGTGGGACGCGGTGTCTAGTGAAACCAGCGGCGGAAGCGGGAAGGAATCACTCCATCTGTTTTAACAAGAGCCCGCTGCTGCCTCAGTCCAGACAAGCGCGCACGGCAGCGGGAACAGTTACAACTAGCGCGCCCTCAGTTAAGCGGTCCTGTCAGACAGCACCATACCTCACAGCGCCATAACCCACACCCGCCATGGAGAAAAGGAGGGGGGGGGGAATACAGCACCTGCAACACAGCATTCATATTAGACTAATCAGTAGAAGCAACAGCCCAACACTGCCCAGGCAGGTTGTGGCTGTCCTACCTGAGAAGTGCCTCCTCGGATCTCTGCCCGGAAAGAAGCAAGCCCCAATGACATTAGTGTGGTGGCTTCTCAGAGGCCATGTAGAGTGGGCAAAATCCTTATCTAGCTAACCCCACTCCTACCATACTTGTCACCTGTACACAGGGACTAAGCATGTAACAAAACTGAAATCAAAACAGAAACGTAGCTAAAAACTATAGGCAGTATCAGGTAATGAGCCCAATGTCACAGTACGTACAGTCCCACTGATGATGCATCATTACAGATTATCTTTAGCAGACTTTTTTTCTAAATATGTTTGGAAGATCTACTGTCAGCCTGTAGGTGAGTCATGCATACCCGCAATCTCTTCTCTAGGAACTTCTCGCCTCCTTCTGCACCATATGGATATTCATAGGGAAAGCTCCAATCTCTAACCAAAAACATCAGGGTCTGTAGGAAGAAGTAAACACGGTACATTCAGTTCTACAATAGTATTTTGAAGCATTTAAAATTGTTTGCTTAGAGTACAGTTCAATTAGGCAGAGTTTGTATGCTGTTTAGAGAAGGTAAACTACAGAGGTACAACTGTATGATGGTGTTACACTATTTGCATGGACAGATGTGATTCTTTTACATATTCAACAGTTATCTATGATCACTGCACTGTATCTGTACAAAGATGTAATATTTATGAGCAATGACTAATTTCCTAATCAGACGTCTTCACCATCTTTCCATTCCAAGTGGACTATGATTGGGAATAGTAACCTGTGCCGAGTGCAGCGGTAGCAGAGCAAGGCACCAGGCCCGAAGCATGGTGAGCGAAGCGAGGGGACACGGTGCACTAATTGGGGTTCCCCGTCACTTTACAAAGAAAGCGACACCAAAAAAAGTAAAAAAACTCATGTCGACCTAGTACATGTTGACCTAATGACCATGTCAACCTAGTGACCATGTCGACCAACAGTAGTCGACCTAATGACTGTCAACCTAAGTGTGGTCGACCTAATGACCCGTACCCGTTGGAGCCCCCAGAACTGCATGTCCCAGTTCCCCCTTATACAATGTGAAATCAGTACAGTAACTTTGCTGAATGTTTGATTTTAAGATCAATTTAAAATCGCCTGAAATCGAATCAAATCTGCATCTTGTTTCACTGTCCGAATCGTTCATTTACTAACATTCGATTCTGAAATCAACTTCAAAATCAAATTCAATGTGTGTCCATTTTGATTAGTGGTTTCTTGTTCGGTTTTGGATGTCCATTTCAAAATCGAACATAAAATCACATATAAAATAGAACAAACATTACCTTAGGAATTCCCACTGGATAAAGCATATCACATGTAAGAAGCTGCTGTGGGTCTTCTAATTCTGGTTAGTGTACATCTCCGATGGTGGGTCCCGATCTGTGCATGTGCAGAATGGGTTCTACTTCTTTGCCAATTGGGAGTTATTCAGCTGTGGTTGGAGTTAATTTTACTGCTTCTACCTTGGGAACAACACTGATAGCGCTATATGGTGATGCAGCAGGAGGCACCTTTAACAAGCAGACCTCTCCTGCTGCAAGTGTGTTCCGACCTGCATACTAGGACACAGCATCGGATCTCTCTCCCACCATCGGGCAGCTGACAGTATTCACAAACTGAGGATATCATCGCCCCCTCCCTGCCCTCCAGACGGCAACAGACATATAACTGACAGTCTGCTACCGTCCTGCATCCTATTTCTCAGGACCTGTCCACGCAGAATTGATCTTGCGCATGTGCAAAGTTCCTACGCCGCAACCTGTCACCATTTGGGGGTGGGAAATCCAAAGACACTGGAGTAATGTGCAATGCATCTATCTCTGAATGAGGCCCATAATTCCTACAGCCACAGTGAACCACATGTTTTGGTGCCTTTAATTTCTTTTTTTAAACATATTTTTATTGAAGCAATATGTTATACAATCCACAACATACAATGTGTAGAAAAATTGTGTACAAGATTGTCATAAAACATTACATTTACATACAAATGTATTGTTATCAAGTTCTTGTGTCTACCATGGAGACTCGAGGCTCCAAACGTCTTTATAAATAGCGCTTGATTCACTATATAAGAATACCACAAAGCAGTTCTAAACAATCAGCTTATTAATTCTGGATATAAAGAACCCCCAACCTCCAAAAAACACATCAGAATTATAAAAATACATACAATACCAAAAAGTGATAAAGAAAAATAAGAACGCTGTCTGCGTCCGCATCCCCATTTCCCTCGAGACTGTGCGAAAATAACCTTTACAATGTAACTGGTGGATCTCCTCCCAATATCAGGAAGTGCATGGTATGTTAGATACTCCTCAAAGACTAATGTTGCATTCCACTGTTCTAGATTCATGTCCATCACAGGTAGAGGAAATTATGTCGCAGATACCGGGTTCCCTATGAACTTAGGATGGACAGTACACTGGATTGATGGCTGGGGTAGTCCCAGTAATGACACGGCAAGAACAAGATTTAAGGGGGGGGGGGGGGGGGGAGGATAGACCAAGTATTTAAGAATGAATTACCCGTAATGCCCAATCCAGTTGTCATTGTAATAAAATCCTCTCCACCTCTACAAACTTATCTGTCACCAACCTCAATTCTGTTTCTTCAGTTTCCTCTTCATCTTTGCATTTACAAAGGGGGTACAATCAAGGGTCAGCCTGAGTATTTTCTCCCAAGCCCTACATGACTGTTTACAGTCCTTTCAGCCTGAGAATGGGTCAGTGCTGATACAATATGTTGATGACTTGTTGTTGTGCGCTGATTCATTTGAGTCATCCCTGGTGGATACGAAGCAGTTTCTGTTTCGTATCTTCCAGACAGGACACAAGGTCTCAAGGGATAAACTACAATTGTGTAGGACAAGGGTCAAATACCTGGGACGTAGTACTGGTACATGATTTGACAGTTCATACACCACATGTCGTATTGGTCCTTCAAAGTTCTGCCTGAAGCCGGTATGTCTCATCAGCAAGATGACACCAGTATATTACTGCAGTGTGCCTTGTCATGCACAAAGGGTGGAGGATGAGAATACTGGTGAAGGGAAATTTTGTATAGACACTGATATGCATGATTGTGTGGAATATCTGAATCAGACCTTTACTACGAGACCAGACATAAGTGACAGCCCGTTGGTGAACGCAAACCTGATATTTTTCTTTTTTTTCTTCTCTCTCCTCTAGAGATGTTTTTACCCTACATTGCAAACACACAACAGTTAAAATTAAGACAAAGATTTGTGTTCCCTACAGGAAAGGCGGTCTGGAAGGCGAAGGGATATGGTCAGGAGTCCTCAGGACTTTGGAGAGATGGACAAGGTAAGCCAGTGGCACCCAGGGCATATTCCCCAAGCCTAGCTGAGGCGGCACATGGTCTGACTCATCTGGGCAAGGAAGGTATGTGCAAATTGGTAAGAGACTACTGGAGTGCACCAGGGTTCTCTTCTCAGGGCGAGCAAGAAAGCAATGACATGTCTTACTTGCTTGAGGAAGAATATTGGTAAGACAATACCGACGTAGCCATCCCATATCCCTCCTACAGACGGACCTTTCCAGGTAATACAAATCGATTTCATACAGCTACCACCCTGTAGGAATTTGAAATATGCATTGGTATGCACTGATGTCTTCTCAAACCGGGTAGAGGCATTCCCTGCCGCCACAAATACTGCTGTGTTTACCGCTAAGAAAATCGTGCAGGAATTTGTGTGTACATATGGTATCCCTAAGATTATTGAGAGTGATAGGGGTACCCATTTTACAGGTGACGTCTTTCAAGTCATGTGCAAACTTATGGGTATTAATAGTAAGCTACATACTCCCTACTGGCCACAGGCCAGTGCGAAGGTGGAGAGAATGAATAGCACTATTAAAACAAGCTGAGCAAAGTGATGGCTGAAACTGGACTGTTGTGACGGGAGGCACTGCCACTAGTATTGTACAGCATCAGAACCACTCCCAGGTAACCGCTTAACCTATCACCCTTTGAAATTCTTTTCGGACGACAGCCCCATGTAATGATAGATCCCCAGGATGATCTGAAATGCAATAATGAAATGACTGTGCAATATTTGGTTAGGATGAGCCAGCAACTGAGAAACCAGCAAAGGAATCTGAAACTGGCGATTCCTGACCTACCAAACAGTAATTGTCATGAAATTGAACCTGGGGACTATGTGATGATTCGAAATGTTCTACGCTCAGGTTGCCTAATAGACAGGTGGGAAGGACCGTATCAAGTTTTGTTGACCAGCACGACAGCACTGAAGGTTGACGAGAGAGAGAGACTTGGGTCTACTCGTCCCACTGCAAGAAGGTCGCTAACCCGGAGAAAACTCATGAGAAGGAGAAAGGTGAAGAAAACCTGATATCACTAGAGAATCTGTTCTGGGAAAGCTGAAAGGCAGGACTGTCGAAACTGCACCTGAGCGTGGTGAAAAGCAAAATCGAGGACTGTTGTATTAATTATTTTCCTCTCCAAATACCACCTTCCCTCCCCTTTTTCCCTGCCGAAATGGATCCACATCAAGAGACTGTATTCTGGATTTTTCTTGTGATTCTATTTTTGATCAGGACAATTTGTTTATGGGTTCTGATGGAGAGGATGAATTTGTAGGACCCCAGGATCAGCCCATCACTTTGGTCAAAGCTGGTATAAGTAAGAGATCTGGTAGTCACGGAGCTCGGAGGCAATGTGAAGGGTTATTGTCTGATGAATACTGCATATGTAAGTACTGCGATAACATAGTCGAAGATGGGTGCATCCAGAGATGTCAGCCAAACAATAATATCAATATTGACGGACATCCTTTGAGTGACTATCACTCATTAGTGGGTAAGGTCTTAAACCAAACAGAATGCTGGGTGTGCTCACAAGTACCTCAAGGACAGAGTAAATCGGGATTAGTGCCACACCCATTAACAGTAAATGAGGTAATCGAATTACATGGGGGGAGACCGGTGGACAGAAAATTCAATATATCTACACCCCCTAGCCTAAAGCTCCACCAGTACCATGTAGATAGATCACTACTGTGTTTCAACGTAACCAATTTCCGGATTCCAGGAAATTGGGAAGTGACTTGGAACAATCAGACAATGACCTTCTCACACAGAGCTGATAAAGAACCCATCAACACTGAACTTGTACGTGGGATAGCCACAAGTGGGAGGTACTTCCTATACAAGTATACACGTGGGATCAAAACCATGTGGGCTGGAAAAGTGTCACAGGGATATTGTGCGCACATCATCCAGCCAGATACTTGTATCAAGCAGTTGGAAAAACTGGGAACAGGTTTCTTCGTAAGGATTATCTGTGATACGATATTGATGCATTTTGTCCACTTTGTTTTCCCAGATGACGCTTTTTTCATATGTGGAAGGAAGGCGTACAAGTGGCTTACAACGAGCTCTGAAGGGTTGCGTTACATAGGCAGAGTACTACTAGAAGTCATGACCATCGCACATGACAAAATGAAAGACATTCACAGCAGCGCTCCGCCTCCTTATACTCACACCCACTACGAACACATTTTCGAGAGACACCTCAGACAGGAGAGAGCTCGCAGCCTCTAATTTGATTCATGAATCCACCGGGATTCAGATTCTTCTTGCATTAGATATCACCCATACTGCCAGAGGAATTATAAATTATAGGTATATCATGTGCTAGCGAACTTGACAGAAAATATCACTGAGATGTATGACGACACCTTCAGGCATACAGGTAGGGAACTACAGGCATACAAGAAGGAACTGGTCCAACACAGGATGGTCTTAAATTACGTCACGGCCGTGACAGGTGGGTAATGTGTTACCTTAGCAACTCAATATGGTGTGAAGTGCTGCACGTATATTTTACGAACAGTACTGAGGACCTAATGGAGATCATTGATCAAAAGATGGACGAGATCTTGCAGTTGAAATGGGAGTTTAGAAGGAAACACAATCTCACTTTAGCGACTGTGGGTAATGAATTGACTGGATGGGCCTCATGGTTGAACCCACTCAAATGGTTCTCTGGGTTAGGAGAGTAGGCACAAGGAATGGTTGCAAATGTGGGGAAGTTTCTTCTCTGTGTCCTGGGTGTTGTCATAATTATCGGCCTGATATTTAGATGTGTTCGAATTCTGACGCGAAAATAAGATTTTACTTACCGGTAAATCTATTTCTCGTAGTCCGAAGTGGATGCTGGGGACTCCGTAAGGACCATGGGGAATACACGGGCTCCGCAGGAGACATGGGCACTTTAAGAAAGAATTTGGATTCTGGTGTGCTCTGGCTCCTCCCTCTATGACCCTCCTCCAGACCTCAGTTAGAGAAACTGTGCCCGGAAGAGCTGACAGTACAAGGAAAGGATTTTGGTAATCCAGGGCAAGATACATACCAGCCACACCAATCACACTGTATAACTTGTGATAACCTTACCCAGTCAACAGTATGAACAACAGAGCATCAGATCAACGCTGATGCAACTACAATATAACCCTTATTGAAGCAATAACTATATACAAGCATTGCAGAAGAAGTCCGCACTTGGGACGGGCGCCCAGCATCCACTACGGACTACGAGAAATAGATTTACCGGTAAGTAAAATCTTATTTTCTCTAACGTCCTAGTGGATGCTGGGGACTCCGTAAGGACCATGGGGATTATACCAAAGCTCCCAAACGGGCGGGAGAGTGCGGATGACTCTGCAGCACTGAATGAGCAAACACAAGGTCCTCCTCAGCCAGGGTATCAAACTTGTAGAACTTTGCAAAGGTGTTCGAACCTGACCAAGTAGCCGCTCGGCAAAGCTGTAATGCCGAGACCCCTCGGGCAGCCGCCCAAGAAGAACCCACCTTCCTTGTGGAATGGGCCTTAACTGATTTAGGCAGCGGCAATCCAGCCGCAGAATGAGCCTGCTGAATAGTGTTACAGATCCAGCGAGCAATAGTCTGCTTTGAAGCAGGCGCCCCAAGCTTGTTGGAAGCATACAGGATAAACAAAGATTCTGTTTTCCTGACCCTAGCCGTTCTGGCTACATAAACCTTCAAAGCCCTGACCACATCCAGTAACTCGGAATCCTCCAAGTCATTAATAGCCACAGGCACCACAATAGGTTGGTTTATATGAAAGGATGAAACCACTTTTGGCAGAAATTGTGGGCGGGTCCGCAATTCTGCTCTATCCGCATGAAAAACCAGATAAGGGCTTTGATGTGACAAAGCCGCCAATTCTGACACACGCCTAGCCGAAGCCAAGGCTAGTAGCATGACCACCTTCCAGGTGAGATATTTCAATTCCACCGTCTTGATTGGTTCAAACCAGTGTGATTTCGGTAAACTCAACACCACGTTAAGATCCCAAGGTGCCGCTGGAGGCACAAAAGGGGGCTGAATATGCAGCACTCCCTTTACAAACGTCTGAACTTCAGGCAAAAAAGCCAGTTCTTTTTGAAAGAAAATGGATAGGGCCGAAATCTGGACCTTAATGGAACCCAATTTTAGGCCCAAAGTCACTCCCGACTGTAGGAAGTGAAGGAAACGGCCCAGCTGGAATTCCTCCGTAGGGGCATTCCTGGCCTCACATCAAGCAACATATTTTCGCCATATACGGTGATAATGTTGAGCCGTCACGTCCTTCCTAGCCTTTATCAGCGTAGGAATGACCTCATCCGGAATGCCTTTTTCTGCTAGGATCCGGCGTTCAACCGCCATGCCGTCAAACGCAGCCGCGGTAAGTCTTGGAACAGACAGGGCCCCTGTTGCAACAAGTCCTGTCTTAGAGGCAGAGGCCACGGGTCCTCTGTGAGCATTTCTTGCAGATCCGGATACCAAGTCCTTCTTGGCCAATCCGGAACAATGATTATTGTTCTCACTCCTCTTTTTCTTATTATTCTCAGCACCTTGGGTATGAGAGGAAGAGGAGGAAATACATAGACCGACTGGAACACCCACGGCGTCACCAGTGCGTCCACAGCTATCGCCTGAGGGTCTCTTGACCTGGCGCAATACTTCTGTAGCTTTTTGTTGAGGCGGGATGCCATCATGTCCACCTGTGGCAGCTCCCACCGACTTGCAACCTGCGCGAAGACTTCTTGATGAAGTCCCCATTCTCCCGGGTGGAGGTCGTGCCTGCTGAGGAAGTCTGCTTTCCAGTTGTCCACTCCCGGAATGAACACTGCTGACAGTGCGCTTACGTGATTCTCCGCCCAGCGAAGAATTCTGGTGGCTTCTACCATCGCCACCCTGCTCCTTGTGCCGCCTTGGCGGTTTACATGAGCCACTGCGGTGATGTTGTCTGACTGAATCAGAACCGGTTGGTCGCGAAGTAGGGACTTTGCTTGGCGTAGGGCGTTGTATATGGCCCTTAGTTCCAGGATGTTGATGTGGAGGCAAGTCTCCTGACTTGACCACCGACCTTGGAAATTTCTTCCCTGTGTGACTGCCCCCCACCCTCGGAGGCTTGCATCCGTGGTCACCAGGACCCAGTCCTGAATGCCGAATCTGCTGCCCTCGAGGAGGTGAGCACTCTGCAGCCAACACAGGAGAGACACCCTGGCCCTGGGGGATAGGGTGATTAACCGATGCATCTGAAGATGTGATCCGGACCATTTGTCCAGTAGATCCCATTGAAAGGTCCTCGCATGGAACCTGCCGAAGGGAATGGCCTCGTATGATGCCACCATCTTTCCCAGGACTCGCGTGCAGTGATGCACCGACACCTGTTTTGGTTTCAATAGGTTTCTGACCAGTGTCATGAGCTCTTGAGCCTTCTCCATCGGGGGATAAACCCTCTTCTGGTCTGTGTCCAGAATCATGCCCAGGAAGGGCAGACGAGTCGTAGGAATCAACTGTGACTTTGGAATATTTAGAATCCAGCCGTGTTGTCGTAACACTTCCAGAGAGCGTGCTACGCTGATCAGCAACTGCTCTCTGGACCTCGCCTTTATGAGGAGATCGTCCAAGTATGGGATAATTGTGACCCCTTGCTTCCGCAGGAGTACCATCATTACTGCCATTACCTTGGTAAATATTCTCGGTGCCGTGGATAGACCAAACGGCAACGTCTGAAATTGGTAATGGCAATCCTATACCACAAATCTGAGGTACGCCTGATGAGGTGGATAAATGGGGACATGAAGGTATGCATCCTTTATGTCCAGAGACACCATAAAATCCCCCCCTTCCAGGCTTGCGATGACCGCTCTGAGCGATTCCATCTTGAACTTGAACCTTTTCAGATATATGTTCAGGGATTTTAAATTCAATATGGGTCTGACCGAACCGTCCGGTTTCGGTACCACAAACATGGTCGAATAATAACCCTTTCCTCGTTGAAGGAGGGGAACCTTGACCACCACCTGTTGAAGATACAATTTGTGAATTGCAGCTAACACTATTTCCCTCTCTAAGGGGGAAGCTGGCAGGGCCGATCTGAGGTATCGGTGAGGGGGCATCTCTTCGAATTCCAGCTTGTATCCCTGAGACACAATATCTATTGCCCAGGGATCCACCTGTGAGTGAACCCACTTGTGGCTGAAATTTCGGAGACGCGCCCCCACCGGGCCTGGCTCCGCCTGTGGAGCCCCAGCGTCATGCGGTGGATTTAGTGGAAGCCGGGGAGGACTTCTGTTCCTGGGAACTAGCTGTGTTGTGCAGCTTCCTTCCTCTGCCCCTGCCTCTGGCAAGAAAGGACGCACCTCGGACTTTCTTGCCTTTTTGTGATCGAAAGGACTGCATTTGGTAATACGGTGCTTTCTTAGGCTGTGAGGAAACATATGGCAAAAAATTTGACTTTCCAGCAGTAGCTGTGGAGACCAGGTCCGAGAGACCCTCCCCAAACAATTCCTCACCCTTGTAAGGTAAAACCTCCATGTGCCTTTTTGAGTCGGCATCACCTGTCCATTGCCGAGTCCACAGGACCCTTCTGGCAGAAATCGACATTGCATTTATTCTAGAGCCCAGTAGGCTAATGTCTCGTTGAGCATCTCTCATATATAGGACAGCGTCTTTTATATGCCCCAGGGTCATTAATATAGTATCCTTGTCTAAGGTATCAAGTTCCTCAGATAAGGTATCCGTCCATGCTGCTACAGCACTACACACCCAGGCCGACGCAATTGCCGGCCTTAGTAAGGTACCTGAATGTGTATAAATGGACTTCAGGGTACCCTCTTGCTTTCTATCCGCAGCATCTTTTAGGGTGGCCGTATCCTGTGACGGCAGGGCTACCCTCTTGGATAAGCGTGTTAAAGCTTTGTCCACCCTAGGGGAGGATTCCCAGCGTAACCTGTCCATTGGCGGGAAGGGATACGCCATAAGCATCCGTTTGGAAATCTGCAGTTTTTTATCTGGAGATTCCCAAGCCTTTTCACATAACTCATTTATCTCGTGTGAAGGGGGGAAGGTCACCACCTGCCTTTTTTCCCCATACATATGAACCCTCTTGTCAGGGACTGGGGTTTCCTCTGTGATGTGCAACACATACTTAATTGCTATAATCATATAACGGATGGATTTAGCCAATTTAGGCTGTAACTTTGCATCATCGTAATCGACACTGGAGTCAGAATCCATGTCGGTATCTGTGTCAACAATTTTGGGATAGTGGGCGCTTCTGAGACCCTGACGGCCTCTGCGACATAGGATCAGGCACGGGCTGAGACCCTGACTGTCCTAAGGTTTCAGCTTTATCCAACCTTTTATGTAAGGAATTAACATTATCATTTAAAACCTTCCACATATCCATCCAATCAGGTGTCGGCGCCGTCGGCGGAGACACCACATTCATTTGCTCCCGCTCTGTTTCCACATAGCCTTCCTCGTCAAACATGTCGACACAAGCGTACCGACACACCACACACACAGGGGATGCTCTTTTTGAAGACAGTTCCCCCACAAGGCCCTTTGGAGAGACAGAGAGAGAGTATGCCAGCACACACCCCAGCGCTATATAACCCAGGAATCACACAGTAACTTAGTGTTAACCCAGTAGCCGCTGTAATAATGATTTTTGCGCCTAATTATGTGCCCCCCCTCTCTTTTGTACCCTCTTCTACCGTGTATCTGCAGGGGAGAGCCTGGGGAGCTTCCTCTCAGCGGAGCTGTGGAGAAAAAATGGCGCTGGTGAGTGCTGAGGAAGAAGCCCCGCCCCCTCAGCGGCGGGCTTCTATCCCGCGTTTATGTACAATATTATGGCGGGGGCTCATACATATATACAGTGCCCAACTGTATATATGTCAAACTTTTGCCAAGAGGTCCTAATTGCTGCCCAGGGCGCCCCCCCCCTGCGTCCTGCACCCTTACAGTGACCGGAGTATGTGGGAGTAGTGTGGGAGCAATGGCGCACAGCTGCAGTGCTGTGCGCTACCTCAGTGAAGACTGAAGTCTTCTGCCGCCGATTTCGAAGTCTTCTTGCTTCTTTCACCCGGCTTCTGTCTTCCGGCTCTGCGAGGGGGACGGCGGCGCGGCTCCGGGATCGGACGACGAGGGTGAGATCCTGTGTACGATCCCTCTGGAGCTAATGGTGTCCAGTAGCCTAAGAAGCAGGACCTATCTGCAAAGAGTAGGGCTGCTTCTCTCCCCTCAGTCCCACGATGCAGGGAGTCTGTTGCCAGCAGAGCTCCCTGAAAATAAAAAACCTAACAAAATACTTTCTTACAGCAAGCTCAGGAGAGCTCACTGAACAGCACCCAGCTCGTCCGGGCACAGATTCAAACTGAGGTCTGGAGGAGGGTCATAGAGGGAGGAGCCAGAGCACACCAGAATACAAATTCTTTCTTAAAGTGCCCATGTCTCCTGCGGAGCCCGTCTATTCCCCATGGTCCTTACGGAGTCCCCAGCATCCACTAGGACGTTAGAGAAAAAATAAGATTTTAAACCTACCGGCAAATCTTTTTCTCCTAGTCCGTAGAGGATGCTGGGGACTCCGTAAGGACCATGGGGTATAGACGGGCTCCGCAGGAGACATGGGCACTATAAAATAAGAATTTACTTACCGATAATTCTATTTCTCGGAGTCCGTAGTGGATGCTGGGGTTCCTGAAAGGACCATGGGGAATAGCGGCTCCGCAGGAGACAGGGCACAAAAAAGTAAAGCTTTACTAGGTCAGGTGGTGTGCACTGGCTCCTCCCCCTATGACCCTCCTCCAGACTCCAGTTAGGTACTGTGCCCGGACGAGCATACACAATAAGGGAGGCATTTTGAATCCCGGGTAAGACTCATACCAGCCACACCAATCACACCGTACAACTTGTGATCTAAACCCAGTTAACAGTATGACAACAGAAAGGGCCTCTTAAAGATGGCTCCTTAACAATAACCCGAATTAGTTAACAATAACTATGTACAAGTATTGCAGATAATCCGCACTTGGGATGGGCGCCCAGCATCCACTACGGACTCCGAGAAATAGAATTATCGGTAAGTAAATTCTTATTTTCTCTATCGTCCTAAGTGGATGCTGGGGTTCCTGAAAGGACCATGGGGATTATACCAAAGCTCCCAAACGGGCGGGAGAGTGCGGATGACTCTGCAGCACCGAATGAGAGAACTCCAGGTCCTCCTTTGCCAGGGTATCAAATTTGTAAAATTTTACAAACGTGTTCTCCCCCGACCACGTAGCTGCTCGGCAGAGTTGTAATGCCGAGACCCCTCGGGCAGCCGCCCAAGATGAGCCCACCTTCCTTGTGGAGTGGGCTTTTACAGTTTTAGGCTGTGGCAGGCCTGCCACAGAATGTGCAAGTTGAATTGTGTTACAAATCCAACGAGCAATCGACTGCTTAGAAGCAGGTGCGCCCAACTTGTTGGGTGCATACAATATAAACAGCGAGTCAGATTTTCTGACTCCAGCCGTCCTTGCAATGTATATTTTTAAGGCTCTGACAACGTCCAACAACTTGGAGTCCTCCAAGTCGCTAGTGGCCGCAGGCACCACAATAGGTTGGTTCAGATGAAATGCTGATACCACTTTAGGGAGAAAATGCGGACGAGTCCGCAGTTCTGCCCTATCCGAATGGAAGATTAGATAAGGACTTTTATAAGATAAAGCCGCCAATTCAGATACTCTCCTGGCAGAGGCCAGGGCTAGTAACATAGTCACTTTCAATGTGAGATATTTCAAATCCACCTTTTTCAATGGTTCAAACCAATGGGATTTGAGGAAATCTAAAACTACATTTAGATCCCACGGTGCCACCGGAGGCACCACAGGAGGCTGTATATGCAGTACTCCCTTGACAAAAGTCTGGACCTCAGGGACAGAGGCCAATTCTTTTTGGAAGAATATTGACAGGGCCGAAATTTGAACCTTAATGGATCCCAATTTGAGACCCATAGATAATCCTGATTGCAGGAAATGTAGGAAACGACCCAGTTGGAATTCCTCCGTCGGAACCTTCCGATCCTCGCACCACGCTACATATTTTCGCCAAATGCGGTGATAATGTTTCACGGTGACTTCCTTCCGTGCCTTAATCAAGGTAGGAATGACTTCTTCTGGAATGCCTTTCCCTTTTAGGATCTGGCGTTCAACCGCCATGCCGTCAAACGCAGCCGCGGTAAGTCTTGAAAAAGACAGGGACCCTGCTGTAGCAGGTCCCTTCTCAGAGGTAGAGGCCACGGTTCGTCCGTGAGCATCTCTTGAAGTTCCGGATACCAAGTCCTTCTCGGCCAATCCGGAACCACTAGTATTGTTCTTACTCTTCTTTGCCGTATGATCTTCAATACCTTTGGTATGAGCGGCAGAGGAGGAAACACATACACTGACTGGTACACCCAAGGAGTTACCAGTGCGTCCACAGCTATTGCCTGTGGATCTCTTGACCTGGCGCAATATTTGTCCAGTTTCTTGTTGAGGCGAGACGCCATCATGTCTACAATTGGTCTTTCCCAACGGTCTATTAACATGTTGAAGACTTCTGGATGTAGACCCCACTCTCCCGGATGAAGATCGTGTCTGCTGAGGAAGTCTGCTTCCCAGTTGTCCACGCCCGGGATGAACACTGCTGACAGTGCTATCACGTGATTCTCCGCCCAGCGAAGAATCTTGGCAGCTTCTGCCATTGCACTCCTGCTTCTTGTGCCGCCCTGCCTGTTTACATGGGCGACCGCCGTGATGTTGTCCGACT
The DNA here is from genome assembly GCF_028390025.1 of Pseudophryne corroboree. Taxonomy (NCBI): domain Eukaryota; kingdom Metazoa; phylum Chordata; class Amphibia; order Anura; family Myobatrachidae; genus Pseudophryne; species Pseudophryne corroboree. Next base: position 143,494,028 of record NC_086454.1, read on the forward strand.
GAATCAACACCGGCTTTCCTTGCAGGAGAAGTTCCGCCTGGCTTAGAGCATTGTAGATTGCTCTTAGTTCCAGAATGTTTATGTGAAGAGACTTTTCCAGACTCGTCCATACTCCCTGGAAGTTTCTTCCTTGTGTGACTGCTCCCCAGCCTCTCAGGCTGGCGTCCGTGGTCACCAGGATCCAATCCTGAATGCCGAATCTGCGGCCTTCTAATAGGTGAGCCTTCTGCAACCACCACAGAAGTGACACCCTTGTCTTTGGTGACAGGGTTATTCGCAGGTGCATCTGCAGATGCGACCCTGACCATTTGTCCAACAGATCCCTTTGGAATATTCTTGCATGGAATCTGCCGAATGGAATTGCTTCGTAAGAAGCCACCATTTTTCCCAGGACTCTTGTGCATTGATGTACTGACACTTTTCCTGGTTTTAGGAGGTTCCTGACCAGATCGGATAACTCCTTGGCTTTTTCCTCTGGAAGGAAAACCTTTTTCTGAACCGTGTCCAGAATCATTCCTAGGAACAGCAGACGAGTTGTCGGGATTAAATGGGATTTTGGAATATTCAGAATCCACCCGTGTTGTCTTAGCACCTCTTGAGATAGTGCTAAAGCTGTCTCCAGCTGTTCTCTGGACCTTGCCCATATTAGGAGATCGTCCAAGTATGGGATAACTAATACGCCTTTTCTTCGAAGAAGAATCATCATCTCGGCCATTACCTTGGTAAAGACCCGAGGCGCCGTGGACAATCCGAACGGCAGCGTCTGAAACTGATAGTGACAGTTTTGAACAATGAACCTGAGGTACCCCTGGTGTGCGGGGTAAATCGGAACGTGTAGATACGCATCCTTGATGTCCAAGGATACCATAAAGTCCCCTTCTTCCAGGTTCGCTATCACTGCTCTGAGTGACTCCATCTTGAACTTGAACTTTTTTATGTAGAGGTTCAAGGACTTCAGATTTAGAATAGGCCTTACCGAGCCATCCGGCTTCGGTACCACAAATAGAGTGGAATAATACCCCTTTCCTTGTTGTAATAGGGGTACTTTGACTATCACCTGCTGAGCGTACAGCTTGTGAATGGCTTCCAACACCCTCTCCCTTTCGGAAGAGACGGTTGGTAAGGCAGACTTCAGGAAACGATGAGGAGGATCCGTCTCTAATTCCAACCTGTACCCCTGAGATATTATCTGCAGGATCCAGGGGTCTACCTGCGAGTGAGCCCACTGCGCGCTGTAATTTTTGAGACGGCCCCCCACTGTCCCCGAGTCCGCTTGAGAGGCCCCAGCGTCATGCTGAGGTTTTTGCAGGAGCCGGGGAGGGCTTCTGTTCCTGGGAAGGAGCTGCCTGTTGGTGTCTCTTCCCTCTTCCTCTGCCTCGTGGCAGGTACGACAAGCCCTTTGCTCTCTTATTTTTGTAGGAGCGAAAAGGCTGCGGTTGAAAGGTCGGTGCCTTTCTCTGTTGGGGAGTGACTTGAGGTAAAAAAGTGGATTTCCCGGCAGTAGCCGTGGCCACCAAGTCTGATAGACCAACTCCAAATAACTCCTCCCCTTTATACGGCAAAACCTCCATGTGACGTTTTGAATCCGCATCGCCTGTCCACTGTCGTGTCCATAAGGCTCTTCTGGCTGAAATGGACATAGCACTCACCCGAGATGCCAGTGTGCAAATATCCCTCTGTGCATCACGCATATAGATAAATGCATCCTTTATTTGTTCTAACGACAGTAAAACATTGTCCCTATCTAGGGTATCAATATTTTCAATCAGGGATTCTGACCAAACTACTCCAGCACTGCACATCCAGGCAGTTGCTATAGCTGGTCGTAGTATAACACCTGCATGTGTGTATATATTCTTTTGAATAACTTCCATCTTTCTATCTGATGGATCCTTAAGTGCGGCCGTCTCAGGAGAGGGTAACGCCACTTGTTTGGATAAGCGTGTGAGCGCCTTGTCCACCTTAGGGGGTGTTTCCCAGCGCGCCCTAACCTCTGGCGGGAAAGGGTATAATGCCAATAACTTTTTTGAAATTATCAACTTTTTATCAGGAGCAACCCACGCTTCATCACACACGTCATTTAATTCTTCTGATTCAGGAAAAACTGTTTGTAGTTTTTTCACACCATACATAATACCCTGTTTTACGGTATCTGTAGTATCAGCTAAATGTAACGTCTCCTTCATTGCCAAAATCATATAACGTGTGGCCCTACTGGAAAATACGTTTGAATTTCTACCGTCGTCACTGGAATCAGTGCCCGTGTCTGGGTCTGTGTCGACCGACTGAGGCAAAGGGCGTTTTACAGCCCCTGACGGTGTTTGAGGCGCCTGGACAGGCATTAATTGATTGTCCGGCCGCCTCATGTCCTCAACTGACTGTTTAAGGGAAGATAAACCATCACGTAATTCCACAAATAAAGGCATCCATTCTGGTGTCGACCCCCTGGGGGGTGACATCTGCATATTTGGCAATTGCTCCGCCTCCACACCAATATCGTCCTCATACATGTCGACACCACGTACCGACACACACCGCAAACTCACAGGGAATGCTCTAATGAAGACAAGACCCACTAGCCCTTTTGGGGAGACAGAGGGAGAGTCTGCCAGCACACACCACAAAGCGCTATATATACAAGGGATATCCTTATATTAAGTGCTCCCTTATAGCTGCTTTAATATATATATATATATAGCCATTAATGTGCCCCCCCTCTCTGTTTTACCCTGTTTCTGTAGTGCAGTGCAGGGGAGAGACCTGGGAGCCGTTCTGACCAGCGGAGCTGTGACAGAAAATGGCGCCGTGTGCTGAGGAGATAGGCCCCGCCCCTTTTTCGGCGGGTTCTTCTCCCGCTATTTTTCCAGTCAGGCAGGGGTTAAATATCTCCATATAGCCCCTATGGGCTATATGTGAGGTATTTTTAGCCTTGTATAAGGTTTATATTTGCCTCTCAGAGCGCCCCCCCCCAGCGCTCTGCACCCTCAGTGACTGCCCAGTGAAGTGTGCTGAGAGGAAAATGGCGCACAGCTGCAGTGCTGTGCGCTACCTTATGAAGACTGAGGAGTCTTCAGCCGCCGGTTTCCGGACCTCTTCACGCTTCAGCATCTGCAAGGGGGTCGGCGGCGCGGCTCCGGGACCGGACTCCACGGCTGGGCCTGTGTTCGATCCCTCTGGAGCTAATGGTGTCCAGTAGCCAAGCAGCAAATCCACTCTGCATGCAGGTGAGTTTACTACTTTCCCCCTAAGTCCCACGTTGCAGTGATCCTGTTGCCAGCAGGACTCACTGTAAAGAAAAAAAACCTAAACTAAACTTTCTCTAAGCAGCTCTTTAGGAGAGCCACCTAGATTGCACCCTTCTCGTTCGGGCACAAAATCTAACTGGAGTCTGGAGGAGGGTCATAGGGGGAGGAGCCAGTGCACACCACCTGACCTAGTAAAGCTTTACTTTTTTGTGCCCTGTCTCCTGCGGAGCCGCTATTCCCCATGGTCCTTTCAGGAACCCCAGCATCCACTTAGGACGATAGAGAAAGAATTTTAGTATGGGTGTGTACTGGCTCCTCCCTCTATTCCCCTCCTCCATACCTCAGTTAGAGAACTGTGGCCAGAGGAGATGGACAATATGAGGAAAGGATTTTGTTAATCTAAGGGCAAGATTCATACCAGCCCACACCAAGCATACCATATAACCTGGAATATACACAACCAGTTAACAGTATGAACAAAAAACAGTATCAGTCAAAGACCGATTCCAACTGTAACATAACCCTTATGTAAGCAACAACTATATACAAGTCTTGCAGATTTAGTCCGCACTGGGACGGGCGCCCAGCATCCTCTACGGACTAGGAGAAAAAGATTTACCGGTAGGTTTAAAATCTTATTTTCTCTTACGTCCTAGAGGATGCTGGGGACTCCGTAAGGACCATGGGGTTTATACCAAAGCTCCCAACCGGGCGGGAGAGTGCGGATGACTCTGCAGCACCGACTGAGCAAATGCAAGGTCCTCATCAGCCAGGGTATCAAACTTGTAGAATTTTGCAAAAGTGTTTGAACCCGACCAAGTAGCTGCTCGGCAAAGCTGTAATGCCGAGACGCCTCGGGCAGCCGCCCAAGAAGAGCCCACCTTCCTAGTGGAATGGGCCTTTACCGAATTTGGTAAAGGCAATCCAGCCGTAGAATGAACCTGCTGAATCGAGTTACAGATCCAGCGAGCAATAGTCTGCTTAGAAGCAGGAGCGCCAACCTTGTTGGCTGCATACAGGACAAACAGAACCTCTGTTTTCCTAACCCTAGCCGTCCTGGCCACATAAATATTTAAGGCCCTGACTACATCCAGGGACTTGGAGTCCTCCAAGTCCCCCGTAGCCACAGGCACCACAATAGGTTGGTTCATGAGACAAGACGAAACCACCTTAGGTAGAAATTGAGGACGAGTCCTCCATTCCGCTCTATCCACCTGGAAAATCAGATAGGGGCTCTTGTGAGACAAAGCCGCGAATTCGGACACCCGCCTTGCAGATGCCAAGGCCAATAACATGACCACTTTCCAAGTGAGAAATTTAAATCCAACTGTTTGAAAAGGCTCAAACCAGTGAGATTTAAGGAACTGTAACACTACGTTAAGGTCCCATGGTGCCACCGGGGGCACAAAAGGAGGCTGGATGTGTAGCACCCCCCTTACAAAAGTTTGGACTTCTGGGAGAGAAGCCAATTCCTTCTGGAAGAATATAGACAGGGCCGAAATCTGTACCTTAAATGGAGCCTAACTTTAGGTCCATATCCACTCCTGTCTGTAGAAAGTGGAGAAAACGGCCCAAGTGGAAACCTTCCGTAGGAGCATTCCTGGCTTCACACCAAGATACAAACTTTCTCCAGATACGGTGATAATGTTTCGCCGTCACTTCCTTCCTAGCCTTTATCAGAGTAGGGATGACTTCTTCCGGAATACCCTTCTCCGCTAGGATTCGGTGTTCAACCGCCATGCCGTCAAACGTAACCGCGGTAAGTCTTGGAACACGCAGGGACCCTGCTGCAACAGGTCCTCTCTGAGAGGAAGAGGCCACGGATCTTCTGTGGGCATTCCCTGAAGATCTGAATACCAGGCCCTTCGAGGCCAATCTGGAACAATGAGTATTGTCTGCACTCTTGTTTGTCTTATGATTCTCAATATTTTTGAGATGAGAGGCAGAGGAGGGAACACATAGACCGACTGAAAACACCCATGGTGTCACCAGGGCGTCCACCGCTACTGCCTGAGGGTCCCTTGACCTGGCGCAATACCTCCAAAGCTTCTTGTTGAGGCGTGATGCCATCATGTCTATTTGAGGAAGCTCCCAACGACTTGTTATCTCTGCAAAGACTTCTCGATGAAGTCCCCACTCTCCTGGATGGAGATCGTGTCTGCTGAGGAAGACTGCTTCCCAGTTGTCCACTCCCGGAATGAATATTGCTGACAGAGCGCTTACGTGATTTTCTGCCCACCGCAGAATCCTGGTGGCTTCCGCCATTGCCACTCTGCTCTTTGTACAACCTTGGCGGTTTACATGAGCCACAGCTGTGACATTGTCTGATTGAATCAGAACCAGTAGGTCGCGAAGAAGATTCTCCGCTTGTCGTAGGCCGTTGTAAACGGCCCTTAATTCCAGTATGTAGATGTGTAGGCAAGCCTCCTGGCTTGACCACCGTCCCTGAAAATTCCTTCCTTGTGTGACTGCTCCCCATCCTCGGAGGCTCGCGTCCGTGGTCACCAGGACCCAGTCCTGAATGCCGAACCTGCGACCTTCTAGAAGATGAGCACTCCACAGCCACCCCAGGAGAGACACCCTGGCCCAGGGGGACAGGGTTATCTTCTGATGTATTGGAAGGTGAGACCCGGACCACTTGTCCAGAAGGTCCCACTGAAAAGTCCTCGCCTGAAACCTGCCGAAGGGGATGGCCTCGTAGGTCGCCACCATTTTCTCCAGTACTCGAGTGCATTGATGGACTGACACTCTTTTTTGTTTTAACAGGTCTCTGACCCAGTTCTGGAGTTCCTGGGCTTTTTCCATTGGGAGAAAAACCCTCTTCTGTTCTGCGTCCAGAATCATGCCTAAGAAAGACAGCCGAGTTGTTGAAACCAACTGTGACTTTGGTAGATTTAGAATCCAGCCATGTTGCTGCAGCACTCTCAGGGAGAACGCCACGCTTTTCTGCAACTGTTCCTTTGATCTCGCTTTTATCAGGAGATCGTCCAAGTACGGGATAATTGTGACTCCTTGCCTGCGCAGGAGTAGCATCACTTCCGCTATTACCTTGGTGAAAACCCTTGGGGCCGTGGAAAGCCCAAACGGCAACATCTGAAATTGGAAATAACAGGCCTGTACAGCGAATCTCAGGTATGCTTTATGAGGAGGATAAATGGGGACATGAAGATATGCATCCTTTATGTCTAGTGACACCCTAAAATCCCCCCCTTCCAGGCTGTAGATCACTGCCCTGAGCGATTCCATCTTGAACTTGAACCTTTTTAAGTACAAGTTCAGGGATTTTAAGTTAAGAATGGGTCTGACCGAGCCATCAGGTTTCGGTTGCCCCAAATAGGGTTGAATAGTACCCTTTTCCCTGTTGCATTAAGGGAACCCTAATAATCACTTGCTGTAGACACAGCTTTCGAATTGCAGCCCACACTATCTCCCTCTCTGGGGGATACGCTGGTAAAGCCGATTTGAAGAATCGGCGGGGAGGCACGTCTTTGAATTCCAGCTTGTAACCTTGGGACACAATCACCATCGCCCAAGGATCCACATCCGACTGAACCCAGACGTGGCTTAAGAGTCGAAGACGTGCCCTCAGTGGAGCCCGAGCGTCATGCAGTGGATTTAGTAGAAGCCGGGGAGGACTTCTGTTCCTCGGAACTGGCCGTAGCAGACATTCTTTTTCCCTCTACCCTTACCTCTGGCGAGGAAGGAAGAGCCCCGACCTCTTCTGGACTTATGCGACCGAGAGGACTGCATCTGATACTGCTGCGTTTTCTTTTACTGTGGGGGAACATAAGGCAAAAAAAGGTAGATTTACCAGCGGTAGCTGTTGAAACCAGGTCCGCGAGACCTTCCCCAATTAAAAGCTCACCCTTGTAAGGCAAAATTTCCATATGCCTCTGAGTCGGCATCACCCGTCCATTGGCGGGTCCACGGCATATATAAGACTGCGTCTTTGATGTGACCTAAGGTCAATAAAATGGTATCCCTATCTAGGGTATCAATATCAGCTGACATGGTATCTGTCCGCGCTGCTACCGCGCTACAAACCCAAGCCGATGCTATTGCCGGTCTGAGCAAAGCCCCCGTATGTGTATAAATTGATTTTAAGGTAGTTTCATGCCTGCGATCCGCAGGACCTTTTAGTGTCGCTGTGTCCGGAGACGGTAGGGCCACCTTTTTGGACAAGCGTGTTAAGGCCTTGTCGACCGTGGGTGATGATTCCCACCGTAACCTGTCCTTTGAGGGGAAAGGATACGCCATCATAATTCTTTTGGGAATCTGCAGTTTTTTGTCTGGAGTTTCCCAAGCTTTTTCAAATAATGCGTTCAGCTCATAAGATGGGGGAAACGTTACCTCAGGTTTCTTTACCTTAAACCTGTGTACCCTCGTGTCAGGGACAGAGGAGTCATCTGTGATATGCAAAACATCTTTTATTGCAATAATCAAATAATGAATACTTTTTGCCACCCTTGGGTGTAACCTTGCATCATCATAATCGACACTGGAGTCAGACTCCGTGTCGGTATCAGTGTCTACTATTTGGGACAGGGGACGTTTTTGAGACCCTGAAGGGCCCTGTGACGCAGTCAAATCCTTGGACTCTGCTTTGTCCAATCTCTTATGTAATAAATTTACATTTGCATTTAAAACATTCCACATGTCCAACCAATCAGGTGTCGGCGTTGCCGACGGACACACCACAATCATCTGCTCCACCTCCTCCTTAGATGAGCCTTCCGCTTCAGACATGCCGACACACACGTACAGACACAACCCCACACACACAGGGATATTTATATGGAGACAGATCCCCAATAAGGCCCTTTGGAGAGACAGAGAGAGACCAGCACACACCCAGCGCCACTGACACCGGAAATAGAATTCCCAGAGAAAACAGTGCTTTTATATAATTATATATATAATCACATTATATACACTCACTGCTGCTAATAAGTGCCCCCCCCCCCCCCCCGTTTTGCCCTGTGTCTTCAGCAAGGGAGAGTTCGGGGAGCCAGCTCCATGCTGTGGAGAAAATGGCACTTTCCGTGCTGAGGGACCAAGCTCCGCCCCCTCACTGGCGGGCTTCGGTCACGCTCATTTTTACCATACTGGCAGGGGTTATGATATATAGTGCCTCTGTAGCCTATATATGTATGTTTGCCAGCCCTAGAGGTTTATTGCTGCCCAGGGCGCCCCCCTGCGCCCTGCACCCATCAGTGCCTTGTGTGTTGTGTGTGGGAGCAATGGCGCGCAGCGTTACCGCTGCATGCTTACCTCAGTGAAGATCTGAAGTCTTCTGCCACCTTGAAGTCTTCTTTTCTTCTTATACTCACCCGGCTTCTATCTTCCGGCTCTGCGAGGAGGACGGCGGCGCGGCTCTGGGACGAACGGCAGGGTGAGACCTGCGTTCCGACTCCCTCTGGAGCTAATGGTGTCCAGTAGCCTAAGAAGCAGAGCCTATCACTTAAGAAGGTCTGCTTCTCTCTCCTCAGTCCCACGATGCAGGGAGCCTGTTGCCAGCAGTGCTCCCTGAAAATAAAAAACCTAACAAAATTATTTTTCAGAGAAACTCAGGAGAGCTCCCCTGTAATGCACCCTATCTCCTCTAGGCACAAGATCTAACTGAGGTCTGGAGGAGGGGCATAGAGGGAGGAGCCAGTGCACACCCATACTAAAAGTTCTTTATAGTGCCCATGTCTCCTGCGGAGCCCGTCTATACCCCATGGTCCTTACGGAGTCCCCAGCATCCTCTAGGACGTAAGAGAAAAGAGTCTAAGGAGCGGGTGCATTGTAAATGCGGCAGATCTGGTATACAATCCGACAATAGAGACAGTGCTGTGATAGGAATGTAAATGAATTTCATGGCCTGTTTCTTTCACCATTTTTTTGTGTTCCTCTCTCCCTCTACCCAGCAAATCTTCTACCTAACCCGGACATCAGTGTGCAAAGACATAGGTACATGTATGTATGTAACGTTCATCCAAATCAGACATCTTAGGCTATAGCACTGCCCCAGCATACTCTATAGGTTGAATGTCGTCCCACACCCAACCAGTAGTCCCTTGACCGCCGAGTGCATATAGAGGATGTCTCGTCCTCTTCCCTGTCTTCCCCAAACCATAGTTAGTGTCTGATTTGCGAAATAAATACATACGTGTGTCTAGGTCACCTGTTATGGGTTTTTAAATATTTTGTTAGTAATTTATGACCGTTATTGTTTACGGTCAAAGGGTGGACTGTCGAAGTTGAAAATATTATATACACACTTCACGTGCAAACACCACACAGAGTGGCCTCTGTGCGTGCGCGCTTTGCCGTGCGTACGCATACACACACGCTACGTACACTGGTTCGCGAGCCTTGCGCATTGGCGCGTGGTATGAGTACATACGGTAGCATACGCATTCGCACAGAAAAGCTACAAAGACATATTCAATTCATATAGTGCACAATTTACACATAGTCTCCACTCACATTGCCAGCAAGTTACATTTACTCAAAGGGTAGAACAATAGAGACATCCAGCTTTACAAGATGTGAGGGGACAGAGCAAGGTTAGGACTTAAGTGTTTGGTATCCAGATGTGCAGTATTTTGAGATCTATGTTCCGGTTGTTATGTGCAGTTAATCACATGTTTCTGCGAATAGATATGCGCAGAATTGTAATATTCACAAATACTGTAAATACTGTACTCATGATATTCGGCGGGAACCCGGTGGTGGAGACCTGCAAGCACACCTGGACCAAGCATGGCCCACTCATTCAAACCAACCTATGACCCCTCATGTACTGTAAATGACCTGCCCCTTGACCTATGGAAGAAGAGCTTACATTTCCTATTGTATTGTATTTGGACCCATTGTATAAAAGAAAGGCTCCCTGACAAGGCACTAGTCTATTCTCTGAAGGTCATCTTGTTAAGACTGACTGAGGCCTGGATCCAGGAGCGCTGGTGAACAAACTAATGTACTATTGGTTGTAGCACTTCTGTGTAATATTGTTGTATCTTTACGTGTATCTTTTGAGTAAATATTGTTGATGCGTTGGACCACAACATAACATTTAATCACTGGTGTCGCATTCCATTCTTGTTTGGGGAATAAGGTGTATTCAGCCACACGTGTCACTGCATTGTGCGAACAGCGTGTCGGCGTGTACACGCAACGTGAATACACATCTTAACGGTTATTGTTCACGTATAGCGGCCGCAGCGGCCCGAACCACAGTGTGATTAGCTATTGCTTCTCCTTGTATGTAAATCGAACTTTACACTGAATGAGCAGTTTTGCCAGGCACATAAGGGCAAAGCGGGTATTATTTTCATAAAGTAGTTTGCAAACACTGGAGAACTCCCTACATTTCTGTGCCACTGAGGCCGAAAAAATCCTGAAAGTTAAGGATCTTATGGTCCCCCACGTTCAGTTGGGAGCTTTTGCGAAAAGAACGCAGAATCAGCTCCTTCATGCGGAAGTCCATGAACCTCACAATCACTGCCCGAGGCCTAGAATCAGTGTCAGGTCTTTTTGGACCGATCCTATGGGCTCTTTCAATATGTGGCAGATAAGTCACCTCAGGGATCTCTACTGCTGCAAAAACTTCAGTGGAGAGAAATTATGGCAATTGCGAGTCCCTAATGGCCTACAAATCGGAGATTACACCACTACCTCTGTTCTCCAAGTCATCATTTTAGCTTGTAGAGTTTGAATAGTGGTCGCATGGGTGTCCGCTGTATGTTGGAGACCATGTACATGGTCTTCTGTGTCATTCACCCTCTGCTCTACCTCAGTAAGCCTAGTAGAGTGCGTTTCCAACTTGGCCAATGTCGTGTCTAATGAGGTTCACTACGGTATGCCGGCGGTTGGGCTCCCGGCGACCAGCATACCGGCGCCGGGAGCCCGACCGCCGGCTTACCGACAGTGTGGCGAGCGCAAATGAGCCCCTTGCGGGCTCGCTGCGCTCACCACGCCACGGGCACGGTGGCGTGCTACGCGCGCCACGCTATTTTATTCTCCCTCCAGGGGGGTCGTGGACCCCCACGAGGGAGAATAAGTGTCGGTATGCCGGCTGTCGGGATCCCGGCGCCGGTATACTGTGCGCCGGGATCCCGTCAGTCGGCATACTGAAGACCACCCGTCTAATGCTGTCTGAATCTGTTCAAGCTTTTTATCAATACATTGAATATTCAAGTTTTTTTTATCTATCTGCGGCAGCAAAAATTTTAGATAACTCTTGAGCCATTTGTGATAGGGAAGAGTGACTCGAGGGTACTTTGGAGTCATACATCCTATCCGAGGAGTCAGTTATACGAGGAGGTGAAGGCTGGATTGATTTACCAGCGTTTTGTGTATTCTTGCTCATCCTAGTATTAACAATAGACTGGTTAGATTTGCCTGAAGTATTTTTATAGACGTATCTGTCCATAACCCACCGCTCAAAAACCTGTTAGCAATAAGGTGCCAATAGTACCAATTATTCACGATACGGCAAAGGTTATATGACTATTATATCAGAAAAAATTACAGAAATGTGGCAGAGCTACTTAAATAGCGGCCAACCTTTACCTCATTACGAAAAAGTATTCATATGGATGCCACTCGTCGTAGATATCAAAAATACTGAAGGATAACAACACAAAATATGTCACTGATAGGGAATATCACCAGTAATAGTTAAAAATAGAGAAAAATATGAATAATAAACTGAACGGGTAACAACATAAGTGGTTCCACTTATTAGCAGAAGGTGTGCAGAGCTATCTAAAAGGGTGTGGTTCATCAAATCGACAGTGTCTAGGTCGACAGTGTCTAGGTCGACCACTATAGGTTGACAGTCACTAGGTCGACATGGATGGAAGGTCGACAGGGTTTCTAGGTCGACATGTGCTAGGTCGACAGGTCTAAAGGTCGACATGAGGATTTTTTTTTTTTTTTTGGTGTCGTTTTCTTCGTAGAGTGACCGGGATCCCAAATTAGTGCACCGCATCCCCTCGCATGGCTCGCTTCGCTCGCCATGCTTCGGGCATGGTGCCTTCGCTCCGCTACCGCTTCGCTCACTTTACCGTTCCAATCGTAGTCCACGTGGATCGTTAAGTATGAAAAAAATTTTAAAAAAAAGAAAAAAAATGTGAAAAACTCATGTCGACCTTTAGACCTGTCGACCTAGCACATGTCGACCTAGAAACCCTGTCGACCTTGCATCAATGTCGACCTAGTGACTGTCGACCTATAGTGGTCGACCTAAACATTGTCGATCTTCAGACCGGATCCCATCTAAAAATATACGTTATGGTAAGAACCTACGGTTGAGAACAGTATTTCTCCTAAGTCCACAGGATAACACTGGGATATGATGAAGCGACAGCGGATTTGCACTAATTGGACAAAGCTTTTTGGCCTCCCAGCATGCAACGGGCCCGTCCATATATCCCCGCCTCCTGGCTCAGGCAAATCAGTTGTATTCCAAAGCTCAAGGCAGGAGCATCATAGATAGCCCTAATCAGGCAAGAAGAACACACATACACACCCTTCTGTACAAGTAGGAAGAGGTTAGTGAGTAAAAGGACCCTCAAATTAGGTATGTTAGGGTGGGATCCCTGTGGAACCAGTGGACTTAGGGGAAATACCGTTATCAACTGTAAGTTCTTACCATAACGTATATTTCTCCGGCAGGATCCACAGGTTATCCACAGGATAACATTGGGATTTCCCAAAGCAATTTAGTGGTGGGGACGCTCCTGATTGGACAGGAGAATCCTTCGCCCAAATTCAGCTTTATGAGAGGCAAAGGTATCCTCCATGGCATAATGTCTAATGAATGTGTTAATGGAAGACCATGTGGCTGCCTTACATATCTGTTCTACTGAAGCACCACGTTGTGCTGCCCATGATGGACCTAACTTACGAGTGAGCAGAGACATTAGCCGGAACAGGGAGATCAGCTTGAGAATATGCTTCCGAAATCGTCATCCGAAGCCACCTTGCCAGTGTCTGCTTATCAGCAGGCCATCCTCTCTTATAAAATTTGTAGAGAATGAAGAGAGAATCTATCTTTCTGATGGCACTGGTACGATCCACGTAGATCCATAAGGCACGGAACACGTCCAGCAATGCATCTCCCGCAGAAAGGCCCGGTACCTGGAAAGCCGGGACTACAATTTCTATGTTAAGGTGAAATTTAGACACCACCTTGGGAAAATACCCAGATCTAGTTCTGAGAACTGCTTTATCTGGATAAAAAAAATCAGAAATGGGGAACGACATGACAATGCCCCTAAATCTAACACTCTTCTAGCTGACACCATGACCAGTAGAAAGAGAACTTTAGCTGTCACCCATTTAAGATCCACTTTATTAAATGGTTCAAATGGGGCAACTTGAAGGGCCTTTAGGACTAAATTTAAGTCCCAAGGCACTGTAGGAGGAACAAAAGGAGGTTGAATGCGCAGCATTCCCTGGAAAAAAGTATGCACATCCTGTAAGTTGGCAATTTTCTTTTGGAACCATACAGTCAATGCTGACACTTGCACTCGCAAGGAAGCCACCTTCAAACCTTTATCCAATTCCTGCCTGAAGGAATGCTAAGACCCTGGAAACTCTGAAAGACTTAGGGTCCATTTTCCGTTCACTGCACCAATGAATATACAGTCAGGTCCATAAATATTGGGACATCGAAACAATTCTCATATTTTGGGCTCTATACACCACCACAATGGATTTGAAATGAAACAAACAAGATGTGCTTTAACTGCAGACTTTCCGCTTTAATTTGAGGGTATTTACATCCAAATCAGGTGAACGGTGTAGGAATTACAACGGTTTCTATATGTGCCTCCCACTTTTTAAGGGACCAAAAGTAATGGGACAAACTAAACAATCCTAAATCAAACTTTCACTTTTTAATACTTTGTTGCAAATCCTTTGCAGTCAATTACAGCCTGAAGTCTGGAATGCATAGACATCACCAGACGCTGGGTTTCATCCCTGGTGATGCTCTGCCAGGCCTCTACTGCAAATGTCTTCAGTTCCTGCTTGTTCTTGGGGCATTTTTCCTTCAGTTTTGTCTTCATCAAGTGAAATGCATGCTCAATCAGATTCAGGTCAGGTGACTGACTTGGCTATTGCATAACATTCCACTTATTTGCCTTAAAAACTCTTTGGTTGCTTTCACAGTATGCTTCGGGTCATTGTCCATCTGCACTGTGAAGCGACGTCCAATGAGCTCTGAAGCATTTGACTGAATATTGAATTGACTGAATACTGCAGATAATATTGCCTGAAACACTTCAAATTCATCCTGCTGCTTTTGTCAGCAGTCACATTATCAATAAATACAAGGGAACCAGTTCCATTGGCAGCCTTAGATGCCCACGCCGTGACACTACCACCACCATGCTTCACTGACGAAGTGGTATGTTTTGGATCATAAGCAGTTCCTTTCCTTCTCCATACTCTTCTCTTCCCATCACTCTGGTACAAGTTGATCCTTGTATCATCTGTTCATAGGATGTTGTTCCAGAACTGTAAAGGCTTTTTTAGATGTTGTTTGGCAAACTCTAATCAGGTCTTCCTGTTTTTGTGGCTCACCAATGGTTTACATCTTGTGGTGAACCCTCTATATTCACTCTTGTGAAGTCTTCTCTTGATTGTTGACTTTGACACATATACACCTACCTCCTGGAGAGTGTTCTTGATCTGGGCAACTGTTGTGAAGGGGTTTTTCTTCACCGGGGAAATAATTTTCTGTCATCCACCACAGTTGTTTTCCTTGGTCTTCAGGGTCTTTTGGTGTTGCTGAGCTCTCCGGTGTTCTTTCTTTTTAAGAATGTTCCAAACAGTTGATTTGGCCACACCTAATGTTTTTGCTATCTCTCTGATGGGTTTGTTTTGATTTTTCAGCCCAATGATGGCTTGCTTCACTGATAGTGGCAGCTCTTTGGATCTCATATTAAGAGTCGACAGCAACAAATTCCAAATGCAAATGTCACACCTGGAATCTACTCCAGACGTTTTACCTGCTTAATTGATGATGAAATAACAAGGGAATAGCCCACTTCTGTCCATGAAATAGCTGTTGAGTCGACTGTCCCATCACTTTTGGTCCCTTAAAAAGTGGGAGGCACATATAGAAACCGTTGTAATTCCTACACCGTTCACCTGACTTGGAAGTAAATACCCTCAAATTAAAGCGGAAAGTCTGCAGTTAGAGCACATCTTGTTTGTTTCATTTCAAATCCATTGTGGTGGTGTATAGAGCCTAAAATATGAGAATTGTGTCGATGTCCCAATATTTATGGACCTGACTGTGGGTTTGCCATATTTGGTGATAAACATGAGCTGAGGAAGGTTTCCTTGCTCTGAGCATTGTTTGAATTACCTGTTGTGAGAATCCTCTTGACTTCAGGGTAGAGGTTTCAAGAGCCATGCCGTCACAGATAGTCGATCCAGATGTCTGTGATAACAAGGACCCTGCATCAGTAGATCTGGACATTGATGAAGCAGGAGTGGGGCATCCATCAACATTCTCTGCAGATCTGTGTACCAATGCCTTCTGGGCCAAGCCGGCGCTATTAGTATCACGGCACACTTTCCTTGCTTCATCTTTCTCACCACCCTGGGTAATAGTGTGATTGGAGGAAACACATAAGCCAGATGAAAGTCCCATCTCACTGACAGGGTATCCACAAAGATCGCTCTGCGATCCTTTGTTCTTGACCCGTATGCGAGAACTTTGTTGTTCTGACGGGACACCATGAGATCTATCTCTGGCAACCTCCACTTGTCGACTAGGGTCTAGAAGACCTCCGGGTGTAGCGCCCATTCACTTGCCTGAATGGCGCGTCGACTGAGAAAATCCGCTTCCCAGTTTAGGACTCCCGGAACGAACATTGCGAACATGGCTGGATGATGAAGTTCTGCCCACTTTAGTATGTGACTTACCTCCTTCATCGCTTTTCGGCTGCGAGTTCCTCCCTGATGGTTGAGGTATGCTACTGTCGTCACATAGTCCGAGTGGATCTGAACTGGTTTTCCCTGAAGAATGTCCTTTGCCTGAATCAGTGCCATGTATATGGCCCGAAGTTCCAATATATTTATTGGCAGGCAACCTTCTTCCTTGGTCCATTTCCCCTGGAAACACAACCTTCCTGACACTGCTCCCCAGCCCTGGAGACTGGCATCTGTTATCAGAATTTCCCAATCTGATATCCAAAAGGGTCTCCCCTTGTCCAGATGGGATGTCTGTGCTAATGACCTTCTTACTTCTATCATAAGAACGATATTCTGCGTTTTTATCGTCTGATGAAACCCATTCCATTTGGCAAGGATCAGATGCTGCAGAGGCCTCGAGTGGAACTGTGCATACTTCACCATGTTGAATGTTGACACAAAGGTATGCAACAGGGTAGACACACCAGGTGGGGTAAAACAAATGATTGAGGATCTAGGTAGACTAGAGGATTGGTCAAGAGTCTGGCAATTACAGTTTAATGCCAAAAAATGCAAAATCATGCACTTGGGTCTCAAAAATCCTAAAGCTAAATACAGTATTAATGGCACTATACTGGAAACTACTGAGGAGGAAAGGGATCTAGGAGTCACTATTTCAGATGACTTAAAAGCAGGTAAGCAATGTAACAAGGCAATGAGGAAGGCTAGTCAGATGCTTGGCTGCATTGGGAGAGGAATCAGCAGCAGAAAGAAAGAAGTAATAATGCCACTGTATAGGTCATTGGTACGGCCTCATCTAGAATACTGTATTCAGTTCTGGAGGCCATATCTTCAAAAGGATATTAATACATTAGAAACTGTACAAAGGAGGGCAACTAAAATGGTGCATGGCCTACATCACAAAACATACCCAGAAAGACTAAGAAATCTCAATATGTATAGTTTGGAGCAGAGAAGGGAAAGGGGGGACATGATAGAAACTTTCAAATATATCAAGGGTTTTAACAAAGTCCAGGAGGGAAACATTCTCCAAATGAAGAGAAGCAATAGGACACGAGGACATGCACTGAGACTGGAGGGGGGGAGGTTCAGGGGAAATTTGCGGAAAAATTATTTCACAGAAAGGGTAGTGGACAAGTGGAATAGCCTCCCATCAGAGGTGGTAGAGGCTAAGACAGTAGAGCAATTTAAACATGCATGGGATAGACATAAGGATATCCTTACAAATAAATAAGGATCAAATAAGGTTAGTGATAAAAAATAATAAAAAAAAAAAAGGGGCAGACTAGATGGGCCAAGTGGTTCTTATCTGCCGACAAATTCTATGTTTCTATGTTTCTATCAATCCCATCACACGCATTGCTGCATGAATGGATACCTATTGACTGTGTAGCTAGTCCTAAAATCCTTGACTGAACCTTGGATATCTTGAATCCAGTACAGCCCCCAAGTGAGTCAACCGCTGTGACTGAACTAGAGACGGTTTTGCCCAATTTATGAGCCACCCGTGCCTTTGCAGACACGTTATTGTCTGTTGCAGATGACATAGGAGCAATGCCTGCAACTGTGCCAGGATTAAAAGATCGTCGAGGTATGGAAAAATTATTATCTCCTGCTGGCGGAGATAAGGTGCGATTACCACCATAATCTTGGTAAATACTCTGGGGGCTGTGGCTAACCCAAAAGGTAAGGCCTGGAACTGAAAATGCTGTTGGAGGATAGCAAACCTGAGAAAGCACTGATGAGACAGTGTTATAGGACCTAGAGATGAGCGGGTTCGGATTTACTCGGTTCTTTACGCCAGAATTATTGCCATTTCTTATTTTCTGGATTTTTCTTATTAGTTAACCAAAACACGCGACGTCCGATAGCCAATAAGGAGATTCGGGTAAATCCGAGTAAAACTGAACCTGCTCATCTCTAATAGCAACATGTAGGTAAGCATCCTGTATATCCAGGGATACCATATAATCCCCTTGCTCCATGGCCAATATGATGGAACGTAAAGTCTCCATATGAAACTGCAGTACCCAAATGTACTTGTTCAGCACTTTGAGATTGAGAATGGGCCGAAATGACCCATTTGGTTTGTGAACTAGAAACAGGTTGGAGTAAAAACCCTGTCCTCGTTGCGCAGGAGGAACTGGAATGACTACTCCTGACTAAAGACATTTCTGAACTGCCTCTTGCAAAGCCCTTGCCTTTGCAAGATGGGCTGGTACAAAAAAACCTTCAAGGAGGGTGCTTCTTGAAGGCAAAAGCATAACCTATAGATACCGCTTCCTGCACCCAGGCATCTGTTGTAGACTGCTGCCAGATCTGTGCAAACTGAAGAAATTGGCCCCCCACCTTGGAATCCCCCAGTTGAAGGCCCACACCATCAGGCTGATGGCTTATTATCTGTTTTACCACCCGGGCCTCTGGTAGCCCAATGCTTTTTAGTCTTACCAGACATGTTGTATTGGGACTGCCTGAAATCACTTTTACCTTTAGCTTTTCCTTGAGACCGAAAGGGCCGGAAAGCCCGAACTTTAGGTTCGTAATTGTATGTGGAAGGAAACTTGACCTTCTTGGAGTCTGCTTCTGACTGCAAAATATCTGTCAATTCTTTACCAAAAAGAATATTTCCAGAAAAAGGCAAAGATTCCAAAACCTTCTTAGATTCTGAATCGGCTTTCCACGTACGTAGCCAAACTGCTTTGCGAGCAGCAATTGTTGAAGCTGATGCCCTGGAGGCAATAGTACCCATATCCAATGCTGCTTCTTCCAAGAACATTGCAGCCTGTTTTATACGTGCTATATGGGATTTTGCACTCTAGAAGCTATTGAAAAATATACGTTATGGTAAGAACTTACTGTTGATAACGGTATTTCTCCTATGTCCACAGGTTTCCACAGGATAACATTGGGATATGATTAAGCGACAGCGGATTGGCACCAAACGATCACAAGCTTTCTGGCCTCCCAGGATGCAACGGGCTCGTCCATATAATCCTGCCCACTGACTCAATCAAATCAGTTGTTTCCAAAGCATTTAGGCAGGAGCATTATGTAGAATCCTATTCAGGCGAGTAGAACGCACAAGCACACCCTTCCACGCAAGAGGGAAGAGGGTAGTGAGTATAAAGATTCTCAAATCAGGTGCGTCAGGGTGGGATCCCTGTGGAAACCTGTGGACATAGGAGAAATACCGTTATCAACGGTAAGTTCTTACCATAACGTATATTTCTCCGGCAGGGTCCACAGGTTATCCACAGGATAACATTGGGACTTCCCAAAGCAATTTTTAGTGGTGGGGACACTCCTGATTAGACAGGAGAACCTTTCGCCCGAATTCAGCGTCATGAGAGGCAAAAGTATCCAAGGCATAATGTCTAATGAATGTGTTAATAGAAGACCATGTGGCTGCCTTACATATCTGTTCTGCTGAAGCAACATGCTGTGCTGCCCATGAAGGACCTACCTTACGTGTAGAGTGAGCACAAAAAAAAGCCGGAACAGGGAAATCAGCTTGAGAATATGCTTCTGAAAGCGTCATTCGAAGCCATCTTGCTAGCGTCTGTTTAGTAGCAGGCCATCCCCTCTTGTGAAATCCGTAGAAAATGAAGAGATAATCTGTCTTTCTGATGGCACTGGTACGATCTACGTAGATTCTTAATGCACGGACTATGTCCAGCGACGCTTCTCCCGCAGACAGTCCCGATACCTGAAAAGCCAGGACTACAATTTCTTCGTTAAGGTGAAACTTCGAGACCACCTTCGGAAGATAACCAGATTTAGTCCTGAGAACTGCTTTATCTGGATAAAAAAAATCAGAAAAGGAGACTTACATGACAGCGCTCCTAAATCTGACACTCTTCTAGCAGATGCCATAGTCAGTAGAAAGAGTACTTTAGCTGTCAACCATTTAAGATCCACTTTCTTAAGTGGTTCAAACGGAGCCCTTTGAAGGGCTTTGAGAACCAGACTTAAATCCAAAGGTACTGCAGGAGGAACAAAAGGTGGTTGAATGCGCAGCATTCCTTGGAAAAAAGTACGCACATCCTGTAAAGTGGCAATTTTCTTTTGAAACCATACAGTCAATGGTGAAACTTGAACTCTCAAGGAAGCCACCTTCAAACCCTTATGCATTCCTGCCTGAAGGAAATCTAAGATTCTGGATACTCTGAAAGATTTTGGATCCATACTTCTTTCACTGCACCAATGAATATAGGCTTGCCATATTCTGTGATAAATGCGAGCTGAGGAGGGTTTCCTTACTCTGAGCATAGTTTGAATTACCTGTTGTGAAAAACCTCTTGACTTCAGGATAGAGGTTTCAACAGCCATGCCATCAAAGACAGCCGATCCAGATGCCTGTGATAACAAGGACCCTGCATCAGTAGATCTGGACGTTGAGGGATCAGAATTGGAGCATCCATCGACATTCTCTGCAGATCTATGTACTAATGTCTTCTGGGCCAAGCCGGAGCTATTAGAATCACGGCACCCTTTGCTTGCTTTATTTTCCTCACTACCCTGGGTAGCAGGGAGATTGGAGGAAACAGATATGCCAGATGAAATTCCCACTTCACTGATAATGCATCCACAAGGATCGCTCCAAGGTCTTTTGTTCTTGACCCATATGCCGGAACTTTGTTGTTCAGACGGGACACCATGAGATCTCTCTCTGGCAACCCCCACTTGTCTACTAGAGTCTGAAATACTTCCGGGTGTAGAGCCCATTTGGTTGCTCGAATGGTGTGTCGACTGACAAAGTCTGCTTCTCAGTTTAGGACTCCTGGAACGAACACTGCGGACAATGCTGGAAGATGGAGTTCTGCCCACTTTAGTATGTGACTTACCTCCTTCATTGCTTTTTGGCTGCGAGTTCCTCCCTGATGGTTGAGGTACGCTACTGCCATCGCATTGTCTGAGCGGATCTGGACTGGTTTTCCTTGCAGAATGTCCTTTGCCTGAATCAGTGCCATGTATATGGCCCGAATTTCTAACAGGTTTATTGGCAGGCAACTTTCTTCTATGGTCCATTGTCCCTGGAACCATAACTTTCCGGACACTGCTCCCCAGCCTTGTAGACTGGCATCCGTTGTCAGGATTTCCCAATCTGATATCCAAAAGGGTCTCCTCTTATCTAGATGGGATGTCTGTAGCCACCAGGCCAATGACCTTTTTACCTTTACTGGAAGACTGGGACATAGTTATACCAGGATACAATTTATTTAGGAAGGATAGAATAAGAAGAATGGGAGGAGGGGTAGCAATGCATGTGAAAAAAAGCATAAATGCTACTTTAATACAAAATATTGAAGACAAAACTGAGGCCCTTTGGGTCACCATAGAAACTGCAGAGAAGGACATTTTTCGCATTGGGGTGATCTATAGACCACCAGGGCAGGGGCAGGATTTGGACAGGAACCTATTGTTGGACATCACTAAAATGGCTTTAAAGGGAGAAGTCCTAATCATGGGAGACTTTAATTTACCTGATGTAAACTGGGAGGGGTCTTTTGCTAGTTCAGCTACAAGTGGCAAATTTCTGCATTCCTTACAGGGAACATCTCTCAAGCAATTGGTGAGGGAGCCCACTCGCAAAGACTCAATATTAGATTTAATTCTTACAAATGGTGATAGGATATCCGACACACATGTGGGTGAGCACCTGGGATCCAGTGATCATCAAGCAGTATGGTTTAGTATAAAGACAGGATCCAACTCCTGTCACACAAAAACAAAGGTGTTGGATATTAGAAATGCTGACTTTGCAAAAATGGGGAGATGTTTAAGTGAGTCATTGGCAGACTGGAGGAACTTGGAAGGAGTGCAGGACAGGTGGGAAAAACTGAAAAGTGCAATACTAAGTGCAACAGACCTTTGTATCAAAAGGGTTAGGAAAAGCACCAGGAAAAGGAAACCAGTGTGGTTCACAAAAGAAGTATCAACTAGTGTAAAGGCAAAAAAGATGGCTTTTAGGAAATATAAACAGAATCAAAATAATAACGACAAAGAGGTGTATCTGGACAGACGGAAGGATGCTAAGAAAGTGATAAGACATGCAAAGGCAGAAGCTGAGGAGAAAATGGCCCAGTCAGTAGATAAAGGGGGCAAAACTTTTTTTAAGTATATAAGTGAAAGGAGAAAATCAAATGGAGGAATAATAAGACTTAAGGCAGAGAGTGAGCATTTGGTGGAGGGAGATAAGGCAATAGCAGATCACCTAAATAATTATTTTTGCTCAGTATTTACTACAGAAGAAGGTATGGGGCCACAGTTAAGTTGCAAGGACATTCATAAAAATCTGGTAGTTGAAAGTACATTTACAGAGGAGAAGGTCCTAGCAGAACTTTCAAAACTAAAAGTGGATAAATCAATGGGGCCAGATGGGATACACCCAAGGATACTCAAAGAGCTAAAAGATGTGCTGGTTACAGCTTTAACAGAATTATTTAACCAGGCTCTAAGTACAGGTGCCATTCCAGAGGACTGGAAAAGAGCAAACGTAGTTCCGCTGCACAAGAGTGGAAGCAGGGAAGAAGCAGGCAACTACAGACCAGTAAGCCTTACATCAGTAGTGGGGAAAGTAATGGAAAAACTATTAAAAGAAAGAGTTGTGGAATATCTTAAATCAAACAACTTACAGGATCCAAAACAGCATGGATTTACTGGTGGGAGATCATGCCAAACAAATCTTATTGACTTTTTTGACTCTGTGACAAAAATAATAGATCAAGGGGGAGCTGTAGATGTAGCATATTTAGACTTTAGTAAGGCATTTGACACTGTCCCACATCGCAGACTGCTAAATAAACTTGAAAGCGTGGGGGTGGATTATAAAATAGTTAAATGGATAAGAACCTGGTTGCAGGATAGGAAACAGACAGTTGTAGTTAATGGAGTGCAATCTATGGAGGGAAATGTTACCAGTGGAGTACCCCAGGGATCTGTACTTGGTCCAGTTCTCTTTAATTTAATATCTTTGTTGGTGACATTGCAAATGGTATTGAAGGGAAGGTATGCCTTTTTGCAGATGATACAAAGATATGCAACAGAGTAGACACACCGGGAGGGGTAAAACAAATGATTGATGACCTAGGTAGGCTTGAGAAATGGTCAAGAACGTGGCAACTACAGTTTAATGCTAAAAAATGCAAAATCATGCACTTGGGTCTCAAAAACCCAAAGGCTAAATATAGTATCAAGGGTACTGTAATGGAAACTACTGAGGAGGAAAGGGATTTAGGAGTCGCTATTTCAAGTGACTTGAAGGCAGGAAAGCAATGCAACAAGGTAATGAGAAAGGCAAGTCAGATGCTTGGTTGCATAGGGAGAGGAATCAGTAGCAGGAAAAAAGAAGTGATAATGCCACTGTATAGGTCATTGGTGCGGCCCCATCTGGAATACTGTGTCCAGTTCTGGAGACCATATCTCCAGAAAGATATAAATACATTAGAGAGTGTACAAAGAAGGGCATGGCCTACATCACAAAACTTACCAAGAAAGGCTAAAAGATCTTAACATGTATAGTTTGGTGGAGAGAAGGGAAAGGGGGGACATGATAGAAACTTTCAAATATATCAAGGGTCTTAACAAAGTTCAGGAGGGAAACATTCTTCAAAGGAAGAGAAGTATTAGAACTCGAGGACATACAGTGAGACTGGAGGGGGGGAGGTTCAGGGGAAATTTAAGTAAAAATTACTTCACAGGAAGGGTAGTGGATAAGTGGAATAGCCTCCCATCAGAGGTGGTAGAGGCTAAGACTGTAGACCAATTTAAACATGCTTGGGATAGGCATATGAATATCCTTACAAAGAATTAAGGTTCAAAAAGGGTTGCGATTACCTAAAGGATAAAAAAAAAGGGGCAGACTAGATGGGCCAAGTCAAGGAAAATGACCCAGACGCGCTGTCACAGCTGCCAGTAGGGATTGTCAGTCCCTGGAAATGTTTAAACAGAGAAATGTAAACTGGCGCTTATGTGTTTCTCCAATATTAATAAATGACTGTGGATCGATTTCAATAAAAATAACATAAAATTTATTACCTATACATCAAGCTAAAAATATCAAAAACATGAAATTCAGATGTGATCGTGAAATTAGGGCATAAATGGAGCTGAAGAATATTTAAAAAGGCTGCTTTTAGTGTCCACAAAGGATCCCGGACTGAGTGCCGTATGCAAAGTTCCCTGGGGAGAGGAAATAAATACAGCTGGTATTACCCGTGTTGATGGAGACTTCCAGAAGTTTGGTGATTTTATCAGCAGGCAAGCTGTGGCATTGTAAACAAACTGGGTCTCTCCAATCGGTGCTGTATAGCTGAAATCCCTCAGAGTTCCAATGGCAAAATTTGAGAGTCCATATCTGGATCCGTCTTTAGAGTGGGACACTTGTAGTAGTCGTAGCAGCTTCAACACTTAACGCGTTTCCCTAGGCTAGATCACCTAGCTTCATCAGTATAGCTATACTTCTGATGAAGCTAGGTGATCTAGCCTAGGGAAACGCGTTAAGTGTTGAAGCTGCTACGACTACTACAAGTGTCCCACTCTAAAGACGGATCCAGATATGGACTCTCAAATTTTGCCATTGGAACTCTGAGGGATTTCATCTATACAGCACCGATTGGAGAGACCCAGTTTGTTTACAATGCCACAGCTTGCCTGCTGATAAAATCACCAAACTTCTGGAAGTCTCCATCAACACGGGTAATACCAGCTGTATTTATTTCCTCTCCCCAGGGAACTTTGCATACGGCACTCAGTCCGGGATCCTTTGTGGACACTAAAAGCAGCCTTTTTAAATATTCTTCAGCTCCATTTATGCCCTAATTTCACGATCACATCTGAATTTCATGTTTTTGATATTTTTAGCTTGATGTATAGGTAATAAATTTTATGTTATTTTTATTGAAATCGATCCACAGTCATTTATTAATATTGGAGAAACACATAAGCGCCAGTTTACATTTCTCTAGATGGGCCAAGTGGTTCTTATCTGCCGTCAAATTCTATGTTTCTATGTTACCATCATTTGTTTCTTTATTGTCTGAACTACTCCAATACATCTGGCCAGAATCAGATGCTGCAGAGGTCTTGAGTGGAACTGTGCATATTACACCATGTCGTATGTTGACACCATCAACCCCATCACTCGCATTGCTGCGTGAATTGTTATTTCTTGACTGTGCAACAATTCCTGAGTCATTAACTGCACCTTGGATATCTTTTCCAAAGGTAAAAATATTTTCTGCAGACTTGAATCCAATACAGCCCCCAAGTGAATCATCCATAATCAGAGACGACTTTGCCCAATTTATGAGCCATCCGTGTTTCTTTAGACAAGTTATTGTCTGTTGGAGATGGCTCAAGAGCAATTCCTGGGATTGTGCTATGATTAAAAGATCGTCGAGGTATGGGAAAATCCTTATCCCCTGTTTGCGGAGATAAGCTGCCATAACCACCATGATCTTGGTAAATACTCTGGGGGCTGTGGCTAACCCAAAGGGTAATGCCTGGAATTGAAAATGTTGCTGGAGGATAGCGAACCTGAGGTAACACTGATGGGACAATGCTATCGGCACATGCAGTTAAGCATCCTGTATATCCAGAGATACCATGTAATCCCCTGGTTCCATGGCCAAAACTATGGAGCGTAACGTCTCCATGTGGAACCCAAATGTATTTAACATTTTGAGATTGAGAATGGGCCGAAATGACCCATTTGGCTTCTGGACCAAAAATAGGTTGGAGTAAAAACCCTGCCCCCGTTGTGCCAGGGGTACTGGAATAATTACCCCAGACTGAAGCAACCTTCGGCTCTATATGAGATGGGCTGGTGCAAAAAAACCTTCGAGGCGGCTGCTTCTTGAAAGGGAAAACATAACCCAGAGATACCAGTTCTTGCACCCAAGCCCTCTGGTGGCCCATTGCTTCTTTGCTTTACCAGACTTATTGTACTGGGTTTGCTTTGATTCATCTTTACCTTTTGTTTTACCTTGCCACCGAAATGGCTGAAATCCCGAACCTTTAGGCTTAGGGTTATAACTGGCAGGAAACCTAACCTTCTTGTATTCAGCTTCTGACTCCAGAATATATGTCAGTTCCTTCCCAAAAAGAATGTTGCCAACAAAAGGCAAAGCTTCAAGAACCTTCTTGGATTCTGAATCAGCTTTCCATGTACGTAGCCAAATTGCTCTGCGAGCAGCTACCGTTAAGGCTGATGCTTTAGAAGCAATCGTACCCATATCCATTGTTGCTGCTTCAAAGAAAAGCGCAGCCTGTTTCATATGGGCTACATGGCACTCCTGCTCCCTAGTAGGTGCAGAGATCCCATTTTCCAGTTCTTCATCCCATTCAACTACCACTTTTGCCATCCAGGCTGAGGCCATAGCCGGCCTTATGACTGCCCCTGACAGAGAAAATATGTTTTTAAAAAACCATCAACTCTTCTGTCTGTGACATCATTTAATGACGTAGATGGCAAAGGCAAAAACGAGATTTATGGTAAGAACTTACAGTTGTTAAATCTCTTTCTGCGAGGTACACTGGGCTCCACAAGGAATTACATCGGGGTGTAGAGTAGGATCTTGATCCGAGGCACTAACATGCTCAAAGCTTTTGACTGTTCCCAAGATGCACAGCGCCGCCTCCTCTATAACCCCGCCTCCATGCCAGTGAGCTCAGTTTCGTCAACCAGCCCAATGCAGTAGCAGGTACCAGAGACGACAACCGATCGTAGCCAATTACACCACACAATCACCGCAGGAGAGGGTGTCAGCGGCTATGCCAATACCAACCCAAAAAAGCTAAGTGCTTCAGGGAGGGCGCCTCATGGAGCCCAATGTACCTCGCAGAAAGAGATTTAACAACGGTAAGTTCTTACCATAAATCTCGTTTTCTGCTGCGGGGTACACTGGGCTCCACAAGGAATTACATCGGGGATGTCTCAAAGCAGTTCCTCGCGGGAGGGGACGCACTGTAGCGGGCACAAGAACCCGGCATCCAAAGGAAGCATCCTGGGAAGCGGCGGTATCGAATGCATAGAACCTTATAAACGTGTTCCCTGAGGACCACGTCGCCGCCTTGCACAATTGTTCAAGGGTCGCACCACGGTGGGCCGCCCAAGAAGGTCCAACCGACCAAGTAGAATGGGCTTTGATGGTAGCAGGAACCGGACGACCAGCCTGTACATAAGCATGTGCAATCACCATTCTAATCCATCTGGCCAGGGCTTGCTTGGAAGCAGGCCAGCCACGCTTGTGAAAACCAAACAACACAAAAAGAGAATCGGACTTCCTAATGGAGGAAGTCCTCTTCACATAGATACGGAGAGCCCACACCACATCCAAAGATCGCTCTTTGGAAGACAACTCAGGAGAATTAAAGGCCGGTACCACAATCTCCTGGTTAAGGTGGAAGGAAGACACCACCTTGGGTAAATAACCTGGGCGTGTTCGAAGCACTGCCCGGTCACGGTGAAAAATCAAATAGGGAGACTTATAGGATAAGGCACCCAAGTCCGAGACCCTTCTAGTCGAAGCAATAGCCAGCAAGAACAGCACCTTAAGGGAAAGCCACTTAAGGTCAGCAGAGGTAAGAGGCTCAAACGGAGACTCTTGTAAGGCTTCCAAACCACCAACAGATACCAAGGGGCTACAGGTGGCACATAAGGAGGCTGAATCCTCAACACACCCTGAGTGAATGTATGGACATCAGGTAGGGTAGCAATCTTTCTCTGATACCAAATCGACTAGGCAGAGATGTGAACCTGGAGGGAGGTCAGACGCAGGCCTAAGTCCAGGCCTTTTTGTAGACAGGCCAAAAGTTTGGCCGTACTAAACTTGAAAACGTCATGATTGTGAGACGCACACCAAGTAAAGTAAGCATTCCAGACCCTATGGTATTTTCAAGAAAAAGCTGGCTTACAGGCCTTCAACATAGTTTGGACGACCGCCTCAGAAAAACCCTTGGCCCTAAGGACGGAAGCCTCAAGAGCCATGCCGTCAAAGCCAGCCGGGCCAAATCCTGGTAAACACACGGGCCCTGAACAAGGAGGTATGGTCGTTGTGGAAGTAGCAGGGCACGATCCAACGAGAGGCCCTGTAGATCGGAGAACCAGTGCCGTCTGCCTTCTTGCTTGAACTTCCGTATTACTCAGGAGTGACACCAGAGGGAACACATACGGCAGCCGAGAGTTCCACGGGATTGACAGAGCATCCACGAACGTTGCTTGAGGATCCCTTGTCCTTGCTCCAAAGACCGGAACCTTGTGATTGTGTCGAGACGCCATTAGGTCCACATCTGGGAGGCCCCACATGTCCACGAGAAGTTGAAACACCTCTGGATGAAGGCTCCACTCTCCGGCGTGTACATCCTGACGACTGAGATAGTCCGCCTCCCAGTTCAGAACGGCCGGAATGAACACTGCTGATATGGCCGGCCCGGCAGATGGCGTTCTGCCCACTGAAGAATCCTTGATACTTCCCTTGCCATGCGGCTTCGAGTGCCGCCCTGATGATTTATGTACGCCACCGTGGTGGCGTTGTCCGATTGCACCTGAACAGGTCTGTTCTGTATGAGATGCTGGGCCAGTGTCAACGCATTGAACACTGCCCGCAGTTCCAGAATATTTATCGGGAGTAGAGACTCCTCCTTGGTCCACCGACCCTGAAGAGAGTGTTGTTCCAACACCGCACCCTAACCCCTCAGACTGGCGTCCGTTGTCAGGAGGACCCAGTCGGATATCCAGAATGGACGGTCCCTGCTCAATTGATGGTCCTGAAGCCACCAGCTCAGTGACAGGCGGACCTCTGGAGATAATGAGATCATATCCGGTGAGGCAGGCCATCCCACTTGGTCAGAATTAACTTCTGCAGAGGGCGAGTGTGGAACTGTGCATACTCCACCATGTCGAAAGCCGACACCATGAGACCTAGCACTTGCATTGCCGAATGTAACGACACTCGCGGACAATATAGGAAGCATCGAATCCTGTCCTGAAGCTTCAGGACTTTCTCCTGAGACAGGAGTGTCCAATAACGCTCCCAGGTGCAGCATGCTCCGAGCAGGAACTAGGGAGGATTTCTTCCAGTTGATCAGCCACCCATGGGCTGACATGCACTGGACCGTCAGATTGAGATGACACAGGAGAAGTTCTGGGGAATTTGCCAGGATCAACAAATCGTCCAAGTACGGTAGGATCCTGACCCCTTGACGGCGGAGTGTAGCCGTCATGACCGCCATTACTTTGGCGAAAACTTGGGGAGCCGTTGTCAAACCAAAGGGTAACGCCCAACATTGGTAATGAAGGTTGCCCACCGCAAACCGCAGGTACTGTTGATAAGAAACCGCAATAGGAATATGCAGGTAGGCATCCTGTATGTCCAGGGAGACCATATAGTCCCCGGGCACCATGGCCAGAACAATAGAGCGCAGAGTTTCCATACGAAACTTGGAGACCCGCACATGCTTGTTCAAGGACTTCAGATTGAGAATGGGCCGCGAGGACCCATTCGGTTTCGGGACTAGAAACAGCGTTGAATAGTACCCCTTGCCTCTCTGAGTCAGAGGCACCTGTACCACCACTCCAGTGACCAGGAGGGAATGTACCACTGAGTGCAACGTGTTTGCTTTTGCCGGATCCAGAGGCACATCTGTCAGGCGAAACCGCTGCGGGGGACGATTCTTGAAGGGTATAGCGTAACCTCGAGCGACGACTTCCCTCGCCCAGGCATCTGAAGTGGTCTTCAACCATTCCTGGCCAAAACCTAGAAGTCGGCCAGAGGGAGGCCCGCCCCGTCATGCAGCAGGCTCGTTATTTTTGGAAGCAGGCTGACGGGCAGCCCAGGCACGCTTTGGTCTGGGCTTGTTTGGTCTGGAAGCACGAGCTTGCTTTGGGTACACCTGACCTTTTGCTTTACCTGGAGTACGAAAGGGCCGAGGGAAAGTACTTTTAGCCTTCTGTGCGGAAGGAGCCGTACTAGGTAGGCAAGCTGTTTTAGCTGTAGCCAGATCAGCCACAATCTTATTTAGGTCTTCACCAAAGAGAATGTCTCCTTTGAAAGGAAGCACCTCCACGGTTTTCTTGGAATCCAAATACACCGACCAGGATCTCATCCAAAGGATACGTCTGGCCAAGACGGACGCAGTAGCAGCCTTGGCCGCGAGCACCCCGGCATCGGAGGCCGCCTCCTTAAGGTACAGAGAAGCCGTGGCAATATACGAGACATTGTAGAGCATGCGCAGACGCGTTGGCAGACAGTTCCGCCTCGAGTTCCTGAGCCCACGCCTCAACAGCTTTAGCAGCCCAAGTCGCTGCAATTGTTGGCCTATGCACAGCCCCCGTTAGGGTATAAATCGCTTTTAAACAGCCCTCCACACGTCGATCCGTGGGTTCCTTCAGAGAGGTGACGGTAGTTACTGGCAGAGCAGAGGAAACAACCATTTGCGCCACATGAGAATCTACAGGCGGTGGGGTTTCACAATTTTTACACACTTCCGCAGAGAGAGGATAGTGAGCCAACAGTCTCTTATTCAGTGTAAACTTTGTCCCAGGATTCCTGACGTGTGTCAACCAGGTGTTTAGAGTAGGGTAAAACCTGTTTAACCACCTTCTTACGCTTAAACCTATCCGGTTTCTTGGAGACAGTTTCAGGCTCAGAATCATCAGACACTTGAAGAATGAGCCGAATCGCCTCAATCAAATCCGGGACATCCACGGATGACTTCCCTTCCCCATCTGAAACATCAGCGTCAGTGTCAGCGGGGTCAGTATATGCACCGTCCTCCTCAGAGGACGTGTCGGTTAAAGCCGTGGATTGGGAGGAGGTAATGGCCCGTTTAGAAGACTACTTAGTCTTAGGCGGGCGAGAGTGAGACTTAGATTTAGTCATAGATCGGTTCAAATGTTGCAGCGGAGTGGAAAGCTGAACCGCCCATGGCCGGTTCACAGCAGGGACCATAAACTGCTGCAGTGGCACAGGTGGTCCCACAGGGGCCGTCAATTTAGTCACAAGCGTGCTTAGCAATGTGGAGAATGTAGCCCAAGGCGGATCCTGTGATGCCCCAAGTGCTACTGACCCACTGGGGGGTAATGAACCCCCTGAACCTGAACTCTCAGCTGCTAAATTATCCTCCACTGCATCAGCGGCCCCACTACCACGAAGTGTGGGAGAGGCCCCAATGTCGTTGCCACGTGTAGCAGACATAACTAAGTGCACAATAATGGGCAACCCGGTACAAGGTGTAGCAGCACTATACTTAGCAAGAACTCTCAGACGGCCCAGACCGGAGGTTCAATAGATATAGAATATATGGTGACTATAAATCACAAGCAAAAATACCCCGACAGTATATCTTGTGATATAATCCTACATTGAAAATAGAAAAAACTGAAACACTTGGCCTCCTCAGGTATAGCAATAACACGCTGAGTGAAATATCCTGCAATAAGGCAACCACGCAGCGGCTACATGCACACACTCACATATATATATATAGTCACAAGTGTACCATGCAGAAATTATGTACCATAAACTGCACTGGACTAGCAATACAAAGTAATACTCAGTATGGCTATATGTAATAATAATAGATATAACAAACACAGTAAGCACTGGATGTATATCACAGGGTGTTTGTACCACACAACCCTGAATGTATGCACTCTTTCTTAACTAACACAGACCCAGTGACAGAATACTCAAGTGTCCTGTAGGAAGCACAGCACTGGCAGTGAGGTGGTTCCACAGAGGAGGATTTGCCCCAGCAATCCCAGGAACAGTAAGGCTCAAGCTGTAATGGCAGCTGACCAGGAGTGAAGGAGAAGGAGGCAGCTCCAGGGCGAGAACATTGTAGAAATGGCGCCCTGGGGCTGGGGGGAGGGGCCTCAGGTCCAGCCTGCTCCCCCTGCTGGCTTACCCACCGGGTGTGCGGGCAGAACATAAAACGGGGGAATTGTACTAAATCCCCCTGACCTGTGCCCAAAATAATACCCTGGTGGCTAATGGAGCTTGCTGCCCAGTAATCAGCGCGCGGCCCGACTCCTACGGCTGCGCTGGATCGCGGTAAAGTGCGGCACAGGAGACCCTTACCTCCCCCTTGTCTGCGGCCCCGCGATCCCGGAGACGGCAGTGTGTGTGTGTGACTCACAGTTAGGAAGAAGCCTTCGTCTCCGCTGCAGTGACCCGGCAACCCCGGCGCGGGAGTATACAGCGCCGCTGGGGGTGATGGAGCTGCACGCTGGAAGGTCTGTAAGACTTTACCAGCAGCAGCCCTTGAAGTCTTCAAACAGATTCTTCTGTTCAGTCTTTAAAATTACTTTGAAAAACGCTGCTTAAGGCAGCCACCTGTAAAGTGCCTGCATACTGCACGGCACCAACTTACAAACTGAGCTCACTGGCGTAGAGGCGGGGTTATAGAGGAGGCGGCGCTATGCATCTTGGGAACAGTCAAAAGCTTTGAGACTGTTGGTGCCTCGGATCAAGATCCTACTCTACACCCCGATGTATTTCCTTGTGAAGCCCAGTGTACTCCGCAGCAGAAATAGATTTTTGCACTAATCGAATGACGTGCGAATCTACCTTAGGAGGTACTTCTCTTTTTAAACAATCCCCAGCTAGAAAAGGGTAGTAAGAATCCCATTTTTTTGGAATTCTATATTTCCTATTGGACGTAGCCCAAGGTTCCTCCATAATTTCCGTCAGTTCCTCTGACCCTGGAAATTCAACCCTAACTGTTTTGGGACGTTTAAACACAGGTGCTTTAGTTTTTATTATTGGCTCAGCTGAATACTCTAGAGACAGAATGGCCTTCATTGCTCCAATTAACTCGGCTATATCCTCTGAGCTGAAACCTTCCATTTGTTCTTCATATGGTGAAGTAGAATATATGGAATTATCCTCATCTGACGTATCATCCTGTGTAGTCTGTGAATTTGATTATATATTTACCCTTGTTGATTTGTAGAAGCTGTTGGGGCTATACCATAAGATGGGAGCTGCATGTATGGGTTAATAGTGTACCCTATTCCTGAGGTTGAAGCTGCACGGACCAACCTGTCAGCTATACTGGATAAGGTTTGTGCAAACACAGCACAAGGTGGATCTATTTGTCGTTGAACTGGGATCTGCCTTGCAATCTGCTGAAACGCAAAACAATTTGCACATAACCCATCATGTGCCAGATGTTGTGTTGATAACCCCACCTTGAAGGATAAACATGTTACGAGTGTTGGTGTTACTGTTAATGTAATCTCGTCACCTTTGCCGCTCTAAGACATGATAAACAATCAGCTTTTCACAGTATACTACACAATCTGTGACTGTAAGCACTTTACATGTATAAAAGTGATATCAATCTGACTCCAACCCAAGCACCAGCATTGAGGCTCAGAAGAAAACACTGACAAACATATATGAAGTCAGCAATCACACTAGCAGTCAGTCACATGTTATATATTAGTCATATATTTGTCATATGAGCATATTATCAACTACGAACACATTTCAAGTATGTAGGAGTACATCTACTGCCTTCTGTTCTATAGTTATTTAACGTATTCAGACGCATTGCGAAGAAAACTACAGTAATGTACACAAACTAATATGCAATAGGCACTAAAGTTAACTATACATACTGCAAAAAGTAGGTAGAAATTTAGTGCTGTATAACCCTTACTCCGTAGAGTGGGATACAGGGAGACTCACCCCACTTCCAGGATCGATCACTACATTAGCAAACGCTGAATGGATCCAGACGCTACTAGTGTACACTGCCGCTCCAGTAACTTTTAGTGGACACAGACACTCAGTGAACGCTAGTGTATGCAGACGCTCATGTCTGCGGCACAGTCTCTTAGCGGTAAACCTTAGTGTATACAGACGCAGCGGCCTATGCTGCGACAGAGTCCCCTCGTGGTAGCATCCGAGACGGAAGTGAGGCAATCAGTTCATGGCGGGAGATGCACGGAAACTGGTCATGAACTGGGGGAGGGGCTACCAGGAGAGCGTCTGACTCCCCACTGCTAACATCAACGCTAGGGATCGCAGCCTCAAACTAATGCTTCTGCCTTATGATCCCTAAAGCCTAGTGCTGGAGCACCCGTGGTGGCGGCGCGCCAGCTACTGTTTGGTAGTCCCCACCCAAACAGTGCGACTGTGTCCGTATTCCCCCTCTAAGCAGAACCGATGCCTTACCTTCTCCCCGTGCTCCGGCCACAGCCTGGTAACGTCTGCTGGACCTGCTAGTATATCCGATAGAACGCCCGTCAAGACAGCACTTGTTCCGTGGGTAAGCGTTGTTGCGACCCGGCGGAGAGTTGTTGGAGTGACTCTTTCCAATGTGTGTGTAAAACGCTGTTAGGAAAAAACACTAAAAAAAACATAGTAAGACTATAAAAAAAAAAATAATAAAGCTTAGGGCTGCCAAAGAACAGCAGCCCTGTGACCATGGTCCGGCTCCTGCCGCACCAAACAAAAAACTGATTTGACTGAGTCGGTGGGCGGGATTATATGGACGAGCCTGTTGCATCCTGGGAGGCCAGAAATCTTGTGATCGTTTGGTGCCAATCCGCTGTCGCTCCATCATATCCCAATGTTATCCTGTGGATAACCTGTGGACCCTGCCAGAGAAATCCTCCTCCAATGCACCAGCCCAGGCAGCCACTGACTTTGCCATCCAAGCTGAAGCCATGGCTGGCCTTATGACTGCCCCAGACAGGGAAAAAATAAGAATTTACTTACCGATAATTCTATTTCTCATAGTCCGTAGTGGATGCTGGGGACTCCGAAAGGACCATGGGGAATAGCGGCTCCGCAGGAGACTGGGCACAAAAGTAAAAGCTTTAGGACTACCTGGTGTGCACTGGCTCCTCCCCCTATGACCCTCCTCCAAGCCTCAGTTAGGATACTGTGCCCGGACGAGCGTACACAATAAGGAAGGATTTTGAATCCCGGGTAAGACTCATACCAGCCACACCAATCACACCGTACAACTTGTGATCTGAACCCAGTTAACAGCATGATAACAGAGGAGCCTCTGAAAGATGGCTCACAACAATAATAACTTGATTTTTGTAACAATAACTATGTACAAGTATTGCAGACAATCCGCACTTGGGATGGGCGCCCAGCATCCACTA
The DNA here is from genome assembly GCF_028390025.1 of Pseudophryne corroboree. NCBI lineage: Eukaryota > Metazoa > Chordata > Amphibia > Anura > Myobatrachidae > Pseudophryne > Pseudophryne corroboree. Next base: position 143,529,344 of record NC_086454.1, read on the forward strand.
CGGACTATGAGAAATAGAATTATCGGTAAGTAAATTCTTATTTTCTCTAACGTCCTAAGTGGATGCTGGGGACTCCGAAAGGACCATGGGGATTATACCAAAGCTCCCAAACGGGCGGGAGAGTGCGGATGACTCTGCTGCACCGAATGAGAGAACTCCAGGTCCTCCTCAGCCAGGGTATCAAATTTGTAGAATTTAGCAAACGTGTTTGCCCCTGACCAAGTAGCTGCTCGGCAAAGTTGTAAAGCCGAGACCCCTCGGGCAGCCGCCCAAGATGAGCCCACCTTCCTTGTGGAATGGGCTTTTACAGATTTTGGCTGTGGCAAGCCTGCCACAGAATGTGCAAGTTGAATTGTACTACAAATCCAACGAGCAATAGTCTGCTTAGAAGCAGGAGCACCCAGCTTGTTGGGTGCATACAGGATAAACAGCGAGTCAGATTTTCTGACTCCAGCCGTCCTGGAAACATATATTTTCAGGGCCCTGACTACGTCCAGTAACTTGGAATCCTCCAAGTCCATAGTAGCCGCAGGTACCACAATAGGCTGGTTTAAGTGAAACGCTGAAACCACCTTAGGGAGAAATTGAGGACGAGTCCTCAATTCTGCCCTGTCCGTATGAAAAATTAGGTAAGGGCTTTTATAGGATAAAGCCGCCAATTCTGAGACACGCCTGGCTGAAGCCAGGGCTAACAGCATTACCACTTTCCATGTGAGATATTTTAAGTCCACAGTGGTGAGTGGTTCAAACCAATGTGATTTTAGGAACCCCAAAACTACATTGAGATCCCAAGGTGCCACTGGAGGCACAAAAGGAGGCTGTATATGCAGTACCCCCTTGACAAACGTCTGAACTTCAGGAACTGAAGCTAGTTCTTTCTGGAAGAATATCGACAGGGCCGAAATTTGAACCTTAATGGACCCTAATTTTAGGCCCATAGAAAGTCCTGTTTGCAGGAAATGCAGGAAACGACCCAGTTGAAATTCCTCTGTAGGGGCCTTCCTGGCCTCACACCACGCAACATATTTACGCCAAATACGGTGATAATGTTGCACAGTTACATCCTTCCTGGCTTTGATCAGGGTAGGGATGACTTCATCCGGAATGCCTTTTTCCTTCAGGATCCGGCGTTCAACCGCCATGCCGTCAAACGTAGCCGCGGTAAGTCTTGGAACAGACAGGGTCCCTGCTGGAGCAGGTCCTTTCTTAGAGGTAGAGGCCACGGGTCCTCCGTGAGCATCTCTTGAAGTTCCGGGTACCAAGTCCTTCTTGGCCAATCCGGAGCTACGAGTATAGTCCTTACTCCTCTCCTTCTTATGATTCTCAGTACCTTGGGTATGAGAGGCAGAGGGGGGAACACATACACTGACTGGTACACCCACGGTGTTACCAGAGCGTCCACAGCTATTGCCTGAGGGTCCCTTGACCTGGCGCAATATCTGTCCAGTTTTTTGGTGAGGCGGGACGCCATCATGTCCACCTTTGGTTTTTCCAAACGGTTCACAATCATGTGGAAGACTTCTGGGTGAAGTCCCCACTCCCCCGGGTGGAGGTCGTGTCTGCTGAGGAAGTCTGCTTCCCAGTTGTCCACTCCCGGAATGAACACTGCTGACAGTGCTATCACATGATTTTCCGCCCAGCGAAGAATCCTTGCAACTTCCGTCATTGCCCTCCTGCTTCTTGTGCCGCCCTGTCTGTTTACGTGGGCGACTGCCGTGATGTTGTCCGACTGGATCAACACCGGCTGACCCTGAAGCAGAGGCCTTGCCTGACTTAGGGCATTGTAAATGGCCCTTAGGTCCAGGATATTTATGTGAAGTGACGTTTCCATGCTTGACCACAAGCCCTGGAAATTTTTTCCCTGTGTGACTGCTCCCCAGCCTCTCAGGCTGGCATCCGTGGTCACCAGGACCCAGTCCTGAATGCCGAATCTGCGGCCCTCTAGAAGATGAGCACTCTGCAACCACCACAGGAGAGACACCCTTGTCCTTGGAGACAGGGTTATCCGCTGATGCATTTGAAGATGCGATCCGGACCATTTGTCCAGCAGATCCCACTGAAAAGTTCTTGCGTGGAATCTGCCGAATGGAATCGCTTCGTAAGAAGCCACCATTTTTCCCAGGACCCTTGTGCATTGATGCACTGACACTTGGCCTGGTTTTAGGAGGTTCCTGACTAGGTCGGATAACTCCCTGGCTTTCTCCTCCGGGAGAAACACCTTTTTCTGGACTGTGTCCAGAATCATCCCTAGGAACAGCAGACGTGTCGTCGGAATCAGCTGCGATTTTGGAATATTTAGAATCCACCCGTGCTGTTGTAGTACTACTTGAGATAGTGCTACTCCGACCTCTAACTGTTCTCTGGACCTTGCCCTTATCAGGAGATCGTCCAAGTAAGGGATAATTAAGACGCCTTTTCTTTGAAGAAGAATCATCATTTCGGCCATTACCTTGGTAAAGACCCGGGGTGCCGTGGACAATCCAAACGGCAGCGTCTGAAACTGATAGTGACAGTTCTGTACCACAAACCTGAGGTACCCTTGGTGAGAAGGGCAAATTGATGTCCAGAGACACCATATAGTCCCCTTCTTCCAGGTTCGCTATCACTGCTCTGAGTGACTCCATCTTGAATTTGAACCTCTGTATGTAAATGTTCAAGGATTTCAGATTTAAAATAGGTCTCACCGAGCCGCCCGGCTTCGGTACCACAAACAGCGTGGAATAATACCCCTTTCCCTGTTGTAGGAGGGGTACCTTGAGTATCACCTGCTGGGAATACAGCTTGTGAATGGCTTCCAATACCGCCTCCCTGTCGGAGGGAGACGTTGGTAAGGCAGACTTCAGGAACCGGCGAGGGGGAGACGTCTCGAATTCCAATTTGTACCCCTGAGATACTACCTGCAGGATCCAGGGGTCCATTTGCGAGTGAGCCCACTGCGCGCTGAAATTCTTGAGACGGGCCCCCACCGTGCCTGAGTCCGCTTGTAAGGCCCCAGCGTCATGCTGAGGACTTGGCAGAAGCGGGGGAGGGCTTCTGTTCCTGGGAAGAGGCTGCCAGCTGCAGTCTTTTTCCCCTTCCTCTGCCCCGGGGCAGATATGAGTGGCCTTTTGCCCGCTTGCCCTTATGGGGACGAAAGGACTGAGCCTGAAAAGACGGTGTCTTTTTCTGCTGAGAGGCGACCTGGGGTAAAAAGGTGGATTTCCCAGCCGTTGCCGTGGCCACCAGGTCCGATAGACCGACCCCAAATAACTCCTCCCCTTTATACGGCAATACTTCCATATGCCGTTTGGAATCCGCATCACCTGACCACTGTCGCGTCCATAACCCTCTTCTGGCAGAAATGGACAGCGCACTTACTCTTGATGCCAGAGTGCAAATATCCCTCTGTGCATCTCGCATATATAGAAATGCATCCTTTAAATGCTCTATAGTCAATAATATATTGTCCCTGTCCAGGGTATCAATATTTTCAGTCAGGGAATCCGACCAAGCCACCCCAGCACTGCACATCCAGGCTGAGGCGATTGCTGGTCGCAGTATAATACCAGTATGTGTGTATATACTTTTTAGGATATTTTCCAGCTTCCTATCAGCTGGTTCCTTGAGGGCGGCCGTATCAGGAGACGGTACCGCCACTTGTTTTGATAAGCGTGTGAGCGCCTTATCTACCCTAGGGGGTGTTTCCCAACGCGCCCTAACCTCTGGCGGGAAAGGGTATAATGCCAATAATTTTTTAGAAATTAGCAGTTTTTTATCGGGGGAAACCCACGCTTCATCACACACCTCATTTAATTCATCTGATTCAGGAAAAACTACAGGTAGTTTTTTCACACCCCACATAATACCCTTTTTTGTGGTACTTGTAGTATCAGAAATGTTCAAAACCTCCTTCATTGCCGTGATCATGTAACGTGTGGCCCTACTGGAAAATACGTTTGTTTCCTCACCGTCGACACTGGAGTCAGTGTCCGTGTCTGGGTCGACCATCTGAGGTAACGGGCGCTTTAGAGCCCCTGACGGTGTTTGAGACGCCTGTACAGGTAATAACTGATTTGCCGGCTGTCTCATGTCGTCAACAGTCTTTTGTAAAGTGCTGACACTATCACGTAATTCCTTCCATAAGACCATCCAGTCAGGTGTCGACTCCCTAGGGGGTGACATCACTATTACAGGCAATTGCTCCGCCTCCATACCATTTTCCTCCTCATACATGTCGACACAACGTACCGACACACAGCACACACACAGGGAATGCTCTGATAGAGGACAGGACCCCACTAGCCCTTTGGGGAGACAGAGGGAGAGTTTGCCAGCACACACCAGAGCGCTATATATATATATAAAGGGATAACCTTATATAAGTGTTTTTCCCTTATATAGCTGCTGTATAGATTTATCTGCCAATTTAGTGCCCCCCCTCTCTTGTTTTACCCTGTTTCTGTAGTGCAGGACTGCAGGGGAGAGTCAGGAAGCTTCCCTCCAACGGAGCTGTGAGGGAAAATGGCGCCAGTGTGCTGAGGAGATAGGCTCCGCCCCCTTCTCGGCGGCCTTTCTCCCGCTTTTTTAAGGAAAAATTGGCAGGGGTTAAATGCATCCATATAGCCCAGGAGCTATATGTGATGTATTTTTTGCCATCTAAGGTGTTTTTATTGCGTCTCAGGGCGCCCCCCCCCAGCGCCCTGCACCCTCAGTGACCGGAGTGTGAAGTGTGCTGAGAGCAATGGCGCACAGCTGCGGTGCTGTGCGCTACCTTATTGAAGACAGGACGTCTTCTGCCGCCGATTTTCCGGACCTCTTCAGTCTTCTGGCTCTGTAAGGGGGCCGGCGGCGCGGCTCTAGGACCCATCCATGGCTGGGCCTGTGATCGTCCCTCTGGAGCTAATGTCCAGTAGCCTAAGAAGCCCAATCCACTCTGCACGCAGGTGAGTTCGCTTCTTCTCCCCTTAGTCCCTCGGTGCAGTGAACCTGTTGCCAGCAGGATTCACTGAAAATAAAAAACATAAAACTAAACTTTTTCTTAGAAACTCAGGAGAGTCCTAGAATGCACCCTTCTCGGCCGGGCACAAAAATCTAACTGAGGCTTGGAGGAGGGTCATAGGGGGAGGAGCCAGTGCACACCAGGTAGTCCTAAAGCTTTTACTTTTGTGCCCAGTCTCCTGCGGAGCCGCTATTCCCCATGGTCCTTTCGGAGTCCCCAGCATCCACTTAGGACGTTAGAGAAAATGGTTTTTAAAAACCCATCCACTCACCAATCCGTGACATCATTTAATGATGTTGAAGACAAAGGTAATATAGATTTTCACACTAATCGAATCACATGCGTATCTACTTTAGGAGCCACCTCCCTTTTTAAACAATCGCCAGCTTGAAGAGGATAATTGGAATTCCAGTTCTTAGGAATTCTAAACTTCTTATTGGGGCGTAGCCCAAGCCTCTTCCATGATTTCCGTCAGCTGATCTGAGCCTGGAAACTCAGTCTTAACTGTCATGGGACGTTTAAACACAGGTGCCTTGGTTTTTAACACAGGTTCTGCTGAATCCTCTAAGGATAGAATGGCTTTCATTGCTTTAATTAACTCAGCTATATCCACTGAGCTGAGACCTACCTCCTCCTCTTCGTATGCTGAAGCAGAGTTTATTGAGCTTTCGTCCTCCGATGAATCCTCATCTGAAACATGTGTAGCCTGTGAGGATGAAGATTTACTTACCACTGGCTTATCAGCCTGTTTCTTATGAGAGGCTGCTGCTGGAAGTGATAAACCGCAGGTGGGAAGCTGCATGCAAGGGTTAATCGTGTAACCTGTCCCTTGTATAGGAGTTGGAAGAATTATCCGTTCAGTTACAGTATGCTGGATAATGTCTGTGCAAACATAGCCCAAGGTGGATCAACCTGCACCTGAATCTGACTTGTATTTTTCAAGAGACCCTGGTGAAAGCTAAAACAATTTGCACACAAACCATCCTGAACCAGATCCAGAGAGGTTAACACAGCTTTGCAAGACAAACATGATAAGAGTGTTGGTGTTGCTGTGAGTGTATCTTCCTCACCTTTGCCGCTCTTAGACATGATAAATGATCAACACTTCCACAGTGTACTACACAATTTCTGACTGTAATCACTTTAAGCTTTTTTAAAGTGACCTACAATCTGACCCTACCCATGCACCAGCTTTGAGGATCGAAATAGAAAAAAATCCTGACAGAATATACAGTAAAGTCAGCAATCACACTAGCAGTCAGTCACATGTTATACATTAGTATAATAAGCAATATGAGCACATCATCAACTACAACTACATTTCAAGTATGTAGGAGAACATATTACTGAATCATGTTTAAACAGATCTACCGTATTCAGATGCATAGCAAAGAAACAACAGTAATAGTATACAGATTCATATGCAATAGGCACTTATCTAACTATTCGTCTTCAAAAATAGGATTTTGGTACTTACCAGGTAAATCCTTTTCTTTGAATCCATAGGGGGCACTGGAGTACTCTTGGGATATGGACGGCTTTAGCAAGGACAGGGCACTGAATATTTAAATTTAGAACTCTCCTCCCCTCCATATTCCAGAGTACCTCAGTGTTTTTTACTGAGCCGAACAGGAGCTATAGAGAGGTTGACAATGGAGAATTACATATAACATAACGGACAACAATACAATTGACACATAACGTTACTGACAACTAAACAGTTGACACCATAACCGATAGAACTTGAAACTTTGAACCAGTCGGTGAGAATGTGTTACCATAAGATCCTCTGAACTTACCACAAACCAGGTAAAACTGCTCTGGGTGGGCGTCCAGTGCCCCCTATGGATTCAAAGAAAAGGATTTACCTGGTAAGTACCAAAATCCTATTTTCTTTTTCATCCACTAGGGGTCACTGGAGTACTCTTGGGACGTACCAAAGCTTCCCCCGTGGGCGGGAGAGCTGTTTGGCACCTGTAACACTAGGCGGCCAAAGCTAGAAGCTGATGCCGCAAACGTATCAAACGTGTAAAAGCACACAAACGTGTGCACTGATGACCATGTAGCCGCACGGCAAAGCTGCGTCGTAGAAGCCCCACGACCAGCTGCCCATGAAGTTCCCACAGAACGTGTGGAATGAGCGGTTACTGATGTAGGCGGCTGTTACCTAGCATGAAGGTAAGCCTGACGTATGGTCAGTTTAATCCATCTGGATAAGGTCTGCTTAGAACAGGGATGGGGAACCTTTGGCCCTCCAGCTGTTGTTGAACTACACATACCAGCATGCCTTGCTACAGTTTTGCTATTTGGCCATGCTAAAACTGTTGCACGACATACTGGGATGTGTAGTTCAACAACAGCTGGAGGACCGAAGGTTCCCCATCCCTGGCTTAGAAGCTGGCCAACGCATCTTGACAGCATCATAGAGAACAAACAACGTATCCGTCTTACGAACTGTAGACATTCGGGATACATAAACGCATAGTGCGCGTACCACATCCAAAGTTCCAGAATCTTCTGTTAACACAGGAACTACTATTGGTTGATTGATGTGAAAAGATGACACTACCTTTGGTAAGAAAGCGGGATTCATCCAAAGTTCCGCTCTGTCATCATGAAACACCAAATACGGTGGCTTCCATGACAAGGCACCCAAATCTGAAACACGCCGTGCCGAAGCCAAGGCTAGGAGAAAAATTGTTTTCCAAGTGAGAAACTTAATATCCACTTGTTGTAAGGGTTCAAAATATGAAGACTGTAAGAAATCTAAAACCAGATTCAAGCGCCATGGCGCTGTAGGTGGAATGAATGGAGGCTGTACTCTGAGGACACCTTGCAGAAAGGTGTGTACAGACGGCAATAGAGCCAATCGTCTTTGAAAGTAAATTGACAAAGCAGATACCTGCACCTTTAGTGTAGATAAACGCAGTCCTCCATCTAACCCCGTCTGTAGAAATAACAAAAGAAACTTGAAAGATGATGTCGGAAACTTCCGAGCTTCACACCAACCTATATAGGCACGCCAAATTCTGTAATAATGAGCTGCCGTAACTGGCTTCCTAGCTCGTAACATGGTTGGTATAACCGATCTGGAATGCCGTCTCTTCTTAAGAGGGCGGTCTCAACAGCCACCCCGTCAAACGCAGCCGCGCTAAATCTGGGTAAAGGAACGGACCCTGTTGTAACAGGTCCGGACGTAGTGGGAGCGGCCAAGGATCGTCTGCGAGTAGTCCGCGGAGATCCGAGAACCAAGCTCTCCAAAGCCAATGAGGCGCCACTAGTATGACTGTGGTGGACTCTTTTGATCCGTTTTAGCAACAGAGGAAGCAGCGGAAACAGATACACGAGGCTGTACGGCCACGCGATTGTGAGAGCATCCACCGCCACTGCCTTTGGATCTCGCGTTCTGGACACATACTGGGGCGTTTGGTGATTGTGGCGAGATGCCATCAGGTCCACTTGAGGGTAACCCCACCTCTGGACCAACATGTGAAACACTTCTGGATTTAATGGCCATTCTCCTGGATGAAAATCCCGACGGCTGAGATAATCCGCCTCCCAGTTGTCCACTCCCGGAATGAACACTGCCGACAATATCACTTGGTGATGCTCGGCCCAATTGAGAATTCAAGCTACTTCCCGCATTGCCATGCGGCTTCTCGTTCCTCCTTGTTTGTTGATGTACGCGACCGCCGTTACGTTGTCTGACTGCACCTGGACAGTCTGAGACCGAAGCATGTGCACTGCTTGTCGTAGCGCATTGTAAATTGCCCGGAGTTCCAGGACATTTATAGACAGCAATCTTTCGTGATTCGCCCAGAGACCCTGGAGCTGACAATTTTGAACTACAGCTCCCCAACCTCTGAGACTCGCATCCGTCGTTAGAATTATCCAATGCCAGGCGCCGAACCGTTTCCCTGCGGTTAGATTGTGTACTTTGAGCCACCGGAGTAGAGATACCCTGGCCCGTGGCGACAACCTCACCCTGTGGTGAATCTGCAGATGCGAGCCCGACCACTGTGCGAGCACATCCAGATGAAAAGGACGTGAGTGAAATCTTCCGAACTGAAGCGCTTCGAAAGCCGCCACCATTGTGCCTAAGAGGCGAATGCACAAATGTACCGAGACTGTGCGTGGCTTGAGCACTAATTGTACCAGATGACAAATAATCTGTACTTTCTGTTCTGGTAGGTAAATTCTTTGATTTACCGTATCGAGAATCATACCTAGGAATTGAAGTCATTGAGACGGAATTAGATGTGATTTCTTGAAGTTGACAATCCAACCGTGCTGAACTAGTACATTGTACGTTAGCAACGCATGTTGGAGGAGGATCTGTTGAGACGGAGCTTTGATGAGCAGATCATCCAAGTACAGAACTATTATTACTCCCAGGGATCTGAGATGAGCTATCATCACAGACATCACTTTGGTGAATACCCGAGGCGCTGACGAGAGGCCAAACGGAAGAGCCTGAAACTGGTAATGGTTCTGCCGTATCGCAAAACGCAAGAACCTCTGATGAGGTGGCCAAATCGGAATGTGTAAGTACGCATCCTTGAGATCCAGCGCAATCATGAATTCCTGTGGCTCTAAACCTGCAATTACTGACCGCAGATATTCCATCTTGAATCTGTAGTAAGTGACGTACTGATTGAGGCCCTTTAAGTTCAATATTGGCCTGACCGAGCCATTCGGCTTTGGTACCACAAACAGACTGGAATAATAACCCTGACCTTGTTGGTGTACCGGGACCGGAATCAAAACTGCTGAATCCAGCAGAGACTGAATTGCAATTTGCAGAACCGCCCTGTTGTCGTCCGACACAAGCAGTCCTGCCTTGAAAAACCGCATTGGCGGGAGACAGTCGAACTCTATCTTGTAACCTTTTAACACTAAATTGCGGATCCACCCATCTGTGGATGTGTGGAACCACGCCAAATGGAACGTCTGAAGGCATGCCCCCACAACTGGAGTTTCGAGATGGGCTGGGAGCCCGTCATGCCACTGGCTTGTCGGTGACCTTAGCGTCCTGACGACTGGTGTTGGTTTGTTGAAAACCACGTCCTCGACCTCGTCTTTCAGGCGTGGCTGTTCCTCTACCACGGCCTCGAAAGGGCTGAGGTCTAAAGGATTTGAACGCCGGGCCAGAGTATTTTCGTCTAGGTACCGTTGGAGGCAATGGTAGGAAAACAGACTTCCCTCCCGTGGCCTCAGAAATCCATTTGTCCAATTCAGGACCAAACAACTTCTCGCCCCCGTAAGGTAACGCCTCTATACCTCTCTTAACCTCTGCCTCCGCTTGCCAAGATCGCAGCCAGAGTGCTCGTTGTGCCGTAACTAGCGACGATGAAAGGCGAGAAGTGAGCTGACAGACGTCAGTAGAAGCTGTACATAGATACTCAGCAGCTTCACAGATTTGATCAGCGAGAAGTATAAGGTGATCGTCATGTAGACCAGACTTGAGTTCTGTTATCCATACAATTAGCGCCTTAGTGACCCAAATGCCAACCAACCCAGGTCTAAGCAACACTCCTGCTGCTATATACATGGACTTTAGCATAGCTTCTATTTTCCGGTCTGAAGGGTCTTTAAGCGTAGTAGCAGTTGGTACTGGTATGGTTAATTTTCTTTGTAAGTTTTGACACAGACGAATCCACCATTGGTGGATTCTCCCATGTAGATGTCACAGACTCTGGAAACGGGTAACTAGACTTAAATCTGCGAGGTATAGAAAACCGTTTATCCAGATTCTTTCGTGTTTCCACTAACATCTTATTAAGAGATTCCGAAACAGGAAAACACATCGGAGATCTCTGTCGTTTAGTAAATACGACTTCATCATTTGTCAGAGGTTCCTCAGTTTCTGTAAACTTCAGAGACTGACGCACCGCTCTGATGAGATTATCAATGCCTGGGCTGTCAAAATCTTCACTATCTGACTGCTGGTCTACTTCGCCCTCCTCACCCTCATCTTGCGCAGTGAGGTCTGGCATAGAATCATCAGAATGCAACATAGAAGAAACTGGTAAATCATAAGATAAATTAAATTTATCCCTTCTACCCAAAATGGACTTGGACCTTTGGCAAGGCTGAGACCCCTCCGGTAGTTCTGGCGGTCTCACCAGAGACTCAGATCTTGCCGCTTCCTGCTCTTGTCGAGCGGCGGCCAAGTCTGATTGCAACCCAGCCATTACATTGGCTAGCATTTCCCATGGGGGGTCCGGGGATGAAACCGGCTTTGAAACCGGAGCCGAAATTGTATTCGTAGCTGAATTCACAAAACATACTGTACATGTGGCAGATCCATCCGGTAACACACTGTTACAGACCTTGCAGTGAAACTGCTTTTTAGTTTTTGCTGGTGCCTTACTCATTATGCAGACAGACAATACAATATACAAAAGACAGACACTTGCACGACTCAGTAAAATTGTACTAAGGTGTGTGTAATATATATATATATATATATATATATATATATATATATATATATATATATATATATATATATGGGCGAAGTGCAGTGCACGTGGCCAGTACTATATGAAACCTGATAAGAAATTCCCACTAACACCCCTGCGCCTCCGGTGGAGTAGAGATGTAGGACAGGAACGTTCTGGAATCATAGGAAGACACAGGAAGCATGGTTAAAATGGCCCCCATGCCATGCTTACAGTGAGAATCACAGGTCAGGTTACAACACATGTCTTTATAACCTGTACCTAACTTTGGATTTAATATAGGCTTAACAGCCTATTAACATAATGGATGCAGCATATGTAATATTAAAACCCATGCAGCATATTATAACCCCTGCAGCCTGCCATGCAGCCTATGCTCTGTGAGCAGACTTCTCCCCCCCACCCCGCCCCCCCCTGTGCACCGTGTACCGCTGCGTCTTAACGGGGAGCGGTTGCCGGTGATCGGGACCCTGCAATCCGGAGATTATTGCAGGGAGCCGGGGAGCGTCTAGCGGGGAGAGCGGGCGTGCTGCAGAAGTGTGGCTGGCGGGTGTGAGCGACGTGCGGCGGCCGGAGCGGTGGTGTAGCGCTAGTCGGAGCGGCTGTGGCGGGCGCTGATCCCCGTACAGCGGTGGTAGGAGCGGCTGGGGCGGGCGGCCTGTTAGGAGCAGCGGGTGCGGGCGGCGGTTTAGAAACATTTTCCCCACACAGCGGGGCGGCAGCGTGCGCTGACCGCCCCGTCCCGCCAGCATACCTTGACTCTAGTAGTGAGGGCTATGACGGGGCTTCTGTCTGTAAGCTCCGTTCAGCTCTTCCAGCAGGTAAGTGAATGAGCTGCGTGTGGCTGCGAGGGTGCTCTTTGTGAGGACCGACACACCATGCGCTGCCTCCGTGCAGCGGCACTATCCCGGACCCACGTTTTTTTTATAAACTGGGAAGGGATGTGCTGAATTGCAAAAAGAAAAAGTAAAAATGAAAAATATTCAAACTAAGTGTGGGAGCTCCACACAAGCCTGTTAGTGCTGTGAGCACAGAAAAAACACTGAGGTACTCTGGGATATGGAGGGGAGGAGAGTTCTAAATTTAAATATTCAGTGCCCTGTTCTTGCTAAAGCCGTCCATATCCCAAGAGTACTCAAGTAACCCCTAGTGGATGAAAAAGTGAATAGAGACTTAGTGCTGTATTATCCGTACTCAGTAGAGTGGGATACAGGGAGACTCACCTCGCTTCCAGGACCGATCAATACGTTAGCGAACGCTGAGTGGATCCAGATGCTGCTAGTGTACACTGCCGCTCCATGAATCTATAGTGAACACAGACGCTCAGTGAACATAGACGCACCCGTCACACAGCCTCCTATGCTGCGACTGGGTCCCCTTTGTGTACAGCTTGAGACGGAAGCGGGAAACAGTTCATGGTGGGAGATTCGGAGGAAACTGGTCATGAACTGGGGGGAGGGATGACCAGGAGAGCGTCTGACTCCCCAATGCTGACATCAACACTAGGGATCGCGGCCTCATACTATTCCTGGAGCCTCTGATCCCCAAGGCCTAGCGCTGGTGCACCCGAGGTGGCAGCTGCGTCAGCGACTGTTTGGTAGTCTCTTCCCAATACAGTGCGGCTGTGTCCGTATTCCCCTTCTAAGCGGAACCGATGCCTTACCTTCTCCCCGTGCTCCGGCAACAGCCTGGTAACGTCTGCTGGACCTGCTAGTATATCCGACACAGACGCCCACCGAAACAGCACTGCACTCATGGGTAAGCGTTGTCGCGACCCGGCGGAGAGTTGTTGGAGCGACTCTTTCTAAGGTATGTAAAAGACGCTTTTTAGAAAGATCACTTAAGAAAAAATAGTAAGACTATAAAAATAAAATAAGTAAGCTTAGGGCTGCTAAAAACCAGCAGCCCTCTGACCATGGTCCGGCTCCTGCCGCACCAAACAAAAAACTGATTTGCCTGAGCCAGGAGGTGGGGATATATGGACGGGGCCGTTGCATGCTGGGAGGCCAAAAAGCTTTGACCGATTGGTGCAAATCCGCTGTCGCTTCATCATATCCCAATGTTAACCTGTGGATAACCTGTGGACCCTGCCGGAGAAATATTGCAATTATCAGTAAGTAGTGTATTCTAATTCTACCACTAGGTGGTGGGCTAAACCCGTTAACCAAGATAGAACTATCACAAGTATTAACTAAAGTTTGCAAGTAATTTGTTAATCTGCAGATAAAATGTAACAACGATATGAGATATACAGTATTTGAAATTCTAACAAGTGATATCTAACATAAACTGCTCTTTTGTTTGCCTGTAATAATAATCTGTCAGGATAATCATCTGTACATAACAATAATGATAAGTATTCTCATGTATAAAGAGAGTAGGCGGTAAATACTAAAACATATGATAAAGCCATGGCCCTCATTCCGAGTTGTTCGCTCGCAAGCTGCTTTTAGCAGCATTGCACACGCTAAGCCGCCGCCCTCTGGGAGTGTATCTTAGCTTAGCAAAATTGCGAACGAAAGATTCTCAAAATTGCGAATAGAAATTTCTTTGCAGTTTCTGAGTAGCTCGGGACTTACTCTGCCACTGCGATCAGTTCAGTCAGTTTCGTTCCTGGTTTGACGTCACAAACACACCCAGCGTTTGCCCAGGCACTCCCCCGTTTCTCCAGCCACTCCCGCGTTTTTCCCAGAAACGGCAGCGTTTTTTCACACACTCCCATAAAACGGCCAGTTTCTGCCATGAAACACCCACTTCCTGTCAATCACATTACGATCACCAGAACGAAGAAAAAACCTCGTAATGCCGTGAGTAAAATACCAAACTTCTTAGCAAATTTACTTGGCGCAGTCGCAGTGCGAACATTGCGCATGCGCAATTAGCGGAAAATCGCTGCGATGCAAAGAAAATTACCGAGCGAACAACTCGGAATGACCACCAATGAGCAGTAGTTAAGCACAACAAGAGGAATGATAATACCTTATCTTAAAAAAAAACCATCAATGGTATGTAGGTAAAACAAGCAAGTTTCTCAGCATATACTGTATAATCACCTGCTTTCCATGGACACTTAATATTTCAGTAATATCAATAGCCCCTGATTGACCAGTTTAACAGGTATGAACCAAACAACAGTGACAGAATTTGTTGTAAAGTCCAGGTAAAACTCCGTCGGTACCAGCCTCAGAGGCAACAATGAGAAAGGAGTTATGGAGACTTGCAGTGTCCCAATGTTTAAGTAATTGTCTCATATCAATTAAAGTTTGTGTAAAGTCCCCCCCAAAAAAATCACCTCAGAGTCAAACTGCCCAGGCAAGGTACTAGAATGTAAGCTCTCACGAGTAGGGCCCTCTTCCCTCATGTGCTTATCCTTTTCTTACTTTAATAATCCTCAACTGCCCAGATCGTGCAGTTTTTTGGCCACCTGGAACTTATCTCTATGTTGTTTACTGGTGTAGTTATGCTTAGTTACCCTGTACTTGTCCTATATTGTCTTCAACTGTAAGTCACTGTTTTCCTGTTTTGATTATGTGCACATGTACTCTGTAACTGGGCGCTGCGGAACCCTTGTGGCGCCATATAAATAAAGGATAATAATACTAGTAAAGATGATGAGGTAGAAAGCAAGGGAAAGATATGGAATGAGAAGGTATAAAAGGGCAGAAGGGGTAACACAATAGGAGGCGATGGCTAAAAATAGAGGTAAGAAAGGAATATTAAGATGTTAGTAGTGGAGGAATGGGGAGAACAACAGAGTTAATACCTGGGGAAGGAGAAGCCTCCTTCTAAATTATCAGCCCACGCTTTGGAGTCAGCAATCCTCATGAGCTGGCGGCAGGCTTGTTTGTCAGGGGCTTTTTGTTCCAAACTCCCACATACTGTATGGCAACAGGTAACGCCAGCAGTCAGCCTGTGAGGAATCTCTGCCATCTGTGGAGGGGCTCCGCTGCAGGTGTGTGCCGGAAGATATCCACCCTACGGTCCGTCTAGACCCCACTATAAACAAGGCAGCGTTCACCGGAGATCATATGAAGCAGGGCACTCCAACTGCCCGTCGAGCATGGCAATCTTCCAGGCACTGATGAGGAGTCTAAGCTTGCCGTACCTCCGCCTATCCCGGGAATCACCAGGACTGTCTCCACCGCGAGTGCACCCTCACCACATGCAGCCGTGCTCTCACCGCACTCCTCCCTCTATAGGCTTCGCCGCTCCCAGGGTAAGCAAGTCAGGAAATCACCCACTCCACACCTTGGCCCGGATCTGTCACGCCGCGATGCAAAAGTCAGTCTCTCCGTCTGGGACGCCCGGTCACTGGAGAGATGTCCGGCCACCAGGGGAGAAAACCAGGTATTCACCGTCCAGCACTGTACCCGTCTTTTACAAGCATCAAAAAGGAGGTTTAGGGAATAGAATGTTATTTAGAAGCTACGTAAAATCGCCTGTCTGCTAATATTCTATTATTTTGGGGGATTTGTAGGTCGATTTTTTTGTTTGATTTTGAAATCGAATGTTAGTTAATCAGGGGACCCTATATATTAGTCTATGTAAAAGTACCAGTGTTTGATTTTCAACGGGATTCGATTTTATATTTAATTTTACATTCAATTTTGCATTTAGTAATCTCCAAATTGCAAAACCAAACGAAAATCGAATCCAAAAAACACAAAATTAAACATTAGTAGCTAAACCCCTAGTCTGATCGCTGCCAATGGTGGAAGTTTTTGCTGTAATAATGGCAAAACTACTCCCTAGGTTCTTCTGATGACTGACCTGCATATTTTACTACTTTTTCTGGCCACATACTGTATTTGTGTGCTGCATGAAGTACTTGATATTAAACATGAATGCACCTCAATACTCATGATGCAGACATGGCACAATAAGTAGTAGATGTCAGTTATTTCAGTATAGGACACTCAGGTCACTATGACTTCCCACAGCCTGGCTGTACACCACCTCACTTGTTCTCCTTCCAGATGGGCTTCATTTTCAGGCACAGGTGTGAGGTGGGAATAGCCAGGGGTGTATCTAGGGGTTCGACCGCCCCTGGCAAAGTAAGGGGCTGCTGGGCTGCTCCCCCCCCCCCCCTCCCCCTACACACATTTGGAATAAGGTGTGAGTATTGGAAATGGGGCATGGTCTTGTGGGGGAAGGCCGTGGACACAATAGTACTTCCAATTCAAATTATGCCACACAGTAGTGTTCCTTATTCACATTAAACCGCACAGTAGTGTCTCGTATTCCCGTTACACTATCCTTCCCCCCTAACCCACCTTTCCCACAGCCTGACCTTAACCCCCCCCCCCCAAGCCTCTTCAGTGGTGCCTAACCCTAACCCACCCTTCCTAATCTTCCTTCCTGCAGCCTAACCCTAACCCTCCCACCCTCGCAGCTTAACCCTAACCCTCCCACGTGGCTTGCCAGTGTAGACATTGGCACCAACTCGATTCGGATTTTGGCATTCTGCATCGCTATCTATTTTGGGATGCCAGCATCAGCATTCCGAGCAGTTTCGGGATGCTGGCGTCATCTTTCCGACTGCTGGGATGCCAAACACCGGCATCTTGACTGCATCCCAAATGAAATGCTAATGAGCTGCTGTGAGATGAGCCTCAAATGGACCCAGCCATTAACCAAACACCATTAGTTGGATGGTAGAAGTGCTTCCTGTTAGAAGAAACATCAGGGTGCCATCACTTCCAAGATAAAATGGTCAATTATACAATTAACTGGTATACATTTCCTTGAACCTGGCCTTGAAATAGATAAGATATGCATTTTCTTTATTTCACTCAACAAGTTAAAGTTTTCGCTTACTTACTACTTACATCTAGCTTGCATGAAAATCCCAAACACTGCCACTTTTTTTATTATCTTCAACAACAAATAGATTGATAGCACTGTGCTATATAACAATTGCTGTGTACCTGGTGACAGTCTGTAACTGCCGGCTCTGCGCCAGTGTCCGTCAGCACCGCACTGCACTAGTGATAAGACTAGTGTCCGGAAGCACCGCACTTGTAATCAGACTCAAAATAAACTACAGTTCCCAGCAGCCCTTGCTGTCAGGAGCTTCCAGCAACAAGGGCTGCTGGGAGCTGTAGTTTATTTTGAGTCTGATTACAAGTGCGGTGCTGCCGGACACCAGCGCCGCTCCAGCAGTAACAGACTCTTACCAGGTACAGTCTGACAGTACTACTTTTCTACCCTTTGGCCGCGGGTGGCGCCCCCTCCTTGCCTGGCACCCCTGGCGAGTGTCATTCTGGCCAATGGGTAGATACACCCCTGGGAATAGCCAAGCTCTAATTTTTGTACCTGTGGATGCTAGTGTGTAAGTGAATGAGGCTAGAGCAACCGATAGCAATAGAACTTTTTGGCTGAACGATCTCCCAGCAGAACCGCAGGGAGATTGTAAATAGTATTATATATATATATATATATATATATATATATATAAACACATACACATATATACACATACATACACACACACACATGGTGATTAAAAATTCACAGTACACCCTTTTGTTTCAAAAACTGGAAAGGAGGTCGTGTAACATGTCAAATAACATCAGAATTTGCTGAAAAATGGTATTGCTGTAAACAGATTTGAAATAGCAGTTATGGTTCAAAAGTTACAACACTTTTTTTGTTGCAGGTAACTGAAGATTGCTTTGAAAAAAGAGGAGAGAATTTAGGTAATTTTGATGTCTGAAGAACAAAGTATCCATGTCATAGCTGCAGATTTTAACAAACAGCACCCAGAAAGACCTCCAACTTCACATAACACTGTCAGGTGCCTAATTTCCAAATTCCGAGAAACTGGGACTGTGGCTGACAAGTCACGGAGTGGTCGTCCAAATAGTGCTACGGACAAGACAATTTTGGCATCCTTCGTGAAGAGCCCACAACACAGCACACAATGTTTGACATCAAAATGAGCTCAATTCTCTCCATTTTGTCAAAGCCATCTTCAGTTACCTGCAACAAATAAAGTGTTGCAACTTTTGAACCATAACTGCTATTTTAAACCTGTTTGCAGCAATAAACTCTTCAGCAAATTCTGATGTTGTTTGACGTGTTACACGACCCCCTTTTCATTTCAAAAACTGACTTAGATTCAAGATGGCCGATTTCAAGATAGTGCCCATGTTCGGTACATACCCTAAAAGATAGCCCATACACATAATATAAAATATAGAGACACCGGTAAAAACACGCAGCCTCACTTAACACAACTGTGTACGTCCCAAAAGCAATAGATGTTTAAATGTAATTGAATTTGATATTGCTACCTCCTTACCATCAGGCTTCTTCATTGTGAACACTAATATGTATGGATGTATGTATGTATGTATGTATGTATGTATGTATGTATGTATGTATGCATGCATGCATGCATGTATATACATACATACCTGTACTATGTCCACTCTCATTGAGCAAGTTGCATACAAATACAGTGTTCTCCCCAGAATTTTTTTCCAGCCGGGTGGGGGTCTTCGCAATAATAAAGTGTTTAAATCCTGACCTAATACTTATTATACTTAATACTGCACAATTAATTTGTCACAGACACAATTAGGCCCTGCCATAGAATGCTAAGCAGCTCCCAAATAATGCCCCCACTAGTTGGCACCACAAAATGTTAAGCAGCTCCCAGAATAGATAATGCCCCCACAGAATGCTACGCAGCTCCCAGATGCTGCCCTAACTTTCTGGCACCACATAGTTTTATTTATTTTTTAATAGCTCCCAGTGTATACTACATTGAACAGAGAGACAATGAAATTGTGTTCACTGCTGCTCAGTCAGGCGACTGTTCCTGCCTGAACAGGGCGCCCATGCTTTTATTCAGGGGGGAGGGAACGCAGCCCTCACCCTGCACTGTGATAGGCCATGCGCCCACCACAACACTGACCTTGCAGCCAAAGGAGTCCGGCACCTGACACCCGGCACTCTCAACAATTAGACCTTGTTGCAGGTGGACACTGATTCCGGACGGAGCACCCGATGGGAAGATCATGTGACATTGATGTCGGCGTAGCTCAGCCGTGTCACAGTCATGTGATCCTCCCATCGGGTGGTCCGTCCGGAATAAGTGTCCACCTGCAACAAGATCTAATTGGTGAGAGTGCCGAGTGTCAGGGGACTCAGAATCCGTGAGTGCCGGGTGGCATGGCGTCTCTTGCCGGGCTAACCGCCTGAAACTTTAAGCCTTGGGAGAAGACTGCAAATACCTTGTACATCTACATAAAACTTTATTTCATTAATATAAAAGAACTTATAAGATAGGTTGTTGATTTCTTACTTGAAATGGCTTCAAGAAGATCTCATCCATAGCCAGGCGCCCATATTCAGTAAAAAGCTAAAGAATAAGAAACAAAAATAGTGGATTTTGAGCATTTTCTTCATTAGTTTTACATTTTTTTAAAAAGAGAAATGTACAGGTCCCCAACATGTTAATTATTTGTAATAAGCGGCTAGTTTTCAGCTAGAGAGAATATGACATGTAGAAGTGTAATGGATAACAATATTTTCAGAAATTCTTTTGTCTCCCATCACTAAGTATGGAGATCTTGGCCCCACAATTTAATAATGTCTCCTCTCTTCAATTTTGACACCTGCACGATTTGCACCCAGTATAGTCTGCACTGATGATGAGGAAGAGCAGCTAACAGGTGTATGGATAGGGGGTGGATGCCCATCAATAAACTGTTCATTTACATTCTCTTTCAGTTCATGACAGTGGAAGGCAACACTCCACAATAAAATAAACAGACTTTCCCCTATTATGCAAAAAAATATTTGGCTGTACACACCTGAAGTTGTTGTAGATCATCCTCTTGTATGTTCTGGGATAAATTGTAAATCTGTATGGGCAAAGATACCAGGAAGGAATGTTAAACGAAAGGAATGGGCACAAAATAAATCAAGTGATGGAACAAAGACATCAACAAATAAAAATGAAAGGAAAAGGCTTTATCGGAGGAGGCAGGGTCACCAATAGCATATCACCAGGGACATGCACACTTTGGAGGAACAACGCAAATGCTAAGGAACACAAACATAATATATTTCACTTTTCATGGAAAGAGGAGGATATGTTAAAGAGAATAGGACTCAACCCTTAGGGCTACAGGCAGATTAGAACTTCTGTGTTTCTCGCAGAGGAGCCAGCTAGTTTCCCCCAATATCCCTTATGGATGCTAGAGAAATAGAAGTTGATCCAATCAATGGTAGGGATTAATTGGAGTAGAAGATTGCAAACTGAGGTCTACTCACCTGGATGGAGCTCGTCATGGTGCTCAGAGCAAAAATGGTGGCACAGTCCTTGACGGTGGACTGACTGTCAAATGCCCCTTGTGTGTCCATTAGGACCACGGCAACCTGATATGCAGAGAAGACATCGGTTAAAACACGCAGCCGCACTTAACACAACTGTGTGAGCCCCAAAGCAATAGATGTTTAAATGTACGGTAATTGAATTTGATATTGCTACATCTCACCTCCTTACCATCCGGCTTCTTCAAAGTGAACACCTCACTCCAGATTTGTATTCCAGTGGTGTCTGGCTCAGACCCCCCTTTCCAGGAAAACCCAGTAAGAGGTGCATCATCCTGCCCCAGCCAGGTCCCGTGGTTTCCATCCTTCTGCAAAGCACATAAAGCAACAAGCTTGTAAGGTTTTCTGTTTCTGTGTGATTATAGTGTGATGAGCAAAGAAGAAAGGAACGTACATGGGGCAAAGAGTGATAAAGTCGCACTCACCTTTAAAATAAGATTTTACTCACCGGTAAATCTATTTCTCGTAGTCCGTAGTGGATGCTGGGACTCCGTAAGGACTATGGGGATTAGCGGCTCCGCAGGAGACTGGGCACAACTAAAGAAAGCTTTAGGACTACCTGGTGTGCACTGGCTCCTCCCACTAAGACCCTTCTCCAGACCTCAGTTAGGATACTGTGCCCGGAAGAGCTGACACAATAAGGAAGGATTTTGAATCCCGGGTAAGACTCATACCAGCCACACCAATCACACCGTATAACTCGTGATACTATACCCAGTTAACAGTATGAAATATAACTGAGCCTCTCAACAGATGGCTCAACAATAACCCTTTAGTTAGGCAATAACTATAAACAAGTATTGCAGACAATCCGCACTTGGGATGGGCGCCCAGCATCCACTACGGACTACGAGAAATAGATTTACCGGTGAGTAAAATCTTATTTTCTCTGACGTCCTAAGTGGATGCTGGGACTCCGTAAGGACCATGGGGATTATACCAAAGCTCCCAAACGGGCGGGAGAGTGCGGATGACTCTGCAGCACCGAATGAGCAAACTCTAGGTCCTCCTCAGCCAGGGTATCAAACTTGTAGACTCCTACAAAAATGTTTTAACCCAACCAAGTAACAGCTCGGCAAAGTTGTAAAGCCGAGACCCCTCGGGCAGCCGCCCAAGAAGAGCCCACTTTCCTCGTGGAATGGGCTTTTACAGATTTAGGGTGCGGCAGTCCAGCCGCAGAATGTGCAAGTTGAATCGTGCTACAGATCCAGCGAGCAATCGGCTGCTTAGAAGCAGGAGCACCCAGCTTGCTGGGTGCATACAGGAGAAATAGCGAGTCAGTTTTCCTGACTCCAGCTGTCCTGGAAACATCTACTTTTCAGGGCCCTGACTACATTCAGTAACTTGGAATCCTCCAAGTCCCAAGTAGCCGCAGGCACCACAATAGGTTGGTTCACATGAAAAACTGATACCACCTTAGGAAGGAATTGGGAACGAGTCCTCAATTCCGCCTTATCCATATAAAATACAGATAAGGGCTTTTGTATGACAAAGCCGCCAATTCTGATACACGCCTGGCCGACGCCAAGGCCCACAGAATGACCACTTTCCACGTGAGGTAGTATAGCTCCACGGATTTAAGTGGCTCAACCCAATGCGACTTCAGGAAATCCAACACCACGTTGAGATCCCATGGTGCCACTGGAGGCACAAACGGGGGCTGACTATGCAGCACTCCCTTAACAAAAGTCTGAACTTCAGGCAGTGAAGCCAGTTCAATTTTTGGAAGAAAATCGATAGAGCCGAAATCTGGACCTTAATGGAACCCAATTTTAGGCCCATAGTCACCTCTGACTGTAGGAAGTGCAGAAATCGACCTAGCTAAAATTTCTCCTTTGGGGCCTTCCTGGCCTCACAGTACGCAACATATTTCCGCCATATGCGGTGATAATGGTTTGCGTTCACTTCTTTCCTAGCTGTAAATAGCGTAGGGATAACTTCCTCCGGAATTCCCTTTTCCTTCAGGATCCAGCGTTCAACCGCCATGCCGTCAACGCAGCCGCGGTACGTCTTGGAACAGACAGGCCCCCTGCTGCAGCAGGTCCTGTCTGAGCGGCAGAGGCCATGGGTCCTCTGAGATCATTTCTTGGAGTTCTTGTTACCAAGCTCTTCTTGGCCAACCCGGAACAATGAGTATAGTTCTTACTCCTCTCCTTCTTATTATTCTCATTACCCTGGGTAAGAGAGGCAGAGAAGGGAACACATACACCGACTGGTACACCCACAGTGTTACCAGAGCGTCCACAGCTATCGCCTGAGGGTCCTTGACCTGGCGCAATATCTTTGTAACTTTTAGTTGAGGCGGGACGCCATCATGTCCACCTGTGGCCTTTCCCAACGGTGTACAATCATTTGGAAGACTTCTGGATGAAGTCCCCACTCTCCCGGGTGGAGGTCGTGTCTTCTGAGAAAGTCTGCTTCTCAGATGTCCACTCCGTGAATGAACACTGCTGACAGTGCTAACACATGATTTTCCGCCCATCGGAGAATCCTTGTGGCTTCTGCCATCGCCATCCTGCTTCTTGTGCCGCCCTGTCGGTTTACATGAGCGACCGCCGTGATGTTGTCTGACTGGATCAGCACCGGCCGGTGTTGAAGCAGGGGTCTAGCCTGACTTAGGGCATTGTAAATGGCCCTCAGTTACAGAATATTTATGTGTAGGGAAGTCTCCTGACTTTTCCATAGCCTTGGAAATTCCTTCCCTGTGTGACTGCCCCCCAGCCTCGAAGGCTGGCATCCGTGGTCACCAGGACCCAGTCCTGTATGCCGAATCTGCGGCCCCCTAGAAGATGAGCACTCTGCAGCCACCACAACAGCGACACCCTGACCCTTGGAGACAGGGTTAACCGCCGATGCATCTGAAGATGCGACCCGGACCACTTGTCCAACAGATCCCACTGGAAAATCTTTGCATGGGACCTGGCGAATGGAATTTCTTTGTAAGAAGCTACCATCTTTCCCAGGGCTCGCGTGCATTGATGCACCGACACCTGTATACGTATTAGGAGGTCTCTGTCTAGAGACAACAACTCCTTGGACTTCTCCTCCGGGAGAAACCCTTTTTATCCTGTTCTGTGTCCATACCCAGGAACAGTAGACGCGTCGTTGGAACCAGCTGCGACTTTGGAATATTCAGAATCCAGCCGTGCTGTTGTAGCACTTCCCGAGATAGTGCTACTCCGACGAACAACTGCTCCCTGGACCTCGCCTTTATAAGGAGATCGTCCAAGTACGGGATAATTATTTCGGCCATTACCTTGGTAAATACCTCGGTGCCGGGGACAGAGCAACGGCAACGTCTGGAATTGGTAATGACAATCCTGTACCACAATATTGAGGTACTCCTGGTGAAGAGGGTAAATAGGGACATGCAGGTAATCATCCTTGATGTCCAGTGATACCATGAAATTCTCCAGGCTTGCAATAATCACCCTGAGCGATTCCATTTTGAACTTGAACCTTCGTATATAAGTGTTCAAGGCTTTCAATTTTAGAATGGGTCTCACCGAACCGTCTGGTTTCGGTACCACAACATTTTGGAATAGTAACCCCGGCCTTGTTGAAGGAGGGGTACCTTGATTTCACCTGCTGGAAGTACAGCTTGTGAATTGCCGCCAGTACTACCTTTCTCCGAGGGCAGCCGGCAAAGCTGATGTGAGGTAACGGCGAGGGGGAGTCGCCTCGAACTCCAGCCTGTATCCCTGTGGTACTATTTGCAGAACCTAGGGATCCACCTGTGGGCAAGCCCACTGGTCCCTGAAGTTCCCGAGACGCGCCCCTACCGCACCTGTCTCCACCTGTGGAGCCCCAGCGTCATGCTGTGGACTCAGAGGAAGCGGGGGAAGATTTTTGATCCTGGGAACTGGCTGCTGGTGCAGCTTTTTCCTTCTTCCCTTGTCTCTGTGCAGAAAGGAAGCGCCTTTGACCCGCTTGCTTTTCTGAAGCCGAAAGGACTGTACCTGAAAATACGGTGCTTTCTTAGGCTGTGAGGAAACCTGAGGTAAAAAAAATTCTTCCCAGCTGTTGCTGTGGATACGAGGTCCCAGAGACCATCCCCAAACAATTCCTCACCCTTATAAGGCAGAATCTCCATGTGCCTTTTACAGGAAGCATCACCTGTCCACTGCCGGGTTTCTAATACCCTCCTGGCAGAATGGACATTGCATTAATTCTGGATGCCAGCCGGCAAATATCCCTCTGTGCATCCTTTATATATAAGACGACGTCTTTAATATGCTCTATGTTAGCAAAATATTATCCCTGTCTTAGAGTATTAATATTATCTGACAGGGTATCAGACCACGCTGCAGCAGCACTACTTATGCTGAGGCAATTGCAGGTCTCAGTATATAACCTGAGTGTGTATATACAGACTTCAGGATAGCCTCCTGCTTTTTATCAGCAGGTTCCTTCAAGGTGGCCGTATCCTAAGACGGCAGTGCCACCTTTTTTGACAAACGTGTGAGCGCCTTATCCACCCTAAGGGATATCTCCCAACGTGACCTATCCTCTGGCGGGAAAGGGTACGCCATCAGTAACTTTTTAGAAATTACCAGTTTCTTATCGGAGGAACCCACGCTTCTTTACACACTTCATTTATTCATCTGATGGGGGAACAAAACACTGGCTGCTTTTTCTCCCCAAAAATAAAACCCCTTTTATGTGGTACTTGGGTTCATGTCAGAAAATGCGTAACACATTTTTCATTGCCGAGATCATGTAACGGATGTTCCTAGTGGATTGTGTATATGTCTCAACCTCGTCGACACTGGAGTCAGACTCTGTGTCGACATCTGTCTGCCATCTGAGGTAACGGGCGTTTTTTGAGCCCGATGGCCTTTGAGACGCCTGGGCAGGCGCGGGCTGAGAAGCCGGCTGTCCCACAGCTGTTACGTCATCCAGCCTTTTATGTAAGGAGTTGACACTGTCGGTTCCACCTTTCCATCCACTCTGGTGTCGGCCCCACAGGGGGCGACATCCCATTTATCGGCCTCTGCTCCGCCTCCACGTAACCTTCCTCATCCAACATGTCGACACAGCCGTACCGACACACCGCACACACACAGGGAATGCTCTGACTGAGGACAGGACCCCACAAAGTCCTTTGGGGAGACAGAGAGAGAGTATGCCAGCACACACCAGAGCGCTATATAATGCAGGGATTAACACTATAACTGAGTGATTTTTCCCCAATAGCTGCTTGTATACATATATTGCACCTAAATTTAGTGCCCCCCCTCTATTTTTAACCCTTTGAGTCTGAAAACTACAGGGGAGAGCCTGGGGAGCTGTCTTCCAGCTGCACTGTGAAGAAAAAATGGCGCCAGTGTGCTGAGGGAGAAGCCCCGCCCCTTTTTCAGCTGACTTTCTCCCGCTTTTTCTGGAATACTGGCAGGGGTAATTTTACATCTATATAGCCTCTAGGACTATATATGATGTAGATTTGCCAGCCAAGGTGTCATATATTGCCCTCAGGGCGCCCCCCCCAGCGCCCTGCACCCATCAGTGACCGGAGTGTGAGGTGTACATGAGGAGCAATGGCGCACAGCTGCAGTGCTGTGCGCTACCTTGGTGAAGACCGAAGTCTTCTGCCGCCGATTTTCCGGACTCTTCATGCTTCTGGCTCTGTAAGGGGGACGGCGGCGCGGCTCCGGGAACGAACACCAAGGTCGGGTCCTGCGGTCGATCCCTCTGGAGCTAATGGTGTCCAGTAGCCTAAGAAGCCCAAACTACCACCTGTTAGGTAGGTTCGCTTCTTCTCCCCTTAGTCCCTCACTGCAGTGAGTCTGTTGCCAGCAGATCTCACTGTAAAATAAAAAACCTAAATATACTTTCTTTCTAGGAGCTCAGGAGAGCCCCTAGTGTGCATCCAGCTCAGCCGGGCACAAGAATTTAACTGGGGTCTGGAGGAGGGTCTTAGTGGGAGGAGCCAGTGCACACCAGGTAGTCCTAAAGCTTTCTTTAGTTGTGCCCAGTCTCCTGCGGAGCCGCTAATCCCCATGGTCCTTACGGAGTCCCAGCATCCACTTAGGACGTCAGAGAAAGGTTTTTCCCTAACAACAGATGAGTAAAATTCTCTTATTCAAAGGTCAAAGGGGTCAATTCAACTAGAAGTACTACAACTATACGTGTGCATATACATCATGTGCCCCACTACTTTCCATCCACCAGCACAGCCTTCATCACCAATATAGGTAGTTACACCTACCCTACGCTGGGTGCAAGAAACCCACCAGAATAGGAAGCAACTCTGGCTACACGCCCACAACACTGTTCTCTTCCGTTCGTACTCTCATTTGCTGCACAGTTGACAACCTGGAACAGCCCATTCACATACGGAGAAGAACGTCTAAGATCAGTTTTACTCAGAATCACCCAGAGATCCAAAAAGGTGTATGTCCGCTATGACACTTGCGCAGTCTATTAAAATTCCCTAGATGTGGATGCATATGGATCCTATATTTGGCTAATTAATCATTTCTACTCCTTGTATTAAACATCAAGCACAGCTTAGAGCAGTTAATAACTATTCAAAGATCACCTTAGCTAATGAGGTAATTGTACTTCAATGTGTATACACAAAGTTATTTTTCTAAATCATTTAAATGGTAGTTTAAAAACTTCATAAATTGTAAACAAAAATAAACAAACACCATATGTATGAATTGTCACAGCAATATTGTAGTCTATAGTTTACCGTGTTTTTTTTTTTTTTTGTCTCCAATATGAAGCCACACTACACAAACACTAAGGGAACAATCAGGCCAGCAATGTAGTAATGTCAAATCACTGTTCCGCTGTGTGCAAATCCTGACTGTCTAGCAGTGATACAACTGGAGAAAGTTTGCCCAGGGCTACAGGTTCCTTTTCACAGCCCCAAATGAATGTGGAACAGCAGAGGGACAATGGGGTGAGTGGGAGGATTATGCTTCTGATTGATCCTTCCACCAACAACCCTTTTCTGCCGCTGATTTTAAAGTGGAGAACAAAATAAATTTGCTGATACTATATTAGCTTATACCGCTTTCACATCGATCCCTTTCAGACTGGCAGCACCAACCTGGCATATTGCAGAGTTGGTGACGTGTGTGGAGGCGATGCCTGGAGATCAGATCATCTGCAAGCGCGGCCTGTCCCTATAGTGTTAACGGGTCCCATTGACCTGGCAACCCGTTCACACTGCACTTCAACCTGGGAATAACCTGTTTTTTTCCCAGGTTGAAATACAGGGTCAGTTGATCTGGGAAATTGCAGGATACCCCTTTCACACCATATCATCTTATTTGTGCAATGTGAAAGGGGTATTAGTGGAAGAGAACTGGGAAAAACGTCTGCATGGAACAGGACCCAGGGATCCTTACTAAGGAAATAACCCTGATACTTGTATCTATATACTAGAACTACTGAAATCCATTACTCCTGGGAGTTGGTTTGTAAATAATATTTCAGATGATCTTAATAAGATACGGGATTTCAGTATAGTTTTGTCAATCTTTATTGATTGATAACTATAATAACCGCAGTGACAAATCACTACCTATAACAATTTGATTTCATTCATTACTGGTAAAAAGAAAAGAAAAAACAAAATAGATTATAAAAATAAGATTTTACTCACCGGTAAATCTATTTCTCGTAGTCCGTAGTGGATGCTGGGAACTCCGTAAGGACCATGGGGAATAGACGGGCTCCGCAGGAGACTGGGCACTCTAAAAGAAAGATTAGGTACTATCTGGTGTGCACTGGCTCCTCCCTCTATGCCCCTCCTCCAGACCTCAGTTAGGATACTGTGCCCGGAAGAGCTGACACAATAAGGAAGGATTTTGAATCCCGGGTAAGACTCATACCAGCCACACCAATCACACCGTATAACTCGTGATACAATACCCAGTTAACAGTATGAAATATAAGTGAGCCTCTCAACAGATGGCTCAACAATAACCCTTTAGTTAGGCAATAACTATATACAAGTATTGCAGACAACCCGCACTTGGGATGGGCGCCCAGCATCCACTACGGACTACGAGAAATAGATTTACCGGTGAGTAAAATCTTATTTTCTCTGACGTCCTAGTGGATGCTGGGAACTCCGTAAGGACCACGGGGATTATACCAAAGCTCCCAAACGGGCGGGAGAGTGCGGATGACTCTGCAGCACCGAATGAGAGAACTCAAGGTCCTCCTCAGCCAGGGTATCAAATTTGTAGAATTTAGCAAACGTGTTTGCCCCTGACCAAGTTGCAGCTCGGCAAAGTTGTAAAGCCGAGACCCCTCGGGCAGCCGCCCAAGATGAGCCCACTTTCCTTGTGGAATGGGCTTTTACTGATTTAGGATGCGGCAATCCAGCCGCAGAATGCGCCAGCTGAATTGTGCTACAAATCCAGCGAGCAATAGTCTGCTTAGAAGCAGGAGCACCTAGTTTGTTGGGTGCATACAGGATAAAAAGCGAGTCAGTTTTCCTGACTCCAGCCGTCCTGGAAACAAATTTTCAAGGCCCTGACTACGTCGAGTAACTTGGAATCTTCCAAGTCCCTAGTAGCCGCAGGCACTACAATAGGTTGGTTCAAGTGAAAAGTTGATACCACCTTAGGGAGAAACTGGGGACGAGTCCTCAATTCTGCCCTATCCATATGGAAAATCAGATAAGGGATTTTACATGACAAAGCCGCCAATTCTGACACACGCCTGGCCGAAGCCAAGGCCAATAACATGACCACTTTCCACGTGAGATATTTCAGATCCACAGTTTTAAGTGGCTCAAACCAATGTGATTTCAGGAATCTCAACACCACGTTGAGATCCCAAGGTGCCACAGGAGGCACAAAAGGGGGCTGAATATGTAGCACACCCTTTACAAATGTCTGAACTTCAGGCAGTGAAGCCAGTTCTTTCTGGAAGAAAATCGACAGAGCCGAAATCTGGACCTTAATGGAACCCAATTTTAGGCCCATAGTCACTCCTGACTGTAGGAAGTGCAGAAAACGACCCAGCTGAAATTCCTCAGTAGGGGCCTTCCTGGCCTCACACCACGCAACATATTTTCGCCAAATACGGTGATAATGGTTTGCGGTTACTTCTTTCCTAGCTTTTATCAGCGTAGGAATGACTTCCTCCGGAATGCCCTTTTCCTTTAGGATCCGGAATTCAACCGCCATGCCGTCAAACGAAGCCGCGGTAAGTCTTGGAACAGACAGGGCCCCTGCTGTAGCAGATCCTGTCTGAGCGGTAGAGGCCATGGGTCCTCTGATATCATTTCTTGAAGTTCTGGGTACCAAGCTCTTCTTGGCCAATCCGGAACCACGA
Source organism: Pseudophryne corroboree (assembly GCF_028390025.1). Lineage (NCBI taxonomy): Eukaryota > Metazoa > Chordata > Amphibia > Anura > Myobatrachidae > Pseudophryne > Pseudophryne corroboree. Next base: position 143,559,434 of record NC_086454.1, read on the forward strand.
GTATCGTTCTTACTCCTCGCCTTCTTATTATTCTCAGTACCTTTGGTATGAGAGGCAGAGGAGGGAACACATAAACCGACTGGTACACCCACGGTGTCACTAGAGCGTCCACAGCTATCGCCTGAGGGTCCCTTGACCTGGCGCAATATCTCTTTAGCTTTTTGTTGAGGCGGGACGCCATCATGTCCACCTGTGGCCTTTCCCAACGGTTTACCAACAGTTGGAAGACTTCTGGATGAAGTCCCCACTCTCCCGGGTGTAGGTCGTGTCTGCTGAGGAAGTCTGCTTCCCAGTTGTCCACTCCCGGAATGAACACTGCTGACAGTGCTAAGACGTGATTTTCCGCCCATCGGAGAATCCTTGTGGCTTCTGCCATCACCATCCTGCTTCTTGTGCCGCCCTGTCGGTTTACATGGGCGACTGCAGTGATGTTGTCTGATTGGATCAGTACCGGCTGGTTTTGAAGCAGGGGCCTTGCCTGACTTAGGGCATTGTAAATGGCCCTCAGTTCCAGAATATTTATGTGTAGGGACGACTCCTGATTTGACCAAAGTCCTTGGAAATTTCTTCCCTGTGTGACTGCCCCCCAGCCTCGAAGGCTGGCATCCGTGGTCACCAGGACCCAGTCCTGTATGCCGAATCTGCGGCCCTCTAGAAGATGAGCACTCTGCAGCCACCACAGCAGAGACACCCTGGTCCTTGGAGACAGGGTTATCAGCCAATGCATCTGAAGATGCGATCCCGACCACTTATCCAAGAGGTCCCACTGAAAGGTTCTTGCATGGAACCTGCAGAATGGAATTGCTTCGTATGAAGCTACCATTTTTCCGAGGACTCGTGTGCAGTGATGCACCGATACCTGTTTTGGTTTCAGGAGGTCTCTGACTAGAGATGACAGCTCCTTGGCTTTCTCCTGCGGGAGAAACACTTTTTTCTGTTCTGTGTCCAGAACCATCCCCAGGAACAGTAGGCGTGTGGAAGGAACCAGCTGTGACTTTGGAATGTTTAGAATCCATCCGTGCTGTTGTAGCACCTCCCGAGATAGTGCTACTCCGACCAACAACTGCTCCTTGGACCTCGCCTTTATAAGGAGATCGTCCAAGTACGGGATAATTAAAACTCCCTTTTTTCGAAGGAGTATCATCATTTCTGCCATTACCTTGGTAAACACCCTCGGTGCCGTGGACAGTCCAAACGGCAGTGTCTGGAATTGGTAATGGCAATCCTATACCACAAATCTGAGGTACTCCTGGTGAGGATGGTAAATGGGGACATGCAGGTAAGCATCCTTGATGTCCAGGGATACCATGTAATCCCCCTCGTCCAGGCTTGCAATAACCGCCCTGAGCGATTCCATCTTGAACTTGAATTTTTTTATGTATGTGTTCAAGGATTTTAAATTTAAAATGGGTCTCACCGAACCGTCCGGTTTCGGTACCACAAACAGTGTGGAATAGTAACCCCGTCCTTGTTGAAGTAGGGGCACCTTGACTATCACCTGCTGGGAATACAGCTTGTGAATTGCCTCTAGCACAGCCTCCCTGCCCGAGGGAGTTGTCGGCAAGGCAGATTTGAGGAAACGGCGGGGGGGAGGCGCCTCGAATTCCAGCTTGTACCCCTGAGATACTACTTGAAGGATCCAGGGATCCACCTGTGAGCGAGCCCACTGATCGCTGAAATTTTTGAGGCAGCCCCCCACCGTACCTGGCTCCACCTGTGGAGCCCCACCGTCATGCGGCGGACTTGGAAGAAGCGGGGGAGGACTTTTGTTCCTGGGAACCTGCTGTTTGTTGCAGCTTTTTTCCCCTACCTCTGCCTCTGGACAGAATGGACCCGCCTTTTCCCCGCCTGTTTTTCTGGGGTCGAAAGGACTGTACCTGATAATACGGCGCTTTCTTAGGCTGTGAGGGGACATGGGGCAAAAATGCTGACTTCCCAGCTGTTGCTGTGGAAACTAGGTCTGAGAGACCATCCCCGAATAACTCCTCACCCTTATAAGGCAAAACTTCCATGTGCCTTTTCGAATCTGCATCCCCTGTCCACTGCCGAGTCCATAAGCCTCTCCTAGCAAAGATGGACAGAGCACTTATTTTAGATGCCAGTCGGCAGATCTCCCTCTGTGCATCTCTCATGTATAAGACTGAGTCTTTTATATGCTCTACGGTTAGCAGAATAGTGTCCCTGTCTAGGGTGTCAATATTTTCCGAAAGGGAATCTGACCACGCAGCTGCAGAACTGCACATCCATGCTGAAGCAATCGCTGGTCTCAGTATAATGCCTGAGTGTGTATATACAGACTTCAGGATCGCCTCCTGCTTTCTATCAGCAGGCTCCTTTAGGGCGGCCGTATCCGGAGACGGTAGTGCCACCTTTTTTGACAAGCGTGTGAGCGCTTTATCCACCCTAGGGGGTGTTTCCCAACGTGACCTATCCTCTGGCGAGAAAGGGAACGCCATTAGTAACTTTTTAGAAATTACCAATTTTTTTATCGGGGGAAGCCCACGCTTCTTCACACACTTCATTTAATTCTTCAGATGGGGGAAAAACTATTGGTAGTTTTTTCTCCCCAAACATAATACCCTTTTTTGAGGTACCTGGGTTTATATCAGAAATGTGTAATACCTCTTTCATTGCCTCAATCATGCAACGAATGGCCCTAGTGGACATTAAATTAGACTCTTCGTCGTCGACACTGGTATCAGTATCCGTGTCGACATCTGTGTCTGCCATCTGAGGTAGCGGGCGCTTTAGAGCCCCTGATGGCCTTTGAGTCGTCTGGGCAGGCACGAGCTGAGAAGCCGGCTGTCCCGCATTTGGCATGTCGTTAAATTTTTTATGTAAGGAGTCGACACTTGCACGTAATTCCTTCCATAAGTCCATCCACTCAGGTGTCTGCCCCGCAGGGGGTGACATCACATTTATAGGCATCTGCTCTGCCTCCACATAAGCCTCCTCATCAAACATGTCGACACAGCCGTACCGACACACCGCACACACACAGGGAATGCTCTGACAGAGGACAGGACCCCACAAAAAGCCCTTTGGGGAGACAGAGAGAGAGTATGCCAGCACACACCAGAGCGCTATATAATACAGGGACTAACTGAATTATATCCCCTTATAGCTGCTATAAATTATATACTGCGCCTAAATTTAGTGCCCCCCCTCTCTTTTTTACCCTTCTGTAGTGCAGACTGCAGGGGAGAGCCAGGGAGCTTCCTTCCAGCGGAGCTGTGAGGGAGAAATGGCGCCAGTGTGCTGAAGGAGATAGCTCCGCCCCTTTTTCGGCTGACTTTTCTCCCGCTTTTTTATGGAATCTGGCAGGGGTATTTATCACATATATAGCCTCTGGGGCTATATATTGTGATTATTTTGCCAGCCAAGGTCTAATTATTGCTGCTCAGGGCGCCCCCCCCCCCAGCAGTGACCGGAGTGTGAGGTGTACAAGAGGAGCAATGGCGCACAGCTGCAGTGCTGTGCGCTACCTTGGTGAAGACTGAAGTCTTCTGCCGCCGATTTTTCCGGACCTCTTCTAGCTTCTGGCTCTGTAAGGGGGACGGCGGCCCGGCTCCGGGAACGAACACCAAGGACGGGTCCTGCGGTCGATCCCTCTGGAGCTAATGGTGTCCAGTAGCCTAAGAAGCCCAAACTACCACCAGTTAGGTAGGTTCGCTTCTTCTCCCCTTAGTCCCTCGTTGCAGTGAGCCTGTTGCCAGCAGGTCTCACTGTAAAATAAAAAACCTAAAATATACTTTCTTTCTAGGAGCTCAGGAGAGCCCCTAGTGTGCATCCAGCTCGGCCGGGCACAGAAATCTAACTGAGGTCTAGAGGAGGGGCATAGAGGGAGGAGCTAGTGCACACCAGATAGTACCTAATCTTTCTTTTAGAGTGCCCAGTCTCCTGCGGAGCCCGTCTATTCCCCATGGTCCTTACGGAGTTCCCAGCATCCACTAGGACGTCAGAGAAATAGGGTTAATAGGATTTTTTAAATGGGCGTCTCATTTTTCTCATTTTAATGTCACTCCATTTCCACTGCCGTGATAACCATTCAATATTTGGTCCAATATTGGATATTTTTATTTTATGCTCGTTCCATCATCCCAAATAACACAGGGGGTTATTCAGAGTTGTTAGCAAACCAAAAGTCAGGAATTGGGCCAAACCATGTGCACTGCAGGAGGGGCAGATGTAACATGTGCAGAGAGATTTAGATTTGGGTAGGTTATGTCTCTGCTTTATTTTTACACTGCAATTTAGCTTTCAGTTTGAACACACCCCAACCAAATCTAACTCTCTCTGCACAGGTTACATCAGCCCCACCTGCAGTGCGACATGGTTTTGCCCATTAGTGTGCTTTTTTTGGTTTGCTAACAACTTTGAGTAACCCCCACAATTGCTTAATTTACGTGCAGTTACCACAGTATCCCGTTAACCTGCTGTAAAAATAAAAATGCAGATAACATCCAAACCTTAATGACAGTTTCTTGCGCCATGTTCCCATTCTATGACCAGTCCAGAGGTTCCCAAACTGTGTGCCGTGGCTCCCTGGGGTGCCTCGGGACACTTGCAGGGGTGCCCTGGGTTGGTGGTCCAGGACCAATTAAAATTATTCATGGTCAATATAATAGGCAAAACCAGTGCTGATGGCTGCCAGTCATAAAATATGTGGCCAAACAGAAGCAAATCTTATCCCTCACCACAAAACTGACCCTAAGGATGACATACAAACGCGATCTACTTAATGTAATATTTATTTCTAAATTTCTCAATAAGAAATTTTTGGCCTAGGGGTGCCGTGAAAAAAACTCTGATATTCTAGGGCGCCGTGATTCAAAAAAGTTTGGAAACCACTGGACTAGTCAGTGGAGTAATCTCCTAAATTTAACTTTTTCTTTTTAGTTACGGTTACTACAACTCAAAAGGTTTTATATAAAAGCCAAACACATCCCCACAATCAGTTGTTAGTTTTAAATACATGACACAAGGTTATTTTCTATTGATTTGAACATTGTGCATCACAAAGTGATACGCTTGCTTACTTTGTATGTTAGTAATCTCCCCAATGAAATTGACTTGTTTCTACATTATATTGTCACAAAACACACTTGCCAACTGCTAATATCAATTAAAGATTTTTGCTTAAGCTTTATAGTTAGAAGATGTAATTTAAGAAGACTCTATAATATAGAAGTTAAGAAATGGAACTGTCTGGTGATTTTAGAGAAAACGTAGTGTTACCCATATATTAGGGCAGCTGTTCCCAAACTCTGTGCTCAAGGCAACCTAGCAGTCCAGGTTTTAAGGATATCTATGGTTGAGTACAGATGTCTTAATTAGTACCTCAGTCAAGTTAATATAACCATATGGACATGGATATCCTTAACATCTGGACAGTTGAGGTGCACTAAGGACAGAGGGGCAGATGTATTAACCTGGAGAAGGCATAAGGAAGTGACAAACCAGTGATATGTGCAAGGTGATAAACGCACCAGCCAATCAGATCGTAACTGTTAATTTACATATTTGAGCTGATTGGCTGGTGCTTTTATCACCTTGCACATATCACTGGTTTATCACTTCCTTATGCCTTCTCCAGGTTAATACATCTGCCCCAGAGTTTGGGAACCACTGCATTAGGATAAGTGCAAACTGCATACACTTTGTTCCAAGTGCATTCTATAGTGTGTCCCATAATGATGGGACACATTTTATTTTTCATATACAAGAGTATGGGCACTTGCCAATCCTTAAAATATATTTTATTTTAAAGTCTGACTTAGGGACATTGATCCTTAATGTCACAGCCATCCCGGCTGATGTGCTCCACCGCGCTATGGTGGGGATGACAGAGAGCCCGAGAATGTCCTCTTCGATGTGGTGACCAACTAAGGGATGTGATACTCAAACCTTGAACTACGCTATGAACTCCTGTACCTTGGTTATGTATTACACATAGTCCTTAATAAATGTGTTCGTTCCAGTCTCAGATAATTACATTTAAATTGTGTCCCATCATTATGGGACGGGTGGTCTTCAGTATGCCGGCTGTCGGGATCCCGGCTCACAGTATAACGGCGCCGGAATCCCGACAGCCGGCATACCGACACTTATTCTCCCTCGTGGGGGTCCACGACCCCCCTGTAGGGAGAATAAAATAGTGTGGCGCGCATAGCACGCCACCGTGCCCGCAGCGTGGCGAGCACTGCGAGCCCGCAAGGGGCTCATTTGCGCCAGCCACACTGTCGGTATGCCAGCGGTCGGGCTCCCGGCGCCGGTATGCTTGTCGCCGGGAGCCCGACCGCCGGCATACCATACTACACCCTTATGGGACACCCTGTATTTGTCAGTAAATTACTACAGTGTGGATTCTGTCTACTCTGCTTTTTCTTACATACTCTGAACGTATGAGGAACAGAACACTGTATACCTGGTAACAAAGAGAAACGTTGCAGCACAGACTACTATATGAAGAATGGAATTTTCCCTTGAGTTTCTCATTATGCGTATATCAGCTGATTTTGTGAATATAAATCACACTGAGATTTGTTGCCTTCACAAATGTTATCACCCATTGTTGCTACCGTTTCATGACTGTATCTATGGGGCCTATTCATGAAGCAGTGATCAGAGTGGAGAAGTGAGCCAGTGGAGAAGTTGCCCATGGCAACCAATCAGTGTTGAGGTAACATTTATAAAGTGCATTCTGTAAAATTATAAATAGCAGCTGATTGGTTGTAATGGGCAACACATCTCCACACTTTGTACTGCTTCATGAAAAAAACCCTATATATGTTGTGATATCACTGCAACTTTGGTATCACAAGTATGTGCATATATATATATATATACATACACACACACATACCTACACATACACACATATACACACAGGTATAACACCTGGGGGTGAATTTACTAAGATGGGAGTTCTATTTCAGATGGGATGTTGCCCATGGCAACCAATCAGATTCCAGATACTATCTTCTAGAATGTGCTAGATAAATGAGAAATAGAATCTGATTGGTTGCTATGGGCAAGATCTCATCTTAAATAGAACTCCCATCTTAGTAAATTTACCCCCTGGGGTACTAACAGAACTATAAATATATTTGGGTACTTTTGTAGCAGTGGCACGGAAGTCTGACATTCTGTAATTGTGGCAGGAACAGTTATGTGATTGGTTAAGAGGCTTTGCAGTGTGGAGAATGTATGGGGATGAGGGATCACCTGGCTGTACACGTATCTCAGCATGAAGTCTAGCAGGAAGGATTTCCCTTTGCGGAAAGCACCAGCCACAGACACCACCACGACATCAAGATCCCGAACGTGGTCCTGGAGAAGCACAGACGCCAGCGCCTCCTCGTCTAGCTGGAACGAATGATCATCCTTCTGCACTATAACTACCTGGACTGGACCAGGAGTTAATGGAGCCATGTCTGTGTCAGAAATTGAGAGAAAAAGAGAGGGATAAGACCCGAATATCAGATTGAACAAACAAGCCTATTCTTTGGCGCAGAATTAGTGATTATCCACTTATAAATCAAGCACGTGGAATGGATCAAAACAATATTATGGACTGTGGAGAAAAAAATAGGTTAATCTCTAGGCTACAAGTTGGAATTTCAACTTTACTGGGACATGCTAAAACAAGTCAGAGACAGAGAGGTCTAAAACTATATAAGGATGTTAGGAAAAGCAGCATTACTACAAAAATACAAGGGTTTGGGGCAGAAGACTCAGGAAAGTGATACTACCAGAGCTGCCGAGGCCCGCACCCAGCAGAGGAAATGCAGTGTCCCGGGCCAACACATCTGACTCACAGCACACAGAGCCTACTACACATTTTTTCATCTATAACCTGGCACAAAGAAGTGTGCGGATGATGCATTCTGTGAGACACAGGGAGGGGGAGCGGAGGAGGGGCAGCTGCAGAAAGAAAGAGGGAGAGAGAAAGGAAAGGGCAAAGCTAAAACATACAAACCAAAGAATAACCTGAAGTAGTGCATGCTATGCAAGTGTTTAACACAAAAAATTAAACTGTTCATATAAGGGTCAAAGTCATACTTGCCTACCTGACCCTCTCCATGAGGGAGAAAATGCTCTAATCCTGGACTTTCCTGGTAATGTATGATTGCCATCACCTGTGGTGAAACACCTTTCTTATCTATTAACTAGCTCACCACAGGTGATGGCAATCATACATTACCAGGAAAGTCCAGGAACAGAACATTTTCTCCATCATGGAGAGGGTCAGGTAGGCAAGTATGGTCAACGTGTGTACTAAGCCAGAACACTGGTCATCTATAATGTACGGATTGGGGCTGCATTATCGGTGGCTGTGATCCCGACTGTCAGCATCCAGGCGCCGTGATCCCGGCCGCAGAATGCCAGCAGGGAAGGGGGGGGCGAGTGCAATGAAAGGTGGCGAGCGCAGGTTATTCCCACTCTGTTGGTATCGTGGACACCCACGTGTCGGAATAGTCCCTTCTAGTCGGCATGTCGGTATTGTGAAGGTTCAGGATGCAGGGCGAGTTATTATGACAGTCTGTCTCCTGACCGTCGGTCACATAACTACATCCCATAATGTACATAGAGGGGAATTCAATTATTGTTTTTAGGCACACTGTGCCCAAAAGAACGTTGCATCTTTAGGTGTGATTACCGCGGGAGCCAATTGTTTCTGCTGGCACCCTCCTGAGGTAGCTAGCAAAAAGTCTGTTTTTTGGCACATTTTCCATGTTGCACCCCATACTTTATAGATGAGTTTAGCTGATTTATGCGCGATCAACCCCTGTATATTTGGGAGTGATAAGAAATGGGCGCCCAGTGCCAGAACAACAATTGCTTATCCCCCACCCCCCCGTCTAAAGTGACGGGTGATTGGGCGCACTAAAACAATTGAATCGCCCCCACAGACCCCCATATCCCTCTGCAGAACACACAGAAAGAGCTGCAGAGAAAACATCTACAATTTGCAGGGATCTGCCCCACCCTAGTGACCACATTACATAACTGCTATGCACTGTTTCTGTGGGTGTCCATTAAGTAATCCTAGGTGGGAACAGCACCTTTTTGGAGGAGTTATCCAGTTCTGACTTCCATTATTTATAGTGCTGTCCAATTTGATAGGTATGGAAGTTTAACTTGTTTTAGTCACCTACAGTACATGATGGATGGTCAGGCAGCATGAGGATTGGGGATCAGTAACGAGTTTTTGTGATGCAATGAAAAAAAAAAAAAAAATATATATATATATATATATATATATATATATATATAATTAAACACTGTTCAAAGCAGATAAATACCCACCCCCATTCATAACGAGCATAAGCTTAATACCCATGCACCCCATATACAGCTCCCCATTCCCACGCCTAGCATAAGTTATTAGCCACACATTAGCAGCATCACGTCTGCTCCGTTTTATACACCCACCTCATACGTCCCTGTGCTCGTGCCCCTCCCTTATCCTATGTGCATTGCAGAGTTGTATACACAGCATGATGGTCTGTGCACCCCCATACCAACAGTATCTATCCCACCAAATGTCCATACCCATGGTTACTACCTAAGCCTAGCAACCCACAAGTCTCAACACACAGACGTGTACCCACAAGTGAAACCTCCTGCCCAGCAGTGCTATGCTACAAACACAGCCTTGTGTGCCATGCCAACCACACATTGTATCGTCTTAGTCTGAAACCCACAAATTGAAGACCTTTGCCAGCCTTCCATAACCCACAAAATCCAGCCCTGTGCCAGCCACATTTTACCCCTCCCTGTATTTCCTCATTTTTACCTCACTTGGCATTAGATAGATGTGAAAAGAGCAGCTGGTGACACATATACAGTATAGCATTGTCTGGCCTGATACACTGGCAGCCAGAACTATTACTACACTATGAAATCTCAGGCAATCGCTAGCAAGATTCCATTGCCTATAACCTGATCGCCGATAATAGCATCTTGGCCTTTTCTCTCCAAATACAATATATGCTAGTTGCTAGTGGAAAACAGAGTAAGTACAAACATGTCCATGATGTTAGGTTGGTCCTGATGATAAAAGGAAACATCAATAATAATCCCCAAAAAATGAGTGCTGGATTAAACCTAAATTATACAATGTCACATCTCATACAATATACAGGTGTTGGAAAGTTCTAAACTGCAATACTGGTACACTGAAGTAAACTTGCCCCAGCAGCACTACCAAAGCAGTGCTAAGTCTGAGAGTGGCCAGACTGAAACGGAAATGGATAATAACTGTATAAGCTTGTAACCCTTTGAGTAATTATCTGCTAGCAATAACCGCCCGCTATAACACTCAACTCCATCAAACTAATACAATGTAAAGAAACTAGAAATGGATCCTGTTTTGGGCTTTATCCACACAGATTTATCGATATTTTAGTGACTTATTCCTTCCGCTAAAAAAATACAAAGCTGATGGTGAAGCTAGTGCCTGCTTATATCAACAATATCAGCTCACTATGAGGGATATTCAATTACCGCCAAAGAGACATCGGGAGTGAAAACTCCCATTGTTTCTTCGATTTTTTTACTCCGGGATATTCAATTTCAACACTGGAGGCAGGTGAAACAAATCCCTGATAAGCCGTGGCACACGCTAGTTTATCGGGGCTAATTTAACAGCCCCCCCCCCCCCCCGGCGATACTTTTACACCCGACAGTGAGTGCGGGTAATTGAATATCCCCGTATGAGTAATACCCGTTTTCCACCGAAATCCTGGGTCTGCCCCGGGATTTTTTACCCGGCATTTTGCCAGGTCGTACCCAACTTAGACCCCTTTTCCACAGCACCATCGTCCTGGGTTTTTCCCAGGTCGCCTCCATTTTCATTGAACCCAGGTAAGGCACAGCAAAACCTGTGGATGTCATTAAAAATAAGAATTTACTTACCGATAATTCTATTTCTCGGAGTCCGTAGTGGATGCTGGGGTTCCTGAAAGGACCATGGGGAATAGCGGCTCCGCAGGAGACAGGGCACAAAAAGTAAAGCTTTAGGATCAGGTGGTGTGCACTGGCTCCTCCCCCTATGACCCTCCTCCAAGCCTCAGTTAGGTACTGTGCCCGGACGAGCGTACACAATAAGGAAGGATTTATGAATCCCGGGTAAGACTCATACCAGCCACACCAATCACACTGTACAACCTGTGATCTGAACCCAGTTAACAGTATGATAACAGCGGAGCCTCTGAAAAGATGGCTCACAACAATAATAACCCGATTTTTGTAACTATGTACAAGTAATGCAGATAATCCGCACTTGGGATGGGCGCCCAGCATCCACTACGGACTCCGAGAAATAGAATTATCGGTAAGTAAATTCTTATTTTCTCTATAGTCCTAGTGGATGCTGGGGTTCCTGAAAGGACCATGGGGATTATACCAAAGCTCCCAAACGGGCGGGAGAGTGCGGATGACTCTGCAGCACCGAATGAGAGAACTCCAGGTCCTCCTTAGCCAGGGTATCAAATTTGTAGGATTTTACAAACGTGTTTGCCCCTGACTAAATAGCCGCTCGGCAAAGTTGTAAAGCCGAGACCCCTCGGGCAGCCGCCCAAGATGAGCCCACCTTCCTTGTGGAATGGGCATTTACATATTTTGGCTGTGGCAGGCCTGCCACAGAATGTGCAAGCTGAATTGTATTACACATCCAACTAGCAAAAGTCTGCTTAAAAGCAAGAGCACCCAGTTTGTTGGGTGCATACAGGATAACAGCAAGTCAGTTTTCCTGACTCCAGCCGTCCTGGAACCTATATTTTCAGGGCCCTGACCACATCTAGCAACTTGGAGTCCTCCAAGTCCCTAGTAGGCGCAAGACACCACAATAAGCTGGTTCAGGTGAAACACTGACACCACCTTAGGGAGAGAACTGGGGACGAGTCCGCAGCTCTGCCCTGTCCGAATGGACAAACAGATATGGGCTTTTTTGAGAAAAAAACCACCAATTTGACACTCGCCTGGTCCAGGCCAGGTCCAAGAGCATGTTCACTTTTCATGTGAGATGCTTCAAATCCACAGATTTGACTGGTTTTAAACCAATGTGTTTTGAGGAATCCCAGAACTACGTTGAGATCCCACAGTGCCACTGGAGGCACAAAAGGGGGTTGTATATGCAATACTCCCTTGACAAACTTCTGGACTTCAGGAACTGAAGCCACTTCTTTCTGGAAGAAAAATCGACAGGGCCGAAATTTGAACCTTAATGGACCCCAATTTGAGGCCCATAGACACTCCTGTTTGCAAGAAATGCAGGAATCGACCGAGTTGAAATTTCTTCGTGGGGCCTTCCTGGCCTCACACCACGCAACATATTTTCGCCACATGTGGTGATAATGTTGTGCGGTCACCTCCTTTCTGGCTTTGACCAGGGTAGGAATGACCTCTTCCTGAATGCCTTTTCCCTTAGGATCCGGCGTTCCACCGCCATGCCGTCAAACGCAGCTGCGGTAAGTCTTGGAACAGACATGGTACTTGCTGAAACAAGTCCCTTCTTAGCGGCAGAGGCCATAAGTCCTCTGTGAGCATCTCTTGAAGTTCCGGGTACCAAGTCCTTCTTGGCCAATCCGGAGCCATGAGTATAGTTCTTACTCCTCTACGTCTTATAATTCTCAGTACCTTAGGTATGAAAAGCAGAGGATGGAACACATACACCGACTGGTACACCCACGGTGTTACCAGAACGTCCACAGCTATTGCCTGAGGGTCTCTTAACCTGGCGCAATACCTGTCCCGTTTTTTGTTCAGACGGGACGCCATCATGTCCACCTTTGGTAATTCCCAACGGTTTACAATTATGTGGAAAACTTCCCCATGAAGTTCCCACTCTGCCGGGTGGAGGTCGTGCCTACTGAGGAAGTCTGCTTCCCAGTTTCCATTCCCGGAATGAAACACTGCTGACAGTGCTATCACATGATTTTCCGCCCAGCGAAAAGTCCTTGCAGTTTTTTTTTTTTTTTTCACTGCCCTCCTGCTTCTTGTGCCGCCCTGTCTATTTACGTGGGCGACTGCCGTGATGTTTTATCCCACTGGATCAATACCGGCTGACCTTGAAGCAGAGGTCTTGCTAAGCTTAGAGCATTATAAATTTACCCCTAGCTATATTTATGTGGAGAAAAATCTCCAGACTTGATCACACTCCCTGGAAATTTTTTCCTTGTGTGACTGCTCCCCAGCCTCTCGGGCTGGCCTCCGTGGTCACCAACATCCAAAACTGAATGCCGAATCTGCGGCCCTCTAGAAGATGAGCACTCTGTAACCACCACAGGAGAGACACCCTTGTCCTTGGATATAGGGTTATCCGCTGATGCATCTGAAGATGCGATCCGGACCATTTGTCCAGCAGATCCCACTGAAAAGTTCTTGCATGAAATCTGCCGACTGGAATTGCTTCGAAGGAAGTCACCATTTTTTTACCATGGCCCTTGTGCAATGATGCACTGATTTTAGGAGGTTCCTGACTAGCTCGGATAACTCCCTGGCTTTCTCTTCCGGGAGAAACACCTTTTTCTGGACTGTGTCCAGAATCATCCCTAAGCACAGGAGACTTGTTGTCGGGATCAGCTGCGATTTTGGAATCTTTAGAATCCACCCCTGCTGTTGTAACAGTATCCGAGATAGTGCTACTCCGACCTCCAACTGTTCCCTGGACTTTGCCCTTATCAGGAGATCGTCCAAGTAAGGGATAATTAAGACGCCTTTTCTTCGAAGAAGAACCATCATTTCGGCCATTACCTTGGTAAAGACCCGGGGTGCCGTAGACAATCCAAACGGCAGCGTCTGAAACTGATAGTGACAGTTCTGTACCACGAACCTGAGGTACTCTTAGTGATAAGGGCAAATTTGGGACATGGAGGTAAGCATCCCTGATGTCTCGGGACACCAGATAGTCCCCTTCTTCCCGGTTCGTTATCACTGCTCTGAGTGACTCCATCTTGATTTGAACCTTTGTAAGTGTTCAAATTTTTTTAGATTTAGAATAGGTCTCACCTAGCCTTCTGGGTTCAGTACCACAATATAGTGTGGAATAATACCCCTTTTCTTGTTGTAGGAGGGGTAATTTAATTATCACCTGCTGGGAATACAGCTCGTGAATTTTTTCCCATACTGCCTCCTTGTCGGAGGGAGACCTTGGTAAAGCAGCCTTCAGGAGTCTGCGCAGGGGAAACGTCTCGACATTCCAAACTGTACCCCTGGGATACTACTTGTAGGATCCAGGGGTCCTGTACGGTCTCAGCGTCATGCTGAGAGCTTGTCAGAAGGGTTGGAACGCTTCTGTTCCTGGGAATGGGCTGCCTGCTGCAGTCTTCTTCCCTTTCCTCTATCCCTGGGTAGATATGACTCTTATAGGGACGAAAGGACTGAAGCTGAAAAGACGGTGTCTTTTTCTGCAGAGATGTGACTTAGGGTAAAAACGGTGGATTTTCCAGCAGTTGCCGTGGCCACCAGGTCCGATGGACCGACCCCAAATAACTCCTCTTCCTTTATACGGCAATACACCTTTGTGCCGTTTGGAATCTGCATCACCTGACCACTGTCGTGTCCATAAACATCTTCTGGCAGATATGGACATCGCACTTACTCTTGATGCCAGAGTGCAAATATCCCTCTGTGCATCTCGCATATATAGAAATACATCCTTTAAATGCTCTATAGTCAATAAAATACTGTCCCTGTCAAGGGTATCAATATTTTTAGTCAGGGAATCCGACCAAGCCACCCCAGCTCTGCACATCCAGGCTGAGGCGATCGCTGGTCGCAGTATAACACCAGTATGTGTGTATATACTTTTTATGATATTTTTCCAGCCTCCTGTCAGCTGGCTCCTTGAGGACGGCCCTATCTATAGACGGTACCGCCACTTGTTCCGATAAGCGTGTGAGCGCCTTATCCACCCTAAGGGGTGTTTCCCAACGCGCCCTAACTTCTGGCGGGAAAGGGTATACCGCCCATATTTTCTATCGGGGGGAACCCACGCATCATCACACACTTCATTTAATTTATCGGATTCAGGAAAAACTACGGTAGTTTTTTCACATCCCACATAATACCCTCTTTTGTGGTACTTGTAGTATCAGAAATATGTAACACCTCCTTCATTGCCCTTAACGTGTGGCCCTAATAAGGAATACGTTTGTTTATTCACCGTCGACACTGGATTCAGTGTCCCTGTCTGTGTCTGTGTCGACCGACTAAAGTAAACGGGCGTTTTAAAACCCCTGACGGTGTTTTTGAGACGTCTGGACCGGTACTAATTGTTTGTCGGCCGTCTCATGTCGTCAACCGACCTTGGCGCGTGTTGACATTATCACGTAATTCCCTAAATAAGCCATCCATTCCGGTGTCGACTCCCTAGAGAGTGACATCACCATTACAGGCAATTGCTCCGCCTCCTCACCAACATCGTCCTCATATATGTCGACACACACGTACCGACACACAGCACACACACAGGGAATGCTCTGATAGAGGACAGGACCTACTAGCCCTTTGGAGAGACAGAGGGAGAGTTTGCCAGCACACACCAAAAACGCTATAATTATATAGGGACAACCTTATATAAGTGTTTTCCCTTATAGCATCTTTTTTATATATTTCTAACGCCACATTAGTGCCCCCCCTCTCTGTTTTAACCCTGTTTCTGTAGTGCAGTGCAGGGGAGAGCCTGGGAGCCTTCCCTCCAGCCTTTCTGTGAGGGAAAATGGCGCTGTGTGCTGAGGAGATAGGCCCCGCCCCTTTTTCGGCGGCCTCGTCTCCCGCTCTTAACGGATTCTGGCAGGGGTTAAATATCTCCATATAGCCCCCGGAGGCTATATGTGAGGTATTTTTAGCCAAAAAAGGTTTTCATTTGCCTCCCAGGGCGCCCCCCTCCCAGCGCCCTGCACCCTCAGTGACTGCCGTGTGAAGTGTGCTGAGAGGAAAATGGCGCACAGCTGCAGTGCTGTGCGCTACCTTAAGAAGACTGAGGAGTCTTCTGCCGCCGATTCTGGACCTCTTCTCGTTTCAGCATCTGCAAGGGGGCCGGCGGCGAGGCTCCGGTGACCATCCAGGCTGTACCTGTGATCGTCCCTCTGGAGCTAATGTCCAGTAGCCAAAGAAGCCAATCCATCCTGCACGCAGGTGAGTTCACTTCTTCTCCCCTAAGTCCCTCGTTGCAGTGATCCTGTTGCCAGCAGGACTCACTGTAAAATAAAAAACCTAAGCTAAACTTTTCTAAGCAGCTCTTTAGGAGAGCCACCTAGATTGCACCCTTCTCGGCCGGGCACAAAAATCTAACTGAGGCTTGGAGGAGGGTCATAGGGGGAGGAGCCAGTGCACACCACCTGATCCTAAAGCTTTACTTTTTGTGCCCTGTCTCCTGCGGAGCCGCTATTCCCCATGGTCCTTTCAGGAACCCCAGCATCCACTAGGACGATAGAGAAAATGGCCTTTATTCAGGCCCACAAAGATGGGATCACAGAAAAGGGAACAAAAGGGAGGGGTGGGGACTGTGTGAAGCATCCAGTGCCCAGCTCTCCATCCAGGCCTGCTCTGTGCCCAGTACCCAGCTCTCCTTCCAGGCCCGCTCTGTGCCCAGTACCCAGCTCTCCTGTCAGGCCCGCTCTGTGCTCAGTACCCAGCTCTCCTTCCAGTCCCACTCTGTGCCCAGTACCCAGCTCTCCTTCCAGGCCCGCTCAGTGCCCAGTCTGTGTGTGCCAAGTTCTCCTTCCAGGGCCGTTCTCTGCCCAGCTCGTTTGTGTGCACACATAAACAGCCTCTGCAAGCGCGTGGACACGTCTCTTCTGGTCTCTGGGTGATTACATCAGCAGCCAGCACCCTAGAGGGACCAATCAACGGCTTTTGCAGTTACCAGTCTTGAAAAACCTGGGTAAGAGTTGTTTCCACTGCAGTGTTACCTGGTTTTACCCGCTGTAAACTCTGCTCAATACCCGTAAAAAAATCCTTGTCAAGTAGACACGGGAATTTTTCCTTGGAGTCGTTTCCACTGAGCCGCATCCCAGGTACACACAGCAATTACCCAGTGGAAAAGAGGAATAAGATTTCACCTAATACCTACCATAAAACCACACAGATGCAGGGACAAAATTACCATTTTGGTAGCAAAATGTAAGATATACAGATTCTATTTTATAACCATTATCTTAGGAAAGCATAACAACAGCCTACTTTCACAATTGTTTTTATAGTAACTTTATAGCCCATTAAATTCACTGCACAAATGAGTTGGCTAGTTCTTGTGAGTTGTGTGAATAAAGTACACTGTCCTACAGATGTATAATCTTAAATGTTAAGGGCAGTAGGAACACTCCAGCCCACACCAAGCACTAACATTTGACAAATCAAAACTCGTGACAAATAATAAAAGCTTTGTCATTATTTATACAACAGAAAATAAGCTAATGGGAGAAATAAGTACACCCCCACTAGCCTGGAGAGGGCTATTAGGCCATTTCTAAGCAATTCTGAAGTCCATCATTCAACCTCATTCTACAGATTGTAAGCTTGCGAGCAGCCTTCCTACCTTTATGTCTGTCTGTTATTACCCACTTTTCTTCTATTACTACTGTTTCTAACTGTAACCAGATTTGCTGCACTATATAAGAAACTGTTAATAAATAAATATCTGCCCCACTGGTCAGGTACAATTATGCAACTGTGGGGCCATCAGCATATGCTTGTGCAGGGTGTGTTGAATGTGGTTGTTAAGCAGACAGCCCTGGGGTGCCTCCAGCCCTGCACCCAGTCACACTGCCAAATGAAACAATGCTATAGCACCTGCACTTCTGGAATGGACATTGGACTGACACCCGACTTCTCCCACTGTCAATGAAAAAGGGTGGAGCACTAATTGCTATAAAGGTGAGCTTTACTCGCCTGTTTTATTTCTCCTGGAGGGTAACTTTGCTGGACACTTCTGGGGGTAAGGTAGAGCTCAGACGTCATCAAACCCCTCCCACTTCTGCAAAATGCTGCGATTCGTGCAGGGGGCAATGATTAAATTTGTCGTTTTAGCCGCACCCCCTCATCATGATTGTCGTTAATTATCTCTTCACTAGGATGTGGGAGATCTGCTTGCTCTTCCAGAAGAGTGGAGGGACTATATGAAAAACCGTGAATCTCCCACAACTTTCAGGCGAGTAGGCTGTGCTCGCCACAGGTTCTATTCCCACTCTATGGGTGTCGTGGACACTCACAGAGTGGGAATAGTCCATTTTGGTCGGCATGCCGACCGGCGGGATATTCAGGGTGTGGGATCCTGGCGTTGGTATTGTGACCGGCGGTCTCCTGATCGCCTGCCACATAACCGCATCCCGTTCCCAGGAGACATAAATTGTTTCAGGCTGGCTTGGAGGTAACAGATAAACACCAGGCAGCAGTCTTCTAAACACACATGCATGCCCAAAGATAAAAAGAAGAAATTGCATACATGTGCTTAACACACTGCTTTACATGGACAACATAATAAATCAATTTTCATTAACAATATGTAGCAAAACTAAGCAGATGGACTAGAAGCAATCAAGTAGATCCACAACTATGTAGAAACACTGGCTTGTGCTGACCAATAGGCTGACAGACAGCCTGTCAGTCAGTCACTAGTAGAGAACCAGCACTGTAGCAGAGCAATGCAGCAGAGACTTTTAACTAAAAATGTGCTGGCTGATAGACTGATGGAGTGAAACGCTTGGCCATGGAGTTGGCTGGCTGACAGTGGCACTACTGCTGTGCAATTGCAATGAAAAGAACAAAACATCAGGTCCTGGGTTGTTTACACCCATCTCCAGCACAGGACTGGTTTCTTTCTTTAAACCGACGCTCTCTGTATTATGTGGCAGTTGCCAATCCTATTATATGGCAGACATTGATTCTCTCTCTTTGATATAGTGGTCAGTGATGCTCTCTGCATGATATGGCGTTTAGTGATTCTCTGTATTATAAGGTGGTCCCATATTTATAATTTCTCATCATCACTTACTGCTTTAGTATTCACACACAGGAACTTCTATAAAAGCGCGTCCCAGCAATGTGTAAAAGTAAATTGATCATTAATGCAATCACTTCATTTCCAGGTTTGGGATCCAGCCATACGACTGTGTGAGTGCCCATAGGATCCCTCTCCTGGCAAAGCTTTTAAAGTGTAGTCCATAGGTTACAATGGCTGATGCCATCTGAAGACAGCATTTGCTATTGGAGTCAATCTCTGGAATGCTTCACATTCTGGAGCTTGGTATATTCTGGAAATAAGCAGCCACCATAACCACCTATGGGAGCTGCTTTTGCATTTGAAAACGGGGGATTTCTGCATATTTCTACAATATTTGCCACAGTCCCCTGTACATACATCCAGATGGTACTTTATATTTGCAAGATATCACGCAAATATTCTTTGATACATATGCCCGATAATGTGGAGGTTTACACAATATTTTCAGGGACACTTTAAATTCCCACTCTTCATCTGTATATGGATCAGTGATCTTTTCAATGCTCCCTGTTGAGTAGATCATTTCTGTACTGCGTAGAGTTTAGGCCAAAGTGTGCTCGGTTTTTAATACTGTAGTGTTCACGCTAGGATATTTTAGCATGGCATCAAGGCTTGCCTGACTGTAAAAGTGCAAAATGCGCCCTGTCCTATGCGAGGTGCCCTGCTAAGACAGAGTGCCCTGTGTGGGAAAAGCTGCAGTGCCCGATCGCTGCCCGGTGAATAGATGCCACGCGCACAGCATCTATTCACATTATGGAGAAAGCTTGGGGGAGGCCCAGAACCTCCGTAAGTGCTGGGCACACGCCAAAGTGTGATGAATTGGGGATGTGTCACTGGACCACACCCCTCCCTGACAGGCCACGTCCCTCCCTGACCATCCACACCCCTTTTTGGCACGCGTACCTGACCCTCTGCGCCCTGCCTCTGATCTGCCGGGAACACTAATAGTGGTCACTAAATAGTCACTGCTTTGTCAGATGAGACTTATAGGTCTTTATATTTGTTTATAGCTTTTTGACCAAACATTTTTTTAGAAAACCTACAGAGTTCTTTACCACACCCATTTTTCTATTGCAGTGTGCCAGGGCCACTTGTATTTGCCCCCCAGGCTGAAAGCTGCAAGCCAGCCCCTGCTCCTGGCAGTGCCCAGAGTAGGTCACATCATGTGGAAGCTAAATGGGAGGTTCAGTCTAAGGGGGTATTGTATCAAGCCTTCTAAGCAGTGGAGAAGTTGCTCATAGCAACTAAAATACTAGCAAGAAGTTGACTGGTTGCTGTGGGTAAAAGCCAACTGTCCACTCTTTAGAAGTCTTGACACACGTCTGGGGGGACACAGGCAAAGCCTCTCTGATCTGCGTGTTGCTCACTCAGGATTGGATGTTTTAAACCAAAAACCTCTCTCTGTTTTTTATATTATGCTGTTACTACAGGCAAAGCGCCGTACCTTCGTTAAGCCTATTATACAAAAAAAATTGCAATTTTATTTAAAATGTTTAATGCCAGTTGCATGACCAGTGCTATTGCTTGACTCCTCCTTGTGAGTGTGTTTTTCTCTGAAAAGTGCTTTTGCATTTCACATTTTGTATTACTATTCAGATTTATTTAATTAGATTAAGTAATAAGTAAGACTAATGCTTAACTTGTTCTTATTTTCAATCTTCTCTATCCAAGTGTATTTTGTATGTATGAATATGTTTATTCTATCTACATGGTATTCATGCTTTAGGTTGACCATGGAAAGGTTGACAGTAATTAGGTCGACCAATAATGGTCAACAGTCATTAGGTTGACCACTAATGGTCAACATGCATTAGGTCGGCATGGTTGATAGGTTGACAGTGCTTACAGTCGACAGGTACATATCGTCAACACAGCTTTTTGAGGTATTTTGAGCATTTTAATCAACTTTTGCATACTTAACCATCCACATGGACTACGACTGGGAACAATAACCTTGCCTGAACAAAAGGTATGTGGTACGCTAATTGGGTTTCCATGTGCTTTGACGGCGAAAACAACACCCAAAAAACTTTTAAATGTTGTATCCACCTTTTCATGTGTCGACCTTATGACCATGACGACCTAATGCATGTCAACCATTAGTGGTCGACCTTTTCAATACTATCTACATATATTCAGATTTAATAGGAATAAGCCGTAAAAAATTGGTTTTATTGAAATATGTTAATCAAAGCCTAACAACATTATTAATGTTGGAAAGCATTAAAACGTGGTAGATTAAGGTTTCCAAAACATGATTATTTTATTTTTTTCATTAAAACATTAATGCAAAACAAAAAATAAAAAAATAAAAAAAAACCTGGGCTAAAAAGAGAAAAAGAAAACAACGGTTTAAACTGAAAATTGTTTCTTTTTTTCCCCAACCCTGTGCCCACTGCTAAATTACAGTAATAAACTTGTAGGATTTTTTTTAAGACTATACAATCTATAATTAAAGGGCACATTTATTGGACTTTCAATACATTTGAATAATCGGATCTTTAGCTACCACACTTAGCAAAAACATATTTCAGAGGCAGCTGAGTAATTTTATTAATAATAATAAATATTATTTATATAGCGCTCTTTCACCAATTGGACTCATGTTCACAGTGTCAATCGCTTGAATTAGCTGGCACACTAAAAATACACAATGGGCATTAAAGCACAGATTGGGGATTTCAGCTTTACTTGTTAGAAAAAAAAACGATTTAAAAAAATTCCAAAACAAATGCAATCTTGTTCAAAGACTAAAACAGGTTTTTCATGGGTAGGTGCTGTTCTGAGATGAAAAATCATAATCTTCCATAACAAAAGTTACAAGCCAAGGAAAAGAGGAATTGTGGAGCTAACCCTAAGCACTAGTACAAACACTGGAGTTTGGAGGAGGAGGGATATTCCACATATGTAGTGTTCCCAACAGAAGAGAGGCATGGAAGGGCGCTGATGTACGAGGACGGGCAGGGGCACTCATTCTACTAATCATTATTGTACAAGGTGATTCAAAAGTCGCAGTACACCCTTTTGTTTCAAAAACTGTGCAGGAAATGGGAAAACTGGATACTCCAGTAAGGTATAGGTGAGGTGGGCTATCTTTTAGGGTATGTACCGAACATGGGCGCCATTTTGATATCGGCCATCTTGAATCTAAGTCAGTTTTTTTAAATGGAAAGGGTGTCGTGTAACATGTCAAACAAAATCATAATTTGCTGAAAAGTTTATTGCTGCAAACAAATGGAAGTCATGGTGCAAAAGTTACAACACTTTTTTGATGTTGCAGGTAACTGAAATAGGCTTTGACAAAAGAGGAGAGAATTGAGATTATTTTGATGTCTGGAGAACGAAGTTTCCGTGTTAAAGCTGCATATTTTAACAACCGGCACCCAGAAAGACCTCCAACTTCACATAAAGAACAAAAGCCACAAAGAACAGAAAGACAAAAAGGACTAAAGGGGGGTACACACGGAGAGATCCGTGCTTAAAATCTAAGCAATCTTGCTAGATTGCTTAGATTTTAAGCACGGATCTGCCGTGTGTATGCCCTCCAGCGATAGCGATGCGCGGCCCCGCGCATCGCTATCGCCGATGCTAGATTGAGCCTGCATGCAGGCTCAATCTAGCGAGTCGCTCACTTCACCGTTGTGTGAAGTGAGCGGCCCCCCGTCGGCTTTCCCCCTCGCTCAGCACATCGCGCTGTGCTGAGCGGGGTGAGAGATGTGTGCTGAGCGGTCTGTGTTAAGATCGCTCAGCACACATCTCTCCCGTGAGTACCCCCCTTAAGACACAAAACTACATGGACAAAAACAATAAAATGTAAACAATTACAGGTGCGCACCAGATGGAGCCAAACTTTGCACAGAAACAATTGCAAGTGCGTACTGTTAAAACACTCAATTGTTTGTCCAATAATTGGCTAGGTTTTTCAAATAACATATATTACACCAGAATCTAAAGAAGTTTGGAAAACATGATATTTGTCAGGGGCATCTAAAGAAGATACGGTCATTAGGTCGATACGGTCATTAGGTCGACAGGGTCACTAGGTCGACATGTACTAGGTCAACAGGTCGACATGAGTTTTTCAAATTTTTTTATTTTTTTTACTTTTTCATACTTTACGATCCACGTGGACTACAATTGGGAATGGTAACCTGTGACAAGTGCAGCAGTAGTGGAGCAAGGCACCTTGCCCGAAGCATGGCGAGCGAACAAGGTGTAGTACTTAGGGTTCCCCGTCACTTTATGAAGAAAACGACACCAAAAAAGTTTAAAAAACTCATGTCGACCTTTTGACCTGTCGACCGATAGTGGTCGACCTAATGACTGTCGCCCTGAATTGTGTCGACCCATACCCCATCTAAAGAGGCTCTTTATCCTACATGACCTCTACCCAGACAGATATTACATTAAGGATTTCAACAAACCCATGACGTGTTCCCACATCCCATGCAGTTGGTTAAGGTAGAGTTGACAACAGACAAGCGCAAGCTTGACACAAGCACAGTTAATTTTGCTGTACTAAACGTTTCAAGGCAGAAAACAAGAATGAGCGATTCACAGTAGAATCCTGGTAGTTAGAACTTTGCCAAGATTTCAATATACAGCACAAAGTAAACACTGACTGTCTGGAGTAGATCAAAGCAAATTCTACTGCAACTGTTGCAAAATATTACAAAAAAAGTTACTTATTCCTTCAACTATAAATAGAAAAGTGAACCATTATTTAAGTTTACGCTAAGATTATGATTATTATTATTATGAAAAAAAAATTAAAACATTTTTTTGGGGGGGGAGTGCGGGTGCTGATCACTGAAGAGAGCACAATTTAATCTCTCTGAACATGTTATATCCGCCCCCCCTGCCGTGCACATAGGGGGTAATTCCAAGTTGAGCGCAGCAGGAAATTCTTTAGCAGTTGGGCAAAACCATGTGCAATGCAGGGGGGCAGATATAACATTTGCAGAGAGAGTTAGATTTGGGTGGGTTATTTTGTTTCTGTGCAGGGTAAATACTGGCTGCTTTATTTTTACACTGCAATTTAGATTTCAGATTTAACTCACCACACCCAAATCTATCTCTCTCTGCAAATGTTATATCTGCCCCCCCTGCAGTGCACATGGTTTTGCCCAACTGCTAAAAATGTTCCTGCTGCGATCAACTTGGAATTACCCCCATGGTTTTGCCCAACTGCTAACAAATCTGCTGCTGCGATCAACTCTGAATTACCCCCAAAGTCTAATGGAGCGAGGATATCATCCCAGAGGTTAGAACAGTTTAGGAGAAATACAGAATACCAGAATGGGGAAGTGGTGACCAGGGAGGAAGTTATCATAAGGTCCAGCAATGTTATTTTTTTGTCATTTACTGCATGACGTCAGAACCAACCCAAGAGGGATCTATATCGTTCATACTCTGTTTAATCCTTTTTTTTTTGTTTTTTTACATTAAAAATAAATTATATATATTTGAAATGGCAACTAGCACAGATTTAGGTTGTGTTTGGGGGAATTGTTTTGTGATGGATTAAACGAACTACAAATATTACAATATTTAAGGCTTCATAGTTGTAATATTTTACTTTAATATGGATGCTTCATATCGGAGTTGTGGCGGTTTAGGTTCCATTTCAAGTGGTTTACATTTGTTTACTCTGACTCAGGTACAGTACATGCAACATTATTTAAAAGGTGGCATCATGTGAATAGAAATCCATGGACACTATGATGGTGGATGTAAGCTGAGGCATTGTGGGACGAAACGCGTTGACACCATTGACTAATCAGCAGTGCACCGGTCCACCACGTTAGAACTCATTTGGCTCTGGAAAATAGCTTGCAGAGGCCCCGCTGCCTATTACCATCAAAGGGCTACTTCCAGCATTACCGTTGGTAACAACCCGCCTGTCAGCTAACACCATCACGCTGCAAGTGCAAACGGCGGAATTCCAGCGGGTAACAACTACGAACCCTCCGATTACATCACCCGGGGCGGTGACAGCCTCACCACCGGGAGAGGGGAGACGGCAGTGAGCATCACAGCGGAGAGACGGGTGAGTCCCTTGATCCCATCCGTTATACGGACACACGTTACATCACGTCCGGGGCGGTGATAGCCTCACCACCGGGAAAGGAGGGACGACCTATACACATTTGTGAGAATTACAGGCAGCGGTCTTCAGTTCACTCTGAATTATAAACCTAGCCGGGACGCCGGCACTGAAAGCCATCAGTCTATTTGTGTGGAACGTGCAAAGGAGTGCAATTACTGATCTATATTGTTTCCTAAGAGGACATTTTAGTATTTATCTAATTATAACACAGCTTTTAAAATAGAGTTGGTATAACACCCAACCATGCATTTTGGAATACATTAACTAAATTGATGCTTTCTTAAAACTATATTTATGTTTATTTTATTCTCCACATGGTGGATGATTTGGTATAAATAAAATGTACTTTTCTTATTATTCATAAACAGTCTCCCAACCTCATTTCTGACTACTTCACAGCCATTTTCTCAAAACTAATTTTTATTGTCACATTGATAATTTACATTATACCTTTTAAAGCGCGATGTTTTATAGATCTTTTCTGTTTAGTTTATGCTAGAGACTCTAACCAAGTCTCAAAACATACGCTGCTGTTTGCCTACACTGGTTGTATTTATATATAGAATAGTTATTTTTTTTTATATATATATATATATATATATTTCTCTATCGTCCTAGTGGATGCTGGGGTTCCTGAAAGGACCATGGGGAATAGCGGCTCCGCAGGAGACAGGGCACAAAAAGTAAAGCTTTTCCGATCAGGTGGTGTGCACTGGCTCCTCCCCCTATGACCCTCCTCCAGACTCCAGTTAGATTTTTGTGCCCGGCCGAGAAGGGTGCAATCTAGGTGGCTCTCCTAAAGAGCTGCTTAGAGAAAGTTTAGCTAGGTTTTTTATGTTACAGTGATTCCTGCTGGCAACAGGATCACTGCAGCGAGGGACTGAGGGGAGAAGGAGTCAACTCACCTGCGTGCAGGATGGATTGGCTTCTTGGCTACTGGACATCAAGCTCCAGAGGGACGATCACAGGTACAGCCTGGATGGTCACCGGAGCCGCGCCGCCGGCCCCCTTGCAGATGCTGAAGACAGAAGAGGTCCAGAATCGGCGGCTGAAGACTCCTGCAGTCTTCTAAAGGTAGCGCACAGCACTGCAGCTGTGCGCCATTTTCCTCTCAGCACACTTCACACGGCAGTCACTGAGGGTGCAGGGCGCTGGGAGGGGGGCGCCCTGGGAGGCAAAATGAGTACCTATAAAGGCTAAAAATACCTCACATATAGCCCTAGAGGCTATATGGAGATATTTAACCCCTGCCTGATTTCTCAAAATAGCGGGAGACGAGCCCGCCGGAAAAGGGGCGGGGCCTATCTCCTCAGCACACGGCGCCATTTCCTCTCACAGCTCCGCTGGTCAGGACGGCTCCCAGGTCTCTCCCCTGCACTGCACTACAGAAACAGGGTAAAACAGAGAGGGGGGGCAAATTTATGGCGATATTTTTATATAACAAAGCAGCTATAGGGGAGCACTTATTATAAGGCTATCCCTGATATATATATAGCGCTTTTGGTGTGTGCTGGCAAACTCTCCCTCTGTCTCCCCAAAGGGCTAGTGGGTCCTGTCTTCATTAGGAGCATTCCCTGTGTGTCTGCTGTGTGTCGGTACGTGTGTGTCGACATGTATGAGGACGATATTGGTGTGGAGGCGGAGCAATTGCCAAATATGGGGATGTCACCTCCTAGGGGGTCGACACCAGAATGGATGCCTTTATTTATGGAACTACGGGATAGTGTCAACACGCTAAAGCAGTCGTTTGACGACATGAGACGGCCGGACAATCAATTAGTGCCTGTCCAGGCGACTCAAACACCGTCAGGGGCTGTGAAACGCCCTTTGCCTCAGTCGGTCGACACAGACCCAGACACAGGCGATGACTCCAGTGGTGACGGTGACGAATCAACCGTATTTTCCAGTAGGGCCACACGTTATATGATTTTGGCAATGAAGGAGGCGTTACATTTAGCTGATACTACAGGTACCACTAAACAGGGTATTATGTGGGGTATGAAAAAACTACCTATAGTTTTTCCTGAATCAGAAGAACTAAATGACGTGTGTAATGAAGCGTGGGTTGCCCCTGATAAAAAGCTGATAATTTCAAAGAAATTATTGGCATTATACCCTTTCCCGCCAGAGGTTAGGGAGCGCTGGGAAACACCTCCTAGGGTGGACAAGGCGCTAACACGCTTATCTAAACAAGTGGCGTTACCCTCTCCTGAGACGGCCGCACTTAAAGATCCATCAGATAGGAGGATGGAAAATATCCAAAAAAGTATATACACACATGCAGGTGTTATACTACGACCAGCTGTAGCAACTGCCTGGATGGGCAGTGCGGGGGTAGTTTGGTCAGAATCCCTGATTGAAAATATTGATACCCTGGACAGGGACAATATTCTACTGTCGTTAGAACAAATAAAGGATGCATTTCTTTATATGCGTGATGCACAGAGGGATATATGCACACTGGCATCACGGGTAAGTGCTATGTCCATTTCGGCCAGAAGAGCTTTATGGACGCGACAGTGGACAGGCGATGCGGATTCAAAACGGCATATGGAAGTTTTGCCGTATAAGGGGGAGGAGTTATTTGGAGTCGGTCTATCAGATTTGGTGGCCACGGCTACAGCCGGGAAATCCACCTTTCTACCTCAAGTCACTCCCCAACAGAAAAAGGCACCGACTTTTCAACCGCAGCCCTTTCGTTCCTTTAAAAATAAGAGAGCAAAGGGCTATTCATATTTGCCACGAGGCAAAGGTCGAGGGAAGAGACAGCAACACGCAGCTCCTTCCCAGGATCAGAAGCCCTCCCCGGCTTCTACAAAAGCCTCAGCATGACGCTGGGGCTTCTCAAGCGGACTCGGGGACGGTGGGCGGTCGTCTCAAAAATTACAGCGCGCAGTGGGCTCACTCGCAAGTAGATCCCTGGATCCTGCAGATAATATCTCAGGGATACAGGTTGGAATTAGAGACAGATCCGCCTCGCCGTTTCCTGAGGTCTGCTTTACCAACGTCCCCCTCCGAAAGGGAGACGGTGTTGGAAGCCATTCACAAGCTGTACTCTCAGCAGGTGATAGTCAAGGTACCTCTTCTGCAACAAGGGAAGGGGTATTATTCCACTCTTTTTGTGGTACCGAAGCCGGATGGCTCGGTAAGGCCTATTCTAAATCTGAAGTCCTTGAACCTGTACATAAAGAAGTTCAAGTTCAAAATGGAGTCACTCAGAGCAGTGATAGCGAACCTGGAAGAGGGGAACTTTATGGTATCCTTGGACATCAAGGATGCGTATCTCCACGTTCCAATTTACCCCTCACACCAGGGGTACCTCAGGTTCGTTGTACAAAACTGTCACTATCAGTTTCAGACGCTGCCGTTCGGATTGTCCACGGCACCTCGGATCTTTACAAAGGTAATGGCCGAGATGATGATTCTTCTTCGAAGAAAAGGCGTATTAATTATCCCATACTTGGACGATCTCCTAATAAGGGCGAGGTCCAGAGAACAGCTAGAGATGGGATTAGCACTGTCTCAAGAAGTGCTAAAACAGCACGGGTGGATTCTGAATATTCCAAAATCCCAGTTAATGCCGACAACTCGTCTGCTGTTCCTAGGGATGATTCTGGACACGGTTCAGAAAAAGGTTTTTCTCCCGGAGGAAAAAGCCAAGGAGTTATCCGAGCTTGTCAGGAACCTCCTAAAACCAGGAAAGGTGTCTGTACATCAATGCACAAGAGTCCTGGGAAAAATGGTGGCTTCTTACGAAGCGATTCCATTCGGCAGATTCCACGCAAGAATTTTCCAAAGGGATCTGTTGGACAAATGGTCAGGGTCGCATCTTCAGATGCACCTACGGATAACCCTGTCTCCAAGGACAAGGGTGTCTCTTCTGTGGTGGTTGCAGAGTGCTCATCTATTGGAGGGCCGCAGATTCGGCATACAGGATTGGATCCTGGTGACCACGGACGCCAGCCTGAGAGGCTGGGGAGCAGTCACACAAGGAAGAAACTTCCAGGGAGTATGGACGAGCCTGGAAACGTCTCTTCACATAAACATTCTGGAACTAAGAGCAATATACAATGCTCTAAACCAGGCAGAACCTCTGCTTCAGGGAAAACCGGTATTGATCCAGTCGGACAACATCACGGCAGTCGCCCATGTGAACAGACAGGGCGGCACAAGAAGCAGGAGGGCAATGGCAGAAGCTGCAAGGATTCTTCGCTGGGCAGAGAATCATGTGATAGCACTGTCAGCAGTGTTCATCCCGGGAGTGGACAACTGGGAAGCAGACTTCCTCAGCAGACACGATCTTCACCCGGGAGAGTGGGGACTTCATCCAGAAGTCTTCCACATGCTGGTAACCCGTTGGGAAAGACCAATGGTGGACATGATGGCGTCTCGCCTCAACAAAAAACTGGACAGGTATTGCGCCAGGTCAAGAGATCCGCAGGCAATAGCTGTGGACGCGCTGGTAACGCCTTGGGTGTACCAGTCGGTGTATGTGTTTCCTCCTCTGCCTCTCATACCAAAAGTATTGAGAATTATACGGCAAAGAGGCGTAAGAACGATACTAGTGGTTCCGGATTGGCCAAGGAGGACTTGGTACCCGGAACTTCAAGAGATGATCAACGGAAGATCCGTGGCCTCTACCTCTAAGGAGGGACTTGCTTCAGCAGGGTCCCTGTCTGTTTCAAGACTTACCGCGGCTGCGTTGACGGCATGGCGGTTGAACGCCGGATCCTAAAGGAAGAGGCATGCCGGAAGAAGTCATTCCTACTTTGATTAAAGCAAGGAAGGTAGTAACCGTGCAACATTATCACCGAATTTGGCGAAAATATGTTGCGTGGTGCGAAGATCGGAGTGCTCCGACGGAGGAATTTCAACTGGGTCGATTCCTACATTTCCTGCAATCAGGATTGTCAATGGGTCTCAAATTGGGATCTATTAAGGTTCAAATTTCGGCCTGTCGATTTCTTTCAAAAAGAATTGGCTTCAGTCCCTGAAGTCCAGACCTTTGTTAAGGGAGTGCTGCATATACAGCCTCCTGTGGTGCCTCCAGTGGCACCGTGGGATCTAAATGTGGTTTTGGACTTCCTAAAATCTCATTGGTTTGAACCACTAAAAAAGGTGGATTTGAAATATCTCACATGGAAAGTGACCATGCTTCTAGCCCTGGCTTCTGCCAGGAGAGTGTCAGAATTGGCAGCTTTATCTTACAAAAGCCCATATCTGATTTTCCATTCGGACAGGGCAGAACTGCGAACTCGTCCGCATTTTCTCCCTAAGGTGGTGTCAGCATTTCATCTGAACCAGCCTATTGTAGTGCCTGCGGCTACAAGTGACTTGGAGGACTCCAAGTTACTGGACGTTGTCAGAGCATTAAAATATTATTGCAAGGACAGCTGGAGTCAGAAAATCTGACTCGTTGTTTATATTGTATGCACCCAACAAGATGGGTGCTCCTGCGTCTAAGCAGACGATTGCTCGTTGGATCTGTAGCACAATCCAACTTGCACATTCTGTGGCAGGCTTGCCACAGCCTAAATCTGTAAAGGCCCACTCCACAAGGAAGGTGGGCTCATCTTGGGCGGCTGCCCGAGGGGTCTCGGCATTACAACTTTGCCGAGCAGCTACGTGGTCAGGGGAGAACACGTTTGTAAAATTTTACAAATTTGATACTCTGGCTAAGGAGGACCTGGAGTTCTCTCATTCGGTGCTGCAGAGTCATCCGCACTCTCCCGCCCTTTTGGGAGCTTTGGTATAATCCCCATGGTCCTTTCAGGAACCCCAGCATCCACTAGGACGATAGAGAAAATAAGATTTTACTTACCGATAAATCTATTTCTCGGAGGTCCGTAGTGGATGCTGGGCGCCCATCCCAAGTGCGGATTATCTGCATAAGTTGTACATAGTTATTGTTAACTAATTCGGGTTATTGTTAAAGGAAGCCATCTTTCAGAGGCTCCGCTGTTATCATACTGTTAACTGGGTTTAGATCACAAGTTGTACGGTGTGATTGGTGTGGCTGGTATGAGTCTTACCCGGGATTCAAAATCCTCCCTTATTGTGTACGCTCGTCCGGGCACAGTACCTAACTGGAGTCTGGAGGAGGGTCATAGGGGGAGGAGCCAGTGCACACCACCTGATCGAAAAGCTTTACTTTTTGTGCCCTGTCTCCTGCGGAGCCGCTATTCCCCATGGTCCTTTCAGGAACCCCAGCATCCACTACGGACTCCGAGAAATAGATTTATCGGTAAGTAAAATCTTATTATATATATATATATATATATATAATATATATATATATATATATATATATATATAAAAGCGCCGGAGAGTGGGACTGGCATACCACTGGAGATCTGTCTCCTTTCTATATCCTATGTAAGCTGAGTAGACCTGGGTGCACTGCGATTACAACTCATGCCATGTGACAACTACAGGTAGTCACTTTTATTGCCAAATTATATTCTTACTTAATAAGTAAACTGCAAAGCCCAGAGAATAAAAAAAAATACATAATGAATAGGGACATACACAAATCTGGAAGGCGGGGCCATGATCTCTTCTGTAAAACAATAAAGAAAAATACTATGCATTGAAGATAATAGATAATACGCTCTGCAGGGGGGTTAGCCTGGGACAACTCCCACACACCTCAATACCAAGAACTGCGGCTTATACAGAGATAAATGAAATTAAACGTTCTAATCAGTTTTCACACAAAAAACATGTTTATCTTTTGACTAAATTTAAAATTTTGGACTGTTCCTACGAAAACAGGATTTAATACCTACCAGTAAATCCTTTTCTCCTAGTCCGTAGAGGATGCTGGGGTCCACTTCAGTACCATGGGGTATAGACGGTTCCGCAGAAGCATGGGCACTTTAAGACTTTTTCAGAGTGTGAACTGGCTCCTCCCTCTATGCCCCTTCTCCAGACCTCAGTATAGGTACTGTGCCCAGGGAGACGGACAATCCGGGAAAAGGATTTACTTTTAAGTCAATGGTGAGATTCATACCAGCTCACACTTCAACCATGCCGCACAACATGGCATTCAACATAACACACGCCAACGAGCATGACCATTGTAGCAACGTGCTGAAAACAATTTTAACACAACACCTGTGTAAAACCGTAACAAAATAACTACTGCAGGTAAAGTACGCACTGGGCTGGGTGCCCAGCATCCTCTACGGACTAGGAGAAAAGGATTTACCGGTAGGTATTAAAATCCTGTTTTCTCATACGTACTAGAGGATGCAGGGGTCCACTTCAGTACCATGGGTTTATACCAAAGCTCCAGTACGGGCGGGAGAGTGCGAATGTTCCTGCAGAACCGAATGACCAAACTGTAGGTCATCAGCGGCCAAGGTGTCAAACTTGCAACACTTTGCAAATGTGTTTGCCCCTGACCAAGTAGCAGCTCGGCAGAGCTGCAATGCCGAGACGCCCCGGGCAGCCGCCCAAGAGGCGCCCACCCTTTTAGTATAATGAGCATTCACCGAATTCGGTACCGGCAATCCTGCCGTAGAATGAGCGTGCTGAATCGTACATCTGATCCAGCGCGCAATCGTCTGCTTAGAAGCAGGGCACCCAATCTTGTTGGGAACATACAGGACAAACAGAGCCTCTGTTTTCCTTATCCGAGCTGTTCTCTTGACATAAATTCTCAAAGCTCTGACCACAGCCAGAGACTTCGAAACAGATGAAGTGTCAGTAGCTACTGGCACCACAATAGGTTGGTTCACATGGAAAGAAGAAACCTCCTTTGGAAGAAATTGCTGACGAGTTCTTAGCTCAGCCCTATCTTCATAGAAGATCAAATAAAGGGCTCTTGTGAGACAGGGCCCCTAACTCAGACACCTGCCTTGCGGATGCCAAGGCCAACAGCATGACCACTTTCCAAGTGAGAAACTTTAACTCGACCTCTTGGAGAGGTTCAAACCAGTCCGATTTAAGGAACTGCAACATCACATTAAGAGCCCACGGTGCCGTAGGAGGCACAAAAGGAGGTTGGATGTGCAGAACCCCCTTCACGAACGTCTGAACTTCCGGAAGGGAGGCCAGTTGTTTCTGAAAGAAACCCAATCTTAAGCCTGCATCCACACCCACCTGAAGTAAAATGGAGAAAACGTCCTAACTGAAATTCTTCCGTTGGAGCCTTCTTGGTTTCACACCAAGACACATATTTTCTCCAAATACGGTGGTAATGTCTAGACGTTACTCCTTTCCTGGCCTGAATAAGCGTGGGAATGACTTCTTTGGGAATACCCTTTCGGGCTAGGATCCGGCGTTCAACAGCCATGCCGTCAAACGTAGCCGCGGTAAGTCTTGATACACGCACGGCCCCTGCCGCAGCAGGTCCTCGCGAAGAGAAAGAGGCCGAGGATCTTCGATGAGTAACTCCTGAAGATCTGGATACCAAGCCCTCCTTGGCCAGTCTGGGACAATGAGGATTGCTCGAACCCTTGTTCTTCTTATGATCCTGAGAACTTTTGGTATTAGTGGAAGTGGAGGGAAGACATACACCGACCAAAACACCCACTGGGTCACTAAAGCATCCACTGCTATTGCTTGAGGGTCTCTCGACCTGGAACAATATCTCTGAAGCTTCTTGTTGAGACGAGATGCCATCATGTCTACTTGAAGAACTCCCCAAATACTTGTCACCTCTGCGAAGACTTCTTGGTGGAGGCCCCATTCTCCTGGGTGGAGATCGTGTCTGCTGAGGAAGTCCGCTTCCCAGTTGTCCACTCCCGGAATGAAAATTGCCGACAGAGCTCTTGCATGTCTTTCTGCCCAGAGGAGGATCTTTGTCACCTCTGCCATTGCCACTCTGCTTTTCATTCCGCCCTGACGGTTTATGTACGCCACTGCTGTTACATTGTCTGACTGGATCTGTATGGGTTGATCTTGAAGAAGATGCACCGCTTGTAGAAGGCCGTTGTAAATAGCTCTCAACTTCAGAACGTTTATGTGAAGACAGGTTTCTTGACTTGACCATCTTCCTTGGAAGCCTGCCCCCTATGTGACTGCTCCCCAGCCTCGGAGACTTGCATCCGTGGTTACTAGGACCCAGTCCTGAATCCCAAACCTGCGTCCCTCAAGGAGGTGAGAACTGTGTAGCCACCACAGGAGCGAAATTCTGGCTTTGGATGACAGGATTATCCTCTGATGCACGTGTAGATGGGATCCGGACCACTTGTCCAATAGGTCCCACTGGAATACTTTGGCATGGAATCGGCCGAACTGTAGGGCCTCGTAGGCCGCTACCATTTTCCCCAACAAACGTATGCATTGATGAATCAACACTTTCATTGGTTTTAGAATTTGTCTGACCATTCTCTGGATTTCCAGAGCCTTTTCCACTGGAAGAAATACCCTCTGTACTTCTGTATCCAGTATCATCCCCAGAAACGATAATCTTGTTGTCGGTTCCAACTGTGACTTTGGAAAAATAAGATTTTACTCACCGGTAAATCTATTTCTCGTAGTCCGTAGTGGATGCTGGGGACTCCGTAAGGACCATGGGGAATAGACGGGCTCCGCAGGAGACTGGGCACTCTAAGAAAGATTTTGTACTACTGGTGTGCACTGGCTCCTCCCTCTATGCCCCTCCTCCAGACCTCAGTTAAGGAAACTGTGCCCGGAAGAGCTGACATTACAAGGAAAGGATTTTGGAATCCAGGGTAAGACTCATACCAGCCACACCAATCACACCGTATAACTTGTGATAACATACCCAGTCAACAGTATGAACAACAACAGAGCATCAGACAAACCTGATGCAACCATAACATAACCCTTATTTAAGCAATAACTATATACAAGTATTGCAGAAGAAGTCCGCACTTGGGACGGGCGCCCAGCATCCACTACGGACTACGAGAAATCGATTTACCGGTGAGTAAAATCTTATTTTCTCTAACGTCCTAGTGGATGCTAGGGACTCCGTAAGGACCATGGGGATTATACCAAAGCTCCCAAACGGGCGGGAGAGTGCGGATGACTCTGCAGCACCGAATGAGCAAACACAAGGTCCTCCTCAGCCAGGGTATCAAACTTGTAGAACTTTGTAAAAGTGTTTGAACCCGACCAAGTAGCTGCTCGGCAAAGCGGTAATGCCGAGACCCCTCGGGCAGCCGCCCAAGAAGAGCCCACCTTCCTTGTGGAATGGGCTTTTACTGATTTTGGAGGCGGCAAGACAGCCGCAGAATGAGCCTGCTGAATCGTGTTACAGATCCAGCGAGCAATAGTTTGCTTTGAAGCAGGAGCACCCAGCTTGTTGGATGCATACAGGATAAACAGCGAGTCAGTCTTTCTGACTCCAGCCGATCTGGCTACATAAATCTTCAAAGCCCTGACTACATCTAGTAACTTGGAATTCTCCAAGTCACGAGTAGCCGCAGGCACCACAATAGGTTGGTTCAAATGAAAAGATGACACCACCTTTGGCAGAAATTGCGGACAAGTCAGTAATTCTGCCCTGCCAATATGGAAAACCAGATAGGAGCTTTTACATGACAAAGCCGCCAATTCTGACACACGCCTAGCCGAAGCTAAGGCCAATAGCATGACCACTTTCCACGTGAGATATTTTAACTCCACGGTCTTAAGCAGCTCAAACAAGTGAGATTTCAGGAAACTCAACACCACGTTAAGATCCCAAGGTGCCACTGGTGGCACAAAAAAGGGGCTGAACATGCAGCACTCCCTTTACAAACGTCTGAACTTCAGGTAGAGAAGCTAGTTTTTTTATGAAAGAAAATGAATAGGGCCGAAATCTGGACCTTAATGGACCCCAATTCTAGGCCCAAAGTCACTCCCGACTGTAGGAAGTGAAGGAAACGGCCCAGCTGGAATTCCTCTGTAGAGGCATTCCTGGCCTCACACCCAGCAACATATTTTCGCCGTATACGGTGATAATGTTTAGCCGTCACGTCCTTCCTAGCCCATATCAGCGTAGGAATAACCTCATCCGGAATCCCTCTTTTCTACTAGGATCCGGCGTCCAACCGCCATGCCGTCAAACGCAGCTGCGGTAAGTCTTGGAACATACAAGGTCCCTGCTGCAACAGATCCTGCCCTAGAGGCAGAGGCCATGGGTCCTCTGTGAGCATTTCTTGCAGCTCTGGATACCAAGTCCTTCTTGGCCAATCCGGAACAATGAGTATTGTTCTCACTCCTCTTTACCTTATGATTCTCAGCACCTTGGGTAAGAGAGGAAGAGGAGGAAACACATAAACCGACTGGAACATCCACGGTGTCACCAGTGCGTCTACAGCTATCGCCTGAGAGTCTCTTGACCTGGCGCAATACCTCTGTAGCTTTTTGTTGAGGCGGGATGACATCATGTCCACCTGTGGCAGTTCCCACCGACCTACAATCTGCGCGAAGACTTCTTGATGAAGTCCCCACTCTCCCGGGTGGAGGTCGTGCCTGCTGAGGAAGTCTGCTTCCCAGTTGTCCACTCCCGGAATGAACACTGCTGACAGTGCGCTTACGTGATTCTCCGCCCAGCGAAGAATTCTGGTGGCTTCTACCATCGCCACCCTGCTCCTTGTGCTGCCTTGGCGGTTTACATGAGCCACTGCGGTGATATTGTCTGATTGAATCAGAACCGGTTGGTCGCGAAGCAGGGTCTCCGCTTGACTTAGGGCGTTGTATATGGCCCTTAGTTCCAGGATATTGATGTGAAGGCAAGT
Source organism: Pseudophryne corroboree (assembly GCF_028390025.1). NCBI lineage: Eukaryota > Metazoa > Chordata > Amphibia > Anura > Myobatrachidae > Pseudophryne > Pseudophryne corroboree. The sequence goes on from NC_086454.1 coordinate 143,596,254, forward strand.
CTCCTGCCTTGACCACAGCCCTTGGAAATTTCTTCCCTGTGTGACTGCCCCCCACCCTCGGAGGCTTGCATCCGTGGTCACCAGGACCCAGTCCTGAATGCCGAATCTGCGACCTTCGAGAAGGTGAGCACTCTGCAGCCACCACAGGAGAGACACCCTGGCTCTGGGGGATAGGGTGATTAACCGATGCATCTGAAGATGTGATCCGGACCACTTGTCCAGTAAGTCCCCTTGGAAGGTCCTCGTATGGAACCTGCCGAAGGGAATGGCCATGTATGATGCCACCCTCCTTCCCAGGACTCGAGTGCAGTGATGCACTGACACCTGTTTTGGTTTTAATAGATTCCTGACCAGTGTCACGAGCTCCTGAGCTCTCTCTATCGGGAGATAAACCCTTTTCTGGTCTGTGTCTAGGATCATGCCTAGGAGAGGCAGATGAGCTGTAAGAACCAACTGCGACTTTGGAATATATAGAATCCAGCCGTGTTGCCGTTACACTTCCAGAGAAAGTGATACGCTGTTCAGCAACTGCTCTCTTGATCTCGCTTTTATGAGGAGATCGTCCAAGTACGTGATAATAGTGACACCTTGCTTCCGCAGGAGCACCATCATTTCCGCCATCACCTTGGTGAATATTCTCAAGGCCGTGGAGAGACCAAACGGCAACGTCTGAAATTGGTAATGACAATCCCGTACCGCAATTCTGAGGTACGCCTGATGAGGTGGATAAATGGGGACATGAAGGTATGCATCCTTTATGTCCCGAGTCACCATAAAATCTCCCCCTTTCAGGCTTGCAATAACCGCTCTTAGAGATTCCATCTTGAACTTGAACCTTTTCAGGTATATGTTCAGGGATTTTAAATTCAATATGGGTCCGACCGAACCGTCTGGTTTCGGGACTACAACATGGTCGAATAATAACCCCCTCCTTGTTGAAGGAGGGGAACCTTGACCACCACCTGTTGAAGATACAATTTGTGAATTGCAGTTAACACCGTTTCCCTCTCGTGGGGGGAAGCCGGCAGGGCCGTCGGTGAGGGGGCATCTTCTCAAAGTCCAGCTTGTATCCCTGAGACACAATATCTATTGCCCAGGGATCTAACAGGGAGTGAACCCACTTGTGGCTGAACTTACGAAGGCGTGCCCCCACCGGGCCTAGCTCCGCCTGTGGAGCCCCAGCGACATGCAGTGGATTTTTGTAGAGGCCGGGGAGGACTTCTGTTCCTGGGAACTAGCTGTGTTGTGCAGCTTCTTTCCTCTGCCCCCGCCTCTGGCAAGAAAGGACGCACCTTGGACTTTCTTGTTTTTTTATTCGAAAGGCTGCATTTGATAATGTCGTGCTTTCCTAGGCTGTGCAGGAATATAAGGCAAAATATCAGAATTACCAGCTATAGCTGTGGAGACCAGGTCCGAGAACCCTTCTCCACACAATCCTCAGCCTTCCATATGCCTCTTAAGTCGGCATCATCTGTCCATTGCATATTCTACAGGACACGTCAAGCAGAAATCGACATAGCTTTGACTCTAGGACCCAGTATACTCATGTCTCTTTGGGCATGTTTTATATATATATATATACCTATCTCTTAAGACAGCATCTTTAATATATATACAGGTTGAGTATCCCTTATCCAAAATGCTTGGGACCAGAGGTATTTTGGATATCGTATTTTTCCGTATTTTGGAATAATTGCGCACCATAATGAGATATCATGGTGATGGGACCTAAGTCTAAGCACAGAATGCATTTATGTTTCATATACACCTTATACACACAGCCTGAAGGTAATTTTAGCCAATATTTTTTATAACTTTGTACATTAAACAAAGTGTGTGTACATTCACACAATTCATTTATGTTTCATATACACCTTATACACACAGCCTGAAGGTCATTTAATACAATATTTTTAATAACTTTGTGTATTAAACAAAGTTTGTGTACATTGAGGCATCAGAAAACAAAGGTTTCACTATCTCACTCTCACTCAAAAAAGTCCGTATTTCGGAATATTCCTTATTTCGGAATATTTGGATATGGGATACTCAACCTGTATATATATCTCTATATATATATACATATATATATCTATATGCATACTAGGGTCTCAATCTCTGCTGATAAGGTACCTGTCCACGCTGCCACAGAGCTATAAACCCATGCCGACACAATCGCCGGTCTGAGTAGTGTACTAGAATGTGCACGCTATCTGCAGGATCCCCGAGAATAGCTAGTGCTACCTTCTGGGCAAACGTGACACCCTATAGGGGAAGATTCCCATCACATCCTGGCCCTAGTGGGGAAAGGATACTGCCTGAGAATTTTTTGTGGGAAGCTGCAGTCTCTTGTCTGGAGATTCCCGCTCTTTTTCCTCATGAGAGGAGGGAAATTTACCTCAGCTTTCTTCCCCTTAACATGTGTACCCTTGTGTCAGGGACAGATGAGTCATCAGTGATATGCAAATCATCTTTTATTACAATAATCATATATTGAATACCTTTCAGCCATTTTGGCTGTAACTTTGCATTATCGTAGTCGACACTGGAGTCAAACTCCCTGTCGATATCAGTGTTTATTATTTTGGATAGTGAGCATTGTGAGACTCTGAAGGTCTCTGTGCCATAGGGACAGACATGGGTAGATTTCCTGTCTGTTCTCTAATCTTTTGTGCAATAAATTCACCTTAGCACTTACACATATCCAAACAGGTGTCGGCGTTGTCGACGGAGACACCCTCTCACACACATATTTGCTCTATCTCCTCCTTAGGGGAGCCTTTTACCTCAGACATGTCGACACACACGTACCGACACACCACACATACAGGGGATGCTCTATTTGAAGACAGTTCCCCCACAAGGCCCTTTGGAGAGACAGAGAGAGAGTATGCCAGCACACACCCCAGCGCTATATGACCCAGGAATCACACAGTAACTTAGTGTTAACCCAGTAGCTGCTGCATATATTGTTTTTACGCCAAATGTATGTGCCCCCCCTCTCTTTTTCACCCTCTCTATCGTGCTTCTGCAGGGGAGAGCCTGGAGAGCTTCCTCTCAGCGGAGCTGTGGAGAGAAAATGGCGCTGGTGAGTGCTGAGGAAGAAGGCCCCGCCCCCTCAGCGGCGGGCTTCTGTCCCGCGATTTTGTGTAAAATTAATGGCGGGGGCTCATGCATATTATAGTGCCCAGCTGTATATATGCTGCTTTTTGTCAGGAGGTAATCAATTGCTGCCCAGGGCGCCCCCCCCTGCGCCCTGCACCCTACAGTGACCGGAGTGTGTGGGTTAGTGTGGGCGCAATGGCGCACAGCTGCAGTGCTGTGCGCTACCTCATATGAAGACAGGAGTCTTCTGCCGCCGATTTTGACGTCTTCTTGCTTCAACCCGCCGGCTTCTGTCTTCTGGCTCTGCGAGGGGGACGGCGGCGCGGCTCCGGGAACGGACGACCAAGGTTAGGTTCCGTTCCTGTGTTCGATCCCTCTGGAGCTAATGGTGTCCAGTAGCCTAAGAAGTGCAACCCAGCCGCAGTTAGTAGGTTTGCTACTCTCCCCTCAGTCCCACGTAGCAGAGAGTCTATTGCCAGCAGAAGCTCTCTGAAAATAAAAAACCTAACTAACAGACTTTCTTATTAGCAAGCTCAGGAGAGCTCACTAAAATGCACCCAGCTCTGTCCGGGCACAGATTCTAACTGAGGTCTGGAGGAGGGGCATAGAGGGAGGAGCCAGTGCACACCAGTAGTACAAAATCTTTCTTAGAGTGCCCAGTCTCCTGCGGAGCCCGTCTATTCCCCATGGTCCTTACGGAGTCCCCAGCATCCACTAGGACGTTAGAGAAATTTATGATCCAACCATGTTGTTGAAGTACTGTCAGGGAGAGTGCAATGCTCTGCACCAACCTTTCCCTGGACCTCGCCTTTTTCAGGAGATAGTCCAGGTAAGGAATTATGTTGACTCCTTGCCGTCGAAGGAGGACCATCATCTCCGCCATCACCTTGGTAAACACCATCGGTGCTGTGGAGAGCCCGAACGGTAACGTTTGAAATTGGTAATGACAATCCTGCTCTGCGAATCTCAGATAAGCTTGATGTGGAGGATAGGAACATGTAAGTAGGCCTCTTTTCTGTCCACTGACACCATGAAGTCCATCTTCTCCAGAATGGAAATCACTGCCCTCAAAGATTCCATCTTGACTTTGAAACTTTGCAGGTAGAGATTCAGTGTTTTCAGGTTTAGAATCGGTCTGACCGAGCCGTCCAGCTTCGGGACTTGAATAAAAACCCTTCTCCTTGTTGCGACAAGGGAACCAGGACAATCACTTGATCCTGACACAATTTTTGTATTGCTGCCGATACCACTTCCCTGTCTGGAGCAGAAGCTGGTAAGGCCGATTTGAAAAATCGGCATGGGGGAATGCCTTGAAACTCCAGCTTGTACCCGTGGGACACTATTTGTAAAACCCATGGGTCCAGACCAGATTGAACCCAAATCTGACTGAAGAGTTTCAGACGTGCTCCCACCTGAGCGGACTCCCGCAAGGGAGCCCCAGCGTCATGCTGAAGATTTTGCAGAAGCAGAGGTTGATCTCTGCTCCTACGATCCTGGAGACGCAGTGGACTTTTTTGCTTTTCCCCTTCCTTTACCTGCAAAGAAAGGGGAACCTTTACCATTTTTATATTTATTGGGCCAAAAGAACTGCATCTGAGAGTGATGTGTCTTTTTCGCCGGCGCAGGAGCATTAGGCAAAAATGTCGACTTACCTGCGGTAGCCGCAGACGCTAAGGCATCCAGCCCATCTCCGAACAAGGCTTCGCCCTTATACGGGAGAGCCTCCATATTCCTTTTGGAATCTGCGTCTGCATTCCATTGGCGAAACCATAACGCCCTACGTGCTGAAATCGCCATGGTAGCGGCTCTTGATCCCAAGAGACCAATATCTTTCATGGCTTCCAGCATGTACGCAGCAGCGTCCTTGATATGACCTAACGTTAGGAGTATCTTGTCTCTATCTATCGTGTCAATGTCAGATGACAAGTTTTCTGACCACTTTTCAATAGCACCACTCACCCACACACAGACAATGGTAAGCCTGAGGAGTGTCCCATTGGTCGCATAAATAGATTTCAACGTAGTCTCTAACTTGCGGTCTGCCGGCTTCTTTAGTGAAGCCGTCCCAGGGAGAATCACCTTCTTTGTTAACCGTGACAGGGCACTGTCTAAAATGGGGGGGGGGGGGGGGGTGACTCCCACCGTTTCCTGTCCTCTGCAGGAAAAGGGTAAGCTGCCTGAATTCTTTTGGGAATCTGAAATTTATTCTTAGGGTTTGTCCAGACTCCCTCAAAGAGTCCATTCAGTTCATGAGATGGAGGGAAAGTTACATTAGGTTTCTTCTCTTTATTAAAGTAAGCCTTCTACTGTGGTAAAGGAGGGGGCTCCGTAACCTCTAACACCTCCCTTATAGCAACAATCATGTATTGAATGTTTTTTGCTAACTTTGGATCTATTCCCCTGGAATCACTAGTGTCGACACAGGAATCAGAGTCCGTGTCGGTATCAGTTTGTACCACTTGTGCAAATGACCTTTCTTGCAACCCAGAGGGGTCCCCTGTGGATGAAAAGGCAGAACTATGAAAAATCACATCTTCCACTGATTTCCTCCAGGTTTCTGCATGAGACTCAGACTTATCCAATCTCTTACTTTTATGATTCATACTATCACGTAATTCTTTCACCCATTCAGGCTCGTGATGCGATGGCAGTGCCACCACATTACATTCTTGTGTCCCTAAAATGGCTTCCTCGGGGGAAGAGCTCTCTGCCTCAGACATGTCACACACGTGCAAAATCACACCACAGACACTCCGGGACTACTGGAGACAGACCCACAGCAAAATCTGTCAGAGGGACACAGAAGGGAATTGCCAGTCCACAACTCAGCGCCAAAATAACAAATTCCTGTGAAACTTTGTTTACACACAGAGACTTGTAGAGCGCTTATATAACGCCAATATAGGCAGAGCCGGCCCTAACCAATATGATGCCCTAGGCAAGATTTTGGCTGGTGCCCCCTAGCACAACCGCTGGTTCCGCCTCTGACCTTGCACCTCTTTCCCAGCACCATCACCCCTCACCCATAGCAGTCCTTATTTTGGGGTTTGTACCACCTATATTTTAAATAGGAACAGTTCGCACATTTTGCACACAGCCCAAAAAGGGGTGTGTTTTTGCTGGCAAGGGGCATGGCCCCACAATAGTTACCCCAATTCCAATTACGCCACACAATACTGCAACTTTATTCACATTTGATCATGTGATAGTGTCCATAATTCATTACATCCCACAGTAGTATCACTTTACCTTAAACGTTACTCCTCACAGTATAGCCCCTTATTCACATTACATCACACTGAATTGCTCCTTATTCACATTACACCACAGCCTATTGCTCTTTATTCACATTAGACAACACAGTAGTGCACTTTCTATACGCAATGCCACATAGTAGAGCACCTTATACACATAATGCCACACATTAGTAATGCATTTATACACAATTCCACACAGTAATGCCCCTTACACATGAGACACATTATTAATGTCCTTCTTAACATAATGCGACGTACACATTATGACAACCTTTATTAATGCACTTTTACACATAATGTCCCTTACACATATGCCGCACATTATTAATGCCCTTATACACGTAATGACACACATAGTGCCCCTACACATTTGCTGCACATTATTAGTGTCCCTATACACATAATGACACACATACAGTAGAACCCTGTTACACATATGCCGCACATTATTAATGCCCCAATACACATAATGACACACACAGTGCCCCTTACACATATGTTGCACATTATTAATACATTTTCACATGACACATAATGCTCCTTACACATATTCCGAACACTACTGCACAACCAACCCACTCACATGCACTCACACTGCCACGAACACTGTGACCTCTGCCTCTGCTTGGATATAGATGTGTCCTCATAAATCTTGCCTCAATGCTAACGTCAAGCATTTTTTTTATGAAAATGCATCTTATTTGCATTGCTATGTGGCTAGGATGCACAAGTAGCGTCTGCTGATTAAAATTATATGCAGCATGCCTATATATTGTGTGAGACTGTGGCTGTATCTGCATATGAAATGCTACACACAGAATATAGGCAAGCCGCATATCACTTTAATCAGCAGAAGCTGCTGATGCCCCTAGGCATATCAAATGCCCTAGGCAATTGCCTAGTTTGCCTATGCCTATGGCCGGCTCTGAATATAGGTTATAACACCTAAAAATACATTTTTGCACCCTGATACTTGGTCAGATGTGGAGAGGAGGATCAGTGTGTCTTCCCCTGCTGCTGCTGGGCGGAAATGGCGCTGAGAAGTGTGCTGGCTGCCTGAGGAAGAAGCTCCGCCCCCTGTAATGGCACATTTCCCCTCAGGTATTAGAGATCATCTTTATACTGGCAGGGGTGTAGGACTGTGTAAAACATCATATGCTACCTTTTGCCAGTGAGAGTAGGGTACATGCTGCCCAGGCCCCCCACCCCCCTTCTGGGTTCTGTGTATATGGATAGCATGCTCGCGCTGCGTTCCCGCTCGCTGCGCGGTACCTTAAGCTGTCACGATGACTGGAGGTCCCTCTCTGCAGATCTCCGGTAACACTACTCACCAGTCTTCTGACTCCTGGCTCTGTTAAGGGGGGTGACGGTGTGTTGTGGGAGTGAGCGCATAGCCGCAGCTAGTGTTCAGTACCCTTCAGGAGCCAATGTTGTCCTGTCAGCAGAAGCAGAGCCATGAAACTACATAGGAAGTTGGTTCCTACTTCTTTTCCCCAAGTCCCACGAAGCAGGGTGACTGTTGCCAGCAGTCTCCCAGTAAAATAAAAAACCTAAACAAAGTTTTTTAGTAGAACTCTGTAGAGCTCCACTAGAGTGCGACCAGTCTGCCTGGGCACATTTTCTAAACTGAGGTCTGGAGGAGGGGCATAGAAGGAGGAGCCAGTTCACACTCTGAAAAAGTCTTAAAGTGCCCATGGCTCCTGCAGAACCGTCTATACCCCATGGTACTGAAGTAGACCCAAGCATCCTCTAGGACATATGAGAAATAAAGATGAATGAAAATGATGGGGCTTATAGAGAAGTGCATGCAATTGCCTTTGGCTGATGGAACTTACGTGTTTTTATGCTGAGTAGATAGGCATAATGGGTGGTCCAGAGTAGTATGCTACTCAATTGCATCTCCATTTGCAGGTAAAAGAGTGCAACTGGTGGATAACAAAGTGTTTGCACACAGACTAATGCAGCATACACATGGGGCGCACAGATCGTTCAGCAAACATCGCTATACACACAGCGATGTGTGCTGAGCGATCTGACTAGATTTATATTGCATGCACGAATGATCTGAGCCGGCGATAGCAATGCACGGCCCTTATCATTATGGGGCATACACACGACACACGGAGCGATTTGTGCTTAATTTCTAAGCGATCTTGTCATATCGCTTAGAAAATAGGCAAAAATCACTCCGTGTGTATGCCCCATAAGGCCCAGATCAATCAGCTTTTTACTGCCATATTACAGGCTGTGTTCAAAAAATGACAGTTAGGAGCTGGTTGGTACTTTATCACCCTATTTATCACTCTCCAAGGATTGGTCAATCTGGGCCCAAGTTTAGTGAAGGTGTGTGTAGAAAGAACGCTGGCTACACTGAGCACTGTGTATGCAGAGATCTGTGCATCAGCCCCTATGTGCTTTACATTCAAGGGTTTAATATGAAATTGTGAATATGTGCGGATCTCTTATATGGCACTGGAACAATTAGCAGAGGAGTAATGAAACCTATATTTTAATTGCCGTAGGACCCAAACTAACACAGAGCAGGTATTCCAATGCACTCAGGAGTGTTACTAGAAGGCCCACTTACTACTACTATTACCACACATCTGCTTACTGACAGACTGTATGGTGTTAGCAGGTCAGCGAGAGCTTGCACCTTTGTCCTCAGATACCAACCCAAATGGTAGAACATTCCTGCCAGGGTTCCAATGCTACATGTTTACCCTTATACAATGCAAAGTCTCCCTGCCTCTGCTTCATCCCCCTGCTGCTGGGGGCTGGGGCATCCGGAATGCTACAGGTCTAATGCGAGTACAAGCCCCCAGGGAGAAGCTGCATGTAAACACGGTGGCGGAGTATCAGCGTGACAGTCACACACACCCGGATGTGGTGCAGGCAGTGGACACCAAGCGCACTGGCACATTGGAAAAGACCAGCATTTGGGCACTGGCATGTGTGCCCCCCATGTCCCTGCATTTGGGGGCAACAGCTAGACCCCAGCACTACTGGAGGCGGCTCGGTCCCTCCCTGGTACCCACCTGTAGCTGGTGTCCGGGAATTCCTCCTCCTGCAGCGCGGCGACAGAAAGCGCAGCGGACGGGGCGGGGTAGGCGAGCTTGTCCCCCAGAGTCCCGGGCGCGATGGGCAATGTAGTTCCGCGCGGGACCTGTTACTCAGTCACCGCAATTACTGAGCAGCATCCATAAAACTACAACTCCCAGATGGCATAGCGCGTAACGAAATCAGTAGTCCTGAATATATGTAGCTTTATTAAAAAAACAAGCTGACACTGTCACCCAGCCCTGTGATCTGTTTTTTTTGCACGGGCCGTTACTCATAGCGCTGCGTATACACTATGATCACTCCTGCCATGCATCTACTTATTGCATACCGCACAAATCACTGTATTCATATAAATCTGTCTCTCTCGTTATATAGAGTAGCTATAACATTTGTATGTGGGCAGAGTGCATTGTTCAGAGTGCGACGTACTAATAAAGTTAGTTTTGTGAGAAGAAAGCCCTAAGCAGCAGGAGACGGGCGGATCCTTTGCTGAAGCAGGATTGCTGCGCACGCGTAGTAAAATGGATCACATTCACACAGTGAATGAGGCTGAGCCACAAGCTGTCCCTCGCCGCTGGCTCCGCCTCTTACTCTCATTGCCACACCTAGCCCTGCCATCTCTGGTGGATCGATGCGACCACGCCTTGTGAGCCATAGCTCCGCCCCCCGCAGGCGTCGCCCCTCCGCTGCGTCATTGTGTCGGTGTCGTGCTCGGGCGCTCGGTGACAGGAGAAGGACGGAGAAACGCACGTATATATTGTATTCTATTATTATCTGTGTGTATTGTTCGTATTGTGCGGCTGTACATTGCTGGTATGTGGCTGGGCGTGTGGGCGCTGCTGCTATACGGCCTGCGCGGCCTCTCTGTGAGGCGTAAATGTGCATGGCTAGCAATGCCAACCTACCCACATTCACCGCCCGGCATAGTGTGTGCACGGATTGTGTGCTGTATACATCAGGACTGCCCATACTACGTGTGTGTGTGTGTGTGTGTATATATATATATATATATATATATATATATATATATATATATATATATATATATATATATATATATGTGTTTTGCTGCATAAAGCCTCTCGGGTGATATTGTATTAGAAGCCTCATTACCTCGTGTCTGTACATAATATGTACTACATATGCTGCAATAGCTTACCAGGGCTGTACATCCTTATCTCCTCTTGCAGTAGGTGTAGTGAGTCAAAGGAGGCTCATTCAGTGGTGTCAGCAAACAAAGGGAGGACTGGTCTCAATGCATAGAGCAAATACAGGCACTTGCAGCGCCTACAGTTCATATTTTCCTCTAAATACATAGGCCAAGCCCACAGAAACCTGTCAATGAACACAGGCAGGAGCAAGTGATATTGTAATCAGTAGTATTTTGCAGAAAAGTATTATAGCCTCTTATTTTATGTTTGGTGTACTGGAAATGTTTTAGCCTATAGCGATGTTTCTATGCATGTGCATACTCCAATATACTTGTCTTATCTATGTGCAGTGATTGCCGGCAACATGGCTGAAACCAGTGGACATCAATCTTCTCATATATCTTCATCAGCAGCAGCAGCAGAGAAGGGCGGGAGCTGTGCAGGTAGGTTGATAAATCCTATACGTTCTGAAATTGCCTTATGTGTCTCTGTTATATATCTTTATCAGAATAATTGTTTGCCACCTTACGGCTGCTGTGGTTGGTGTGTCTGTTTGGATCTTGTTTCTTATCTAATCTTCCTTCACAATGTAATTATTATTATTTTTAATTTGCATGGTGCCGCCTAAATGTGTTTGTCATTCCACTGAGGTATCTTCACTACTGATCTTTAATTTGTGGGTGATGTAACATGAATAGCATGGCAAGACCTATTATTGGGTTTGCATCACCTGCTAGGCATTTATATACCTAACAATGTCAACATACATATTTGTTGACTAGATGTAATTGTTAAATTAACCTTTCTTAAAAAAAAAAAAAAATAATACATTTTTTTTAGTGTATAAGAAGTCTGGGGTGTATTTTAGAAAATGTGTACAATGATGCACTTATTTCATGGATGATATATTGATATATAATATATTTAATTTTATTTTTATTTTTTTATTAATTCTGTAGTGTTCCCTGAATAAACCAGATATATGTATACCACTGTGATTATCTGACCATTGCTGGTATGTTCCATTAGACGTTTTCACAGTGCACATGGGAATAAGTAAAAGAAAACCTTTTAGACCTGGGATTTATAGTTATTCAATTATGCATGTATTTGCTTCATCTCACAAAACATGGTTTATTGTGCAGTTTAATAAAAATTGATGTAGGACAGGAATTCAGATCACACATGTGAATACATTGTCATATTAGAGGATTCAAAGTAATATATTCAGTAGCATAATATAATTTTTTAGTCTTAGTAGCGATCTGAAATGCTGTATTTGGCTCCCATTGTGTCAAGATATTGGCTGGTAGAAACTACATTTTATTTGCATGGAAAATTACACTTTAATAAAAAAAAGAATAAGTTTCCACCCTAATTTATTTATGCTCAGTAATAGTTTGACAAAAGGGAAACAATGGGTGCAGCATGTTTGAAAGCAGCTGCTAAATATTTTTCTGCTTGAGCCATAAAATGTATTGGAATATGGTTTTTAAAAGTGTGTAGGATGTAGACAAAAAACAAGCAGCGTAAATCCAATGCTTCAAGAGACAAGTGTGTGTTTGTAGGAAAATCTTCTCCTATATCTTATCTATGAAAATAAGTAATGTGCTGAATGAATGACTTAGGTTATGTTCCTTGTCATGGGCATTGGGCTAAAAAAAATTGTGTATCTATAATTGAGCTATGCATAGCCACTTCTTTTCCCTTCTATGGGGGGAATTCAATTGCCTGCAAAGGGTGCAAATTGTCATCGCCTGTCTCTCACACCCTGATTCACTCAATAATGCTCTATACCCTTTGGAGTAGCGAACGCTTTTGAGTGAGATCCTGCTGCGGTAAAGTGTGTCGGGTGTCGCACACATTCGGCCGGGCAAGCAAGTTGCAGGCAATTGATTTACCCCCCCCCCCCCCCCCCCCCCCCAAGTAATTGAAATAGAATAAGTCACTATCCCAAATTTTATGCATTCATTCTTATATATATGCCAGAAGTGTTTTTGGATTGAAATTTGCAAATGTATCAGTGTTCCTTTTCCAGAGAGAACCTACAGTTTATATAATAAAATATTTTCTGTATCATTTGTGTAATCTGCCATATTCTAATAGGATGTACCTAGGGGGCTTTGTATGGTACGTCCAGTCTGAGCTGATTATGAGCCACATATACAGTATGCTGTGCACTTATTGAGCACCCAGTGGACTATGGATACCCTTACTCACTGTATTTTTAGTATATATCCTCTAATTTTACAATGATCTATTTTTCCACGTAAGGTGAATTTTGCACTAAGCATAAGGTTAGCACGTAAGCAAATCACAGTAATCACTATGGGATATGCAGCCTTAATGTATCTATGTTGTGTTTGCTGTATTTTATCCTTCCCAAATAAATCATGTTTTCTGAATATCCAAAATCAATCAAAAGAAGCCACAGGGTATCCGTGTTCCAACTGGCCCTCATTACGCTCGATCTCCTTACCGTTGTCAATTTCTCATTTGTGTTTTGAAACCTGTGTAATTTGCTTCCATCCCACAAATTTCACCTAGAATGCACTAATTAAAGGTGGCCCATTAATGCTTTATTCATCGTCTTACCCCCAACCTCTTTTCTATTCCAGTATTGATCGCTCTCATCTTATCTGTTCTAACATCATCTTACATCTGTTGCATTACTGCCCTTGGTATTTTGCTGTACAGTATAATTGTTTCACAGTATATCATGTAATCTCTAGCCTTTCCTTCTAGGCCAGTATCCAAGTAGCCCCAATGCTGTTTCAGCCGATAAAAACGACCGATGTTCATTATCACAATATCTAATTATAGGCCGTTCATATCGGCTGAAAAAGGACCCACAATCTTGCGATAACACATTGGATCCAGGATAAGCTTCTGATCCCATATGTATTCGCGGTTCCGATGGTGGTTAATTGCAGATTATGCTTCAATCCCCGATAACTGCAGTGTATCGGGGCTAATTGTATAGCCCCATCCGAATCCATTAGCTGCAGTAAAGTACCGCAGCTATTTGGTTACCAGCCTTAGGGACTGATTCAATTGTTTTGGGCGTCCAAAAATCCAGTCTAACAAACAATTGTCACTATTCAACTTTGTTTGGGCGCCCCTGCACACCGCACCCAAACTGACCGGGTTTAGCCGCCTGAAGTGCTGAGTTTCAACACATATTTTTTTCTCGCACCTCAGGAAACTGCAAGAAAAAATTTGAGCTTTGCGGCCGCTGGGTACCCGAATGGCAGAACAATTATAATTGCTGCCGTTGGGCGCCCTGTAGTGGAGGCCGCGCAAAAAAAAACAATTGAATCGGCCCGTGTGTGTCTCTCAGAAAATGTATAAAGTATGGTACTTTGGTTTTTATTAAATGTTATGATTAAAACAAATACAGTGCAAACCCAATTACAAACACACAATTACACAGAATGTACTAAACAGAAAACACATTATAAGCAATGTTGGATATTGGAAAGTAGCCATTTTTAGCATAAAAGATCCTGTGTATATATTCATAAAGTAATCTTACAATTTATGCATTTATTTTTCTTTTCACTTTTTGTTTTCAAATTCTAAAGCACAAAAATTCGTTTTGATGGTCAAAGTAGGAATTATTTTTTTCTCTTTGACAGAGTTCATACATACAACTTTGTTTAAAAAGCTTCAGACATTTTAAACCCCATTTCAGAATAATGGAGCAGATGTATTAATCTAGAGAAGGCATAAGGAGGTGATAAACCAGTGATAAGTGCAAGGTGATAATGCACCATCCAATCAGCTCCAATATGTAAATTAACAGTTAGAAGCTGATTGGCTGGTGTGTTTATCACCTTGCAGTTATCACTGGTTTATCACTTCCTTATGTCGTCTCCAGGCTTAATACATCTGCCCCAGTCTTTAAAAACTACACCTGGACTGCACTTTGATAACTAAAGTACTTCTTATTCCAACCTACAGGCCTTTTCTCGTGCCAATACCCACCTAATGAATTTCTTACTAGACCTGAGATTATTCTCCAGCCTTTAAATCTTTAAACTTGCTTTTTTTTTTTTTTAACAACTCTTTATTACTCCAGTCCCAATCTCCACCCTTATTCACACTCCTATCTTATGTCTCCTTTTTTCTCAATACATTGTAAGATCTTTCAGTAGCAGGGCCCTAATTATCCTTTGATCCTGTTTTATGTATATGGGGGGTAATTTCAAGTTGATCGCAGCAGGATTTTTGTTAGCAATTGGGCAAAACCATGTGCACTGCAGGGGAGGCAGATATAACATGTGCAGAGAGAGTTAGATTTGGGTGGGGTGTGTTCAATCTGCAATCTAATTTGCAGTGTAAAAATAAAGCAGCCAGTATTTACCCTGCACAGAAACAAAATAACCCACCCAAATCTAACTCTTTCTGCACATGTTATATCTGCCTCCCCTGCAGTGCACATGGTTTTGCCCAATTGCTATCAAAAATCCTGCTGCGATCAACTTGGAATTACCCCCATTGTGTTTTCCACACTGTGTGTGGTGTAACTCATTTGTGTTTTGATCAGCAGCTGGAAGTAAGTCGCAGGGAGGCAAAAGGAGCTTAACACTCGATGGGTTTGATTCAATTCAGCACGCTGTTAATAACACGGGGAAGGAGGTCCCAGAGCTATTCAGCGCGTTGTTAATAATGCCGGAAAGTAGGTCCCGAAGCTATTCAATTCAGCGCGCTGTTAAGTCCAACTACAGAATTTCTGCTCGCACCCCTCCTAAGGTGTGAGCAGGGATCCAACAAAACTAGTGCTTTAGTGCAGCGCAAACAGCAACTCGGCGGGGCATTCATGTCAAAAGATGCCTCTTCTTATGACTAAACACCTGGTTTAAGGCGCGAGTATCTGAATTCTCCAACATAACAGCATGCTGAATTGAATAGCTTCGGTATCCCCTTCCTGACGCTAGTCACATTGCACTGAAGTGAATCCACCCCAATAAGCCTGTACCCAACAAAAGGGCAAGCATACAGTGTTAATCACTGAATGGAGCAAGAATATAAGAAACAAGCAGTGCTGGTGGCATGAGGATGGAGGGTGCTGATCACCATTTTTGGCATATTTTGGTTTTGAAGGGCAAAATATTGGACATGGCCTTGAAGCTGACATACAGTTATGACAATAAATTAATATAATCAATGTATTGTGTTACGTAAAATAGCATAAATATGTTAACAACATAACTACTAAAGAGACCTGTCGTATACTTGGTTGCCTCAGTCTGCCCCGCCTCCTACTCTGTTCGGACCCACCACCTCTCTAGAGGTGGGACAGATCATACAGAACTAATATATAGATATTTCAACTTTTCCATTCAACCACCAACATCCCCCTTAAATGTCCCTTAGACTGCCCCGCATGCCGACGGATCACTCCACATGACTCTTAAATACCCCTCAGAATAACTGGGTAAACCGTGTCCTTTGAATGAAAAGTTGGATACTTGCTAAATGGAACAGATAGGATTTTCAGTTTCTGGTCGAGATAAGGAACTGCGTGGTGATTTGTAGGAGGGTGTCTCGGGAGGGGGGAGGGAGGGTTTCACTTCCACTCCAGAGAGGGAAAGTGAAGGCACAAGGGAACAGTGGTGCTAGTGTTTTAGCAGTGCAAACAGAGGCTACAGAGTTCTGTTTAGCATTGTGGAGACTTCTATTTTAAACGGAGAAGCCACCAATCCAGACCGCTCAGAGACATAGGGCGT
Organism: Pseudophryne corroboree; assembly: GCF_028390025.1. Classification (NCBI taxonomy): domain Eukaryota; kingdom Metazoa; phylum Chordata; class Amphibia; order Anura; family Myobatrachidae; genus Pseudophryne; species Pseudophryne corroboree. The sequence continues at coordinate 143,612,562 of NC_086454.1, forward strand.
AACTCAATTGTTGCACACAGCACTTGTCACCCTCCGGCGTTTGACGGAGCAATTCAGTTGTTGCTCCATTCGGACGCAATCAGCTGTTGGCGACAACATTTGAGATTGCTACCCCTGGAGGTGGCCGGCTGAAATGTGAGAAAAGTCTGCTGTTTGGGCGCCCAAACAGCACTTCTTCCTGCCATGGCCGTTAGCTTAGTCTGGTTTGGATGCTTTACGCAGCTAAACCCTGACTATTTGGGAGGAAACAGAGTACCTGGAGGAAAATCACGCAAGCGTGGGGAGAATATGCGAATCCACACTGTTGGGGCTAGGGTGGGAATCGAAACTATGACCTCAAAGCTCGGAGTCAGTAATGCTAACCATTACACAATCCATACTGCCCAGGACACCGTTACGATGACATTGGGGTGATGCAGAGACACTGAGACGGTGTACTTCTAAAACAACCTAGTGGAGGACTAGATGGGCCAAGTGGTCCTTATCTACTGTCAAATTCTATTTAGCACAATTTACATACTAAGGGGAGGGGTGAACTGGTGAGAAGTGAAGATCCAGGGAGGAAAAAAAAAGTGGCAATTTAGGAGAAAGGATGGTAGGCTTTGCTAAGGTATAATAAACATTTGAAGCTGGGAAGAATGGTAAAAAGTCTGCTTTGGCAAGGATGGCAGACGTAAGAGGAGGTAACCAAGGTGGAGGAGGCAGAAATGAGATTGGAGATGTAGGAGGGATGGATTTATTAAGTGCTTTGTATGTGGGGGTGGGGAGTTTGAACTGAATTCTGAAGGGGATGGGGAGTTAGTAAAGTAGGTTGTAGTGGGTGGAGGTGGATGAGCAGCAGCATTCAGTATAGATTTACGTGAATAAAAGCAAGACCAAAGAGGAGTGGGTCACATCGGTCACTGAATGTTTGGACAAGCGTTCTGGTGGCATCAGGAGTAAGAGGTCCTGAAACCCCGTATGCTTTCCCTTTTCTACATTTAGTTATTCAAATCTACCCAGTGTTACAATTGTAATTTTTTGTGGTCATTGTACATTAAACATAAAGCTCAATAAGGAAAAGTTAAATTGATGGGTGTTTTAATATATGGTACAAGTAGAATAGATGGTCTGAAGCCCACACAGCAACTAATGATATATTTGTGTAATGCTATCAAAACATATGTATGCTAATTCTTCTAGGTAATTACAATTGACTACAACCACCAACATATTCTGCTGCACTATGTGTATATGCAAAGCTAATTCTTCTAGGTAATTACAATTGACTACAACCGCCAACATATTCTGCTGCACTATATGTGTATATGCAAAGCTAATTCTGCTAGGTAATTAAAATTGACTACAACCGCCAACATATTCTGCTGCACTATATGTGTATATGCAAAGCTAATTCTGCTAGGAAGTTACAATTGACTACAACCACCAACATATTCTGTTGCACTATATGTGTATATGCAAAGCTAATTCTGCTAGGTAATTACAATTGACTACAACCACCAACATATTCTGTTGCACTATATGTGTATATGCAAAGCTAATTCTGCTAGGTATGAATGACATAAACTCAGTTTAATGTTTGTGGAATGCATGGTTGTTTTTGTAAGGTAATTTACTGCTTGGCATTTGAGGGGGTGGGGTGTGGCTACAGATTTCAATTATTGGTTTCACTTGTAGTAGTCCTCTAGTTAAGTTCAATGGTGTAGGCTGTGCAAAGCCGTTTGGCTGTGCATTTACTATCTAAGCGTGCATTGTATCAAAGCGTGATAAAATTGCCACATAACAGCAGCGTTCTATCAGCGTTCAATCGAAGTGAAAAAGAAGGAAAACAGAAGGACACCAATCTAACAAAACAAAGAAAACTGAAGAACTAATAAGAAATGTGAGTCACTTCTCAGATCACTCACCTCCTGATTGTTCCATCTGATTAAATAGCACGGAACTACCTTACTTGGACAATTCAAAAACCATCCATTTCACCTACAAATGCTTGTATCTGTATTATTGTAATTTTGTTTCTCTGACGTCCTAGTGGATGCTGGGTACTCCGTAAGGACCATGGAGAATAGACGGGCTCCGCAGGAGACTGGGCACTCTTAAAAGAAAGATTAGGTACTATATCTGGTGTGCACTGGCTCCTCCCTTTATGCCCCTCCTCCAGACCTCAGTTAGAATCTGTGCCCGGCCAGAGCTGGATGCACCTAGTGGGCTCTCCTGAGCTTACTAGAAAAGAAAGTATTTGTTAGGTTTTTTATTTTCAGTGAGATCTGCTGGCAACAGACTCACTGCTACGTGGGACTTAGGGGAGAGAAGCAAACCTACCTGCTTGCAGCTAGCTTGTGCTTCTAAGGCTACTGGACACCATTAGCTCCGGAGGGATCGAACACAGGGCCCGACCTCGATCGTCCGTTCCCGGAGCCGCGCCACCGCCCCCCTTGCAGAGCCAGAAGACGGAAGATTCCAGGAGAAAATCGGCGGCTGAAGACTCTGGTTTTCAATAAGGTAGCGCACAGCACTGCAGCTGTGCGCCATTGCTCCCACAGCATACCACACGCTCCGGTCACTGGTGGGTGCAGGGCGCTGGGGGGGGGGGGGGGGGGGGGCGCCCTGGGCTGCAATTTGGTTACCTTACTTGGCAAAATGCACATAATACAGTTCTAAACTGTATATGTGCCTAATCCCCCGCCATAAATGTTATTAAAAAAGCGGGAGAAGCCCGCCGCTGAAGGGGCGGGGCTATCTTCCTCAACACAGCCAGCGCCATTTTCTCTTCTCAGCTCCACTGGAAGGACGCTCCCCAGGCTTTCCCCTGCAGTATACACTACGGAAAGGGTAAAAAAGAGAGGGGGGGCACATAAATTTAGGTGCAATTGTGAAAATAAGCAGCTATTGGGGGAAAATTCACTTTGTATTAGTGTAAATCCCTCTGTTATATAACGCTCTGGTGTGTGCTGGCATACTCTCTCTGTCTCCCCAAAGGACTTTGTGGGGTCCTGTCCTCAGTCAGAGCATTCCCTGTGTGTGTGTGCGGTGTGTCGGTACGGCTGTGTCGACAAGTTTGATGAGGACACTTACGTGGAGGCGGAGCAGGAGCCGATAAGTGTGATGTCGCCCCCTGCGGGGCCGACACCAGAGTGGATGGATATGTGGAAGGTATTAACCGACAGTGTCAACTCCTTGCATAAAAGGTTCGATGACGTAACGGCTTTGGGACAGCCGGCATCTCAGCCCGCGCCTGCCCAAGCGTCTCAGAGGCCATCAGGGGCTCAAAAACGCCCGCTACCTCAGATGGCAGACACAGATGTCGACACGGAGTCTGACTCCAGTGTCGACGAGGATGAGACAAATGTACAATCCACAAGGGCCATCCGATGCATGATTACGGCAATGAAAAATGTGTTGCACATTTCTGACATTAACCCGGTTACCACAAAAAAAGGGTATTATGTTTGGGGAGAAAAAGCAGCCAGTGACTTTTCCCCCATCTGATGAGTTAAATGAATTGTGTGAAGAAGCGTGGTGTTCCCCAGATAAGAAATTAGTGATTTCTAAGCGGTTACTAATGGCGTACCCTTTCCCGCCAACGGATAGGTTACGCTGGGAGACATCCCCTAGGGTGGACAAGGCGCTCACACGCTTATCAAAAAAGGTGGCACTGCCGTCTCGGGATACGGCCGCCTTAAAGGAGCCTGCAGATAGAAAGCAGGAGGCTATTCTGAAGTCTATGTATACACACTCAGGTACTATACTGAGACCTGCTATTGCTTCAGCATGGATGTGTAGTGCTGCAGCAGCATGGTCTGATTCCCTGTCAGATAACATTGATTCCCTTGACAGGGATACTATTTTGCTAACCATAGAGCATATTAAAGACGTAGTCTTTTATATATGAGGGATGCACAGAGGGACATTTGCCGGCTGGCATCTAGAATTAATGCAATGTCCATTTCTGCCAGGAGAGTATTATGGACTCGGCAGTGGACAGGTGATGCTGATTCTAAAAGGCACATGGAAGTTTTGCCTTATAAAAGTGAGGAATTATTTGGGGACGGTCTCTCGGACCTCGTGTCCACAGCAACAGCTGAGAAGTCGACTTTTTTACCCCAGGTTCCCTCACAGCCTAAGAAAGCACCGTATTATCAAGTACAGTCCTTTCGGCCCCAGAAAGGCAAGCGGGTCAGAGGCGCGTCTTTTCTGCCCAGAGGCAGGGGTAGAGGGAAAAAGCTGCACCAGTCAGCCAGTTCCCAGGAACAAAAATCCTCCCCTGCTTCCACGAAGTCCACCGCATGACGCTGGGGCTCCACAGGTGGAGCCAGGGGCGGTGGGGGCCCGTCTCCGGAACTTCAGCGACCAGTGGGTTCGCTCACAGGTGGATCTCTGGGTTCTATAAGTGGTATCTCAGGGATACAAGCTGGAGTTCGAGACGTCTCCCCCTCGCCGTTACCTCAAATCAGCCTTGCCAGCCACTCCCAAGGAAAGGGAGGTAGTACTGGCGGCAATTCACAAGCTGTACCTCCAGCAGGTGATAATCAAAGTTCCCCTCCTTCAACAGGGACGGGGTTACTATTCCACAATGTTTGTGGTACCGAAACCAGACGGTTCGGTGAGACACATTCTAAATTTGAAATCCTTGAACAATTATATAAGGAAGTTCAAGTTCAAAATGGAATCGCTCAGGGCGGTTATTGCAAGCCTGGAAGAGGGGGATTTTATGGTATCACTGGACATCAAGGATGCTTACCTACATGTCCCCATTTACCCACCTCACCAGGAGTACCTCCGATTTGTGGTACAGGACTGCCATTACCAATTCCAGACGTTGCCGTTTGGTCTGTCCACGGCACCGAGGGTGTTTACCAAGTTAATGGCCGAAATGATGATACTCCTTCGAAAGAAGGGAGTTATAATTATCCCGTACTTGGACGATCTCCTTATAAAGGGGAGGTCCATGGAGCAGTTGTTGGTCGGAGTAGCACTATCTCAGGAAGTGCTACAACGGCACGGCTGGATTCTGAATATCCCAAAGTCGCAGCTGGTTCCTACGACGCGTCTGCTGTTCTTGGGTATGATTCTGGACACAGAACAGAAGGTGTTTCTCCCGGAGGAGAAGGCCAAGGAGTTGTCATCTCTGGTCAGAGACCTCCTGAAACCAAAACAGGTGTCGGTGCATCACTGCACGCGAGTCCTGGGAAAGATGGTAGCTTCTTACGAAGCAATTCCCTTTTGGCAGGTTCCATGCAAGGATCTTTCAGTGGGATCTGTTAGACAAGTGGTCCGGATCGCATCTTCAGATGCATCGGTTGATCACCCTGTCCCCGAGGGCCAGGGTGTCTCTGCTGTGGTGGCTGCAGAGTGCTCATCTTCTCGAGGGCCGCAGATTCGGCATTCAGGACTTGGTCCTGGTGACCACGGATGCAAGCCTCCGAGGTTGGGGGGCAGTCACTCAGGGAAGAAACTTCCAAGGACTATGGTCAAGTCAGGAGACTTCCCTACACATAAATATTCTGGAACTAAGGGCCATTTACAATGCCCTAAGTCAAGCAAAACCCCTGCTTCAAAACCAGCCGGTGCTGATTCAGTCAGACAACATCACGGCGGTCGCCCATGTAAACCGACAGGGCGGCACAAGAAGCAGGATGGCAATGGCAGAAGCCACAAGGATTCTCCGATGGGCGGAGAATCACGTGATAGCACTGTCAGCAGTGTTCATTCCGGGAGTGGACAACTGGGAAGCAGACTTCCTCAGCAGGCACGACCTCCACCCGGGAGAGTGGGGACTTCATCCAGAAGTCTTCCAGCTGATTGTAAATTGTTGGGAAAGGCCACAGGTGGACATGATGGCGTCCCGCCTCAACAAAAAGCTAAAAAGATATTGCGCCAGGTCACGGGACCCTCAGGCAGTAGCTGTGGACGCTCTAGTGACACCGTGGGTGTACCAGTCGGTTTATGTGTTCCCTCCTCTTCCTCTCATACCAAAGGTACTGAGGATAATAAGAAAGGGAGGAGTAAGAACTATACTCATCGTTCCGGATTGGCCAAGAAGAACTTGGTACCCGGAACTACAAGAAATGATCTTAGAGGACCCTTGGCCTCTGCCGCTCCGACAGGACCTGCTACAGCAGGGGCCCTATCTGTTCCAAGACTTACCGCGGCTGCGTTTGACGGCATGGCGGTTGAACGCCGGATCCTGATGGAAAAGGGCATTCCGGTTGAAGTCATTCCTACGCTGATAAAAGCTAGGAAGGATGTGACAGCAAAACATTATCACCGCCTATGGCGAAAATATGTTGCTTGGTGTGAGGCCATGAAGGCCCCAACAGAGGAATTTCAGCTGGGTCGATTTCTGCACTTCCTACAGTCAGGAGTGACTATGGGCCTAAAATTGGGATCCATTAAAGTCCAGATTTCGGCCCTGTCTATTTTCTTTCAAAAAGAACTGGCTTCACTGCCTGAAGTTCAGACGTTTGTTAAGGGAGTGCTGCATATTCAGCCCCCTTTTGTGCCTCCAGTGGCACCTTGGGATCTCAACGTAGTGTTGGATTTCCTAAAATCACATTGGTTTGAGCCACTTCAGACCGTGGAGTTGAAGTATCTCACGTGGAAAGTGGTCATGCTTTTGGCCTTGGCTTCGGCTAGGCGTGTGTCAGAATTGGCGGCTTTGTCATGTAAAAGCCCTTATCTGATCTTCCATATGGACAGGGCAGAATTGAGGACTCGTCCCCAATTTCTCCCAAAGGTGGTATCAGCGTTTCATTTGAACCAACCTATTGTGGTGCCTGCGGCTACTCGGGACTTGGAGGATTCCAAGTTGCTGGACGTAGTCCGGGCCCTGAAAATCTGTTTCCAGGACGGCTAGAGTCAGAAAAACTGACTCGCTGTTTATCCTGCATGCACCCAACAAGCTGGGTGCTCCAGCTTCTAAGCAGACTATTGTTCGCTGGATCTGTAGCACGATTCAACTTGCACATTCTGCGGCTGGACTGCCGCATCCTAAATCAGTAAAAGCCCATTCCACGAGGAAGGTGGGCTCTTCTTGGGCGGCTGCCCGAGGGGTCTCGGCTTTACAACTTTGCACAGCTCTCACCTCCTAGAGGGGCGCAGGTTCGGGATACAGGACTGGATCCTGCTGACCACGGATGCAAGCCTCCGATGCTGGGGGGGCAGTCACAATGGGAGAACTTCCAAGGAAGATGGTCAAGTCAGGAAACTTGTCTCCACATAAATGTTCTGGAGTTAAGGGCCATTTACAACGGTCTTCTGCAAGCGGAACATCATCTTCGAGATCTGCCTATACTGATCCAGTTGGACAATGTAACAGCAGTAGCGCACATAAACAGTCGGGGCGGAACGAAAAGCAGAGCGGCAATGGCAGCAGCCACAAGGATTTTCCGCTGGGCGGAAAAACATACAAGGGCTCTGTCAGCGATCTTCATACCAGGCGTGGACAACTGGGAAGCAGACTTCATCAGCAGACACGATCTCCATCCAGGAGAGTGGGGCCTCCACCAAGAAGTATTCGCAGAGGTGACAAGTCGTTGTGGAGTTCCTCAAGTAGACATGATGGCATCTCGTCTCAACAAGAAGCTTCAGAGATACTGTTCCAGGTCAAGTGACCCTCAAGCAATTGCAGTGGATGCACTGGTGACACCGTGGGTGTTTCAGTCGGTGTATTTATTCCCTCCACTTCCTCTCATTCCAAAGGTTCTAAAAATCATAAGGAGACAAAAGATCTGGGCGATCCTCATTGTCCCAGACTGGCCAAGGAGGGCTTGGTATCCAGATCTTCAGGAATTACTCATAGGAGATCCCTGGTCTCTTCGTCTGCGTGAGGACCTGTTACAACAGGGGCCGTGCGTGTATCAGGACTTACCGCAGCTACGTTTGACGGCATGGCTGTTGAGTGCAAAATCCTAGCCCGTAAGGGTATTGCCAGTGAAGTCATTCCAACACTTATTCAGGCCAGAAAAGGGTTAACGTCTAAACATTACCACCGTATTTGGAGAAAATATGTTTCTTGGTGTGAATTCAAGGGGGCTCCTACGGAAGAGTTTCGGCTAGGATGTTTTCTCCATTTTCTACAAGCAGGTGTGGATGCGGGCCTAAAATTGGTCTCAATTAAGGTACAGATTTCAGCCTTATCGGTTTTCTTTCAGAAACAACTGGCCTCCCTTCCAGAAGTTCAGACTTTTGTGAAAGGCGTGTTGCACATCCAACCTCCGTTTGTGCCTCCAGTGGCACCATGGGATCTTAATGTAGTGTTGCAGTTCCTTCAATCACATTGGTTTGAACCTTTATGGACGGTGGAGTTGAAGTTCCTCACTTGGAAAGTGGTCATCCTGTTGGCCTTGCCATCTGCAAGGCGGTTGTCTGAGTTAGCGGCCTTGTCTCACAAGAGCCCTTATTTGATCTTCCATGAAGATAGAGCTGAAATGAGGACACGTCAACAATTTCTACCGAAGGTGGTTTCCTCTTTCAACATGAACCAACCTATTGTGGTGCCTGTGGCTACTGACGCCTTCGCTGAGTCAAAATCTCTGGATGTGGTCAGATCTTAGAAGATTTATGTCGCCAGAACGACTCGGATTAGGAAAACAGAGGCTCTGTTTGTCCTGTATGCTCCCAACAAGGTTGGGTGTCCTGCTTCCAAGCAGACCATTGCACGCTGGATCTGTAACATTATTCAGCATACTCATTCCACGGCTGGATTGCCGTTACCGAAATCGGTGAAGGCCCATTCTACTAGAAAGGTGGGCTAATCCTGGGCGGCTGCCCGGGGGGTCTCGGCATTGCAACTTTTGCCGAGAAGCTACTTGGTCGGGGTCAAACACATTTGCAAAGTTCTATAAGTTTGACACCTTGGCTGATGAAGACCTTAAGTTTGGTCAATTGGTGCTGCAGAGTCATCCGCACTCTCCCGCCCGTTCTAGAGCTTTGGTATAACCCCATGATTCTATGATGACCCCAGCATCCTCTAGGACACAGGTTCTCAAACTCGGTCCTCGGGACCCCACACAGTGCATGTTTTGCAGGTCTCCTCACGGAATCAAAAGTGAAATACTTTGCTCCACCTGTGGTTCTTTTAAAATGTGTCAGTGAGTAATTAATACACCTGTGCACCTGCTGGGTCACCTGCAAAACATGCACTGTGTGGGGTCCTGAGGACCGAGTTTGAGAACCCCTGCTCTAGGACATATGAGAAAATAGGATTTTAATACCTACCTGTAAATCCTTTTCTCTTAGTCCGTAGAGGATGCTGGGAGCCCGTCCCAGTGCGTACTGTATCTGCAGTTTTTAGTTCTGGTTACACACATATTGTGTTACGTTATTGTCAGCATGTTGCTGCAATTGTTCATGCCGTTGGCTTGTGTTCTGTTGAATGCCACGTCCTGCGGCATGTTTGAGGTGTGAGCTGGTATTGATCTCACCTTAGTTTAACAATAAATCCTTTCCTCGTAATGTCCGTCTCCCTGGGCACAGTTCCTATAACTGGAGTCTGGAGGAGGGGCATAGAGGGAGGAGCCAGTTCGCACCCTTTCAAAGTCTTTAATGTGCCCATGTCTCCTGCGGATCCCGTCTATACCCCATGGTTCTATGATGACCCCAGCATCCTCTGCGGACTTAGAGAAAAGGATTTACCGGTGGGTATTAAAATCCTATTTCTTTTTCATCCACTAGGGGTCACTGGAGTACTCTTGGGATATGGACAGTGTTAGCAAGGACAGGGCACTGAATATTCAAATTTCAGTAACTATCCTCCCCTCCATACTCCCAGAATACCTCAGTGTTTTTTCGGTGCTCACATGGATAGGAGCACAAAGTGTGGAGCTCCTCCACATATTCTACTTTTAGATTGTTTTATTTTTATTTTTTATACTTTTTTTCTATTTACAATCCTTTCCCAGCTTACACAAAAGCTATGGGTCCAGGATTACAGAAGCTGCTGCGTGCAGCTCTTGGCGTGTCGGGCCTCACAAAGGAGCCCCCTCACAGCCACAAGCAGCTCAGCTACCTTCAGCTGAGACTGCAGAAAGGACTGGACGGAGCTTGCTGGAAGAAGCCCCGTCAGAGCCCAAGTACATCAGCTGAGGCTGCAGAACGGAGCTTGCTGGAGAAGCCCCGTCAGAGCACAGGAACCCAGGTATTTATGACCGGGGCGGGGGGGACTGCTATGTGCGTCGCCCGAGGCATCCTGCTGCTCCGTCCCCGCCACCGCTGTTAACAGCTCCCCGCCGCTGCTCCCCTACTCCCGGCCGCCGCTCAGAGGGACGCGCTGGACGGCCGCCGCAAGCGCCGTTCTCAGCGCTCCTTGCCTGTAGTGCACAATCAGACCACGGACAGCGTTCAGTGCTGCCGCTGTCTGTCCCTGTAACGGCCGGAGGCTCCGTCGCTTAGGGGAAGGTACCTGTTCACTCAGACCGCGGACAGCGTTCACTGCTGCCGCGGTCTGTCTCAATAACGGCCGGCAGCTCAGCACTGCCAGCGCTCCCTGCACACGCTAAGATGGAAGCAGGGGGGGGGGGGGGGGGGGGGAAGATGCCTGCGCCTCTGATCACTCAGACCGCGGACAGTGCTCACTGCTGCCGCAGTCTGTCCCTATAAAACAGCCCTCTAGTAACTAGTGGGCTCATGCTGGGCAGTCAGGAGTTTCCCTCTCCCTTTTACATGCAGCGCAGCTGCAGGGGAAGGGGGGGGGGGGGGGGAGATTATGCCACAGCAGCAGCAATAGACAGCCTATGCTAAAGAAGGGGCTGCATTGTGTTATATATGCATTCGTGTAGCACTTGTTATACCATAGAAATTGTATATAAAATACTATAGGTATATATGGTCATGTAAGGAAATAAGGCTATATGTTCTTTGACTAGAAGCACATGGATGGAGGCCATTTTAATCATACTTTCTGTTTCTTTTCCAGAACGTTCCTGTCCTACAACACTGATCCACCGGATGGCGCAGGGGTGTTGGTAGGAATTTTTGGATCAGGTTTCTTATGGTCTGGCCACGTGCACTGCACTTTGACCATATACAATTTTACTGAGGTGGAATTGGTCTGTCTTTGTCTATTTATTTGTCTGGTTACATAATAAGTAAGTCACCAGCAAAGACGAAAAAGTTGTTTCATTGCAATGTCTGTACCAGTGGGTTCCCGGTGAGTTCTACCACATGCACAGTATATTTTATACTCCCATTTCATCTCCTATTTTGCAAAGATAGTTCTCATTTGCCTTATAAATTCCCAGTTTCTGCTATGTTGCAATCCTGACGATTCTATGCCAGGCCTAACTGCGCAAGATGAATGTGAGGACCAGCAGTCAGATAGTGTGGGTGCGTCAGTCTCTGAAGTTTACAGGGACTGAAGAGGCTCTGACAATTTATAAGGTGGTCTTTACTAGACCACAGATCTCGAGCGCGTTTCTTATTTTCTCTGACGTCCTAAGTGGATGCTGGGACTCCGTAAGGACCATGGGGAATAGCGGCTCCGCAGGAGACTGGGCACAACTAAAAGAAAGCTTTAGACTACTGGTGTGCACTGGCTCCTCCCACTATGACCCTCCTCCAGACTTCAGTTAGAATCTTGTGCCCGGCTGAGCTGGATGCACACTTGGGCTCTCCTGAGCTCCTAGAAAGAAAGTATATTTAGGTTTTTTATTTTACAGTGAGATCTGCTGGCAACAGACTCACTGCAGCGAGGGACTAAGGGGAGAAGAAGCGAACCTACCTGACTGGAGGTAGTTTGGGCTTCTTAGGCTACTGGACACCATTAGCTCCAGAGGGATCGAACACAGGACCTGACCTCGATCGTTCGGTCCCGGAGCCGCGCCGCCGGCCCCCTTACAGAGCCAGAAGCAAGAAGTGTTCCGGAAAATCGGCGGCAGAAGACTTCTGTCTTCAACAAGGTAGCGCACAGCACTGCAGCTGTGCGCCATTGCTCCTAATGCACACCTCACACTCCGGTCACTGATGGGTGCAGGGCGCTGGGGGGGGGGGGGGGCTCCCTGAGGGCAATATAATACACCTTGGCTGGCAAATCTACACCATATATAGTCAAGAAGGCTATATAGGTGTAAAAATACCCCTGCCAGAATTCCAGAAAAAACGGGAGAAGTCCGCCCTAAAAGGGGCGGGGCCATCTCCCTCAGCACACTGGCACCATTTTTCCCTCACCGCTCCGCTGGAAGGACGCTCCCTGGCTCTCCCCTGAAGTGTCAAGCTACATAAGGGTAAAAAAGAGAGGGGGGTCACTAAATTTAGGCGCAGTGTATATATAATATATTGATATTTGGATCGATTATTTAGGACTATAGGAGCAATATCAGGTGTCTCAGCGCCAGTTTTTAATATTTCATTTCTTACTATCTTCTAGTTTTTAATATTTCGCCTCTTTTTTTTTGATTGGTGGGGAGTTTATTTTATTCTAAATTACCAATAAAAGTTATGTTTTAATTTATTAATAAACAGCCAACTTATGACCCTGTGCACCACAACGCTACCCTTTTTCTTTTTCTTTTTTGATTAAATATCGATCTCTTAGGTAGCAGGTAGCACGTCCCCTCATGCAGATATCTAGATCTCTATATTAATATGTTATATGGGGATTAGGCCATACCATACCGGTGCGGAAACATTTGTTTTTGTTTATATAATATAAGCAGCTATAAGGGAACAAACACTCATTTATAGTGGGATCTCTGTTATATAGCGCTCTGGTGTGTGCTGGCATACTCTCTAGATGCCTATAAATGTGATGTCACCCCCTGCGGGGCCGACACCTGAGTGGATGGTTATGTGGAAGGAACTACGTGACAGTGTCGACTCCTTGCATAAAAGGTTTGACGACATACCAAATATGGGACAGCCGGCTTCTCAGCCTGTGCCTGCCCAGGCGTCTCAAAAGCCATCAGGGGCTCTAAAACGCCCGCTACCTCAGATGGCAGACACAGATGTCGACACGGATACTGACTCCAGTGTCGACGACGATGAGACTAATGTAACTTCCAATAGGGCCACACGTTACATGATTGAGGCAATGAAAAATGTGTTGCACATTTCTGATGTTACCCCCGGTACCACAAAAAAGGGTATTATGTTTGGAGAGAAAACTACCAGTAGTTTTTCCTCCATCTGAGGAATTAAATGAAGTGTGTGAAGAAGCGTGGGCTTCCCCCGATAAGAAACTAATAATTTCTAAAAGGTTCCTAATGGCGTACCCTTTCCCGCCAGAGGATAGGTCACGTTGGGAAACATCCCCTAGGGTGGATAAAGCGCTCACACGCTTGTCAAAGAAGGTGGCACTACCGTCTCCGGATACGGCCGCCTTAAAGGAACCTGCTGATAGAAAGCAGGAGGCTATCCTGAAGTCTGTATATACACACACAGGTATTATACTGAGACCAGCTATTGCTTCAGCATGGATGTGCAATGCTGCAGCTGCGTGGTCAGATTCCCTGTCGGAAAATATTGATACCCTAGACAGGGACACTATATTGCTAACCGTAGAGCATATTAAAGACGCAGTACATGAGAGATGCACAGAGGGATATTTGCCGGCTGGCATCTAAAATAAGTGCAATGTCCATTTCTGCCAGGAGAGGGTTATGGACTCTGCAGTGGACAGGTGATGCAGACTCAAAAAGGCACATGGAAGTTTTGCCTTATAAAGGTGAGGAGTTGTTCGGGGATGGTCTCTCGGACCTAGTTTCCTTAGCAACTGCTTGGAAATCTGCATTTTTACCCCATGTTTCCTCACAGCCAAAGAAAGCACCGTATTATCAGGTACAGTCCTTTCGGCCCCATAAGGGCAAGCGGGTTAAAGGCGCGTCCTTTCTGCCCAGAGGTAGAGGGAAAAAGCTGCAGCATACAGCCAGTTCCCAGGAGCAAAAGTCCTCCCCCGCTTCCTCTAAGTCCGCCGCATGACGCTAGGGCTCCACAGGCGGAGCCAGGTACGGTGGGGGCCCGTCTCAAAAATTTCAGCGATCAGTGGGCTCGCTCACGGGTGGAGCCCTGGATCTTTCAAGTAGTATCTCTGGGGTACAAGCTGGAATTCGAGACGTCTCCCCCCCGCCGTTTCCTCAAATCTGCCTTGCCAACAACTCCCTCAGGCAGGGAGGCAGTGTTAGAGGCAATTCACAAGCTGTATTCCCAGCAGGTGATAGTAAAGGTGCCCCTACTTCAACAAGGAAGGGGTTACTATTCCACAATGTTTGTGGTACCGAAACCGGACGGTTCGGTGAGACACATTTTAAATTTGAAGTCCTTGGAACACATATATAAAAAAATTCAAGTTCAAGATGGAATCGCTCAGGGCGGTTATTGCAAGCCTAGACGAGGGAGATTACATGGTATCACTGGACATCAAGGATGCTTACCTGCATGTCCCCATTTATCATTCTTACCAGGAGTACCTCAGATTTGTGGTACAGGATTGTCATTACCAATTCCAGACGTTGCCGTTCGGTCTATCCACGGCTCCGAGGGTCTTTACCAAGGTAATGGCCGAAATGATGATACTCTATCCCGTACTTGGACGATCTCCTGATAAAGGCGAGGTCCAGGGAGCAGTTGTTGGTCGGGGTAGCACTATCTCGGGAGGTGCTACAACAGCACGGCTGGATTCTAAATATTCCAAAGTCACAGCTGGTCCCTACGACACGTCTACTGTTCCTGGGGATGGTTCTGGACACAGAACAGAAAAAAGTGTTTCTCCCGGAGGAGAAGGCCAAGGAGCTGTCATCTCTAGTCAGAGGCCTCCTAAAACCAAAACAGGTGTCGGTGCATCACTGCACGCGGATCCTGGGAAAGATGGTAGCTTCCTACGAAGCAATTCCATTCGGCAGGTTTCATGCAAGAACCTTTCAGTGGGACCCGTTGGACAAATGGTCCGGATCGCATCTTCAGATGCATCAACTGATAACCCTGTCTCCAAGGACCAGGGTGTCTCTGCTGTGGTGGCTGCAGAGTGCTCATCTTCAAGAGGGCCGCAGATTCAGCATACAGGACTGGGTCCTGGTGACCACGGATGCCAGCCTTCGAGGCTGGGGGGCAGTCACACAGGGAAGAAACTTCCAAGGACTATGGTCAAGTCAGGAGACTTCCCTACACATAAATATTCTGGAACTGAGGGCCATTTACAATGCCCTAAGTCAGGCAAAACCCCTGCTTCAAAACCAGCCGGTACTGATCCAATCAGACAACATCACGGCGGTCGCCCATGTAAACCGACAGGGCGGCACGAGAAGCAGGACGGCGATGGCAGAAGCCACAAGGATTCTCCGATGGGTGGAAAATCACGTGTTAGCACTGTCAGCAGTGTTCATTCCGGGAGTGGACAACTGGGAAGCAGACTTCCTCAGCAGGCACAACCTCCACCCGGGAGAGTGGGGACTTCATCCAGAAGTCTTCCAACTGATTGTAAACCGTTGGGAAAGGCCACAGGCGGACATGATGGCGTCCCGCCTAAACAAAAAGCTAGAAAGATATTGCGCCAGGTCAAGGGATCCGCAGGCGATAGCTGTGGACGCTCTAGTGACACCGTGGGTGTACCGGTCGGTTTATGCGTTCCCTCCTCTTCCTCTCATACCAAAGGTGCTGAGGATAATAAGGAGAAGAGGAGTAAGAACTATACTCATTGTTCCGGATTGGCCAAGAAGAGCTTGGTACCCGGAACTTCAAGAAATGATCTCAGAGGACCCATGGCCTCTGCCGCTCAGACAGGACCTGCTGCAGCAGGGGCCCTGTCTGTTCCAAGACTTACCGCGGCTGCGTTTGACGGCATGGCGGTTGAACACCGGATCCTGAAGGAAAAGGGCATTCCGGAGGAAGTCATTCCTACGCTGATTAAAGCTAGGAAAGAAGTAACCGCAAACCATTATCACCGCATATGGCGAAAATATGTTGCGTGGTGTGAGGCCAGGAAGGCCCCAACGGAAGAATTTCAGCTGGGCCGTTTCCTGCACTTCTTACAGTCAGGGGTGACTATGGGCCTAAAATTGGGTTCCATTAAGGTCCAGATTTCGGCTCTATCGATTTTCTTCCAGAGAGAACTGGCTTCACTACCTGAAGTTCAAACTTTTGTTAAGGGAGTGCTGCATATTCAGCCCCCTTTTGTGCCTCCAGTGGCACCTTGGGATCTCAACGTGGTGTTGGATTTCCTAAAGTCACATTGGTTTGAGCCACTTAAAACCGTGGAATTGAAGTATCTCACGTGGAAAGTGGTCATGTTGTTGGCCTTGGCTTCGGCCAGGCGTGTATCAGAATTGGCGGCTTTGTCATGTAAAAGCCCTTATCTGATTTTCCATATGGATAGGGCAGAATTGAGGACTCGTCCCCAATTTCTCCCTAAGGTGGTATCAGCCTTTCATCTGAACCAACCTATCGTGGTGCCTGCGGCTACTAAAGACTTGGAGGCTTCCAAGTTGTTGGACGTAGTCAGGGCCCTGAAAATTTATGTTTCCAGGACAGCTGGAGTCAGAAAGACTGACTCGCTATTTCTCTATCGTCCTAGTGGATGCTGGGGTTCCTGAAAGGACCATGGGGAATAGCGGCTCCGCAGGAGACAGGGCACAAAAAGTAAAGCTTTTCCGATCAGGTGGTGTGCACTGGCTCCTCCCCCTATGACCCTCCTCCAGACTCCAGTTAGATTTTTGTGCCCGGCCGAGAAGGGTGCAATCTAGGTGGCTCTCCTAAAGAGCTGCTTAGAGAAAGTTTAGCTAGGTTTTTTTATGTTACAGTGATTCCTGCTGGCAACAGGATCACTGCAGCGAGGGACTGAGGGGAGAAGGAGTCAACTCACCTGCGTGCAGGATGGATTGGCTTCTTGGCTACTGGACATCAAGCTCCAGAGGGACGATCACAGGTACAGCCTGGATGGTCACCGGAGCCGCGCCGCCGGCCCCCTTGCAGATGCTGAAGACAGAAGAGGTCCAGAATCGGCGGCTGAAGACTCCTGCAGTCTTCTAAAGGTAGCGCACAGCACTGCAGCTGTGCGCCATTTTCCTCTCAGCACACTTCACACGGCAGTCACTGAGGGTGCAGGGCGCTGGGAGGGGGGCGCCCTGGGAGGCAAAATGAGTACCTATAAAGGCTAAAAATACCTCACATATAGCCCTAGAGGCTATATGGAGATATTTAACCCCTGCCTGATTTCTCAAAATAGCGGGAGACGAGCCCGCCGGAAAAGGGGCGGGGCCTATCTCCTCAGCACACGGCGCCATTTCCTCTCACAGCTCCGCTGGTCAGGACGGCTCCCAGGTCTCTCCCCTGCACTGCACTACAGAAACAGGGTAAAACAGAGAGGGGGGGCAAATTTATGGCGATATTTTTATATAACAAAGCAGCTATAGGGGAGCACTTATTATAAGGCTATCCCTGATATATATATAGCGCTTTTGGTGTGTGCTGGCAAACTCTCCCTCTGTCTCCCCAAAGGGCTAGTGGGTCCTGTCTTCATTAGGAGCATTCCCTGTGTGTCTGCTGTGTGTCGGTACGTGTGTGTCGACATGTATGAGGACGATATTGGTGTGGAGGCGGAGCAATTGCCAAATATGGGGATGTCACCTCCTAGGGGGTCGACACCAGAATGGATGCCTTTATTTATGGAACTACGGGATAGTGTCAACACGCTAAAGCAGTCGTTTGACGACATGAGACGGCCGGACAATCAATTAGTGCCTGTCCAGGCGACTCAAACACCGTCAGGGGCTGTGAAACGCCCTTTGCCTCAGTCGGTCGACACAGACCCAGACACAGGCGATGACTCCAGTGGTGACGGTGACGAATCAACCGTATTTTCCAGTAGGGCCACACGTTATATGATTTTGGCAATGAAGGAGGCGTTACATTTAGCTGATACTACAGGTACCACTAAACAGGGTATTATGTGGGGTATGAAAAAACTACCTATAGTTTTTCCTGAATCAGAAGAACTAAATGACGTGTGTAATGAAGCGTGGGTTGCCCCTGATAAAAAGCTGATAATTTCAAAGAAATTATTGGCATTATACCCTTTCCCGCCAGAGGTTAGGGAGCGCTGGGAAACACCTCCTAGGGTGGACAAGGCGCTAACACGCTTATCTAAACAAGTGGCGTTACCCTCTCCTGAGACGGCCGCACTTAAAGATCCATCAGATAGGAGGATGGAAAATATCCAAAAAAGTATATACACACATGCAGGTGTTATACTACGACCAGCTGTAGCAACTGCCTGGATGGGCAGTGCGGGGGTAGTTTGGTCAGAATCCCTGATTGAAAATATTGATACCCTGGACAGGGACAATATTTTACTGTCGTTAGAACAAATAAAGGATGCATTTCTTTATATGCGTGATGCACAGAGGGATATATGCACACTGGCATCACGGGTAAGTGCTATGTCCATTTCGGCCAGAAGAGCTTTATGGACGCGACAGTGGACAGGCGATGCGGATTCAAAACGGCATATGGAAGTTTTGCCGTATAAGGGGGAGGAGTTATTTGGAGTCGGTCTATCAGATTTGGTGGCCACGGCTACAGCCGGGAAATCCACCTTTCTACCTCAAGTCACTCCCCAACAGAAAAAGGCACCGACTTTTCAACCGCAGCCCTTTCGTTCCTTTAAAAATAAGAGAGCAAAGGGCTATTCATATTTGCCACGAGGCAAAGGTCGAGGGAAGAGACAGCAACACGCAGCTCCTTCCCAGGATCAGAAGCCCTCCCCGGCTTCTACAAAAGCCTCAGCATGACGCTGGGGCTTCTCAAGCGAACTCGGGGACGGTGGGCGGTCGTCTCAAAAATTACAGCGCGCAGTGGGCTCACTCGCAAGTAGATCCCTGGATCCTGCAGATAATATCTCAGGGATACAGGTTGGAATTAGAGACAGATCCACCTCGCCGTTTCCTGAGGTCTGCTTTACCAACGTCCCCCTCCGAAAGGGAGACGGTGTTGGAAGCCATTCACAAGCTGTACTCTCAGCAGGTGATAGTCAAGGTACCTCTTCTGCAACAAGGGAAGGGGTATTATTCCACTCTTTTTGTGGTACCGAAGCCGGATGGCTCGGTAAGGCCTATTCTAAATCTGAAGTCCTTGAACCTGTACATAAAGAAGTTCAAGTTCAAAATGGAGTCACTCAGAGCAGTGATAGCGAACCTGGAAGAGGGGGACTTTATGGTATCCTTGGACATCAAGGATGCGTATCTCCACGTTCCAATTTACCCCTCACACCAGGGGTACCTCAGGTTCGTTGTACAAAACTGTCACTATCAGTTTCAGACGCTGCCGTTCGGATTGTCCACGGCACCTCGGATCTTTACAAAGGTAATGGCCGAGATGATGATTCTTCTTCGAAGAAAAGGCGTATTAATTATCCCATACTTGGACGATCTCCTAATAAGGGCGAGGTCCAGAGAACAGCTAGAGATGGGATTAGCACTGTCTCAAGAAGTGCTAAAACAGCACGGGTGGATTCTGAATATTCCAAAATCCCAGTTAATGCCGACAACTCGTCTGCTGTTCCTAGGGATGATTCTGGACACGGTTCAGAAAAAGGTTTTTCTCCCGGAGGAAAAAGCCAAGGAGTTATCCGAGCTTGTCAGGAACCTCCTAAAACCAGGAAAGGTGTCTGTACATCAATGCACAAGAGTCCTGGGAAAAATGGTGGCTTCTTACGAAGCGATTCCATTCGGCAGATTCCACGCAAGAATTTTCCAAAGGGATCTGTTGGACAAATGGTCAGGGTCGCATCTTCAGATGCACCTACGGATAACCCTGTCTCCAAGGACAAGGGTGTCTCTTCTGTGGTGGTTGCAGAGTGCTCATCTATTGGAGGGCCGCAGATTCGGCATACAGGATTGGATCCTGGTGACCACGGACGCCAGCCTGAGAGGCTGGGGAGCAGTCACACAAGGAAGAAACTTCCAGGGAGTATGGACGAGCCTGGAAACGTCTCTTCACATAAACATTCTGGAACTAAGAGCAATATACAATGCTCTAAACCAGGCAGAACCTCTGCTTCAGGGAAAACCGGTATTGATCCAGTCGGACAACATCACGGCAGTCGCCCATGTGAACAGACAGGGCGGCACAAGAAGCAGGAGGGCAATGGCAGAAGCTGCAAGGATTCTTCGCTGGGCAGAGAATCATGTGATAGCACTGTCAGCAGTGTTCATCCCGGGAGTGGACAACTGGGAAGCAGACTTCCTCAGCAGACACGATCTTCACCCGGGAGAGTGGGGACTTCATCCAGAAGTCTTCCACATGCTGGTAACCCGTTGGGAAAGACCAATGGTGGACATGATGGCGTCTTGCCTCAACAAAAAACTGGACAGGTATTGCGCCAGGTCAAGAGATCCGCAGGCAATAGCTGTGGACGCGCTGGTAACGCCTTGGGTGTACCAGTCGGTGTATGTGTTTCCTCCTCTGCCTCTCATACCAAAAGTATTGAGAATTATACGGCAAAGAGGCGTAAGAACGATACTAGTGGTTCCGGATTGGCCAAGGAGGACTTGGTACCCGGAACTTCAAGAGATGATCACGGAAGATCCGTGGCCTCTACCTCTAAGGAGGGACTTGCTTCAGCAGGGTCCCTGTCTGTTTCAAGACTTACCGCGGCTGCGTTTGACGGCATGGCGGTTGAACGCCGGATCCTAAAGGAAAGAGGCATGCCGGAAGAAGTCATTCCTACTTTGATTAAAGCAAGGAAGGAAGTAACCGTGCAACATTATCACCGAATTTGGCGAAAATATGTTGCGTGGTGCGAAGATCGGAGTGCTCCGACGGAGGAATTTCAACTGGGTCGATTCCTACATTTCCTGCAATCAGGATTGTCAATGGGTCTCAAATTGGGATCTATTAAGGTTCAAATTTCGGCCCTGTCGATTTTCTTTCAAAAAGAATTGGCTTCAGTCCCTGAAGTCCAGACCTTTGTTAAGGGAGTGCTGCATATACAGCCTCCTGTGGTGCCTCCAGTGGCACCGTGGGATCTAAATGTGGTTTTGGACTTCCTAAAATCTCATTGGTTTGAACCACTAAAAAAGGTGGATTTGAAATATCTCACATGGAAAGTGACCATGCTTCTAGCCCTGGCTTCTGCCAGGAGAGTGTCAGAATTGGCAGCTTTATCTTACAAAAGCCCATATCTGATTTTCCATTCGGACAGGGCAGAACTGCGGACTCGTCCGCATTTTCTCCCTAAGGTGGTGTCAGCATTTCATCTGAACCAGCCTATTGTAGTGCCTGCGGCTACAAGTGACTTGGAGGACTCCAAGTTACTGGACGTTGTCAGAGCATTAAAAATATATATTGCAAGGACAGCTGGAGTCAGAAAATCTGACTCGTTGTTTATATTGTATGCACCCAACAAGATGGGTGCTCCTGCGTCTAAGCAGACGATTGCTCGTTGGATCTGTAGCACAATCCAACTTGCACATTCTGTGGCAGGCTTGCCACAGCCTAAATCTGTAAAGGCCCACTCCACAAGGAAGGTGGGCTCATCTTGGGCGGCTGCCCGAGGGGTCTCGGCATTACAACTTTGCCGAGCAGCTACGTGGTCAGGGGAGAACACGTTTGTAAAATTTTACAAATTTGATACTCTGGCTAAGGAGGACCTGGAGTTCTCTCATTCGGTGCTGCAGAGTCATCCGCACTCTCCCGCCCGTTTGGGAGCTTTGGTATAATCCCCATGGTCCTTTCAGGAACCCCAGCATCCACTAGGACGATAGAGAAAATAAGATTTTACTTACCGATAAATCTATTTCTCGGAGTCCGTAGTGGATGCTGGGCGCCCATCCCAAGTGCGGATTATCTGCATAAATTGTACATAGTTATTGTTAACTAATTCGGGTTATTGTTGAAGGAAGCCATCTTTCAGAGGCTCCGCTGTTATCATACTGTTAACTGGGTTTAGATCACAAGTTGTACGGTGTGATTGGTGTGGCTGGTATGAGTCTTACCCGGGATTCAAAATCCTCCCTTATTGTGTACGCTCGTCCGGGCACAGTACCTAACTGGAGTCTGGAGGAGGGTCATAGGGGGAGGAGCCAGTGCACACCACCTGATCGGAAAAGCTTTACTTTTTGTGCCCTGTCTCCTGCGGAGCCGCTATTCCCCATGGTCCTTTCAGGAACCCCAGCATCCACTACGGACTCCGAGAAATAGATTTATCGGTAAGTAAAATCTTATTTTATCCTGTATGCGCCCAACAAGTTGGGTGCACCTGCTTCAAAGCAGACTATTGCTCGCTGGATCTGTAGTACAATTCAGCTTGCACATTCTGCGGCTGGACTGCCGCATCCAAAATCAGTGAAAGCCCATTCCACGAGGAAGGTGGGCTCTTCTTGGGCGGCTGCCCGAGGGGTCTCGGTTCTACAACTTTGCCGCGCAGCTACTTGGTCGGGGTCAAACACATTTGCTAAATTCTACAAGTTTGACACCCTGGCTGAGGAGGACCTAGAGTTTGCCCATTCGGTGCTGCAGAGTCATCTGCACTCTCCCGCCCGTTTGGGAGCTTTGGTATAATCCCCATGGTCCTTACGGAGTCCCAGCATCCACTTAGGACGTCAGAGAAAATAAGAATTTACTCGCCGGTAATTCTATTTCTCGTAGTCCGTAGTGGATGCTGGGCGCCAATCCCAAGTGCGGATTGTCTGCAATACTTGTATATAGTTATTGTTTAACTAAAGGGTTATTGTTGAGCCATCTGTTGAGAGGCTCGGTTCTTATCATGCTGTTAACTGGGTATAGTATCACGAGTTATACGGTGTGATTGGTGTGGCTGGTATGAGTCTTACCCGGGATTCAAAATCCTTCCTTATTGTGTCAGCTCTTCCGGGCACAGTATCCTAACTGAAGTCTGGAGGAGGGTCATAGTGGGAGGAGCCAGTGCACACCAGTAGTCTAAAGCTTTCTTTTAGTTGTGCCCAGTCTCCTGCGGAGCCGCTATTCCCCATGGTCCTTACGGAGTCCCAGCATCCACTACGGACTACGAGAAATAGAATTACCGGTGAGTAAATTCTTATTTTTTTTCGGAATCTCTAAATAAGATGTTAATAGGATCCTGATACACAGGTTTCTAAACCTCGCCGATTTCAGTCTAGTTATCCGTTTCCAGAGTCAGTGACATCTCCATGGGAGCTATGCTCGAGTCGCTGTATACAGCAGCAGGGGTGTTGCTTCGACCGTGTTTGGTTGGCATTTGGGTAACTACGGCGCTGCTTGTCTGGATAACAGGACTCGGGTCCGCCCTACAAAACGTCCACCTTATGCTTCTCGCTGATCAAATCTGCGAAGCTGCTGATTATCTTTGTACAACTTCTACGGACGTCTGCCTAGTCAGTTCTCGCCTTTCCGCGTCACTCGTTGTGGCACGACAAGCGCTCTGGCTGCGTCCTTAGCAGGCGGAGGCAAAAGGTCGAGAGAAGAATAGAAGCATTACTTTATGCGAAGGTTGTTTGGTCCTGATTTGGACAAAGGTATTTTTCACGGAAATACTCTGGACCAGCTTTCGAATCCTTTAGATCTCAGCCCTTTCGAGGCCGTGGTAGAGAAACAGCCACGCCTGGTAGGCGAGGTCGAGGACGTGGTTTTCAACAAACCAACACTAGTCGTCCGGACGCTAAGGTCACCGGCAAGCCAGTGGCATGACGGGCTCCCAGCCCATCTCGGTTCTCCAGTTGTGGGAGCACGCCTTCAGGCGTTTTCATTTGCCGTGGTTCTAGACATCAACAGATGGGTGGATCCGCAATTTAGTATTAAAAGATAAGAGTTCGACTGTCTACCGCCTCTGCGGTTTTTCAAAACAGGACTGCCTGTGTCGGACGACAAGAGGGCGGTTCGGTAAATTGCCATTCAGTCTCTGCTGGATTCAGCAGTTTTGATTCCGGTCCCTGCACACCAACAAGGTCAGGGTTATTATTCCAGTCTGTTTGTGGTACCAATATTGAATACTTACTACAGATTCAAGATGGAATCTCTGCGGACAGTACTTGCAGGTTTAGAGCCACAGAAATTCATGATTGCGCTGGATCTCGAGGATGAGTACTTACACATTCCGATTTGGCACCTCATCCGAGGTTCTTGCGTTTTGCGATACGGCAGTTCCATTATCAGTTTCAGGCTCTACCGTTTGCCCTCTCGTCGGCGCTTAGGGTATTCACCAAAGTGATGTCTGTTATGATGGCTCATCTCATATCCCTGGAAGTGATAATAGTTCCGTACTTAGACGATTTGCTCATCAAAGCTCCGTCTCACCAAATGCGCCTTCAACATGCGTTGCTAACGTACAATGTGCTGGTTCAGCACGGTTGGATTGTCATCTTCAAGAACTCAAATCGGAGTCCGTCTCAACGACTTCAATTCCTAGGGTTGATTCTCGATACGGTAGATCGAAGAATTTGCCTACCAGAACAGAAAGTACAGACTATTCGTCATCTGGTACGATTAGTGCTCAAGCCTCGGTACAGTTGTGCATTCGCCTGTTAGGCACAATGGTGGCGGCTTTCAAAGCGCTTCTATTCGGAAGATTTCACTCACGTCCTTTTCAACTGCATGTGCTCGCACAGTGGTCGAGCTCGCATCTGCAGATTCACTAGAAGGTGAGGTTGTCTCCACGGGCCAGAGTTTCTCTACTCTGGTGGCTCCAAGTACACAATCTAACCGCAGGAAAACGGTTCGGCGTCTGGAATTGGATAGTTCTAACCACAGACGCGAGTCTCAGAGGTTGGGGAGCTGTAGTTCAAAATTGTCCGCTCCAGGGTCTCTGGGCGGATCACGAAAGATTGCTGTCTATAAATGTCCTAGAACTCCGGCAAATTTACAATGCGCTACGACAAGCAGTGCACATGCTTCGGTCTCAGACTGTCCAAGTGCAGTCAGACAACGCAATGGCGGTCGCGTACATCAACAAACAAGGAGGAACGAGAAGCCGCATGGCATGCGGGAAGTAGCTCGAATCCTCGATTGGGCCGGCCATCACCAAGTGATATTGTCGGTAGTGTTCATTCCGAGAATGGACAACTGGGAGGCGGATTATCTCAGACATCGGGATTTTCATCCAAGAGAATGGGCATTAAATCCAGAAGTGTTTCACATGTTGGTCCAGAGGTTGGGTTACCCTCAAGTGGACCTGATGGCATCTCGCCACAATCGCCAAACGCCCCAGTATGTGTCCACAACGCGAGATCCAAAGGCAGTGGCAGTGGATGCTCTCACGATTGCGTGGCCGTACAGCCTCGTGTATCTGTTTCCACCGTTTCCGCTGCTCCCTCTGTTGCTAAAATGGATCAAACAAGAGTCCGCCACAGTCATACTAGTGGCACCTCATTAGCCTCGGAGAGCTTGGTTCTCGGATCTTCACGGGCTACTCGCAGACGATCCTTGGCCGCTTCCGCTACGTCCGGACCTGTTACAACAGGGTCCATTCCTTTACCCCAATTTAGCGCAGCTGCGTTTGACGGGGTGGCTGTTGAGACCGCCCTCTTAAGAGAGGGCATTCCACTATCGGTTATACCAACCATGTTACGTGCTAGAAATCCAGTTACGACAGCTCATTATTACAGGATTTGGCGTGCCTATATAGGTTGGTGTGAAGCTCGGAAGTTTCCGACATCATCTTTCAAGTTATCCCGTCTTTTGTTATTTCTACAGACGGGCTTAGATGGAGGACTGCGTTTATCTACACTAAAGGTGCAGGTATCTGCTTTGTGAATTTGCTTTCAAAGACGATTGGCTCTATTGCCGCCTGTACACACCTTTCTGCAAGGTGTCCTCAGAGTACAGCCTCCATTCATTCCACCGACAGCGCCATGGGACTTGAATCTGGTTTTAGATTTTGTACAGTCTTCATACTTTGAACCCTTACATCAAGTGGATCTTAAGTTTCTCACTTGGAAAACGATTTTTCTCCTAGCCTTAGCTTCGGCAAGGCGTGTTTCACATTTGGGTGCATTGGCATGCAAGCCACCGTTTTTTAGTGTTTCATGATGACAGAGCGGAGCTTCGGACGAATCCCGCTTTCTGGCCAAAGGTAGTGTTATCTTTTCACATCAATCAACCAATCGTAGTTCCTGTGTTAACAGGACCTTCTGGAACTTTGGATGTGGTACGCGCATTACGCGTTTAGGTATCCCGAACGTCTACAGTTTGTAAGACGGATACGTTGTTTGTTCTCTATGATGCTGCCAAAATGGGTTGGCCAGCTTCTAAGCAGACCTTATCCATATGGATTATACTGACCATACGTCAGGCTTACCTTCATGTTAGGTTACAGCCGCCTACATCAGTAACAGCTCATTCCACACGTTCTGTGGGAACTTCATGGGCAGCTGGTCGTGGGGCTTCTACAACGCAGCTTTGCCGTGCGGCTACATAGTCATCAGTGCACACGTTTGTGCGCTTTTACAAGTTTGATACGTTTGCGGCATCAGCATCTAGCTTTGGCCGCCTAGTGTTTCAGGTGCCAAACAGCTCTCCCGCCCACGAGGGAAGCTTTGGTACGTCCCAAGAGTACTCCAGTGACCCCTAGTGGATGAAAAAGAAAATAGGATTTTGGTACTTACCAGGTAAATCCTTTTCTTTGAATCCATAGGGGGCACTGGACGCCCACCCAGAGCAGTTTTACCTGGTTGTGGTAAGTTCAGTGGATCTTATGGTAACACATTCTCACCGATTTTATCGGTTATGGTGTCAACTGGTTAGTTGTCAGTTACGTTATGTGTCAATTTTATTGTTGTCCGTTATGTTATAATGTTATAGGTAATTCTCCATTGTTCATCCTCTCTATCCTGTTCGCCTCAGGAAAAAACACTGAGGTATTCTGGGAGTATGGAGGGGAGGAGAGTTACTGAAATGTGAATATTCAGTGCCCTGTCCTTGCTAACACCGTCCATATCCCAAGAGTACTCCAGTGCCCCCTATGGATTCAAAGAAAAGGATTTACCTGGTAAGTACCAAAATCCTATTTTTACATATTACTCCAAAAAGTTTGTGTTTATATTTCCTACGATGGCCCCAACGATGTAGAGTTTGTACATTTTCTCTCTTGTTTCTGTGGGTTTCTTCTCACCATCCAAAAAATTCTAGTAGGTTAATTGGCTCCCAATAAATAAAATAACCCTATTGTGTGTGCATGTGGTCGGGACTATAAGCACCACTGGGGTGGGCACTGCTGCGTACTAGATAAATAACTGTTAATAAATAATATTTGGTGTAAAACTAGATAACACAAAATTGAAAATATATATTGTGTCCAAAGCACAATTTGATATTCAGTGTTTAATAGATATTTAGACTAATATTGACAACACACTGTCCTGTAGGGTTGGGTGTGGTTGACTGGCGCTTGGGATCCCGCTGGTCACCATACCGACGCCGGGGTCCCGGGGATTAGAATGCCGCAGTGGGGGTGCAAGCGCAATGAAGCCCCTTGCGGGCTCGGTGGCGAGCTGCACTCACCACAGATTCTATTCCCACTCTATGGGTGTTGTGGAACCCACGAGTGGGAATAGTCTCTGTTAGTTGGCATGCCGACTGTCGGTATTTTGAGGGGGTGGAATGTACATGCCGGTATTGTGACCGGCGGTCTCATAACTACACCCCATCCTGTAAATGCTACACTTGTGTCGCCGTTATGTTTTGAGGTTTGATTTGAGTTGGACTGTGTTTTATAGCATCTTTTGATAAATTGTGCTTGAAATACTAAGCCATAGTCTTATTTTAAATGCACTTAATAGGTGCATGAAAATAGGGGCTTAAAAGGGCCTAATCTCACCTTTTGAATCATCTCTTTTGGACCTGTTCTGTATCCCCTTTCCTGGTAACTAGTTAATTTGTTCTCTGTATATTTTCAGGCTATGCCACCGGTCATCGCCATGATGCCTAGTTGTGCATATATCAGACAGTTACATTAGTGCCGACATGACAAGCATGTGATGAAAAAGGACGCAGTGTGTTGGGGAATTTAGTCACAGCCTGTACAGATGGATAACTAGAAACTGTACCATGTACTGTACATTGACTTTCTTAGGCACAAGTAAGCAGATAACTGCTTATGAGATTGGCCTCTTTAATCTGTATGCAGATACTTGACTCTTCAGCGACGTTGTCTGAAATGTAAGGCTGATGGCAGTTGGGTTTTTTCAAAAGCATTTCTCTTCCAGGTGTATATAGTTGACCCTGTCATTTTCAAGGTGCTTCAGAACACTTAGCTGTTAAATTGCTGCACACGAATTACCTTGTGTGACCTAGCAATGCACTTCTTATCCACCAATTTCTGACATTACAGGAATGTAGGATCCTAAAAACTTGTCTCCAGACAGTATTGTGTCATAGTGGTCGTGTAATTATTGGTGGTCAGGACAGTAGTTTAATAAATGGTCCATTAGCATATTCAGATATTTACAGTTATTTTTTACCTATAATTTGTTTTTGCATTTAAGATCTGTTGAAAGTCAGTAGCTCCTAACCAGCTCAGTTTTTGGCATAATCACATCCTCTATATAGTATATAGATAGTCTTTATAGCTATCCCTGGAATATTTATTCTTCTCACATCTTCGTTACAGTACCACTAAAGTTGATCACGAACTGTCGCATTTGTGAACGCTGAGCTTAAGCAGTATCCATCTGAATGCTCTTATTTTGAATATACATTGGGTGTTTTTCAATCTCCCTCACCCCCGATCGCACCTGCCGGCACCTATTCAATTGTTTCTGCCGATAGGCACAATAGCATAATTTCAGCTCACTACCCCCAGGATGGTGAACTGAAATGCGTGAATATTGCCCAGATTGGTCTTCGGCCCTTTGTGTGTGTGTGTGTGTGTGTGTGTGTGTGTGTGTGTGTGTGGTTTCGTTTATGTTAACCAATCACTTGATATTGTAGGATCCAGGGGTAGAACTAATTGTATTAACATCAATATTGCAAAAGAGTTGAATAGATTTAGTTGGGGGGGGGGGGGGGGGTGTTTAAATCTAAAAATTAATAAAATGCGTATTGACAAAGTATGTTTCTTAATCTTTTTGGTTATGGTTATTAAGGAAAGAGAACAAGTGACTCCTAGTTGCTAAATGAAGCAACAATTATTTGCATAACTTTATATACCAACACTCTGTACATGTTTGAAGTTTTATAGACCGGGATATGGTCATTAGGTCGACACAGCTAATGTCGACAGTCATTAGGTCGACGACTGAATGTCGACATGCCCAATAGGTCTACATGGTCATTAGGTTGACGTGTACTAGGTCGGCAGGTCAAAAGGTCAACATGCGTTTTTCACTCTTTTTGGATTTTTCCATACTTGACAATCCATGTGGACTACGATTGGAACGGTAACCTTTGCCGAGCACAGTAGTAGTGGAGCGAGGCACCTTGCCCGAAGCATGGCGAGCGGACACGGTGCACTAATTAAGGTTCCCCATCACTTTACAAAGAAAACGACACCAAAAAAAGTCCAAAAACTCATGTCGACCCAATGCCTATGTCGACCTAAGTTGATATGACCCATACCCTATAGACCTAGGTCTGAGAGTTGTAATTGATATGATTATGGGGCAGATATACTAAGCCCTGGAGAGCGATAAAGTGGAGAGATATAAAGTACCAGCCAATCTGATCCTAGCTGTAATTTTTCAAACACAGCCTGTAACATGGCAGTTAGGAGCTGATTTACTGGTACATTATCTCTCTCCACTTTATCACTCTCCAAGGCTTAGTTTGTATCTTCTTTGTGTTCACACTAGGCTGTTAAATCAGGGCGCCACGCCCAATTTTAAACTGGCAAAATGCGACCTGCCCTAATCGTGGTGCCCCCTGCTAAAACAGCCTGCCCGGTGCCGCCCCCACCTAAGGGTTGCAGTGTCCTGCGGTAGAGCTTGGGGAAAGTCCTTCACCTCCATAAGTGCTGTGCATGCCTCCGAGAGTGACACTGATGGGACTGCGCCCCCTCCCCTGCCAGCCACGCCCCCTCCCCTGCCAGCCACACCCCTTGCGCTCTTTGGTGCATACAGCAATACTGTGCCCATACCTAGGTACGCTGCCCGCATCCTAGCGGGAACATTAATGATGGGAGGGACTTCCAGAATTCTCAGCTAGCCAGCAGACCTCAAGGACAGATCCTCGCCCGTCTGTCTCTAATATTTGATCAGATTGATTTATGTGATAGATTTCTACACTTTACTTGTCAAAAAAGTCTGGAACCACTGACACTTTTTTGTTTTTTATTTAAAGTTTTTAATTCCTGTGCAAGATAAACTCACGTGTAGTGACCTTTTTTATGGTAGTGTAACATCAGGGTTTCTTGTGCACGTCTGTGGGGAAAATTCTGCAGTGCGGCACTGAAGAAACATTCGGAACACCTGCACCTCTCAGACATCACTGATAATTGAATGTTCGCCTCCCAAAGAACCCCTTACACATCGAAAAGAAGCCAATAACCGTTACACTTGTATATGTATAAAACTGCTAAATGCCAAACATTTCAGCCAAATTACAGTGCATTGTTGACCTACAGTAGCTGAGTTTCTGAAAGGGCATCCTGTTGTCCACAAAGTAGAGAGAACACAAAGTAGGCAGTAAGACACGTGTCAGAAGGTGTGGAATCACTGTTGACAATCGGCAGCCATTTTGAAGTGACTAAGGTGGCATGATGGCGCTAAGATCCCAGCCGGAGGCACTGGGTGACTCTCATTTAATGATTCAGTATTTATTAAAGAAATGTTATTGTTATTTAAAATGTTACTAGCTGTACATATTACTATGTAACTATATACTAGCCTGATTGTTCTGTGATAGTTTAAAAAAATATATAAATGTATATTGGGTTTTTTAATTTAGTTTATAAGGTTATAACATAAACAGGAGACTAATAACTGAATTGTGTGCGCACCTGTACCCATCCCCCTTTCCTGGCATTAACTTGATGCAGAAACAAAGTATGCTGTTTGTGTTATTCAGCTCCCGGAGTTTAATGAGCCATAATCACAGTGTGACTGTGCTGGGTGTATGCGCTGGTATTATGATTATAGCATCAATAGCTTTTAGGAGCTAATGTATTCTAAAACAAAGGCAAATCACGGACACCAATATGCCTAGCGTGTTGTGGATCGTGTTCCCTAACTATAGTCTATAAAACAGTAGAGATTCAAAGTATTGTCAAAAGTTCCAGCATTTTCTTCTTGACTAAGACTTTGGGAATGACACCTTACTTCCAGCAACTTGTGCAGGACACTATAATGTTGGTGTCTTCTGTAATTGGCATATACTGTATATGCGCAGCCAAACATCGCGTGATGATTGGCGACACACTGCGTTTAATGTAATCTCCCCCAAATCTCTATATATGTTTTTCTGTGACCAGATCGGAAGGATAGGCACTACTGTGAGCCAGAAAGGATAGGTTTGATAGACTTCAGTGAAGAACTAGTAAAATGTTGATGTTGAGCATCACCATGTACTTTAGTCGCAACGCTAGTTAAAAGGATATTGCTGCTTTTATGGTGTTACTAACACATAGTATAAGCCGCTATACTATACATGTGGCATGTATTCTGCCCCAGTTTGTGCCCTGTGCCGCAGGATGAGTGATAGTGCCAGTCCTACTGAATGATAATCTGCATTTTCATGAATGTTTGTTCAGTCCACAAAATAGTTGCTTCCATTGTGTGTGTGTGTGTGGCAGGAACACTTTGTGATTGTAGCATTCACTGCATGGTATTGCATCTCATACCGCTATCGCCAGATGAATAACTCCTCCCTCTGCTTCTGCATTGTACGTGTCTCTTTACATGAATAGAAATAATAATACAAAAATAGTGTCTACACCAGTGTATAATATAAAACTTAGCCCTTTGTAGATATTTTTGTGTGTTTTTGTTTCTTTACAGTTTCTTTAAATTGGACATATATATGTGCCTGCTGTTATTTTTAAGTGGTGTTAAGTGATACACATGAACATGTTGTTCAGGACACTGTACCTTTATCGACCGCTATATTTAGCAGAGTTTCAGCACGTACATACATCTTAGAGCCTATGCCAATCATTTGGTGCTGCTCGACTCTCTGTGCAGTAGAGATCCAATGCTGCCCCTCTATTGTGTCTGTTGTATTGGCTCTTCCAGGAGAGTAGAAAGAGCTGATCAGCACTAATGTACGTGCCCGGACGGCAACGTACAGCGACTGGTGATTGTTCTCTTTACGATCATTAGTAAAGGAGGGGATTAACTGAATTTAACAAATATGAAAACTTTTTTTGGTTGTTTTTAGCAATGAGGTGGAAGCAGTCACGGTGCTTGCTTTGTAATATCACTTTGTTTTCACCCCCCCTCAAAAAAAAAAAGAGGGTTTTGCTACTTATTCCTTCTACAACTCTTTCAAATCAAAGAAAACATCTGTGTACACATCTTTATCCCTTTTTAAAGTGTATACTTCACTTCTGAGTGGGTGTGGTATGGAGGGTCGACAGGGATGCTAGGTCGACAGGTCAAAAGGTCGACGTGAGTTTTTTATGGGGGGGTTTTGGTGTCGTTTTCATCGTACAGTGACCGGGAACCCCAATTAGTGCCATCGTATGGCTCACTTCGCTCGCCATGCTCCAAGCAAGGTTACTATTCCCAATCGTAGTCTGCATGGATCTTTAAGTATGAAAAAGGTTCAATTGTTTTTTTGTTTTTTTTAAACTCATGTCGACCTTTTGACCTGTCGACCTTGAACAGGTCGACCTAGTTGCTGTTGACCAATAGTGGTCGATCTAGACACTGTTGACCTAGAGACCGAATACCCTTCTGAGAGGTGGGGATTTTTTATAGGTAATAGATTAGTATGTGATATGCTAGGACTCTGTACACTAGTCTATAGAGCCTGAGGTACATGCGTCTTCAACCTGCAGCCCCCCACCTGCTGTGGAACTACACATCCCAGCATGTCCTGCCACAGTTTTGCTATTAAGGCATGCTAAAACTGAGGCAGGGCATACTGGGATGTGTAGTTTCAGAGCAGCTGGAGGGCCGCGGTTTGAAGACCCATGCTGTAGTATTTACTGTATAGATACAGGTAGGTGGCTGTAATGATTCAGTTTGCAGCTGCTATTCTAGAACACTATACTAGAACACTCACAAGGTTTTCTGAACATTTATAGTATCCGGTGTTGAATATTGAACCAAATTTGCAGCTATTTTTATATTTGTACATGTTTTCCATGGGACAGGTAGGAAAGCTTATTCTGCTCAGCGGGTGGGATGTACTAAGCCTTGTAGAGTGATAAAGTACCAACATCCAGTTCCTGTCATTTTCCAAAAACAGCCTGCAACTTGATAGTTTGGAGCTGATTGGTTGGTACTGTACCTCTCTCCACTGTATTACTCTCCAAGGTTTGATACATCTTTCCCAGTATGTATAAGCAAAGCATGGCTACAGTGGTGACAGTGTGCTGCTTCCAGGCCACAATCTCTAGCTTATTGTCTCTCTTTCCTGTAAGGGACGCTATATACGCTGCCATTATGATAGACAGTTCGGTCACTGAGGACCTAATGGACTTCATGTTCCACCTAAAAGATCAACACCTGTATAGTATTGCACAGAGGCTGACCAGGGCTGCTTAGAATTCTGGCCACACAGTGACAATATTTGGTTACGTTTATGCTCAGTGTCACCCTTTCAGGTTCAGTCATAAACTTTTATGCATGATCAAATCTAACGATCAGGCCACTGGGGAGTTGGGCCTATTGTCTGCTTTTTGAATTGACAGCCCACTTTAGTACACTCCGTCAGAATTGCTTGCACAGCTGAGGTAACAGTTGATATCAGCCAATGACTGTGTGATCTACTCCCCTAGTGACCAATTTTATCTAGCAGACCAAGCCCAGGAAAAAGTAACCACTGACGCCCTGAGAACCTGTCAGCTGGGGTGCAGGACTGGAAAATGACGTTAATTTTTGAGTTGATTTTGAGTTAAGCATGATAGTACTTTGATTATCAATTACAAGAAAAAAACATCCATAAAACATGTATTATGTTTAATAGTGTTCACTCTAGGAATTTTTTAGGGCAGGGTGCTGATCACGGGTAGGGCACATTTTTCATTCGTGAGGGCACATTTTTAAGTTAGAAGGGCAAAAATAGGTACATACTATATCGCTTGGTGCGCCCATTCCTATAGGTGAAAGCATGGACAGTGCGCACCGGAATTTTTTTAGGGGTGTTGTTTCGTGGGGAAGGGGCATGACGACATAATAGTACTAAATAACATTATACCACACAATAGTGCCGCTCATACACATTGCACCAGGTAGAATCTCCTATACACACTGCGCCAGGTAGAGCACGTTCTACATATTGCGCATACTGGAGAGAGCACTGGGGCACACTGCACAAGGGAGAGATAGCAGTTGGGACAGTGCTGGGGGGCAAGGGGATTAGGAGCAGGTAGTACTGTAGTCAGTGTTAGGGGTATGGAGGCATTAGTACCCAGGATACCCACTCCCCAATTACCTTTTAAGATCAGCTCCTCTCTGAGATGTGTGTATGCTGGGCACTATGTGTGGACATAGGATTGTATGTAT
Organism: Pseudophryne corroboree; assembly: GCF_028390025.1. Classification (NCBI taxonomy): domain Eukaryota; kingdom Metazoa; phylum Chordata; class Amphibia; order Anura; family Myobatrachidae; genus Pseudophryne; species Pseudophryne corroboree. Next base: position 143,647,082 of record NC_086454.1, read on the forward strand.
GCTTGGCACTGTGTATGGGAGAGGTGGGGTGTATAATGAGCATTATGTGGGTATGGAGGGTGTAATGGGCACTGTGGGGTGTGTATGCTGGCAATGTGGGAGTGTACATATGCTGGGCACTGTGTGGGCATGAAGGGTGTAGAATAAGCACAGTACGGGTATGAAGGGTGTTATAGGCACCGTGGGGGTGTACATATGCTGGGCACTGTGGGTGTATAATGAGCACTGGGTGGGTATGGAGGGTGTTATGGGCACTGTGGGGTGTGTATGCTGGGCACTGTGGTGGTGTGCATATGCTGGGCACGTGTGGGTGTATGTTGTCCACTGTGGGGGTATTGGGTGTGTTTATGTTGGGCAGTGTGGTGGCATGGGTGAAGTAAATAATGGGCACTGCCCCAGCCCCGACCATTTCTATCATTAGCCGAATTACGCCCCCCACCCCACTCTGTTAGTTGCTTACAAGTTTAACTTTGGCTACATGCGGCTGTACTCCATGGGGACAAAGTTAAACTTGTAAGCAACTAACGGAGCGGGGTGGGGGGCGGCTGTACTCCATGGGGACAGAGACATGGCTACAAGATGGTGAAGCTCAGTAATAGATGCATTGGGTGAGGGCGCGCGTTGCTCACAAGTGACATACAGTATCTACCAGAACAGTCTCCCAGCCCTGCCGTACCTTTAGTAACAGCAATGTTACCCGCTGTCAGTAGGTTCCGGAGGGCGGAAGCAGAGAACCTAACCCGTTCCAGCGTCTCCGCTATTTTCCAAGCGACCTCGCACCAGCAAACAAGTAGTGTAGTCAGTCCCTGGAGCAGCATGCGGGCAGGGAGGAGGGAGGGACGTCTCAGGCGGGCTTCGATAGCGAGACACTGCAACTGGATGGGGAGACGCTGCCGGCACCGATTGGATGATGAGACGCTGGCGGCGATTGGATGACGCGGCGCTGCCGGCGGTGATTGGATGAGGAGGCACTGGCGGTGATTGGATGAGGAGGTGCTGCCAGCGGCGATTGGATGAGGAGGCGCTGCTGGCGGCGATTGGATATAGCAGCGCGTATTTTGCGATCACATGGGGGGAGAAGTGACAGCGCGGCGGGGGGAGAAGACAGCTCTTAGCAGGGCGGGCGCAAACGGGCAGGGCGCATTCTGTCACTCAAAAAAGGGGCAGGGCGCAGCGCCCTGCGAAAGAAGCTTAGAGTGAACACTATTTAAAACAAGATTATGGCCTTAAAGCGCAATGGAATATATGCTGCGCTATATAAGAAACTGTTAATAATAATAATAATAATAATATATCAAAATAAGCAGTGCTTTTTTTTATAGTGTACTTTTTACATGCTGTGGCATTACCACAATTAATGTTTTAATTATTGTTCTGGGCAAGTAATTTATCACCAAATTAAGTTTTCTTTTACAGTGGGGGAAAAAAATGTCGTCTTTGTGAAATGAGCAGTAGTACAATATAATGTACATGGAGCCCAGTGCACCTTTTATGGAGCAGTGTGGCACCATATGTAATATTTAGCTGTTACATATAACACAGTTGTGCTGAGAACCTGATACAAGATGGTGGGGGATTTGATACAGGAAGAAGGGGTGGTGCTGCAGATGCAGGAAGAAGGGTAGTTTGTGTCGATGCAGATGCAGGAGGAAGGGAAGTTAGTAGTGGTGCTGCAGATGCCGGAAGAAGGGCAGTTAGTGGTGCTGCAGATGCCGGAAGAAGGGAAGTTAGTTGTGCTTCAGATGCATGAAGAAGGGGTGGAAGCGTTGATGCAGGAAAAAAGGTAGCGGTGCTGCAGGCTACATGACCATTCCAGCATTACTCTGCTTGCGTGCCCTTGCTTTGCTCCCACAGTTTCATCCACCCCCTTATGGATAGCTACAGATAGTAGTTGCCTTTAGTAAAAAATGGGAGAGTGTAAATACACCTCTTATTACTTTCCTATTTATTTACATACATACATACATACATACATACATACATACATACATACATATTGGGTGTCCTGTAGACGGGGCCTCGAGCCTCGAAACGTTGACCTTAATACACCATCGGTTTGTTTACTGCCATTAAGACTCCAGAGTGCCGCCTTATTTCGGATCGTATACTGCATACCCAGGGAACCAGGTGATGGAGGGAGGGCAACGGAGCATATTCACAATGTGTGTGTGTGTGTGTGTGTGTGTGTGTGTGTGTGTGTGTGTGTGTGTGTATATATGTGTATATATATATATATATATATATAATATATAATATTTCTCATACGTCCTAGAGGATGCTTGGGTCACATTAGAACCATGAGGTATAGATGGGATCTGCAGGAGACATGGGCACTTTAAGACTTTGAAAGGGTGTGAACTGGCTCCTCCCTCTATGCCCCTCCTCCAGACTCCAGTTTTAGAATTGTGCCCAGGCAGACTGGATGCACTCTAGGGGAGCTCTACTGAGTTTCTCTGAAAAGACATGTTATGTTTTTTATTTTCAGGGAGGACTGCTAGCAACAGTCTCCCTGCTTCATGGGACTTAGGGGAGAGAAGTATGACCAACTTCTGGTGAGTTCAATGGCTCTGCTTCTGGCTGACAGGACACCATTAGCTCCAGAGGGTGATGATCGCTGGGCGCTCCCAGATGCTCACTCCCGCCGCCTGCCGTCACCCCCTTACAGAGCCAGAAGACAGGTGAGTAGCAGAAGATTAGAAGACTTCTCCAGTGACGGCATTCTGAGGTGCGCGCCATGCTCCCACACATACACAGGCACTGCGGGGGGGGGGGGGGGGGGCAGCAGCAGCATAAATCCTCATTAAAAGTTAACTGGCAAGAGGGGACATTAGTGCCTGGGCACTGTCCTAACCCCCGCCAGTATAATTATTTGTGTAATTTGAGCGGGACAGAAGCGCGCCATTACGGGGGCGGAGCTTCTTCCTCACTTTCACAGCTCACTGCTCGACGCCATTTCCTCTCCACAAGGCTGCAGAGACGTTGGTCCTTCCTTACACTGCTGACAAGTATCAAGGTGCAAAATGGGGGGGGGGGGGGGGGGGGGTGGCGCAGTATATATCGGTGCAGTATTTTGACATTTAAAAGCGCTACAGGTCTGAGGCATTTTTTAGTGTTTTCAGAGTTGTTAGTTTGGTGCTGGGTTGTGAGCTGGCAACTCCTCTCTGTGTCCCTCTGACAGACTTTACTGTGGGTCTGTCCCCTATAATAAACGTTCTTTTGCCCAGTTGATGCACACTGATACTGACACGGACTCTGATTCCAGTGTCGACTATAGTGATTCCAGATTAGATCCAAAATTGGCAAATAGCATTCAGTACATGATTGTGGCTATTAAAGATGTATTACATATCACTAAGGACCCTGCTGTTCCTGATAAATGGGTCTGTATGTATAAAGAAAAGAAACCGGAGGTGACGTTTCCTCCCTCTCATGAACTGAACGCTCTATTTGAAAAAGTCTGGGAAAGCCCTGACAGAAAGTTTCAAATCCCCAAAAGGATTCCGGTTGCTTATCCTTTTCCCACTGAGGACAGGAAAAAGTGGGAGTCACCCCCCATTTTGGACAAGGCCCTATCACGTTTGTCTAAAAAGGTGGCTCTCCCAGCACCGGGCACGGCGGCCCTTAAGGACCCAGCAGATCGTAAGCAAGAAACTGCGTTAAAATCCATTTATGCGACCACGGGTACGCTGCTCAGACCTGCCATTGCATCTGCGTGGGTGAGTAGTGCTATCGAAAAGTGGGCAGATAACTTGTCATCTGATATAGATACACTGGATAGGGATAGCATCCTCTTGACGCTAGGTTATATCAAGGACGCTGCAGCATACCTAAGGGAAGCTGCGAGAGATATTGGCCTTTTGGGATCAAAAGCCAATGCCATGGCGGTCTCGGCTAGGCGAGCATTGTGGATTCACCAATGGAATGCTGGTGCAGACTCAAAGAAAAATATGGAGTCTCGCCCATATAAAGGTGGTGTCTTGTTTGGGGATGGCCTCGATAATTTTGTATGTACGGGTACCGCGGGTAAGTCATCTTTTTTACCTTATGTTCCTCAGCAACAAAAGAAAAAGCACCACTATCAAATGCAGTCCTTTCGGCCCAATAAATATAGAAGAGGGCGAGGCTCTTCCTTCCTTGCTAGTAGAGGGAGGGGAAGAGGTAAAGGACCAACAACCTTGTCGAGTTCGCAGGAGCAGAAGTCTTCCCCTGCTTCTGCCAAATCCACCGCATGCCGCTCGGGCTCTCTTGCGGGAGTCCGCACCGGTGGGGGCACGTCTAAAACTCTTCAGTCAGTTTTGGATTCGTTCGGGCCTAGACCCGTGGGTTTTACAAATAGTGTCCCAAGGGTACAAACTGGAGTTTCAAGACGTTCCCCCTCGCCGATTTTTCAAATCGGCCTTACCAGTTCTCTGGAGGACAGGGAGGTAGTAAGCGAGGCTATACAAAAGTTGTGTCAGAATCAAATCATTATCCTGGTTCCCCAGTCACAACGGGGAGAATGATTTTATTCAAGCCTTTTCGTGGTCCCGAAGCCGGACGGCTCGGTCAGGCCAATCCTAAACCTGAAATCCCTAAATTTCTACCTGAAGAAGTTCAAATTCAAAATGTAATCTCTCAAGGCAGTGATCTCCAGTCTGGGGGAAGGAGATTTCATGGTTTCGGTGGACATAAAGGATGCCTACTTACATGTTCCCATTTATCCTCCACATCAGGCTTTCCTTGGAGATTTGCGATTCAGGATTGTCATTACCAATTTCAGACGTTGGGCCTCCACCAAGAATTCTTCACAGAGGTGATAGGTCGTTGGGGAATTCCTCAAGTAGACATGATGGCATCTCGTCTCAACAAGAAGCTTCAGAGATATTGTACCAGGTCAAGGGACCCTCAGGCAATAGCAGTGGATGCACTGGTGACACAGTGGGTGTTTCAGTCGGTGTATGTATTCCCTCCACTTCCTCTCATTCCAAAAGTTCTGAAGATCATAAGAACAAAGATTCGGGCGATCCTCATTGTTCCAGACTGGCCAAGGAGGGCTTGGTATCCAGATCTTCAGGAATTACTCATAGGAGATCCCTGGCCTCTTCCTCTGCGCTAGGACCTGTTACAATAGGGGCCGTGCGTGTATCAGGACTTACCGCGGCTACGTTTGACGGCATGGAGGTTGAGCGCCAAATCCTAGCCCGTAAGGGTATTCCCAGTGAAGTCATTCCCACACTTATTCAGGCCAGAAAAGGGGTAACGTCTAAACATTACCACCGTATTTGGAGAAAATATGTTTCTTGGTGTGAATCCAAAAAGGCTCCTTAGGAAGAGTTTCAGCTAGGACGTTTTCTCCATTTTCTACAAGCAGGTGTGGATGCGGACCTAAAATTGGGCTCAATTAAGGTACAGATTTCAGCATTATCGGTTTTCTTTTAGAAACAATTGGCCTTCCTTCAAGAAGTTCAGACTTTCGTGAAAGGCGTGTTGCACATCTAACCTCCATTTGTGCCTCCAGTGGCACCATGGGATCTTAATGTGGTGTTGCAGTTCCTTCAATCACATTGTTTTGAACCTTTACAGAGGGTGGAGTTGAAGTTCCTCACTTGGAAAGTGGTCATCCTGTTGGCTTTGGCATCTGCAAGGCGGGTGTCTTAGTTAGCGGCCTTGTCTCACAAGAGCCCTTATTTGATCTTCCATGAAGATAGAGCTGAATTGAGGACACGTCAGCAATTTCTACCGAAGGTGGTTTCCTCTTTCCTCATGAACCAACCTATTGTGGTGCCTGTGGCTACTGACGCCTTCGCTGAGTCAAAGTCTCTGGATGTGGTCAGAGCTTTGAAGATTTATGTCGCCAGAACGGCTCAGATTAGGAGAACAGAGGCTCTGTTTGTCCTGTATGCTCCCAACAAGATTGGGTGTCCTGCTTCCAAGCAGACCATTGCGCGCTGGATCTGCGGTACGATTTGCTCATTCCACGGCTGGATTGCCGTTACCGAAATCGGTGAAGGCCCATTCTACTAGAAAGGTGGGCTCATCCTGGGCGGCTGCCCGGGGGGGGGTCTCGGCGTTACAGCTTTGCCGAGCAGCTACTTGGTCGGAATCAAACACTTTTGCTAAGTTTTACAAGTTTGATACCTTGGCAGATGATGACCTCAAATTTGGTCAATCGGTGCTGCAGAGTCATCTGCACTCTCCCGCCCGTTCTAGAGCTTTGGCATAACCTCATGTGACCCCAGCATCCTCTAGGATGTATGAGAAAATAGGATTTTAATACCTACCGGTAAATCCTTTTCTCTTAGTCCGTAGAGGATGCTGGGCGCCCGTCCCAGTGCGCACTATATCTGCAGTTATTAGTTGTGATTACACACATGTTGTTACGTTTATTGTCAGCAAGTTGCTGCAATTGTTCATGCCGTTGGCTTGTGTTCTGTTGAATGCCATGTTGTGCGGCATGCTTGAGGTGTGAGCTGGTATGAATCTCACCTTAGTTTAACAATAAATCCTTTCCTCGAAATGTCCGTCTCCCTGGGCACAGTTCCTATAACTGGAGTCTGGAGGAGGGGCATAGAGGGAGGAGCCAGTTCACACCCTTTAAAAGTCTTAAAGTGCCCATGTCTCCTGCGGATCCCGTCTATACCCCATGGTTCTAATGTGACCCCAGCATCCTTTACGGACTAAGAGAAAAGGATTTACCGGTAGGTATTAAAATCCTATTATTTTCCTTACAAAGCATTTTCATTTCTGAATTGGTGTTTCAAGAAATAGATGATTGAGTGGGGTACTTTTGAAAATGATTCCATCCCACCCTATACCTGGGATCTCATAGGTTTAATGGGTTTTTACAATTTGTTAGCTTGACTGGTGCTTCTCTATTGGCTACTGCCCACTGGTAGCGTTTTGTTGGTGGAGAAGGCAATGCCTGTTTTATAAAAGACTGGGACCGATTTATTAAGCCTGGTGAAGTGAATTTATTAAGCCTGGGGAAGGCGATAACGAACCAGCCAATCGGCTCCTAACTTCAAGGTTACAGGCTGGGATTGAAAAGTGACAGTTAGGAGCTGACTGGCTGGTGCGTTATCACCTTCCACTTTTATCACTTCACCAGGCTTAATAAATCTGCCTTGAGACGGCAGAAGTGAGTCCTGCAGTCTGGTGCTTTCTAACTAGCAGCGTGTTACCCACTGACATCGTAACATATCTGGGAAACCACCCCAGGTAACAAACTTTTGGTATTGGGTAGAACCTCTGATATTCCACCCGATGCTAACTTAAGCATCAAAAATGAAATGACTGTATTTTGGCGGCTGTTGCAGGCATTGGTGGCTGTGGTTAGTAATCTGCCTGTGAAGTAGAAACTCTTTTTTAGTACTCCTATATAATTGTAGATTAAAAAATATATATATAAAAAGGCAACCCAGACACTAATGTGAACAGTGAGAGCTAATTGATGTTGCAGAGTACTTAGTAGTTCCTTTCTCCCCCCACAGCACTCGCATGAACAAGTGCATCTTCCAGTGGCAGGCGGTAATACATTAGATTAAATGCATGTTAGTATTTAGAAATAAATGAGGACAGTCCAACATATTTATTTATATATATATATATATATATATATATATATATATATATGGGTTAAAAACACAATATTAGGCTGATATTGTGTAATAACCACGTGCTGCACAAGGCAATTATGCAACATGCTAGAGGATTTCAGAAATTGTGCCTTGTGGAACAAGTGTTCCTGCAGCAAAGTTCGCATATCCGTCTTTGTTCAGCTATGTTGCAGCAATGTCTCAAATGTGACCGTCATGTTTTTCATAGTGCAGTAAATAAACATCTTATTTTTTAGCTTAGTCTGACTCTTGAGCAAATAATCCTGGTATCTTTTTTTATGGGTCACATTATTTATTACTTCTGTGTATGTAGCAAAGTGTGTTTAAATATAAGACAACCCTATGAAGATGGGGTCACCTCTTGCACCTTGAAGCAGTGGATAGTGCTGGCAGAGTTTAGTTTTAATTACCTGGATCTGAGAGGGTCGTTCAGAAGTGATCACTAGGTACCGCATGCTTGTGTCCACCGTGCAGTAGCATGTGTAAAATGTTCTGTTGCGACTGATGAAATATGTACATATTACTTATGAAAAAAGAAATATGAGACTGCGCTTTGACTTAAAAATATATTTATATATATTAATACATTAAAAATGCACTACAATACATAGATACCGGCCAGTGACGGCACCAGGTGTATAAATTCTGTTTCTATGTACATATTACATATGTAGCGACAGATCTGCTCAGGTAGCAGTATGTATGAGTTCTGTCTGACCTGCTCATATTCGGGTAAAAACATATTAATAAGAAACCTGGCACCGCTGTAGTTATGAGCACATACACATGGGCAAATAAATGCACTGTGCTGAATTTTGTATTAATGTTGCCACTTGTAGTAATCTGGCTACGTGTCAATGATTTCCCTGTGCCAGTATGTAAAATAGATATTAATAAAACAGCTTTGCCCTGTCAATAAACGGACATTTTATTAGTGGGACAGTCTTTACAGACTTTTCTCTGACGCCCTTCTCTCCAGAACTTCAACCCAAACACCCCAGTCCAGAATCACCTGGGTCTCCTTTTGAAATGATTGCCAACAGCTCACGCTTTGAGTTCAAGGACATTGAAGACAAAGGAAACCTCTATGGACTTTCACAAACCTCTGACCAATCTACAAAAGCGGATGAATCATTTTTGGTTGGATATGCACGCCCAGGTGTTTCTATTACTAAGGAAGATTCATTCATAAACAGGGATGTTTTCATGCATGTCAGAACACATACAGGGCAAGAGGATTCGGAGACTGAACATTTGCCTATTGAAGTTTCTAAGTTATCTGACCATCAAACAGAATCCGGTCCTCAAGGTTTGAATAAAGGCATGGATGTACTTAACAAAGCTTCAGCAGAAGACAGCTACATGAAACAAAATTTAGGATCTCTGAAAGCATGTGGAGAATCAGCAGAGTTTCGTTCTACAAAAAGTGAAGACCATTCATATGACTCCAGGTCTGATCTCAGGTGGCCAGATGCTGATGAAGACCAGGATAGCTCAGGAGAGTCTGATGACACAGTTATAGATGCTGGTTGGCGATTCAAAGGTTCAGAGACAGATCGTAGAGAGCAAACGGAGGATGGCTGGGTAGAAATCGGCGATACACAGCAGGGGAATGAACGCGAGAGACAATATCCGGCAAAGGAAGAGAATCCTGACATCCATTCAGATCCCCTCTGGTCGGCACAGTACAGCAAGACCCAAAATTTATTGTTAACTGGCAGTGGAACCGATAAACTGAACAGAGCCGCATCGCATATTCCAGACTCTCCTCACAGCGAAGGCTTTGTAGACCTGGCAGAAACTCATGATACTGACTCTCATAGAGGAGCAGTTCTTCAGTCCGAGTCATTGGAAGACCAAGTGCAGGAAAATTTAACCATTGAAGCTCTAAGAGCATTGGCAGCTGGGGTGCAAGATTGGAATTCAGAAAGCCTGGAATCCTCTCCTGAAATCTTGTGCCCCCAGTATGGCAACTTTCAAGGAATAAAATCCGCTGACAGACCAGGCCAAGCAGAATCATTCACAGGCTCCACTATTGGTATTCTGACCTTCAAAGGTAAAGAAGATTTTTTTAACCAATGCACCATTGGCATGATCCTCACGTTGTTGACTTACACCGTTCATGTCCAGTTATATTGTTGGCATGAACTACTGGCATGCTCTGTAGATGTCCTATTACCTGTTGCAAGCATGTATCGTAGATGATCAGTGGCACATCTTTGCCTATTCAGCATGCGCAACTCGCTCTTGGTACAGCAACCTGCCCTCTCTGTACACATTGCTGCCATGCACGGCTATAACATTTTACCTTTACCTGCTTCCTATATGTAATTGATATGTTTTGAATTGGCATGCTTGTATCTTTTCTCTATATTTCCCCCTTCTAATTTTCTGTAACTGTATAGATTACATACATGCCTTCTCGGGCTTTCAATTGTTTTGTATTATTATTATTATTATTTTATTTTATTAATAGAATGTATTTACTCAAACACCTGACAATACTGAAGGTTTCATGTACACCAGTATAGAAGTATTTAGGGCCTTTTAATGGAGCAGATATGGATGAATTATTTTTTCAATCTTCCCCCTTTTTTTTTTTTTTTTTTTTTTTTTTTGAGTCTTAAGCATAAATTCATAAAACTGTTATTGGTTGTTAAACTTTATTTCTGGATTAAAACCAAATAATAACACTGATTCTGTATAAGTGCCCAGAACTATTTAATTGCTCCCACATAAGAACGCAACTACCTGTAGTGCATTAACTAGTGCTTCAGGGCTAATTGTGTAACCGCATCACACCCCGGGAGATGCAGTTTACCACGACTAAGCCCAGGGCACTATTTGCGGTAAAGTGCACCTCCCAGGTTAAGTGTTAGATGCAGTGCAGTCAGTTTAATAGCTCCAGGTACTTAACCCATGAACTTTATCCCCACAATGCTAATTGAATCATTGAGAATTATTTTTATGGAGATCAAAAACCATGATGGATATCTCTATATTCCATGGTATCTGCCTACAGTACACTATTGAGAAGATAATTTTACTTGTAGGTCACTGAGGTACAAAGTGGCGACAGTCTCCTAGTTCCATCCCACCAACGTATTTATATTTTAGTTTTTATGATTTTTATTTATAGCATATGCCGCACGCATATGTAACCCTTCTGCTATATGAAATTAATGAAAATTAAGTTATTGTTGTTAAGACTCTTGCCCATATCTTAATTGTATATCTCTATTTTGTATAGCTGTTAGATACAGTTGGGTCTAGTATTACATAAAATGTACAGCACAGAAAAAGAGGAATTCAGTTGTGGTGAATCCTTTTGCCTGGCTTAATTCAGTGCGACAATAGCCGCGCTATACGGCAGCTGGATCTTGCAAAAATGTGTTTGAATCCCCATAGCATCATCTCTCATTCAGCTGGGAAAAAAGCGCAAGATGGGGTACCGTGCTGGCGTTTAAACATAGCAACAGCAATTCTCACCGTTAGTTAAATCCCCCCCCCCCCCCCCCCCCCCCCTATATGTCATTGCCACGTAGGAAATTGTATAAAGTACATTAAAAATTAAATATGTTTTGGCACTTTCAGTCCAGATGTTCAAAATCGTTAAAATGGTGATAAACTTCCTACACATTTGTATACTTAAAATGTGGGGGAATAGGGGTCCAGGCGACCAATGTTCTTAAATGAATATACGTATTATGAAGAAAAACTAAAAACAAGTTCTATGGTATAATAAAATAAAAAGTAGAGGGAATGATAGTTTTTGGTAAAACGTTTTGACAGCAAATTTATTTTCAAGAGATATATGGAATTTAAAAAAAAAAAAAAGGTTTTACACATAAACGTATACGCCCCACTTCCGTCCTAGGTTAACAGGCTATGTGCCCCACTTCTGGTGATTCTTTCCGCGGCGTCACATGGTCTGTCCGCGGCGTCATAGGGTCACAGTGGTTTTGCTTCCAGGTATATGCCCGCCTCAAGTACTTATGCCAGTGGCCATAAACTGGGGACGGAAGCGGGGCGGACCATACTCCACACCGCCACCTAGCCTTCCGCTCAACTGGAGGTGGGGAGGACGCGCATATGCAGTACATAACCGCTGACACAGGAAGAGTAGTGGAAGTACGAACAACTAAGGGAATTGACTCTCCATCATTTCTAACGTTTTGAATGCTCATTTTTTAAATGTATTTAGAACACCGATTCTCTACTATATTAGGAATCAGCTCCATTGTTTTTTAGCTAAAAATTTGTCATTAGTTAATAGATTAATTAACAGGAAATGATGTCACAGCCTGAATCCTTAATACTAGCAGGTATAAATATCAGCCCTGCCCATTTGTGTGTTACCCCTTGATGAAGTCAGACTGATGAAACGCGTTGGGTACTCCTCTATGACTCTCCACACTAAGATAAGCTAAAATTTCTCATACTAAAAGTCTGTTTTTAATTAGCTTCTAAGAATCTTTTCTCTATATACATTTTTTTTATACCCTTTCTTTTTAGTATTTGTTCTTAAACTTTTCTGGCGTATACGTTTCTGTAAAACCTTTAAAAAAAAAAAAAAAATCCATATGTCTCTTTCCCCACATTTTTATTTAATTTGAACAGCAGCTTACCAGTGCTGAACTTTTAGGGGATGGCTGACGCCCTATAGTATAGAAGGGAGTGTTTTTATCTGTCAATACGAGACTATTATTGTGTTTTTTCATACTCGCATGTGGCCCTATACTTTTATTGCATACATTTGTATACTTATACACTTTATAAGCAAGATGGGAGAGGGGGAACATTCCAAGGGTCACATTTGGAGAACTGCAAGTGGACCTTACAGAATTGAAGAGGGTCATTCCACAGTCCTAAGTACTAGATGTAAATTATGCATTTAGAATTGGTCCAAGATCAATCCCAATGTATTGCCAACCATATTTTATTCAACTATGACTGACCGTAAAAGATCTGCGGCCACAGCAAGAACTAGAAACGGGAGAACTAATCACTTTGAAACAAAAGGGGTGATGAAGTTAGCAATCCGGGTTGTAGCTCCTGGGTCAAGTGCACGGAGCTAGTCAGGTGCTCCCATGGTAATCCTGTAATGACCATATTTCTGCTCGCTGTCTCCTGAGGGTGTGAGCAGAAATCTGCATTAACTAGTGCCTCGGGGCTAGTTGCAGGCTTACCACATGTGGTACCAGCACTGTGCCCGACACGTAACTGGCAGATGCAGTGTACCACAACTAAACCCCTGTCATCAGTTGCGGTAAGGTGTATGCCCCTGGTTAAGTGCAGTCAGTTGAATAGCTCTGGGCACTTAACTCAATAGCAACATCCCTGTGATGCTTATTGAATGGACCCCAAAGTGTTGGACTAGAACATTACATATTACATAGGTAATAGTCTTTTTTTTTTTTTTTTCTTCTTCTTTTTTTAGGTATATACATAATGGAGCGAATTTAAAAAAAAAAAAAAAAAAGATACCTGTTTATATAAGTATGTGACCACCGTTGCGAGGACATGCGTAAATTCTCTGAGTACTGTAGTTATAATCATACAGAGTTTATAGAGATAATGTAAAGATCATACAGGGGACTGCTTGTTAGAGCTTACATACAAACTCTGGGGCAGATGTATTAACCTGGAGAAGGCATAAGGAAGTGATATATCAGTGATATGTGCAAGGTGATAAAGGCAGCAGCCAATCAGTTCCATTATGTAAATGAACAGTTAGGATCTGATTGGCTGGTGCCTTTATCACCTTGCACATATCACTGGTTTATCACTTCCTTATGCCTTCTCCAGGATAATACATCTGCCCCTCTGTTCCATAAATCGGGCATTTCATGCTATGTGCAAGGTGATAAAGGCAGCAGCCAATCAGTTCCATTATGTAAATGAACAGTTAGGATCTGATTGGCTGGTGCCTTTATCACCTTGCACATATCACTGGTTTATCACTTCCTTATGCCTTCTCCAGGATAATACATCTGCCCCTCTGTTCCATAAATCGGGCATTTCATGCTAAAAAAAAAATCAAAAAATCAGTAAGAACGAAGTTAACTGTGTAAAACCTTGGCTAACTTATTCAGAGGACTACAGTATACAAGTGTAAGAGAGATCTTACATCACTTGTACTGATATAACATAGTGAGCTTGTCGCATCATAAGGAACATCTTATTTCAGTTTGTATCTAAAGCATTTGATACCTTTTGTATCTGTCATTGTGTAAATGTCAGCCCACCTCTACCCTAAATTATTGCCCTACATTGTGATGAGAGCATGATGCTTATTCTGGCGTTTTTGTATTTTAGCTATCATTATTCCGTTGTAGCGAGTGCATGACAGTGGGCTTGTTACTGCTGTGCTGCTAGCACTGGATGTATTGGAAGTGGCAGCAGTGGTACACTCCAGTTGCGTCAGGCGTAATTGTGCCAACTGGAAATAGCTGCGGTGGCAAAGGCTGTTTTTGCTAGTTCAGAGCTAAAACTCTTAAGAGCCTGATTTAGTGCTAGATGTAAACACAGGTAGAACTTTGTATCCTTTTGTGCTATTGGGAGGGAACTGGGGGTGGAAATAAAATATGCAGCATCTGGTTTAGCTGGACACTAAATCAGCGTAATAAATAAAGCTACCCATTATGTGTTTTCTGTATGTAGAAGAAGGCTGGATGGAATTAAATAGCATTTTGCAACCTTACTACGGCTATTTTGTTTAGGTACCAATTTGTACCCCCTAGCTGGATTTTATTTCTAAAACTCGTATAACCCTAAATCAAGTTTACAGTTACAATTGAGGCATAAAATTAAATGTGAAATGTTTGTTTTAGCTTCATCAGCAGAGTAAACTTCAATTTAGAGTTCATCTAGGACAGGCCTGGCCAACCTGTGGCTCTCCAGATGTAGTGAAACTACACATCCCAGCATGCCCTGCCACAGTTTTAGCATTCCCTAATAGCAAAACTGTGGCAAGGCATGATGGGACTTGTAGTTTTACAACAGCTGGAGAGCCACAGGTTGGCCAGGCCTGATCTAGGAGGTGCTTCCCTCCAACTCTAAAGGTGCGTACACACTGGGCGATTCGCTCCATGAGCCTGGTGTTTTTCCTACCTTCCCGGGCAGCCGACATAGTGTACACACTGAACCATATCGCTACTGATATTGTTTAGTGACCTCACGTTGCGGCTGGCCCGAACGTGCCGTTTTGGATGATGAGTCCTAGTTGAAATGAGCGTTTTCAATTAAAAATAGTCCAGTGTTTATGCACCTTAATGTATCTGTACAATCCAACATGTTTTTTTCCATAAATTCTGTTTATTGCACTGCAAAAGATAATACAGTGACACAGTGGTGTAAGTTCGTCCCAGTTGCCCGGAGGATATATATATATATATATATATATATATATATATATATATATATATATATATATATATATATATATATATATATATATATATATATATATATGTGAAATGGGGTGGGATGGATGGCACTCCAGCATGTGAATAAATGATCAGGAAACCAGGTAGGTAGCCGGGCTACCTACCTGGTTTCCTGATCATTTATTCACATGCTGGAGTGCCATCCATCCCACCCCCATTTCATATTACCTCAGGAAGGGCACCCAGACGAGTTAATCATTAAGGTATTGGAGTGCCGGACATCATCCTTGTTTGTTTATATATCTATATATATATCTATATCTATATATATATATATATATATATAGAGTGTTCTGGGAAAAAACATGTGTGTGTGTGTGTGTGTGTATATATATATATATACACACACATTTCATTGTCATTTATTTCAAATCACACATTTCTTAGCAGTCATACCTAGGATTAGAACCCATGACCTGTTACGCGGAAGCCAGACACCTCACTGATAAAGCTATTTGCTCCTGCATAGCAAGCCTGCAGACTCTAACTATATGAAGCTACTAGTTAGAATTGTTAGCCGACACACACTACATAGATCTGCTCTGTCACTCACAATGCTGATTATTTCTCTGACAATTTATTTTGCAAGTCTCATAGCCAGGAGAGGTGCCCCCTCATAGCAGGAGCCCGGCAGCAGCCGACTCCGTTGCCTCCCACAGTTACGCCTCTGCGGTGACACAGGAATAGAAAAACATGGTGTCATCAGTAGTATTCAGTTGGATGATATTAAGTAGTTGACAGTTAACAGTAACAAGAAAAACGTTACACGAGATTAGAACTTAAAGTGTAGGACCAAATTAAAGAAAGGTAAAGGAAATAAAACATGTTATCTAAAATTTTGTAAAAGATAAAAGTAAAAAAATAATAATGATAAAAGTGAAAAAGATAAACACGAAGTGGATGCGAGAACCAAAAAAGGGAGCACAATGCAATGTAATTAATAGTCCCACAACCATGTGATTAAATGAAAGTAATAGTCTCGCGTCAATCTTGTTTCAACTGTCAGATGTTCTGTAAGATTGTTTTGTGGAACTAGGGGGGTCATTCCGACCTGATCGCACGCTAGGATTTTTCGCTGCGCTGTGATCAGGTCACTACTGCGCATGCGTAAGCACCGCAATGCGCAGGCATGTCGTACGAGTACAAAGCCGATCGTTGCTGAGCGATGGATTTAACGAGGAATCTATTCGTACAGCCGATCGCAATGAGAATGACTGGAAGAGGGCATTTGTGGGTGGCAACTGACCGTTTTCTGGGAGTGTTTGAAAAAATGCAGGCATGTCCAAGTGTTTGCAGGGCGGGTGTCTGATGTCAGTTTTGGACAAGAACAGGCTGAAGTGATCGCAGCGGTTGAGTAAGTTCTGAGCTACTCAGAAACTGCACAAAACTTTTTTGTACCGCTTGGCTGCACATGCGTTCGCACACTTGCAAAGCAAACATACACTCTCCTATAGGCAGCGACTATCTGTTCGCAGCGCTGCAAAAAATAGCTAAAGAGGGATCAACTCGGAATGACCCCCTTTGTGTAGAGACGCTGAACCCACAATGAATCATAGAATGAGTGTGGTAATTTCCTATAAAGGTATCATTAAGAATCCCCCAGCTGTCATGAACACCTCCGTGAAGAAGCAGAGGATGCTGACACTATAGCTTATATAAAAATTGCAATTTGCAGACGCATCATCTTTATATCCTTATGCATGGCCGTAAAGATAAAAACAGAAGACCCCTACCCCACAGCCATATCACACATCGGTTATACCCCTTTCACACCGCCAATGCCTGATGGAAACGGGTCCTTCACGGGTGGGATCCAGCATTGGATCCTAACAGCAGGCATACCGTCCCGGCAATTTGCCAGGTCGGTTGCCATAGCAAGGGGAGGCAGCGCTGGGAGATGAGGTCATCTCCGCACCACCTCTCCCTATTGTAGTGGACAGGTACCGGGTCGCATCGACCCGGGGACCCATTCACGCTGCCACTAACCCGGTATTTAACCCGGGAATAACACTGCTTTATTCCCAGGTTGAATTACTGGGTCAGGCGACCTGGGAATTCGACCATGGCCCTTTCACACCGCACACTGACCAGTGTCCACTAGGCAATATGCCGGCTTATTTGTGCGGTGTGAAAGGGGTATTATAGGAGTACATAATTGTACAGTATTAGAGCAGACTTTACCGTAAGGACAGAGGAGGATATAGGGCAGGGGTAACTTGGAGCCCTTCTTTGCTGTTTTGTTTTATTTTTAAGATTCTTTCTTTCCCAAGAGGGCATTATATTACCATTTTGTTAAAGTTCTTTCTTACCCAATAGAACATTATGGGGTGTATTCAATTGATGCCGGATTTGGCAGTTCCCGACAATGCCAATCTGACTTTTTTTAAAGTCGGATTGACATTGTCGGAAATGGGGCTAAAACCTGTTGGATTTGGCCGCGAATCTGACAAGCGTGGATTTGCAGCTAATCCGCAAGTCGGAAATTGTTGAGCTGTCGGAAAAATGGCAGCCAAATTGAATAGGTCGGAACACTTTCCAACCTTAAAAAGTTGGAAACTGCCGATAAGACGTCAGTTTCAACTTGAATTGAATACCCCCTATATCATTATATGTGCCAAATGCTTGCCCACCTTGCGCTTGGTGTTAAGTTGTAGATTAATCACATGGAAAACAGTGTGTGTACAGTACTTGCAGTCAGTAAAGAGGTGTGTATGCGTCTACCTCTATGTTTTTTTTTTGGTTTTTTTGCACGAACGCTGTGCTGAGCTATGTATATGCTCATAATATAATTTCCTGCTAGGGTTCTTTTTGCATTTAAATGAGCTCCCCAGGATCCACCTCACTACAGCTTGCATACATTTGTTGATGAAAATGTTCTGATATTGCGGTGGGATTCCCGGTTATTGTTTAACAGATTTTACAGTTCTGGTGTAGTGGGTAAAACCGCCCCTTTTCTGCAAACTTTTTCTTTTGCAAATAAAAGTGAACCTGTCATCTGCACATAAACCATATGGCTGCAAGTGGATACTTACCCACAGTAGTTAATTGTTAAAGAAACCTAAATGTTGCAAGGACCGGTTTGCCCTACTGGGGGCAATTCAGTTCAGAATCATGGCTATGTAGTACCAGAGAGGACTGAACTTCAGCTTCTCGTGGCCACCAACATCTCCCTTTCCTTTCACATGCCATAGAGGTGCAAAGTGCAGTGTTGTCCTACAATAATTCTCAGGGATGTGTGCAGACATGCATTGTGACTGCGCCTTATAATGCTGCTAGCTATGAATTCTCTCGTCTGTATATCGCAGCCACTTGCATTTGTTAGGAAAAGATGCTGTGTGAATGCCGGCAATGGCACCCTACATAGCAAGTTACCAACCCCATAGAGGTGTGAATTAAAATACAACTTTTAGGGACTACTGTAAGTGCAGTGTACAAGTGCCCTAAATCAATGGCACCACCCCAAATTGATTTCTAAAGCTGGGTACACACCTGAACGATCCGTGATCTTGTTAAGTGGCCGATATGATATATCATACCTGCAAATGATGGCGCGATCTATCATGTAGGGAGATCGTATCCAATGAATTGTTGCTCCTGTACACTGTGCCGTTGTGCGTGCACAACGTACATGATGTGCACCATCAGATGGGATAACACGATTGACTACATGTGTAAACGATAGATTGGGTATGCATGATATATCGTATAGTATGTACCTGGATTTAGTCTTCTGCAGCATGAAATCATCTGCTTGAAACCAAACTTAATTGTTTCTTTAATGTAGGAATGGATAGTTCCGAGAGCCATACAAGCTATAGCACGTA
This sequence comes from Pseudophryne corroboree, assembly GCF_028390025.1. Classification (NCBI taxonomy): domain Eukaryota; kingdom Metazoa; phylum Chordata; class Amphibia; order Anura; family Myobatrachidae; genus Pseudophryne; species Pseudophryne corroboree. The sequence goes on from NC_086454.1 coordinate 143,665,949, forward strand.
CGGATCTACTGCTGGTGCCCTTTTGGGGTAATTTCTGTAGCTTTCAATGGAACATAAGTTACAAATTGACTCCTCTGTTTTCCTGGTTGCTCCTTTATTTTAGATGATACTTGTAATTCTGCGGTTTCTTTTAATTCACTCTCCTGACCTGGTCTCAGAAAGATCTACTACAGACAGTTTTGCTATAATTTTAGAACATTTCTTTCCTGAGAACTTTGTCATCTACTTTCCAGTCAGAGACCTGGGTGTTCGCTAGTTAATGAAATTCTATGTCACACCTTTTAGATTTACCATGGAGCTTAATTCATTAAAATGTATATTTGTCTTGCACATTGGTTGAGCAAGTGGTGATGTCTGCTTCAGAGACGGTTATTTTGCATATACCAGTGATGGTCCTATAACCACTTAACTGAAAGCTTTTTTTAATTTATTTTACTATCCGTATTTTTATGAATTCAGTAAATAACCTCTATTTAAATATATATTTCAGACTATTCTAGTAAACAAGATATGCTTAGGATGGGGACTAACATCACCCTGGGGTTGGCGATTGGACCCCTGTAGCATCATTCCCCATTGCTGGGACATGTCCTATCACTCTTGTAGTCATAGATCCACTTTAGCATTAACCCCCTCCCCCCCCCCCCCCCCCAATCCCAGTGACCATAGATCTCTATTGTAAAATTACTCCCACCCCGCCTAGCAAACTTTAGCATTACCACTCGACTCCCCTCTCATATATGCAGAACGATAAGTTCCCTTGCTGCAGTCAGGGGGCCTATTGATCACGCATAAGTCCCCTCTGAGTGCAGAGCCTCTGATCCATTTTGCATTTCGCGCTACATATTGCCAATCACAAGGCATCATCGGGGATACAAAGGGCAAGTGATGTTGACAATCACAGACCACTGCATCACAGGGGATACTTGAGGTTACAGCTCATGCCAGTTAAAGGGAAAGAAAAAAGTGAACTCTTGCTTTGGGTAATGCAGTTAAACAGCAGAGGAAGCCTTTAGTGGGCTGAAGCAGCGTTTAGTCTATTTTGTCTACCAGTTTGCCGAGAATCAGTGACACCTGAGGGTACTACAGGTACTTGACTAGGATTCAGAACACCCGACTTATATCCATGAGGTTCTGGTTGTTGGCCACTTGAAAATGTACAGTCTTGCTACTGTTGGTCCTGTCCACAAAGCAGCGGCTGCACCACTGTGTGTAAGCGACTGATATCCTTGTCTCTACAACTGGTTAATAAAGAAAATGTTCCACTTTGTGATAAAAGGATCTGTCCTCATTGTTGATGAATATTTTTTAAATACTTTTTTGAAATGAGGGAAAAAATAACTTCTATTTTTTTCATAACTAGTTCACCTCCGGAAAGAATTGATAACATAAGTTAATTAGATTAACTGTAAACTAATAAGTTACTAGTTGGGAATTGTTTTTCTCTGGCATCCATAAGGGATACAGGGGTGAACTTAGTACGATGGGGTATAGAAGGGGTCCAAAGGAGCCGGTGCACTTTAAATTTCTTCCACTGGGTGTGCTGGCTCCTCCCCTCTATGCCCTTTTCCACAGGCAGTTTTAAAAAAAATGCCCTCAGGAGAGGATGCACACTGGGAGCTCCAGAGAAATTTTCAGTTTTGTTTTAAACTTTTTTTATTTTAGGTATACTGTCTGGGCAACAGTATACCTGCACCGTGGGAGTGGGGGGGCTACCGGCCTCTGTAAGGTGTCAGAGCCGCTTCCCCGCTGCAGGACCACCGTCCTGAGAAGTTGTTGTTCCGTGGTGCACTGCACCTTGACGGTCGCAATCGCAGCACGCTGCAGACCCCTAACGCTGCCTAAAGGTGTGAAGTGTGGTGAGTACAAACCGGGGGCCTCGCTAGTGGGGTCCCACTGTTCTAGGTGCGGCGGACGGGACCTTCTGGGACCAGCTTCAGCCCCTCACGCAGAACTGGCAGCGATTATGCAAACTAGCTAGTCTGTGAGGCTTGTACACTGTGGGAGACTTGGCCAGTATAAATATTGTCAGCGGCTCTGGCGCCATTGTAGGGGGCGGAGCTTGTTCAGAGCGGGACCAGCGGCATTTTGGCGCCTTCCTCTGTATAAGCAGCAGCAGTAAGGACACGCAGCTCCTCCAGAGACCCGGGAGACACTGGAAACTGGTACAGGGGTGTGTACTAGCAGGGGGAGAGCCGCTATTGCACACAATATAGTGTCTTTAAAAAGACGCACAATCCGGGTTACTTGTAGATATATTTCACCTTGCAGTTGTTACTACAAGCGGGGGGGTGCTGTCCTCCTCTCATTTTGAGTCACCATCGCACATGCAGTGAGGCAGGCTTGTTATACTTGTCTGTGAGTTCTCTGTGTGTGTGTGTGTGTGTGTGTGTGTGTGTGTGCTGTTTACAGTCAATATTGTTAAACACACTATGCAAAGTTTGTCATGCAAGATTCTCCCCTTCTACAGGGCAATGTGGAGACTGGGGGGGAGGGTCAGGAGTCTTCTTGGCTCGGTGCCATTAAGACTATGGGGCTAATTCAGACCTGTTCGCTCACTAGGGTTTTTTTGCAGTCCTGCTTTCGCCTAGTCGTCGCCCATAGGGGAGTGTATTTTCGCTTTGCAAGTGTGTGAACGCATGTGTAGCAGAGCTGTACAAACATATTTTGTGCAGTCTCTGAGTTGCCCAGGACTTACTCAGCCGCTGCGAACACTTCAGCATGTCCGGGACCGGAATTGACGTCGGGAACCCTCCCTGCAAACGATTGGACACGCCTGCGTTTTTCCTGACACTCCCAGAAAACGGTCAGTTGCCACCCACAAACGCCTTCTTCCTGTCAATCTCCTTGCGAACGCCCGTGCGAATGGATCCTTCGCACAAACCCATTGCTGGGTGGCGATCCACTTTGTACCCGTGTGATGCACCTGCGCATTGCGGTGCATGCGCAGTTTAGACCTGATCGCCTGCTGTACGAAAACGCAACATAGCGATCAGGTCTGAATTAGGGATGTAGTATGAGTTTCCGGCGGCCAGCATACCGGCGCCGGGATCCCGACCGCCGGCTTGCCGACAGCGGTGCGAGTTCAAATGAGCCCCTTGCGGGCTTGGTGGGCTACGCTATCTGTTCTCGCTACAGGGGGTCGTGGACCCCCAAGAGGGAGAAAAGGTGTCAGTATGGCGGTTGTCGGGATTCCGGCGCCGGTATACTGTGCGCCGGGATCCCAACAACCGGTATACTGAATACCACCCATGAATTAGCCCCCATGATGGCTGACATGTCATCCCAGCTTGATGCAAATAAGCAAACAACAATACAACTGCAACAGGCGGTTGCAGACCTTGCGGCAAAGGCTGATGACAGACTTCCTTCCCTCAACAGTTCAGGGCCACTTAAGCGTGGGCTACCTGCTCTTCTGGTAGATGAGGAGGATATTCTGGAAGGGGGAGGAATTGGAACCTGATATAGAAGATTTCACTCCTGCAGAGGGTATTGAACCCCTAGTTCTTGCTATCAGAGATGTACTAAAAGTCCCTTTAGAAGAGGCTGCTTCAACGCAGTCGTTTTTTCTTGGGCAGAAAAAAGTTAACATCACTTTCCCTGATTCTCCAGAATTAGATGATGTTTTTAAACAAGCCTGGAAAAATCCTGATTAAAAGATATCGGGTTATTAGAAAGTTTTTACGATCTTTCCCATTCACACCAGAGGGTTGAAAATATTGGGAAGAATCCCAGGCTGTTGATGTCTCTGTCTCCCGCCTCTCTAAGAAGGCAGTGTTTCTGGCCCCTGAGTCTTTTCAGTTCAAGGACCCTGGGGATAGGAAAATAGAAACAACGCTAAAATCTATTTACACAGCGGCTGGCATATCACAAAGACCGGTGATAGCGGATTGCTGGATGTCACATGCCATTCACACCTGGGCTTCTCAGATTTAAGAGTGCCTTGCGGGGGACATGCCCCTGATCACTACGGTGACCCTAATTAAACACATTCAGGACACTGCAAATACTGTGTGACTCTCTCAAGGAAATAGGTTCTATTAATGCTAGAACTACTAGCATGGCAGTGTCGGCACGCAGAGCCTTGTGGTTGCATCAGTGGATTGCCGACGCAGATTCCAAGCACAGTGTGGAGGGGTGGTATTCATGTGACCGGTGGTCGGGAGACCGACAGTCACATGACCTCCTCCAGCATCCCGACCCCTCACTATCCCGATGGTCGGCATGCCGACCAACAGGGACTATTTCCACTCGTGGGTGTCCACGACACCTATAGAATGGGAATAGAACCCGTGGCGACCGCAGGTCGCCACTGAGCCCGCAGCGTGGCGAGCCCGCAAGGGGCTTGCTGCACTAGGCCCTCCCCGCCGGGATCCCGGCGTTGGTATGCTGCCGGGATCCTGGCGTCTGTATGCTCATACTACACCTGTGTGGAGAGTCTCCCTTTTTCAGGAGAATGGCTTTTTGGGCTCGAGTTAGATACATGGATTTCTAAGGTCAATGCGGGGAAATCCATGTTTCTCCCCTCTGGGGCCCCTCTGGCTAGGCGTTCCTACCCGGGGCCGTCTACTCATTCCTTTCGGACCTCTAGATTCAGGTCAAGAGCCAGAGGTGCATCCAATGCGGCACGAGGCACCAGAGGTAAGACTAGAAAACCAGCTGCTACCGCTGTTTCCCAGGACCCAGTCACCAGTGCAGCTTCCACAAAAGCTTCAGCATGACTGTGCCGGGGGGATCTCGAGGTGGGAGCTCGTCTACGTCACTTCAGCCACATCTGGGCAGACTCTTGCCGGCATACCTGGGTAAAGGAACTAATTTTCCTGGGTTACAAGCTGGGGTTCGACAGCGCTCCTCCCTAACAATTTTTCAAAACAGGCTTACCAGTTTTTGAGCATACCAGAGTTGCGCTACAACAAGCTATCCTCAAATTGGTCCAGTCCCAGGTCATTGTTCCAGTACCACTGTTGCAACAAAGAAAAGGTTATTACTCCAACCTTTTCGTGGTACCGAAACCAGACTGTTCGGTAAGACCCATTCTGAATCTCAAATCCCTGAACCCTTACCTCAAGGTTTTCAAGTTCAAGATGGAGTCCCTGGGGGCGGTTATTGCGGACCTGGAAGAAATGGTGTTCATGGTCTCTCTGGATATAAAGGATGCTTATCTCCACATCCCGGTTTGGCCCCCTCACCAAGCTTTTCTGAGGTTTGCCCTACTTGAACGATCACTATCAGTTTCAGGCGTTACCCTTCGGCCTGTCCAAAGCTCCAAGGGTATTCACAAAGGCGATGGTGGAGATTATGTTCCAACTCCGAGTCCAGGGGGTCAATGTGGTTCCTTATCTGGACGATCCTTTTGATAAATTGGTCGCTTTACCTGTTTCCTCTGATTCCGTTGCTCCTGAGGGTGCTCAAACGAATCAGGAATCAGGGGGTCCAAGCAATTCTGATTGCCCCAGATTGGCCTCGGAGGGCGTGGTACGCAGATCTTCAGGACATGTCCGTGGTAGACCCTTGGCCCATGTCACTGAGAAAAGATCTTCTACAACAAGGGCCATTCGTCTACCTGGACTTACGGCATCTTCGTTTAATGGCTTGTAAGTTGAGCAGAACATCTTGGCTCAAAAAGGCCTTTCCAAGAAGGTTATTGCAACCATGGTCCAGGCCAGAAAGCCGGTAACATCAAAACACTATCATCATATCTGGAGGAGATATCTATCCTGGTGTGAGGAACGCACATATCCACTGGCGGAGTTTCATTTGGGACGTCTTTTATGCTTTGTGCAGGCTGGCTCTCTTAATTTTCTTCCAGAAAAAGTTGACTGTTGCCAGAGGTTCAGACTTTCTTGCAAGGAGTTTTCCACATACAGCCTCCGTTTGTGCCGCCCACGGCAGCCTGGGACCTGAATGTAGTGCTAGAATTCCTACAGTCCTCCTGGTTTGAGCCTTTGATGTGGTGGAAGATAAGTATCTCACTTGCAAGACTGTGAGGCGTGTCTCCGAATTGGGGGCTTTATCGTGTAAGAGCCCCTACCTGGTCTTTTACGAGGACAGAGCGGAGCTCAGGACTAAACAGCAGTTCCTGCCGAAGGTTGTCTTTGCGTACCACCTGAATCAACCAATTGTTGTCCCATCTAATGCTGGCACTTTTGCTCCTCCGGAGTCATTGGATGCTATGCGAGCCTTGAAGATTTATGTCAAAAGGACAGCTCTGATCAGAAAGACGGATTCATTGTTCGTGCTCTATGATGCACAGAAAAAAGGTTGTCCCGCTTCTAAGCAGTCCATTGCTCGTTGGATTAGGCTGACTATCCAACAGGCCTACAGTCAGGTCCATAAGTATTGGGACATTGACACAATTCTCATATTTTGGGCTCTATACACCACCACAATGGATTTGAACTGAAACAAACAAAGTGTGCTTTAACTGCAGACTTTCCGCTTTCATTTGAGGGTATTTACATCCAAATCGGGTGAACGGTGTAGGAATTACAACTGTTTCTATATGTGCCTCCCACTTTTTAAGGGACCAAAAGTAATGGGCCAATTGACTCAAAAGCTATTTCATGGACAGGAGTGGGCTATTCCCTCGTTATTTCATCATCAATTAAGCAGGTAAAAGGTCTGGAGTAGATTCCAGGTGTGACATTTGCATTTGGAATCTTTTGCTGCTGACTCTCAATATGAGATCCAAAGAGCTGCCACTATCAGTGAATCAAGCCATCTTTAGGCTGAAAAATCAAAACAAACCCATCAGAGAGATGTCAAAAACATTAGGTGTGGCCAAATCAACTGTTTAGAACATTCTTAAAAAGTAAGAACGCATCGGAGAGCTCAGCAACACCAAAAGACCCGGAAGACCACGGAAAACAACTGTGGTGGATGACAGAAGAATTATTTCCCTGGTGGAGAAAAACCCCTTTACAACAGTTGCCCAGATCAAGAACACTCTCCAGGAGGTAGGTGTCTATGTGTCAAAGTCAACAATCAAGAGAAGACTTCACAAGAGTGAATATAGAGGGTTCACCACAAGATGTAAACCATTGGTGAGCCACAAAAACAGGAAGACCAGATTAGAGTTTGCCAAACAACATCTAAAAAAGCCTTTACAGTTCTGGAACAACATCCTATGGACAGATGAGATAAAGATCAACTTGTACCAGAGTGAAGGCAAGGAAAGAGTATGGGGAAGGAAAGGAACTGCTCATGATCCAAAACATACCTCCCCATCAGTGAAGCATGGTGGTGGTAGTGTCATGGCGTGGGCATGTATGGCTGCCAAAGGAAGTGGTTCCCTTGTATTTATGGATAATGTGACTGCTGACAAAAGCAGAAGGATGAATTCTGAAGTGTTTCGGACAATATTATCTGCTCATATTCAGTCAAATGCTTCAGAACTCATTGGACGGCACTTCACAGTGCAGATGGACAATGACCCGAAGCATACTGCTAAAGCAACCAAAGAGTTTTTTTAAGGCAAATAAGTGGAATGTTATGCAATGGCCAAGTCAATCACTTGACCTGAATCTGATTGAGCATGCATTTCACTTGATGAAGACAAAACGGAAGGGAAAATGCCCCAAGAACAAGAAGGAACTGAAGACATTTGCAGTAGAGTCCTGGCAGAGCATCACCAGGGATGAAACCCAGCGTCTGGTGATGTCTATACGTTCCAGACTTCAGGCTGTAATTGACTGCAAAGGATTTGCAACAAAGTAATAAAAAGTGAAAGTTTGATTTAGTATTGTTTATTTTGTCCCATTACTTTTGGTCCCTTAAAAAGTGGGAGACACATATAGAAACCGTTGTAATTCCTACACCGTTCACCTGATTTGGATGTAAATACCCTCAAATTAAAGCGGAAAGTCTGCAATTAAAGCACATCTTGTTTGTTTCATTTCAAATCCATTGTGGTGGTGTATAGAGCCCAAAATATGAGAATTGTGTAGATGTCCCAATATTTATGGACCGGACTGTATGTGTCGGCAGCCTTACCTGTTCCACAGTCTTTGAGGGCCCACTCTACAAGATTAGTGGGGTCTTCCTCGGCGGCTGCCCGATTTAGTCTCGGCCTTACAATTATGCCGAGCCTGCTACCTGGTCGGGGAAGAATACCTTTGTGAAGTCTACAAGTTTGATACCCTGGCGCCAAAGAGGATACCCAGTTTGGGCAGGCGGTTTTGCAGATGTCTCCGCACGTCCCCACCCATTCTGGATGCTTTTGGACGTCCCCATCGTACGAAGTTCACCCCAGTAATCCCTTATGCATGCCAGACACATGGGATTTTAATACCTACCTGTAAATCCCTTTCTCGTAGTCCATAAGGGATACTGGGTGCCCGTCTCAGTGTGTTGGCATGTCTGCAGGTTCTTTTCTAAAAAGTTACCTGTTCAGCTGGTGCTGTTTGTTCCATCCATTTGCTGGTTTTATGTTATGGTGTGCTGGTGTATGAATCTCACCACTCCTTGTTTTATGTTCCTTCTCTCAAGTATGTCATTTCTCCTTCGGGCACTATTTTGCTTAACTGCCTGTGAGAGGGGGCATAGAGGGGAGGAGCCAGCACACCCAGTGGAAGAAATTTAAAGTGCACCGGCTCCTTTGGACCCCTTCTATACCCCATGGTACTAAGTTCACCCCAGTATCCCTTGTGGACTACGAGAAAGGGAATTACCGGTAGGTATTAAAATCCTCTTTTTGTTTATCTGTAAAACACTTTAGTGAAAAATATTTGATTTTCAAACAAAAAAACAAATAATTTTTCCAAATCTTGCATTTAAACGCAATAGGAGTGTGTGGATTATCTATTAGTACTATAGTACTAGCAATTATTTATGTATCCTGTTGTCTTGATCCAGACAAAAATGATTCCTCCTATTTTATGATATTTATCCACCACTAATTTATAGGGGTCGATTCTTGCTTTTGTTCTATTATTATAACTCAGACAGGTCACACATTTGGATGGCTTAACTGGACACAATCTGCTTTTATAGAGTTGTATCTTATTATCAGATAGCAGGGACCTCATGCCATTTTCTGAGCAAATGACTGCTCATATACTGTTTTGGTTATACAAGTCAGAATCAATCGCTAGATCATAAGGCAGCTGATCACTTAGGGCTCATACCTGTAATAATATTGGTCCATTGTGTAAAAACTGCTACTTGTGTGACCAGCTTTAGTAATAGGGCTTTTTTCTCATGTTTTATTTTCAATTACTATCCCGCTGTGCTCTGGGTACTTCCAGCATTTTGGCACCAGATCTGTTATTTTACTGGGCCCTAATAAAGGTGTAACAGAATCTGCTGCATACGAGTGGACATCGGATAGCAAACAAAAAAGTGGCTTAATTAGAACTAATAGTAATTTAACAGACAGTGCTATGTGACTACCGTGGCAGCCACAGTCACGTGGCACATGATGTAGATGGCAGAGAGGCTTGTGAGCACCCCTTTGAGCTCTCACATCCTCCCTCTCTGTCTCCACGCCCTTCCATCACATGAAATAGTGGGAGTTGGAGAACAGGTGTTTGGCAGCCATAACAGTTTTCCATCCAGAGCTTAGAATGAATGAGTCCTTTTTCTTAGCTATCCTCCTATAACTGACTACCAGATGCATGCTACTTTGGCTTGCTTTAAAGACCTAAAAACTGCGATGATGCTTTAAGATCTGAAAACCCCCTATTACAGCCTTGTACAAATTTTATTTTTTTATTTAAATCCTGATTATAGAGCGTATAGCGAGCATTTTGAAATAGTTTGGTTGATTGAGATTTCACGCTGTAATATTTGCGTAAAGCAGAATGAGGTTGCCCCTGTTACGCACAGAACAGAGCAGGTATGTTAGTCACAGAACACTGCTAAATACAGCAAATGACGGAGCGTATGGGGGTGTCTGAAGTATTGTTTTTGGGAATGGATTTAGTAAATGGTCTTTGGTAAAGAACACAGGAGAAATAAAAGTGCAGGTTGGGTTTTTCCAGTGGCGTTTAATGGCCCTTTGTGTATTTGTCGCACAGCATGCTATGCTCTTTGGACTGTGAACTGGATTGCTTACTGATAGAATAGAAATGCAAACTGTTCCAAAGCTAGTACACTTGTTAATGACATGGCTACTTAGGTTAGTGTGTGTAGACAAGCAATTCAGTTCTCAGTTCCTGTATGCTTAACCTACTTCTCGACATGCAACCAGCTTGGTTTCTTTGTGTGTGCTGGGAGAATCTCAGGTGTGGAATCAGTGATGGTTCATATCCTTTGCTATGTGAGGGTTGGGCAGAATTTTCAGAAAGTTAGGGTCCTCCTAGCAGATTCTTAAAGAAAACTGACACGCATGAGGGGCATGGTGTACTAGTTTGTAGCCAGTATATACCAGCTGCGAACAGTGCAGTTTCTCTAACGTCCTAGTGGATGCTGGGGACTCCGTAAGGACCATGGGAATAGACGGGCTCCGCAGGAGACTTGGGCACTTTAAGAAAGAATTTATATTCTGGTGTGCTCTGGCTCCTCCCTCTATGTCCCTGCTCCAGACCTCAGTTTGAATCTGTGCCCGGACGAGCTGGGTGCTGTTCAGTGAGCTCTCCTGAGCTTGCTGTAAGAAAGTATTTTGTAAGGTTTTTTATTTTCAGGGAGCTCTGCTGGCAACAGACTCCCTGCATCGTGGAACAGAGGGGAGAGAAGCAGCCCTACTCTCTGAAGATAGATCCTGCTTCTTAGGCTACTGGACACCATTAGCTCCAGAGGGATCGTACACAGGATCTCACCCTCGTCGTCCGATCCCAGAGCCGCGCCGCCGTCCCCCTCGTAGAGCCGGAAGACAGAAGCCGGGTGAGTATGAGAAGCAAAGAAGACTTCGAAATCGGCGGCAGAAGACTCCGTTCTTCACATGAGGTAACGCACAGCACTGCAGCTGTGCGCCATTGCTCCATACACACCTCACATACTCCGGTCACTGTAAGGGTGCAGGGCAAAGGGGGGGGGGCGCCCTGGGCAGCATATGGACCTCTGTTGGCAAAAATAAACATATATATACAGTTGGACACTGTATATATGTATGAGCCCCCGCCAAAAAGATATATATATTTTAGCGGGACAGAAGCCCGCCGTCGAGGGGGCGGGGCTTCTCCCTCAGCACTCACCAGCGCCATTTTTTCTCCACAGCTCCGCTGAGAGGAAGCTCCCCAGGCTCTCCCCTGCAGATCACGGTAGAAAAAGGGTAAAAAGAGAGGGGGGGCACATAATTAGGCGCTAAAAACACAAATACAGCAGCTACTGGGTTAACATTAAGTTACTGTGTTATTCCTGGGTTATATAGCGCTGGGGTGTGTGCTGGCATACTCGCTGTCTCACCAAAGGGCCTTGTGGCGGAACTGTCTTCAATAAGGGCATTCCCTGTGTGTGTGGTGTGTCGGTACGCTTGTGTCGACATGTCTGATGAGGAAGGCTATGTGGAAGCAGAGCGGGAGCAAATGAATGTGGTGTCTCCGCCGACGCCTGATTGGATGGATATGTGGAAGGTTTTAAATTATAATGTTAATTCCTTGCATAAAAGGTTAGACAAAGCTGAAACCTCAGGACAGTCAGGGTCCCAACCCATGCCTGATCCTATGTCGCAGAGGCCGACAGGGTCTCAGAAGCGCCCACTATCCCAAATTATTGACACGGATACCGACATGGATTCTGACTCCAGTGTCGATTACGATGATGCAAAGTTACAGCCTAAATTTGCTAAATCCATCTGTTATATGATTATAGCTATTAAGGATGTGTTGCGCATCACAGAGGAACCCCAGTCCCCGACAGGAGGGTTCATATGTATGGGGAAAAGAAGCCGCAGGTAACTTTTCCCCCCTCACACGAGCTCAATGAGTTATGTGAGAAGGCTTGGGAATCTCCAGATAAAAAACTGCAGATTTCCAAAAAGATTCTTATGGCGTATCCTTTCCCGCCAACGGACAGGTTACGCTGGGAATCCTCCCCTAGGGTGGACAAAGCTTTGACACGCTTATCCAAGTAGGTAGCCCTGCCGTCACAGGATACGGCTACCCTCAAACATGCTGCGGATCGCAAACAGGAGGTTACCCTGAAGTCCATTTATACACATTCAGGTACCTTACTGAGGCCGGCAATCGCGTCGGCTTGGGTGTGTAGTGCTGTAGCAGCTTGGACGGATACCTTATCTGAGGGACTTGATACCTTAGACAAGGATACTATATTAATGACCCTGGGGCATATTAAAGACGCTGTCCTTTATATGAGAGATGCTCAGAGAGACATTAGCCTACTAGGTTCTAGAATAAATGCTATGTCGATTTCTGCCAGAAGGGTCCTGTGGACTCGGCAATGGACAGGTGATGGCGACTCAAAAAGGCACATGGAGGTTTTACCTTACAAGGGTGAGGAATTGTTTGGGGAAGGTCTCTCGGACCTGGTCTCCACAGCTACGGCTGGAAAGTCAAATTTTTTGCCATATGTTTCCTCACAACCTAAGAAAGCACCGTATTACCAAATGCAGTCCTTTCGATCACAGAAAAACAAGAAAGTCCGAGGTGCGTCCTTTCTTGCCAGAGGCAGGGGCAGAGGAAAGAAGCTGCACAACACAGCTAGTTCCCAGGAACAGAAGTCCTCCACGGCTTCCACTAAATCCACCGCATGACGCTGGGGCTCCACAGGCGGAGCTAGGCCCGGTGGGGGGGCGCGTCTCCGAAATTTCAGCCACAGGTGGGTTCACTCACAGTTGGATCCCTGGGCAATAGATGTTGTGTCTCAGGAATACAAGCTGGAATTCGAAGAGATGCCCCCTCACCGATACCTCAAGTTGGCCCTGCCAGCTTCCCCCTTAGAGAGGGAAATTGTGTTAACTGCAATTCACAAATTGTATCTTCAACAGGTGGTGGTCAAGGTTCCCCTCCTTCAACAAGGAAAGGGTTATTATTCGACCATGTTTGTGGTACCGAAACCAGACGGTTCGGTCAGACCCATATTGAATTTAAAATCCCTGAACGTGTACCTAAAAAGGTTTCGGTTCAAGATGAAATCGCTGAGAGCGGTATTGCAAGCCTGGAAGGGGGGGATTTTATGGTGTCTCTGGACATAAAGGATGCATACCTTCATGTCCCCATTTATCCACCTCATCAGGCGTACCTCAGATTTGTGGTACAGGATTGTCATTACCAATTTCAGACATTGCCGTTTGGTCTCTCCACGGCTCCGAGAATATTTACCAAGGTAATGGCGGAAATGATGGTACTCCTGCGGAAGCAAGGGGTCACAATTATCCCATACTTGGACGATCTCCTCATAAAAGCGAGGTCAAGAGAGCAGTTGCTGATCAGCATAGCACGTTCTCTGGAAGTGTTATGGCAACACGGCTGGATTCTGAATATTCCAAAGCCGCAGTTGGTTCCTACGACTCGTCTGCCCTTCCTGGGCATGATTCTGGACACAGGCCAGAAAAGGGTTTATCTCCCGATAGAGAAGGTTCAGGAACTCATGACACTGGTCAGGGACCTATTAAAACCAAAACAGGTGTCAGTGCATCACTGCACTCGAGTCCTGGGAAAGATGGTGGCATCGTACAAGGCCATTCCCTTCGGCAGGTTCCATGCGAGGACCTTTCAATGGGACTTACTGGACAAATGGTCCGGATCACATCTTCAGATGCATCGGTTAATCACCCTATCCCCCAGGTCCAGGGTGTCTCTCCTGTGTGGTGGCTGCAGAGTGCTCACCTTCTCGAGGGCCGCAGATTCGGCATTCAGGACTGGATCCTGGTGACCACGGATGCAAGCCTCAGAGGGTGGGGAGCAGTCACACAGGGAAGAAATTTCCAAGGTCTGTGGTCAAGTCAGGAGACTTGCCTTCACATCAACATCCTGGAACTAAGGGCCATTTGCAACGCCCTACGTCAAACAGAGGCCCTGCTTCGCGGTCAACCAGTTCTGATTCAGTCAGACAACATCACCGCTGTGGCTCATGTAAACCGACAAGGCGGCACAAGGAGCAGGGTGGCGATGGTGGAAGCCACCAGAATTCTTCGCTGGACGGAGAATCATGTAAGAGCACTGTCAGCAGTGTTCATCCCGGGGGTAGACAACTGGGAAGCAGACTTCCTCAGCAGGCACGACCTCCACCCGGGGGAGTGGGGACTTCATCAAGAAGTCTTCGCACAGCTTGCAAGTCGGTGGGAACTGCCACAGGTGGACATGATGGCATCCCGCCTCAACAGGAAACTACAGAAGTATTGCGCCAGGTCAAGAGACCCTCAGGCGATAGCTGTGGACGCCCTTGTAACACCGTGGGTGTTCCAATCGGTCTATGTATTTCATCCTCTTCCTCGCATACCCAAGGTGTTGAGAATCATAAGAAAAAGAGGAGTGAGAACAATACTCATTGTTCCGGATTGGCCAAGAAGGACTTGGTATCCAGATCTGCAAGAAATGCTCACAGAGGACCCGTGGCCTCTTCCTCTAAGATAGGACTTGTTGCAACAAGGGCCCTGTCTGTTCCAAGACTTACCGCGGCCGCGTTTGACGGCATGGCGGTTGAACGCCGGATCCTAGCGGAAAAAGGCATTCCGGATGAAGTCATTCCTACGCTGATAAAGGCTAGGAAGGACGTGACAGCTCAACATTATCACCGTATTTGGCGAAAATATGTTGCTTGGTGTGAGGCCAGGAATGCCCCTACGGAGGAATTCCAGCTGGGCCGTTTCCTTCACTTCCTACAGTCAGGAGTGACTTTGGGCCTGAAATTGGGTTCCATTAAGGTCCAGATTTCGGCCCTATCCATTTTCTTTCAAAGAGCTGGCTTCTCTACCTGAAATTCAGACGTTTGTGAAGGGAGTGCTGCGTATTCAGCCTCCTTTTGTGCCCCCGGTGGCACCTTGGGATCTTAACGTGGTGTTGAGTTTCCTGAAATCCCACTGGTTTGAACCGCTTAAAACGGTGGAATTGAAATATCTCCCGTGGAAGGTGGTCATGCTATTAGCATTGGCTTTGGCTAGGCGTGTGTCAGAATTAGCGGCTTTGTCACATAAAAGCCCCTATCTGGTTTTCCATGCAGTCTATCCGAATTGCGGACCCGTCCACAATTTCTGCCAAAAGTGGTTTCATCCTTTCATATAAACCAACCTATTGTGGTGCCTGTGGCTA
The DNA here is from genome assembly GCF_028390025.1 of Pseudophryne corroboree. NCBI lineage: Eukaryota > Metazoa > Chordata > Amphibia > Anura > Myobatrachidae > Pseudophryne > Pseudophryne corroboree. Next base: position 143,681,095 of record NC_086454.1, read on the forward strand.
CTACTGACTTGAAGGACTCAAAGTTACTTGATGTGGTCAGGGCTTTGAAGGTTTATGTATCCAGAACGGCTAGGGTCAGGAAAACAGAATCTTTGTTTATCCTGTATGCTTCCAACAAGCTTGGTGCTCCTGCTTCAAAGCAAACTATTGCTCGCTGGATCTGTAATACGATTCAGCAGGCTCATTCTGCGGCTGGATTGCCGCTGCCTAAATCAGTTAAGGCCCATTCCACTAGGAAGGTGGGCTCTTCTTGGGCGGCTGCACGAGGGGTCTCGGCATTACAGCTGTGCCGAACGGCTACTTGGTCAGGTTCAAACACTTTTGCAAAGTTCTACAAGTTTGATACCCTGGCTGAGGAGCACCTTGTGTTTGCTTATTCGGTGCTGCAGAGTCATCCGCACTCTCCCGCCCGTTTGGGAGCTTTGGTATAATCCCCATGGTCCTTACGGAGTCCCCAGCATCCACTAGGACGTTAGAGAAAATAAGATTTTACTTACCGGTAAATCTATTTCTCGTAGTCCGTAGTGGATGCTGGGCGCCCGTCCCAAGTGCGGACTTCTTCTGCAATACTTGTATATAGTTATTGCTGCAATAAGGGCTATGTTATTGTTGCATCAGGGTTGAACTGATGCTTTGTTGTTGTTCATACTGTTGACTGGGTAAGCTTATCACAAGTTATACGGTGTGATTGGTGTGGCTGGTATGTATCTTGCCCTGGATTACCAAAATCCTTTCCTTGTACTGTCAGCTCTTCCGGGCACAGTTTCTCTAACTGAGGTCTGAAGGAGGGACATAGAGGGAGGAGCCAGAGCACACCAGAATCTGAATTCTTTCTTAAAGTGCCCATGTCTCCTGCGGAGCCCGTCTATTCCCATGGTCCTTACGGAGTCCCCAGCATCCACTACGGACTACGAGAAATAGATTTACCGGTAAGTAAAATCTTATTTTTCTCAGCATGAACCAGCAATGCTCAGCATATTAACCCACCGCAGCCCAACACGTCACCATAACACATGCATCACTGACAGTTTCTCATTTGTGGACATATGTAATAAAGCTTGGAGAGTGATAAAGTACCGACCAATTAGCTCCTAACACCTTTTTCAAACAGCCTATAAACTGACAGGAGCTGGTTGGTACTTTATCCCTCTCCAAGCTTTGTTACAGATGTCCTGTTCAGAGCTAGAAATTGCGTTTGGCTGGTATAGAAATGTACGTCTGAGTGGATAATAGTTTCTGAGCATACAGTATGTAACCAGCTGAATGGGCTGTGACTTGGGAGTGTGTGAAAACCATGTCAGTAGCATCTATTCACCCAAAAAAGATTAGCTGGCATGGGTTGTGAATTCACTTAGTCGCTCTACTTGGAAATAAAGAGATCTCTAACATAACTGTAACCATATTATATATTGTAAACCACATACCCAACTGTTCTGTATGCTTTATATATTACTTGTAGCAACCAGCAACTCTCTGGTGGCTGACTGAAGTGTTAACACATACTAGCAAATGTCTGCTCATTCTCCATCTGCTCTACTAGAAGTGCCAGCAGCTACTAACTGCAACTGCTGTGTCTAGTACATTGTTCCTCCAAGCTGGGAACAGCTCTTACCGTCACTGGTGCTTTAAGTGGAGCCAGTGAGAACTTCCAAGCTGGCCTGCTCCCACCTTTAACTTACAGATGAAGTCAGACAGAACCAGCTGTGTAGTGGTTAGGACCAGGGTCTGCAATAAAACACCCCGTGTCCCCATGTTGAAAATGTTACTCTACATAATGCTATCCTAAGTATCCATGTACACGTAGAACATTGTTTTAGCTTGTATTAGATGAACAGCACTGTGGGGTACAATGGTATAGACTGTGTTTGAGTTAAAATACAGATGACTAAATCATTAGCCTGAGATAAACGGTAACATGGTCTGTTTCTCTTCTTTCCCAGTTCATGACCTGCTGTTTTGGAGAGATGTAAAGAAATCTGGAATGGTTTTCGGAGCGACGATGGTGCTGCTCTTGTCATTGGCAGCCTTCAGCATAATTAGTGTAATTTCCTATTTCATTTTGTCCCTGCTGACCGTCACAATTAGCTTTCGCATCTACAAATCTGTCATGCAAGCCGTCCAGAAGTCTGAGGAGGGTCATCCTTTCAAGTAAGGGTATTATGGAAATATGTCGTCTTTCTCCAGCCAGTAGTCGCATTCTGTTACAATGTAAACGTTGCCTTGCGCGTGTTCTGCATGTCACTGGATGGCAGTCTCTGTGGCACTTTTTTTTTACATTCCATTTATAATTGAGAAGTGGCAGTTGTGTTCTTTTTCTGTGATTGTTAGCCTTATGCTATGTGAGAATGCATTCACAGTAATTTGTTATATATCCGATCTATTACAATGATCTAGACCAGAGTTTCCCAAACGCGGTCCTCAAGGCACCCCAACAGTCCAGGTTTTAGGTATATCCGTGGCTCAGCACAGATGGTTAAATCAAATTGACAAAGGTGCTAATTAAGTCACCTGTGGCCAAGCATGGATACATTTAAAACCAGGACCATTGGGGTGCCTTGAGGACCGCGTTTGTGAACCTCTGATCTAGGCTGTACGAAAGCACCAACATCTAAGGGACTAGGTTCAGTTTTGTTCAGCTCTTGGTCTCTGCAGAGTGTCTGGAGTGTACAGTCACTAGGAACCAACAAGTTTTGTTCAGCTCTTGGTCTCTGCAGAGTGTCTGGAGTGTACAGTCACTAGGAACCAACACACTGCATCAATGGATACACTCTAAAAGGAAACAAATAATTTCCATTTTAGCTGCCGGATCCAGATTGCATTAGTTCTACATTATGTAGACAAGTGATTGGAATTCCCTCCCCCCTCCCCCAACCCGCGTGCACAAGCAAAATGGTGTGTTCCTGCAGCAGACACTTGTTCGTGAAGGTATAAAATGGGTAGGGAGACACTGACTAGATAAATTGCTAATGAAATGGCTTGGCGGAAGGAGCTAAACGAATTTGAAAAGAGGACATTTCAGTAACCCGGATGGACTGGCCAGATCATAACTCTATTGAGGATCTCCTGGATGAATTGGAGCGATGGGTGTGTTCTAGACTGACCCAACTTTCTTCCGTGTCGCAGTTGGAACTTGTAGACTGTTTGCCAAGAGTGTCTGCAGTAATCACTGCACATGATGGACCTACAAAGTATAAAATCTTATTGCTCTATTTGCTGTCAGTGTCCAATCACTTTTGTCTACATAATGTACCAGTGTTGATGCAGACTAGTGTACATACTTGTAAAGTTCTCACTATTGGCACTTTCATACTAGAAAGGCTGAGAAATTGCTGTAACTCAAGTGTATGATGTCAGTGCACCTGGTCTATTGGGATTTCCTTGTGATAATTATTGGTCAGATTTCTCAGGAAGTGGGAATGTTAATTTTACTAAAAAAAGGTCTTAAAGTTGTTGGTTGCTAAGTAGACTGTTTTCAGTTATTTGTAGATTGTTGACTGAATTTTGCCCACCCAGCCTTAATATTTGTGGTTTCACAGGGTTCTACTGGAAAAGGACATCACTTTGTCCTCCGACAGCTTCCAGAAGATACTGAATGCATCCCTTGTTCACATCAACCGTGCTGTGAAGTACATCATGAGACTCTTTCTTGTGGAGGATCTTGTAGATTCATTGAAGGTGAATAACATCCTTATACTGCTGGGACTGCAAAGCTAAAAGCATATCTTCATAGGGGAAGAGACAAAAATTATTCTAAAGCCTGCTTCCATAAATGTATTTGTGAACCCATGTGGTTTAAGTTATAGGGCGGAATTAAATTATTTTCACTAGCAGCTGTCAGTGCGAGTGGAAAAAATCATCCCCCCAATCTACTGTCACTTTCAATGTTTAATGATTATTACACGTATCACTTAAGATATTTGCAAGGTCTATGCTCTCTACTCTGAATTAAAACTAAAAAGTTGGACAGTGGCCACAGTGTCCTGCTGATTTTGCAGTGAGTTCCTGGTGTGCCGCCATCCGATATAATATGTATGTATATATATATATATATATATATATATATATATATACATACATACATACATACATACATACATACATACAGTGCCTTGCTAAAGTATTCACTCCCCATGGCTTTTTCCCTGGTTTGTTACATTGCAACCTGTAATTTAATTATTTAGTTTTGTTTTAAATCTAAATTTTATGTGATGGATCTGTACAATATAGTACAAAAAAGTTGGTGAAGTGAAATGAGAAAAAATTTATATAAAAAAGGAATTTTTATAAATAGAAATTTGAAAATTGCTATGTGCATGTGTGTTCACCCCCTTTGCTATGAAGCCCCTCAAAAGTTCTTGTGCAACCTAATTATCTTCAGAAGTCACATAATTAGTGAAATGAAGTCCACCTGTGTGCAATCTAAGTGTCACATGATCTGTCAGTATAAATACACCTTTTCTGAAAGGCCCCAGAGGCTGCAACACCACTAAGCAAGAGGCATCACACAATGAATACCAAGGAGCTCTCCAAACAAGTCAGGGACAAAGTTGTTGAGAAGTACAAGTCGGGGTAGGGTTATAAAAAAAAAAAAAAAAAAAATATCCAAATCTTTGATGATCCCCCGGAGCACCAGCAAATCAATCCTCTTCAAATGGGAAAGAACATGGTACTGTAACAAAGTAACATAGTAATTGAGGTTGAAAAGAGTCAAATGCCCATCGTGTTCAACCTGTATTCTATATTAAGTTGAGTTGATTTTACTGTACCTGCTGAAGAATGTAAGTCATGTTACACCTAGTTTAACAACGTAAATATTTTAAATGTTGTAACATTGGATATCTTTTTCAATCAGAAATTCATCCATTTTTAAAAACAATGTTTTTACAGAGTCCACCCTTACCACTTTCTCTGGCAAGGAATTACAAATCCTTATTGCCCTAACAGTAAAGAACCCTTTCCTCCGTTGCGTACAGAATTTTTTTTCCTCCAGCCTCAACGAGTGCCCACGTGTCCTAAACATAGTTCTTTTAATAAGTAATTCCTCTGATAACTTTGTAGTGCTCCTTTACATATTTGAAGACATTAATTATGTCTCCTCTTAGACGCCTCTTTTCCAGTGTATACATATTCAGCCTAATAAGCCTTTCCTCGTAATCCATTTTTTTTTTTTTTTTTAATACAGTGGTGCCCAAAACTTAACACAATATTGCAGGTGTGGGCGTACCAATGATTTGTACAGCGGCAGGATTACATCCTCGTCCCTTGTCTCAATTCCCCGTTTTACGCACGCAAGCACCTTACTTGCCTTCTTTACTGCGTTTTGACATTTGTATACGGTTATTAAGCTTATTATCAATGAGTACTCCCAAATCTTTTTCCAAAACTGTTACCCCTAGACTTTCCCCGTTTAATGTGTAGGATGCGAGTTTGTTTTTAGTCCCGAAATGCGTAATCTTGCATTTTTCTATATTGAAACTCATTCTCCATTTAGACGCCCAGATTTCAAGTTTAGATAAGTCATTCTGCAGAGACTCCACATCTATTTCTGAATTAATTACCCTACACAGTTTAGTATCATCTGCAAAGATTAAAACAGTGCTTTCCAGGCCTATTTCTAGGTCATTGATAAATATGTTGAACAGTAGTGGCCCGAGTACGGACCCCTGTGGTATTTTGCTCACTACTAGTGTCCAACTTGAAGACTTGCCGTTGACCACTACTCGCTGTACCCTGTTGTCCAGCCAGTTACTTATCCATGTACAAACAGTTTTTCCTAGGCCAAGCTCCTTTAATTTGATGTTTAGTCTCTTGTGAGGCACTGTGTCGAAGGCTTTTGCAAAATCTAAGTAGACCACATCCACTGCTTTTCCTTGGTCAAGATTGTCGCTCACTTCCTCGTATAAGTTAATTAAGTTAGTTTGACATGATCTGTCCCTCACAAACCCATGCTGGTTCTTGCTAATAATCTTAGTAGTCTGCAGATATTCCTGTATGCTATCCCTTAGAATTCTTTCCAATATTTTCCCCACTATAGATGTCAAACTAACCGGTCTGTAGTTACCCGGATGATTTTTTTTAGCCCTTTTTAAATAATGGCACTACCTCTGCTATACGCCAATCCTTCTGTACCATGCCAGATCTAATTGAACTATTGAAAATCAATAGTTCAATTAGACCTGCCAAGAGAGGGCCGGCCACCAAAACTCACAGACCAGGCAAGGAGGGCATTAATCAGAGAGGCAGCACAGAGACCAAAGGTAACACTGAAGGAGCTGCAGAGTTCCACAGCAGAGACTGATGTATCTGCGCATGTGACCACAATAAGCCATACACTCCATAGAGCTGGGCTTTATGGAAGAGTGGCCAGAAAAAAGCCATTACTTAGTGTTAAAAATAAGAAGGCACGTTTTTGAGTTTGCCAAAATAAGATACCTTTTAAAATAAAAACTGGGAGGGCTTATAAATTGTTAAATAGTGTAACGCTCTCAACTGAGGTATAAGAGATATACAGTATAACAGGTAAAGTTAAACAGTCCTTCTGAGGCCTTGGATTCCAAACTTGAACGTTCTGACACAAGTGTTTACTTTCTTTGTATGAAATCCGATGTAATGAAACATTGTCCAATAAAATATCTGAGCTTGTCTGTGAATTTTTTTGGGGGCTCTTTAAATACATCCTCACACCAATAAGGGTCAATATTAATAGAATAGTATAAAAATATTTTATTAAAACCAATATGCTCACAGGATAAACACAAAAAAGATGCTTACACAGTGTTCTAAAGTGCCGTTAGAGTTCACACGAGAATACATTTGTGTGCCGGGGTATGTGAAAACTATGGCAGTAAACTAAGGCAGTGAATTATTGATGTAAACATTGCATGATGGTTTTTACAAGAGTATTTTGAAGGTATCTGGACTCTGGGTTGACAGCACTTAGGCTGACACCCATTAGGTCGACACCAGAAATAGGTCGACACGACCGTTAGGTGGACATGAGTTTTTCAAAAAAAAAATCTTTACTTTTTCACACTTTAAGATCCACGTGGGCTACAATTGGGAACATTAACCTGTGCCGAGCACAGCGGTAGCTGAGTGAGGCACCTTGCCCGAGGGGACATGATGCACTAATTGGGGTTCCTGGTCACTTTACAGAGAAAACGGCACCAAAAAAACCCCATGAAAAACTCATGTCGACCTTGTTCATATCGACCTATCTCTATTGTCGACCTAGCCACTGTCGACCCGGAGTCATACCCATATAGAAATCTTATGTAAATGTGACTAAAGCTAAAACATCTGTCAGAAGCTGAATACACACTATAGGCATGTTTGATATAAGCATACTTATAAAATAAAGAGATGGTAATATTGGTTAATCTGCAGTGTAGTAATAGACCCTTTCCCTGCTTTGCTTTTCAACTTATTTTGTTCCTTTTCTCCAACCAGCTTGCCCTTCTTATGTGGCTGATGACCTATGTAGGAGCTGTGTTTAATGGCATCACACTTCTAATCCTCGGTAAGATCCTGTTGTGCAATTGTGTAAATTACCTATCACAGTGGGGTTTTTTTTTTTTTTTTCATTTCACTCTTCTCTGTTTTTAGGGGTCCTGGTTGCCTTCAGTGCCCCTGTTGTTTATGAGAAATACAAGGTAAGTTAACCTGTTAAGACCCATTGTCCTATTAATATTACAAACATTTGTGCACATCAAAATTCTATTCATACATATTTGTATACATATAGACCCAATGTCCTATACGTAGGACACGTAATCATTTTGTGACTGAGGCCAGATTTGTAAAAGTATTGGCATATTCATGTTTAAAAAGTTTGTGTAAGTTTATCAATAAATATTTAGAAAATATACGTTTTTGGATTACGGGTTTTAATAGGTTAAAGGGCCACTGAACCTGGTTTTCTAGTTCATATAGGTGTGCTCCCACCTCCATCAGACCAAATGATGCAACTTCCTTTCCAATAAGAGAACTTTGGGAGGAGTGGATGGGTGGAATCCCTACCATTCATACAGTTCTGTGCTGCTTCTTACACACAAGACCCCATGAAGAGGTGGTAGAAAATAGTTGCAAATTACTCAAATAATTGTGCTTGCAGGGATAGCATAGCACATGTGCCGAGCCATACACATTCAGATGCATGCGGTACTACATGGGAAGCATACTGTACGTACCTAGTTTACGACAAGTCCTCATTAGTGTGTATTTGCACCTGTCCTGTAGCAAATGGAAACATTAGACCTATCTATATATGCATATAACTGCAGACCTGAATAAGATGCATTTGGGAATATGCCCTTATTGGACTTCGCCTGTGCGAGTATACCCCTTCCCGTTTCCATTCTTCATCTCCGGCCATATGGCTCGATGCATCTATAATGCATTCCACTCTGCACTAGCTCTTATATGGGCATTTAACTTGCATTGAAAAGTGTGCAGAACTTTTTTGTCATTAACAAATTCACAGTACAGGAATTGTTAACGAAACATATGTGCAAGTCATCTACAGTCCTAAAAACCAGAAAATATTGTGCCAAAATACCTCCATTCGCTTTCAAATAATATGGAAAATATGCCGCAAACGGTCTTTCTGCACCTTCCTCTGAGGCTCTCAGTTACATGGGTGTTGGATCTCTCCTGCTACTGGTAGGACTGAGCAGCAGAATAAGTGGTCACAGAGGGCCCAGCTATTTCGTCCTAGAGGATGTTGGGGACACCAAAAGAACCATGGGGTATAGACGGGATCCGCAGCAGACATGGGCACTTTAAGACTTTCAAAGGGGCGTGACCTGGCTCCTCCCTCTATATCCCTCCCCAGACTCTGTTTAGAAACTGTTCCCTGCGAGACGGAGGCACTCGGGGGAGCTCTACTGAGTTTCTCTGAAAAGACTTATGTTAGGTTTTTTATTTTCAGGTAGGTCTGCTCCCACGAAGCAGGGAGGCTGTAGCCAGCAGACCTCCCTGAACATAAAAAAAAACCTAACATAAGTCTTTTCCTCCTCCACACAAGCAGCGCTGGTCCTTCCTCACAAGCAGCAAGTACCGGGGGCATAAGAAAATGAGGGGGGGCAGAATTAATAGATAAATATAGCGCTGCAGCTCTGGGGCACTTGAGGGTGTTTTTAGACCTGCATTTTGGCACTGGGGTGTGAGCTGGCTTTTTCCCTTTGTGTTCCCTGACAGGCTTTGATTTGGGTGCTGTTTTCAGTGGACGACATGTCTGAAGCAGATTATTCCTCTCGGGGATAATTTATTGGGGACACCAAATGTTTTGGGGGTGGCCCTGTCTGCACCGCCGACTGCTGACTGGTTATCTACTTTGAATACTTTAAATGCAAATGTCACTCTTTTAAATCAAAAGTTTGATCAGTCTGAATCTCAAATCCAGGTGTGGAAGAGATCAATGGAGGACGCTTTATTGCAGGTCCAGGGCCCTCCGGGGTCGCTCAAACGTGGTGTTGACCAATTAGTTTACACAGATACCGACACAGACTCTGAGGCTGATGTCGACTATGCTGATTCCAGATTAGATCCTAAATTAGCTAAGAGTATTCAGTATATGATTGTAGCTGTTAAAGACATATTACATATTGGTGAGGGCCCTATTACACCTGAAACGAGGTTCCTAATTTACAAGGAAAAGAGATGCTCCGTTGCTCCATGTTTTGAACTAAATGACCTCTTTGATGGCATTTGGAACAACCCTGATAAAAAATGTCTAATTCCTAACCGGATCAAGGTGGCGTACCCCTTTCCCGCGCCTGATAGGGAAAAGTGGGAAACACCACCCACAGTTGACAAGGCCCTAGCGCGCTTGTTTAAACAGGTAGCCCTCCCTGCGGCTCAGTCGACGACCCTTAAGGAGCCGGCTGATCGTAAGCAGGAGGCTACTTTGAAAGCTATTTTTACAACCACTGGGACGCAGCTTAGGCCTCTTATTGCGTCAGCATGGGTAAGTAGCGCTATTGAAAAATGGGCTGAAAGTTTGTCTTCTGATTTGGATAATCTTGATAGGGATAGCATCCTAGTGACGCTTGGTTATATGAAGGACGCGGCTGTGTACTTGAAAGAGGCTGCAAGAGATGCTGGCCTCCTGTGTGCTAAGGCTAATGCTATGTCAGTTGCGGCTAGGCGAGCGCTTTGGACTCCCCAGTGGAATGCTGATGCCGATTCCAAGAAAAATATGGAGTCCCTTCAATTTAAGGGAGGTGAACTTTTTGGGGATGGCCTTACTGATTTGGTATCGGCGGCCACCGCGGGTAAGTCAACCTGCGCAACAAAAGAAACCACACTATCAAATGCAGTCCTTTCGGCCCAACAAGTATAAAAGAGGCCGAGGTAATTTCTTCCTTGCTACCAGAGGTAGAGGAAGGGGCAAGAGAACACCCGCCTCCTCGGGTTCCCATGAGCAGAAGTCCTCCCTGGCTTCTGCCAAATCCACCGCATGACGCCGGGTCTCCCCTACAGGAGACCGCACCGGTGTGGGCACGTCTAAAGCTCTTCAGTCAGGTCTGGGTTTGTTCGGACCTAGACCCTTGGGTGTTGCAAATTGTGACCCAAGGGTACAAACTGGAGTTTCAAGACGTTCCCCCTCGCCGTTTTTTCAAATCGACCTTACCAGCTTCGCTTCCAGACAGAGTTCTAGTCTGTGGAGCAATACAAAAATTGTGTCAAAATCAGGTTGTGGTCCCGGTTCCCCTGGCACAGCAAGGGGAGGGCTTTTATTCAAGCCTGTTTGTGGTACCAAAGCCAGATGGCTCGGTAAGACCAATCCTCAACCTGAAATCTCTCTAAATTTTTTCCTGAAGAAATTCAAATTCAAGATGGAGTCTCTGAGCGGTGATCTCCAGTCTGGAGGAGGGGGAATTCATGGTATCATTGGACATAAAGGTTGCATACCTTCATGTCCCCATCTATCCCCCTCATCAAAGGTACCTCAGGTTTGCAATCCAGGATACTCATTACCAGTTTCAGACGTTGCCGTTTGGCCTGTCCACGGCTCCGAGGATTTTCACAAGTCATGGCAGAGATGATGGTTCTCCTCCGCAAGAGAGGAGTTACAATTATCCCATACTTGGACGATCTCCTGATAAAGGCGAGATCCAAAGACAAGTTGGTACAGGACATTGCACTGTCCCTATCGATTCTGCAACAGCACGGCTGGCTCTTAAACTTGCTGAAATCACAGTTAATCCCAACAACCCGGTTGGCGTTTTTAGGTATGATTCTGGACACAGTCCAGCAGAGAGTGTTCCTCCCTATGGAGAAAGCTCTGGAAATTCAGAGTTTGGTAAAATTCATTCTGAAACCAACAACGGTCTCCATTCATCAATGCATTCGGTTGCTGGGGAAGATGGTAGCGGCATACGAAGCCCTCCAGTTTGGGAGGTTCCATGCCAGAGTGTTTCAGTGGGACCTGTTGGACAAGTGGTCCGGATCCCACCTTCATATGCACCGGAGAATAATTCTATCTCCCAACACCAGAATCTCACTCCTGTGGTGGCTCCACAGCTCTCATCTCTAAGAGGGATGCAGGTTCGGGATCCAGGACTGGATCCTAGTGACCACGGATGCAAGTCTCCGAGGTTGGGGAGCAGTCACACAAGGGGTGACCTTCCAAGGAAGATGGTCAGGCCTAGAGACTCATCTTCACATAAACGTTCTAGAGCTAAGGGCCATTTACAACAGCCTTCTGCAAGCGGAGCATCTTCTTCGAAACCGGCCTATCCTGATCCAATCGGACAATGTGACAGCAGTAGCATACATAAACCGCAAAGGCGGCACAAAGAGCAGGACAGCCATGGCAGAAGCCACAAAGATTCTCCGCTGGGCAGAGATACATACAAGCGCTCTGTCAGCAATATTCCTTCCGGGGGTGGACAACTGGGAAGCAGACTTCCTCAGCAGACACGATCTACATCCAGGAGAGTGGAGCCTCCATCAAGAGGTCTTCACACTAGTGACAAGTCTTTGAGGGGTTCCCCACATAGACATGATGGCGTCTCGCCTCAACAGAAAACTTCTGAAGTATTGTTCCAGGTCCAGGGACGTCACCTTGGGTGTTTCTGTCGGTGTACATTTTCCCTCCGCTTCCTCTCATCCCAAAGGTTCTGAGAATTCTAAGAAAAACAAAGATTCCAGCGCTCCTTGTAGTTCCAGACTGGCCAAGGAGAATTTGGTACCCGGATCTTCAGGTGTTACTGGTCGAAGATCCCTGGCCTCTTCCTCTTCGCGAGG